>NC_139217.1:172464429-173714429 GCF_055691185.1 Crinia signifera
TTGGCCAAAATCGCAATTTTTCTAAAAATCGCACATGTAATAGGGTGCCAGTCGCGGGAAAAATCACATTTTTTCCCGTGAATTCGCACATTTAAAAGATGCGATTATCAGTCACACTGAAAATCGCATCCAGATGTTTTCCCATAGTAAACTATAGAACTCGCATATGTAATAGGATGCGAGTTCTATAGTCGCATATGGGACATAACCAAAAAGCGCAAAAAAATAGACCAGCTTCTTGCTGGCGATTTTTACAGAAACATGTACAGATCATTGAGATCTGTGCATGCTTCTGTTGTAAAAAAAAATAGTTAAAACAAAAAAGAAAAAGAAAAAATGGCGTGCGGTCCCCCCTCCTAATCATAACCAGCCCCGGGCTCAAAAAGCCGGTGCTGGTATCATAAAATCAAAGGAACAAACAAGTCAGGGTTCCCTGGATTTTATAAAACCAGCACCAGGCTCAAGGTCCGGCGCTGGTTCCCAAAATACGTTCCATAGTACAAGAAATAGTTAAATAAACATACACTGACACCCTGAAAAATAAAAGTTTAATACATCCACAGCCCACACACACTGATACTTACCTACCTTGAGCCCGTAGGTCGATCCCTGGATCCTGGGTCCGGGCTCCAGGGCAGAAGAGTCCGGTTCCCGGGGCCTTGGTCCTGGTTCCGGGGCTGGTCCGGGGTTCCGGGGCTACTGGGCTGAAGAATCCGGGGTCCAGGATCCGAAGTAGTCCACAGGGGTACCTGAGGAAGAAAATCCTACTCACCTAGTCCCCGGCGACGACCCCGGCATCTTCAGCTCCAGACGCGCTGCTCCCGGCTGGTACCCGGTCACGGACTGGAGAGGCGCAGAGATGTTTCATCTTCCGCGCCTTTCCTCCGAATGATTCTATTGGCCGCCTAGCGGCCAATCAGGAGCCGACTTTCTCGGCTCCTGATTGGCCGCTAGGCGGCCAATAGAAACATCCGGAGGAAAGGCGCGGAAGATGAACATCTCTGCGCCTCTCCAGTCCAAGTATCAGTGTGTGTGGGCTGTGGATGTATTAAACTTTTATTTTTCAGGGTGTCAGTGTGTGTTTATTTAACTATTTCTTGTACTATGGAACTACAAGTACCAGCGGGCCCTTTAATGCCCCGCATGCTGGGACTTGTGGTTCTCCAAGTCCCAGCATGCGGGGTAGGCTTGCTGGGACTCATAGTTCTACAGCAGAAGACAATAGTTTTTAATCTTTTTTTTACACTTTACATCAGCCCGATGCCCACCGCCCAGGGGCATCGGGGACAGCCCCGGACTTTCAGCATGGGCTGGTAAGTCCTGGAGGGGGGGGACCCCTTCTTTGGGGGGTCCCCACTTCCCCAGGACCCCTGCCCATGCTGACCAGCCAGGGGGTTAATGCTTTGGCCGCGGGACCTTATATAATAAGTGTCCCCCGGCTGTGGCATTACCCTGCTGGCTGGTTGGGTCTGGTGCTGGTTCTTGAAATACGGGGGACCCCTAGTCATTTTGTCCCCCGTATTTTGGGAACCAGCGCCGGACCTTGAGCCTGGTGCTGGTTTTATAAAATCCAGGGAACCCCAACTTGATTGTTCCTTTGATTTTATGATACCAGCACCGGCTTTTTGAGCCCGGGGCTGGTTATGATTAGGAGGGGGACCGCACGCCGTTTTAAAAAAAAAAATTTTTTTTTACAAAAATCGCATATATGAAAATGCGCACATTTTCAGGACTGAAAATCGCCCGAAATCGCGGCAAATCGCATTTTTTTGCCGCTAATTCGCATCTCATAACATATGCGATTTTGCGTCAAAAAACGCGATTTTTAAAGGTGCGATTTCTGGTGAGTTTGGAACTCGTACAAAAATCGCACCCTCTTACATTTCGTCCTATGTGTCTGTATGTTAAACAGAGTGTATGCTGAACTGGGGGAAAAGTGATGGTGGTAACTAGGGGCTGGCTAAAAATTCATGTACAGTATAAAGGGCCTTTCAGTGGGTGTGTTATGGGAGTGTTATGGTGCAACCGATGGTAGCATGTAACCATGTCCCAATTGATATTACAGCGTGCACAGACACTGAAAGTGGGCATCTCATACTTTGCCCATTCGGCTGCACAGATGTAAACAAGGGAACTTATAGTGGCTTTTGTATAATGTCGCAGATGAGCAACCACCAATAGGCATTTCTGTACGCAGCTCAGAATCAGGACATTGGGCTCTGCTATTGCAGTGCTACGGAGAAGAACCCTAGGTGCTGTTTTCTAGTATGTTAGAGGTACTTGTACATGATGCATCTATGATGCTAGAAAACAACATCAGGACGAGACATCTTTTATTTCTTTAAGATGAATAAATATAATATTTTGCGGTGCATTTCTCTGTTGGCCCATCAGACATGCAAAAAATGATCATGTTATGTTTGTATAGGTGGAAGTGACAAAGTTTGATGCGTTAGAAGAAGTAAGTGCAGAAATAAAACTGAAGCAGCTTTTGTGGGACTCAATAACTGAATGGGATGTTCTCCAAGCGGAGTGGATGCAGGTAAGTTTGGGAACTAATCTACAGGGCAGTGAAATCTGGGCCTTATTCTGGTTAACTCCTTCTGGCAAATTCCTTCTTAGATGGACAACATTATGTGCACTGCAGGGGGGCAGATGTAAAATGTGCAGAGAGAATTAGATTTGGGTGAGTTATTTTGTTTCTGTGCAGAAAAAATACTGACTGCTTTATTTTTACACTGCAATGTAGATATCACTTTGAAGTAAAACCCCACCCAAATCTAATTATCTCTGCACAAGTAACATCTACCTCACCTGCAGTGCACATGGTTGTGTCCATCTAAGAATGAATTTGCCAGAAGGAGTGAACCAGAATAAGGCCCTCTGTTAGAAAGTAATGGAATTAACATTTCATGTATTTATAGTCTAAATTTGAAGAATTGGACCCAGAGCAGCTGAATTCCTTAGTTCTTAAATATGCCAAGTGTGTAAGCCAGCTGGAAAAAGGACTTCCACCAAATAATGTAGTGCCACGTCTCAAAGAAAAGGTGGACAACATGAAAGAAAAGGTAAGTCATTTATTTACCACTGTTTATACACATTACAGTTCTGTACTGAGTAAAGCAAGTGTATTCCCATGGCTGAGATCAGCTGTGTTACTTTGTATAATGAATCTAAGCAAGCACTGTGTTACAGCCTTCCTATGATAATCTGATGATTGTGTTACATGCTATGGCTTAGAATTCATTTCAGTATTATAGCAATGTTCCCTCATATGTACAGTAAGTACATGCAGATGTGAGAAGGAATAACGTACTTTGTGAAACTGACGTACGCCCATATGGTTTACACAGCATTCCTAGAAAGTGGGAAATTACATTATAATGGGAATTTCCTATGAATATGGATATGATAGTCTGCTGAGAGCAGCTGGGCGCATGAATGCAGTGATCGGACTCCCACATGGAATGTGTTGTCCCGTCTTACCTGAGGGATAGGCACATGAATGGAGATAGTAAAAAACCCTATACGGATAGGGAAGTTCCTTCCTAAATGCACATAGTTATGTACCCACATATTGGGGCTCAATCAGAGTTGCACGCAAGTCCACTTTTTGGATTTCAAACTGTGTACGCTCATTAACTGCTCATATGCAACATTGAGCCATATGGATCTCATTTACATCTTCACCTGCTGGTGAGTGGGTGTAACTGGGCAGCAGCTGGGCTCTGAGTGTATTCGTACTGTCCTGTAGACGTGTCATGGGTGGGTAGCAGAAATGCAGACTAAGCAGAGCTGTGCATACTGTATGCAGGGATCTGAGTTCAGCTCTATCCTTGCATCAAAGGATAGAGCTGGGGCAAATACTGTACACTGATCATTACGATGACTGCTTTCACAGGCCGTTGTACAGATGCGTACATACATCTATCTAGATACAACCATCTCTTATTACAGAAGAAGATCTGCATTTATTAATGAGCTCCCAATGCATCTGGGCATATGGTCGCTAGGCCGACAGTATGAAGGTCGAAATACATTAGATTGACCACTAAAAATCGACACATGAAATAGGTTGATAGGCCTAATGTTGACATGCTCGGAAGTTCAACACAAGCATTAGGTCAATAATGGGAAAGTCGACAGTCAAAAGGTCGACATGAGTTTTTCCCATTTTTTACCCCAAAACAGGCAGTCTTTCATACCTTACCATCCACTAGGGCGTGGAGGTAGAATATAAAAGTGTGCCATGTGCAGCTGTGCTTGCCGTTCGAGGGGGGACGTGGTAAAGTGATTCAGTGCCCATGTCATTCGGGATAAAAACCTACTCATGCCGACCTTTTGACTGTCAACCTTCCCATTGTCGACCTAATGCTTGTGTCAATCTTCCGACCTGAACAACAATGAAACAGCTACTAAGCTATTCAATTCAATAGAAAGATACAGTCTGTATATTTCCCTGATGAAGTCTTCTTAGACGAAACGCGTCGGAGCTTTCTGTACTACTACATTACCTGTATTTACCGGTTGAAAGACGAAATAAACACTTTCCTTTGGAAGAACTACATTACATCTGCTCCATTGGACTGAGAACTGTGTACCCAATAACACGGGTTATCTACACTACTAATTCAGTTATATTTATATGTAATTTATATACATAAATATATATATATATATATATATATAAATATATTAATTAGAAGCGCACAATGCGTGGAAATTCACAATAAATTTGCTGAGTAAAATCCCTGGCGATAAGGGCATGACCCAAAACATGTTGGAATAAACATATCATCTATACACTTTGAATGCAAGACTCCTGAGTGCCACTTCTTATTATCTTCTATATGTGGGGCTCTGTTAAGCTCTAAGGAAATCTCTTGGTCAGACAGAATTGTCTGTTTCATAAGTTTCCATCCAAATGCCAGCGCGAAGCATGGTGCACAAAGCGAGCTATGTGAGCGATACACTTCATGTGAGTCACTGTGATGAAATCTGAAATCAACAATTTAAAAAAGAAAAATCATGTCAACATTTTTACATCAACCATTTCCATAGTGACCTTTTGCTTGTATCAACCTTTACCTACATTGACCATCTGATGTCACCTAGACTATTGATCCTTTTATACCATAGCTGACATTTGTGGAGTTATATCTTTGAAATGCACATAAATCTATTTGCCATAGGAGCCAGCTCAGTGGGTGTTTGAGCATCCCCACTATACATGGCTAGGCATTTTACAGTATTATGGAGGAGTAAACCCAGTTATTTTGAAAAGTTGTCTTCAATGCTATTTACAGCACTTCCAAATTACAAATCTGTGCTACAAGTGAATCATAAAGCAACAAATGATTTGCTAACATGTAAATCATGTATGAAGGGCTTTCATTTTCTTTTTGTTCTGTTTTTTTCTTTTTAAGCTGATAGACTTTCTTTGTTCAGGGCAATGTTCTGACCCTTCAATGTTGTTTCTTGACTCTCTGGACAGATTGTTTTGGACTAAAGAGTGTCATGTTTTTAATTATTGGGCATGCATTATTTAATGTGAAACATCTGTGTAATAATCTGAGTATATTCTGTTATTGTGACAGTAATGAGTATTATTAATAGAAACTGTTATAAATCTTGGTAAACATAACAAAGAGGTACTTGTTTCCTAGAACGGCCACCATCGGGGGTAATCGTGTACATTAACTTAAGGTACACGATTACCCCCGATGGACCCGATTTCCTTTGAAATCAGGTCCATTTTGCCGGCAAAGGCATAATCGGGTCCATCGCGTCGGTCAGGTGCATTAACATGGCACGCGACGCGACCGACGCGATGCACCCGATTTTGCCATAGGGTTCAATGTTAAAATATTTTTAACATTGTAATTGGGAAAAAAAGGGGAAATGGGCCAATATGGCCGATTTCTCATTGTATATGCCCCCCCCATTGTGAACGTCACCCCAGGATTGATGCCAACCCAAAGCGTGGTGAGCATAGCGAGCCCACGAGGGGCGCCGGTACGCGTCCTCCGACCTTTTCAGCGCAGCGAGCCCCTCGAGGGGACGCGTATACCTGTGAAGTTATACGCGTCCCCTCGCCACGCTTCGGGCTTGGTGGCTTGTTGCGCTCGCCACACTTTATATTCTCAACTCCACGCCGACGTGGATAGTAGGGGTATGAAAAGGTCGGAGGACGCGTACCGCCGCCTCTCGTGGGCTCGCTACGCTCGCCACGCTTCGAGTTGGCGTCAATCGTGGGGTGCCGTTGAGGGGGTTAAAATTGGGGTCTGGGGAGACTTTTACATTGAATCCAATGTAAAATAGGGTCCCAGGGACCCTATTCACATTTCAATCAATGTAAAAATCGGGACCATCGCGTCGGTCGCATCGCATGCAATTTGGTCGCATGCGATGCGATCGATGCGATGCGACCGACCCGATCAACATCGGTGTGGCCGTTCTAGGAAACAAGTACCAACAAAATAATTAAAAACAACATCACATTTATATGTCCTAAAGAAGTAACTATTGGGCATTTCTGCCAGGTTAGATCTTATTATGGCATTGTCTTACCTACTGTACCCACTGCCTTTAGGGAGCAGACAGAAAGTTGGCATCTATGAAACATTATGGGGTAAATACTAAACCTAAAATTTACAATAGATGATATAGCCCATAACAACCAATTAAATTTGTCTGTCATTTCTTGTTTGCATCCTAGGTAATAATAGACAGAATCTGATTGGCTGCTATGGGCAACCTCACATCTTTTCATTGTTAGAAGATTGAGTAAATTTACCCACATACCTGTATGCGATAAATAAAGTATGTTTTTAATATGATGAAAAACAGATTATTTTAAGACTTAAATCAATATTTATTAAGCTTGGTATTAAACAGTGATTTATCCAGAGAAAACACCCTTTGCAAATAGACCTGTTACTGCAGCCTAGAAATGGGTTCTGCATAATGACATGCATGAGCCTGGCTAGTATGACATTTGTGCAATTTTTGTCATAATACCTAACCATAGAATGTTGTTTGCTTCAGGTACCTATGATCACAGACTTAAGAAATCCATTTTTAAAGCCGAGGCATTGGGCAGACCTAGAGCAGACAATTAAAGCAACACTTATAGACGCTGAGCATCCGCTCTCTCTAGAAAAGCTCTTTGAGATAGGTATTTTTGAGTATGCCCAGGATATTCAGGATATATCAGGACAAGCATCTGGAGAAGCTTCATTGGAAAATATACTTAAAAAGGTAAAGTTGCAATAGCACACTAGATTTACATTGCTTTCAGTGTTATTTTCTTAAGAGAGCATGTTTCCTGCATAAATGTTTTGCTAAACATATATGTCTCTCATTCGTTCATGTTAGCATAGCTGCTTTGCATGTGTACACGTATATTTACTGTCTGGCAGGTAAGTTATCCCCCTTTCACACCAATAACCTAGGTCAGACTTGGATTACTGAATACAATTTGAAGCCATGTCCAGCTGATTGAAACCGTTGTCACACTGTAGGCTGGACCCTGCCAACCACTTGATTGGAGATAACATCATATCCAAGCATTGGTGACCTGGATTTTTGCATGACCTAGCGTGACCTTTAATATTTTATTGATTTTTAGTTATTATGTCCTGTGTAGGGTGATATACAAAAACATGTAACATACTGTAATTATTATACACAAAAAATTACCATCCCTAGCATGAGAAAACAGTACGGTAAAAGCATGGATAGGGACAGAAATAAAATTTATATAAAATTATTATCTGCAAAAAAGTTTTTAGATCTTTGGTAAGTAGTATTTTTAGTGTTACACAGTTCACAATTGAATAAGCACAGCACTATCAAAGCTGCTCTAACACTCCGTTAGTGTGTTATTTTTTTCTGTTAGATAACAATAGATAATTCTTAATGTCTGTAGATAATTGCATCAGATGGTAATAATTGTGGTATTATTAGGGTCTGTCCAGACATGTACATTACAACCGCCTTCTTCTTCCTCAGAATGATCAATTGTCTACTAAAAACTTTTTAGAAGATAATCGTTTTATTTATTTTGATGAATAGAAAGGGGATCATAGCCATATTATTATTTGCTTTTAGAATTTATCAAGAGTTTTTTATGTATTTTATTTGTTTCATACAGACTAGTATACTGATATTGGGGTTATTCTAATTTAATCGGTCCCCCGCGTGTTCGCAGCGTTGCGTGTGGACCAGAATAAAGTCCTTATGAGAGATTAATAAATCCATAATAGAATTACCTACTCCCTTACACACTTATTTTTCACTATATCCATTTACCTTCCAAGGGCTGAGCATCCCCTTAAAACAGCTGCAATGGTTCTAGGGAGTTTGTTTATTGCAATTTAATTATATGTAATAAATATTTGATTGAGTGCTTGGTTACTACTTTTTATACCACTGACAACATACACTTATTTGAACACTAATACTTATCATTATTATGTTATCCGTCTGGAAAAAAGAGCTGGTATATCAGTTTTTTCCTCAATGATGTTATCGGACAATTCCGTTCCAGACTGTTTTTAATTCCAGACCACCTCTGGGCAGATACTCCGATGATGCTGGCTATTAGGGATGATTGACTTATTCCCTGTGGATCAAATAGCCACAGTAATTTACCCTAGCTAGTTTAATTCCCCACTTGTGTCTAAATTGAATACATTTCATCTATTGTAGGTAGAGGATTCTTGGAAAACCACTGAGTTCATCACTATTCCACATCGGGAGACAAAGGATGTGTTCATTCTTGGTGGAACTGATGATATTCAGGTGAGAACTAAATCAATTACTGAGTGACTGTTATCTGGCACACTGCCTCTCCCAAGCTGCAGCGAGTATTCTCTAATAATATTGGTCATTATTACATATCTATACTAAAACTAATTAGATAGTTTCCTTCAATTTTTAAGCTTTCTTGTTGCTTTTGGTGTAGATGTGTACTCCTAATGCTGGCCATACACTAGACCAACTTTCATCCAAATAGTTGGTTGGTTGGACTGAAAATCTGGTACTGTATGGGAACAAATGACAATCACAATCTGCTCACAAACCCAGGAAAATGGACAACATTCAGTCAAATTGTTTAAATAAACAACAGTACCTTGTTTTTGTCAGTGTCCAGATTTTGGGACAAATTACTTAATTACAAATGACATTTTTCTGAAGTACCAGATTTTTATGCGATCCAACCAACTAGTTGGATGAAAGTTGATCTAGTGTATGGCCAGCATAAGTAATGTTTGTATAGAAATCTCACAACCTCCTCCATCTTTACTATGATGCTGTCTTCTCTAGTTAACCAAAGCAAGATGTTTGACAGTCCATAATAGTAAAAAAGTGTACCATATAATAGTGACATTCACATTGTTACTCCAAACAGTTGATTTAGAAAATGTATCATTTAAATAAATAAAAAAATATATGCAAAAGAGATGGAGACACATTGTTCTGTCTAGAACACAATGCAAAAACAGCTTTAAGAACACGTTGATGCACAGAGTCACAGAGAGTTATGTATACATTACTTTATGGCACACTAACAGCGTAGGATTTAGTGACATCCAGGATAAGCACAGATGGTTAAATCAAAATAACTGAGGCACTAATTAAGTCACCTGTGCTTAAGCATAGATATCACTCAAACCTGGAGTGGACTGTGTGCCTTGAGTACCAAGGTTGGCTATGCCTGCTCTGTGGTATAATATTCTTACAAGGCATGTGCAATAAGTTTTTGGATGCACCCAAAAATATTATATTTACAAACAAAGTAAAAATGAAATTTTTATTAAAGTGTTTGCCAGAGGGCATAGTAAAGTGATACCGACGCATGAGATGCCGACAGTCAGAAGACAGACAGTGGCATCCTGATGGTCAGGATCCAAATATCTTTTATGTATGGTAACACTCCTCCCCTACACCATAAGACACCTAACCTTCAATCTAACTCTAACCCCCCTCACAGCTTAAAGGTAACCTTCCCCCTTAGTGCCTAACCCTAACAAACCCCTCCCAGCAGCCAAACCATAACCATACTCCCATAGTGCCTAACACTAACCTTTCCTTCTTAAGCCCCACCCCTGTAGTCTTAAGGTGACCATACACCTACAGTTCCATTGTCAGATTGGGCTGGTTGGAACAGAAATCTGGTAATTTCTCAATGACAGTTTATCAGTTTTCCAGCATTTCCAAGCAAATGGTCAACTGTCATTTGCTCTCATCCATAACCAGGTTTTTGTTCCAATCAGCCAGATCTGACAATAAATCTGTAGGTGTATGGCCACCTTAACCCTCCCTCTAGAGCAGGGGTAGGCAATAAGTGTCCCTCCAGCTGCTGTAGAACTACTTATACATACAAGAATGCTATCTAGCCATGCTAAAATTTTCTGGGCATGCTGGGATACATAGTTCAACAGCTGGTGGACCAAATATTGCCCACCCCTACTCTAGAGCTTAAAGGCCCACTGAGCCGTCAGTTGTCCGCTGCTCCGACTGTTGTTTGGTCTCGGGATTGAAAGTGTAGATCCAGGATTCGTTGCCACTCATGATCTCCAAGACAGAGGATGAACAACTGGCACAAAACCTGGACAGCATTTGCAGTATCAAGCCACGTGAGTCTCCTTCTGCTCTACAGTCAGCTGGTGGGGCACCTAGCATGCAAAAACCTTGCTCATGTCAGGTTTTTTGGGGAGTATCAAGTGAATGAATCCCAATGAGTTGCATATCTCATTCTCTAACTAGGTCATGAGCATCCTTGCCCCCGCCTCAACTATGACCTGCACTGCAACATCCTTGACCTTGACCTTGGTCGGGCACAGGCGAGTTAGTGAAGGAAGTGAAAATGCTGACTTCAAGGGGGAAATTTACTAAAGGAAATTTGTAAAAAAAATAGGTGTATTTGTATCCAGAAATACACTTATTTTTGACATTTACTATCCCGAAAATATGGCAATTCGTATTCGTGTTGATGTGCTATCAATACGAATACGAATTGCCGTATTTTCGGGATAGTAAATGTCAAAAATAACGGTATTTCTGGATACAAATACACCTATTTTTTACAAATTTCCTTTAGTAAATTTCCCCCCTGCCATCTACGGTGCTACTTATATACAGTTCTGTGATATTTAACAAAAATTTTAGTCAGAGATTACAGTTCACAACCAAACAGTCAGATTGTGTCTGCTCTGCTTGTGCATTGCACATCCGGAAACTTATTACATTGCAGATCAGCATTATAAGACAAGTTATATTATAATCCATAAATGCTAGTGAAGGTGTAAGAAAACTCCAGGGGGTGGAAAACCATTTAAAAACAACTATCAATAATATTTATATTGATTTTTTTCAGGTTCTTCTTGATGACAGTACTATAAACATATCTACCATTGCATCTTCTCGCTACGTTGGACCTATAAAGCCTCGTGTTGATGAATGGCATCGAAATTTGGCATTGTTTAATCAAACTCTTGTACGTAAAATACTGTCAATATACTAGAAGTGGTGGTAGTAGTATTTATTTACATATATTGTATTTATATTCTATGTGTATTAATATTGTATTTATATTCTATGTGTATTAATATTGTATTTAGGAAGAGTGGCTGACATGTCAAAGGAACTGGCTATATTTAGAAAGTATTTTCAGTGCTCCTGATATAATAAGGCAGCTCCCTGCAGAGGCCAAGATGTTTCTACAAGTGGACAAATCCTGGAAGGAAATCATGAGGAAAGTAAACCGCCTACCTAATGCCCTCAGAGCAGCCACTCAGCCAGGTATGGCACATTCCCTTCGTCCTGTACATATGGAAACCATTTCATGTATTTTCTCTTGTGTTTTTTATTAGCATCTTACAAAGAGCAAAGGGCAGAATAAAACATCAAGTTGCACTTTTAGCCATAATAAATATATACATGAATGAAAGAACATGGAATAAAATTGAGGTTCTTAGCATAACCTTTGACTAATAATATGGGTCCACCTACCATCACCAGGTGACTTTCTTGGGTGGATCCTTAACATTCCTAAGATTTAATTCCTAAGCATAGGATTCCCCTGAGCCAGCATAACCCAGTTTAAATGATGAAGTGTCTTAACCCTTTAATTGCCGATGTTGCTGTGAGAGATCCTCAAAATATCTGCTAAAAATGCCAGTGTCGCTCACAGCAACTGTACTTTTTTGGGTGCAACATTTAACTAAACTTCAATTAACTGCTTTGTCAGTCGCTGTGAGAGACGCTGGCATTTTTAGCAGATATTTTGAGGATATCTCAGAGCAACGTTGGCACTCAAAGGGTTAAATCACTAAGAAAGAGCAGCTATTATGTGTTACATAGGTGAGAAGTAGTATGTACAGTAGGGTGCTAATAAGTGTTACATTAGTAAAATCAGTTTTGGTGCTAAAAATATTATATTAAGTATTACAATTATGATAGCCCAAAGCAGCCAGGCCACACTAACCTAGTCTGACCCATGCCCCCCTGAACCAATGTGATTTCCATCACCACGTATTGCCAGTAGTGATCATCTTATGGGCTGTCCTGTGAGAGTCTTCCTGCTGTTTACTGCATGAGAAAGCTATTTATTTCTTATGTAGAAAGTTTTTCTGTTTTGTATACATATATGCATAGGTGCCGATTCTGTGGGTGCTCAAGGGCCCGAGCACCCACGGAAATTGATGAGCACCCACGGGCCCAAGTCCCGCTGCTGGGCCGCCATATTAACTTGCTAATTTGCGGCTGCAGCATCCACATTGCTGGATCCGCCACCTGGGAAACAGTATGCCGTGAAGAGTGTATTTAGTTTGCGGAGTACGTATTCAGTTTGCGGAGTACCTGCACTGTGGGGGCATTTATGTACCTGCACTGTGGGAGCATTTATGTACCTGCACTGTGGGGGCATTTATGTATGTGGAACCCTGTTGCCATAATTTCAATATTGGAGATAACTGCGCTCCGTAATATAAATTGGTATTATTTTGTGGCCACGCCCAGCCCATGAAGCCACTCCTCTATATTTTTGGCTTGAGCACCCACCAGCAAAAACATAAATCGGCACCTATGCATATATGTAGGGATGTGTGAGTTTGGATTGAGGGAATCTGGACACCCCCAATCCAAACCTGTGCTCTGAGCCTGTTTGTGAATTTCCGACACAACTCGGAGCGTGAGACCCGGACCCTTTAAAGGAGTGGGCGGGTGGCCGGACGCCATCTTCACTCAAGTCTAGGAGAGTTAAAACTCAGAGTGCATCCTGGCCGACAGCCTGTCTGCCTGCTCGTCTGCTATCCTGCTGATACTTAGTTATTAATACTAGTACAGTGCGTATATTGCTGTTGTTCAATCCAGTGATAGACAGCACTCAGTGCTGTAGTATATATTATAGGCCTGTGCTGTGCTGTATAGGCCAGTCCAATGATAGTGCTGTATAGGCCAGCCCAATGATAGTCCAGTGGTACTGCTGTTAAGTCCAGCTGTACTGCCGTTAAGTCCAGTGGTACTGCCGTTAAGTCCAGTGGTACTGCCGAGTCCAGTGGTACTGCCGTTAAGTCCAGTGGTACTGCTGTTAAGTCTAGTGGTACTGCTAGTCCAGTGGTACTGCCGTTAAGTCAAGTACTGCTGTTATGTCCAGTGGTACTGCCAACAGCCGTATAAATCCAGTGACAGTCCAGTGTACATTCTAAAAAAATTATTTGAATCCATGTAATTTTTTCAGGCTTTGCTGTGTGTGTGTGTGTGTGTGGGCCGGGTACACTTTCCTGTGCTCCTGGCATATACATTTTAAATAATCCCAAAATAAAAAGGGTTATTTTAATCTGAATAATTTTTCAGGCTTTGCCATGTGTGTGGGCCGGGTACACTCTCCTGTGCTGCCCGCATATAAATAATAAATAACCCCAAAATAAAAGGTTTATTTTTAATCTGTATAATTTTTTCAGGCTTTGCCATGTGTGGGCCGGTTACACTCTCTTCTGCCACCCACATATAATAAATAACCCCAAAATAAAAGGGTTATTTTAATCTGTATCATTTTTTCAGGCTTTTCTGTGTGTGTGTGTGTGTGTGTGTGTGTGTGGTTTAGGGGGTACACTCTCCTGGGCCGCATATT
This sequence comes from Crinia signifera, assembly GCF_055691185.1. Taxonomy (NCBI): domain Eukaryota; kingdom Metazoa; phylum Chordata; class Amphibia; order Anura; family Myobatrachidae; genus Crinia; species Crinia signifera. The sequence goes on from NC_139217.1 coordinate 172,478,570, forward strand.
ATTATAACTTCAGAAAGATAATGGAGAAAAAAAATTTGGAGGATAAAATAGTGAAAGAACAAGAACCACTTCCTCCTAGTCATGACATAGAATATGAAATGTCATCAATGTTATCTACCAAGATCGATGCCCAATGTCATCGCAGAGGGCATGTAACATCCAAAATGGCAAAGTTCAGTAACTTGAAAAAAAAATTTATGTAAATCATTTGAGGAGAAACGTGAGCTTGTCAATGTGCCATTTACAACATGGAGTGGCAAGGAACGGCTAAGGCCCTGGCCTATGTTTATGACTAGTGGTTCAGCTTCACACGATGATCCAAGCCCTCCTCCTTTCCCTGCTAGAAATTTCAAGCTAGTTAAGCTGTCATCAGAAACACAGCAAACAAAAAACCCCGAAAGGGTTATTTTGGGCCTTGTGGCCAAAAAGAAACAGGCGCCTACTGAGGTGTTGTGTCAAGCTGCTCCTGCTGGGGGGTGTCAATCCCCTAAAGAGGGTGCAATTATTTAAATAGATAGTGGAGCACTAAATGAATTGTGGATCAATTAGGTAATTACAATGGTTAATAACATTTTATTAATAAAAATTCAATCACTTAATATGTGGATGTAAAAATTTAATGCAAATTACTATATAAAATGCATGTAACAAAAAGTATATCAAGCAATAATTAAACTGATAATTACTGGACATTTTGTAGGTTGTATACTTATTTGTTTGGAGTCCTACTTTTTCTTGCAAAGCTCTAGAACAGGCATGTCCAACGTTGGCCTCTCCAGATGTTGTGAAACTACACACCCCAGCATGCTTTGCAATAGTTTGAGCATTTTCTAATAGCAAAACTGTGGCAAAGCATGCTGGGATGTGTAGTTTCACAACATCTGGAGGGCCAACGTTGGACATGCCTGCTCTAGAAGATATTAGGTGCTTAGTTCCCCAGTGTGGGTCCGAGTTGGTATTAAATGAGGGAGTCCATAAACCTTGCAGGATTGGAAATAACGCTGGAGAATGATTGCTGTCCTCAAATGAGAGAGGTGTCCTCACGATGTTGCGATATTTGTAATCCACAATAGGCAGGTGGTAGTGTCCCAAAGTTGGTGGTAAACTACAGAGAGTTTTCAGCTGAGGATCCAGGGGTGGAAAATCTGAAGCTGCCCATACACGCTGTGATCCCGGCGTGCGTTGTGGGCTTAAATAGCATCCATCACATCGCATTGCATGCCTTGTGCATGCCTTGTGCAGTACATACTTTTTGTACTGTGCGATGGGGTGCCACGGGAGCGCGCACCTCAAAGCACACATCGCACCGCCGTGAATCGCAACGTGTATGGGCGGCATTAGAGCTGTTTAAGTGGGGATTCCAAAGACAACCAAAAAGTCCAAAAACTTTTAAAATGAGCAGTTGCTTCCTGACGTGTCAGAGGAATACATTCTGCCACCGTGCTCGATCCTTTTTTATTAAAATATTTAAAATATTTTTCCTGGCTTAAATACTTATATATTTTATTTTGGTGATTCTGCACCTGAAGGCCCTTAACTGGTCACACAAAAGCTCTTGCAATTCCGACTGTTTTGATATGTGGTCAATCTTTACTTACTGCTGCCCACCAGTACAGCAGCTGAGCAATGACTTCAGCTTTATTTACTCTATTTTCTAAATAGAGAATAGGTTTATAGAGAATAGGAATTTTTGGTGTGGACAAGACCATGATATAGTGTATGCCAGGTCTGCGGCACAGCTATCTGCCTAGGCTGATGCTTTCTACATAACATGTACTTTTAATACTTGGTAATAAGGATATTAAATTATAGATTCTATTTCTTTATAAGGAAAAAGTGATAATGATAACTTTTACATTAACAAGTATAAAAGTTTTCCAGGGCTGTTTCATTGACCATTTGTAATAAAAAAAATTCTAGTTAAATACAAATTTAATAGGTAAAATTGGCAGGTCACAGCATTGCAGTTTGAATCCATATGCAGTTAGTATTACAGGCAGTAGCATACACATACTCTCAGCATAGCAGATTCTTGAAAGGCTTCAATGGACCCTATGATAAAACACCCCCGGCCTATCACTTAGGTAGCAATTCCACCATCAAGAGTAAGGTGACTCTGCTCTGGAAACCCTTATACAGATGGAGTGCCTCTTGTTCAGATGGAACAGGGCACAGGAGCATCTTGTGCGCACGTGCCCCCCCCCCCTTCTGTCTGATGGCAGGTCCTGACGATTGGCGATAGAATCACCAGGACCTGCACTAAAGAGAGGTGCTTCATCTGTATCAGGAAATCCCAGGTGCTGCTGATTACACACCTGGGATTCTGCTAGTGCTACCAAAACCTGGTCTGAATCCTCCACATTACTTTCATGTGGGGGAATGCTGACTCTGCCACACTCCTCCCCCATTAGCTTCAACCACCCTGGTGATGCTACACAGTTTTCAGGTGAGCTCTCAGCCTCACCCACCCCTACTTTTATTATGTGGGGAACAATGTGATCATTTCTTTTCATGTTTGTGCCAGTGGATATTTTACTGTTGGGACCAGTGTGAGTATTGCTCATAATTATTGTGTTAGATTTCAGTTATGTTGGGGGAAATTTACTAAAGGAAATTTGTAAAAAATAGGTGTAAAAATAGGTGTATTTGTATCCAGAAATACACTTATTTTTGACATTTACTATCCCGAAAATACGGCAATTCGTGTTCGTATTGATGTGCTATCAATACGAATACGAATTGCCATATTTTCGGGATAGTAAGGGGAAAATTTACTAAAGGAAATTTGTAAAAAATAGGTGTATTTGTATTTAGAAATACACTTATTTTTGACATTTACTATCCCGAAAATACGGCAATTCGTATTCGTATTGATGTGCTTTAGTAATCCTTTAGTAAATTTCCCCCTAAATGTCAAAAATAAGTGTATTTCTGGATACAAATACACCTATTTTTTACACATTTCGCTTAGTAAATTTACCCCTTTATCTGGATTTAGGACCTTATTCTGGTCCACACGCAACGCTCCGAAATTCACAGCATCGCGTGTGAACTAAACTAAGCCCGCAGTACCGGTTCCCTCCCCTCGCACCCGCGATCCCCTGCATGCCTGCGAATGGATGATTTCTCCAGCTCTCACAGATAAGAGACACCTCTATGGTGTCTTAGACCTGCGAGCACCCTGTGCGGGAAGTGGGCAGGCAGCCCGTCAGCAGCCCACCCCTCGCACATGCATCACCAGCCCATTACCATGGGAACGCCCAGCGTTTTCATTGGAATGCCCATGAAACACTCCCCCACTGCCAACCCTCCTCTCTGCCTATACTGGCAGGTGTAAGCGGGACAGTAAACAGTAAACATGTAGTTCGTCATGTCCACTCGCACCCTCAGTCTGCATATGTGCAGAAATGAGAACGCACAAGGGACCGAAGAGATTAGAATAACCCCTAAAGCTCACAGCAACGTTGCTTTTATTCAGATGGAGCCACTCTCTTTGTTGGTGGTCCTGGCGATTATATTGCCAACTGCCAGGACCTGCCATCAGACAGAAGGGTGCACGCGCACGAGATGCTTGCGCACCCGTTCCGTCAGAGCCCACCGGCGCTCCCCCGTCGGTGCCCCCACACCCCCCCAACCCTGCTCGTCTCTGTGAATCGGAGACGGGCAGGGATTCCGCTACCCACCACCGAATGACGGGGACGCACGTGTGTGTGAGAAGCTCGCATGTCCCCGTTAGATGGAGCGCCTATCCACCAGCTCTCGCCAGCGCAGGGTATCTGGTGAGAGCTGGCGCTGAATGAGAGGCGCTGCATCTGTGAGTGTAGCAAATACCAGCTTTAGACCAGATAGCATGCCTGAAATCTAACACTAATCTGATAGCAATGTTTATTAGTAATAATTTTGAGCAATTAAACATTAAACAATGTGGTCACAAGCCATAAGGCACCCCAAAACTAGGAAAGGTAAGTGCCGGGGCTTAGTGTATAACATATATATATATATATATATATATATATATATATATATATATTTCTCAGGTTAGTAATCATTAAAATAATGCATTTTTTAATTGCATTAATGTATTTATGTGAAATAATGTTGCAAAATGTATGCTTTGATCAGAGTGCTTATTTTATATTTGTTTTTCTAATGGATCATAAGTTAGGTGAGTGGAAATGTTTTAATTAATATAATGTTTCATCACGTTCAGGTCTTCTGGAGTCATTTCAAAATAACAATGCACTCCTTGATCAGATTCAGAAGTGCCTAGAGGCTTACTTGGAATCCAAGCGCGTTGTCTTTCCAAGGTCAGTAACATATAAGCTACTTTATCAGCCAGATTGTTTTATTCTACTTTATTTATATTGATTTTGCTACTTTAAATGATAATTGCTAACCATAAATAAGATGGATGTCCCTGGAGTCTGGTTTATCATGGAAAGTGTTTCTTTGGCTTGCTGAGCAAAAACCTAGCAAATATATGTAGGACAAGATAACTATATACTGTAAATTTACCGTTTGTTTTTTTGATATTCTTGTACTTGTGTTCGTGTTTTTTTTTATTTTTATAAGTGTATGGTGCTCTAGAGTATATTGTGGCAGCTTTCATTTTATAAATTGTTATCCTTCTGATTATCCAGTAATCTCCAATTCCACAGCAACAAACCAGATACAGTATTAGGTGTAAAGGGGGTGGATATCTTGGGCATATAACAAATGGGCATCATAGTAATAATGTCCTTGGATACCCTCTCCATCCTGGAAAGCTGTTTTTTGCTGAGTCCTCTAGCCTATTGTGGCAAATACTGCAGTGTGGATGAAGATCTCCCCACTTTCATAGCATCCTCCTTAACTCGTTTTTGTTTCTGCTTACTGTTCATAAAGAATTTAGCATTGTCTCATTCAAAATGTTTGCAGCATGGTAGATCTGATAGGTAGATCTGTTAGGTAGATCTGATAGGGGTATTCATGTCATCAGCTATATCACAGAACATGAATAATTAGTCAGCACTGTCCACTGTTATCACTCTTCCTTTATCATTCTTCAGTCTTTTTCCATTCAAAATAACAGTGATATTAGTCAAAAAAAGGGAATATGTGCTTTGAATTGAGAGTTTATCCCCTCTAGTAAAAAGTTAACCAATAACTGTAGTTAAAAAATACTATAGGTTATAAAATGACAACTTCAAACAAATGGAGGAAGGATTTTTGGCTTAACAAGCTAGTTTATGAACGCTTTGTTTAAAGGATGCTCACATCCGAGTAACATTTAAATATAGGAGAAGGTGATACACACAGAGAGATTTGTACCAGAGATTCATAATAGGAGATTCAGCATGAGAGATTCTCCTTAAGCTAACTTGGGCCTACACACTGAAAGAATTGTGCCATAGATTCATAATGGGAGATTCAGCATGAGAGATTTTAAATCTCTCACAGAGGATGGGATGTACCAAGCAGCGGTGTTACATCCCTCCCTCCATTGCATAGGAAGGGGAGACAGACAGATTACATGAGGTGCAAGCAAGTGGGAGGTGGCTTCATAGCAGGATGCAAACAGGCAGAGATTGTCAAGACATTAAGGCAGGGGGTTGGAGGACCAACCTCAGGACTAGTTTATACAGCAGAAGGGTACACTTTGATGAATAGGTGGGTTTTCAGTGCCCATTTGAAGCTTTGCAAGGTCAGGAAGAGCCTAATGGAGCAAGGGAGTGCGTTCCAGTAAAGGGGTACACCACTGGCAAAGCCATGAACTCTAGCATGAGAGGCAGAGAGCAGTTATATAATAATTTCTTAAATAATTAGTGGTTTGTTTTCTGAATAGGGAAACCAGTTTTGTTTAACCACAGATTTCTCTTTTGTCACTTTTGGAGCCTCTGCAAAAACTCTAACACTGGTTGGGATGGACTTCAGTGAAATGTGCATATTTATTTTATATTAACTCAGGGGGAATAGTGTAGTATAGCTACTCCAGCTATGTGGTCCCCGACTGTCAGGTATATAAGTCCTTAAAACACTCCTGGGTAAATCCATCACAATCAAAGTGCCTCCAGTATGTTTTAGTTGTCTTCACTATGCTTTTATGATTTAAGAATATGTGCCAATTTTACAAGAACATATTCGGTTGCATGTGGATTTAAACTTTGATAAATTGATACACTATATGTCTGTAGATTGCATTGCCCATGTAGTAAGTGTTTGATATTTTCCCAATCAGATTTTACTTCCTGTCCAATGATGAGCTCCTAGAGATACTAGCCCAGACACGCAACCCTCAGGCAGTCCAGCCTCACCTAAAGAAATGCTTTGATTCAATTGCCCAACTTGTATTTGCCACTGCACCATCGGATGGGGACCAAGATAAAGTTTTCACCAATGATATATTAGCCATGCTGTCACCCGAAGGAGAGAGGGTAAACCTTATTATTCATGATTTTCTGATGTTGGTCTATTACCTGCTGGTGCTGACCCATTTAATGTATGTGCGTTATTCATGTCTAATAGGTGGGCCTGGGAAAGGGACTAAAGGCAAGAGGAAATGTGGAGGACTGGCTAGGAAAGGTGGAGGAAGCCATGTTCAGCTCCCTGAGACGTCTCAGCAAGGCTGCCATTGCTGACTATCAGAATAAAAGCAGAGTGGAGTGGGTGGTTGCTGGACATCCTTCTCAGGTTATGTATCTTATTTTTTCAATGTCATTTAATTTAAACAAAAGTACCACTAATCAATATAATTTCAATTTTTGAAGATAAAAATGTTGGCATAAATAAAATGTTCCTGATAGTTAAAGGCATAACAAGGGGTGTGATTGATTTCACTGTTTCTTACCATGTGTTATGGCATCATGTATTATTATTATTATGCATTTTACACTGTATTCTTACATAGTTACATAGTAGGTAAGGCTGAAAAAAGACTTGCGTCCATCTAGTTCAACCTGGAATAGATATCCATTGCTGATTTGGTAGGTTCTGGTATTTTACAGACAAATTATATTTCTTATTTGTACCCATGGATGTTTTTCTCCAGTAAATGTTTGTCCAACTTTGCCTTGAACGCATTTAATGAGCCAGCCGTTACCACCTCTCTGGGAAGAGAGTTCCAGAGTTTGACTGTTCTGACCGTAACACGAATCCCTCTTTCCTACACCAATCCTTAAGCCACACATTTACCTCCCTGATCTCCCTCTGCCTCCCTGAGCTAGCGCGTGGCACTGGTAATATTTCCGAGAAAATTACCCTAGATGTCCTCGCCTTTAATTTCTTACCTAATTCCCTACACTCTTTCTTGAGGACATCCCACCTACCATTGACTTTGTTGTTGGTGCCGATGTGCACCAAGACCGCCGGATTGCTCCCAGCCCCTCCCAACAATCTGTCGACTCGGTCCGCGATGTGCTGTACCCAAGCACCCGGGAGGCAACAGACCGTGCAGCGATCGCGGTCCCGATATTCTGTATTAGTTATATGAAAACTATTTAGAACCATGACGGTAATAACCAGAAGATCACATATCCAAAATGAAACCGAAAAACAAATGTAAGCGTGCATTACACAGAACACTCTGATTATGGGAAGCCCAACATAAGACCCCATATACCTATACGACTTCTCGGAGGTAGTAGTCGCATAAGATTTCCCTCGAACCCCCTGGCAGCTTCCCTGGTAGCAGGATTGCATATTATACATCATACTTGGTCCTTTTACATATGATGGGCTGCGGGTTCTGATAAATCTATAGTGCATCCAATGCGATCTCATACACCGATCCGATGAGCAAGAGACCAAGCATGGGATCGCACTCGGAGCTGAAACACATGCAATTTTCCACTTTTCATCCGATTTCTCGGCCCGATCTGTCGGAATTGGGTGAAAATGGCCCAAACCTCACTAGTGTATGGCGAGCTATAAAGTTAAAGGATGAAACAGGGTAAGTCACTCCTGTAAAATTACATTTTTTTCTGGAGCTGCAGGAAGATCTGTAGGTAGCTGCAAACAAGATATAAAAGTGCAACGCGTACAGAACTAGGCCCACAGTGGTATCACTCGTCTTTATTCAGGCTGGATACATCAGCATGTTATATTGCATACTGCTTTATCTCTGAACATTTGTTTCTTTCCTTGTAGGTGGTCTTAACAATTTCACAACTCATGTGGTGCAGAGATCTAACACACTGTCTTGAAGGAGAGGGTGAGGAAAACCAGAGTTCAGTCGTAGAGTTTGAAAAAGTGAATTTTGAGGTATGTTCTACATTACAGTAGTAGCTGTGAGAAAGGAAAAATGTAGTTAAGAACTGATATTTGTTTTGTAAAAAATGGGCATGAATTTCTATTCACAATGTTGGCTTGCAGATTTGTGCTATGTCTCTCTTACTATTACTGTATTGTCTGTTTTATGCAGCTGTTTTCCTAACATGACTACAATGTGTACTTCTGTATGTGCCAGAGAATCAGAGCATGCTAAGTATTTTATGCAAAGGGAAGTGGAGACACACATCCGCACTTCACAGGTTTATCGAAAAATAGCAAAATACCTTCTTTAAATCAATGGTTAAGTTATTGCTGATGACATCATCTTCAAGCATCCGTGGGCTAGCTCTCCATAAGGTGTTAACGGGACTTGAGACGGATGACCCAGGTTACCCATTCACACTATCCCCATAATCCAGGTCCTTTCCCTGTCCAACCCTGAAAGCTATCTGGGATAAATACTCTTTGTAACTGGACCAGGGATATTTTTCAGGGGCCCTTTCACACTGAGCCATGACCTGAGTTAACTTTCAATAATGTGGGTTATTGCTGCACTAATCAATGGGTACATTCTTTATTATTATGGATGTCATATAAGTAACATAGTTATATGACCATATTTACACTTAATGTGAGTATCCCTAGCCCTCCCCCTGGTGCCTAATCCTAACATTCCTTCCCACAACCTAACCTTGACCTTTCCCCTAGTGCCTAACCCTGTCATCCATATCCACAGCCTAACCATGACCTTTCCCCTAGTGCCTACCCTAATGCTATCCCACCCATTGCTTTACCCTAACCCTCCACTGCCACATCCTCACGCTCATCCACCTGTCTATACAGTATGTTGACATTATACTTCTGCAGATGCTGCAGATGTGGACCATGTTCTACAGTATGTCAGTAATGTTTATATAGAAATTGTCAAGTAAATGCCATAGTAAATGCCAACATAATGACAGCATCCTGGCACTAATAGCCAAATATGTCCACTGCGGTTTACTGTGAAAGACCCATTGCCATGGACACAATACATCAGCCTTTAGTTGCATTCCTTTGAATTTTGTGAATGATGCACCATTGTCCATTTGTCAGTTACACGTTTCTTCTTTTTATGTATTTCTATAATCTGATATACTGTATATTGTGCATTATGCATATGCCAAATTATGTAAAATAGAAAAACATAAATTTTCATTATCATCTATATATATGTCTAGTGTCCGTGAGTCTCTGAAACACTGCCATCTGCTGGCAGAGAGTGAAACTACATCTCTTTCTCACACATGCACAAACACAGAAGGTAGCAGACTAGCTTTCGAAGCTTTTGCTTTGAGCAGGCTTACTAGTAGTATTATGTTCATATTGTGTACTCTTCTTTCTACATATAGAGACTGAATGCTCTAGCTGCACTTGTCCGAGGTCAGCTTCCTGCCTTGCACAGAAACATCATAACCGCTCTGATAACAATTGATGTTCATGCGCGGGACATTGTCAGTGACCTTGTGAAGGACCAGGTAATCTTACCTTCTGGCTGGGCATGTAAGCGGATTACCGGTCCATACTGTACATTAATTAATCAACTGCCTTTGGATCAAAAATATACATTTTTAACTGGTTGCAATAAAAGGCTTAATGAAATGTTAACAGTAATAGCCTTATTGGCCCATCACTAATTCATTTTATATTTATTCGGTTGCAATGATATTGTTAAGTTCCTTTCTTTTGAATGAAATTGTTGCAATGAATACATCTTATTGCACAGACAAGTAAATCACATGTTGATGAAGATGTTAGCTACTTTATAATACTGTTGACACATTGGGGGATATCCAGACCTGATTGCTGCTGGGTGATGTAGCATAGCCCTGAAACAGAGTGAAAACCCACCCTGTGCAAGTCTGCAAATGGCTTACAAAAATCATGCTGTTTAGTGGCTAGCTACAAATCCATTCGCAACTCACACACCATTGAGATGATTTTCCCAGTCTCTGCGTAACCCGAGAACCTACTGTGTGATAGAAACAGGCTGAATGAGGCTGGAGCTGATATCACACTCACCAAAAATGCTTGGGCACACCTGCGTTTTTCCTGACACTCCCAGAACGACCAAGTGACACCCACAAATGGTGGCTTCTTGTCAAGAAGGAGTAGGTTTGATTGTTTCCAACAGAGATAGCAATAATCAGAGTTTGAGTTTCTGAGAGTTTATTCACAATGTATCACATGCAATTCCCTGGTAGGGGGTGGGTGTTGTGGAGAACCAGGCAGGGGGAGCTAGAAGCCGGGAGCCAAGCTGCAAAAAACAAAAAAACCCATACAAATGAATGGGAAGCCACTCCCATTTGGGCGTATGCTGAATCAGTGGCTGCACCTTCATTTGTATGGGTTTTTGTATTAAAATTGATCAACACCCAGCTCCCCCTACTCGTTTCTCTTTGTCCCCTCGCTGGCCAGCAGTGCCCCTGTCCGGCTCTGGGCTGCACATAAGATTTATCTTATGTGCAGCCTGTCCGACCTCCCAACTCCAATCTGATGTGCATGGGACCATGCTTCGGGTCAGACAGGATGTCAAACACATGAGATTTGGTCCGAATTATCATCCCAATCCGTCGGGGGCCTTAGGCGTATAATTTAATTCAAAAAATTAATAAAAATGGAGCCGTTCCAAATAGGGGAAAATATTGTTAAAGCCATTTATGATTTTTTTTTCCATGTGTATATATATTAACATTTTTGTTTCTCCCCAATTTAGGTTAGCAGCATTGACAGTTTTGAATGGCAGAGACAATTACGCTACTATTGGGACCTAGATCTTGACAACTGTGTGGCCCGGATGGCTTTGTCTCAGTATACATATGCATATGAGTACCTTGGTGCTTGCCCTCGGCTGGTGATAACACCTCTAACTGTAAGAATATTTTCCTGATTTAAGAACAGTTAAAGTTATTTTATTGTATTTAAATTATTTGCACACAAATAAGACCACACTGTTGTTGGCTGAATCAATGTTTACAACAATGCAGCCTATTCATTCTCTCTAGTATGGCAGAGATTTCCCTAGTTCATAGCAGATTGGTGAACAGCATTGTTCTGAATTGATTCTGCCCACAAAGTGGATGCTACTGCTGAGTATTGACTATGCTTGTCTTCTCCACTGGAACCTACCGGAGACAACTGAACGTTGCAGCCCTCCGGGATTTGCGCAACCCTCTTGCATAAGGAACCCTTGTCCTCACCGAGGGGGCGTAGCCTAGTAAAGTGTTTCTATGAAGATGTATCATTTTGGTCCACACCTCAGTATACAAATAAGAGTAAAGTGTGTCAGTATCACTCAGTGGGTGGAGCCTAATGATGCAACTAGTGTGCACCCAACCACATTGCCTCCCGGTTATGGTATATTAGATCTACAATGTCAATGTCAAAATCTCATATCTGTCAGCTCCCGGGAGCGGGGGTTGCGGCGGCGGGTGTCCGGTGCACGGAGGGTGCACGCGGCGCTTCCGCCCTGCACCGCCGGTCCTCCATGGATGGCGTCCACTCGGCAGGGGGACGCAGGTGCTGTTCACCCCCAGGAGCGGGGGTCGCGGCGACGGAAGGCCGGTGCACGGAGGGTGCACACGGCACTTCCGCCCTGCAATGCCGAGCCCCCTCTGACCACTTCCACCCGGCAGGGTGGCGCAGGATTTAGGTCCCGGCGTTCCCCTGCAGCCGCAGGGAGGTTGCTAGGCAACAGGGGACGCCGCGGACGTCACGCTCGGCCACCTGATCCCACGCTGGAACTGGGGGCAGGATTGAGCAGCGGCGTCTGCTGATTGGCAGGTCTATCCCTCTTAAGGGATTCACACCTCCAAGATGGCGCCGGTTATAGCTTTCAGCTTATGTATCCGGTCCCTGGAGTTGCTGCTTGTCGGTCTGCTCCAGTCCTGGTATCCGTCTGCTTGTTCCAGCATCTGATTCCTGGATATTCCTGTTGCTTTGTATTCCCTGTTTTCCAGTGGTTGCTCCATCTCATCCCTGGCAGGAGGCTGCGTTGGTTTCACATCTTCCATTCCTTGGTGGGCCACGTAAGTGCTCCTTTGGAGCCTGGTTATTCTTTATTTCTGTCATTGGGTCCGCCGTGACCCCGGCCCTTCCGTGGGACCTCCCTTGTGTCCGTTCTATCCATTTCCCTCCTGGGCCTTTCTTCTTGCGCCCTTAGTTTCCTTAGGCAGGGGAGTCCCCGTTTTCCATCTATACCCTGCTTTGGGGAACCCTTTTTTCCTTGTGTTTTCATTCAGTGTTCCCCGTCCTCATTGTGTCTGTGACTAGGTCGCACAACCCGTCTTTGGCCTGGTGCCGGTCAGTCAGGGGTCCCTTCTCAGCTAGGTCCGGTAGCTAGTTGTCCTCTTGAGCTCCCCTCTGGTGATCGCTTGCCCTTTGTCACCTCTTAACACCTGGCTGCATCGGGGTCGGAGCCGGCTTAACCAGCTCCTTCGGACGCGGCGGCTACAGGCGAAGCCTAGCTCTCTGCAGGGGCATTCCATCTACCCGGGGGACTCAACAGAGTGAGTGCAGGGTTCGCTGCGGCCGTCCTAAACAGTGGTCTCAGCCACAGGCTCACGCCTGACCAGTACGCCTCTGGGCCCGGATTACCACGTGGTGCCTCCTCAGGCAGCGTAACATTATAACCGGCCTCAACTAGTTTTATTAGAGTTCCTCTTATAAACTCTTTTTCTGTGATTTCTGTCGCATTGGTTGAGGTGCGTTGCCTCTTTTGGTTTAGTCCGTTTGTTTCTCTTCTGGTATCATGAATCCAACTCCGCAAACGTTCTCTGATCAACTCCAGGGGTTAACCCAAATGGTTAGAGAGTTATCCTTGAAAGTGGCCTATCAGGAACAAAGGGTCCGTCCTCCTGATCCAGGGGTTCCCGAGCCTAAGGCGAATCTACCAGACCGCTTCTCTGGAAACAGGAGGGATTTTTATAACTTCCGAGAAAGTTGTAAACTATATTTCCGTCTCAGGCCTCGGTCCTCGGGCTCCGAGACCCAGCGGGTAGGGTTGGTGATATCTCTCTTACAGGGGGATCCTCAAACCTGGGCCTTTGGTTTGCCTTCCGACAGCCCGGCTTTATCTTCTGTAGATAACTTTTTTAGTTCGTTGGGTCTTCTTTATGATGACCCTGACAGGGAGGCTTCGGCTGAGACCCACTTACGGGCCCTCAAGCAAGGTAAGGACCCAGCAGAGGTCTACTGTACCGAATTCCGTCGCTGGTCCAACGATTGTGGTTGGAATGACCCAGCCTTATGGAGTCAGTTTCGATGTGGTCTGTCTGATGCCATCAAAGACAGCCTCATTCAATACCCGGTTCCCACCTCCCTAGATAAACTCATGGAGTTAACCATTAAAATCGACCGACGACTCCGTGAACGGAGATCTGAACGAGGTACTCAGGCACGTCCCATTCCCTTTGTCTCTATGGCCCTGAGGATTCTGAAGAGCCCATGCAGTTGGGAGCAGTTAGAATTTCCCCAGAAGAAAGAGCCCGTCGGTTAAGTTCCGGTCTTTGTTTATACTGTGGAGGGAAAGGACACCTTCTCCGTAACTGTCCTAACAGGCCAGTAAAAGCCCAGGCCAAGTGATCGAGGAGAGGGTTCACTTAGGCCTGCAGCTTTTTTCCTCTCGTAATTCGTTACTAGTTCCCTGTAGTTTTTCTTTTAACAATATCCATTTTTCTTGTTCCGCATTCATTGATAGTGGGGCAGCAGGGAATTTTTTTGACTGTTCCTTAGCGCAGAAGCTTGGGATTCCCTTCTTTAAGCTCGAACAGTGTATCTCTTTACGGGGTTTGGATGGAAATGTTCTATCCAATGGGGTAATTTCGTTCCAAACCCCTTCGTTATCGTTAACGGTGGGTCTATTTCACTCTGAAGAGATTTCGTTTTTGTTAACCTCATGCCCGGCTGTTCCCTTAGTATTGGGTCACCCCTGGCTGGAAAAACATAATCCTTCTATTGATTGGAATACTGGAGAGATAGCTCGTTGGAGCCCTCAGTGCTCTAAACATTGTCTCAAGCCTTCATTGCTTCAGGCATCTGTATCTTTCTCCGAAATTCCGGTTCCCTATCAGGAATTTGCCGTTGTTTTTTTCTAAAGGGAAAGCTGATGGTCTTCCTCCACATCGTCCCTACGATTGTGCCATAAAGCTGCTACCCAATGCTTCTTTTCCCAAAGGGAGACTGTACGCCCTGTCCATTCCCGAGACCAAGGCCATGGATGAATATGTGCAAGAAAGTCTTAAGAAAGGGTTCATCCGGCCTTCCAAGTCACCACTTAGTGCCGGTTTCTTTTTTGTGGGAAAAAAAGACGGCTCCCTTAGGCCGTGCATTGATTTCCGAGCGCTCAATAAAATCACCATAAAAAATACCTATCCCCTTCCCTTGATCTCTGTACTCTTCGATCAATTACGGTCAGCCACCATCTTCACCAAGATTGATCTCAGAGGAGCTTACAATCTCATCAGAATCAAGGAAGGCGACGAATGGAAGACAGCCTTCAGTACTCAGACTGGGCACTATGAGTACTTGGTGATGCCTTTTGGTCTTTCTAATGCGCCCGCTGTGTTCCAAGATTTCATCAATGACGTTCTGCGGGATTTTTTAGGCGCATTTGTGGTCGTTTATTTAGACGACATCTTGATTTTTTCACCAAATATCGTTTCTCATAGAACTCAAGTCAGGCAGGTACTTCAAAGATTACGAGAGAACCAGCTGTTTGCCAAAACTGAGAAGTGTGAGTTCGAAGTTGCTCAGGTGGCCTTTCTGGGGTATATCATTTCTTCCAAAGGATTTCAAATGGATCCCACGAAAGTCCAAGCCATACTGGATTGGCCCCGACCCACTAATTTAAAGGCGGTCCAACGCTTCTTAGGTTTTGCAAACTATTACAGGCGTTTTATTCATTCCTTTTCTACCATTGTAGCGCCTTTGGTTGCATTGACCAGGAAAGGAGCTGATCCGTCCAGGTGGTCGCCCCAAGCGGAGCAAGCTTTTGAGACACTCAAACAAGCGTTTATCACGGCTCCCATCCTCAAACATCCTGATCCCAACCTCCCCTTCATTGTGGAGGTGGATGCCTCCGAGGTGGGGGCTGGAGCTGTTCTGTCTCAGGGAGAGCTTGATGCCGTTGACCTGTATCCTTGTGCGTACATGTCGAAGAAATTTTCTTCAGCTGAAGCCAACTACGACGTTGGGAACAGAGAGCTACTAGCCATCAAGTGGGCCTTTGAAGAATGGCGCCATTGGTTGGAAGGAGCTGTTCATCAGGTCTTAGTACTTACTGATCATAAGAACTTACAGTATATTGAGACAGCTAAGAGACTCAATGCTCGGCAGGCGCGTTGGGCCTTGTTTTTCATGCGCTTTAACTTTGTTATCACTTATAGGCCAGGGTCGAAAAACGCACGAGCAGATGCTCTTTCTCGGTGCTTTCTTCCTCAACACGAAAGTTCAACTAGCAAAGCTCCAATTCTTCCTTCATCTTGTATTCGGGTAGGACTCAATCAGACCTTGGAGGGTCTGGTACGTCAAGCGCAGAGTCAGGCTCCTGCCCAAACTCCACCCGCTCGTCTGTTTGTTCCTGAGTCTTTGCGATGGAGGGTTTTGACGGAGGTCCATGACTCTAGGATTTCTGGACATCCAGGAGTGTTCAAAACATTAGACCTGTTGTCTCGTGTGGTTTGGTGGCCTAGTATGTCTCGCGACACCAAAGAATTCGTGCTGTCTTGCCCAACTTGTGCCCGGCATAAGGTACCTCGCTCTCGGCCTTTTGGGGAACTTCTTCCTTTAGCCATTCCCTCTAGGCCCTGGTCTCATATAGCCATGGACTTCGTAGTAAGTCTTCCTGTTTCTTCTAACTGTCAGGTTATATGGGTGGTCATTGACAGATTTTCGAAAATGGCACATTTTGTACCTCTAAAGCAGTTGCCATCTGCAAAACAACTGGTCGATTTGTTTGTACAACACATTTTTAGGCTTCACGGACTGCCTACGGATATTGTCTCTGACTGAGGTCCACAGTTCGTGGCGCAGTTTTGGAGACTCTTCTGTTCTTCTCTCAAGATTAAGACCAGTTTGACCTCTGCATTTCATCCCCAGTCTAACGGGCAGACTGAGCGTTTAAATCAGTCACTCAAGCAATACCTGCGGTGTTTTGTTTCGAAATTACAAGATGACTGGGTCAACGTTCTTCCTTTAGCGGAATTTGCGTATAATAACGCATACCATTCTGCCTCTAGAACGTCACCCTTCTTTGCAGTATTTGGGTTTCATCCTCGAGCCAACTCTCTAGGACCAGAAGCTGTAAAGTCTCCCTCCTCTGCTGCTTCTCGCCTCAGGATCTTATGGAGGAAAATTCATGTTGTCCTCAAGGAGACGGCTTTTAAAGAGAATGTTTTTGCCGATAAATCCAGAAGGCCTTGTCCATTTAAGGTCGGTGATTGGGTGTGGTTATCCACCCGAAATATCAAACTTCATCAACCTTCGGCTAGGCTAGGGCCCAGGTTTATTGGTCCTTTCCGGATTATCAAGAGGGTTAATCCGGTGGCATTTCGTCTCTTGCTACCTAAATCCCTCAGGATATCCAACACATTTCATGCATCCCTTCTTAAGCCGGTATTTTTCTCCCAGAGATTTCCTCGCAAGATCAACGCTGCTCCTTCTCCAGTGGTGGTACAGGGTCAACAAGAATTTCTCGTAGAGAAAATTCTGGATTCTAAGATTGTTAGAGGCTCTCTCCGATTTTTGATTCATTGGAGAGGTTACGGTCCAGAGGAGAGATCCTGGATTCCCGATAGGGATTTGCATGCCCCTGATCTCAAAAGAAAATTCTTTCAAGAGTTTCCTCATAAACCCGGTGGTAGGGTTTTTTTAACCCCTCCTCAAGGGGGGGGTACTGTCAGCTCCCGGGAGCGGGGGTTGCGGCGGCGGGTGTCCGGTGCACGGAGGGTGCACGCGGCGCTTCCGCCCTGCACCGCCGGTCCTCCATGGATGGCGTCCACTCGGCAGGGGGACGCAGGTGCTGTTCACCCCCCGGAGCGGGGGTCGCGGCGACGGAAGGCCGGTGCACGGAGGGTGCACACGGCACTTCCGCCCTGCAATGCCGAGCCCCCTCTGACCACTTCCGCCCGGCAGGGTGACGCAGGCTTTAGGTCCCGGCATTCCCCTGCAGCCGCAGGGAGGTTGCTAGGCAACAGGGGACGCCGCGGACGTCACGCTCGGCCACCTGATCCCACGCTGGAACTGGGGGCAGGATTGAGCAGCGGCGTCTGCTGATTGGCAGGTCTATCCCTCTTAAGGGATTCACACCTCCAAGATGGTGCCGGTTATAGCTTTCAGCTTATGTATCCGGTCCCTGGAGTTGCTGCTTGTCGGTCTGCTCCAGTCCTGGTATCCGTCTGCTTGTTCCAGCATCTGATTCCTGGATATTCCTGTTGCTTTGTATTCCCTGTTTTCCAGTGGTTGCTCCATCTCATCCCTGGCAGGAGGCTGCGTTGGTTTCACATCTTCAATTCCTTGGTGGGCCACGTAAGTGCTCCTTTGGAGCCTGGTTATTCTTTATTTCTGTCATTGGGTCCGCCGTGACCCCGGCGCTTCCGTGGGACCTCCCTTGTGTCCGTTCTATCCATTTCCCTCCTGGGCCTTTCTTCTTGCGCCCTTAGTTTCCTTAGGCAGGGGAGTCCCCGTTTTCCATCTATACCCTGCTTTGGGGAACCCTGTTTTCCTTGTGTTTTCATTCAGTGTTCCCCGTCCTCATTGTGTCTGTGACTAGGTCGCACAACCCGTCTTTGGCCTGGTGCCGGTCAGTCAGGGGTCCCTTCTCAGCTAGGTCCGGTAGCTAGTTGTCCTCTTGAGCTCCCCTCTGGTGATCGCTTGCCCTTTGTCACCTCTTAACACCTGGCTGCATCGGGGTCGGAGCCGGCTTAACCAGCTCCTTCGGACGCGGCGGCTACAGGCGAAGCCTAGCTCTCTGCAGGGGCATTCCATCTACCCGGGGGACTCAACAGAGTGAGTGCAGGGTTCGCTGCGGCCGTCCTAAACAGCGGTCTCAGCCACAGGCTCACGCCTGACCAGTACGCCTCCGGGCCCGGATTACCACGTGGTGCCTCCTCAGGCAGCGTAACAATATCGACCTTTTGACTTTTTTCATGTTGACCTTTTAACCATTTCGACCTTTTGACCATGTCGACCAATAGGGGTCGACCTTATGTCTGTCGACCTAGACACTGTAGATCTAATGAATGCATACCTTGCCGATCACCTGCATCTCTTTTCCAGGCTTCGCAATTTAGAGCAATTTAGAGGCATATACAGTAAACCTTTCATATATCCAAATCTGACTGGCTGGGTGTCAGCTTGGAGTCAGCAGTTATTCAGCAACGTGCGTTTGAAAGCTCTGTCCAGCATAAGACAAATCTTTTGCGCCAAAGATGTGGCTGGCACACATACTGTACGTGACACTGTTGATGATGATTATGGCTACTATCTCCACCAGAAGGATGATGGCGTTGTTGTTGTATAGATGTGGAAATCTGCCTTAGTTTACAAACACAAAGCTGTCTCGGGCGCTTAATCCACAAATAGAACTATTTATAAGCTGTGATGGTACTATGGTAAATTTAATGCAACTGTACAACCACATTAATTCATGGTGATTGATTCCCTTTAACATTCCTCAACTCAGTCAAGTTTCCTTACTATTAATTGGAACAATTTGTTTTACAAAACAAAAGCAAAGGCCTTTAGTTACTGGACCATCTTTGCAATATACAATGGTTTGTCTCTTTCCTAATACTGCAGGAAAATACCCCCTTTTCTGTTCATTTTGGTCTGTTAGGGGTAGATTTACTAAAGCTTCTAAAACAGACAAGTGGCGGTGATACCCATAGCAACAACCAAGATTGTAATATAGAAAGGATAGCTAGAACCTGAATGGTTGCTATGGGCAACACTTCCACTTTTCATGATGAGAAGCTTTAGGAGATCTACTCCTTAGTCTTTATATTGCAACCAGATGCTTCTTGATAAAACTGCTTATATTGGCAATGGTTATTAATACAGTGCAATGTGCTTCCCTACTCAAGGACCGATGCTATCTATGTCTCATGGGTGCTCTGCAGCTGGATCTCGGTGGAGCCCCTGCTGGACCTGCAGGCACCGGGAAAACCGAGACCACGAAAGATCTGGCCAAGGCCCTTGCTATACAGTGTGTAGTGTTCAACTGTTCTGATGGGCTGGACTATAAGGTATGCAGACTTGGAGGAACTGTACCGTATATACAATATTATATAACATTTCATAATTTGAGAAGAGTTTATTTGTTGGCTGTAGCTGTAACAGCATACAGTATTTTTTGTCTCCCAAAAATAATATTATATAGATTGGGGCATAACTAGATATTCGTAGGCCCCATAGCAAAATTTTGTAAGGGGCCCTATGTACCAGCAATAGTGATTAATGTAAATGGCACATATAACTTATACAGTAAAGAAGGGCGCCCTTCAGGACTGGGCCCCATAGCAGCTGCACCCCTTGCACCTATGGTAGTTATGCCCTTGTGTAGATATATTGTTCATTAAATATACATATGCAAATAAGAAACTTATCACTGGAAGCCTAAGAGCAGGACAAATCTTTTCATATTTTCTTCTGCAGATGATGGGTCGTTTCTTCAGCGGGTTGGCCCAGTCTGGAGCGTGGTGTTGTTTTGATGAATTTAATCGAATTGACATTGAAGTTCTTTCTGTAATAGCCCAACAGCTAATAACAATAAGGAATGCCAAAGCGGCAAAGGTAACCTGGATTGTGTTTCTGTTTTTACCTACAGTACATCATATGTGTCTGCTGAAATCACATATATTATATTAATGACAGCTAAACATATTCACATTTGTTTTTAAAATAAAAGACAATGGGGGCCAAATGTAATAGAGTGTGAGGACCAGAAAGTGAGAGATTTTGGGAGAGTTTTTTTATTTTTTAAAGCGGCAATCATTTATACTGAAAATCCTGGTTGATTTTGCCAAGTAATTGAATGCCGCTTTAAAAAAAAAAGGGAAAACTCTCCCAAATTCTCTCACTTTCTGGTACTCACACCCTATTACATTTATCCCTCGATGTTTGTAGTTAATGACATTTCACTGTATTTTTATGTGTCTGTATTAAGTTGAATTTTACATGGTAAGTGCGACAAGAAAACTGTTCAGATACTGTATGCTACTGTTAATGATATGGACACACATTGAAATGCCCAAGGCTCAACATACTCACAGAATTATGTATTTTTTTCGACACATTTTGCACCTGTTCCTTTGACGTTCAAAATGTCCAACTATTCATGAGGCACTAAATGGTCAATATTATGCTTGCCAAAGTATATACTGGAGACAAATCCCCAAAAGCATAGATACAGTAAGATTACATCAGTCAACCGCGTTGCTCGAAATCAAAAAAAGTTCTGATACTCTGTGTTTTTTCTCACTTTCATCTAAAGATTACTTTATCCCATAGTTTACTGTTTTCTGAAAGTTTACGGTATACTGAAAGTGTCAGAAAAAGTTATATCAACTGAATTTAGGGCAGAAAAAAATTGGAAAGGGCTTCGCTGCAATTTACAACCCAAGGCGGAAAAGTTTGTGCCCCCACTTATGCTTTTTCTATGGGAAAAGAAAATCACTACTTTGACACGTTATTCCTGCTTATCAAAATTCTGCTAAATTATTGCACATCTACATCACGCACCCTATTGAATAAGCCTTCAGAATTGGTGTTGCCATTGTTGAATACAGATGTGTCCACATACATCTTTATGCCAGGGGTTCCCAATCTCGGTCCTCAGGACCCCACACAGTTCACGTTTTGTAGGTCACCCAGCAGGTGCACAGGTACATTCATTACTCATTGACACATTTAAAGAGATCAGCAGGTGGAGATAATTATTTCACTTATGATTCTGTGAGCAGACCTGCAAAACATGCACTGTGTGGGATCCTGAGGACCAAGTTTGAGAACCTGTGCTCCATGCGATACAAGTCACGTTAAACATAACACCTGAGTTACAGGTGACTCCAGAGGCGTAGCTACCATAAGGAAGCCACCGCGGCTGCTTGGGGGAGCAAGCGCCAGCGGGGCGCCCCCGGTGCCCGGGCACTCTGGTCAGACCCCCCCTTACCCCTCCGCATGTCGCCGCCACCGCATTCAGTCCGGCACCGCAAATAGCCTCCGGGCTCCGCAGTAATGAAAAATGACACGACAAAATGGCTACCCCCTATTAGTAGACAGTTTTTAAGGATGCTAGAGGAAGCCGCCGCCTCCTCTAACATCTCTAAAAAAACTGTCTGCTGTACGGGGGCAGCCATTTTGTCGTGTCATTTTTCATTACTGCAGGAGACGGAGCCCGGAGGCTATCTGCGGTGCCGGACTGAATGCGGGGCCGGCGGCGGCATGCGGAGGGGTAAGGTAATTTTTTGGCAGGGAGGCGCCACAATATTAGTTACGCCTTTGTGTGACTCTGTCTGCTGGACTTCTATTATGTTACTTTTCAACTTAAATTTGCAAATAGGAGTGAATAAGAATGCACAAGCTGCTGATTAAAATGATATGTGGCATGTCTATATTTAGTGTGTGACTGCCGCAGTATCTGCATAATAAATTGAATGTTACTATGTTTTTCTGAGGGGTTTAGGTCTAGGCACTTATGCTAGGAAGAGGGGTGGGAGGGTTAGGCTTAGGCAGCTGGGTGTAAGGATTAGGGTTAGGCTGCATGGAAGGAAGGTTAGGGGCAGGGCTATTTTTCAGCAGGCTCCAGCAGGAACTGAGGCCCTTATTCTAGTTCACTCTTTCTGACAAAATCTTTCTTAGATGGACAAAACCATGTGCACTGCAGGTGGGGCAGGTGTTACTTGTGCAGAGAGAATTAGATTTGGGTGGGGTTTTGCTTCAAAGTGAGATCTATATTGCAGTGTAAAAATAAAGCAGCCAGTATTTACCCTGCACAGAAACAAAATGACTCACCAAAATCTAATTCTCTTTGCACATTTTAAATCTGCCCATCTGCAGTGCACATGGTTTTGTCCATCTAAGAAAGATTTTGTCAGAAAGAGTGAACTAGAATAAGGGCCTCAGTTCCTGCTGGAGCCTGCTGAAAAATAGCCCTGGTTAGGGGGGACAGTGGAAGGTCAGGGCCGGCTCTACCATTAGGCAGTTTTAGGCAGCTGCCTAGGGCGCAGGGATCTGGGGGGCGCCACTAAGTCTGCCTACAAAAAAATCAAGGATGTTTATGAGTACCCTTGTACTTAAAGCAGGTGGTGACAGTAGAACCTCAAAGACCTCACCTCTATACTTTCCCTAGAGGCATACTTACCTCCATTGCTGCCCCTTCCTCCTTGCACTCTGTTGTGGGGGCAAAGGTAGGCCTCCAGAGAAAGTAAGGGACTTGACCACCTTCCTGGGGGGGCTGGGGTTGGAAAGTGTGTATTGGTGGCAGTATGGTGGAGCAGTACAGTAGGTTGAAGTTTTGCCTAAGGAGCTGGGAAGCCTTACACCAGCCCTGTGGAAGGTAAGTATACATAATGGACTCTGTTGAAATTCCCTCAGAAATAATACTGAACGTGATTCCAGTGAGCAGAATACCAGCATGAATTTTGCTGCTTACTGAGCCAACTTGTAGATCTACCTGATTCTGGTAGAGGTGGCTGTTCACCAGTTAGAACGCTACCTTGGCGGTCTCTGCACTCTGGTTTGTGAATAGCTGATTAAATCCATCAGTCATTGTTTGAAGCAGTCTCCTGGTTATGATCGTGTCCCAACACTCCATCTTCAGTACACCAAGAGTTAATACAGGGCTCCAAGATTGTATTGAGACTCCTGAGTAGCTCATTAAAATTAGGGACAGAAGATAATCAGCAACAGCTCAGTAGCCTATCAAATAGAAGCAAGGATGAAGGAGAATCTGATGTAGGCTCCCTGTATAAAAGCTGCTACTGATCTCAGCTACAGTTCCTAACACATTGTAGACATAATAAGTAGGGCAGGGCACATCCTAATCTTGAGAGCTTGCAATCCTGCTTACAAACAAGTCTTGACCATTTTTATAATACTCCAGACATATATCGATCATATTTGTATATCAGATATGGATGTGTTTTTATAATTGCATTTCTATAAAATAATTATGTTCTATTTATTTGATGTGCTGCCTAGCTCTCCAGGTTTATGTTTGAAGGCCGTGAAATCAAGCTTATTATGACGTGTGCAGCATTTATAACAATGAACCCTGGCTATGCTGGAAGAACTGAGCTGCCAGATAACCTGAAGGCTCTCTTCAGACCGTTCTCAATGATGGTGCCAAACTATGCTTTGATCGCTGAGGTAAGAGTAGGAGATCACTAATATGATATTTATCAATTGGAATTGAATATAGCTGCATTTCCTCTCTGCCATGATGTAATGCTTGTGATATGTTATGTAAATATTGTTTATCTTTTGTTATATTTGGATGTCTTAAACTGGGGTTGTATGTGGTAAACATCAAGGCCGGTTTCCAGTTAGCTGCAGTAATTTACTGCAGCTAGTAGATTTGGTCGGGGCTGTCCAGTTATCTCCGATACGCGGCACTTATCAAGGATTGTGTTTAGGATGCCTCAGGTACCTGATTCATAATACGATATAAACAGCCATCGAGCCACGATAGTGCAAGAACATTTCCATTGGATTATTTTACAATTGCCCAATAAAAATGGCCTGTAATTGAATAGAATGATAACGACAATCAGTCATTGTTTTAAATTGGCCAAAAAAGGATCGCAATAATAGTAATTAAATACCAGTCTATGTTAGATTTTTCTTAAAAATCACCTAATTCGTAACATTAGAGTATTTAAAAAAAAAAAATCATTGGATGAGAGGTATGGGGGCATATATACCATGGAAACAAATCTGTCCCCAAGTTACCTCAGCATTGCCCTCATCTCGTTTTTATGGCCTCATATGTTGAGTATTTATTTATTTATTACCAGTTATTTATACCAGTTATTTATATAGCGTACATATTCTGCAGCACTTTACAGAGAATAGTTGAGCAGTCCCTGCCCCAGTGGATCTTACAATCTATATTCCCTGCCACATGTACACGCACACAGTTGAGTAGTATGATTGTATATTTCCACCTAACCTGTAATACTGTGGGGGATATTCAATTGTCAATATGTCAAAACTGCCGTCTTGCCGAAAAGATGGCAGTTTTTAAAGGAAGGGGTTCCAATCTATTCAATGCCAGGTGGATTGACGGAATAGCCGCTAATCCACTTGCTTTTGATGTTTCCAGCAATCTCAATCCGACATGAAAAGATGTTGGATTGAGGCAGGGAGGACGGTGCCGGGTGAGCAGCAGCTTACACTACTGTTCTCCTGTCCACTGCCTCCCGTAACCCTTCCGCCGCCTCCCATACCCACCTGCCGCACTCATTTGTCCCACCGCCAGGCCAGGTGAAAGCAGCTCACCCAGCCCCGTCCCGCCTCCCGCTGTCTCCTGCCACCTCCAGGCAATCATGCTGCCTTCTGCTGCTGCTGCGCTCACCCGGTCCCAAGCCGGGTGAGCATCAATCAGTGGCCAAATCGACATCCAGATTTGGCCGCTGCATTGAATAATGGATGCCGAATCCATTCCGTCAAAAGAATTTTGTAATGGATCCGGCATTAATTGAATATATATATATATTATCTCTTTTTCGCTTTTGATGATTACAGACTTTATGAAAACAGTGATCATATTATGAAAGAAACCTAAATGCAAATGTTATTTATGTTTTTGTTACAGGTGGTCTTGTATTCTGAAGGCTTTGAGTCTAGTAAAGTTCTGGCCCGGAAGATGACACAAATGTATAAGCTATGCAGTGAGCAATTATCACAACAAGATCACTACGATTTTGGAATGAGAGCTGTAAAATCAGTCTTAGTCATGGCTGGGTAAGGATTGTGTGGTTTTGTTAAAATCCAATATGCACTAAATGACCTTAGAGTAATACCACAAACTAAACCGGAGATACTCAAATAGTTTATCTTACAGTATGTCTTCTTTTTAAGCTCACTGAAAAGAGAGAATCCAGATTTAAATGAGGATGTAGTACTAATTCGTGCTCTACGTGACTCAAATTTACCAAAGTTCTTAACCGATGACGCTGATCTATTCAGGTATGATATATTATTATTCTTTATTTATCTGATGCCATGGAAGATTCAAAGTGTATTTCAGTACAATACAAACATAACAGGAAACAAGATGCACGCAAAAAACAATGTATACATGGCACTCAAGAACGCCATTTATATTCACATAAAGTCACTATAAATGGAAAACTAGTGCTGGCTGAGCCTGTACCCTGATTGGAGCCTGCTGGGAGCAGACGGATGATGTCACATGACGTCAGCGCCCGCCTTCAATTGAGTAACCATTGAATGATATTTCCTCAGTGCGGGCACATGCGAACGGATTCCACTTACATTGTAGTGAGGGAATCTGACCGGTGGTGTGGGCATGCATTCTGCTGGGTGGCATTAACCTGCTCGCTATGCAGTGAATATACTGTCTGCAGACTACAGCTTCTAATGAGAGAGGGGGTCAAGCCCAGTGGAAAGTACAGCAATTTCCTGGCTGTCTAGTCCACCGCTGAATGTAATCCTACTGCTGACTATGTGCAGCACCCTCTGAGTCTTAACACTTTTGATTGGCAGATTGCATGTTAACCACTCCAGCTGACAGTACAGTATGAAATCCATACTATATATATACTAGTAAGCCCGCTCGAAGCTAATGCTTCGAAAGCTAGTTGATGTAGTTTCACTTGCTGCCAACAGATGGCAGTGTAAGCCCACTCGAAGCAAGTGCTTCCAAAAGATGGCAGTGTTTTGGAGACACTTGGACACTAGAAATATATGTCATTTAATGATTATATTATGTCCAAATAGGCTAATGCAACTTCATCATTCAGTGTTACTCTGTCCATATCTTCAGTATCTCTATGCTTTCTCTATGTTTGCAATACTGTTAGTGTTCGTATACACACTTGTTACAGCGGACATACCTGTATGCCTGGTGTTTATAATTTTGTGTTTTGAGCGAGTCTAGTAATGTGTCTGAAGAAACATATGCACATACATAATCTTTTGTTAAATGTATATTTTCTCTATTCTGAAATTTAATAGGATGAGGGAATCAGAAAGTGAAAGATTTGGTAAGAAATCTCCAGGTTTTTTAAAGCAGCAATCCTTTACACTTCAAAATCAAACTGGTTTTGCCGTAAACGATTGCCTCTTTAAAAAACCTGGAGATTTCTTACCAAATCTCTCACTTTTTATGTCTAACGTTCTATAAAATTTGCCTTGACCAACAGTGGTAGCATGCTTAGGCATTCTCGAATAAGGTCTCATTATACTAATTTGTATTGGTCCTATGGGGTCCGTTTGTCTGAGGAGAGACTTGTGGGGGATCTATTTTAGAGTATTGCTTTGGTGGTACTTGTTTCCTATCTGGGCGCCCGTCGCGGGCATCGCGGGTACATTTATGTCTGGCCGCGACGCGACCGACGCGATGCCCGCGATTTCCCATTGAAACCCATGTTAAACATGGAAATCGTGTCGGTCGCGTCGCGGCCGGCCATAAATGTACCCGCGATGCCCGCGACGCGATGCTCCCGATTTCCCATAGGAATCAATGTTAAAAGGCCCGATGGCCACGATTTTACTGTTAAATGCCTCAATGGACCCGATTTGCCCATAGGAATCAATGTTAAATGGGCCACAGAGCCCAAATAGTCCCAATTAACCCTTAAATGTTCCCCCTTAATTTTTGACGCCACCCCACGATCGACGCCAACCCGAAGCGTGGCGAGCGCAGCGAGCCCGCGAGGGGCGGCGGTACGCGTCCTCCGACCTTTTCATGCCCTACTATCCACTAGGGCGTGGTGTGAGAATATAATAGTGTGGCGAGCGCAGCGAGCCACCGAGCCCGAAGCGTGGCGAGCGCACGCGGATACCTTCACAGTTATCCGCGTCCCCTCGCGGGGCTCGCTGCGCTCGCCACGCTTCGGGCTCGGTGGCTCGCTGCGCTCGCCACACTATTATATTCTCACACCACGCCCTAGTGGATAGTAGGGCATGAAAAGGTCGGAGGACGCGTACCGCCGCCCCTCGCGGGCTCGCTGCGCTTGCCACGCTTCGGGTTGGCGTCGATCGTGGGGTGGCGTCAAAAATTGGGGGGGACATTTAAGGGTTAATTTGGCTTATTTGGCCCCAAATCGGGTCCATTGAGGCATTTAACAGTAAAATCGCGGTCAATCAGGATTTTTAACATTGTTCCCTATGGGAAAATCGCGGTCATCGCGGGCATCGCGGCCATCCCAATTTACCCGCGATGCCCGCGATTACCGCGATGACCGCGATTTTTACCCCCGATGACCGCGATTATGATCGTGGGCGCCCAGATAGGAAACAAGTACCGCTTTGGTGCTTTAGTACTTGTATGGTGGTGGTGTGAGTTGTTTGTTGCAAGACCTTCACCTTGGCGGGAAAAAATGTCAGGTCACCATTTTGGGTGCACATTTGTTATACGTTGATTATTATTATGGTTTTGAGTGCACTTCTTTGACTTGTCTGTTTGCTGGACAATCCTGACAGGAGGCTGTGTCCTTACCTTTCCGGGTATCAGTTGACATTGCATTGTGTTAGTTGCATGGTTGGAGTGGGTTCATTATAGCCGTCCTTTCTTTGCCACCATAGTTTAGTTTATTTAAACCTGTTGAAATATTCTTAATGTGTTTTTAAATAAATAGCTAATAAATCATTATACTGTCAAATCCATGTCTCAAAGTGTAATAATACTGTTTATTTATTGCAGTATCAATTATATGGTGGGTACTTGTGTATTTTGGCGGCGCCCGTCGTGGGCATCGTGTGCCTTAACTTTAAGGCACAGGACGCGACGCGATGGACCCGATTTCTCCATAGGCTTCAATGTTAAAATATTTTTAACATTGAACCCGATGGAGAAATCGGGTCCATCGCGTCGCGTCCTGTACCTTAAAGTTAAGGCACACGACGCGACCGACGCGACCGACACGATTTCTCCATAGGCTTCAATGTTAAAATATTTTTAACATTGAAATACTGTCGGTCGCGTCGGACTTGTGCCATTATAATGGCACAAGATCAAATGTAGTTGTTAAAATCCATCTAACATAGAAAACAATGGGAAATGGGCCAATATGGCCCATTTCTCATTGTATATGGCCCCGTCATGTCCAAATATAAATGCCCCCCATTGTCAGCGGCACCCCAGTATTGACGCCAACCCGAAGCGTGGCGAGCGTAGCGAGCCCGCGAGGGGCGGCGGTACGCGTCCTACGACCTTTTCATACCCCTACTATCCACGTCGGCGTGGAGTTGAGAATAGAATAGTGTGGCGAGCGCAGCGAGCCACCGAGCCCGAAGCGTGGCGAGCGCAGCGAGCCCCGCGAGGGGACGCGGATACCTTCACAGGTATCCGCGTCCCCACGCGGGCTTCACAGGAGTCCGTGGCCACGCGGACACCTGTGAAGTCCGCGAAGGGACGCGTTTACCTGTGAAGGTATCCGCGTCCCCTCGCGGGGCTCGCTGCGCTCGCCATGCTTCGGGTTGACGTCAATACTGGGGTGCCGCTCACAATGGGGGGGCAGTTATATTTGGACATGACGGGGACATATACAATGAAAAATGGGCCATATTGGCCCATTTCCCATTTTATTCCATGTAAAATGGACTTTATCAAGTCCATCTTATCTTGTGCCATTATAATGGCACAAGACCGACGCGACCGACACGATTTCAATGTTAAAATATTTTAACATTGAAGCCTATGGAGAAATCGGGTCCATCGCGTCGGTCGCGTCGTGTGCCATGTTAATGCACACGACGCGACGCGATGGACGTGATGGACCCGATTTTTCACACACGATGGACGCGATCCTCATCGTGGGCGCCGCCAAAATACACAAGTACCTATGGTGTGTACACGAGCCAAGTGCTTTCATCTGTAGTGTCTCATGTATAGAATTATTCATAACAGACAAAGTACCAGCCAATCAGCGTCTGTAATTTTACAGTCTGTTGTTGAAAAATGACAGTTAATATCTGATTGGCTGGCACTTTATCTCACTCAGCTTTATCACTATCCAAGGTGTAGTACAATTGCCCCTTTGCTGTTATTGGGCACAGCATAGCACTAGATAGAATAATACAGTATATAGTAAAAAACATATGTACAACTATAGCTTGGGCTATCAATAATGTGGGGGAAATTTACTAAAGGAAATTTGTAAAAAAATAGGTGTATTTGTATCCAGAAATACACTTACTGCTGACATTTACTATCCCAAAAATACGGCAATTTGTATTCGTATTGATGTGCTATCAATACGAATACGAATTGCCGTATTTTCGGAATAGTAAATGTCAAAAATAAGTGTATTTCTGGATACAAATACACCTATTTTTTTTTACAAATTTCCTTTAGTAAATTTCCCCCAATATGTCTGTGTAAGCTATTTATTATATCCTATTTTATCCAACATGCCTGTAAACGTATATAATGGAGCCTGACCAGTTTGACATCTTTCTTTATTTCAGTGGCATTATATCTGACCTCTTTCCAGGAGTTGCCATTCCAGAACATGACTACGGCATTTTGGAATCCACCATCAAAAGTGTAATGCTTACTCGGGGTCTTCAGCCTCTGTCCAGTATGGTACATAAGGTGATACAGTTCTTTGAAACAATGATTGTGAGGCATGGCGTCATGTTAGTTGGGCCAACAGGAGGTGGGAAAACTACAGTATACCAGATTCTGGCAGATACACTGACAGCCTTGTTTAATGCCGGTGAAACCCATCACTTTTACCAGCCTGTTAAAACATATGTACTGAACCCGAAATCGATTACAATGGGTGAATTATACGGAGAAGTGAACAGTTTAACCTTTGAATGGAAGGATGGATTAATGGCGCTGAGTGTCAGAGCAGCTGTAAATGACACCTCAAAAGACCACAAATGGATCATCTGTGATGGGCCAGTCGATGCATTGTGGATAGAAAACATGAACACTGTCCTGGATGATAACAAGATGCTCTGCTTGGCGAACAGTGAGAGGATCAAATTCACACCCCAAATCCATATGGTGTTTGAGGTAATTAAAAAAATTAAAATTTTATTTTATATTCTCTATCCATAACATAGTAATGTAACTCTAAGGGTGGTTTCACACGCTCCGGCTGAAGCCGGATGGCGCAACACCCCGCACGGCCAAGAAGCCATGCCGTACATAGAGGTGTACAATGGTCAGGATGGCCACAGCCCGTCAGCCGTCCTTTCCAGTGGCGACATCCGGCTGCAACCCGGTGGCTGGGCCGTGACCATCCCGTGTAAATGGGCACAATCCTGTCCATTGTTAACTACTGTGTACGGTACGGCGTCTTGGCCATGCGGGGTTTCACCGGCCGGCATCAGCCAGAGCGTGTGATATAACCCTAAGGGCAAGTATGACACTACTGGAAATCAGCTCCTTGTTAGCTGTATAGGTGGTGGGGATCAAATGCAGCTCTACATGGCATAACTCTACGCTGGCAGTGCTTTATGTTATAGTTAGCGGTCAGTGGTTTTGGCTCCACAGATATTAAGGCCAGACTGTGTACTGTGTACTGTAAGAACATTGGGGATGGTTCTGGTTGGTTTGCAAAAACCCAAGAGTTTGCTTTTGCAACCAAAATCCCCCCCATTGTGTACCCCTACAATAGGCAGTGATGTTATACTGTAAAGCCACTATTTTGTAATTAGGTTTGTTTTGTACTTAATTATTTCAGGGCCCTGATTCTGATTCACTTGCAAATGCAAATTATCTCTCTAATGGACATAATCATGTGCACTGCAGGTGGGGCAGATGTAACATGTGCAGAGAGAATTAGACTTGGGTATTATTTTGTTTCTGTGCAGAGTAAATACTGGCTGTTTTATTTTTATACTTCAATATAGATATCCGTTTGAAGTACAGATGCAGCCTTTCTCATTGTTGCTTGCACTTCGCCAGCCGCCTGTCTCATACGCTCGCGCATCAATTGCCGGGACACACGCACACCACATTCCATGGCGCGGGGTGGTGCTTACCGCGCAAGGAGCCGCTCTCATCACCTAAACCCCACCCAAATCTTATTCTCTCTGCACATGTTACATCTGCCCCCCCTGCCCCCAGTGCACATGGTTTTGTCCATTAGAGAGAGAATTAGCTTTTGCGAGTGACCCAGAATTGACAGAGAGTGACCCTTATTGCAGAGAGTGTTGCAATGTCTGTGATGTAGGGGGTGAATCAGTACCGATCGCTAAGCAGCAGTGCCCAAACGTTTCCCCCCCCCTTCCTGGCAAATCCCCTCGATACCATGCAAGGGAATGTACACGAACACATCCCCTCGCATGCGGCCGAAAGTGACTTTTATTCTCATCAGAGTCTGTCGAAGAGGGGGGGGGGGGGGGAGTACTGACATCATGTGGCATCAGCCGTCCGCCCCTGGGGAAAGCCTAGCGTTTTCACGGGGATGCCCATAAAATGCTGGGCGTTTGCTTTCTCCGACCCCATATATTCGTGCGTCCTGGAGAAATCCTTCGATGGTCGCCGACCATCGAAGGATTTCTCCAGCAGCGGGCACATGCGAGGGGATGTGGTTTCAAAACACATCCCCTCGCATGGTTGCGAGGGGATCACAGCTTACAGAGTAGATCAGAATCAGGGCCATCATGTAGAGAATGTTGCAATTTCTATGATGTAATGCAGAATACAGGGGGCAATTATTAATCACTTACCATGGAATGGATTGTCTCCTGTTCACAGCCACTGAGTAAGTCTTCTCAGTGCAGCAAACTTCGTGGGGAGGAGGCCAATGCTGACGTCAGCGTCCCTCCCTCCCAATGGTCGGGTAAGGCATGCGTTTGCCGGGGCACTCCCAGAATCGCTGGCGTTCTGACCCAAAATGCCTGTCACCTGTCAATCAACTTGCAAACAGCCACTTATGGCTAGCCATCGTTGGCTGTGATCTCATTGATGGCTCACACATGCACGGTGCATGCACGGTCGTTCGATAACAGCTCCGGCTGCTAATTTGCAGCCAGGTGAATTGGTCTGAATTGGGCCCAGAATATAGAGACATCACGGGAATCAGGGTGGACAGAAATGTGTTATAGACTTGCACGAGGGGGTGGAGTCTTAGTCAAGGTCAGGAAGGTCATAACTACCATGCTCCAGGTTGTGTTAGAACAGTGGTTCTCAACCTCAGTCCTCAGGACCCCCCAACAGTGCACATTTTCCAGGTCTCCACACAGAATCATAGGTGAAATAGTTAGCTCCACCAAAATAATGAGTGCACCTGCCAGGTGACCTGGAAAATGTGCGACAGTTGATTGGCTGATATTTTATCGCTCTCCATTTTATCACCTTTTTGAATCTTGGTTTAAGGTTTGGATCACCGTAAACATATTTTCTAACCAGAAAATCTGCATCTGGCCCATTGTCTGATACACCACTGAAATGTGCATTAATGGTCTGATTCTCACACATATTTAGATTGTCAACGGAATGCTAATGTGCAATCATAAGCTACACTTGTTTTCATACTTAAGAGTAGCTACCCATTAACATTATCATTGGCACTACATGCCACAACACACCCACAAAGCATTTCTCTTACATGCATTTGTATTGTTGTTGCCCAGTTGCTATCCTCAAATGCCCATTTAGCAGAGATGTACGGCTGATATACTGTATTATTAGGCCCTAAGCCTCAGATTTAGTGTTTTAACTAAACACATGATCCTGTGTATAGAGCTATCTGTGAAGTAGTGATGACATTGGGCCTTATTCTGGTTCACTCGCAAAGGCAGATTCTTTCTCAAATGGACAAAACCATGTGCTCTGCAGGTGGTGCAGATGTAACGTGAAGATAGAAGTAGATTTGGGTGGGGTTTTTCTTCACAGTGAGATCTATATTGCAGTGTAGAAATAAAGCAGTCAGTATTTTCCCTGCACAGAAACAAAATAACTCACCCAAATCTAATTCTCTCTGCACATGTTACATCTGCCCCCCCCCCCCCCCCCCCCTGCAGTGCACACGGTATTGTTCATTTTAGAAGGAATTTGCCTCTGAGAGTAAACTAGAATAAGGCCAAATGTTAGGAATCTGTGTCACCTTACATGATACTTCTAGCAAAGTGTCTGCAAATATTTTTTTTAAATCTATATTTAAATCTAAGTTTATATTTTAAGTTATTTTTTGTTAATGTAATGTAATATACTCAAACTGTTTCTTATCTAAGCAATCAAGCTGTATTATTCACATTTGCTGAGAACTGTTTTTATGTCCATATACTGGAATGTGAATCTGAGCAGCTTTAATTCAAATAGCTGAATAATTGAGTAAACATACAAAAATGCTACTGTAACAACCATCTGGCATACGATCTTTAAGCACATTGAATAGTTTTACAAAGCTAGTAATGAACCATAATTGCCTCTCAGTCAGTTGTAAGCCATCAATTTGTCTTTAAGCATTTTTTTTTGTTTATGTTTCAGGTTCAGGATTTAAAAGTTGCATCTCCAGCTACTGTAAGCCGGTGCGGAATGGTTTATATTGATCCAGAAGAACTTAAGTGGATGCCGTATGTGCAAACCTGGATAGCTGGGCTCGTTTCTAAAGTAGGTGCATGGAAACCAATATTCCATATAATGGACAAAACCATGCTGTTATTTTGTTTCTGTGCAGAGTAAATAAATACTGGCTGCTTTATTTTACACTGCAATATAGATCAGGGTTGCCTACCTTTGAAAAGAAGTTTCAGGGAGATTTTAGATGCGGAGGGGGGCGTGTCATGTTCCACCCATAGGGCATGTCTAATGACAGCTATGGGCATGTCTGTTCCACCTTCAAAGTATCCTTTCCCTCCTGTGTGATCCTGACTGTGCCGCCCCCCCCCGACTGTGCCTTGTGTGACGCTGATTGTGCCCTGTGCCCCCCCCCCCCCCCCGACTGTGACCTGTGCTATCCTCTCCCGCCTTACCCCTCCCCACATATTCATAAAAAGTATTCCATTGCCTCCCTCCCCACTGCTTCTTGGAGATACACCCCCTCCCCCCACCTCCAGGTTTTCACGCTTCCACGCTGCTGCAGCTTCATAAAAATTGATCCTCTCTCCTTGCTTCATTATTGCTCATCTCCCCCCTCCTCACTACTTCCAAAAAAATGTATGAAGCAGTGGGGAGAGAAACCAATTTAATGAAGCAGAAGAGGGGGCAGCCATGGGGAGAATTTTAATAAAGCCGAGTGTGGAGGCCTGAGTGAGGAAGCCTGTTACATCAGCGGGGAGCGGAGAGAGAAGTAATTTTTACTATGCACAAGCTCTTCACCACCATCCACCAATCAATTAATTAATCTTACCCGCTACTGCTGCTTCCGCTCCCCATGCTGTGCTGCGTAGTGCGGCTACTTCCTACTGTACACTGCAGTACAGTCACCACCACGGCACTCACCAATAAATGTCTCCCGCGGCTGCTTCCGCTCTCACTGGCCATGCTGTGATGCCTTCCCCGCCCTGTGTTGCTGCTGCTGAGGAGATCGCAAACCACAGAGCCCCGCGGCGGCCGGCATTCATTGACATGACGGGGTACACCATGACATCGCGCTTACAGAGTCCAATACCGGCACTTTGTGACTTGCGCAGTCACAGGTTTCTCTGTATAGCTCAAAAAAACGGGAGGATCAGGCCTATTCCCGTAAGACCGGGAGGAATAATCAACATGCAGGAGACTCCCGCAAAATGCGGGAGGGTAGGCAACTATGATATAGATATCAGTTTGAAGAACAAACCCCACCCAAATGTAACTCTCTCTGCACATGTTATATCTGCCCCACCTGCAGTGCACATGGTTTTGTCCATTAGAGAGAGAATTTGCTTTTGCGAGTGAGCCAGAATCAGGCCCTATATGTGTTGAAAGCTACATGGATAGAAATTTTGAACATGTATTCTCTCCAATACACCCAAATCTTCCCTTTCCTAATAGAATGTAAGCTCTCATGAAGGCCCTCCTTATTGTTTCATCTCTACACATAGTGGTAGATGGTCAACAGTCATTAGGTCAACATTGTTAGGTCGACATACTGGAAGGTCGACAGGGGTATAGGTCAACATGGGACATGGTCGACAGTCAAAAGGTCGACATGGTTTTTTTTTTACAGTTTTTTTTTTACGAATGACACAGTCGCAATGGACTGTGTCGCCATGCTTTGAAGCACGGTGCCTCGCTAAGCTCAGCACACTATTTTATTCTCCCACCATGCCCTAGTGGATGGTAGGGCATGAAATACCACCTGTCGGCACATGTCGGCTCAAAAACAGTAAAAAACCCATGTCGACCTTACCCATGTCGACCTAACGCATGTGTCGACCTAAACACCTGTCGACCTTGTCCCATGTTGACCTAGACCCCTGTCGACCTAGACCCATGTCGACCTTCCAGTATGTCGACCTTATAGTGTCGACCATCTTATGGTGGACCCATCAACCGTATCCACTCAGCCGATTGGTATAGGCTGTAATTGAAGATACGCTTGCAACTATGCTTATATTCAATGTTATTGTTTAACCTGTTTTGCAAGTTTTGAGTTGTACAGTGTTGAGGAAATTTGTGGCACCTCATAAATAAATGCTAATAATTATAATGTACAATAACGGACCACAATATGACTTACTCCAGTCAGTAGTTACAAGTTAGATAGGTTGAACTCGATGGGCTAACGTCTTCTTTCAGCTTTAATTACTACAGTATGTTACTATGTTACTATGTTACAAACATTAATATGGTGAGTGATCTGTGGGGAAGATGCTATGCCTGAACAGATCGGGGCTTTGGGCCCCTCGTCTCTCATTCCAGTGCAATCTGGATGCAAAGTTTGAACCCCAAATTGTGGATATATCACTGCGATAGCCCAAATCATATTTTGCATATTTTCAATGTGAATGATGTGTTGATTAAATAGAGATTTAATATATCACTATACTGAATTGTTATAATTGATATTATAATCTTGCGATTATTAGCACTGTGGGTCTAATTCAGATTACACCCTGCCCGTGTCCACCCATCCTGGAGCGAACGCCCGTCCGAGTGTGAATCTCACCGAAGGTATTTGCTCCGCGGGTTTGCACATGCACATATTTGCGCATGAGCAAACCCCAACAATCAACCAGGGTAGCAATTCGGCCCACACCGAGCGGGTCTGAAACCACCCCTTTGCACCACAGATAAGCATTTGCAACTGTGGCCAATTTACAGTATATCCAGCTCAACCACATTGCCACTTGCTACTGAATTGATGTA
The DNA here is from genome assembly GCF_055691185.1 of Crinia signifera. Classification (NCBI taxonomy): domain Eukaryota; kingdom Metazoa; phylum Chordata; class Amphibia; order Anura; family Myobatrachidae; genus Crinia; species Crinia signifera. The sequence continues at coordinate 172,515,294 of NC_139217.1, forward strand.
AATAGGTAGCATCAGGGGTGACTGATACTGCAGGCTGATACTGCAGGCTATTCAGAGTTGAACGTATGCAACAATCTGTCAGGTTTCGGAATTATCTCGTGCACCGTTTAAAGGGATGTTGCAAATGCTCACTGACTGTGATTACAGCTTCTTTCACAGGTGGATGGATGGGGCAGAGCATTCATTCTCTGACTGAGGTAGATGTATGAAGCAGTGATAATGGAGAAGTGATAAAGTGCCTGGTACTTTATCACCTGCCAATCAGCTCCTAACTGTCCCTTTTTAAACCCAGCCTGTAACTTAACAGTCTGGAGCTGATTGGCCGGTGATAAAGTACCAGGCTTTGGTAAAGGCCCCCATACATTAGTCTGACTTGTCCTAAGGACAAGTAGGACCTGATTTCCCCTGCAGCTCCCCGTGAGGGGGACACACGATTAGGCACTTGATGTGCCAAGTTTTGCATAGGATACATCGCATGCGATGTATCCTATGCAACTCCTGGGGATCTGCAAGGTGGAGGGAGCAGGGGGGCGGCGGACATTGAGATGGCGGGCAGGGGACGCTGCTAGTAGGGCAGAGGCAGCGGGCAGGTGATGCTGCGGGGGACAGTGACACAGAGGCGGCAGTAACGGAGAGCTGGGCAGGGGGAGCCGGGAGCTGTCAGTACTGAAAAAAAAAGCCCATACAATGAATGGGCAGCCTGTGATTGACTGAGCGCTCTCTCAGCCAATTGCTGACTGGCTGAGAGAGCACTCAGCCAATCACAGGCTGCCTATTCATTGTATGGGCTTTTTTTCCCCAGCGCTGACAGCTCCCGGCTCCCCCTGCCCGGCTCTCCGTTACTGCCGCCTCTGTGTCCCCCGAAGCGTCACCTGCCTCTGCCCTACTAGCAGCGTCTCCGCCACCCCGCTCCGTCCACCTGCCCGGAGCAAATCTCCTTACTCCAGCTTGCCAGCCACCTCACAGAGTGCCCTGCCCGGATGCACATAAGATTTAGCAAATCTTATATGCAGCCGGTCCGATCTCCCGATCCGATGCGCACAGGACCGGGTGTCTTAACATGTGATTTCACCCGACTGCTCACAATGGTTGTGCAATGCGTCATTTGTCACGCCAACATTTCTTAATACTAGAAATGGCAGCAATGGTACCGTCACATCGATGTTAGCCAGCGCTTACCCTTTAGTAATGGAGAAATCCTTAAATTATTTTTCATTTTTAGCACTCATTAATAAAAAGAGGCATGTTTTGTCCAATGTATGTAAATACTATACATTTTCTGTTTATTATGATCTCGGTGCATTTTATTTTTACAGATGAATAATGAAACAGTACAGTATATTCTGAATTTGTTTGAACGATATGTTGAAGATGGCTTAAAGTTTGTCACCAGAAAATGCACTCAAGCTATTTCTCAAGTGGATATCAGTAAAGTAACTACACTGTGCTGTCTGGTTGAATCCCTGCTGCTTGGGAAAGGAGGACCGGACTTAAAAATGGTACATGTACTTGTGCAGGGTATATAAAATATGGATGGCAGAATGCAGAAACTTTTTTTTTAATTATTAAGGTTTGGTAATTTAAATAAAAAAATGAGCTTTTAAATATTATACATTAATTCTTAAAGTATCTTAACCTTTTGCAGTCCACATTTTTTTTGCAATCTAAACAGTCTGATTTAAATGTTTAAATTTATTGTAAATTTTTTTTATATTCAAAAATGGTCTACATTGAATGTTGAACAATGTTAATGTTCTTATTTTAAAGTGACTCACCATTGGATCTGCTACTAGCGCTAGGGCTGTTGAGCCTGACTGGACGTTGGACCTGAAAGGGTTAAACACTTAGGACTGCTATAGGTCCTGGCAGTGCAAGATGGGAATAAATATGTCTTAACGTACAAACTTAGAGCCTGATTCAGACCCGAATACGCAGCCAAGCGATTATTGAATGACCACACATGTGCACTGTCCACAGTGTGCATGTGCGAGCTGTCTGTGCAAACAATGCCCATGATGTATACCATCGCTGGCTGTTCATAAGGTGATTGACAGCCGGGGGCGTTTGTAGGTGGTTTCTGGGAGTCTTGTCTAAAAACGCAGACATGCTCGGCCATGGGGAGGGAGGGCCGCTGGCATCTGCAGTGGCCTCCATCTCTGCATGGTAATCGCAGTGCTGAGTAAGATTTACTTGATAGTAAGTGATTGCTAATGGTTTTCCCCCTTGTGCATAGCTGCAATGGTATTTGCAGCCAGGGCTGCCATCAGGAATTTGGGGGCCCGGGACTCATTTCAGCCAATTAAAATGCAGCACCGGCTGGTGACTCAATCAGAGCTCTGATTGGCTGCCAGTACGCAAGCTCTGATTGGCTCAAAAGCTGATGCAGCATTTTAATTGGCCCGCCGGCGTTCTGGGTTGAATAAGCCGCCCTTTCAGGACATGCTTTGTTCAGTGCACTGAGTGCAGTGGAAGCAGTCGGGGGGGGGGTTACTGTGGGCAAAATGAGCAGCCCCTCAGAGGCTGGGTCCCGGGATAGCTGTACCCACAGCACCCCCCTATTGGCGGCCCTGTTTGCAGCCATGCACAGGGGCGGGGTAAGACTGTGGCGGAGCAGCATTTACCTGATCACTGGACTCCCAACATTAGTAGGCCAGCGATCAGGTCTGAATTAGCACGTTAATGTTTCTTCTTAATAAAGTTATCTAGGCACTTAAATGGCTTGACAAATAAGAATAATAGGACTACTCTATGTTGTATTTCGTGCAAAGTGCCGTATTACTTCAATTGATATAATTTTACTTCCCCAATGGATACTGAGGGGGTGAGCAGACATTGTGGGGGTTTAACTTTTTGATGGTTTAATCGATGGTCTTATCATGATTGAGGATTTCACTTGTGACTAGAATGCATTGACAAGCTCCAAGTCCATTCTTTTCACATCTATTTAGTGTATTGACAATCCCTTTTATTTTGAAAAGTCAGTGTGCAATACAAAGGGAAACCGTTTTAGAAAGACTCATTTATTAACAGGAAGTAAAGAGAATGAGATTTTATTACCAAATGTTTATTATCCTCAGGATCAATCAAGACTAAACAGCCTCGTCTGTCAGACTTTCGTCTTCTGCTATGTCTGGTCATTGGGGGGAAATCTTACAGAAAATCATTGGGATGCTTTTGATACATTTGTCAGACAGCAATTTGAAGATAATCCGGAAGCCAAGGTAAGTGGTGATTTGTCCACTTAAAGAATGTTTTGATTATAGAATTCACAAATTCTGAAGTCTTTCTATGTCAAAATAAGATGTATTCTATAGTCTCAGCAAACTGTTTTTTTTCCAAGTTACTGCTGGGGATCACTACTAAATTCCTCCTCTAGCTGGAACTATTTTTACAATTACATAATGTACAGTATGTTAAAAAAAAAGTCTTAATTAGTACTAAATAAGTACTAAATTGGAATTCAGTTAGCTGCGGTAAGTTACCGCAGGCTAATTGATCCCCCGGAGCTATTCAATAATCCTGAACTTGGATTGTTTTCAATTAAAACCCTGCCTTCATCACCCGTGGTCAGTGTTAGCATGTTAGTCTGGGAATGTATCATGGATTCTGTATATTAACACCCAAAAACAAATCATTTAATGGGCAGAAAATGGTTTGTAATTGAATAAGGTTAAGCTAAAAATTGTGAAACAGCTCCAGACTCTCCCCTGGGTTTACGAGAGTGAAGCCTAATGCTGAGTCCTAAGGTCATCACATATATTAGATACATCCTCACATGTATGTTCATATGTACTTTGCCACTACTTCTGGCGGCTTAGAAACTTACAGTAGGTATTTATAGCGCATCTCCATTTGCGAATAAAGCAGGGTTGCCTACTTTTAAAGTCTCCTCTCCAGGAGAAGCCTGGAGAGGAGACTGTCAGCTTTCAGCAGCACTTCAGAGGTGGGGCCTCATGTAGACATTATCAAGCCCCACCCCCAGTACTGCAAATCCCGCAATTCGTGGGTCTTTGAGGAGGGGGTGGGGCTAAATTACGTGCTTTGCATATTTAGCCCTGCCCCTCCCCTGAAAAGCCGCAAAGGTTAGGCAACCCTGGAATAAATAGGCATAATTGGGCTGTAATAGGGGGCTCTCACATAGACAAAGTTTAGAGAGAGCATGTTGATGTAACATCAACTACAGACTGGTGCAATTTCATTAAGATATTGCTGAGCATCACACCAAGCATAGGGGCAGATTCACTACCAAGATACACTTTATTTCCATAAAGCATTAGGCCCATTGTGTTTTTCTGTTATGCTATTCTTATGTTATCACTAGTTTATAATGGATAACCAAAAGACAAATCATTATTATCTTTTCCTTAGCTTCCTACCTCTGGAGACCTATGGAGTGTTTATATGGATTATGACACCAAACGGCTGGATCCGTGGGAGAGAATAATCCCTTCTTTCAAGTACAGCAGCAATGTGCCATTTTTTGAAATGCTGGTTCCTACAACTGATACCGTGCGCTACGGATATCTAATGGAAAAGCTGCTAGCTGTACGCCACTCAGTGCTCTTTACTGGTATCACGGGGGTTGGCAAGGTGAGCAACTTCGGAAAACACTGGGAAAAATGTATTGCTGTTCAATTAAGATTATTGCATAATTACATGAATTAAAAGTATCTATGACCTAAAACAAGAGCTGCATCCTCAATGCAAATATCCATCTGACTTTTGCAGGTTAGCAGGGTCCTGAAGTAGGTTTAGTACTAAAGGACTTTCCTCATAGAGAAATCTCCTTTGAAAATGGCTTTCCCACCAGAATCCTGTTCTTTGCCGGGATGGTACCTGTGTGGAAATCCGTTCATCACAGACAAAACTATTGTGCCAATAATTACTCCACTGAGAATTTTAAATATTCATATTGGCAGATCTTATGATGTTAATAAATGACATGTGGTGTGCACAGGTGTGAGGTTAGACCACATGGCAGATTTCTTAACTAGGTATCCAGGGGCAGATTTATTAAGCTCGCTGAAGTGGTAAACTGTCTGATTTTTATCACCGGCCAATCAGCTTCTACCTGTGAAGTTACAGACTTGGTTTGAAAAATGACAGGTAGGAACTGATTGGTCGGTGATAAAAACCAGACACTTTATCACTTCACCGAGCTTAATAAATCTACCCCCCAGTTTCTAACTGGTAGAAAGCAGATGTACCTTGTTTGGATTCGGCATGAAAAGCCGGCGGTCGGGATCCCGGCGTTCAAAATCCCGACGCCGGAATCCCGAACGCCGAAATCCCGACAAGGGGGGGACGTGGATCGCCCCCCCTTGCGGGCTCGCTGCTCTCGCTCACTAATTTATTCTCCCTCCAAGGGTGTCGTGGACACCCACGGGGGGAGAAAGTGTCGGGATTTTGGCGTTCGGGATTCGGGCGTCGGGATTTTGAACGCCGGGATCCCGACCGCCGGGAATTAAACTGCATCCCCCTTGTTTTATGCACAAATAAAATATATTTGTGTGCATTTCATGTGTTTGATGTATTTACACAACATAAATGCAATTTGTATTGACACATGTATCCCGTCCTCAAGGTACATCATTGAAATATTAAATTATTCAGAAATATGGAATAATCCATTATGCAAAATGCTTTTGGTACCAAGTATTTTGGGATACTCAACCTGTAGTACAAAATCCCTGTAGAACTATTTCCTCTTCCATCTGGTGTTTGGCAACACTTAAAAGGCAATGATTGTTCACAATACATCTAGCAAGGAGAAAAAAGGAGGTGGTAGAACAAGTTGGTTAGACCACCAGTCACACCATGAGCCCCCCTCAGCATGACCTCATCCACTCAATTCATAACTGCTCCTAGACCTTACACTTTTGCATCTGTCTCTGTTGGGATAATCATTGATAAAAGTGTTCTTAAAATATGATTCAGAATTGATTAAAGAATTGCTAAAATATCAGTTAATTAAGTCACCAAAGGTAATAGTAAAAGGGAATCAACTGGTGGATGCAGGACCGGTGCAAGGCACCGGAGCGCCCCAGGCGAGTCGGGGTAGGGGCGCCCCGGTGCCGGGGGGGGGGGGTAGCGGTGGTGGTGGTACCTGTGTAAAAATCCTTCGGCGCTGGCATCCCTGCAGTGCTGGAGCGGGCAGGGGTGTCTGTGCCGCGGGGGTACCTGCGGCGCTGTCATTGTGTATAAAGCTGGCGGCGGCCGGCGGGGTCCCTGCAGTGAATAGAAAATAACTAGCGCTATGCGCGCGGCGGCCGCGGGAAGCGCTAGTTATTTTCTATTCACTGCAGGGACCCCGCCGGCCGCCGCCAGCTTTATACACAATGACAGCGCCGCAGGTACCCCCTGCGGCACGGACACCCCTGCCCACTCCAGCACTGCAGGGACGCAGACGCTGAAGGTTTTTTACACAGTTCGCTAACCCTCCATCATCATGCTGGGGTGAGGGGCGAATTGCCGCCCTCCAGGTGCCGGCGCCACCACTAGGCAGCTCTAGGCATTTGCCATGGGCATTTACTCCCATCTTAGTAAATTAGCCCTCTGTCTCTCATCTGGAGTGCACCTAATGCATCAACTAAGCATATAGTTATTCTGTTCTCATTCGGGGAACCTCGGGTAGTATGCCTAAGAGCAGCCATCCCTAGTAAACCCCACCCACCTTATTATGGTAATACCTATAATATACTGTAGGGTTTTATGGTTATTTAATGAAATTGACTACTTTACACTCAGTTCTATTAACAAGTCCTCTCATCCCTTATGTCTTTTTACATTTGTTTTTTTTTTAAACTTCAGTCTGTTGTAGCTCGAGGATTGGCTGAACAGAATACAAGAAGAAGCAGGATATGTGCCTGTCTATATAAACTTCTCGGCACAGACATCCTCTGCTCGGACACAGGAAATAATAGAGTCAAAGCTCGAAAAGAAGAGGAAAACCATTCTTGGTAAATTAACTATACTATGCAGTTTTTTATACTGCTATATATATAATGTATATATCATAACTAGACTACAAGAAATGATGCATAAACATTATTTGGGCACTAGATGGCACTATAGGGAAAGCTTTACTTGAATTTTTTAGATCAGCACACCTGCGATAGAGACAAACAGTATTGTATGCCATATTTTAAATTGGCCCTGTTCCACTACTTCTTCATTTATTCGTATTAAATAAAGTTGCATAAATAAAGTTAAGTAAATGTAATGTAAGCTAGTGAATAAATCTCACGCATCTGTGGCTACAAATCTAAAAAAAGCAGCTGTTTCACTTTTATCCTGCAATGCAATAAAGTCTACTAAATACACCATATATCTCCTATATATTTGGCTACATCTGTCACTCAAGTGGGTGTCTGTGTCTATAACGCTCTGTTCTGGACTTTCCTCTTAATGTGTGATTGCCTTCATCTGTGCTGAACACCTTTCTGAGAAATTAACCTGTTTAAAACAGGTGATGGCAATCATACATTAAGGGGAAGTCTAGAAACAGAGCATTGTGTCCCTCCTGGAGAGGGTCATGTTGGGAGGTATGTGACAGAGAACCAGCCCAGTGAGCCCACAGACAGTGCCAGACACCCACTGCCTCCAGGTGAGCGCCCCCTCCCGCGATTTGCGGCAAACCACCCCCCCCCCCCCGCGCGACCCCCCCTACCACGATTCGCAAGCAAAAACACACCTGCGACACCCCCCCCCCCCCCCCCCGCAATTCGCAGCAGCCCAGGATTAAATGGCACATGCAAAAACACTGACACGGCTATGGTCGACAATGAAAAAGGTTGACATGAGTTTTTGAAGTTTTTTTGTCATTTTTTGAATATTTTCATATTCATTCTCATGTGTCGACATGGACACCAATGAAGTGCCACACTTATGTCAACATTTACATGTGGTGACCTTTTCTGTGTTGATTTTTTTCTTATTTCTTGTGGCGATTCGCGTCACACCCCCCGCAACCCCCCCTCCCGCGATTCGCGGCAACCCCCCACCGGAACCCCCATGAACCCCGCTCTCCCGCGATTCGCGGCACCCACCCCCCGCAACCCCCCCCCTCCCGCAAATCACGGCACCCCCCGCGATTCGCGGCAGCCCCAGGATTAAATGGCACATGCAAAACACTGGCACGGCTATGGTCGACAATGAGAAAGGTTGACATGAGTTTTTGAAGATTTATTTCATTTTTTGAATGTTTTCATATTCATTGTCATGTGTCAACATGGACACCAATGAAGTGGCACACTTATGTCAACATTTACATGTGTTGACCTTTCTGTGTTGATTTTTTCTTGTGGCGATTCGCGTCGCAACCCCCCCTCCCGCGATTCGCGGCACCCCCCGTGACCCCCCACCTCCCGCAATTCGCGGCAACCCCCCACCGGAACCCCTGTGAACCCCGCGATTCGCGGCACCCAACCCCGCGACCCCCCCCTCCTGCAATTCGCGGCACCCCCCGTGATTCACGGCAGCTCCAGAATTAAATTGCACATGGAAAACACTGACATGGCTATGGTCGATAATGAAAAAGGTTGACATGAGTTTTTGAAGTTTTTTTTTCATTTTTTGAATATTTTCATATTCATTCTCATGTGTCGACATGGACACCAATGAAGTGCCACCCTTATGTCAACATTTACATGTGTTGACCTTTCTGTGTTGATTTTTTCTTGTGGCGATTTGCGTCACACCCCCCCCCCCCCCCCACAACCCCCACTACCGCGATTCACGGCACCCCACCCCGTGACCCCCCCTCCCGTGATTCACGGCACACCCCCACGACCCCCCCTCCCATGATTCGCCGCAACCCCCGCCCCGTAACCCCCCCTCCCGCGATTCGCGGCACCCACCCCCGCGACCCCCCCTCCCGCAATTCGCGGCACCCCCCCCCGCGATTCGCGGCAGCTCCAGAATTAAATTGCACATGGAAAACACTGACATGGCTATGGTCGACAATGAAAAAGGTTGACATGAGTTTTTGAAGTTTTTTTTTCATTTTTTTAATGTTTTCATATTCATTCTCATGTGTCGACATGGACACCAATGAAGTGCCACACTTATGTCAACATTTACATATGTTGACCTTTCTGTGTTGATTTTTTCTTGTGGCGATTCGCGTCACACCCCCCCCCCCCCGCAACCCCCACTCCCGCGATTCACGGCACACACACACCCCCCTGCGATTCTCGGCACCCCACCCCGTGACCCCCCTCCCGTGATTCACGGCACACCCCCTGCGACCCCCCCCTACCATGATTCGCCGCAACCCCCGCCCCCGTAACCCCCCTCCCGCGATTTGCGGCAACCCACCCCGCGACCCCCCTCCCGCGATTCTCTGCAATCCCTCCCCTCCCGCGATTCGCAGCATCCACCCCCCCCACAACCCCCCCTCCTGCAATTCGCGGCACCCCCCGCGACCCCCCCTCCTGCAATTCGCGGCACCCTCCGCGACCCCCCCCCTCCCGCGATTCGCGGACACCTAAGTTGCAATACAGGGCATCTTTCATACAATTCTAACCATATTTCTCATATACAAACGTTCACAAATTAAGGGGGCGCAGCCCCTTACGACGGTGTGAAGAGCGCCCGTAGGGCGCGATGAATCACCTAGTATTATAATCAAAAGGATATCAGCTGACAGAAATATGCTATAACTATATTAGGTAGAATCCTGTATAGTATGCCAGAATGGAATATGCAGTACAATCAGTACAACCTTGCCTAGTAAGCATATGTTAATATATAGGGCCAGATGTACTAAGCTTCAAAAGTGATAAAATGGAGAGTGATAAACAGCCAGCCAATCAGCTCCTGTCTGACATTTTTCAAGCACATTCTGTGACATGACAGGTAGGAGCTGATTGGCTGGCTGTTTATCACTCTCCATTTTACCACTTTTGAAGCTTAGTGCATCTGGCCCACAATATATAATATCATTACTTTCAGTGGGGCTTCCAGAGGTGAAAACACTGCAAACATCAGCAGCTGGGACTTGCTGTCAATTGGTGCTGCCGCACCTTTGCAGCTTCCACTGATTACTTGTGCCTAGTTTGATGTCTGCATGCGATTATAAATATAATGCGTCTGATTAAGTCTGTCTTATTTTGTTGTGATTTACACACAGGTGCTCCTGGTAACAAAAGAGTCATCATATTTGTGGATGATTTAAATATGCCAAAATTAGATCGATATGGTTCTCAGCCCCCCATTGAATTACTGCGCCAGTATCAAGATTTCAAAGGATTTTATGACAGAGAACAGTTATTTTGGAAAGAAATCCAGGTATTTTAAAACATATTTTAGACATTCCTTTTTATTCATAAAATTGTACAAATGAATGTTTAGAACAGGGTTGCCGACTTTATTATTCTTCTCTCCGGGAGAAGCCCGGAGAGGAGAGTTTCAGCAGCCGCTCAGGGGGCGGGGCTTAAGAGTGACATCACTAAGCGCCGCCCCATGATGGTAAACCAGTGAATTCACAGATCTCCGCTGAGGGGGCGGGGCTAAAATGACGCGGTTGTGCCGTTTTAGCTCCGCCCCCTCCTCTGAGACCCGAGGATTGCCGCGATCCGGGGGACAGCGGGGGTTCCCCCTGAATCCGGGAGGGTTGCCCACCCTTCCAGGGGGGCCGGGAGGGGGACCCGATTTTCGGGAGACTCACGGAAATCACCCCCCCCCACCTCTCCACCCCCCCTCTCCAAATATAGTAATACGTTTGCTATTTTTATTACCTTCTCACCTCCACACACCAGCAGTTCATGGGGCAGTGCAAGGGCATGCCAGGGCGGCTGGGCTGCACGTCACTGTGTTGCCTGAGTCTGTCACTGTGCAGCAGCAGCTCCTCTCTCCAGTGAGTCCAGGCAGGCGCAGCTCGTGACTATGAGACAGGCCAGCGTACAGCCCCAGCTCCTCGTTTATACAATATTAGAGAAATATGTAGTGTTACGCATGCATGCAGCTATGAGTTACGCATCACAGTTGCATGTAGGTTATGTGTTCTGAGGGCAATGTATAGATTTGGAGGAAATGCACACTAATTTCACAAACGGATGGATGGGGCGAACTCTGAATACCAGGTGAAGCTCTGCAAATATTTTGAAGCATGCAGTGCATCTATACTTGCTGCTGACTTGCGTACCATTCTTCTGCATCAAGGCGACTGTATTTTACACAATAGCTGTAATAGAGGAAAATTCTACAATCTTTTAGTAAAAATCTACATTTATATTATACATAATTCTCCCACATCCCACCCACTTCCTAATGGATATAAGTGGAATGAAGGATATGATTACATGAGGGGTGCCCACATGGGTGCTGTATTTGTCCAGGGGTGCCCACATGTGTGCTGTATAAGTCCAGGGGTGCCCGCATGTGTACTGTATCCATCCAGGGGTGCCCGCATGTGTACTGTATCCATCCAGGGGTGCCCACATGTGTGCTGTATTTGTCCAGTGGTGCCCACATGTGTGCTGTATCAGTCCAGGGGTGCCCGCATGTGTGCCATATATTTCCATGGGTGCCCCCATGTGTCCTGCTTCAGTCCTGGGGTACCCGCTTGTGTGCCGTATAATTCCAGGGGTGCCCCCATGTGTCCCGTATCAGACCAGGGGAGGTGCCCTTTTTTTAATAAAAATAAGGTGGTTTTTTTTTGTTTTTTTTTTACTGCAAGGGCTGTTAAATGCGATGTAGTCCAGGGGTGAGCTAAGAGTACTGTATAATTCATGGGGTGTTGCTAAGTCTGCCGTATAATTCCAGGTGTGCTGCACTTTTTTATAATTAAAATACAATTTTTTATTTTTACTGCAGGAATTTGTCTGCCGTATAATTCCATGCCTGCCGCCATGTGTGCCGTATAGTCCAGGGGTGCCGCCATCTGTGCCGTATAATTCTATATGTTATGTATCAGGTCAGGGATGCCCACATGTGTGACGCATAATTCCTGGGGTGAGACAAGTGTGTCATATAATTCATGGGTTACTGCAAAGTCTGCTGTATAATTCATGGGGTGGTGCTAAGTGTGCCGTCACAGTCCAGGGGTGATGCTAAGTGTGTCGTATCAGTCCAGGGGTGAGCCAAGTGTGCTGTATAATTTATGGGGTGCTGCTAAATCTGCTGTATCAATCCAGGGGTGCTGCCATTTTTTTATTAAAAGAATAACTCTTTTTACTGCAGTAGTGTCACTATGTGTGCCGTATAATTCCATGTGTGCTGTGTCAGTCCAGGTGTTCCGCCATCTGTGCCGTATAATACCATGTGTGCTGTCATGTGTGCTGTATCAGGTCAGGGCAGTGGCGGATTCAGGGGGGGGCACCTGGGCACGTGCCCCCCCTGTCATTTTGTAGATGAGGACCAGAGCTTTCCCACGAGCCCAGCCCAATGTCTCTAGCCCCCCGGGAACCGGAGATATCGCCTGGCAAAGCTGTAACATTTTTTCCCCATAGGATAATATGGGACCCGTCAATTCCAACCCCCACCCGGTTCCGACGGCTGCCAGTTCCCCCCTGGCATCACAGGAGCTTGTGGTTGATGTCATTCAATTCCAAATCGCTGGGCCTTCAATATGATATCAGGCTGGTCCATATCGGTCAATCGGTTCCAGAGGTATAGCGTGTAAATCTTTTTTTTTTATGTTTGAAATATTAATTTCATGGCTGTTCATGTTCTTTGAGGGCAGATTACTCTGGAACCAAACGTTCCAGTTTCACTGGACCAAAATCATTCAAAGCCCACTCAAAAGTTCTTCAATATGATACTTGTCTCATGTAAATGGGTCAGTTAGTTCCGAAGATATAGCCAGTTAAATGAGATAACTGGTTAAAGGGGGGGAAGGGTGGTTTTCTCTCCCCCTCACACCAGAAAATGCAGGGACTAGGCTGGTGTAAAAGGGGCCAACCTGGGAATGAATTTTCTGGTGTGAAATGGGTATTATTTCAAATAGCTGGGACCTGCAGTGCTCGGAATACAGCCAGGCTCTGCCACTGTCAGTGGCTATCACTTCTGCCTGGCGGCGGCTGTCCCCCATTTACCACGAGCATGTATTCCACGTTGGCAATGAGCATGTAATCCCACATGGCAACGAGCATGGAACTTCTGGCAATGAGCATGGAACCCTTGGCAATGAGCATGTAGAGAAGCAGCACTTATGTAGCATAATTATTAATAGGCATTATGGTGTTTGGCATAATACATAATGGACATAATGGCGTGTAACTTAACGTGTAATGGACATTATGGTGTAAATGCTTAATGCGCGCCTTTGGTGCACAATGTCCCTGTTTATGAATTGTATTGTGAATTTTGTCTTAATCTGTGTCGCATTATATGAATTTTGGCTCAATCCATGTGGCATTATGTGAATTTTGGCTCAATCCATGTGGCATTATGTGAATTTTGTCACAATCCGTGTGGCATTATGTGAATTTTGGCTCAATCCATATGGCATCTTATGAATTTGGCTCAATCCGTGTGGCATTATGTGAATTTTGGCTCAATCCATGTGGCATTATGTGAATTTTGGCTCAATCCATTTGGCATTATGTGAATTTTGGCTCAATCCATGTGGCATTATGTGAATTTTGGCTCAATCCATGTGACATTATGTGAATTTTGGCTCAATCCATGTGACATTATGTGAATTTTGGCTCAATCCATGTGGCATTATGTGAATTTGGCTCAATCCGTGTGGCATTATGTGAATTTTGACACCATCCATGTGACATTATGTGAATTTTGGATCAATCCATTTGGCATTATGTGAATTTTGGCTCAATCCATGTGGCATTATGTGAATTTTGGCTCAATCCATGTGACATTATGTGAATTTTGGCTCAACCCATGTGGCATTATGTGAATTTGGCTCAATCCGTGTGGCATTATGTGAATTTTGACACCATGCATGTGACATTATGTGAATTTTGGATCAATCCATGTGGCATTATGTGAATTTTGACACAATCCATGTGGCATTATGTGAATTTTGGCTCAATCCATGTGACATTATGTGAATTTTGGCTCAATCCATGTGGCATTATGTGAATTTGGCTCAATCCGTGTGGCATTATGTGAATTTTGACACCATCCATGTGACATTATGTGAATTTTGGATCAATCCATGTGGCATTATGTGAATTTTGACACAATCCATGTGGCATTGTTTGAATTTTGGCTCATTCCATTTGGCATCATGTGTAAGGGGCAAGTATAATGGGGTCTAGTATTTTGTTGCATAATGTGTAAAAGTTGTATATGGTGTTGTACACTACACTCAAGGACACGCCCCCTGTTGAGTGGCCACACCCCCTTTTCCAGAGCGCGACTTTGGCACGCGCACAACTACATCCTTCACTTTTGTTGCCATGGTGGGCCTGCATACTTTAAATGCCAGGGCCTATTTTTAATCCCATTCCCACCCTCTCTCTGCCGCTCTCTTAGCATGTACACTGGCACCACTATCACTGGCCCTCCCCCACCTAAACCCTCTTTTTTCATGGTGCCCCCCCTGTCATTTTATCCTGGATCCGCCCCTGGGTCAGGGGTGCCACCATCTGTGCCGTATAATTCATGGGGTGCTGCCAAGTGTGCTGTATTAGTCCAGGGGTGATGCTAAGTGCAATGCACCCTTTGAAAAAGGCGTGGAGACGCCGAAACGGGCCGTTAGGGTGGTGTGGTCCCACGGACATATATGCTGCAACATTGAAGTATGTAATCTCAGCTTGTTTTCTTGTTTGCTGCCCGTGGAAGAGGTAATATGGCCTTGATCAATTTGTCTATGGAATAAATTTGGAAACCTTTTTGGCATTCATTTTGAGGTGCCGGTCTTATCATTGCTGCTCTATTGGGTGACATTGGTATAGGACTATTTATATATATATATATATATATATTGGCAGCCAGGGGCATAGCGACGGCGGAGCCGGTGGAGCACAAGCTCCAGGCGCTGGAGGATCACATGGCGCCGGAGCCGTGCACCGCCAGCTCACCCTCTCCCCCAGCTCCCTGCCGCTATTTTCTAGCATTCCCGCTAGCTCGCTGGCGCTGCCCCTTTTAAAATCAATAAAATGCGCCCAGTGCCGCCCGCACCCACCCGTCGCTGATAGGCTGACACATCAGTCCGAAGAGGTCAGGACTGAGCTCACTGCCTGTCAGCGCGGCAGGGGGTGGGATGTAGCTGGAAGAGCTGACATGCTGCTAAACTCAAAGCAGCGTGTCAGGTCTTCCAGCTACACCCCACCCCCCGCCTCACTGACAGGCTGCGGCGCTCACCTCCTAACTTAAGCAATATCCGGGTCACCACCAGAGGTCAGAGGCCATGCAGCAGAGTGCTTTCGAAGGAGATGCTGGTCATGCTGCTGCTGTCGCCGCCTCCATTGCAGGGAGCTCAGGGGTCTCAGGCCATGGAATGTTGAGTGATGCTGCTGTACATGATGGGGGAATCAGGTTTTCCCCCTCATTCTGGCGGGGGTCTCCCCCTCAATTTACCATTCCCTCTGACCTCCTTCACCCTATGAAACCGCCTCATCCTACCCTGTGTGCCCACATCGCTCCTCTTTGTTGCCCCCAACCCCCCCATGCCCAGCTCACCCCTCCTTGTGATCACCTTCACCCTATGAAACCCCATGCCCAGCTCACCCCTCCTTGTGACCACCTTCACCCTATGAAACCTCCTCATCCAACCCTGTGCCCACCTCAATCCTCTGTGCGCCCCTCACCCTACCCTGTGCCCACATCACTCCTCTTTGTGGCCCCCTAACCACCCGCCACGCCCAGCTCACCCCTCTCTGTGACCACCTTCACCCTATGAAACCTCATCCATCCCTGTGCCCACCTCAATCCTCTTTGTGCCCCCTCACCCTACCCTGTGCCCACCTCACTCCTCTGTGTGCCCCTCACCCTACCCTGTGCCCACATCACTCCACTTTGTGCCCCCCTCAACCTATCCTGTGCTCAAATCATCTCTCCCACAACTCACCCCCCTGTGCCCAGTTCACCCCTCCCTTGGTGCTTTTATTTGGGGGGGTGGGGGGGTTGGGAGGTGGTGCCATAATGTGGAATGGGCATTATGGTGTGTGGTACAATGTTAGGCCGTGCCCCCTTTCCGCAGCACAAGAGCCCCACTTACTACAAATGGGGGGGGGGGGGGGGGGTTACGCAAAACATGCCCTTGCTCCGGGCACTGTGGCACCCAGCTACTCCGCTTGTGGCAGCTCCTGTCTTTAGACTTAAGGGGGGCTGCAATTGCCTGGGTACTATTCGTTGCTAACAGAACACAACATACAGATAATCTACTTTAAATCGCCTTAAACTATGGAATAAAGTAACCTTGATTGTGATTGCTCTGTACCAGTGATTTTGTGCATATACTGTAAACAAATAATGTACCCATATGCACAAAAAAACACAGGTACAGAGCAAAATACACACTTTTAATAACTTTAATATTAATGAAAGTACAGAAAATGATACTCCTATTAAAGATCTACACACAAATAATAGTTTAATTAAATATTATTCACATAGGTTCAAATATTAGAAAAATAAATAAACTTCCATGCACCTCTTTGGTGCAATGCATACCTTCCTTCAGCTGCATCAC
Organism: Crinia signifera; assembly: GCF_055691185.1. NCBI lineage: Eukaryota > Metazoa > Chordata > Amphibia > Anura > Myobatrachidae > Crinia > Crinia signifera. The sequence goes on from NC_139217.1 coordinate 172,531,897, forward strand.
ACTGAGTGACTCACCGAAGTCTGGGCATGCTCAATGCAGAGGATTTGTTTCTGTTGGGCTGCACAGGCAGCAGCCCATGGAAGCACTGCAGCTCTGGTGATGTGCACAGAATGGCATCCTGCTGGAAAGATATTTCATTCTGTCATCACTCCATGTACTGGAAGCCCAAGTGGGGGAGGAGTTTTCAGTCCTCTGTATGATGGACAGTAGCAGCTTACTACATGCTGAACTCCTCCCCACATGAGAGGAGGTCACACATGGAGCCTGGTGTTCTGACTCCTGACAGGAAAGACATGTAATCATGTGACACATTAGGACTGAGAGCAGTGGCGTAACTATAGCTCGGTGGCGGGGAGGCGCAGAGAAAGTGTGGGCGCCAGGGATGGGGGCTATAGTTACCCGCTGCTGTCTGCCGGTACCTGGCCTTCCGTCACGGTCCTGTCTCTTCCGGCTCTGGCTCCTGCTGCTATAATGAAAACTGACACTTAGAAAATGGCAGCAGGAGCCGGCGGCGGGAGAGACGGGACCGTGACCGCAGATGCGGCCGAGCAGGTACAGGCATGGGGGGGGGCGCCGAGGGGAGCAGAGAGCTCCAGAGGTAGATCCCGCATCCCTCCTCCCCCCTGCGGGTAGAATGCACTCCCCCCTCTTGCGTGACCATGCGCACCAACATGATTTTGAACACGAGCACCGGTGAACGCGCGCACACCGGAGCTTTGAAGCTGGCTGTCTGCTTTATACATGGTTTTCACTGGAGGGGCTGCAGTCCTGCAGCCCAATAGCAGGAGCCGCCACTGTATATATATATATATACAGTCCAATTCTGCTGGCACTCACAAATACAATATATCAGCTTGCCCCCGATGCCACAGAGAATACTGTGTATAGCAATCCAAGTCCAGGACGGACAACAAAGCACTCAGGAGACGGTTTCTGCAACAATGATAGATGTATTGGGGACGTTTCGGGGGTATCAGCCCCGTCCTCAGCCCAATCCTACAGCCTGGAGTATATATTGAAGGATCTAATAAAGCACCAAAAATATTTTATCCATATCACTAGCTCATGATAACTTATAATGACCTTTCCATTGTTTTTATATTCTATAAACGTATCTTTATGTATCTTCCATCTTTCTGGCCAATTGATTCCACAGCTTGCTGCAACCTCATACAGATCGGTTATTTTGTTATGGAAATAGAGCTCTTTTGTATTTCTATTTTAGGATATATTCTATTATGTGTATCATTACATGGTTTTGGCTCTATACTTCTGCATCTCACTGTCCCATTTGACACAAATTGTGCATGATGTTATATTTCTCTCCCTCAGGATGTAACTATTGCAGCTGCTTGTGCTCCTCCAGGTGGGGGTCGCAATCCAGTAACGCCGCGCTTTATAAGACACTTCAGCATGCTGTGCCTGCCAACACCCTCTGAGCACAGCCTTAAACAGATTTTTCAGGTCAGTGGGTCCTTCAACACAACCAGAAAACAATTAAGTCAATTTTGTGTACTTCGAAATGCTTCAATAAGATTCCATTTGTCTTCCAAAGGAGAAACCACTTTATCCTTGGCTGAAAATTAGCAACTCAAGTACAATTAGTAGAAGAGCTGTAACAGGAGATTCGTGAATTATAGGTCATGCACACTTATGCACACTTATTTAGGTATATTTTCATATTCTGCTTTTAGGAACAGTTCAGAACACATAAAGGAAGAATAACAATCTCATGGCCTGCTTTGTACCACTGACTGGCTTCATCAATTCAACCTGTTCTACCCTTAAATAATGCTTGCTTAAGCCTCATTTGTTTTACATTCATGAGAGTAAAATACATCAGAACTTTATTGGATCTCTGTTTATTACATTTGTAATATTTGTGTGTTCCAATATGTTATATCATGTTTATATCTGTGTCTGCAATTATTGGATGACTGCAGTTATTTTATTATTATTATTATTATTAGTAGTAGTAGTAGTAGTAGTGGTAGTGGTAGTGGTAGTAGTAGTGGTAGTGGTATTAGTATTTTTTAATAAGGATAATCATCATAATTTTTTATCCAGCACTTTTTCCAATAGGACTTTTGTTTGGTGGAAGAGTTTCTGCCGCCAACTGCTGGGTACATTTACTAAGATGGGAGTTCTATTGAAGATGGGATGTTACCCATAGCAACCAATCAAATTCTATTTATTTATTTAGCACCTTGTTGAAGACAATAGATAGAATCTGATTTACCCCTGCTAACCAAATTGTGCTCTTAGAACACATGGATCCATATGGGTGGTACGAATGCTTTAATGCGTGGTTCCCAAACTTTTATGAAGTACAGCACCCTAGCTTATCAATATTGTTTTACATGTCATCCTTTGGATAAGTTATTTGAAGAGGAACATGATTTGCTTCTGATTATCCAATTTTAAGATTGAAAGCCAAAAATAGTGGTTTTGTCTATTAAATTGACCCCTGGGTACCACTGCACACAGTTTGGGAACCAACAGTTTTATGGTTAGCATCACTGCGTCACAGCACTGAAGTCATGAGTTTAATTCCCACCATGGCCATGACAAGGTAGAGTTTGCATATTCTTCCTGTATTAGTGTGGATTTCTGCCAGGTACTCCGGATCCTCCCACAGTCCAGAATTAAACTGTAGGTTGGCTCATGGCAATTATGAACTCTAGTGTGTAAGCATGTTTATGGCAGACCAGACGGCCCAAGTGGATCTTATCTGCTGTCAAATTCTGTGTTTCTATATATATGCCTAGAATGTGTTTAGCTAGAAATTCCCCAGTCCAAACAGTTCTTCTCTTCAGAAGTCTCAGACTTGTACACACTGCTACCGAGCAATACATGCAGAATTAAGTGGGTTACCATGATAACTCTTTAGATGTAATCGTTGTTTATATAAATATTTCTACAGGACCTAATTCCCTATATGTCAGTTCTTAATAGTGTAACTAGATATTTAAAATAAAATGTTTTTGTGTCCCCCTCCCTGACTTGGTAATAAAATTGCTACAGCTGTGCTGGTCTCCTCACTGAGAAGCCGCATGGGGATGCACAGACTCCCAACACTGGCGGTGTCCCCAGCTTTGGCTGAACATTAATGCAAGAACAGGAGTGGGACGATGAATAAGCAATTCGCTCTTTCAGATGCTTAAGCTCACAGCTGTGCAATTGAAGATACGATAGCTTCAATAAGGGGAAACTATGGCTTTTCAATAAAGCTATGCATAACCGCAATGGCCATGGATTATGTGCAAAAGGAGCAAAATAAAAATTCTGCATTAAACATAAGTGGTACTAAGGTCTAATTGTTTGTTTGTTAGATGGAGCGTCTAGTCTATAGAATCACCGGCTTGTCAGTTTCACTCACTGCAGCTGATCGGGAAATGAGATGTGTTTTTCTACCCATATTTACCTGGAACCAGATGGACAATTTTGAATAGCTCATTGTTTATATCTACACATTTTATCATTAATAGCCAGACAGATGGAGCGGCAAGCATCCTGTTTCTGGATCTGGAACCGCAGATGTCATATCTATTGTAGCATCATAAATTTAGTAATGGGGGTAAAACAAAAATCTGATGGAAACTAATCCTGTGCCAAACAAGTAATTAATTCAAAGTTCTCTGTATAAATCTATATTTTTTCAAGTCAAAGTGTAACACAGCTGTTGTTATTATTCGATATTGATTACATCCAACTTATGTAACGGGAAAGCACAACAGTAACAAACACTTGAGGCCAGACGGAGGGGTAGATGTATGAAGCAGTGATAAGGGAGGAGAAGCGAGCCAGAGGAGAAGTGGCCCATGGCAACCAATCAGCACTGAAGTAACATCTATAATTTGCATATTATAACATTATACAGAGCATCTGATTGGTTGCCATGGGCCACTTCTCCTCCGGCTCACTTCTCCCTTGTTAGTGCATTATACAGATGGAGCCACTCTCATATGAGCCGCTCTCGTCACGCCGATCACCAGCTCACGCCGGCAAATGGTGCGTGTGTACATGGGAGATGCTGCACACCCCATTTTCGTGAATGGACGCACGAGCGTTTCTGGCAGCTGGCACTGGCGACAACAAAGAGAGGGGCTCCATCTGTACATCTACCCCTGAGTTGTGTTTAAACCGACGGCATGCCATTCTATTATATATGTCAATCAGTTCTAGTCTGTTCAACATACGGCAAACAAATATGCCCACCCACAAGAAAAACACCCACATGGGGAAAGGTCTAGGGCAGTGGTTCCCAAACTTCTTTGAATCACGGCACCCTAGAGCAACAAAAAAATATTCAAGGCATCCATAGACCAAACATTTATTATTGAGAAATTCATAACCAAATATTAAATTAAGTAAATTATGTTTATATGTCATCCTTAGTGTCAGTTATGTGGCAAGGGACAGCATTGGGTTCTGTTTGTCCACATATATTATGATTGACAGCTACCAGCACTAGTTTTGCCTGTTAAATTGATCAGAAATTATTTTAATTGGTCCTGGACCACCAACCCGAAGGCACCCCTGCAAGTGTCCTGAGGCACCCCAGGTTGTCTAGGTGCACAGTTTAGAACAACTGATCTAGGGCCTTTCCCAAGCACCCCTAGGCTGGTGTGGGTTGGATAATAGACTTTAAATAAATAGTTTAGTATTTGTTATTTTTACTACGGTGGTACTGTCCCAGCAAGGCCTGGTGCTTCAAGGCTCACTGAGAATTGTACTGCACATTTAAAATGATACACCGTGCACAAAATACTTTGAGGTTCTCCCAACTCACACAAGTTGTACTGTGTAGATATACTATTTATGTGCAGTTCATTAGTTAAATGTACCAAGAAAAGTAGTAATACAGTTAGTACAGCCCATCGCAGTTACTGAGAACCCATGTGGGGTCTCACCACTGTTCTCCAATATAAAGCTGCTTCTGCACACACATTTTTACAGTTTATTTTTTGGGATGTGAAATACATATATTGTAAATGACAATATTTTCTAGAGGGAAATAGTAGTACTGTAACTCTATGATTTCTGTTTTCTGCATAAATAAATGTAGTAACTACAGTATATATTCTTGCTTTATGTAGGCAATCCTGAATGGCTTTTTGACAGATTTTCCTCAGGCAGTAAAGCAGAGCGCAACAAATATTGTGGATGCTGCAGTGGAAATTTACCATCGAATGAGTATTGATCTTCTCCCAACTCCAGCAAAATCCCATTATGTATTTAATTTACGTGATTTATCAAAATGTGTCCAAGGTACATTATTTCTTACCTTTACATATGTAAATGTTGTTAAAATAAGCATTAATTGGTATTATTTAATAGGCAGTACAAATGTGCCACTCAGTATTTTGTGGCATTATGACATTCTTGCATTACATCACTGTAGAGAAAAATCTTGTCATTGTAAAGTTTAGATTCATACAACTGATTATTTTGAATGTAATACCACTAGAAGTAGAATTATAAGGTACTGTATATAAGCTATCACAATTGTTAGTATTTTAAAAAATCGTTTCCCATATTAATTATCTGACACATCCAAAAACTCATATTAAGGGAAGTATTTTTTTGTTTACAATTTTTTTTATCTATTAATAACTGTACTTTGTTGTGAAACTATTGTGCCCAGGAATTAAACCAGGAATTTAAGGCCTATCGCATCTTTATGTTATGTTACTATGGTCTGGTTCCATACGTGTTTGGGGAGAAATGGGGTAGGGTTGTTGTTGTGAAATCCCTGGGTCCCTAATGTCCTCTGACCTTAGGCTTACTGCCTAGAGATGGCCCTGGCACCTTCAAATTATAAGACAAGCCCAGCCCAGCCCAGGGACCTAATGACTGACTTAATTATAATGCCTATGGGCCTAATGTCTGAATTTTCTGGTTCCTCTGGACTAACCATGGAGGTCTAGTGTGTAATAAATAAAGAGTGCATTACAGGGACTTGCCTTACCAGTCAACCTTGACGGGTACAAGAGGACCACCCAATGGAGCTCTATTGCTTGGATGTCTCCATTGTGCCCACAAGGGTCAGCATTACTTCCCTGCTGGGCCTCGGCCACATGAAAGACACTGTATTCACCTGGGCATCGGAGAGCAAGAATGTAATCATGTGCAAGAGCTGACACCAAGGCTTCCAAACTGCCTCCTCTTCTTTGACATTCTTCTGCTGAACTTTTCTGGCCATCAGCACTTTCTCTTCTTTGCATAGGGTATTCTGTCCTTGAGCCCAGCGACTTTCTCTCCTTTTTTTCCATTCAGTAGGTTTTCTTTTTTTTTTGTCTACTGTTTTTTCTATCAGTAGGATTTCTCTCCTCCCTCTTACGCTGCATTCTGACCACTTGTAATGGCTAATACAATCTGCAGTGAAGGGGTGGAGCTATGTTGTGGTGAGCAGTGATACTTTTGCTGTGGCTAGCTCATATTAGAAGACACACCAAGATCCACGATTGCCTCACAGGTCAATCTTGCAAAGCTGCACACTGATTGGCTTAGCTTGAATCTTATGAGATTGCTGCTCACCACAGTAAAGACAACAATTCTCATTGCCGTTGTCATTTTCTGCAACTAAGACTGGATTTGATCACCTTTGTGGCTCTTTATCAGAATCCAGCGCTTTGTGCAGCTTCATTTTCCCAGTGTTGATTGGCTCTGGATACCCTATTACAGGGGAGGATTAAGCAGCCCGGCCAATCAGGATGCTAGCGTAAAACTCCAATGCCAGCATCTCGATTACTGTCATGAAGAAGCCAGCAATGGAATCTTGACTGGAAGAATGCCAAAATTGTGTATGCCAGGGCGGGTTGGGCTAAGGAAGGGGTTAGGTTTAGGCACTAACAGGGGGATTTAGGGTTATAATTTGAGGGGGGTCAAGGTTAGAGTTAGGCTGCATGGAGGGATGGTTGGGGTTAGGTTTAGACTGCGGGTCGGGGGGGGGGGTAGGTTTAGGCAGTGGGGTACTGGGTTTAGGCACTAGCAGGGACGTTTAGGGTCATATAGGGTTAGGGGGCCAGGGTTGAAGGAAGTATACTTCGTATGCACAGCTGCAAACTTGTGTCACTTTGAAGTTAGAATACTGAAGATACTTGGCTGAAGTTTCAAAGAATGGTTCTATGCTACCACTTACTTCCACCCCCATTAATAACATTTCATTTGAATTCTGTAGTTAGTATATTCAGCTTGCATATGAATTAGTGGCGCTTGATTTATACAAAGAAAATCATTAAAATGGATTGGATGTTTGTCTCCAAGCTACAAATATATTTTCCTGTGTCTTAAATCCTAGCTGTTAACATCTTTTTTTTTTTTTTTTTATCAGAGGTTTTTTTTTGTTACTATGCCAGAATCACAGCTGCACAGACCACACAATTAAAACTTTAAATGTATTTTGCTATTAAAAAAAAATACAAAACATGCATTATTTTAATAAAATACAGTACAGTATTTTTAACAATTTACTTCATCTATGGTTTTTGCAAAACTGTATTAATCTTTTGCTTACATATTAAAGTATATGCATAGATACTGTATAATTAACTAACATCCTCATTAACATTCTACAGGTATACTTCAGTGTGATCCAGGATCTGTACGAGATCACAATCAGATTTTTAGACTGTTTTGTCACGAGTGCCAAAGAGTCTTTCATGATCGTCTTATCAACAGTGAAGACAAACAGTATTTCCATGCAATGCTGTCAGAGATGGCCAGTGAGTTATACTTTCACATGACCAGTCTACCATACGTAGCCACACAATGTGCGCAAATCTGCCATTTTGCAAATAGCACATCTGCTTTATGACATAATAGTAGTTTACTATTTTTGTTGGCAATGCATTAGTTCTAGATGCTCCCAAATGGAAATTACTTTCATCGAGTTCAGAAAACAAATAAATTGAGCCAGGGTTCTGTGCATAATAGGAATTACCTCTAATTCGAGTCATACAAGTACATCAGCGTGGTGATTCACGGATGCCGATCCAATCCATCAACTATTATTTGGAACTCTGTCAGGGAATCAGGGAAAACTACATTTTTGTCTGGAACCTGCAAGTCAGTGAATTCCGGCAGGCTCCACATAATGTGGAATTGGGGCAAACCATCCTAGATTTATGGTCCACTTAAAATTGCCATGTAACAGCCAGTTATGTTACCCATGCTAGTTCAAATTATGTGGCAGTTCTAGTGCACATGTGATTGGGATCCATCAGTCTAGCAAATCATAGCTTTCCATGATGACTGATAGTATGTGTAGTCTGATGCATGTTTGTGTGGCCTCATTAATAGGCATTAGCACTAAAGAGCTGGATCTTCCAGTATACAGTCATATAATACAGTGTGTCCTAACTCCCAAGTAAAGAATCTAGGGTGCCGGACGGGGTCCCGACGTCGGGATCCTGACTGTCAAAACACAGACAGCTGGGTGCCTGATTTCCACTGGCTAGAGGGAGAATAGAATAGGTGGTGAGTGTAGCGAGCCACCGTGCCCGCAGCGTGGCGAGCGCAGCGAACCCACAATGGGCTTTGTTGCGCTCACCATGCTGTCTGAGTCCGGCCAGTCGGGATCCCGACATCGGGATCCTGACTGTCAGACCCCTATATCACACCTAAGAATCTGTGTTCACTGCTGAGCACCTGAGAGGCCCTAACTCTAAAACTTTAGTTCCACAGATTAGAGCTATTGCTATAGTTATTGTAGCTGCAGATGTTTGTCCAATTATCCTTCTGTGTAAATAAATAGATTACTTAGTTATCTGTCTTTGTCAACTGTATTACTAAATGTATTTCATTATTTGCAGGTAAACATTTTGGTGTTCAGATTGATCCAGGATACTTTGTTACAAAGCCAATTATTTTTGGTGATTTCATTAAGGTACAAACATTTTGCTCTGACTATCATAGTGACCACATACAGGGCAGTAGAGCGCCTGGCTGGGCCCAGGTACTTTTCAGGGGGTGTGGACTAATTGAGGATGGCATGGCCTTAGAATAAAATAAAGAAAAAATAATACTTTAAGAACCTCCCTGGCCACGCTGCAGCCCAGCACAAAGCATCATGTTCTGGGTAGAGAAAAGCTGCTGCAGCTGCTGCTACTGCTAGGTAACGGGAGTCCCACTGGGCCCCTCCTTTAGGCCTGGGCCTGGGTAATTATTATCCCCTCTCAGCGCCCATGACCACATACTGTACATTACCAGAAACATTTACAGTACATGTGTTGCAAGAAAACATCCTAACACACAGTAACATAGAATTTGATGGCAGACAAGAACCATTTGGCCCACCTAGTCTGCCCTAAAAACATGTACACAGTTACACAACACTGTGTTTTTTTTTGTAGGGATCCAATTAGCATACCAGTATATTTTTGGTTTGTTGGAGGAAATCAGGGTACCAGTAGCAAGAAATGGAAGAATATACAAACTCCACACAATTTATGGTAATAGAACCCAGGACCTCAGTGTTATGAGGCACTAATGCTATCCATTATACCATCCATACTGCCACATGCTGATACAGAGCCCCTCAGAAAAAGCATGACCAGCCTTTGGAGCACATTGCTCTCGCAAAATCAGAAAAATGTCAGCTATAGCATTCTATTGCTCATATATGTCCAGTTACACTAGAGTTTCCCAGCTATGTTATTCAGAGATAACAGTCATTTTCCTTTCGTGAAGTCCTGAGATTATAATAACTACATTAAAAAGAGTACAACACATTTAGATATGCATGGCTAAAACAATAGGAACTCTGACTCTGAAATAATACAAGTAGGAAACTCCTTTGATTGTATCAAATGATGTCATATCTGATTACAATATGCAAATGATTTATTATCATGATTGCTGTTAGTATTATTGGAAAATTGTACAACCACACATAATACCACACATAATATTGATGTAACTGTACTTCTATAACGATTGACATATGTTTACCTTCATTGTGCAATTATAATTTGATGCCTCAATACAATAAAAATTGTAAAAAAAAAAAAAAAAGAAGAAGAAATGCACGGCTAAAATATTCTCACTGAAAAGTTATTTATTGATTTTTCTTCTTTAATATTTAAAGTGTGTTTATGGTAAATAAATGCACTCTATTAGTAAAAAATATACATAACTGCATCCACATACCGATCCCTACGCACGCGCGCAAACACACACACACACACGCGTATAGAGTTACAATGTGTTTTGTGCTGTAATCATATAAGCTTCTTCATCTGCTGTACTTGTTAGCTCGTCATGCACTTTCTCCTTTTTAGGTTGGAGCTGACAAGGCTGACAAGGTTTATGAAGACCTGACTGATATGGAGAAGATTAGATCAGTATTGCAGGACTATTTGGATGATTACAATCTGACCAATGCTAAAGATGTCAAGTTGGTGTTTTTTCAGGATGCAGTAGAGCATGTCTCCAGGTACGGTACCATCCTCCAATGGAGGAAAAATCATTTGACGGTGAGTGTGGACACATGTGAGCGGATGTGTAAGAGTACACATCCTCTTGCATAGTAGCGCGGGGATTCAGATGGCGCGGGGAGGGGTGCGCTTTCGTCGGGGGGGGGGGGGTTTACCTGCTCGCTAGTCAGAGAATATACGCAGCCTAATGACACGGGTCTGAATCGGGCCCTTAGTCACACACATTGGGCCTAATTCAAACCAGATCACAAAGCACATTTTTAGCAACTGGAGAAAGCATGTGCACTGCAGGTGGGGCAAATGTAACACGTGCAGAGAGATATATTTGGGTGGGGGGATGTCCAAATTGATATCTGAATGGCTGTGTAAATATAATACAGCCAGTATTTACCCTGCACAGAAACAAAATACAGTAAGTCACCCAAATCTATCGCTCTATACATGTGTTACCTTTGCTCCACCTGCAATGCACATGGTTTTATCAATTCACTAAAAACTGTGCTTCGCAATCAAGTCTGAATTAGGCCCAAGTTTTAGGTGGCATGAGCATTACATAGCTTAAACTTTCCATTCACAATGAGGGCACGTGTGGCTTGCTAGTTTTATGAGGTTAGTGTTATTGTCATGAAATATTTTTGGTCTCGGGGCTCATATTCATATCCGTATCTGATACCATGTCTAATTTAAAGAGCTTTATGGTAGTAAATCCTGGGTTTTGTCTCCCAGTCAGCTTTCTCCCGTAGGTCCCAAATACAGCACTTTCAGGTAACATACTGTAGCTGTTGTGCTGTAATAACACAGTAAGCAAATATTGATATGCTTCAGAATCCCTTAATACATACTATTGAATGCAGGAATCAATGGGAACCATGAAAACTTACAGATTTCTTTGACTTCCTAGCAAGCTATCCCTTCACCAGGGCCAGAATAACCAGAATAACAATGGCACGGATGGAGCTGCAGCTCCAGGCCTCCATGTAAAAACAGGTACATCATGCTGGTAGCATGATGATCACCAGACAGACACCAGCTGGCCACGTCGTTGGCCATAAACCAAAAAATTGCCTTCCTAGTTTACACATTTATGTAATTTTTGTACTTCTATATATTTAGGGAGATATTGGAGCTTATAGTATATGGGTTTGAAATACCTACATGGCATTGGCCTCACCTCCTCCACTTCTCATAATAGGTCCTTGAACATTTCCAGGCCCATAAGGCCTTTAATCTGGCCCTGCCCTTAACCACTGCCCCTAATACAGTATTACCTCTATTGTTACTGTCTAGTGATAACCAGTCTAAACCATTACTATCTACTGATGAAGTGGCGGTCTGCTGGTATGGCCAATCACAAAATGACCTGGGAAAGAGCTTTGCTGCCAATTGCAGAAATATGTTCGCTTTATGGTGTTCTCTCCTTAGATGAAAAATCCCCAAGAATTTTGCTAGATACATGTTAAAAATCAAGAGTTTACCTTCTGTATTGAATGCAGTATATTTATATATAAATGGATCAAACATCCTAATAGTTCTAGAATGCTCACAGGCTCAGCAGTGATTCCAGATTGTTAACATCAAGAGTCAAAGCTGTAATGGTGACATTTTTTTACTTTTATTCTCAGATTTTATAAAACACTATATGCACATTGCAATAGGATATTATCCATTACCCATATGTAGGAGAGCCTGAGGGATAGAGGAAATGAGATTCAGCTAAATAATGCAGATAGGGATTAGAAGGCACAAGGATATATTCATGGACTTTATTCATTATAAATATATATATATATATATATATATATATCCTGACGAAGGGGGCAAGACCTCCGAAACGTAGATTAAAGGTTTTTCACCAAGTACAAGCGTTTGAAGTCCCTGAGTGCCGCCGACGACGAGGAGGGTATATATATATATATATATATATATATCATATTTTACAAAAGGTAATGTGGATCACTTAAATAATTAGTAAGAGAATTTCAGGAGAGGTTGGAAAAAGTATAATTCAGAGACTCAAAATAACATAGAGTTAAAATCATGAATAAAAACAGTCAGGAACTCAACAAAGGAGGCCAAGCCATCCCCAGTGGTTCATTTCCTTTATTTGGGAGGAACAGACATTACACATAAGGAAGAATAGTTTTTGAATAGGCTTATAAATAAAGAAATCAGCTATGCTTAGACAGACAAGTAACAAGGTCAGAGAGGTCATGAATGTAGCTCCCATGGTAATTCAAAACAGACTTCCAGAATTCCAATTTGAATTAAATAATTAATTCTCAAGTCTTTTTATTTTAGATGGCTTGATTAAGAATGTGAATATTTGTACAGAAATGTTACATACTGGTTTTATTTGCAAGTTGGTCACTGTTGAGTGCAGGTAAACCAGAGTAAATGTTTGTCTCTGTAATAGTAAAATATTTCCCAGCCTATTCATGGATGATCAAAAGTTAAACTATAATAATAATAATAATAATGATGATAATAATAATAATAATAATAATAATAATAATAATAATAATAATAATAATAATAATAATAATAATAGTGTTAATAAATAATATAACTAATTTATAAATTAATTCATAAATAAATTTTTAATCGCCCATCACATGGCTGGAAATTACAAAGATGGACATTTACTGTAACAGAAATATTATTACAAAAATAATTTATATTTTCCTTTTACATTTGCCCCTGGAGTGACCATATATAACTGATAATCTTTCATTTACGGTCATACTGGATTCCACTTATCTTTTGTAGGTGACAAACAATGGCCCTTATTCAGATCTGATCACAGTACAAATTTGTTCTCAAAATAGGCAAAACCATGTGCACTGCAGGTGGGGCAGATGTAACATGAGTTAGATTTCTGAGTTATTTTGTTTCTGTGCAGGGTAAATACTGGCTACATTATTTTTACACTGCAATTTAGATTTCAGTTTCAGCACACCCCACCCATGTAACTCTCTCTGCACATGTTACATCTGCCCCACCTGCAGTGCACATGGTTTCGCCCATTTTGAGAACAAATTTGTCTGCGGTCAGATCTGAATAAGGGCCAATATTGGCTACCTTTTAGCAAGTAGTGGCACAGACTATACTCTTTAACAAGTAGTGTTTTTCCGTAAATAGAAATTTAGTTTGATCAGGTATCAATTGCAGAAATATGTTAGCTTTATGGTGTTTATTATTATTGGTTAATTATTATTATTTCTAATTGTATGTTGCCAAATCTGTATACATAGTTTCATGTGCATTACTTTCTATAGGAGTTCAAAAACCATTTGAAAAGGTTTTTGGGAAAATTGTATATGTAGGCAAAATATTGCTTTTTATCAGGTACATCATCACTATATTCACAGTTTTTATGACATTACTAAATATTTATTAACATCTATTACCCCAATAGTACTTTGAGGATAAATAATTGTACATCTTTTATTGTGTGCCTTTGTATGAACTGGCTGTAAATGAACTGTCTTTTATTTGTAGGATTGCTCGCATGATTCGTCAGGAAAGGGGAAACGCTCTTCTGGTCGGTGTTGGTGGAACAGGCAAACAGTCCCTCACCAGACTTGCTGCTCATATCTGCGGTTACAAGTGTTTCCAAATAGAGCTTAGCCGAGGGTACAATTATGACTCTTTTCATGAAGATCTAAGGAAACTATACAAAATGGCTGGGGTGGAAGACAAGGATATGGTTTTTCTCTTTACTGACACACAGGTAATCATAAGTCACCAGATAGAGGAACATATTCAGACCCGATTCGGTTGCAATTGACCTTTTTTTATAACAATTTTTTTAAATTCAGTTTTTTTTTTTACACATTATATATCACATAGCAAGAACAATCGTCTTCCCATAACAGTGTTAAATTAGCCATTAAAACAAACACAGTGACAGCCCAAAAATTTGTCTTGGTGGCTTGTGTGAACCTGGTTCCATATCCTCCAACCCCATTCACCCCTTCTGTTACTTTTTAATTCCTGCACATGTTTCAGAGTCGCAGTGTGCAAGTGCCACAATGCTGCTGGTGTCAAGTGAGCATTGTGCACTTAGCAACTGCCCCATTGACAGGCTGCATGCATTTGGGGGTGAAGACGGGAAGCGGATTTCAAAATGCAGGAATCGGATCTGAGAACCTGGCATTAGCATAAATTCTCAGATCCATGTCTACCAAACACCAGTAGAAGCTCCAGAGGTGGGGCAGCAGTGCAGTCCAAAATTCAGATAGTCACACCAGCTGCCAGGCCCAGAGTTGTCTGTGTTTTACATCATAGGGCCTGTTACATGAAATTAGGAAAACCACCATAAAATTATAAAAATTATATTACTTAAGTAGTATGCAACATGTCTTAACATGATAACTGTAATGTACTTTTTTTTTTAAATCAACAGCTTTTCCCTAGAAAAGGAAGTTTGACTGCAAATTTCTTCTTACCTGCTTAGTCCTTGTGGCTCACCTGCTTAGTCATTGCGGCTCACATTTTAGTCCTTGCGGCTTACTTTTTAGCTCTTGTGGCTCATTCGCTTAGTCCTGGTGGTTAACCTTCTTAGTTCTTGCGTCTCACATGCTTACTCATTGCGTCTCACCTGCTTATTCCTTGTGGCTCACCTGCTTAGTCCTTGCAGCTCACTTTTTAGTCCTTGTGGCTCACTTGCTCAGTTCTTGCGGCTCAACTGCTTGTTCCTTGTGGCTCACCTGCGTACTACTTGTGGCTCTGATGATACTACATGTGCTGAAGACTCAGGCCACATTTTTTCATACATTAGCTGTCATGGTTACAACCAGTAGAAAACTTAAACAGTAAAAGAGATAACTTGCAGTGTGAACTATTTATACATGAGAAACATATTTTTGTGGACGTTGCATAAAAATTTCTAGACCTAAGCAGTTTTGTCATTTTGTGAATTTCATGCATTCAGTAATATATTCTATTATCCCCAATACTTAGTTTAACTGGATTAATAAATTATGCACTGTCTACTTTATTTTCTAGTTTTGTAATGTAATAAGTAGGTAACACTATTTTTGACATATAAAAAAGTAAGTGTATGACCTCGTTTTCTTTGGGTACGCTTGCATTTCTTAATGAGTGTCTTGTATGTATGTAGCATACAGTAGATATAAAATTTTGTTCTAAAGATAGTACATGGATTTCTGTAAGTAATGTAACCTTCTGAAACCTATAGATTGTTGTGGAGGAGTTCTTGGAAGACATCAATAATATGCTCAATTCTGGGGAGGTTCCTAACTTATTTGAGAAGGATGAGCTCGAGTTTGTATTGGCAGCGACCCGACCAAAGGCAAAAGAAGCTGGCATTAATGAAGGAAACCGGGATGAGGTACACTTTCTCAAAAATACAGTATATACTGTATGTTGTTTTAGTGTTATCATCACAATTGTATTTCAGGTCATAGGGTGGTATTCAGAATCCCTTAAATTAATATATAAATAACTTTCATCCAGTGGCTCCCATACATTTTAATAGTGTGACACACTAGCCGTGGGAACACTTTCATGATGCATCAATGTCAGTGTAATAAATAAATCTTGAATTTTGAATACAAAACCAAGAAAATTCTTAGCACAATCATTTAAGTTTCACTAGCACTCTTAAGGATTGGTTCACAAGCAGTTGACTTCCATTGAGCTATAAATGACAGATAAATGACACAACATATAAACTACATAAATGCAAACTCAACATCTTTCATATTATAGTTGTATAGTGTGTACCTGGCAAATATCTTACATGTTTTTTATGGAACTATGAATCTGTGCCTCACCTTTCTTGCCAGAACAGCTTTGGTTAACCTGAAAATGATTTAGAATAAGTTCATTATTTGTATTTCCCTGCCAGACTGCATAACAATCACAAGTTATATACTGCTCTATTAGCAGCAATTACTTCTTTTTATCCTTAGTTAATCTTGCACTTATTTCATGAATTGTAAATCACAGCAGGCCATTTCCATTACTAGGCAATCTTCCTTGCTCTCAGCATATACAGAACAGAACTTTCCACTTTGAGAAATATTATCATGGCAGGCCACAAGTAATAAAAGTGTAGATTATATATAAAGGGAGGGTCACAGTCTTTCCTCTCATAAGTTGCAAAGATGCTTTGTTCAGCTAGATTCACTTTCCTCTAGGTTCTCCTCCATCCAGCACAATGATGGACAATAAGTGGCTGGGCGCCACATGTGGCCATCTCAGCCTTCAATTGCACTTTGTTATACTGTAGTTCGAAGACTTGTTCAAAAGTTTTGCGCATGTGTTTCTACAGATAGGTGCATCTTTTAATTTATGAAATATATTAGTTAGCTTACTACTACTACACAGGGCCAGGCTTGTTGGAAATCCATGGTCCTCAGCTACAAAATGGGCTATGTCAGAAATGACAGGGGAAGGGGGGGGGGGGGTACGTGCCCGGGTGCCCCCCCCCCAAATCCGCCCATGACAGTCAGTAAGTATCTTCTGTCTGTGGTTTAACAGTAGGCTACTTAGAGCACAAACGTCTCAATGGATCTGCGTGAATGATTTTTTTATATATCTGTAATCAAGTTAGACATATTGCCCTACTCATAACAGGTATGGACTAAACAGTCACTCCAGTATAACATAATGGGCGATATTTAATTTTTATATCACATGCAGTCTGCTGTCTAAAGTGATGGGAGATTGCGGGGCGATATTCACTTGATCTTATTTATTGTACATATCACACTCATTATAGTCAGGTTTAGTGGCTACTCTAAACCAAACTAATGGGCATACCATGAAAAGTTTCATTTGAGTGCTAAAATGGGTGACTCTTCGCACATTTTACCTCACCACCACTGGAATTTAAAAAAATATGGTGTTGGGAAACCTGTTAGTAGATTGGACAATATCATTGATGCTTAAATTGAACAAATATAAATGTATGCTTCCCCAAATCCATATCATTCAGATTTAAAATATACTTCTGGGTGTTATTCCATTACTTGGTGTTTATGCATTAAAGATTGAATTTGTCTGTGTACTGTAGTTTGAAGCACCCCTTAATATTTTTTTCTATTCTGATTGCAAACAAGGTGTTTCAGTATTTTATCAACCGTGTGCGTCAGAAACTGCACATTGTGTTGTGTATGAGTCCAGTTGGGGAGGCCTTCAGAGCACGATGTCGAATGTTCCCTTCACTTGTCAATTGTTGCACCATTGATTGGTTTGTGCAGGTTAGTAATTCTAAGACATAGGTAATATTTTTTTTAGGAATATTATTATATTATTTGTAATCTGATAGCATTCTTTCATATTATATATTATTTTTTGTATTATTATTACAAAGGTACCAAAAAATGTATGACTTTATACGTTTTCCTGTTGTGCAACTTTTTACCTACAGTAGTATGAATATGACCTCCATACTTCAACTGCCTTTAAATATCTGCTACTTTATTGAGGTTCTCCCTATGTATCTGTTAAAGCTCAGCATCTCCTCCCCATCCTCTCAAACCTCTTTTGTTTGGGAACAGTGCTATACAGTATATGTTACAATGGCATTCTAGATTCTAACCACGGCCAAGAAGCCCTGTCAATTTATTCTAGACAGTATTAAAGAATTCTGTCTGATTGGTGTTACATCAGTGGCGTACTGTACCTAGATATTCGTAGGCCCCATAGCAAAAGTTTGTAAGGGCCCCTTATTTAGCAACTGATGGTGATAAATGTATGTAAAACATATTACTTAGACAGCAAAGATGGGCCCCCTTCACCTCTGGGCCCCATAGAAGCTGCACCCCTTGCACCTATGGTAGTTACGCCCTTGTGTTGCATCAACCCCTTTAGTGGTGGGGGTTTTTTTTGGGAGCGCTCCCCACTGGGCGAGTGTTTTATGGGAAACGCTCCCTTTAAAAAACCCACCACCGCCTACCTGGGTCCGGGCAGCGCCGCTGAACTGTCACTCAGCGGCTGCCCGAACCTGCCCCCCCCAGCACTGCGTCCCTTTCCCCGGCAGCCGGCTTGTCATAAGCCGGCGCCGGGGACTTCATACAAAACCCGGAGGGGAGGGGGGAGGAGGAGGGAGCCAGAGGTGCCGCAGAGGGGAGGGAGTCGGGAAGCACTGAAGCTGACTGAGTCCAGTAAGTGAACTCAGCAGCGCTGCCCGGCTGTAAACAGTGGCAATCCCAAGAATTTTCCGGGCTTGCCAGACTGGGCACTGAGGTACAGCCCGGAAAATTCTCGGGATTGCCACTGAAGAGGTTAAACACTTACGGCGGGGCTACATTATAAATGATGGCAGCTATTGCTAGACTTGTGAACATGAGACAAAGCTTTCTGAAAAATAAAAATCCCTACTAGCCCAGGTCCACAAAGTTCTAGAATGTATATTGAACCTAACCTATTAGTAAATACCTCTGGGTAACAGTATCAAAAATATGATTATTTCTTAATTGTAGGTTATTCATATTAAGAACATTGAAATATTCACAGGAACAATTATATATTCACAATTTGAATGTACGCATAAAAAATATTTATAATTTCACATTCAAAATATAGTAATAAGAAGACTGCAATTAGCTATATAACGTGCATATAAATATTCAAATGTAAAGTAAAACCTACACAATTAATATATTATTCATCATACAAATATTATTAATATATCACTATTATATACTGGTTGAGTATCCCATATCCAGATATCTGTAATCCAAATTATTCTAAAAACCATAGTTTCCAGAATGTATTTTTTTTTTTGCAAAAAGCACCACTGGGGACATGATATGTAACTGGCACTACTGGGGACATGATATGTAACTGGCACTAGTGGGGACATGATATGAAACTGGCACTAGTGGGGACATGATATGTAACTGGCACTACTGGGACATGATATGTAACTGGCACTACTGGGGACATGATATGTAACTGGCAGTAGTGGGGACATGATATGTAACTGGCACTACTGGGGACATGATGTGTAACTGGCACTACTGGGGACATGATATATAACTGGCACTACTGAGGACATGATATGTAACTGGCACTACTGGGGACATGATATGTAACTGGCACTACTGGGGACATGATATGTAACTGGCACTACTGGGGTCATGATATGTAACTGGCACTACTGGGGACATGATATGTAACTGGCACTACTGGGGACATGATATATAACTGGCCCTACTGGGGACATCTGTAACTGGCACTACTGGTAACATGATATGTAACTGGCACTACTGGGGACATCTGTAACTGGCACTTCTGGAGACATGATATGTAACTGGCACTAAATATGTACAAGAAAATGATTGCTTGTCACTCAAATTCAGGGCCTGAGATAGTACACAAACTTTGTTTCACGTTTTGAGACCTTGTTTTATGTATAAATAAAATATATTTGTGTGTATTTCATGTGTTTGATGTGTTTGTACAACATAAATGCATTTTTTGTGCACACATGGATTCTGTCCTCAAGATACCTCATTGAAATATTGTAAAGCGCAACAGAAGCTGTTGCGCTATATAAGAAACTGTAAATAAATAAATAAAAATATAAAAATATTCTAAAATACGAAATATTCAATTATCCAAAATGCTTCTGGTTCCAAGCATTTGGATACGGGATACTCAATCTGTACTCTGTTATATAATTAAAGTTGAGCAATTGTATGTGTATAATATAGCTGAAAAAATAAATGTACTTTTGTGTTGTGGAGATGTGAAATATTTTCCCTGTTGGGATTTTATATTGCAGTGTCTTACATTTTTATGGATAATTACACACAATAAAATCGTACTGTGAATAGGAACAAAAATGCAGAATTTTTCTATGAAATATAGCTTTAATTTAATTAATATGAGCCAGTCAACATAACAGTGAGCAATTCCAATGTATTAATTTTGAGCTATAATTTTCCTGATACACAGGCAATTAGTTCTGATCATTCACAGCCTAATACAAACTATACTGTACCATGATAATCACCTTATTCCACAATGCATTTCTAGTTATGCTAATTGCTCTTTGAGTAGTACTGATCTTGCCACAAAGACTTTTATTGCTTTCTTAGAATTTTCTAATCTGTAAAAGTAATATATAAAAACATAATTAATGGCATCAATTCAGTGTAAGTCTTTATTAAGAGCTTAACATACGGTATCAGCAACCTTTAAATCACATTTGTGCCACGGGATTTGCCTCGAAACACTCAAAATATATATTTGTTTCAAAGTTAAACTTAAGGAAATATATTTCAAATACATGAGGAAATCTGTTTGATTTTAGTTGCTTTTATATGGATATCTGGAATTGTAATATGACATCTGGAATTCATTGTAAAGTATTATTATTATAATTATTACCAGTAATTTATATAGCGCGCACATACTGTAGTCTGCAGCACTTTTCATTGAATATTTGAACATTCACATCAGTCCCTGCCCCAGCGGAACTTACAATCTATATTCCCCACCACACGTACATGCACACACAGACATTATAGGGTTAATTTTGTTGTAAGCCAATTCACTTATCACTATACACAGTACACAGAGGAAACCCACACAAACACAGAGAAAATATACCAGGGTTGCCAACCCTCCCGGAATGGCCGGGAGGATCCCGAAAATCGGGTCCTCCTCCCGGCCCCCCGGAAAGGGGGGCAACCCTCCCGGATTCCGGCTGTCCCCTTCCCCCCTCATGTACCTGGTGGTGGCGGAGGCTTTAAATTGCTGCGATTCGCAGCATTTCATCAAAAGGGCGCGGGGCTAAATATGCAAATTGTGCATATTTAGTCCCGCCCCCCATTGGAGACCCGCATATTGCGGTATTTCCATTACTGGGGGCAGGGACTGATGATGTCTTCATCAGGCCCCGCCCCCAGAAGTGATGTTGACAGTCTCCTCTCCGGGGTTCTCCCGGAGAGGAGATTGTAAAAGTCGGTAACCCTGGAATATACAATATACAAACTCTGCACAGTAAGGGCCATGATGAGAATCCCATGACCTCGGTGCTGTGAGAGTAATGCTAACCATTACACCGTCTACTCGTACTAGGGTGTGAGAATCAGAAAGTGAGAGATTTTGGGAGAGTTTTCACATTTTTTTAAAGCGGCAATCATTTACATAGAAAAATCAACCTGTTTTTTTTTTTTTCAGTGTAGATTGCCGCTTTAAAAAAATGGGAAACCGCTTCCAAAATCTCTCACTTTCTGATTCTTGCACCCTATTACATTTGGCCCACTGATTCTAATGTAATTAACCAAATAATATTACAAAGGAGACTTGTGATTTATTTTTCCCTTGATTTGACTTGCAGTGGCCTAGAGAAGCACTGCTTTCTGTCTCCCAAACATTTTTCACCAATGTTGACCTTGGCAGTGAAGAAATGAAGGAGAAGTTTTCTGAAATGTGTGTGGAGATTCACATGAGTGTCACTGAGATGGCTGACCGCTATTACGCAGAACTGAGGAGACGATATTACACTACTCCTACGTCATATTTAGAGTTAATAAACCTTTACCTGTCCATGTTAGGTGACAAAAGGAAACAGCTGATTTCGGTAAGATCTGCATTTAAAAAAATATATATATATATTTGTTCTTCCATGTTTGAACTATTTTTTATTTTTAGAAATAACTGCAGTATTTGTAATTAAAGTGTTTATTTACTAACACTTGGAGAGAGAGATAAAGAGGACCGAGATAAAGTACCAGCCAATTAACTTCTACTTGCCATGTTAAGCTTGGTACACACTGGGCCTTATTCGAGTTCACTCTTTCTGACAAAATCCTTCTTAGATGGACAAAACCATGTGCACTGCAGGGGGGCAGATGTAACATGTGCAGATAGAAATAGATTTGGTGATTTTTTGGGTGATTCTTTGCAGGGTAAATACTGGTTGGTTTATTTTAACACTGCAATATAGATCTCACTTTGACGTAAAACCCCACCCAAATCTAATTAGATCTGCACAAGTTACATCTGCCCCCCTGCAGTGCACATGGTTTTGTCCATCTAAGAAGGATTTTATCTGAAAGAGTGAACTCGAATAAGGCCCACTATGTGATTTTATGGACAATTTATTGTTGCGATGTGAATCATTGACATTGTATAGTGTACACGCACTATATGCGTGCTTCTCCGGGTTGTAAATGACATATTTTGTCATCCATTCAGTCTGAGTGTACCGTCCATGATAGCATACTCCTGGATGTCACCACTGACGATATATCTTTAGGTCTTTTGCAAGATTGCACAGTGTGTACGCACTATATTATTTGTCCAGGAGTTCAAGGGAAATCCTTGACGACATTTTATCGTTTGCACATTGTATAGTGTGTACCCAGCTTTACAATCAATGGGGCAGATGTATTATAGTGATGCTTATAATACGTCCTTCTTCGCCTCATTAATGAGGTGCAGCAGGAATGGACATCAACAAGATGTATTAACATCTTGTCTGCCGAAGCAGGGGAGTGCAAACTCCCCCCTCCGGCGATGTCTCCTTCCCTCCGGCCGGCTGGACTGGGCATGCGTGGGATCTCGCTACTCACGTGAGATCTCCAGCGCAGCCCAGAGCCAGCATAAGGACACTTCATACATCTGCCCCTATGTTTTGAAAAATGACAGTTGGGATCTGAGTGGCTGTTACTTTATCTCTCTCCAATTTATCTCTCTCCAATACTTAGTAATTAGACCCCTTTAAGTTCCGTCTTGATGTACTTTTGGTGTCACACAGGGGCAGGGGCTCTAATCATGTGCTTTTTGTGTTATGTAGCCTGTACGGTACAATGGCTAATACCTATTTTAGATGGTGTCAGTTACCAGGACCTAGCTTTTAAAGCATTTGCTTTGAGTGGGCTTACTAATATACAGTATATACAGTGTATAGCGGTCTGAGGTGGCACAACCAAGGTAGCAGAGGCAAAACACAATGATTCGGTGCCCTCCAAAATAAGGATCCACTGGCATGGTCCGCAGCATGTAGGAGTGATGGGGGGATGGCGGCACTCGACAGTAAATAAATGATTACACCCGCACTCAGGCCATAGTAGCCAACGTTTCAAAGCCTCCTCGGCTTTTTTATCAAGGCAAAAATACAGAGAACGTTCTCTGTATTTTTGCCTTGATAAAAAAGCCGAGGAGGCTTTGAAATGTTGGCTACTATGGCCTGAGTGCGGGTGTAATCATTTATTTACTGTCGAGTGCCGCCATCCCCCCATCAATCGTATATACAGTGTATATATATTAGATTATAGCTTGTTAAATGCTAATTGTGCACCCTTCAGGGACAGGGCAGCCACTTGTACGCTTGTAAACCACCATCTAGAAGACTTGTGTTTGCCTCTGACAATGGTTTCATATTTATGTCACATTCTGACCAATCAATTATTTCACTGGAGCTTTTTGGTTTTGTGCATTTTTCAATTTACTAAGGTCAGTCATAATGACTGAGCCACGATACAAATGACTATGAACAGGATCGGCCATATTTTTTGGCCTGAGAACCCAACACATTTACAAACCTGCCGAGTTCTCAGGATTCGTAATAGCCAATGGGGAAGTCATTCGTATTTGGCTGCCGAGTTTCCCTGCCGCCAAATATGGAATATTTAGATGCATTGGTAATGCTTGTGGCAAATTTGGCAACTTGGCCAAAATTTGGAACATAGTAAATATACTGAGCACTGGGTCCGGACCATGATTAGGATTGAATGGATCTTTCCCCTGTAAATTTCCCCTGTAGGGGCTCATACCACCCTTTTTGGCACAAACAATTTTTCAATTCAGTCAATCAATTAGATCATATTTCTTCCCCAATGTGCTATTTAATCACTAACAATAACTAAACCTTGTGAACATGACTGAATGCTTTTGTGCATTGAGTTGCTGCCAAATAATTTCTTAATTGTATATTGGCATTAATGAGAAAGTGTACTGTGATAAAACAGTGGAAATGTGTTTGAGGGCAGGTATATTTTTCAAAGTTTCTGTCATATGAGTTTAAAACCGCAGGATTGTGTTTGAAAATGGCTTGGTAAGAGCAATTTAAGCTTGTGTAAAAGCTGGCTAAGAGTCCCTGGACATATGGATGGAGAGTAATGGAGAGCTCCTCCCATTAGGATCAGCCCAGGTCTTGAGAGCCTTGGCCTCAGAAGTAATAATGTAGTAAACATTTGTCATCCTTGCCAGTAACTCTTTCTATGCAAGCTGCTGGTTTACAGCACGTGATGCCATTTCTGTCTGTAGTGTGTGATATATTCAATACTGTTTTAGTGAGTTGGACAGTAAGTCTTTCTCACACATAGAGACGGAAACTTGTGAAGTTAGAGCTGGAGAAGCTAGGACGTATTTTTAGAAACTATTTTTACTTTGGGCGCAAATAAAAATAGCTGAGGCTATTTGAACCAAACACTCTAGATTGGTGTACAGTATTACTCTTTTGTGCTGCTGAAGAAAGTGCAACTGTCTAACTGAGAGGGCATCCTAATAAAGTGGCCAATGGGTGTAAGTATCCAAATTAAGTACACATATAAGGTTACCAGTATACATTATGTGCAGACAATATAACATGTGTGGCATACTAACTCCAATCTCAAAATTTGAATTGTAAGATGCAATTTTAAGCTTTTCAATTATGCATTTCACTTATTAGTCGTTTTTGCATCTTTTATTAATGTGAAGTGTATAAAATGTCTGTTTTTTTACAGCTGACTAACCATTTATACCCAAGAGTAATTCTGCTCCATCTGTTTTTTGTTCCCTGAGACTTGTATGTGTAATTCAAATATGGGATACCGCCTGAATAAGTAGGACAAGAATACAGTCATATAATTTTAACTTTGGTTTCATTTTTAGAATCTGAACTAAATATACAACTCTAATTTTTGGTATTGTTATTAGTGCATTAATATAGAGTATATGGTTGATCTACAACATGTGTGTTCTGGCATTGTCAGATACAGGGTGTAGGATCTACTGTCTCTCTAGAATCCAACTGCAATATGATGTATTTTATATTGTACATACTGTACCTGCTTGAGAAAAACCTTTTATTTACTGTTAACCCTTTGAGTGGCAATTGAATTTGTCAAAATTGGTAGGAAATTGCCAAGCAAACATGTTTATCACAGTAAGCTGTAAGGTTTACTTTATATAGGAAATATAGTCTTTTTTTTTTTTTTACACAACATTGAATGTATTGCAAATATTACAGAATCTAGTGTCTGGTCAAATGTGGAAATGAGGAATATAAATTAAAATAAATTAAACTCTCCAAAGCAAACCTCCCCATAACACCCCACCCTGTATAACCTAACCCAACTCTAGGCATACTTGGATTCCTTAAAACAACCACCCCATACCCTAACTCTACACTAACCTATACTAAACTAAACTCTCCCTCCCCTACCCACCAAGGAAGGATAATAGGTACTTGTGTATTATCACGGCGCCCATCGCATCGCAGACCATAAGGCATGCGATGGTATGCGATGCAATGTTCCGCGATGTCCCCCGATGTCATACAATGTTAAAATTGTATGGCATTGTATATGGCATACAATGCCATACAATGCGATGTGATTATAAATTGTATAAGCACCCTAATGGGGGCTTACAATGTTAAATGGACCCCCACGCCACCACCACTATGAACGTGAACCCGAAGCGTGGCGAGCACAGTGTGCCCGCGAGGGGCGGCGGTACGCGTCCTACGACTTTTTCATACCCCCACTATCCACGTCAGCGTGGAGTTGATTTTATATAGTGTGGCGAGCGATCGCGGAATACATGTAAAGTAATACGCGGCCCCTCGCGGGGCTCGCCACGCTTCAGGCTCGGTGGCTAGCTGCGCTCGCAACACTATATAAAATCAACTCCATGACGACGTGGATAGTGGGGGTATGAAAAGGTCGGAAGACGCGTACCGCCGCCCCTCGCGAGCTCGACACGCTTCGGGTTCACGTTCATACTGGGGGTGGTGTGGGGGTGCATTTAACTTTGTAAGCACCCATTAGGGTGCTTAAAAACACCCATTAGGGTGCTTATACAGTTTAAAATAGTATAGGGGGCTTAAATTGCATCGCACCGCTGTGCATCGGGTGTATGGCATCGATGGCATGCGATGCGATGAAAAATCGTGCTCTGCTATGCGATGGGCGCCGTGATAATACACAAGTACCGGATAATAGCTAAATGGACTACCTAGGGCAACTAGTGGCCAATGACTAAATCTAGTTAGAATTTACTAACATTATTAAAGTATAGAGGTTTAACCTCATAGAAAAAATGTTATGTCAGCGAGATAACAACCAAGAAGGCAATGATATATAGATATACAAATAACCTTTCACATATAACAATTAGTAGCATAGCATACAACATCATGCATGCAGTATATCAAGGAAAGGCAGCACAAACTAAAATATGATACACAACATTAGTCCAGCCATCCTTCGGTCATGCGAAAGAGTAAAGCCAGCATCTCAATTAAATTCCAAAACGTTGGAGGAGAAGGATAAGAACTTACAAGACGATAAAACAGCAAAGTCCAGGATCGTAGCATTCCCATCAGGAGGAAAGGAGAGGTCTTCTCTGTAGTACAGGAAAAAAAAGGGACATCTCCTTGTAAGCCTTCCAACTGAATAAGAAGCCGATTAGTAGAGGCATAGACCGCATGCAGGATTTGTTGTACAGGAGCTTTCATGCCTAATCATAAAGCACATTTTTTATTTCACTGCTAGGTAAAGCAGTAGATGTGGAGAGGAAAACGGTGGCGGCTAGCACGCTGCCAAGTATAGAAAGGGGACCAGTAGCTGTTAACACTCCACAGCAGTTACTATTCAGATACTGTGTGTTCCACGCAGGTAATAGCAGATAGGAGTAAGTTATATAGAGAGCTCAGGAGACTGTCGCAGCCAGCAGTCCCGGGCAATAGTACTGACAAACACACTGTAAAGATGGCGTCTGCGTCTAAGCAGGATTTGTTATGACATGTAGATGCTACAGTCACTGCACAGTTAAAGTATACTGTCCCCAGACACCTGTAGAAGGGCTTTCAGATGTATAAATGAGGGAGCTCACCCAACAGTGCAGCTGGAGGTGTCCAGATAATACAGCAGAGCAGATCCCAAGCAAATGGCCAGCAAGTGGAGGCTCCAAGGAGTGCACCCAGATAGATCTATCTATCTATCTATCTATCTATCTATCTATCTAATGCCATTAAGAATTTATGTCCTTGTGATCCTGCTTGTGTTTGGTGTTTATCCATTTGCTAAAAGTAATAATAGGCCCTTAAAAAATATCTCATAAAGAAAGCAAAATGATATTATTAACCGCTGACAAAACAGTATTGGACACACTTGTATTTTATCAAATTATTTTTCTTGGTTTTATTTTAGGCCCGCGACCGTGTAAAGAACGGGTTAAGTAAACTGTTAGAAACAAACAACCTTGTTGATAAAATGAAAGTAGAGCTGTCTGCTTTAGAGCCAGTGCTGAAACAAAAGTCTGTAGATGTGGATGCCTTAATGGAGAAATTGTCAGTAGATCAGGAAAATGCAGACCAGGTAAGAATTGGAAATACCCTCAGACCAATCAGAAGAGTAGGAAGTCGGAGTTCCAAGTTGTTTGATCCATTTTCTTAAATTATGTTACTGTTTTGTTAATTCAGTGGATTACGAAATGCTGGCTTATTTGTTTAATGATTACTTGTAATGTCTTTTTTATTTATGTTTTTTATTTAAAGCTTTATATGTGCTGTACAGTTGCAATCTAAGCTCATATAGATGCTTTTGTACAAAGCCTTGGAGTATGATAAAGTGAAGAGAGGTAAACTATTAAACAGCCAGCTCCTAACTGTCATATTTCAAACCCAGCCTGTAATATTTGGCCACTTCTGTATCAGCCTAGGGCGGCTGGAACCCTTAATGAGGCCCTGATGGGTATACATGATACAATAACAGTAAATAATTAGAAAATATACAAACATATCCAACATAGTACCGAAAAAATAATGAAACATTCAAATAATCAATTAAGTCATAAGAAATTGAAACCCAGGTAATTGACTAGCTTCAAAAAGAATGAGAAAATTGGATGAGAATACACAGAGACAGAAAACAATACAATATAAAATGAAAGCGAATAGAGACAGCAGTATGGCTGACCTGGGAGTGTGTGGGCAGGTTGGGGACATAAATGTTCATGAGAGTAAAAAAAGAGGGAACTACTGAAGATTTCCATTGTTTAGCAGTTAAAGATTTGGCGTCATTACAAATATGTTCTAAAAGCTTCTCTTGTTGTTTGCTGACCTCTCTTACGGACACAACATACCTCCCCACTGTCCCAATTTTTTGGAACAGTCATGATTTTTTGTGACTGTCCTGCGTCCCACCCATGGCCAGCAGTGTTCTGTGGTGGGATACATTTGGGAGTCCCCCCTGTCTGTCACTGCTCTGCTCAGGAGAGCAGCAGTAAATAGAAACTGTGTGCATGTGCACAGCATCTATTCAGGAAGACATGGGGGCAGGGGGCAAGGCCAGCAGCTCACATAGTTCTGGCCATGACCCCACAGTGGTGTATATGTGGGCCTGGCCTTATGGTAAGTGATGCGATCCTAGGCCCTGCAGAGCCCAACAGACACTTGAGGCGGTAGAGTCAACTCTGTGACACATAAGTTCCACTCTTGTGCCCAAAAAGAACAAATAAGGGGTCAGGATCACCAAGTGTGGTAAAATGGTCCCCCCCTCCCCCCTCTTATTTTCAGCAGGAGCCTTAGGCTTGCACCGCTATAGCACTCAGTAGCCGTAACAGCTATACTTTTTTTCTTCACAGGTGCGGTGCATTGTTAAAGAAGATGAGGCAATTGCCAAAGTGAAAGCAGAAGAGACACAGGCAATTGCTGATGATGCTCAGAGAGACCTTGACGAAGCAATGCCCGCTCTAGATGCTGCAAATAAGGCTTTAGACTCTTTGGATAAAGCAGACATATCTGAAATCAGAGTGTTTACTAAACCACCAGATATGGTTATGACCGTTATGGAGGCCATAAGCATTCTTCTAAATGCAAAGTAAGGAGCATTACTCTATATTTAAATTCATTTATTGTAATGTATTTATTATTTTCACTATAGGCTTTTCTGAATCATTTCCTATTTCATTTTAATCAAATAAATTCCCATCTTCGATATATACAAAAAAAGTTTTTTGTTTCTTTTGCTAATATGTCCTAACAAATATTTTGTTGTTTCTGTACGAAATGAAATAGATTACTGATAATGTGATCCCTATAATGAAGCAGGCCAGGGGGAATTTAGCAAAATTACTATTTAGACCATTCCTACCTGCACAAAAAAATGTATTTACAGGAAACTTTGCAGGTAACATCACATTGTACCAGATGTTATCCCACATACTGTATTATACTAATAGTGACCTTCGCTATATACCGCAATAGAGTCATGTCCCACAGAGTACAGTGGGCCTGATTCAGACCTGCTCGGTGGGCTGCGAGTGTTCGGTGCCCAGCGAGCCGGTAAACGCCGGCTCGCTGAACACAAGCCCCGGCAGTCCCCCGCCTCTGTACACGGCTGCGAATGCCAGCAAAAATATTAGAAGAGAATAATGGCGTCAGTATGCCCCTTAATACTTGTCAACAACCCTTAAATATATCAAAATGTCTGTGTACATTTTTAAGGCAGGTCAGTATCCATGGACTAATGTCCCACTTTTTCTACTGAATACTCTCATCCTAAACACTGAAGGGGACTACTCTGCACTGTAATATTTCTACTCAGGGTACCGCCCAGGTGACAGCAGAAATTCAGATTATTTATATCCGCTGAACCAGACCCGCTGCACCGCTATGTGTGGACGCAGCCTTAGAGATGGATCAGGGGGTTATTCTGGTTGATTCGCTCGGATGCGTATACGTATCCTTGCAAGTCAACCTAACCCTGCCTTGCGAATGGTGGCACGCCGTCCCACCATTCGTTAGGCTTGTTCCTTCACACTGGCTAGGATTTGATGTTTTGCATAAATATCCATGTGCAGCGGGCAGGGGGCTGTCCACATCATTCGCTGGTAGGCGACGGTGCACGCATATGTAAGAGTGGTCTGAGGCACCCTTATATATGTGTGGACGCGGTGAAGGAAATGGGAGGACAGCTGACATCCGGTGATGTGAGCTGCCCGCCCCCGTCGGCCAAGTCATGTCCCATGAGCATGAGAACGCCCAGCTTTTTCATGGGAACGCACATAAAACACTGGGCGTTCCCATATGCTAATGGCCCAGCCCGCCCCCCACCCTCCCCACGCAGGATGGGTGCATGCAGCCAGCGATCAGATTTCTTGCCAGGTACGCACGCACCCAGCGAATGCACATGCGCAATAAAATCCCATCGGTCCCCGTGTGAACGGACCTGAATAAGGTTCTTAGTCCATGGATACTTACCTGCCTTAAACATTTACACACAATATGTCATATGTAAGGACTGCCGGACTTTAAGGAGGCGCATATTGACACCATTATTTCTTGTTGCATTGTCTTCTAATATTTTTGATGGCTGTCTGCCTTAATGGACATATAATATACATATTGTACATGTAATAGTTATGTGAATTTGTTTTTCAGATTAGTCACTACTTGCTAACTGTAGGGAATAGGACACATACTGTGATATTCCTTGTTACAGGCACCTTCAATTAAGTAATTACTAATTGAATTATTCATGTGTGCATGTAAATGAAATTATGTGACTGTTGTCAGCCAGTAGACAATCACTAAGGTGCTAATTGATGCCACTACTTCCACTGAATTGTTTCTACATATTTATCTGGCCAATTACCCGAATGTGACATACTACAATCACACTGCCCACACCTGATTCTGTAAATCATTTATCATTGATAAAATTGAAGCATTCCATCTTCAAAAAGATCAATCTGTGAGATGATATGCATCAAGTGTTGACAGGATATAATGACGGATTTGTCTTAATTTTGACCTTGCCAACTGTCTACACTTACAAGGTGAAGGAGCCCATACACGCTCCGTTTTGCTGCGGCTCCGTTTGGTACTATGCGATGCGCGCTTCCGCGCATCTCATAGTACAGTGCGAAAAGTATGTGCTGCACATACTTTTTGTACTTGGTTTACATCGTATTGCATCGCATTGCATGCACAGTGCATGCACAAGCAATGCGATGCGATGTGTACTTTAAAAGTACAAAACGGCCCGGCAAAACGGACCGTGAATGGCCAGCTTGACACTTTTCCCCACAAATACTGTCATTTGATTTATTGTTGAATTGGAATGTTTAACAATTATCTGCAGACTGCATTCGCAGACCAAATGATACAAAAGGGGGGGTATTCAATCCCAGGTCACGACTGTCGATCCGGCCTGACAGCCATGACCCTGGCCCATTCTCGTTTTGTTGGACCGCAGATCGTTAGGCGCAATTCAATGTCCCGCTTGGCGATCGACAAAAAGGGGGTGTGTCCGCGTAAACAGGCTTGGATTGACGACCTTCGGCCGCGATCGTGACATTTCACGTCCGAAATCGACAAAACGGGCCTGACGGCTTTTAAAGTCGGGCCCGTTCTGTCAATCTGCCTCTTCAATGCTGTCGGGAAAGACAGCATTGAATAGGCGGTTGCCGCTATTTCCCTAAAAATGCAAATAGCGTGTTTTATACCACCTCATTAGGATACACAAATTTTTTGCCAATTTCTCTAAATTAGAATTTTTAGCCATTGATGTGAGTTTGTCTGTGTGTCATCTTTTATGTGTATATATTGTGCGTCTTATTTTAACTTATATTATTAAAAGATAAGTAATAGTATTTCCAATAATTAATTGTATTTATCCCCTTTACTTCATACAGTATATTTGAGAATCTACCATGTTTGTTCTGTGCCCTGATGTGTATAGCTCTTTATATTGTACCTTAATTCATGTTCTCCATTGTGAATACAGCAAAAAAAAAAAAGTATATATAGCTATATAAGAGTGCCCCACTAAAAAGAGAGTGCTTTTCTCTTCCGTCAAAAAGATCTATTGTGTGTCTGTGAAGCTGCTGGGAAAATCCTGACACGATCCGGATCGGAAGCTGGTTGTTCTGATGTACAGTATGGCCAGCTTAAGACACCTCACTAGTAAAAGGTTAAAGTGTTAGTAAGTGTTGATAAATAAGAAACATAAGCTATGTGTTAAGAGTTTTACATAGGTGAAAGGTAATAGTTAAAGTTTATAAGTGATAAGAATATAATTGGGTGCCAAAACGTACTGAACTAAGTGTTACAATGTGATGCTACAAGGCAATACTATATAAAATAATAGCAAATGTGTATTTCCAGTAATAACCATTGCAAGTATTACTTTTCTAATTACTGCACATTGCTCATTTTGTTTAGGCCGGATTGGACATCAGCAAAACAACTTCTGGGAGATTCCAATTTCCTCAAAAGGCTTATGGACTATGACAAAGAAAACATAAAACCTCAGATTTTGCTGAAACTGCAGAAATACATTAATAACCCCGATTTTGTACCAGAAAAGGTAGAAAAGGTGTCTAAAGCGTGCCGATCTATGTGTATGTGGGTCAGAGCCATGGATCTCTATTCTAGGGTGCTAAAGGAAGTCGGACCAAAAAAACAAAAGCTGGCAGCCGCACAGGTACTTTGCCATCTATTGCTCATAAAACATTGTGGGAGGATTTCAAAAACACAATGTTAATATTAGGAATCTTAGTGTTATGCCAGGCATACATTATGCAATTATCTGTAATCTGTTGAGCTACAGGGGATCGGCCCAATAATCGCATACTCTACGGCTGCATCCGATCAGGTGATGAGCCATCACAATACTGTAGAAACACACAATACACAAAACAAAGATTGTGTCCCTATAAGTGCGCACAGCACAGCAGCCAGTATGCAGTGTACCATAACAGGGCCGAAACTAGGTGTTTCAGCGCCCAGGGTGGCACTCAATTGGTCGCCCCCAGGTGGGACACACCAAATGACTGCCTTGGGGACAGGCAGCGGGGGTCCGGGGACTGGAGTAGGTTAACTCCGGCTCCTAGCGCTGCCGGGCGGTGGGCGGGAAGCAGATTTTGAAAAGACTCAGCGTCCGTCAAGTCTTTTCAAAATCATCAGCGCTTCCCGCCGCCAGGCAAATAGCGCTAGGAGACGGAGTGACAAGTGAGTGAAAGCTGCCGCTACACCAGTCCCTGGACCCCCGCTGCAAACATACCTGTGTGCAGCCAGCGGGGGTAGGCAGCGTCCAGGGGTCCAGGGACTGGTGTAGCGGCAGCCTTCACTCACTCCGTCTCCTAGCGCTATCTGCCTGGCGGCGGGAAGCGCTGATGACTTTGAAAAGACTTGCCAGATGCTGATTGGCTGAATTCAGCGCCCGGCAGCGATAGGAGCCGGAGTTAACCCACCTGTCCATGTCCCCGGGACCCCGCTGCCCATCCTCGGACCCGCTGCCAGGACCTCATACTAGCGCCCCCCCCCCCTCCACCGCCCGGTGCGCATGACCCCCTAGCCCCCCCCTAGTTACGGCCCTGACCATAAAGGGTTCACCCCTTCCCTTCACCAATAGTACTGCACACAAAGAAATCAGCACACTAGTTAACTAGCACTTGTATGTTCAATAGTGCTAGCCTCAAGGGTATCCTCTTAATTTTCCCCGTTCCACAGCCGGAACATATATATATATATATATATATACATACCATACCAATATATACATACACACCATTGTTTTGTCCTGACGACGGGGGAGACCCCGAAACGTAGACCATCAGACAATAAATTTGTCCTACGTTCACCAGCATCAAGTCCCTGAGTGCCCTTCTTTCCTCATTTGTGTCTTCCTCATTTGTGTCTTCACGGGCTGCGAGGCCCGTAGGGTGGCACCAGGGCAAGTTACCCCTCTGGACTCAATATAAGTCCTGGGTGCCAATCTTTCGCTTGGATATATATATATATTCAGGGAGAGATTGGGACGGCTCATCGCCAGTCAAACAAGATATAACTATGCCCAGCTATCAATGTATGAGTTTATCTACAGAGGTGGATTTTTTTTTTTTTTTAAATAGACATTGTACAACAGGTGCCTAAACAGTATTTATGCTTTATAACCTTGCTGTATGCCTATTGGATCAATTAGTGACAACCTTTCACTGGCTAATGCATTGCTGCTGATACTGGGTGGTTCAGTATTACTGGGTCTCATTTACAGCTGATGCTGGTGCCACTGCTATTGTACAGTCTGTAGATGATGGTAGAATGAGATGCATCTAGCATTCACAATGGTTTCTGCTTTCTTTAGTCTGAGCTTGATGCCACTATGATCACTCTCCAAGAGAAGCAAAGGAAATTAAAAGATGTTGAAGAACAAATTAATAAACTGCAAGATCAATTTGATAAAAGCTTTGGGGAAAAAGAAAGCCTTTGTAAGTCTTCTTTTTGTTCTTATACTAAACTCATTGTTAATCCAAATATACATGTTTTAGTAAGTAAGGCCTGAGCAGCTTTTATATGCATCTGATGGGACTGCACATACACACAGACAGAAATAAAACTCCTGCAAATACATTTCCAAGTACAGCTCACTGGGGCTTCATTTAAGGCATACAATATTCATGAATGACAATTAAGGGACATTGGATTGTATTCATTTAGTGAGTTACATTTCTACTTTTTAAAGATATATGACTTTGCTCATAAATATGATTGCCCATATAAATTGATGTTGCTTCCACTCTAGAAGGGAGAAAGGTTTGGCAAGAGCAAGGAGAGTCCAGCGATTTCTGCCACCCTCTTTCTGCCCCTACCAGCCCATTTTCTTACAGATGGAGTACTATGGAATGAGGCCTGTGGCAGATGCCTTCAGATCAGCTGTCTCCACAATGGAGCAATGTTGAATTGTTGATAGTGTATGCATTGCTACTACTTGTAGAGATTTGGGGGAAGATTTATTAAGCTTGGAAAAGAGATAAACTGGAGATAAAGCAGAGAAAAGGTAAAAGGAGATAAAGCACCAGCCAATCAGCTGTGTTTGAAAAAGACAGTTGGGAGTTGATTGGCTGGTGCTTTATCTCCTTTTACCTTTTCTCCGCTTTATCTCCAGTTTATCTCTTCTCCAAGCTTAATAAATCTGCCCCTTGAATACTAAACATGCCCGTGATATGATGAATAGATTTCTCAGTTACTTTTTGCATCTAACTAGCCCAATCCCTCCAAAAAAAATTAAAGATAACGGCTCTTAAAAATATTTTGATATCTAGTCCTAAATTATTCATATATAGGTGAGGGGGCCCTAGACTTCACCCCTCACTATATGTAATGAGAGTTTCTACTTTGCTGAGCCTTATAGTGTCACACAAAGAGAAAGAATGAAGGTGAACTATTAAAATGTTAGTAATGATCATACATTTTGAAATATTCACCCAGGTTGGGTGACTTGGGGGTATCCCACTGCCTCTCTCTTTGCCACCAGCTCTCTCCCTGACACTCTTTCTCCCTCTTTTTCTAACACAGTCTCTTTCTCTCTTTCCCTGACACTGTGTCTCTCTACTCTTCCTGATCTTTTTCTTCTCTCTCATTAACACTGTCTCTCTTTCTTCCTTATACTGTCTCTCTCCATGAGACCGTGTCTTTTTCTTCTCCCTAAGTTTGTTTCTCTTTCTCTCTCATTGACACACACTCTCTCTCTCCTTGACAATGTCTCTCTCCATCTATCCATTCTCTCTATCTCCCTGACACTGTCTCTCTCTCCCTCTCTATTTTCATGACACCCTTTTACTCCATTCATTCTGTCCTGGTGGGGGGGTCACTGGATATTGCTATGGGACCCACAAAGACATGATAAGTTTCAGTTGGGGGGTCTCTCAACAATCATTGCTACGTTTTCCTCCATGGTGCAGGGCTGCCATTTGTCAGTAAACTACCTCTACAGTAATAGCCAAACAGGAACTTCAACTGATTTTTGTAACTTCCACTGCTTTCATTGTTTTGTCAAATGCTTTTTTCGTTTGGTATTTTGCTTTTTAACATTTGATTCTAAATTTATACAATAGAAGCATAGAATGTAATGGCGGATAAGAACCACTTGACCCATCTTGTTTGCCCATGTACACACTTACAAAGGGTCAATGTTTGTCAAGATCTAATTAACCTAGCAGGATATTTTGGGATTGTGGAGTACCCAGAGGAAACCCAGAGGAGAATATATAAACTCTACATAGTTAGGGCCATAGTGGGAATCAAACCCATGACCTCAGTGCTCTGAGGCAGCAATGCTAACCATTACACCATACTACTCAAACAATGCTATTTCCTGTGTGTAACTATGTTTTTTCTTTATAGCGAGAACTATGGCACTTACACAAGCACGACTCAATCGGGCAGGTAAATTAACAGCAGCGCTAGGAGATGAACAGGTCCGATGGAAAGAGAGCATTGAAAGTTTTGAGGAAGAGATCTCAAATGTTATAGGAAATGTTTTTATTGCTGCTGCCTGTGTCGCCTATTTTGGTGCTTTTACGGCAGTATATAGACAGCTGGTAAGTATTATGTATTTAATTGTATCATGGTGTTACCATGTTGTCATATCTCCCAACTGTCCCAATTTTTTATTGGGACTGTGGAGCTGTCCCAACCATCGGCTACAGTATCTCGTGGGTTGGGATAGTCCACCTGCCACACCCCTTTGTTGAGTTAAACGACCCCTTTTTGGATGCATGTGCCTTCGTTGTACAGGAGTCCCCGAGCCAAAAACAATACTTGTCCTGAAATACCTTCTTTTCATGTGATATTGTTTTACTTGTACATATGATACACTTATGTCCTTCATGTGTTTAATTTGTTGCAATTTCAAAATAATGTGTACACACACAGATAAATAAGGAATTCCTACATGCTTGCTACTTTTTATAGAAATGCACATAAATGATCATTTTACCTTATTTATATTCTGTACCAGTGCAGTATCATTATGCAGGCTTTGTGCAGTATTTGCTATACAATGTGCTGTAGATTACATTTCCATGTTTCTGTCTTTGTGAAGTATTGATGTTGAAAATGCTAATGAGGAAGTGTATAAGTGTATACTTATTCTGATTCAGGTACAATATTTAAGTACTGGATGCATCAATAGATGATTGGTAAGATGTTGATCTGCATGATTCTAATATCTAAATTTACCTATAGAATAAATTACTTTATTGTGGTTTTAAATAGCATAAAGACATCATCTGCAGTGGCGCTAAGTATGAAAACTAGGGCATGCTTAATATAAGATCCGGTTGCAGGGTTGACAGTAAAAATGTCAACATCAAAATGTTGACATGGTTCATCAGAATCCGCTTTTTTTGGCCAGCTATAGTTGCGTATACTAGGAATTAGATTTGAATTGTTGTAGTACAGGCAGATAGGTAACAAGTATACAGTGACAGTACAGATATATACTGTAGAGCGGGTGTGGTATGGGGCTCTGACAGTGGGGATCCCGACAGTCAGTATCCTGACTTCGGGATCCCGACTGCCGGTGCTCCGACAAGAGGGGCGAGCGCAAAGAAGCCCCTTGTGGGCTCACGCGGGGTGTCCCTACGCTCACCACGCTTCGGGGTGCCGTGGATAGTGGGGGGGGGGGGGGGGGTGCCTAAATCTCATTGCATCTCATAGAAGTGTATAGTAAAGTAAATGGCATCGCTCCCTATAAAATTGCATGCGATTTTGCATGTGGTGCGATTGCATGCGACAGAAAGCAGTGAATAAATTACATAGGAAAATCGCATTGCATCGCACACGATCGCATCGCACGCAAAAAACGCATGCGATGCAATTTCCCTACGGTCCCGTACTTATGCAAATAGGGCGCAGTGCTGATACGCAAGTACCCACAATTGAAACTTTAAATTTTAGTTTACAATCACTGTTAGTATACATTTTCTTCTGAAGCCTCTAAGGGCAGTGCAGGACTGAGAACGCTGAGTCAGACGGGAAGCAAAGGCAGGAGCTTAAGCGGCTGCAGAGCGGGCAGAGCAGGCAGTCCGGGCAGTTCGGGCAGTGCGGCTTCAGCGTGGAGCGGCTGAAGTGAGCCAGCATTTAAAAAAAAAGTGAGGAAGAGGTCTTTTTCTAAGGTGCCTTTTTGCATTTATGGTGGCAGGGGATAGGGTGGGGTGTTTGGGGAGAAGGGGAGAACAGGGATTCTTAGTCATTGTTTTATGGCTCCCATTTTTTAAAAATGGTTTGGTGGAGCGGGGGGGGCGGCGTCAGCAGTCCGGAGGTACACTGGGGTTTTACATAGCACTTTTATTTTTGTCACCAAAAGGTTAGGTAGCAGGTGCCATTGGTGGGAATAATTTGTCCCTTATCAGTCCAGGGGTGTCGGATGTGTGCAATATCAGTCCAGGGGTGCCCGCATGTGTGCTGTATAATTCTATGGGTGCCCCCTATGTGTCCAATATCAGTTGTGTAATAACACGCCCTGTTTTGTGATGACACGCCTCCTTTCATGAGACCACACGCCCTTTTTGCAGCGTGGCTTTGCCACATACGTCCCGCATACCAAATGGTTGAGTTTGGGACCATCCATTACCATATTTCTAGATTCGCCTATGCACTGGGGGGCTGGCTGGAGCTTGGACAGACTGTGGGACTGGAGCTACAGAGAAACATGGGAATGTGGCTTGAGAAACACAAGAATGGATGAGGCTGAAGAGAAGTGGGGGGTGGAGTGAATAGAGATTATCCACAACTGGCAAGATAACTCTGCTCTCGTAGCTGTGCTACTGCACATGCGCTGAGTGGAAGCCTCTATTTTACCTTCGGGATGTTGCTATGGGCAACTAATCAGATACTACCTGTTATCTTCTAGAAGGTGCTAAATAAATAAGAAGTAGATTCTGATTGGATGCGCATAGCAACATCCTGTGTGAAATAGAACTCTTATCTTAGTAAATTCCCCACTACATCTCTGGATAGGTGACATATATTTGAATTATTTTTGGTCAGTTATATTAATTGCACAGTAGTTCCCACCCAAACTTGTCTTCTCAGTACTTTCTCGCCTAGTGACAAACAGCACGAAAGAGATGCAAATAATACTGTGTTTTTCTGAGTGGATTCCCAACCTCAGGGCATTGAAAAATGTAAAGCTTTTTCATTCTCTCACATTACATTTTATTTTAATTGATATTAGAATAACCTATCCACATACTAAATCAGTAACTCAGTAATGCTACCATGCGATTAATTTACAGGGTTTTTATTGGACATAATGTGTTCCTCAAGTTAATTTCTCACTGCAGCCAAATGTCATATATTGGCTAATTTTGCATAATTTCTTTAAACTACATAAATATGCTAAATTGTCCCAATATAATTTTAATCTTTCCTGAAATGCAAATCTACAATTAATTGCACGATCTTTCCTATTTTTTTTTTAGCCTGAGTTAGGATATAAAGTTTTTGCTGTGTTCAGCTAGTGAGGCATGTTGTGAGCCAAATAAATCAGTCTTAGTCATTTCACAATGTCCCTAGGCTACTTCTATTGTTCTGCAACTCTTGGGGCGCTGTCCACGAAGCATTACGCATCACCACAGGATACTAGAACAAAATGCTTGAAGTGGCAAAACTGTAACTCTATACATTTCAGAAATGCTAGAGATTAATATTCAACATCTATCAAGTCTGTTTGTTCATTTATTTGAGATAATCATGGCTAAGTG
Organism: Crinia signifera; assembly: GCF_055691185.1. Taxonomy (NCBI): domain Eukaryota; kingdom Metazoa; phylum Chordata; class Amphibia; order Anura; family Myobatrachidae; genus Crinia; species Crinia signifera. Next base: position 172,572,090 of record NC_139217.1, read on the forward strand.
TGTAGAAGATCATCTTAACAATATGCAGTATTACTGTATGAGTTTTTATACATTAAAGAACTCAATACACACAAGGAACAGCTGCCATGTGAGAGAAATTTCCTCATTTATAAAACCATTTTTAAAACCATGAAACAGTGTGTGATGATATGTGGTACAGTATGTGAACTGTCCTCATCTTCACATAATCATTCATAGGTGACTTTATATATTTGACTAGCCTCAAGAAACAATCTCCACAAACAAGAAATCTTTCGGGCTGTACAGTAGTATTATCTTTTACTATTTGCCACCTCAGGGATGCCGTACGGCCATACAAAGTGGATACATTGAATTAACAAATTCATCTCTTATAGATATTATCTAGCTTGTGGAAAATATTAGTATTAAGGGGTATACATGGCTGGATCCCACGAGGGGCAACATGGATGGTCATCCCAGGGCCCCCACACATTAGGGCCCCCCACCTGAATTGTGCATGCTGCTGGTACTGAAATCAGAGCACATCATGATTTAGCTGTGCCTCCGATTTCCTCACTACACAGCTGCTGCCATCGCTGCCCGCTGAGGTGCTGCTGAAGTCACTGCCAGCCTCTTACGGGATCTCACAGTCACTGGGGTTTCTGTGACATCCAGGAGCTGAGGTGTTGCCATTTCTCTCAGTCTCAGCTTTTTCCTCAGTGATGTTGGCAGAGTGTGTGACTGGCTGGCAGGGGGCTTTAAGCTGTGTGCCAATGGGCATATCAGTTATTGTGAACTTTTCATAAACAACAGTGCAATACACTATTTTCCATTAGGTATCTAACTTTATGTAACTAACTACTAACATTTTGTGAGCTACATTACGTAATCTTGATTATAATTATGATAATTTTATGTATATGTCCTTTCATTTTAACAAATGTATGAAGAGTTCCATTTTCTTCCCGTTCTTGTCAATCCATTACTTATGTTATTTGTATTTTTTTTGAATTAATGCACCAAGCATTCATTGGTGCATTCCAAGAACAGACTTATAACATAAATAGTAGATTAAAATTTAAAAGGATATGGTATACTTTATTTTTATAACAGGCATTATATAATTTTTTTAAAGGGCTCCCCACAATTTTGTTGTTGGGGACCCCCACAGACCTTAATCTGGCCCTGGGGGTATATGTGTAGTTTCTGCAAACAAAAAAGAAAATATGTTATATGACCAAAAGATGGCGCTGCAAAATGAGTTGAGAGCAGCTGTAAAAGGAGGGTGTCAACTCCAAGCATATACTTACACTAAACAGGAAATGGAGTATACTTCAACATGGGGAAAGGTAAATTGGGGAAAAGAACCTGTGCACCAGTACCACGTTCAAATTATTTTAGGTGTATATATGATATACTGTATGAAAAGATCCACTATATTGTAGTATCAAAATGCTTGTGCATTAATGAGTGATGTGGAGGTGCTCCCCTGAGAGTAAGAATTAATGCAAAGAGAAAAGAAAAAGTACTCTCTGTTTTTGGGGGCACACTTTGAAATTAAAACTTAACGTTTATTTATTCATTAAAATTAATTTAGACATGACAAGACAGACATACATAAAATATATACAAATTCCTGAGACTCCAATTTACAGAGTTCTCTGTTGATTGTTAATGAGTAAATTACAGGTAGAAGGTCCGCCAATCTAAATCCAATGATGGTTCGGAGCTACCTTTCTCACACAATTTTTGAGGTACCACAGTATATGGAGTGGACCGCGAATATTTATTTATATAGTAATATAACTTATTTTACACCAATTTTTCACAATAATTTTTTGCTTTTCAGGCCATTTAAATTTTCTATTGACAGGAGAATTCTACTGGGAATTATGCTTTATTATATAACCATTAGCTGGTATGTGATAGAAGAGAAAAAAGAAAAAGAAAAAAGAGGGAGAAAGAGAAGAAGGGGAGAGAAAAAGGGAAGAGGAGGAGATAGAGAGTTTCCAAGGGGAGGTTAGAATGAATGGAAAGAAAGAGAGGGAAGAAGGAGAGGTGGGAGAAAAACAAGTTGAGTGTCAGTACACCCCTGCAGTTTGTTTGTTATCACGGTGACTGCTGCTGATTGCTCTATCTGCCTGGCTGAACCAGACTGTGCAATTGAGCGGGTCTTGCCGTGCGACAGTTGCAGATGAGGGTGTTAAATAGTTGGGCTGTTGAATCCCTCTCTGTTAGAGTGGGCGACTCCCTGGTTGGCTGGGCCCTTGCAGGGAAATCTACCCTCAATCAGTGAGGTTTTGAGCCCAGAAGTGTGTGTCTTTAGAAGACAAAATTATTGCCTTGTAGGGTGTCAGTGCACGCTGCTTTCTCCCACTTGCTTTGCAGTATTGGTGGGCGATGAGCGGTGAACCCCACCTTTAAGTGCAATTTAGAAAATTCCCAGTTGCATAGAAAAAGTTAGAAAGTAAATAAAGCAAGATAACAGGTGGAAGTTGTAATATATGAAATATATGATATCAAAGGATCAGGAAAGTAGTCTTTTAGTCACAGTATTATAGTATACACCTGTATATCAAATTTCCTTTTTCATAAATTGAATTAATCACTTTGTTACAGTAGTAGAAAGTATTCCTGTCACTAACTATATGCTTCTCACTAAGAAAAAACAATTATGAATCTCATTCCTAAATATGGAAAAGATGTCTGTGAAAATCACTCAAAGTGATCTTTGTAGTCTGACTTAGACCAATCAGAGCAGAAAAAAGCGAAAAAAGGAAACAATGAAGCCCTTTTTCCCAAAATAATTGCAGGACAAAAATCTGTGGGGTCGTATTCACAATTGTATCTATTGGTTATAATGTGAATCAGCCCCTTAATAGGGGTCTTACCACCACCCGGATAGCTGCCTGCTGCGGTCTACGGAACAGTCCATCTGCTGCAGGAGGAAAGAGATTTTTCTTGGATCTGGACCTGATTGCAGTAATAGGGAGTCTGGTATCTCCTCAATAGCTCGAGGTGCAAAAGTAGTTGTGGGATAGAAAGCTGTTTCGCAAAGGTCCCGCTTCCTCAGTATCCTCAGGATGTCTAAATTAATTTGAATGAAATAAATAAACGTTAAGTTTTAATTTCAAAGTGTGCCCCCAAAAACAGAGAGTACTTTTTCTTTTCTCTTTGCGTCCTAGATGAGTATAGTTAGAGTGATTTCCTGTAGGTTATGAATGTATTCCTCTATTGCACCAGCACTCTCTTGCTTATCCTATCTATAGAGCAGCGGTTCTCAAACTGTGGGTCCTGACTCCAAAGTGGGTCCCGACCTTCTCAGGTGTTGCGTCTCCATGTTGCTGACCATCAGGCTGATGACTTCTCTAATCTCAGTCAGTGATTCAAGAAGTCTGAAAAATCAGTTGAATTGTCTGTTATTTTAGACTCCTCCCATCACTTTGTGCCCCCACAATGCTGCCATACATGTACTGTCTGCTGACTACACATGTGATGTGATGACCTTCTGTAGTAACTTGCTGGGGTCCTGTCATTATTTTTATTGTCTGATGGGGTCCCAGAGCAAAATAGTTTGCAGACCCCTGCTGTAGAGGGTATTATTATCTGTCCACTGCAATTTATAAAGTGTATTCTCAGTTTATGTCTTTCCAGTTGTTCTTTAACTGTGATCTACTGTACATTCTTTAAATGGACTTTTCTTTGAAATAATCCGCTAGTAGTTTTCTTTTCCCACATCCCCTGTTTCAAATTAGTTGCTTTTTATTCCATACATCACCTATGCAGCATTCTACTTAATTCCCCAAGGCTCCAATTGGCTTCACATCATTTCTAACTACAGATCTGGGTTTCATGTTGCCATTATTTTTGTCTTTTAATATCACATAAGACTGCCATAATTTTTGCAGCCGGAACCCTAGGGCAGGTTTCTGATAGCTAATAATGAACTCATTTATTTATTTATTACCAGTTTCTTATATAGCGCATACATATTCCGCAGCGCTGTACAGAGAATATTTGAGCATTCACATCAGTCCCTGCCCCAGTGGAGCTTACAATCTATATTGCCTAGCACGTGTATACACAGACACATTCCTGTTAGGGTTAATTTTTGTGAGAGCCAGTTAACTTACTAGTATAATTTTGTATTGTGGGAGGAAAACGGAGTACCCGGAGTAATCACACACAAGCACTGGGAGAATATACAAACTATGCACAGTTAGAGCCATGTTGGGAATCGAACCCATGACTTCAGTGCTGTGAGGCAGTAATGCTAACCATTACACAATCCGTACTGCACCATTTTTTTTTTCTAAGTACACATACAGTAAGAAGATTTTCTGTAATGTATATAGTATACTTCTTAATAGTCATATAAATTATATCTGATATTTTAGGTTATGCCAAAAAGTAGCGTTGCATGATATTTGTATTAGAGTGAATTTGAAACCCAGGGCAGCCGCACTTTCTGAACTGTGTTGTATACATAAAGAGCATATTATCAACAAAATAAACAAAAATCATAAATAATCCTTTCAGCATTGATAATTTAGACCTTCAAATCAAAAACACACATTAATATTAAAAAGAGATAAAATGTAACATTTCTTAATACTATCATACCATAACACGGGTGCATCAAGAGAGAAAGATGGCCATGTGCAGTCTCCATCTGGGCCCCCTGTTCTCTAGCCAGTAGAACAATATACTCTGGGCACTACAGTCACTAGGAGACTCTAGCACTGTCCCAGAGTCTAGTGCACATGTGCAAGTCTCCCAATAATGGTCACCACACCATTTTTCAGTACTTGTTTCCTAGCACGGCCACAATCGCATCCATCGTGTACCTTAAAGTTAAGGTACACGATGGACCCGATTTCCTTTGAAATCAGGTCCATTTTGCCGTCAAAGGGGAAATCGCGGGCATTGCGTCAGTCGGGACCATTAACATTGGCCCCGACGCGACCGACGCGATGCCCCCGATTTTGCCATAGGCTTCAATGTTAAAATATTTTTTAACATTGAAATCGGGAGTTTTGCCTCGGTCTTGTGCCATTATAATGGCACAAGATAAGATGGATTTTACATAGTAAAAAATGTGAAATGGGCCAATATGACCCATTTCACATTATATATGGCCCCGTCGTCACCCCATAATTGACGTGAACCCGAAGCGTGGCGAGCACAGCGAGCCCGCGAGGGGCGGCGGTGCACGTCCTCCGACCTTTTCATTCCCCTACTATCCACGTCAGCGTGGAGTTGAGAATATATAGTGTGGCGAGCGCAGCGAGCCCCGCGAGGGGACGCGTATACCTGTGAAGTTATACGCGTCCCCTCGCGGGGCTCGCTACGTTCGCCACACTATATAAATTCTCAACTCCACGCCGACGTGGATAGTAGGGGAATGAAAAGGTCGGAGGACGCGCACCGCCGCCCCTCGTGGGCTCACTGCGCTCGCCACGTTTCGGGTTCACGTCAATCATGGGGTGGGGTTTACGCAGTTAAATTGGGGGTGTAGGGAATATTTTACATTGAATCCAATGTAAAATCGGGTCCCAGGGACCCTATTCACATTTGATTCAATAAAAAAATCGGGTCGGTCGCGTCGGTCGCATCGCATGCGACCAAATCGCATGCGATGCGATCGACGCGATTTTTCCGACACAACCACCCCGATAGAAATCGGTGTGGCTGTGCTAGGAAACAAGTACCCATTTTTCCATTGATTTTCCTACTGCGCATATACAAAATGGATTTCTGCAGCTCTGCTGCTACCAACGCAGGACTCCAAAGAATAGGTATTGAAAGAATGGGTCCAGGGTTTATGGTGTGGACCTTTTTGCACACGCTTCACCTATTACACATACACCAATGGTATAATCAGTATCAGAATCAGGATCAGCTTTATTGGCCAGGTATACTTGCGTATACTAGGAATTTGTTTTCGGTTTGCTGTGCAGCAGCCAGGTGGGTAACAAGTAAACAGTATACAGTATAAACAATAAACAATATAAACAGGTATGGTAACATGTACAGTCATATACTGTAGAAAGTTATTCCAAGGGGACACCGTGTTAGATTATGTGCAAAGGGTTATGGCGCAACTAGACAGTGAGGTGTTCATGAGTTCCCGTTTCAACAGGTGAACCGCCTGAGGAAGAAACTTTTTAGGCTTCTGGTGGACCTGGTGGGAATAGCCCTGTAGCGTCTGCCTGATGGCAGCAGGTTAAACACTTTCTTTGTACAAACCTACTGACTCAATATAAAGCAAATCATATTGTATGTTTAAGCAGCATTATTTAGGGAAAAACATTACAGTTATATAAAGCAAAATGGCAGCATACAATGGATATCTTGTTTATCTTATTCTGTGTATTTTATTCAAGTTAATAGACCGTTGGATTAAAACATGTCAAAAACTTGAGATTCCTATAAGCCCAAATTTCAGCCTGATAAACATATTGGGTGATGCCTATGAAATTCGCCAGTGGAATTCAGATGGTTTGCCAAGAGATCTTGTTTCCACTGAAAATGGCATTCTAGTGACTCGTGGAAGACGTTGGCCACTGATGATTGACCCACAAGATCAGGTATGGTGAAAATTAATGTTTGAAATCATTTATTGTGTAAAATAATACATGGATGAGAGTTGATATGAAATGTATGCCTGCAGAACAATAGACTCTGGGCACAAGGGTCGCTAGGAGATCCAAATGCTGTTCCACAGTCTAATACACATTTCTGGTCTCTGAGAAAATGGAATTTTCCCAGTGATTTTCCAATTGCGCACACGCAAACTGCTGGAAATATAGCAATGATTTCTGCAGCACTGCTGCTGTCTCGACATGGGACTCCAGGGGGTAGGTATTAAAAAAGTGTTATACTGTAGATAGGCCAGGGGTTCAAGTAATTAGTGCACATCTAGAAATTTCTTAATTTCTGGGTTGCCTACCCTCCCGGAATGGGCAGGAGGGTCCCGGAAATCAGGTCCCCCTCCCGGCCCCTGTGAATTGCATCATTGTTGCTCCGCCGTGCAATGCCTGAAATACCGGCATTGCACAGCGGGGGTGTGGCCACGAGGATGCGGTTGCACTGGCCATGCCCCAAAACACACCATTCCTCCGTAACTCCACCGCCATCCCACCCCTTTCTAATAACTTCAGCGGCCCCACCCCCTGCCTCAAGGAACTGGCTGCCTTCTCCCTTAGAGGGCAGCTGGAAAGTAGGCAACTCTGCTTTAAATATGTTCCACTGTTCCTAACATTTTTCTTGATGCCTAATTTGTAGCATTTTCTAAAGTTTATGAGAATAAATGAGTGTGCTATACTTGTTTTGTATATGAATGTGTATGTTAAAGAGCTTGGCTTAGAAGGACAGAACATATTTTAAGTAAGGCTTACTGCTGCTGTTAGTAAGCCACAGGCGGATACTCTGATCATAAAGTGGGCAGTGATACCTACTGTAGCACTGGAACATGTGGCAAGATTACACACAAACATTGTTACAAGATGCTTTTTCATCTTGTAGGTTAATGTTATGCTGCTTTCCCACTGCAGACCAGTTTAAAGTACTAGTAATCTTAAATGGTATTTAAAACGGTATTAGCATTCCCACTGCAGCAGATTACCGTTTTAAATACCATTTAAGTACCATTCCCATTGCAGTAAACCGTGTAAAATGTAGAGTGCCTAACCCCCCCCTAGTGTAAAGAGTGCCTAATCCCCCCCCCCCCAGTGTAAAGAGTGCCTAACCCCCTGTACCTGCCCTGTGCCCCCACCTCCCCTCCCCTTGTACTTACCTGCACGAGGATGCAGGACAGTGGGGAGGCAGCGGAGGTCCATGCAGGGTCCATGCGGGGTCCAGGCAGTCCCAGTGCCTGATGAGAACTAGTAGTTCTCACTTTGCGCATATGTAATGAGTGCATGTGCATAATAATGAGCCGCTCATTACATATGCGCATATGTAATGAGTGGCTCATTATTATGTACGTGCACTCATTACACATGCACAAAGTGAGAACTACTAGTTCTCATCAGGCACTGGGACTGCCTGGAGGCTAAATAACGTTTAAGAGGCATTCCCACTGCCTCTTAAACGTTATTTTAACGTGTAGGACTCTGCTTTAAAAACGGGTTGAAATACCATTTAACTTTAAACGGTATTTCAACTCTGGCACTTTCCCACTGCAGCCTTAAAACGGTTAATTGCGCTGAAAATCTGCAATTTACCGTTTTTTAGCTGCAGTGGGAAAGGGGCATAAGTGACTCCTGGAATGCTAATTATTCAATATTTAATGTTGATGTTGCTTCAAATAATGTGATCATTTTACAACAATAACATTTTATATGATGATTGTAAAGTCTGCCTCTAATCACAGTGATATTTGTATGATAGGCGAACCGTTGGATCAGAAACAAAGAGACCAAGAATGGCTTAAAAGTCATTAAGCTGACAGACACTGGTTTCCTCCGGACACTGGAGAATGCAATCAGACTTGGCTTGCCCGTTTTATTAGAAGAGGTAACTATTATTAAAATGATGTATTTATTTATATAGCGCCAATCACATTATTCAGCTCTATACAAATAATATATAAACACATACACAAGAAGCTAATTAAACTGCAAGAATGTTAAGGGATTGTTAAAGGAGGGCACACTAAACCTGAATTTATAGATAATATTCAAATGAAAGCAGTTAATTCTGCACATGTGTACTATATACTGTATGTTGTGTTACTACAATATACAGTTATATCTGTAAGGCAAATCTTTTGGTCTACTCTACAGTATAGGCAGTGCCATAACTAGGCATTTGGTGCCCTGTGCCAGAAAGAGAATTATTGCCCCCCTCATGCTCAAAATAGGGACATTATGCGCCAAAGACGACTGCTCAAAGTTTAGGGGCATGGCTTTGTTGTATAGGGGTGTGATCATATAATAGTAACAATTCACGTTAGTGTCCGTTATTCACATTACACCACTTAGTGCCACTTCTGCACATTGCACCAGGTAGAGCCCCTTTAGTTCTTTGCACCAAGTACAACCCCTTAGGCACTTTGCACCAAGTAGAGCCCCTTGGACACACTACGCCCTGGTGGACGAGATACTATCAGCATGACGCACAGCCTCACCCCGAGGCCTGCGCTCTATCACACTGACATAATCCATACCCTGTGGCCTGCACTTTGTCACACTGGGGCTCTCCCTAACCCTCCATCCCCGCATCCTAACTTCCCCCTTTTTCAGCCTAATCCTGACCATCCCCGCTGCCTCCTAACCCCACCTCCCTGCATTCTAACTCTAACCTCTCGCTAAGGTCTCTTGAAATACACCACTACACACTAGGTGATATATTAAATATACTACCCAGTAGGACCATTCTGAGTGATTTATTTTACTATATTGCCTAGAGTGTACACCCCCCTCCCTCGTCTGATCATGTGCAGATGAGGGGGTCCTCATTAATGATGGCCATGCCGCGGCTGCAGCATTGCCGTCACTTTCTCCCGCTGCTGACATTGGCCAGTGTGTATGCAGTTGCCGATGCCGTCACTCTGCCGGGTCTCCACCACCACCGATATTGGCGTTGACAGGGATCTAAACTCTCATATGAACAGCAATATAATTAATGCTGATACACAAGTGCTTAGCTATCATAGGTGCAGGGAGTGCCATTGCTATCAGGCATCAGAGTATACTTGCCTAAGTTTTCAGTCTTTCTGGGAAAAGTAAACAAATTTATTTTCTGTTTAATTACTAATGATTCACATTCAAATGAGAAATATAACATAAGTTTTAATCAGATCTATTAATGTACGGAGGGAATACTGAGGAGGACAAGGGTGTTATTGTATTGTAGATGGTACTTAGAGATTCCACAGTGTATGCATTTAAATCAATACACTATTCTTTTCAACATTAATTCCTTTCAAAGTGTATACTCATTGGTACTAAGCTAAATTTAGTCATAGGTTTTAGAATTTACCTCCTTATTTTCTTCTTTACTAAAGCTGAAGGAAAGCTTGGATCCTGCTCTAGAGCCAGTTCTTCTAAAGCAAACCTTTGTGGCAGGCGGAAGAACGCTAATTCGCCTTGGAGACTCTGACATTGATTATGACAAGAATTTTAGGTTCTATATGACAACTAAAATGCCAAATCCACATTATCTTCCTGAGGTAAGAAAAACCAGCCATTGTACATTTATCAATGTGATGTTAAATGAAAATGATCTGTGATTTTACTGTAGCAATATGTCCTGCAGGTTAGTTTTTCAATTATTATATCAAAATTATAACTTGGGTAAGACTGAATTATGCAGAGCTTTCTGATACAGCTACTATTCATATGCAGATGTGTCCGCATACATCTATCCTCCATGCGCTACGAGCCGTGCTACAAATAATGCTTGAGCTCTATGTGACGTATTAGCCCCGGGATTTGTGTGAGACTTTTTCTGCTATAATGTGTCTTTTTGCAAACCTGTGCAAATCGGATGTTCAAGCAGCTTCTGCTGATTAAAATGATATGCCGCAAGCCATACATTTGTGTGTGACTGCGGCTGTATCTAAGCTACGTTACAGTGTTTTACTTAGGGGTGATCTTCTTTTTCCCAAAGAACCACCCCTTAGTTTTGTGAAAAACAATTTTATATGTAATAAACAGGTTTCACCTATAACTGGAGAATATATTGCTGTTGTATTTCAGCATAATTAATGGGTGCAGGTTTGTAATGTACTTTTATACTCCATACAAACTCAATCCAGCCTGTGAACTTGACTGAGGCACCAGGAACACATTCATGTTGGGTATCCAGGTGGAATGTAGACAGTAAATAAATAGAAAGTCAGTTGGTCGAGAGGGCCAAAAGGTCAACATAGTCAAAAAGTTAACATTAAAAGTCGACACAAAAAAGGTTGACACATTTTGTGCTTTTTAGGGTTAGATGATAGTGTTAGGCACTTGAGTTAAGGTCAGGCTGCTGGAGGGGATGGTTTTGGGTTAGGATTTTGGTTAAAATTACAAAAAAAGGGATTTCGTGATGACCATATGCATGTTGATCTTTTCACCCTGCTGAGCTGAATCCATGTCAACCAATTAACTGTCAACCTTTTTTACTCTTTCAACCTTTACTGTGGACCATCCAGTGTCAACCTAATGACTGTCTCTGGAGACATTGTTGATCTTTTGAACCGCACCCATTCAGTTGTATTACTGTGACTCTCTTTTTCTGTTGTTTGAATGGTAGTAGTATCACAATGGTGGTGCGGTGGGTGCAGCCCACACCAGGGTTTCAACCACCGAGGGGTCACACCAAAGTACTGACTCCTGCTCAGTGACGTGAACCAGGTGCACCACTGTAACATTTAATACAGCACCAGGCTCCTGTCACAGTGGAGGGGATACGTTATTGGGGCTACAGCAAGTTGGTCGACATGGGGAAAGGTCAACATGGTTATAGGTTGACATGGGTTTAGGTCGACAGGTCAATAGGTCGACACATGCATTAGGTCGACAGTGTCTAGGTCAACAGTCAAAAAGGTCAACATGGGGTTTTTCACTGCTTTTTTGAGCCGGCATGTGCCAACCAGCGGTATTTCATGCCCTACCATCCACTAGGGCATGGTAGGATAATAAAATAACGTGCCAGAAGCATTGCGAGTGGATGCGGTGCACTGGAAACTGTTTCCATGTCAACGGTGTCGACATTCTGGTAAAAAAACTGTGAAAAACCCCATGTCGACCTTTTGACTGTCGACCTAGATAATGTCGACCTAATGCTTGTGTCGACCTATTGACCTAAACTCACATCGACCTTTCCCCATGTCGACCTAACAGTGTCGACCTAATGCTTGTAGACCAACTTGGTTTAGACCAAACGATCCCAACCCCAGTGGAGGAGGAGGCACTGCTGACTGACTAGTCTCCAGGGGCAGCTCAGCTTCTCCAGTACCCCCATTTTTATGAAAACAGGAGTCCGAGACACGAGACGACACCTCCTTACCCACTAGACCCTGCTCTATTTGCAAGGCCATGCCTCAGTCCCTACCACACAAGGTAGGGATGCCACTGAAGTATAGTATGGCTTAGCAAGTCGCTATAACAACTCTTTACTTCATAATAAAAGCAGACAAAATTGTGGAAATGGGATGGGTAATCCTCATCCCTCTAGCTGTTGTTGTAGTACACATCCCAGCATGCCCTACTACAATTTTAGCTTGCCCAAATACCAAAACTGTAGCAGGGCATGCTGGGATATATAGTTCAACAACAGTTGGAGGGCCGAAGGTTCCCCATTCTTGGTGTAAAGCAAGGGAATCAAAAAGTACATGCAGTGTAATTCAGGGTTGCCTACCCTCCCGGAATGGCCGGGAGGGTCCCGAAAATCGGGTCCCCCTCCCGGTCCCCCGGAAAGGTGGGCAAACCTCCCGGTTTCTGGGGGACCCCCGCTCCCCCCCCTGATCGCGGCTAAAACTCCCCCGCCGCACCATTTAAATAACCCGATATACTTATCTCCGATGAGGGGGCGGGGGCTAAAGTGTCATAATCGCGTCATTTTAGCCCCGCCCCCTCCACGGAGATGTGCAAAACGGATTCTTTTCAAGCATGGGGCGGGGCTTAATGAGGTCACGTTCAAGCCCCGCCCCCACAAACTCCTGCTGAATGTCTCCTCTCCGGGCTTCTCCCGGAGAGGAGATTTAAAAAGTCGGCAACCCTGGTGTAATTTATTGCATATTTTATCATTGTATTTTGCACATAATCAGCCAGTCAGTGTTATTAAAGGTTATTGATTTGAAAGATTATAGGTACTTAGCTGACGGCAGCATTTATTGCTCCACTGAGCTGTCAAATTGTTATATTTGTAAGCTAATATTTTTTCTGAAGAGCTATTCTGACCTTTTTAGCAGCGTTATACTTGCTGGGATACACATGTTTAATGTGGCTGAAAAATTTATAAAAATAAATTAGAACTTTCCGATGCCAGGCAGTTCCTAGAAATGTGAAATAAACAGAATGAGTTTTATTGTAGCTGTCACAGTCAGTCACATTAATATGAGAAATCCCCAGCCAGTGCATTTTATGGATTGGCTATGAAACACATCCTAGAATTGGTCTTCTCTGGTTCCAGCAGCTGACAAACTTTTCGGATGACTCTATACAGAAATGCAAGGTCCGGTTCAGACCCGTTTGTTTGTGTCCGAATTTGTCCCCGTCCCCAATGTGCACACCCCACGGGAGTGGACTGCTTCAGCCAGTTTCACACATTTGCCTGGAAAGGGAGGGCTGCGGGTGACAGGGGGTGGACTCAGGGGTACACCCAGTGTTTCACGGGCATGCCCACAAAAATGGTGGGGGCACCCTTGAAAACACTGGGCGTACCCCTGGGAACACAGGCGTGTTGTTGCCTGCTTGGGGTGGGCGGCGGGGCGGCATAGCATACCGAGCAGGTCTGAATCAGGCCCACAGTACTTTATTATAACACACACATACAATGTACGTTATATTGGAAATTATATTATATGTGTAACACTCTTGTTTTCTAAGGTAATTTTTTAGATACATTTGCTATGTATTTTTTATGTTTTTGGAACATTGTTTTAGTTTTATTTGTGGATGGTATTCTAAACATGGATAAAGGGAGTTTATTAACTCCCAAAGGCTCTATGTTTTAACGTATGTGGAGCCCTAATGCTCCTTCTATTAGGGCAGAGCAGCACTATATTTAGATTTTCTGTATAATTTATAAAAATGGAGCAGGGGTGATGGATGGTTTAGGTACAGAGAAGCGATGAGGCAGCAACAGGCCACATAGCGATGATTGACACCTTTGCAATATGCACGTCTGTCTCCTCGTTTTATGATCATACCCCCCCAAACAAATGACCGTCTTCAAGCAAATATACAGGAAAAAAATGGAAATAGCCACTTTTTCCTCTATATGTATGGTATGCATTCAGTAGATACATAACTTGGTACTTGTGTATTAGCAGGGCACCCACTAAGCAAATTGCTTAGTGGGCGATTATGTGTAGGAAACTTGCATGCGATTTCCCTATGCTACTGTACGTATGCTAATTGGCGCCCTGCTAATACACAAGTACCCATAACTTATGGCATTTTGTGTCCATCACAACCACTAATCATACCTACTTCACACAGTGTAGCACACTATATAGCAAAACATGCTGTACAACATGTACAACACATCACTATATCACAAGACGTGCTGTATGTGTTGTGTGAAGGTATGAAGGGCACTGCGACCAGTTGGTCCTGGGTGCAAGGTTGAGAGGGAGGCACGTGACTGTACCTGAAGATACCCAACTCTCTGCTGCAGTCACAGTTTCAGCAGATAGGAGCCAGAGAGAAAGAAGGAGTGGAAATCAGCTCACAAGTAATGTCGCCCATACACATTCCGATTTACGGGTGCGATGACATGCGCGCTCCCATGCACATCCCATCGCACAGCACATAAATTATGTGCTGCATGTATTTTTTTTTAACTAGATGCATTGCATGTAGTTCAAAGCACATGGGCCCTTATTCTGCATCGTGCGGTACGGCCCGCGTGCGGCCGTACCGCCGATGTTTTCAGTCTGCACATGCGCAGAGGTCAATCTGCGCATGTGCAGGCGAAATCGCCGCACATAAAGTTTCGCCGCCGCAAAGGGGGCGTATAGGGGCGTGAGGGGCTTCATACCCTCATTTCCCTATGCATACGCCCCGCGTTTCATGGGCGTTCCCATGCAAACGCGGGGCGTATGCATGGTAATGAGGCTATGACGCCACTGATGGGGGCGGAAAGCTGACGTCGCCGGATGTCAGCTCTCAGCCCCCATACAAGCTATCACACGGACGATTGTCCGTGTGGTCTCAGCTTGCGGGAGCTGCTGTGGCGTGCGGCCCTGCCTTCGATGGTCGACGACCATCGAATGCAGGGGGCAGCTCCCACCATGGTGGAGGCGTACGCCCCACCATTTTTATGCGGATCGCCAGCCGTCCGTGTACGGACGGCCGTGGCGATCCGTCTCGTGGGCGGGGATTGGTTTGTGCGGCCGGAGCATCGTGTGCGGCTCCGGCCGCACCAACCAGAATAAGGGCCATGGTGCTTTAGCACATCACATGCGTTTTGAACTAGATGTGATGCAATCTAGTTTAAAACGCATGGTGCGCATCACATCATGTACGGTGTGAAGTGCTGGAGAGAATCAGAAGTTTATAGGTGATAATTGGCGGTAACCAAGAGATCTGGGCAACTGGCAGGGTTTCCTTCACAGCCTGCCATACATAATAAAGTCCCCAAAGCATTGTCATATGCTGGTAACAACCAGCCCAAATCATTTGGGTCTCTTTATCTTCCTTTAATTATTTTGTTTTCAGGAGTTTTTTTACATCCAAAACAGAAATTTTCATTTTGATGAGATTAGCTTCTAATTGTGCTATTATTGCTAAAAGCTGCACATTATGTAAATGGTTTATTTTGTGTTTTATTTATATATTCCGTTTACTTAATAATGTATACTTATTATAATATGCATCTTGTTGTTTTTACTTTATGTTCCTTCATTTGTTTGTCTTTATATTTTATGTCTTTTTATCCAGGTGTGCATCAAAGTTACTGTCATAAATTTCACTGTGACCAGATCTGGCCTCGAGGACCAACTTCTCAGGTTACATTTTTCTGTTTAGCCTCTAAATGTAAACGACAAGGACAAACAATACAAAATATAAAATTTTCCCATATAATAACATAGGTTAAGCATTAAGTTAACCTTTGAGCGCCAAGTGAATTTGTCAAAATTGGTGTAAAAAATTGCAAAGCAAACATTTTTATTCATCATAATGACTTTTAATGTTTACTTGACATAGGAAATAGAATCTTTTTTTACACAATGTATTTTTTTTTTAATTTAGAAAACAAATGTGAGCAACGCTGGCATTTTTAGCAGGTATTTTGAACATCTCTCACAGAGATGTTGGCACTCAAAGGGTTAATACATCAATATGATGTTGTTCATTGCTTATTGTATTGTATTTTACAAGTCTGACCATATAACAACAATATTAAAGTAGCAATTTAACCGTATGTGAACTTGGAAGAAAATATTTACATTTTATAGGTTATTTTGCCAATACTGTATGCCAATTGACAAATAATTATTCCCATAATCTTGCAAGGGAAAAATTTGTATATGCTGAAGAACAAAGGTGGCACTCACAGGTTGGGACAATTGGGTAGACAGCAAGTTGGCCGACAAGCATTAGGTCGACATGCAGGAATGTTGACGTGCCAGAAGGTTGAAATGACTGAAGGCAACATGGGTCGACAGGGTCATTAGGTCGACACAAGCATTAAGTCGAAATGGGGACGGTTAAAACCCAAAAGGTCGACATGGGGTTTTTCACATTTTAATTGTCCTGAATTTCGACACAGTCAACATGGACACGGAAACGTAGCACCGCGTCCCCTCGCTAGTTTCGGTACCCTATTTTATTCTCGCACCACACCCTAGTGGATGGTAGGGCATGAAATATCACCTGTCTACACATGTCAGCTTAAAAAAAAAAGTCAAAAACCCTGTGTCGACCTTCCCCATGTCAACCTAATGACCCTGTCGACCTAACCCATGTCAACTTTTAGTCATGTGGACCTTCCTGCATGTCGACCTTAGAATTAGGGAACTTGAGAAGTACTGTATGTACCTGGAAGTTTTGGTCATGCTTGTCCTACCACTGTCGGACATTTCTAGCCATGTGACATGTCTTATTGTCTTGCTGGAAAATACCATCCACCCCAGGGAAAACAATCATCATTTATTCATGTATGGGTGTGCATGTTCTGCAAGGGGGGATTCATAACTAAATTGGTCAAGAGTGCCTTTCACATGGACAAAAGAATGCCAAAAAACATTCCCCAGACTATAACGCTGCCAACACCAGTGTGTGTTCCTTCAGCAATGGTGTTTGTTCTGTGATATTTCTCGTCTGACACACCAACGTCCATCTGTCAGATGAAGCAGGAAATGAAACTCATCGGAGAAGGCAACCCTTCGCTAATAAACGGATATCCAAATCCAACACTGCCATGCAAATTGAAGTACGTTCTCTCGGTGCACCTATTGTTAGCATAGGTGCAGGGAAAATGTGTTTGCTTTGGAGCCCCATATGCAGCAGGATTCCCTATACTGTCATTTTATACACACATCTAGTAGCCCCCTGGTTCATTTTGACATTGAGCTGCTCCACTGTAGAATGTTAAATGGCCCTCACACTCATTCGTAGCATATGTTCACCTCTCACATCAATGGCATGGGGTGCTCCACAGTTTCTTTGTCGGTTATTTGCAATGATGTCCATTCAGGATACACCTTCACCACAGCAGCCACATAATCAGTTCAATACTAGAAAAAAACAGATACCGGAGTAGCTGTTGGGGCGCCTGTGTGAGTTGTGAAGCTAGGAGCAATCTGGAAAAAGGGGGTTGTCACTCCCTATAGGTGAACAAAAATGTGAGGATGTAGATTGCGCTGTATTGATGGCAGAACAAGATTTATAGATAATAATAATAACAATTTATTAAATACATATAACACACTAAAATAGGTGCATTTGCATTGAAATATTAAAAATAATTATGAAGTTAAAATAAAAATGGTTTTTTGAAAGGCTGCGTCCAGTTTTGAATGATATCACCTTATTCACAAGTGGATGGGAAAGACGGAGATTTGGACAGTGGAATTGTCTTCCAGACACTGGGACGTGGTTACCCCTGTATTGCTTCCTCCAAACAAGACTGAGGGGATGACGTTCCTCTTTTTTTTTGGAATATCTGAAGCCGTGAGGGATCCACTGGATAACCATAGATGGGTACCTTAGATAGGTGGCTTTCCTTCAAAGGGTTGGTACCATATTGAAATGGATGGTAAGTGGTCAGTCCTGGTCTGGTACTCCGCTGGTGATTTTAAATGGAAAATTTTCCTAGTTGAAAAGGTGAAGTCTGGTAACAGCAGCAAATGATGAGGGGGGTGGCTGGTTGCCTGTGCCAACACGTTTCACTGCTGGGTGCAGCTTTTTCAAGGTAGCTTTGTTAGGCAAGGGGTAGGGGTATATATACCCTAAGGGGAGGCAAAAAGCGGCTGCACGTGACCAATGTGCCGGGTTGTGTACCTTGTTACAATCCGGCGCCATTAAAATACATAATAGTAAGCCACACAGCAACCTCATAGCTTCTATCCACATTATAGTTATACAGATTCCCCAACTGACACAGCGCTATATCAAATAGCGCTGTGCGTTCCACATGCGTTTCACCGGAAATACCGGAACCGGAAAC
Source organism: Crinia signifera (assembly GCF_055691185.1). Classification (NCBI taxonomy): domain Eukaryota; kingdom Metazoa; phylum Chordata; class Amphibia; order Anura; family Myobatrachidae; genus Crinia; species Crinia signifera. The sequence continues at coordinate 172,590,384 of NC_139217.1, forward strand.
GCATAGCCGGAAGTCAGATGGCGCCGGCTGTATTATTGTGAAATAAAAATGTGTTTTCACTACGAAGAAACACTCGTTTTTAATTATTATTGCATGTCTATAGTAGATGTTTGTCTCCTGCTCCCAACAAGGTTTGTTTAACATTGTTTTGCTCTTATGTAAAGTTAATTGTTTGTGTACAGGTGCACATGGTTTACCCATTACTAAGGGTATATATACCCCTACCCCTTGCCTAACAAAGTTACCTTGAAAAAGCTGCACCCAGCAGCGAAACGTGTTGGTACAGGCAACCAGCCACCCCCCTCATCATTTGCTGCTGTTACCAGATGTCACCTTTTCAACTAGGAAACTTTTCCATTTAAAATCACCAGCGGAGTACCAGACCAGGACTGACCACTTACCATCCATTTCAATATGGTACCAACCCTTTGATGGAAAGCCACCTATCTAAGGTACCCATCTACGGTTATCCAGTGGATCCCTCACGGCTTCAGATATTCCAAAAAAAAGAGGAACGTTATCCCCTCAGTCTTGTTTGGAGGAAGCAATACAGGGGTAACCACGTCCCAGTGTCTGGAAGACAATTCCACTGTCCAAATCTCCGTCTTTCCCATCCACTTGTGAATAAGGTGATATCATTCAAAACTGGACGCAGCCTTTCAAAAACCCATTTTTATTTTAACTTCATAATTATTTTTAATATTTCAATGCAAATGCACCTATTTTAGTGTGTTATATGTATTTAATAAATTGTTATTATATTACCTATAAATCTTGTTCTGCCTTCAATACAGCGCAATCTACATCCTCACATTTTTGTTAACATAATCAGTTCAAAAATGTTTCAAAAATTCTGCCACCCTTGGCCTGAAAGCCGAAAATCATCCCTTTGTAAAACTCGTATTACCCCTTTTTCCAATGACAGCAACGAGTGATATGTGTGCAGACAGCCTATCATATACCTTATATACCCACCAAGCCAGCGCACGACAGGTGTTGCCGATGTCAGATGTACAAGTTGGTCATAATAATGTGTCTCGACCTTATGTGGCTATATACACGCAAATACACACACATATGAAAATGAACAGCTCTATAAAATTCTTCTACATCTTTCAGTGATGTTGTACGAATTGAGAGACCAGATCTAGAGGAGCAGAGAAACCAGCTTATTGTTAGAATAAACTCTGACAAGAATCAACTAAAAGCGATAGAAGATCGTATCTTAAAGCTGCTGTTTACATCAGAAGGAAATATCCTGGATAATGAAGAACTCATCAATACACTTCAGGAATCAAAGGTCAGTAGTTATTTACCTACTGTCCTACAAAAAGTAGCTGTTCCTGACGTGACTCACTTGTGATATACATTCTTATTAAGTAAAGTCATATACTGTAGTTGTGTTCAAATCTGCAGTTACTGTATATCTATCAAGAAGAGTGATGAAACAGTATGTGTGTTTACAGAAAGTAATATCACATAGTAAAATGTTTGCTGATCCAGCTGTTTGGGGCTGTCTATATTAACATGCTATGGATGCTGCTTCCATGGAAGCGGCATTGATATCTATTCCAACCACAACTGAATCGGACCCAGTAGGGAGTTTGTCACCGCAACCTACATATGAAATCTGGTCCGATTAGAGGTGATCCTTTGCGGGCCAAAATCAATGTGACTGAATCACATTGCATTTCTATTTACCTCCAGTATTATTTGATTATTGTAATCAAATTTCCTTCCCAAAAATGTAATATACAATGTAATCATGTACGTACAGTTTTGTTGCCATTAAATTATAATATGTAGCCAATATTACAGAAAAGTTGTCAGTAAAGCTATGATATTGTCTGCTGTCTGTACTATAACAAATCTTTTTTTTTTAAATGTATTAAATTATACACATTGCCAAAGGTATGAATCACCAATTGTACTCACATGAACATCTATATGTACTAGTAAACATATAGCTCATGGTTACCAGGGCCGAAACTAGGGTTTCCGGCGCCCAGGCAGTCATTTGGTGCCCCCCCCCCCCCCCCTGACGGGACGGGACGGGGGACCAAATGACCGCCTTGGCCCTGGCGCCGGAGACCCCACCCCCGTTCACCGCCCCGCTGACAACATAAATTACCTCTCCCGTGTGCAGCCAGCGGGGGTCCGGTGACAGGCAGCCGGGTTCCGGGTAGCCGCTGTAGCGGCAGCTTGACTGAGACTCCATCCTTCTCTACTCTCTCCTATTAACGCGGCGGGAAGCGCTGGTGATGACTTTGAAAAGACTTGCCGGACGCTGATTGGCTGAATTCAGCCAATCAGCGTCCGGCAAGTCTTTTCAAAGTCATCACCAGCGCTTCCCGCTGCCGCGCTAGTAGGAGAGAGTAGAGACGGACGGAGTCAAGCTGCCGCTACAGCGGCTACCCGGAACCCTGTTGCCTGTCACGGACCTCCGCTGGCTGTCCCCGGACCTGACAGTGCCCCCCCCCTCCAGCGCCCGGTGCGCATGCCCCCCCAGCCCCCCCCCTAGTTACGGCCCATCATTCAGTTTGGCAATGGGGTTCATAGCAAAATAAGTAATGAATAAAGTACAATAAACTATTAGGAACTAAAAAAAAATCCACATCTTTCCTCTTTAAATTATTTGAATATGAAAGTACATATTATCTAATACTTAGGAATATGCCCACTACTGAAGAGTGGCTGAGAGGACCGCATTAGATCGTGTGATTAAAATTGCAGGCAGAATTATAGGGGTGTCTTTACCATGCGCCCATGACTTATACAAAAATAGATTGCTAAAGAAGGCAAATTGTATTTTAGCAGATCCCAGCCATCCAGAATACAAGGCTTTTGAAGTTTTGCCATCGCAAAAACGATATCGCAGTATTTCGGCACGTACAAAGCGTATGACAAATAGTTTCTTTCCCACTGCTGTTCGTATGCTAAATGCTGTTAAGTGACATGGGAATTGCCCTAAATGTTTTTCCTTTGTGTAGGTTTTTGTATTTCAGTTTTGTTGACGGTGCATTGTTGTGATGTATTGTTAATAACAATAAAGTATTCTTATCTATCTTATCTATATACTAAGTACAGTTTCATGGGAGCATAGTCTGGACCTCAATGGATTAGGACATCTAATCCAGTATAATTATCCTGCTGCCTGTTATAATTGTAACTCCTCTGCTGTATTACTTCCTGCTCTGGCCACATGACAAAAGCTTTGGGGCTAATTGGAGCAATCTGGCTCCACACTCCATTCTGCCTTTGATGCTCCCCGGTCTATGTTGTTTCTTCCTGCCTGATACTAGAGTAGATCCACCATTACTGACTCCTGCTCAGTGGTGATGGTTTCCCTTGAGACTCTGTGGTTCCTAACTCCAGCTCTCCAGCACTTGGCATCTGAAGTGTTTTCTCTGGAAGGCACCCTGCATCTTTGTTCACCTTCTATGCCTGGGTATCTGGGTATTTTGCTGGGGCAGGTGTATCCTGTCCTGTCCATTGTCATTTCTCTTGAAATCCCTGTCCTCTGGCTATGCTACTTGTCCCCTGCTGCATGTGCTCCTGTGCTGGCTGGATTTTGTGGTACCTTTGGGACATTCATCTACTGGATATTGATAATGACATTTTTGCATCTAGGGTTAGCCTGCTGCTTGGTTCTTACCTGCACCATTTCACTTCTACTAATATACTTACCTATTGGCTATGCTGTGGAGGAAAACCTGGTCTTTATGGGTCTGGTGCAATATTTGCTTGAGCCTCCTATGGTCATTATGCAGCAGCTCCTTCAAACTATCATTAATTTGGAGCAAAGGCTGTCAGTTTGGCTGGCAAAGCTACATACTGTACTAATTTGTTATTTCTTCCCAAGATCTGAGCCATGATAATATCTACTCAGCTGTCTTGTCTGAGCAAGCAGAGGCCCTCCTGAGCTTTTTCTGCTGTCCTGATTGATACATATTATTGTTAAAGGCTCCACTTGTAAGGCTAAAAAAACATTGTATTACAATGTTTCCTGCCTTACCAGAAAACACAAGTGCTTGTTGGGATTTCTCACCTGGAAGGCGGCAAAAATATTGCTCATAATTTTTTATGATCTTCAGCCCTCGTCTTCTAATTTTTCTGCCTGTTTCTGGATGATTTGAATTACTGGGATGATTGTTGTAAAATGTCTAAAGCACTAGGACAAGTGGTTGTGGGATATATATCCCAGCAGCCACCACGAGGGAGGCATGCCAACCTCCATAAGGAACAGAAAAGAATACTCAAATCGTGTGGCGCTCATTGTGTATAATACATTTTATTATTAGTTTTACTATAAATTGTTTGTGAATATCTTTTGTTTTCAGTCCATGTTTTGGTGATAATGGCTGTTGTATATTTTGTTCCTTTATGGCAGTTATTTGATTGATACACTTTTACCGTATGTACACAAGTTGACATCAGAATGCTTAGGTCTAGTGTTAGGGGCTGGGGCATAGATACATTCCGCTGATCCTCTTTCTGGAGCTGAATTCTTATTTGCCACAATGATACCTTATTCTCTCCTGGTTTCATGTTGTGTGGCCCTAAATGGCGCATTCAGATACCCTGTTCACTTCTATTATATTGTGTGGGGTTTTAGTATATGTCCTGTTTGAGGATGTGCCTGCTTTATTTTTTGGTGAAGTGAATATCTCAGTTTCTGTTTCCTTTAATGTTTCTCGCACTGTGCTACCTACCTGCTATGCTGTGTTCTCAGCCTCTGATTCTGTAAAATATTTAATGTGTTCTTTTTTGGTCTGTTGCCACTAGATTGCTAAGTGTTAATCCTTATACTCATCTACCCTGGTTATGCCTCCCAATTACATCTTGCTTTTGTGAATTTAAAACAAAATGTATAAATAAATCCAATTTAAAAAAATCCAACCATTTCACGCTGACCCTCTTCGAAAGCTGGAGCGAGTACACAGAGTTGTGTTTGCTTTTACCTGCTTGGTTTCATGTTGTTTGTTCTTATTCCTGGCCCAAAATATGTCAAACGCATGAATATATTTATGCTTAAATACTTGATATTTGCAATCAACTAATGAAAGAGAAACAGTAGTGGTAAAATCCTCTCAATTATTTGTGTTACCAACGCCTGTGAACAACAATTTTTTATTTATAACAATTTGAGCAAAAGGTTAAAGTAACCGTTTATCGCTATGATTCCAGATAACATCAGGTGCTATCAAAACTAGATTGCAAGAAGCGGAAGCCACAGAACAAAAGATAAACACAGCGCGTGAGAAGTACAGAACCGTCGCCACCCAGGGATCCGTCATCTACTTTGTCATTGCAAGCCTCTCAGAAATAGATCCAATGTATCAGTTCTCGCTGAAGTACTTTAAACAAGTAAGTTGAATACTTATCACAGGTATGTACACATAGTTTTCTCTGGAGAATATCTATTGGTGTATGATCTGCAGATTTCAAATAAACATTACTAGAAATTGGCAAATCATCTGCTGTTTAGTCCAGGATATTAGGGCTAAACCTACAGCTGTAATGTAGTGAGAAAGTAATATAGTACTTTACTTTTTAACAGAGCTGTGCAATATGATATTCAGAGCCACAAGAAGTGGGGCAGAGTGGGTATTAATTACCCAAGCCCGGGCCTGATGAAGGGGCTGCGGCACCCCCACCCTCTCGGTCAGCAGCACACCGCATGCTGGAGTGTTGGGCTGAGCCCGAATTGCCACGGCTGAGAGGCACCACGGCTTTCCTACTCCACAAAAAAAAAATGTTTAACTACATTTTCCCCACAGGGGACGTGGCCATGCTAACCGTGATTAGACCACGCCCTAACATTTTACTGCGACCCAAACAGCCTCTTGGCAGCACTGATGATAATACCTACATGGCTCATATTTGAGCATTTCCCTTTTGGAGTCTACTGATCCTTTTATATATATATATATATATATATATATATATATATATATATATATATATATATATCCATGCACTATAAGGGTCCCCCAAATGATTATCAGCCATGGTGGAAAACGTAATATGAATGGGAGCACTATAAGCCTTTGTGTGCCACCATCTTTGACAATCAAAGAGCCATTGGTGTGTGTGTGTGTTTGTTTATCTACACCAGTGGCCAAATCCTATGATGATCATTATTAGCACTGTGGCAGCCTTTATAGCATATTCAGAGACGCATACTGTATATTATTTTCTAAATTCCCATACCTTCGAACTGTACCTATTTGGCTGGTACAGTACCATTTTCTTTGTCCTGTACAGGCCAAAAAGGGCTTAGTACGGGTTTTCTGTGTCTCCGACTCTCCATTTAGTGTATAGGAAAGGGGGTGTGACCAGGCCCCCTTTATGCTTGGCCATGGCCCTTTCTGAATTGGTACCGGTTTCTCAGTCTCAGATGTTGGAGGGTATGCATTCCTTATTATAAGACATATAGAATTACCTCTTAAGAGCAGGGGTATGGCCAGCCAATGTAATCACAGACTGAAACAGAATTGCTAATTCAATGTGCGGACCATGCATACACAGCTATGATATCATGTTGTTTACTTTATTATAAGCAGCTAAAATGCTAAATATCTATCATCATATACCTTTTTTGAAAATTGTTTTTCCTTAATTTTCACCTTTTTTTTTTAACAGTTATTTAACATGACCATTGAGACTGCAGAAAAGAGTGCTGAGCTTGACCTCCGCCTGGCAACCCTGCTTAGCCAGACTCTGTTCTCCGCTTACTCCAATGTTTCACGAGGCCTCTTTGAACAGCACAAGCTTATCTACAGTTTTATGCTCTGCATAGAGATCATGCAACAGAAGGGAGAAATCACTGAGATGGAATGGAATTTCTTCCTCCGAGGGGCTGCAGGCTTAGATAAGGTGGGATTTCAGTGCCCTTAGCACAGATAAATCTGGATGTTTTTTATATCTCAATAGTTTGAAACAGAAGCTGTAGCCCGCAGGAATGAATGTGTTCATTTAAATGCAGTGAAGTGTTAGACTTAATCTTCCACATCTAGCCATTAGCCCATAAGGAAAGTGTCTTACTATTTGTTTTTCAGCGTATGATCACAGAGAAGTGTGAGAAGAGCTACAGTATACAGTACTTGCAGCATGTAATGCTTTTGCATTACAGCTGATGTAAATCTATGCTGTGTTGTATGTAATTTATTATTTTATTATATGCTATAGATCAGGATTATGGATTTTCAATTTACAAGATCAGGCAAGACCTGCCAAAGTGTTGGTTGGACTCATATTACTGTATGCTTAATATTTATCACAGCTGAAGCTACAATATTGTTATTTTTTGGTCTTCCAACTAACAGGAAGAGAAACTAACTACAGTATAAACCTTTGTTTTCTACTTTCCCGCGGGCTAAAGATGCAAATTGCATCATTTAGCGCTACCCCCTCCTCAAAGAACCGCAGATTGCGGTATTTGCAGTACTGGGGGCGGGGCTTGATGATTTCTACATCAGGCCCCGCCCCCCGAAGTGCTGCTGACAGTCTCCTCTTCAGGCTTCTCCCAAAGAGGAGACTTTAAAAGTAGGCAACCTTTGTATAAACTGCATTTCATTTGTTAAAAGATATGAATATGGTGTATTTATCAGACCTTGGAGAGAGATACAATTTAAGAAAGATAAAGGGGGTGATTCAGATCTGGTCGACCAGGTCCGAATTCGCTACCCTGGCCGGTAGTGGGGGTCTGCACATGGGTTAATATACGCATGTGCAGACCCCTTGTGCGGACACCTTCGGCAAATTCGCTTTGTGAAGGGAGGGAAAGGGGCAGGCAAGGGTCTGGAGCAGGGGAATGCCATGTTTTATTGGTGTCCCCATAAAAATGCTGGGTGTTCCCCTGCGAATGCAGGTATGTCGATGCTGGGAGCGGGCGGCTGACATCAATGCCTGCCCCCAATTTGGCCATCTCCATCAGTAATAAAAGTCAATCTAGACTGACTTTTATTTGCGAATGGGTGAATCAGGTGAATCGCTATGCTGAATCAGGCCCAAAGTAATATTCAACCAGCTTCTGCCATTTTTCAACAACAACCTGTAAAATGTAAGGCAGAAGCTGGGTGGCTGGTACTTTATCTCTCTCTCTCTGAGCTTATACATATACCCCATAATCGTTACATTTTAAATTAGTGATATTTATATTATTCTCTCGTGCATCAATGTTGGCTAACCTGATGTTAATACCTACTGGTAATTCTATGATTTTTAGAATGTTATGAACTGTTTGTGTGATGAGAGAATGTTTGCAAACCCTTTATAAAGTAACTGTGTTATTCTACTAAGGGGGGTGTTCAATCCCAGGTCACAACTGTCGGGACATCCCATCGGGACGGGCCCGTTTTGCTCTCGGCAAAACGGGCCAGACAGCTTTTAAAGTCGGGTCCGTTCTGCCAAGATGCCTCTTCAATGCTGTCGGGAAATAGCTGCCCGCCGCTATTTCCCCCGTCTGAAATAGTGGCAGGGATTGAATACCCCCCTAAATGCCTAAGAATCTTAAAAAACATGAATGTTTCAGGTGCTTAGAAGAATTGATTATATTAAATTATCCTGGTGGTATTTTTTAACATTATACTTGCGCTTAGTATTCAAATAGTTTTAGTATTAATTAAAAAGTTTTTCTATTAGTGCTAAAAAAAATATGTTACAATACTTCATAGAGTAATGGTTTTGGTGTACTTTTTAGTTTTGAGCGTAATTGAAGGTATAGATTTCTATAGGTTATCTGAGGCCTACTAGAAATGAAACCAACTTTATCCTAATGAATTCAATCAGGAGGCTAATTTTTATGTGTAATTTTAGAACACATTTTCAGGCCTGTGTTAAGGAAAGACATATGGGAGAATGTTATAACCTCTGATTTTACCCTCTGATTTTTTTTTTAACCATGGCAATTTTCTGCCAAGTGTCCTGTGGGATTGAAGCCACCTCAAATAATAGCCAGTAAATAGAGATACAACTCCAGAAATACACAGGAATCACCCTTCACTGGATGCAAATCTCCATCCCTATTTTTGTTGTCAGATGTAATAGTCTGTGACTTGTGAGTGTGCTGTAAAATCAAAAGAAATACTTAGGGCAGTATTCAATGAGAAAAATTCGCTGTGATTTCTGGAGAGTTTGTGCTTTTCACGCGGTGGAGAGAGGTTTTTTTTCTCCAAAGGCGAGCCACCCTATTCAATGTGAAATATTCTCCGTCTTTCTAAGTGATTCTCGCCGTCTCTCTCCGTGTAGAAATTCTCCATCTTTTGATGGAGAGCAGGAATGTGAACTTTTAAACTAAAAGGGTGTTTTTTTTAATTTTGGTGTAAAAAAATCAGGTTTTTTTTTCTGTGAAGGGCCATGTTATTTTTATTCATGTGCCTATAGCACATGAATATATATTTAATTTAAAAAAAAAATATTTTTTTACATTTTTTTTTTTTTTTTTTTTTTACACAGTGCAGCCAGCAGGGGGCCGGAGCGCTCGAGCCGCTCATTAGATATTCATATATTCACTGCACCCGATGCACGTTCGGGTACAGTGAATACTGGGTCCCCCGCTGGCTATAGGGGGGGCAGCCTGTGCTGCCTGGGTCCAGGGGAGCCCTGCTCCCCACCCCATATCCCCTGCAGCAGCCAAGAGAGACTTTAATCTCTCTTGGCTGCTACGTCCCCCGGCTCCCTGACAGCTCCCTGCCGCGGACGCTCGTCCGCTGCAGGGGTTAAGACTCGCCGCGAGTGGCGGCGAGTCTTTAACACGTTGAAAAGGGGGAGCAGGAGTGGCAGCGAGCCCTCCGGAACACGGAGAGTGCACGGCGAGCAAAAAAAAATGCTCGCCGTGCACGGAGAATATTTTCATTGAATACTGCCCTAAGAGAATAGAAAATGTGCCTCTGGCTGCTGAAATTGCTCAGATTGCATGCATTGTATGCTATCTGTCCGGGCAGAACATCACAAAGAGCTGCTTAAATATATGTATTACTGGTTTGTGCCACTCTGTCAAGATGTCTTCCAAGCTCCACTGGGAACTACATTTGGGATACCCTATATTGAACACCCGATGGGGGGAGATTTACACTACATCCCTTGTTATACAGAGATGCACATTAATTGAACTCATAGGTTATAACCCACTCATAGTAGATTACATACTATTTGGCCTTCCTGCTCCAAGTTCTGCTGGCTAGATAGGGGAGACGTTGTTCTTGTCTTTCATGTTTCTTGGGCATATCATTGCCTACATAATTTATAAGAGATTGTCTTCTCTTTGATCAATAAAGTGCTGGGTTTGACCGTCTCTACATCTCCGATTTTAGTGCTTCTTCACCTTTGTCATGCATCAGTTTGTCTGCTTTAACTGCAGTGTTGGAAGCATCCATTCCATTTTCATTTTACCATGGAAACAGCTTCTATTCCCTACTCTGCTTCAACCTTGTAAAGTGGATGGCTTGGCATGAATATACTGCAGATGGTGGGGGCTCCCAATTTCAACACACCCCACCTAAATTTAACTCTCTCTGCCCATGTTACATCTGCCCCACCTGCAGTGCACATGGTTTTGCCCATTTTCCAAACAAATTTGTACTGCAATCAGATCTGAATAAGGACCAGAGTGCATGCTTTGCAGATCTCCTCGCAGAATCACAACTGAAATAATTAGCTCCACTTGTGGATCTTTTAAACTGTGTCAGTCAGTAATGAGTGCACCTGTTCACCTGCTGGGTGACCTGTAAAATGTGAACTGTGTGTGGTCCTGAAGACTGAGTTTGAGAACCACTGCTTTACCAATGCTTAATACAAAATGAAGGAGCTTCTAATATATTGACCAACCATAATTATAACATCAATTGGGCCAATTATGTTTAAATATTTGAAATTATGAAAACAATACTATTTGTTTGTTAATTGCGGCCATGTTTATTAATTAAAGATAGAAGTATATCTATGCTGCCATTTATCGTGCCACACATTTGTAATATAATTATTGTTTCTATAACTAATTAATATGCCCCCCTTTAAAAATTACAATATTATTATCTGCGTAATTTGAAGGTTATGATTTTTAGAAAATTGTTGCCACCTAAAATAAAATCTGTAAATAATTAAAGGTCTTCAATATTTTTTGCTCTTTTTGGATGCTCTTAATTGAGTATTAATTAGTGACAAATTAATACATATGTTTAATGTATATCTTTATTATGCTCTATCCAAAGAGGTAGCTGAAAATGCACATTGTTTGAGTACTCTCTCTGGTCAGAGCCATTTTTTGGTGAGTTTTAAGGGAGTTTTTGGCCAAGTTTGACCTTTCTTACCGGTTACACTGGAAATTGATGGTGATTTGCTTAGTTAATTTTTAAGTTGAGGCCAGAGTCACTGGAATCTCACTGCAATTTCCTGCCACCTCAAACTTGCCAATATAAAACATAACCTATTACCTTTGGCCTATAGCATCTCATCACTAGGGTTAGTAAATGTGTATTTTAGGCACCTCTGCTTCAGGGATATTTTCTAGTAGAACATAGAAACTAATGCTTCACCGAATTACAGTTTTTCAGATGCTGAATAGTGTTGTGCATTTCCAAGACTGATAGAAACAGATTTGTGTGGAATGAAGACGAATATCAGGAACTTTATCAGTTCTTGTTTAGTTTGTCTTATAAATAAATTAAATGTGCAAAAAATAATCTTCAGGGGATCAGGTGTAGTAATCCCATCTTGTGATAATATAACAAACATCTATGGCATTAACATTCTGCTTGGATCTTATGAATAAGAAGTGTGAGGCCTGTTGGCATAACAGCAGGATCTTTGCTTAGCATAGAGAGGTGCGCTAAGCCAGCTTTGTGAAGATTTTATAAATCATGTATCTCTGTTCCTAGAGCCTCTCACGGGTGTTATTTATGTTTATAAGTCAGTGCAGAAAGCTGGCAGCTAAATGTAGAGATTTTATAATGTTGAATCTGGGTTGAGATGTATATTGAATTAGATTAATCTACACTGTTGCTTTTTGGTTTACTATAGTATATTGCCTTTAAGGATCCGTAATATTCAATTAAAAGCAGGGCCGGACTGGCGATCTGGCACTTCTGGCTAATGCCAGAGGGGCAGATGGCCAGGTAGGCTGATTTCTACTTGGAAGGTGGAGGCTACGCCTCCCGATTGGTGCACAGTGAGAGCCACTGGACTCGTGGTGGGTCTGGTGGCTCTCTGTGTGCCGCTGAGGTCCAGCAGAGAGGGGGGCATCACATGCTGTTGTTCCCTTCTCTCCTGCAAGCCGGGAGAGGCAGGGCACACATGCACGGTGAAGGTGCGCGTATGCCCGGTTTGTGCACACGAGCGACAAAGGTCACAAGTGTGCACAAATGCCAGGGCCCATTTGCCAGCCCAGTCCGTCACTGATTGAAAGGGTATCGCATACTTTTAAAAATCTGAGCATACAGTGTTGGACGGGGCTTTATGGGGATAAAGTCAGGATAGGAACCAATATTTAGGGGTGTGGCCATCCTCCACAGGGGGTGTGGCCAGCCTCCACAGAAGCTTGGGTAACCATTATATGTAAATTCTGCTAGGACACCGTCATGTACAGATATAAAAGCAATACAGTCTAAAGAATTTACAGTAGCCTCCTCCGTGGAAACTTTTCCAATTTGTTAAAGAGAGGTACATTGAAGTAAGATGTGATCATGCAGCCTCCTTAAGATATCATGTGCAGAAATGTCAGGGAAAATTTACCTCTTTGAGTCTGACAATTAAAATGTATCCTTATCTTAGAAAAAAAATTCTATAGCCGTGCAATTGTGTTACTTAACTATGTCCTTTTGTTACATAATTCAGAATACTTTCCTGCTATTGATGTGATTCATAAACTCATGGAGTAAATTAAACATTTGTTAATTATATTGCCGCTCATTCTTGTTTATGTTAGGAACGCCCAAGTAAGCCAGATGTTCCCTGGCTTTCTGACATACTTTGGTATAGTTGTTGTGACCTAGAGGAAGTTCTTCCATGCTTCAAAGGAATAAAAGTAGATATACTTTCTGCACCTGTTGTCATCCATTTAGGTAAGTGTGTGTTTAAATGTATGTTGTGGAACTTGAAATACAATCAACTTTGATATCTTATTATAGGACCAGACAATCAGCAATTAAGGGGACAATTCTGATTAATCAAAGGGGGGGTTCAGCGGATATAGTAGGCAGTACTTTGAAGTAGTTGTTTCAGTCACCATCAAACAATCTGCAATATTCAAGGTGAATGGACTATAATTCAGTTAGTCAGACATGTGCAGATACAGTAGGTCCACATACCTTCATCTCAAAATCGCACTAAATAGCCATGTTTAGTGTGCCATGGACTTTGCCGTGCCAAAACACTAATCCTAAACACTGATATAAATAGTAAACTTGATTGGTCTGGGGGGCGTGGCCTGAGCGCCATACTGGATAGACGTGCTGCGACAGAGCTCCGTCTCCGGGGTGCAGATTTCACCCTATTTCCCCGTCTTATACCCCAGCAAAAGTCCTCGGAAGGTCCCTCAGATCCCCCTGACCCCAAACGCACTAGGTGGGGGTAGGTTGCGGAGCCGGGGAGAGCGCGGCGCTCTCCTGCGGGTTGCGGCCTGCCACCAGCTGAAGCCGGGGGCTAAATTTATCTTCCGACACCGGGAGCCGCGCTCCAGCTATCAGAGGAGGCCGCGGCCAACGAACAGCCTCTATCCTCGGACGGGGTCCTTTCCCCGCAGACGCTCAGCCGGGACACCTCTGCCGCAAAGCCCATCAGAGCGGTGAGGAGAGAGGGGCTGGGAGGAGCGCCCCGCACGAGTGGAATATCGCGGCCGCCATTACACGAGCTACATCACCCTGCCACGCGGCGGGAACGAAGCTGCAGAGCCAAGAGGAGAGGAGATAAGTACTTCTTACAAGGGGACATTGGGGCCTCCCTAAGCATACACAGATCCCCCCTCCCTTTCTATATACAACCTGCTTGAGGAAACAATACCCACGTAGGATCCGTCCAATACACTGAAACCCCTGCCTCTTCCTCACCCCCCTTCTTCTTCCCACTTCAGACTCCCACTGGCCTGTAGTCAACTGTGCTCACCTGAGGTGGATATAGCTGCCCTTACAGTGATAACTGCCCCATGCAGAATTACCCAGAAGGGCAACAGTGACTGTGACAGTGAACTCTTAAGCTTAAAGCACACAAGACAGCACGCCTGTCTCTGATCCTTATACATCACAGGTCTGGGTTTGACACACTAAATAACTTGGATCTGTAGACGTAACCAGCATTAGATATACACTGCATTGGTCCAGATAGAGGGAGACCGGAAAGCAGGACAGTAGCCACGTAATCTACCTTCCAGTGACATCTCATTATAGGGCCTCTACATCTGTTATCCTCCTGCACAAGAAGCAAACCTAAGCTAAAGCCCCATCTTGTGGCTGATTAGTGAAATTGCACCTATACAGTTACCAAGAGCCCAGGGTTTGATGAAAACAGCTCATACAGGGAGCGGACAATTGGCTGCTCTGCCGAGACGGAACCCCTGCCATACCCATGGGACAATAATTGTTGCATGACCAAGCCATGACCCCCTAGCCACCCACCAGATATGGGGTTTCGCTGACACCGTATCCCACCACCTCTTCGGCCTACTCATAAACTAATGACAAGCTACTACTCCTTTGAAGACGTCCACCTCTAGAGATTTTAGTATACCACTCACTTATGGGGAAAACAAGACGGAACCCCCAGGCATCGGCGTCTAAAAATCAAGGCGGGAGCCAACTTACAACGAACATCTTCAGGTATCTTGCTCCACACCCAGACCTTAACGCCGAGGAATCACCAGCACCCTCAGAGAGCTCCAGGTCGCCGAGAGACCCACTCCAAATGGAGTCCACACCGGACCCACATCCCTCCCAAGATTCTGAAGTGACTCTGTCTGAGGTACTATCCTATCTCCGCACTCTTCCCACCAAGAATGACCTCCCGTCAAAAAAAGACTTTGTCGATTTAGAGCAATCTCTGCGGGAATCCATCAAGCAGGAAGTTTCTGCGATCCAAGCGGACCTTGCTCAGACCTCTCATAGAGTGGTAACTCTGGAAGACCGCACAGACACCCTGGTGACCTTCCAAGACAAACTAAGAGAGGTTACTGCAGTGCATGCCCAGGAACTCAAAATGCTCCAACGTCGAATAGACGATATCGACAACAGAGGGAGGAGGAATAATCTACGGATTCGCGGGCTCTCTGAAGACATCCAGGGGCCTGGGCTGATAGACGCCCTAACTAAAATCTTTAATGAGATCCTAGAGGCAGACCCAGACTCCACCATTATGTTCGACCGGGCACATCGGGCCCTGAAACCTAAAGGTCCACAATCTGAGAGACCGAGAGACGTTATTTGCAGATTACACTACCATAAAGACCGAGAAGCCATATTGATGAAATCAAGAAAACTTGACGCCATCGAATTCAACAGGGACAGGATAAGCATCTTCCCAGACCTGTCCTGGTCCACGCTACAGCAGAGGCGTATGCTGAAACCCCTCACAGATATCCTGAAACAAAACCAGATCAGATTCAGGTGGGGCTTTCCGCTCAGCATTCAAGCAACCCGAGACGGTAAACAAGCCATGCTACAGGACCCGGCCGACCTAGAAGATTTTTGCTTGACCTTGAACATTCCCAAGCCACATTTAAGCGAGTGGACCCAGCTCTCGACCAGGTTGGACCCTCCCCCATTGCCGTTGCACGTCAGCCCTTGGATACCAGTGGACAGAGGCACGGGAGGAGCCACCTCTAACAGCCCAGCAAATCGTGACTCTGTTACCTGAAGTCCACACCGCACAGAGGATGCGTCTGTTTGGAGAGCGACCAGATGAAGGGCCAAGACCGTAAGAGCCCTTGACAACAATATGGTTGTACCATGACAACTCGCACGTCTGCCCCCCTTTGTTGTTGTTTTTGCCTGTTGTCTGTTTCTTCTTCTTTTATCTGCCTCCCACACTATTGGCTGGATATACGGGACGTTATTCAAACAGAGAAGGTGGGACCCTTACCTAGGTCTGGACGATATCTGGGGCATAAGGGGGCTACCAGGTAGAGATACCCTCCAACGTTGCTTCCCTCCCTTCCCTCATATAATTTAGGTCACAAAGGGCTCCCCATGGTTAATGAGGCCATAACAATTAACCCATGTTGGTAGCTTGTTACCTTTCTTCACTAAGACCAGTTTTCCATTTGCCGAATGTTCTTTGAGTTGTTACATAAAGTGTTTACATATTTGTAAGGTGGGGTATGGTAAATGCGCACCCCAGTTCGGGTGAACCACGAAAGAGCAGGATAGAGATGCTCATACAAAGCATCACTGATCCCGCCAGTGGTTACGTTACTCATTTGCATTTTTTGCATATTTTGTCCGAATTAGTACTACGATACTTGTTCTTAGTATGTTATATGTTACCTATGTTTTTTTTTTATTTTCTTCGCCCCTCCCTCCCCTCCCCCTCTTCCCCCCTTACTTTCCCTATACCCCCCCTGGTCTGGGGACAACCACCAACTTATGTACAGGAACTTGAGGAGTCTCTCCATGAGATGATTGCCTTGCTTACCAACTACCCAACATGACATCCAGAACACCTACACTTAACCTTCTCTCATTAAATGTTAAAGGTGTAAATATCCCTGAGAAGAGATCCACTTTGCTCAGAGACCTCAGAGCTAGAAAGGCAGATGTGGCGTTCATTCAGGAAACCCACTTTAAGGAGGGCTCAGCGCCCAAACTCTTTAATCACTATTACCCTGTTGTCTACACCAGTAATAACCCGCTGGGGAAAACCTTGGGAGTAGCCATGTTATTGTCTCGCAATATACACCCTACAGACATCACTCACCACGAGTTAATCAAGGGGAGGTGTCAGCTGCTTAAATTCACGCTCTTTGCCCAAAAATACACGCTAGTGAATGTATATTCCCCCAACACTAAGCAACGACAATTTTTAAGCAAGGTCCTCCGGTTGGTAGAGCCACTGAAGGAGGGTTGTTTTATAATGGGTGGTGACTTCAATTGGACATTAGACCCCCTCATAGACTGCAACCCCCCTCCCAAATCCTCACGCATGAAGGACCATCGTAAGGTCAAACAGCTCCTGCATGAATACCAGTTGGTAGACATATGGAGAATACAGCATCCAATAGATAAAGATTATACCTTTTTCTCGCATCCCCACTCGGTATATACCCGAATAGACTATTTCTTAGTAAATCACCTACATCTACAACACTTCACTGGGAGCGAAGTGGGACACATAACTTGGTCAGACCATGCACCCATTAGTATTCAGGTTCAGATGCCCCTCGCCCCCCCAAGACATTGGTCATGGCGACTCAACGAGCTATTGCTCTCAGATGTTAGAATGAAGAAAGAACTTGAGTCCACTATTGCGGATTACATTTCCCTTAATGATAACAACCAAACCTCATCGGTTTATGTATGGGAGGCACACAAATGTGTTATAAGGGGAAAGTGCATACAATTAGGTTCCCGGCTAAAAAAGGAAAAAGAAGCCAGGAAATTAGAATTGCTAGAACAGATTAAAACCCTTGAACTATCCCATAAAACGCACCTCTCACCAGACACCCTAAAAGAACTCACTCAGGCTAGGTCCTCCCTTAACCAATTGTTGAGAGACAAAACAAAACAGGAATTGCGCAAGTGCAGACACAAGTTCTACCTTTGGGGTAACAAACCCGGCGCGATGTTAGCAAAAGCTCTTAGGGCCCAAAGAACACAAACATATGTCCACTCCATAACCGACCACAAGGGGAAAAAAGTCCATAACTTCCCGCAAATAGCGAAGGCCTTTGAGGACTATTATACACGGCTATATAACTTAAAGGGTTCCCCCCCCGCTGCAGAGGACCCAGACCACAAGCGAGAAATCAGGGAATATCTAGCATCATTACACTTTCCACGACTCTCAGAGGTAGACATGCTTTGGCTTGATCAACCTTTCACGATAGAGGAATTAGAAACCGCTCTCAAAAATACTCCCTCTGGGAAGAGCCCTGGCCCAGATGGCTTCACAATAAGCTACTATAAAACATTCCGTTCCCAACTGATGCCCCTGTTTCTGAAAGCATGTAACGCAATAACAAAAAACACCCCCTTCACCCCCCAAAGTTTGGAAGCCCACATCACAATAATCCCTAAAGAGGGGAAAGACCCCAGTCAGTGCACCAGCTATAGACCTATTTCCCTTCTAAACAATGACATAAAACTCTACGCTAAACTTATTGCCCTACGCTTAAGCTCTCTTTTACCCGGGCTGATCCACGAGGATCAGGTAGGCTTTGTGGCTGGACGGGAAGCCAAAGATAATACAACAAAAATAATTGACCTAATACATTTCGTGCGAACCCAGAATATTCATATGATACTGCTGTCAACGGACGCCGAAAAGGCGTTCGACAGGATAGATTGGTCATTCATGGAGGCCATGCTTGAACATATTGGAATAGGGCCAGAATGCTTCCACCGCATTATGGCGCTATATAGCTCCCCCTCCGCACAGGTGAGAGTGAATGGGGCGCTCTCTGGCGGGTTCAATATCAGCAATGGTACTCGCCAGGGATGTCCCCTTTCGCCCCTAATCTTTGTATTATGTATGGAGGCTCTAGCGAGAGCAATTCGACTAAACCAAAACATCAAGGGAGTTAAGGTGGGGAAATCAGAACACAAATTAGCCTTATATGCGGACGATCTTCTGGCATCAATAACAGACCCAGTCACTTCAATGCCTTCGTTGATGGTGGAATTGGACAGATTCGCACGTTTGTCCAATTTTAAAATCAACTATACAAAATCGGTGGCACTGAACATTTCAACCCCAGACAATGTAGTTGAGGGAATAAAAAAGGCGTTCCCGTTCCATTGGCACGAAGATCGCATTAAATATTTGGGTACCTGGATAGCAAAAAACAATAACATGCTCTTCCAAATGAACTTCCCCCCACTTCTAAAAAACATAAGGGCGGACTTAGTTAAATGGTCTTCACTTAAATTATCATGGCTAGGTAGAATTAATGTAATCAAAATGAATACCCTCCCCAAAGTTCTGTATTTACTTCAAGCGCTGCCGGTGACAATCCCACCCTCCTTCTTTAGAGAGCTACAGGGAGAAGTAGGGAAATTTATATGGGGCAAACAGAGACCACGTGTCTCTCAACACACGCTCATACAAAGACGGGAAAAAGGTGGCCTTCAATTACCCCATTTCCTAAGCTACTATCATTCAGTTCACCTTACTAGGATCATAGAATTATCAAGGCCTCACCAATTTAAGCTATGGCCCTCCATAGAGGGGCACACGGTGGGTATGTCACCAAGAGCGATATTCTGGCTTCAGAAACTTCCCACATTGCAGCATCCTACACTGACCCCAACGATCCAATGCTGGCGTAACTATAAAAATCGTTCCTTTTTTAAAACAGGAGTCTCATTACTAACGCCTTTACTTAACAACCCGGAGTTCCCCCCGGGAGAAACACTGCGATCCTTTCCTACGCGCTATTCATTAGACATATCATACCTAGGGCAGATAACGGACAAGACAGGGCTGAGATCCTTCACAGACATACGTGAGAGCACTGGCCTACCGGCAAACCTCTTTTGGCTATACCTACAGATCAGACATTATATATCCACTCTCCCCAAAAGAACTCAGGGATGGGAGCCTACTCCATTTGAATTGCTAATCCTCTCACAAGAACCCCCGAGACACCTGATCTCTCAACTATACCAGATCTGTATAGAAAGCCGAACAACAGACATGCCAGGTTATGCACTGGCATGGAACAAAGAATTGCCCGGAGAGTTGTCGGTGGACCAGTGGTCAAAAATTTTTAAATTTACCTCAATTGCCTCGCCCTCGATACAGACATTAGAGACGCAATATAAGGTCCTCACCCGATGGTATAGATGCCCACAGACCCTTCATCAAATCAATAGATCGCTACCCAATTCATGTTGGAGATGCAATCAAGCTCCAGGGACTCACATTCATATATGGTGGTCCTGCCCAACTATCCAAACTTATTGGCGCTCGATTCACAAGTTGACAGAAACAATAATTGGCACCCCGTTACCTTTCTGCCCTGAACTCTGGCTTTTTAATCTTATAGACCTCCCAATTTCCAGTTTTAAAAAGTCTCTGATCAGACATCTACTAAATGCGGCAAGGGCAGTGATCCCATGCTACTGGAGGGCATCAGATGCCCCCCCTGTAATCTCTTGGCTGAATAGGATAGATCTTTATATGAATATGGAGGACCTATCTTCATTCTTGAAGGATTCCTCACAGGCGTTCGCCGCCACATGGTTGAACTGGCTTACTTTCAAAGAATCACAAGAGTACTCCCTGCTGATACAGAGATCGACCCCTCACTAAAACATGTCCCTTAGACAGAATTCATGAATCCTATGGTTACCTGACTTCCCCGACCTTCTCCCCCCCCTACCCCCCCTCATACATCCCTTCTTTACCTCCACCCACCACCCCCCCCCTCACTTTTAATCCTTATGCTTCTATGCAAACTAGTTGTTACCATACTAGTCCATATTTTCCTTTCAGTTACTTTGCTGGGTAACACGAAGTCTAACGAATTAGTGGAATTTATACTACATTGGACTTCGTAATTTCAGTGTTAGCAGGAAATTTCATTGTACTGATTGATTGTAATTAACTAGTTGTTTGTTTATCTTTTTTATTATTGCTTAATAAAAACTGATTGCAAAAAAAAAAAAAAAAAAAAATAGTAAACTTGTGGACAAATGTCTAGGGTAAAAAAAACAGGTATAATATCAGTGACCTTTGTTATGCATCTTTACACTTAATACGCACATGCGCAGAACCCCTGTCATTGGAACGGGGCCGATCGGTACTGAATCACCCCCTATGTGTGAACAAAGACACCCAATTATAGATTAAGTAGCAGAGTAAAGGAAACACTGCACAGTGTGGAATCGCGCCAAGTGTCTCATGCCATATGGCAAAAGAAGGATATGAGCACACCTCTGTACCATAAAATGTCGTGTGCCGTATGTTTCCCAACAATGGAGTTCGACTATGGAGGCAAAAAAACAGACTAAAGTTAAACAAAAATAGAACACAACAATATACAAACATTGGGAAAACTTGCCCACCATCATCAATTGCTATTTCTTCTGATCTGCTCAGTATGCATACATTTCTCTTTGGAGAAAATAGAGATGTTTTCCATTAAAACGCTGATGTCATTGAAATCTGTATTCTTCTAAATGGAAGGAGGATATTTGTTAGGGCTGCGATGATGTGGTCCAACAACAGAATTGTCTTGAGTATAAATATATATACTCATCTATTTTCTCATACTAAGGACATAATTAGCTTTTTTATCCTTCAAAGAACTATGAAATTAGTTGAAAATTACAGTGGGATTTCTCCCAAACACAATTAATTCCATCTTCCTTTGGGGGAGAAAACAAATGATGTAATCCCCATAGGTAATGATAAAATGAATAAATTTGCTAGAAAACAGCAATTTGAGGCACACAGTAGGTTTTCGTGTACATGGTTGTGGTTCAAGGTGAACTATATGGTCCAACAAGTACCAAGTAGATTAAGTATGCTTACAGGACCATTTACCTCCATCCACTTATTTCCTAAAATGTATCATTTACGAGAAGCAGGCAACCAGTTTTTGCGGGATACTACATCTTTTAGTCATTAGATGTGGAAACGCTCCCAATCCTCCTGCCATTATGTGAGGAAGCATGAATAAAATATAATGATGTATATTCAGTTAGTCACACTCACCCACCAAAATGTTATACTGTAGGCATTTTGTAGGGCAATGGTGTGACATCTCTGCCCTCTGTGTGTAATTGTTCAGGCTACACCAAGAGTGGATAGAATAAGCATAATTAATGAACAAGTTCAGTATAGACATAAAATATTATTCCAGTATATTAGTTTCCAGCTAAGTTTGATTTTTGTGTAATGCAGTTTTATCCAGGCTTTAGTATAGCAAGTGCATTACTATTATGTTCACCTGTCAAGCAATCATTAAATGTAATCTTTTGTTTCTATTTCCCAGGGTCCCTTGAAATTCAGATAAATCCTAGTTCGTGGGACGGCTATAACACACAGTCCGCCAGTAAGCAATCTGGGAAGGAAAATGCAATAGTGCCTGGATCATGGGATGAAATGCTAAACTTATTTCAGAAGCTGATACTTATTAAAAGTGTAGCAGAAGAGAAGGTAAATATGTATTTTCAGTAAATAACCATGCAAGGAAATACTTTTATTTATGTAACAAGTCATTATTAAGTGCTTTCAAAAGACATAATCCAATATATGTATGGCCATATAATCTTCACATAATGTAATGCCAAAGAAAGAGTGAATCTCCCACACAGATACAGATGCCTTTACTGTCTGATCATGGTTAAGCATCCTCACTCATTGCTAGAAAAGTCCAAATGGGATTTTTATATTGATCATTGATGACTGTGGACCCCTTATTTTAGTAGCCGTATTCAATGTAAGGGACAAATCCTCGCCGTGAGAGGGCAGCGAGGATCCCCTTAACAGCAAGGTTCACAGGAAATGCAACAAGTCCGCTGCATTTTGTGGCAAGCCTCACCGTTTTAAAGGCCACACTTGCCGTTTCCACCTTCCCTCAGGGAACAGGCGAGGTTGGAAACAGCGAGTGAAGGAGATGGAGTTGAATACTTGACGGCAAGCTATCAACACTTTGTGCCGTCATATCTCGCTATCAGGGGCATTGAATACCCCTCATAATCATAAAAAACTATGGCCAATAACTCTCATTTAAGTGAGCCATAAGTTCCTCATTGTAGTGTAGAGGCTGGAACTTACCAAGCAATTTTATTCATATTATTTGGAATGAAAACTAATCTGCTTTACACAAAGATGCTGTCTGCAAACACTTGTATAATGAAATGCATTTTTCTATTGATTTTGTATGTGCAGCAATACTTTCTTTAATTGGCAGTTAATTACCAGCTCTAAGATTAGGAAATAGTAACATTCAGTCACTTAAGCAAACAACTGAAAGAACATTTTAGCATATTTAATATTTAGTTTATATCAAAGCTCAACTTCGACAAACTGTGTTGAGAATAATAGTAGAACCATTTCCATAGAATTATTTAGTTATTTAGTGGTTCCCAAACTGTCATGTATCACAGAGCCCTAGAGTATCAGCTTATGTTTCACAAAGAAGTTTTTTTAATGATACATTTGGGAAAAAAATTAATTAAATTGGGCCTATTTGCCATCCTTAGAGTCAGTTATGCGTTGGTGAACAGTTGTGTTTATGATGGGTAGATTTGTTAAGCTCGGTGAAGTATTAAAGTGTCTGGTTTTTATCACCGGCCAATCAGCTCCTACCTGTAATTTTTCAAACCAAGTCTGTAACTTCACAGGTAGGAGCTGATTGGCTGGTGATAAAACCAGACACTTTATCACTTCACTAAGCCTAATAAATCTGCCCCTGAGTGTCCTGCCATTTTATGATTAGCAGCCACTAGCACTGGTTTTGCCTATCACTTTGACAAAAAAATAATTTGAATTAGTCCTGGACCTCCAGCCTGAGGCACCCCTGCAAGAGCCTTTGTGTTCCAAAACATAATGTAACTTTACACTAACCACTCTAAACTGTCACATACACTTATAACACAGGGGCATTAACTTATTTATTCATCCACGTCAGTTAATAGTTTGGGACTATTCTTTGTCTCTTATTTTTGTAAATAATATTTGTTTTTAAATTGTAGGTTGTTTTCGCTATCACAGAATTTGTGATTAATAATCTGGGGAAGAAATTCATCGAGAACCCTCCTGTCGATCTGGCTACCCTTTACCAAGACATGTCACCCACTACTCCTTTAGTTTTTATACTAAGCACGGGATCAGATCCAATGGGAGCATTTCAGAGATTTGCAAAAGAAAAAGGATACTTAGAACGGTAAAACAGATTTTTATATTTACTAAATACTGTTGATTTTTTTTTGTTATGACTGCTTGAGTCTCTTATAATTACTCAAAATTAGTATTATTATGTTATTTGCCATTCACCAAAATTAGAGTATTATACTTTAAATAGTTGTGGCAATTATAATATGGAGGAAACCATTTATGATTTGAAATAATACAGAATACTCAGCACTTGTATATGGTTAGTACATAGTGAAGTAGACAATACAAAGAGTGGAGGAAAGTTTTTAGAAGATGGAGGAAAAGTTAAATGCTAAGAAAAAATATAAAATAAAATAAAAATTAAAAAATAATAAAATAAAGGTACTTGTGTAGTTTCACGGCGCCACCGTGCGCACAGTCTCTTATGTGGAACTACAAGTACCACAATGACCTGTCAGCGATGGGCAGCGCGCGCTGCTGCTGCCAGCGCTATGCTGCTGCCAGCGCTATGCTGATAACGTACATTACATCTAGAGCGGCACAAGCTCAGTAAACACAGAGTCTGGCAAGTTTGCCAAGTTTCATAAGAGACTGCGCGCGGTGACGCCGTGAAACTACACAAGTACCAAAATAAAATATAAAATAAAAATAATAAAATGTGCAAAAATATATACACTCTTTTGTGGGGGGTTAGGAGGGCACCAGTCCGAAATTGGAGGCTGACTAGCTCACCCTAATGACTACCTGAGTTCTGATGTTTGAGTCCTCAGGTGGCTGAAGACGGCAGAGTGTTGCCAATCAGCAACTTCTGCGCGTTGCGGGCGGCTTCTGGTGCCATTACCCAATTCTCCGGCTTCTGCCTTTTGTCAGCATCTAGCGGGAGTGGACGGCAATGTCTCCTCTGGGGGTCACTCTTCGCAAACCAATGCGTTTGGCATCCATAAGATGCTTTTTCAAGGATATTTTCTTTAAAAACTGGTTTCTTTTTTATAGCAAACTTTATTGATAAAAACGAAAATGAAAGGAAAGTTCCTGTTTTTAGATATATTCCTGGTAACCATGCGGTTGCCGCCGAAACGCAAGGCATCCGGTTCCGGGTACTTCCGGTTTTATCAATAAAGTTTGCTATAAAAAAGAAACCAGTTTTTAAAGAAAATATCCTTGAAAAAGCATCCTATGGATGCGAAAAGCATTGGATTTCCAAGAGGGACCCCTAGAGGAGACTTTGCCGCCCACTCCCGTTAGACGCTAACTGAAGGCAGAAGCTGGAGAATCGGGTGATGTCACCAGAAGCCGCCCGCCACGTGCAGAAGCTGCTGATCGGCAACACGCTGCCATCTTCAGCCACCTGAGGACTCAAACATCGGAACCCAGGTAGTCGTTAGGGTGAGCTAGTCAGCCTCCAATTTCGGACTGGTGCCCTCCTAACCCCCAACAAAAGAGTGTATATATTTTTGAAATTTTATTATTTTTATTTTATATTTTATTTTATTTTATTATTTTTAAATTTTTATTTATTATTTTTTCTTTAGCATTTAACTTTTCCTCCATCTTCTATAAACTTTCCTCCACTCTTTGTATTGTCTACCTAACTATTTACTAACCATATACAAGCTCCGAGTATTCTTTTGCTCTTTTGCAAATCCTTTAGCATATTATAAAGTTATTGAAATACATTTTTGAACCATCAATATAAAAATTTCCCTTTTCTGTTTTCTATAAACTCAGAGTAGTTATGCTACAGAATTCATTACATTTTATAGATGCTAAATTGAATATCTCCATTTATGGTTGCACAAAACAGGGTTTATAAAATAAATATAAATAAATATATATATATATATATATATATATATATATATATATATACTGTTGATGTATTCACCAAATACATGAAAAATATTTGTTAATTCGCTTTTCATTGGTGGGTTACACTAATGGTATTTTTGCCAACTCTTTTTAGGGTACAGTCAATTTCTCTTGGTCAAGGACAGGGGCCAATTGCAGAAAGTATGGTAAAGGATGCCATGAAGAGTGGGAATTGGATATTTCTACAAAACTGCCACCTAGCTGTGTCATGGATGTTGCCTATGGAAGAACTTATCAAAAGTTTTACTGAACCAAGTATGTGCCCATAAAACTATGTTTTTACATTTTACATCTATGAGTTTGTCATTTTGGGCAGTATTCAATGCGGCCGGAGAGGGGGTTAAACAGCGGGGATTGCCGAAAACAAGCTACCCTTGCCGTTTAACTCCCGTGCCAGCCACTCACCATATTCAATGTTCTGGGGGAACCCTCGCTGTCAGATGATGGTGAGGATACTCCAAAACAGCGAGGCTCGAGGCTAATGCACAGAGCCCCCTGCATTTAGATGTGAGCCTCCCTGTTTTGGCGGCCGTACGTGCTGTTTCCACGTCGCTGCAAAAACCCAGCGACATGGAAACGTTGTGTAGGGGGTGAGTTGAATACTGACCGTGCAAGCTGTGACATCGAGCAGTCAGTGCTGCTCGCTGTCACAGCTCGCAAAAACCTTTCAATATACCCCTTTGATGTTAAGCCTTGTAAAATTAAACCTATTTATTAATGGATTTACATACAAATTAATGTGGGTATTAAAATAATTTAACCCTTTGAGTACCAACATCTATGTGAGCGATGTACAAAATATCCACTAAAAATGCCAGTGTCGCTCACATTTGTTATATAAATTCAAATGAAAAATGTTGTGTAAAAAAAGATGATATTTCCTATATAAGTTAAACATTACAGGACATTAGGTAAATAAAAATGTTTATTTGGCAATTTTCACACCTATTTTGACAAATTCACTTGGCACTTAAAGGGTTAATAAGAAAAAATGTATATGAAATGTATATAACATCTTAGAAAGCAAGTACAGACATACATATTAAGAAATCTCAATCTCAGTTTGATATCAGTCAGAAAGATGATTGGCTTCATTCAGATTTGCTTTATCAGCCTAAACATCTGGCAAAAATACGGTGTTTCTTTGCCACACTCCTGTTCCCATAGGATAGTATGTGACTTCCTTGTGAATGCAGATGAGGCAGGGAGCTGTATCATACTGAGAAAGAATGTCATGGAGAGAGCTTAGCTCAATCTTAAACCCCACTAAGCCATGAGTAGTTTATATACTGGGCATATTTTATCGGAAATTCAGGCCTAATATACAGGGTGGGCCGATAAGACAAAATTATTTTGCTTTCTATTTATTACACTGTATCATCCTGTTATTTTTATTCTGATTCATTAATATAAAAATGCCTTTCTTTACTGTATATCTGTTTGTCCTAACTAATAATTTTATCAACAAAAGCTTAGTTACATATTACATGATGATATGTACAGCATTATGATGAACTTTTAAAGGATATTTTAGTCCTGCAAGGCAGAGCCTGGAAATTTTCCGGCCTCAACTGCACTGCCGCAGAGGGCTGTCCCAGAAAATTTCGGCCAATATGAAGGTGTGCGCCAATGGTGACTGCAGCTGTGTACCACTGGCGCATCACCTCTCTGGGCACTTCTCACAGTGTTAGCACCCCACCTCCCCACCTGTCGCTCCCCCTAGCCGCTCTGCTCCGGTGATCATACGCCGGAGCTCCCCTGCCACTGCCCCCACCGCCATTAGTTGCAGTGAGCAGATGGCAGACTCGGGGGGCTCTGAAGTTCGGGCACGCGAATTCTCCCAAGCCGCCCCAAACAACCCCGAGTCTGCCACCTCACTGTCTGCTGTGAGTGGTGGCTGTGGCAGCAGCAGGGGAGCTCCGGCATATATGCTCTTTGGTGGGTATTGCTGGGGCAGGACAAACCTGCCCTGGTAGGTTTGTCCCGTTTGTCTTGCCCCAGCAAAACCCACCACTCAAGGGGTTATAAGGGGTAAGCTTTCACATTTCATGTTCAGCCAAATACCAAATTGCCTGTAACTGGAAGATCCCCGCAGTCCCAAGTCACTGAGAATTTTTAAACAGGTTAAGGTTTGTGGCAAAATGGAGTATATCACCAGCCTCCAGAACAGCATGGTAAAACAATTCCATTCTATCTGGCTTCCATGGTATTCTCACCATAATACCCCCTTTCTGGTCTCAAGTAATATATCCCACTCTCAAAAATCAATGTGTTTCCAACTATCCCCTGACATCTTCGGAGAGCTACACCAGATCCCCCGCTTCCCCTCTTCCCTCCCCCTCAATGACAATCCTCATACTGTACTTGAGTTATTACAGAATACTTCTGATAAGCTACTCTTTTCCACTGCAATTGTGGTTGTTACTGAATCTACATTCAATAAAAATGTTGGAATATAATAGGGGTAAGCCTGCCACTTGGCCTGAGCACATCCTTTCTTTTCCAATTTGGCCACCCATGTGAGTAGTCAGATAGTTTAAATCTGGACAGATAAAGTGGAGGTCTCGGGTTATCTGCAAACTTATTTTAAGATCTATTTATATGACTTACTTTAAATTTCTAATTTGCTGCTTATTTTGGGGTGCACACACATGTCATTATTGAGCCAGTTTTTCAAAATTGCTGTGGATATGATCAGCATGACACATTTTATATGACCAACATAATGACTGATTGTTTTTCTTTTATCTGGAGTCCGAGTTATGCTCCAACACACAGTCAAGTGACCAAAATCATGCATAGGGGGCGTACGTACGTATGGATCCTCTCCTGAAGGAGAAGGGCCCCGTTACTCCCCTAACCCCTCTCATCCATAAGGCCCAAGAGGGGAAAAGAGGGATCGGTGGGTCCTCCGCACCAAAGTTTGGAGAGACCCTCGGTAGTAGCCTTGCGGCTTGGGGTTGCCCTCAGGGACCACAGCTATCCCCAAAAGTAGAGAGCTTTGGTACGTGGAGAAGTGGGTATCCCATAAGGGTCGTACACACAGCCCAAAAAAAGTGACAAAGCTAACGGAAAAGGTGAAAAAGTGACAAACATGAGAAGTAAAAGAAATAAATAATTAAAGAGACCCCAGCCAGAAGGCCGGGGTGGGGGTGTGAAAAATTGTCCTACCCCAGCCAAAAGGTAAGGACACGTGCAGTGCTAACCTAAAGGGAGAGTGCGAAGTGCAAGTGCCATACTAGTGCACAGTGCCCAAGGTCCACCAGTGCAGGCTTCAGGCAACCCGAGTTTCCCGGCAAGGCAGCCAGCCAATCAGCGTCTGACCAAGTGTTTCTCTGCTCCTACCTAGGGTGTTTTCCAACCCCTGGCATGGGAATGGGTACTTCACTGGGCTTTTCCATTGACTCCCTTGAGAGTTGAGGCCCCCTCGGAAGAGCAATCTACTCAGTTCCAGTGTTTCTTGCATCCCAAGGTTAAAGTACTAAGCTGGGGTTTTTTGCTGACTCCCCATCAGAGGCTATAAACCTCTGGAATGGAAGCAATCTACTCAGTCCCAGCGTTTCCCTGCTCCTTGGGAATGGATACTAGACTGGGCCTTTCCCTGTCTCATCCTTCAGGGGCTACAAACCCCATCAAGAGAGCCACCTACTGGGCCCAGTGTTTCTCCCCTCCCTTACCAGTGGAATTATGGAAACAACACTTCACACCATCTGGCAAGGGTGAAGGTACTCAGCCAGACTTTTCCCTGCCCCAAGCATGAGGGGTCCCATTCCCTCCGCCCATTGGAGCCGGTGGCCGGCTTTTCCAGGAGTGGCCAGGCCAAGGACTGCACTGCCAGGGCACACGGGTGGGATTTCAGTCGTGCGGGCGGCATTAACCTGCTCGCTGGGCTTCTAACACTTGCAACCCAGCAAGCAGGTCTGATTTGGGCCCATTGAGTAGTACAGTAGCTTGAGAATACGGTAGGATATACATATTGGAACTCCTAAACATATGGCTGTACATTGCACTTTTGCATATAATATGAAGGGCCCAGTATGTGAACTCCCTTAAATCCATCTGGTTGTCTGTCACTGACCTAGAAAACTGCACACAAAGGAGGCGTGACCACACATCCCAAAGGCACACTTACTGTGTGCTAGGTGACCAAGTCAACTCTAACTCTCTTACATGCCATCTCAGTGTTGTGAGCACCAGAGGTAGGTGAGTGAAGACATGTTCCACAATCCTACAGAACAGATGGGTGGGGAATGAGTCCAACTCTTAATCCATAAAGTTTGCTGATTTCCAACTATTAGGACAAAGTTACCCACAGTTTGGTTGGCAGGATAGATCCCCTTAAATTAGATTTTGTTACTTAAATAGGGGCAACAGTAGAGAATGAAGCCCCATAATTACATTTCTATTTATATTAGGTTTTGAACTTTTTGGGCAAGCATATTACTATAGACATATTTTTTTTCTTCTTATGCACTTTTTCCTGTACCTGCATAGTAATAGACCCAGAGAATATCTGGTTAAATCTCTCAGTTGTATGACTTATCCAGCTACGTCTCACTGGCTCTATACTTGTCATACTACTTCATCGTGAGTGAGATCACTGACATGACAGGCTTCTATACCAGCTCAGTGAAGGAAGTAGAGATGTGGGAATATTGAAGTGACACTTGCCAGGTTTTGCTTTGCTTGTGGAAATCAGTCTAATTTTATTCTCCTTGGAAAAGGCCAAGTGACATTGCCCTTGATTTGCATCTTGTCATTGGAAATTGATGTGATATGTAAGTGTACAACTAATTAAAGATTACTATTCTATGTACAGTAAGTAGCATGGGAAAAGAGGTTCCAGCATGGATCCTTTTTAATTGACATCTAGCTTGTGAGATCAACGTAACTGATTCCACCTTAAATGAAGTTATTGGTTCTCAATGTGGCATGGCAGGTTAATATCATGCTGGATGAATTACCATAATTCAGTGTAAGCAACAAAAACCTTTAAAACATGTTGTATATGTATAGTGTTGGTTATCCTTGATATATCTTATTTTAAAGAGAAAAACAGAGTGTACAGTGGAAACAGGGCCGGATTAAGGGTTGTGGGGGCCCTGGACAACAAAAGGTCTAGCCCCCCCCCCCCGCCCCCCCAACAGAGGCAGGTTCCACCTACAATATATATATATATATATATATTATAGCACAGCTGGGCAGAGCAGACACCCCTAATCTCACCTGCATGAGTTGTCTTTCAAAAGACCATGGTGGGGAACTGCTGGGGGGAGCTGCAGTGCACAAGTATCCCCCAGATGCAGCGCTGGGTCCCCTGTGGTTGCAGGATATCCCTCGTCTCTGATGTGGTGGTGGGTGTCACACACGGCAGTATGGCTCCTGTGGACGGATCTCCTGTGCAGCTTCACGGATCCTGTGCACCGGGTCTTCTCTGCACTGGGTCTCATGTCCAGTCTTGTGTGGTGCCAGATTTGTTCCTCTCAGAGCCACTTAAAGGGACAGCAGAGGGACAAATGAGCAGTCCGGCCCTTCCCTCTCTGCCAGAGTGGTTGGGTCCAGGGACAGCTGCACCCTCAGCACCCCTTTGATTTCAATGCAGGAAATAAAAGATATAGCATCAATAAAAATATATATATATATATATATATATATATGCAAATCAAAACCATCACCAATGAAACTGACTGGAAAGGGCTAGTCAGAAGACACAGATGAATACATTTAGGTGATGAAAGGATTTAATTCAAACTTGCCATTCAAGCCTCTGGGAACCAGAGTGCCTAAATGATGAATCCACCTTATTTCAGTCGGAAACAGTCTCTTATCTATGACGCAAGTACGCCATTTTTTCAATTCTTGTTCAATACCCCAAAAAGTTAGTGATAAAGCATTCTTTAGCTTCATGAACAGTTCCAAAATGTACAGACACTGTATGTGCCATCAGTTGTTTGTGAATGTTATACACAGGGGCATAACTATAACTCTGTGGCCCCCCATAGAAAAAAATGTTGAGTCCCCCCCCCCCCCGTGCACACACACACACACACACACAATGTGTGAGGGAGAGAAAGTAAGTGAGAGAGGGTGTGAGGAAGAGACAGGGAGGGAGAGAGGGTGCAAACGAAAGATGGAGTGAGAGAGGGTGCAAACGAGAGACAGGGAGTGCAAGAGGGTGTGAGGGAGAGATGGGAAGTGAAAGAATGTGAGTGAAAGAAAGTGAGAGAGGGTGTGAGGGAGAGAGGGTGTGAGAAAGAGGCAGGGGGTGAGAGGGCGCAAAGGAGAAACAGGGAGTGAGAGGGTGTGTGTGTGTGTGTGTGTGAGAGACATTGAGTGAGAGAGGGTGTGAGGGAGAGGCAGGGAGTGAGAGAGGGTGTGAGGGAGAGAGAGAGAGAGAGAGAGAGAGAGAGAGAGAGAGAGAGAGGAAAAGTGGGGAAATAGGAGGGGGAGGAGAGAGATAGAGGAGAAAAAGAGACTAGGGGCAGAGCAAAATAGGAGAGGTAAGATGGAGGAGTTAAAAAGTGCTGGCAGAAAGAGATGGATCACTGCCGCTCCTGATTTGCTGCTGGGCCGCGAGCTGCTATTGGCTGGCGAAGTGTATAAGTCATGCTGATTTGGTGATTTTTTAAATTATATTACATAAAGTGTAACAACTTTGTCAGATGGTTACCTTTAAGTGTAATGTTTCCACTGTACACTATGTTTTTCTCGGTTTAATTGTGCACCCCTTTGTGCCTAAATATCTACTATTTAATATCTTATTTTAAATAACAAAAGCAACTTTGATCCCTTATGGTTTCCAAATATGTAAATATGTGGTTCTGCATATTAGAATATTTCATGTTAAAGTTGTGTCATGAAATAATAAATTGTCTGCAATAGGTTTAGTGTTATATGTCACAGCGCCTTTAAATTCTAGTGACTGAAGTGGCTTCTCTGTTTTACAGATGTTTCTATGAACGAGAACTTCAGGCTGTTCTTAAGCTCTATGCCAAGCAGAGTGTTCCCTGTCACTGTTCTTCAGAATTCTGTCAAGGTGAGATTATGTATCTATTATGTACTTATCCTCACTCATACAATGACACAGTGCTTTCCATAGGATCATATTCCCTGCAATGCAGCGTGATCATTTTACACAGTGCAATTATTTATCAATCTAGTTATAGAGACAAAAAATGTACGGCTATCTTCACATATTGCACTAGGCTTGTGGTTAGAATATTCATACAAATACAGTTCATGCTACATTCCATTAACAACTTTGTTTACAGCCTGGTTAAAGCTCTGGGAATAGCCCAGAGCTATTCAGTTATTCATTTTCATGTGAGGTCAACTCACAGGTAACATATATTAACCCATAGATTCCACCTTTAAGCCTCATACACGCTAAGGACCTTATTCTGGCCAATTCGCTCCCATGCTTGTTTGCGCAGGGGAGCAATGGTGTGCGACTGCGCATGCGCATAAACCATTATTAAATTGATTATTTCCAGGCGGCAGCAAGCGGTCACGCCCATTGGAATGCCCATCTTTTAATGGGTGTTCCCATGGAAATTCAGCAATGATGCGGCTTCGGAGGGTGGGGGGGGGAGCAGCTGATGTCAGCTGCACGAACGATTTCTACAGCACCTGCAAGTGGTGGACTCGCAAGGCTACCTTGCAACTCAACCAGAATAAGGTCCTTAATGACTAGTTAACTATGTTGGTGGTGCCGTTGGCCAAACAATGTTAAGTGTACACACGGAATGATTTTGGTAAATTATATTGTTCAGTGACATCACCAGGACCAGCTGAACATGTGGGTCATTGGCTATGTAGCCAAAAATCGACCTGCATGTTCAGCCGATATGTAAGTAATGTGGTCAGCACAGGTATATGGGGGGTAGGCAGGTAATCTGTATTCTTATTTTTGAGAGCAAAAAGTATTTTGTTTTTGTATCATCCTCGGCAGAATGGATGTGATTATAGCATTGTCCTAAACCTTTTTCACAGTAACCAAATGTCTGCTGAAAGCTGCACATACATTAATTGGATTTGTGTTAATGAGCCTGAATAAAAGCAAATTACTTGAGCTTTTTACATTTCGTAGGTTTATTCTTTTCTCCAGGGAAATCTTTTATTGGCATCACCCGCAAGGGTCCCAAACTTTCTAATATATGCACTCAATTTATGTTCTAGGATTGCGCACAGCCTGCTGCATTGTAATATCTACCAAGCAATACATTACTCAATAAGCATTGTGTATTTGCTGTAAAATAAAATATTGCGCACAGAATGTATTATATTCATGCTGTCCCATGCTCGCCAGATATAATATAGCTAATGTCTAACGTGCAGTGACACCTTCCATCTGAAATCATTAGTATTTCATCTGTTTACCAGTGTGACACTGCTGCTGGCACCTTTTAAGTCTGTTTTGTAGGAAAGTATTATGATCACCATTTAGCCTGTACATAGAAACGCTTTCGCTAGAGTGAATTTGGAATGGTTTGGCATCTTTTATGCCTCTGTATAATGCTGCTGAATGAGACACTAGATGCTATCAGCGGCTCAGCTAAAGACTCTTTCATCCGATGAGGCAAACATTATAATAATCCTTTCAATATTAAAGTCTTTAGCTTTGAAATGGGAATATGTCCTTGTCTTTCCAGAATAGCGTTTTAAAACCCACTCTCAGCCTGATTATATATTTGTTCATACAGAATTGAACATGTTCCCTCCCTGGATAGTTTCATTTAAAAGCAAATAAATAAGACTCCTCCATCAGATGTCTGGCAATGTGTATATGGACTCTGTGCGCAACCGAACTGTGTTCATTTTGCTCTGCATCAGTGATGTACTGTAACTATTCTGAAAGCGTCAAACCATCCCCAACCCCAGGCCTAATATAATAACTTGTCACCTGCAACAAACTAACATATGCATTACATATAAATCTGTCGGTCCTGACTCCCATAGCTATTGGTATAATTTATTTTACTGCTGGAATTTCTGTACTTTTTTTTTTATAGAATTTACCTGTTCTCTTTATTGTTTGTAACATTATTTTCACTACAGTATGTTTTTTTTTAACTTATGTAAACAAAAATAATCACAATTAATGCTTGAAACTTAGAAAGCAGAACTTTGCACAGTCCAATACAAAAATGTCTCCTTAATGCCTTTTTGTGACAGCTACATTTATACAGTTATGTGAATGAATTTCCACTAGACATGTTAATCATTGATTTTGAATACTGTCAAAATAAACATTAAATGAATCAGTCATTCATATTCTAAGTAGTAATATTTTATACATAAGGGGGCAGATGTATCAATCTGCCTATAACATTTTTAATATAACGTTTCCAACTTCTCCTGGCATAACGTTTACTAGCTTGGACTGTTTTCACCCTAATGTATCATTCTGCCGTTAGTGAGTAACGTTAATCGTTAACGCACCTCTTCTCCTTATTTGCCTTTTTTTTAACTTACATCCCCTTATGAGGCTGCCACCACGGGTCTTCGTTAAGTAGCTGCCGCCTGCGGGTCTTCCTTAAGTAGCTGCCGCCGCTGGTCCACCTTATTCAGCTGCCACCGCTGATCACCCTGATGTAGCTGCCACCTCTGGTCCCCTTTCCTCTGGAGCAGAAGACCAGCGGTGGCAGCTACATCAGGCGAAAACGCAGCCGCAGCTACATAAGGGGGATCCGCGGCAGTGGCTCCATCAACGGGACACGTTATAGCCACTTTGGCTTTGGCAGCTGTACCCTGTCCATCCTGGCCTCTGTAGCTTCCCCCCCCCCATCTCACTCCTGGCTGAGGCAGCTTCTCCATTGCCCTCTGCCTCCTGCCCGCATCAGCACCTACCTACATCCTGCCACCGGCTTCAGCTCCACATCCGCAGCTTGCCACCCGCCTCCCCCCTTTGGACATTGCAGCGGGTCTGTGTTACCTTGGTCGTGATAGCTGCTTCCCTGTCCCCATAGCAGCTGCTCCTTGTACCTCTGGACAAGGTAGTTTTCCCATCTGGCTGCAGCTTCCCAGCCCTCCTGGCCTCAACAGCTACTTTTTTTTATGTCCCCCCTGGCCGCAGAAGCTACTAGCCGTCACCCTGGCTGTAGCTCCCCAGCTGCGGTAGCTGCTTCCCCTTCCCTCCCGGCCGTGGCAGCTGTTTCCTCTTCCACTGCCCATGGCATTGCCTACCTGTGCCCCTGGGCTCTGCATTTTTGGGCTGTTGCTTCCTACTAGCACTTGTCCCCGGCAGCTGCTCCCCGTTGCCCTGGCCATTGTAGCTGCTTTCCCTTCCCTCCCAGCGGTGGCTACATCTCTATCTTTAATTTTAATAAGCAAGTGAGTCCAAACCACAATCCCTCTTGCTATATTGTGGTTTGGACTCACCTGCTCATTGATCTGGAACTGAGCCCCATTTCCTGGGAGAACTTTTGCCATCATATTGGACCTACACCGCATACATCGTCGAGGTTTTCCAGTGTTGGGTACACTTTGCCTCAATTAATCAGGATCTTAACACCTCCAGTGGCATTTCAACCAATTGGTCCCCCAAGGACTCTCAACAAGGGACTTGCCCAGACCAGTGCAGGTTAAACCATCTTATGAGGTTAAATCCACACCAGCTATCATTGTTTTAACTTTTTATTCACCCTGATTAATTGTTTATATTGTTTACATTAGTGTGCCATTAAATTTGTTAATTTTATAATTATTGATTCACTTGCAAGATTACTTTTTAATGCTGCTTCTACCACCTTTTTTTGTTTATTTCATCATAGCTACTGAGTAAGTCTCTGGCTGCTAAGTCCTGCAATGAGTGGCAACCAGTGGGGAAATTATTTGATGGAGCAGCCTATGAATGGATTTAGACATATTCGCTCGGCTGCAAATAAATTAGCAGCCATACATATCTATTCACACACAAAGCACATTTATTCGCAAGGTGGGATTTCACTCTAGCAGGGTGGCATTTACCTGATAGCTGGCCTTTAGGCTGTGTCACAACTTTCAGTCCATATGTACCATAGAAAGAAAGCAGCCCTTAACCAAAAATGGAAGAGATGTGTAAATCAATAATGTAATAGTATATAATAATTAAGTGGCATTGTCTGTACAGAAAATGTATAGGGTCGTAATAGACCAAAAATAGTACCACCCCTTGGTAGATTGTTTTTCTTGCTTTAGTCCATACATTATGTGTCCATTAAATCTATCCAACATGTTGTATTTTGGGCAGTTCGCTACCTCTTTATCTTGTATCAACCTTGGAGCATAAAAATGTGTGTGGGTTTTTCCTTAACATCATAGGTAACAGAAATGCTACTGTACAGTATGTATAGATTGGTAAATCTATACATAAGGCCAGGAGAAGTTATATTGCTGCAAGCATAGCAGAAGTTAGATTTTGTTGATTAGCTTATAATAACTTAGAAAGTTCTGAATTTGTGTACTTTTCAGTAATGGAAACTTTGCACCCAAAATTCAACGAATACTAAGCAATGTGCTCTTCGTTCTTGGGATACGTATGCAAACAGCAGTTTTGGGTTAACTTAAGTTTTCAATTGCCCAATATGAGGAAATCGGGAGGAAATAGATGTGTAGCAATGGTTGCTGATGAAAAGTTCCAAGTGATTGTTTGCAAGTCATGTAAGAAAGAATACACATTTGCATTGAAATTAGAAACATTGCACTCGATTAGCATCAATCAAACATTTTTTGTCACTGCCAGGAAACAGATTGGAATCCAGCAGTATGGAAACCACGGAATTGACACAGTATAGAATGAAATGTTAAACCCGATGTTCAACAAAGAGGTCAATCCATTCTCAGCAAATGACTTTCTGTTGCAGGTTACTAATGAGCCTCCAAAAGGTCTCCGTGCTAATATCCGTCGTGCCTTCACGGAAATTACTCCCACGTTCTTTGAAGAACATTTACTTGGCAGGAAATGGAGGAAGGTTATTTTTGGAGTTTGCTTTTTTCACGCCATCATTCAGGTGACTCTCAGTTTTACCAGCTAATCTAGTGGAACATATGGAGAGAAGGGGGTTAGCCAGCGCTCGGTTACCTATATGAGCGAAGGGGCTGCACAGTGGTGGGTTGCCCAGACCCACAAGGAAGTAGTGAACAAACAAAGTATACTATGCGCTCACCTTCTAACAGAAATTCTGCATGTGTGCAGAGATCTGTCTTTTAATGCACCCTGTGTGGTACTGAGTGATGGGGTTATTTAGAGGTTTGTGTTGATCAGAAATGATTAGAAGTGAGTCAATATAATCAAAGCACAGTTGCTTTATTAATGGGGTTAATACAAAGTGTGGGTATAGGTATCCCAATGGGGGATGAGTCACTGAGAGGGAAGAGGGATGAGGGAGGGGGGTTGTTCGTGGCAGCACTGTTGATAGTGCTGTACTGTCTGTGGTACCTGTATGAGTACTGCAAATGCAGGCAGGAGAGGGGAGATAAGTCAAATGGGTGCGTGGAGCACAGGGGGTGGTGCAGGGGGCTGGCGTCCCGTCCCCCCGCAGTGCACCTCTCACCTGTGTTCTGTCGGCGGAAGGTCCCGCGGCGTTCCTTGGAGATCTTCTCAGCCGCAGTACATACAGCGTATGGAAGACGCTGTGTACTCGGCTCTACAGTGACGCGGTAGAGCGCGACTTCCGGGTCCCGGCGCCTGGTTGCCAGGGAGACCGGAGCCGCGTTCAGGAGCGTCTGCACTGTAGGCTCAACTCCCATCCGGGAGGAGACTTGGGTGTAGATGAGGATGTGGGAGCAAGTGTTGCTGTCCAACGCGTTTCGACCGCTGTGCGGTCTTTTTCAAGGATGGTGATACGTGCATCAAGATGTTCATTTATAGCAGTTGATCGACACGCCCTCTAAGTATCTGATTGGTTCTGGTGCAATAAGGGAGTGTTCATGACGAGGGTGTCTGATTGTAGCCACCTGAAGTGAAGATTGCTAACTCAGATTGCCTGGTGTGTGGCTGTCGTATTAAAGCATGCACAGAATTAAAGTTTCTTAAAGTTAATATAGTACAAGTGTGTTAAGAGGATTGATCCATGATGGAGGGGATCTCCAGTCAGCCCAATGTACCATTATTAAAGTCAATGTTAAGGCCCAAGGGGTGTAGGGTCTTTAAGGTGAATATCCAGAATAACTCTCTTTTATTCAGGATGTCTAAGTGATCACCCCCTCTCCAATTAGTATCGGGAGCTTCTATTGCTGTGAAAACTAATCCCTTGGGGTTAGAGTTGTGCACGTCTTTAAAATGCATAGACACACTGTGCTTGGTGTACCCTATTTTTATGTTACGAATATGTTCGTAGAGTCTTACTTTGAGGGGCCTCGTGGTTCGGCCTACATATTCCTTTCCACAGGGGCATCTTAGGAGATATATGACCCCCTTGGTTTCGCATGATATCTGGTGTCTATGTTTAAATGTGAGATTAGTGGTGGTCGAGGTCCAAGTAGGTGAAATTTTGGTGGAGGGGTTGCTCAGGTTCTTACAGCCCGCACATCGACCGCAGTGGAAGAACCCTTTCTTGTCGGTAAGGGTGGTTTGTCTGCTTGCTGTTGGTTTGATATGATTTTTGACCAGTTTCTGTCTTAAGTCAGGTGCTTTACGGAATATGAGTCTGGGCCTATCAGGTAAAATGTCCTTAAGTTGGTGGTCCTGTCTGAGTATGTGCCAATGTTTTTTCAGTATGTGCCTGAGCTGGTTGGAGGATTGGTTGAACTGTGTTATGAAGTTGATTTCTTGTGTTGTCTGTGAATCGGTGGGGTCTTTATTGTTGGTGAGGGTAGTGGATCTGTCTATGGCGGATATGTCTCTGTATGCTTGGTCAACTATGTCCTGGTCGTAGTGTTTGTCTAGAAGTTGTTCCCTAAGTTGTGCGGATTGTGTATGGAAATCGTCATTTTTTGAACAGTTTCGTTTTATACGGCGGAACTGTCCTCTGGGAATGTTTTGAAGCCATGGTTTATAATGCCCACTATTGTAAAGAATATAGCTGTTTACGTCCACCTGTTTCCTGTATGTCTTTGTGTGTATTGTATTGGATTCTATGAAGACCTCTAGATCCAGGAACTGTACTGTGGTTTGACTTGCTGTTGATGTAAATTGGAGATTTCTGTCGTTGTGGTTGAGGTATTGCATGAATAGTTCCAATGAGTGTTTGGTGCCCTTCCAGATGAAAATGCAATCATCTATGTAACGCCGCCATAGGATCAAATTGGCGCTCCAGTCACGCTCACCCCATATGTAGTCCTCCTCCCATTTCCCCATAAAGAGGTTAGCGTAACTGGGCGCCACTTTTGATCCCATGGCGGTCCCGGTGGTCTGCAAATAAAAAGTGCCATTAAACCATGTATAATTGTGGTGTAGTATGAAATCAATGGAGTCAATGATAAACTGTATCTGGTCCTGTTGTAATGTTTGTGTTTTCTGAAGGAAGTGTCTAGTACTGTCTAAACCTTGGTGATGTTTGATGACGGTATAAAGTGATGTGACGTCACTGGTGACCAGCCAGTAGTCCTCTTGCCATTGTATTGTTTGTAATGTGTTGATAATGTCGGTCGTGTCCCTTATGTATGATGGTAGTTGCTTAACAATGCCTTGAAGGAAGGTGTCAGTGTATTGTGCTAGGTTGGAGCTGATGGAGTCAATGCCTGATATTATTGGTCGTCCGGGTGGTTTATGTAAGTCTTTGTGTATTTTAGGTAGGTAATAAAAAACGGGAATTTTTGGATGTGTTTGTCTGATGAAGTTGTATTCTGCTTTGTTGAGGATCCCAGTTGTGTGTCCTGTGTTGAGTAAGTCATGTAGTTCTTTGTTGAATTTGATGACAAACCCCATCATCCGGAACAGCAATATAGAGCCAGATACATACTCACACACTACACTAAAACCAAAGTCCACCTTCAATCCCACACATGTCAAGAGCCACCAGATCAAAACATTCGAAACATTAGTGACAGAAGATTTGGAACAACTGACTACAACCCACCATCAAAAACATAAACAAAACATGACATCCAATGAAAGACAAGCACTCAAGAACCTAGAAAACAACCACCAGATCATAATAAAACCAGCAGACAAAGGGGGGGGCATAGTCGTACTGAACAAAGCAGACTACATTACTGAATCACTCAGACTCCTTGGGGACCAGGACACCTATCAAATACTACCACATGACCCGACATCCAAATTCAACAAAGAACTACATGACTTACTCAACACAGGACACACAACTGGGATCCTCAACAAAGCAGAATACAACTTCATCAGACAAACACATCCAAAAATTCCCGTTTTTTATTACCTACCTAAAATACACAAAGACTTACATAAACCACCCGGACGACCAATAATATCAGGCATTGACTCCATCAGCTCCAACCTAGCACAATACACTGACACCTTCCTTCAAGGCATTGTTAAGCAACTACCATCATACATAAGGGACACGACCGACATTATCAACACATTACAAACAATACAATGGCAAGAGGACTACTGGCTGGTCACCAGTGACGTCACATCACTTTATACCGTCATCAAACATCACCAAGGTTTAGACAGTACCAGACACTTCCTTCAGAAAACACAAACATTACAACAGGACCAGATACAGTTTATCATTGACTCCATTGATTTCATACTACACCACAATTATACATGGTTTAATGGCACTTTTTATTTGCAGACCACCGGGACCGCCATGGGATCAAAAGTGGCGCCCAGTTACGCTAACCTCTTTATGGGGAAATGGGAGGAGGACTACATATGGGGTGAGCGTGACTGGAGCGCCAATTTGATCCTATGGCGGCGTTACATAGATGATTGCATTTTCATCTGGAAGGGCACCAAACACTCATTGGAACTATTCATGCAATACCTCAACCACAATGACAGAAATCTCCAATTTACATCAACAGCAAGTCAAACCACAGTACAGTTCCTGGATCTAGAGGTCTTCATAGAATCCAATACAATACACACAAAGACATACAGGAAACAGGTGGACGTAAACAGCTATATTCTTTACAATAGTGGGCATTATAAACCATGGCTTCAAAACATTCCCAGAGGACAGTTCCGCCGTATAAAACGAAACTGTTCAAAAAATGACGATTTCCATACACAATCCGCACAACTTAGGGAACAACTTCTAGACAAACACTACGACCAGGACATAGTTGACCAAGCATACAGAGACATATCCGCCATAGACAGATCCACTACCCTCACCAACAATAAAGACCCCACCGATTCACAGACAACACAAGAAATCAACTTCATAACACAGTTCAACCAATCCTCCAACCAGCTCAGGCACATACTGAAAAAACATTGGCACATACTCAGACAGGACCACCAACTTAAGGACATTTTACCTGATAGGCCCAGACTCATATTCCGTAAAGCACCTGACTTAAGACAGAAACTGGTCAAAAATCATATCAAACCAACAGCAAGCAGACAAACCACCCTTACCGACAAGAAAGGGTTCTTCCACTGCGGTCGATGTGCGGGCTGTAAGAACCTGAGCAACCCCTCCACCAAAATTTCACCTACTTGGACCTCGACCACCACTAATCTCACATTTAAACATAGACACCAGATATCATGCGAAACCAAGGGGGTCATATATCTCCTAAGATGCCCCTGTGGAAAGGAATATGTAGGCCGAACCACGAGGCCCCTCAAAGTAAGACTCTACGAACATATTCGTAACATAAAAATAGGGTACACCAAGCACAGTGTGTCTATGCATTTTAAAGACGTGCACAACTCTAACCCCAAGGGATTAGTTTTCACAGCAATAGAAGCTCCCGATACTAATTGGAGAGGGGGTGATCACTTAGACATCCTGAATAAAAGAGAGTTATTCTGGATATTCACCTTAAAGACCCTACACCCCTTGGGCCTTAACATTGACTTTAATAATGGTACATTGGGCTGACTGGAGATCCCCTCCATCATGGATCAATCCTCTTAACACACTTGTACTATATTAACTTTAAGAAACTTTAATTCTGTGCATGCTTTAATACGACAGCCACACACCAGGCAATCTGAGTTAGCAATCTTCACTTCAGGTGGCTACAATCAGACACCCTCGTCATGAACACTCCCTTATTGCACCAGAACCAATCAGATACTTAGAGGGCGTGTCGATCAACTGCTATAAATGAACATCTTGATGCACGTATCACCATCCTTGAAAAAGACCGCACAGCGGTCGAAACGCGTTGGACAGCAACACTTGCTCCCACATCCTCATCTACACCCAAGTCTCCTCCCGGCTGGGAGTTGAGCCTACAGTGCAGACGCTCCTGAACGCGGCTCCGGTCTCCCTGGCAACCAGGCGCCGGGACCCGGAAGTCGCGCTCTACCGCGTCACTGTAGAGCCGAGTACACAGCGTCTTCCATACGCTGTATGTACTGCGGCTGAGAAGATCTCCAAGGAACGCCGCGGGACCTTCCGCCGACAGAACACAGGTGAGAGGTGCACTGCGGGGGGACGGGACGCCAGCCCCCTGCACCACCCCCTGTGCTCCACGCACCCATTTGACTTATCTCCCCTCTCCTGCCTGCATTTGCAGTACTCATACAGGTACCACAGACAGTACAGCACTATCAACAGTGCTGCCACGAACAACCCCCCTCCCTCATCCCTCTTCCCTCTCAGTGACTCATCCCCCATTGGGATACCTATACCCACACTTTGTATTAACCCCATTAATAAAGCAACTGTGCTTTGATTATATTGACTCACTTCTAATCATTTCTGATCAACACAAACCTCTAAATAACCCCATCACTCAGTACCACACAGGGTGCATTAAAAGACAGATCTCTGCACACATGCAGAATTTCTGTTAGAAGGTGAGCGCATAGTGGAACATATATTGAAATATGTTAGCATAAATTATACCAAAGGTTAAATACTTCAATTGTAAGCCGAGGCCCTACATCCATGGCATGCCATTATGTTTTGTTGAAGAAAATTTAATAATGAAGTATTATTATTATTAGTAGTAGTAGTACTGTAGTACTATTATTGTTAACAGCATTAAATCATGACTATATACCATTGACCTATATAATATAACATTATTGTAGCGTTGGGCGCAGGAAATAGTGTGCTGTTGAATACAACTTTGTGTAACTGCAGTCATTGTCAGTGCAATTTTATATGATGTGTTTGATTTTGTGTTTCTATAGGACATGTGGATATTCTTTTTATCACACATCTGTTAAGACACCATCTCATATACTTAGATTCTGCAGTAGACAGGCTTTATGTGTCAAATAATATACATACATTTTAACAGTGTTGCTAATGTTTAACATTAAATAATATATTTCTACCTGTACCTTTCTATTGTTGGAAGTACTTCCTATATATATATATATATATATATATATATATATATATATATATATATATATAGAGAGAGAGAGAGAGAGAGAGATGTAGTTTCACTCCCTGCCAACAGATGGCAGTGTTTTAAAGACACAGACACTATACATACATATATTTGATATACACAGTATATATATATATATATATAGATATATGTATATATCTATAGGCTAGAAAAGAAGACTAGCACTCGTAGGTCTTTCTTAGAACTTTATATTCAGCAAACCAACGTTTCGGGGCAACGCCCCTTTGTCAAGGTGTGACCTGATTGTGCGCCCCTAATCTGATTTTGGGTAGCGGTTACCCAAACTGTCTTCTGTTAGTAAGACAGAGGCTAGAAAAGATGGGTATAGGGAAAGCACCACAGGGCTGGACTCTACCTGGCCATAGGTTTGTGTTATCTCTTGATGAATACTGTGTAGTATTCACCCATAAACCTT
Source organism: Crinia signifera (assembly GCF_055691185.1). Lineage (NCBI taxonomy): Eukaryota > Metazoa > Chordata > Amphibia > Anura > Myobatrachidae > Crinia > Crinia signifera. The sequence goes on from NC_139217.1 coordinate 172,635,112, forward strand.
CTGGTTTCACAATAATATACAATTTAAAACAGTATGCAAAATAAAATTCCTAAAAGTTTCAAACATGGTTCCAGCCTTTATAGGCCACTTGGAGGCCTACTAAGAGGCTACCCTCATGGGTTAGCATGCTGCTTTTTTTTCAATGCAAACCCAAAATAGTTTTCTTCTTATAAGGGTGGGTGCGTTTCTCTTTTTATATTAAATGGCAAGTTTTAATTACTGTGCCTATGTGAACTTTCTCTCAATAAGAAGATACCAGAGTACTAGGATTTATACTATCTTATAACCAGGGCTATCTTATTAGAATTGTTGGCCCTGGGCAAAGCAATGCACCGGGCTCCTAACTACCAATTCATGGGAACCAAGTTAAAAAAATTCATATCTTGCCCCCAGGGGAGCTTTAAGAGAAGTGGATGTGCATGTGCAGCCTCCTCCATTAGGGCCCCCTCCTCTCTGACGACTGCAGCACCCTGACACACAGCACAATAGAGTCTGAGCAATAGAGCCTTGATGCTCGACTGCTGATGCGCAAAACTCCCAAAAATGGAGCAGTGGCCATTTTCAGGGCAATTCCTGCAGCGCATCTGCCTTCATCATGGGACTCCGAAGGGAGACTCGGGGGGCCTGTGTGCACCGCACACATTGCTATACCTCACAACTTTAGAAGCATGCCAGACGGGACCCCCGAGCATGCCAATGGTTGCCTGGTGGCAGGGGGGCATGGCCTACAAATTGCATCACTCCTGTGAAGCTACATCCCCGTTTTGTCACAGTAAGGGCATGGCCACATGCGCACAAGCAGAGCAACGGGTGACAGGGGGACTCCAAACTAAAACTCCTTGCTGCAGCGGGCCGGCCCTGGGCAGGACACGGGACCATCTAAAAAAAAAACCCGGACAGTTCCCGTGAAATCAGGACAGTTGGGAGGTATGCATTGAACCCGTTATAAATATGTCACTGCTTGCCCCTCTTGTGGTCATGCAATGTCTCTCCTCATACTTTCTTCTAGTAAATGACTTTCAGCACTTTGATTGGTGGATAGCCACCACTGGGTCATTTCTAAGCCATGCACACAAATTAGTTTGGTAAACATTAGCTTTTATTTCTTGTAAGACCAGTCTTTAAAGTGGTAGTATTTGGACACTTTAAATTCTGAATCTATAAAAAATGCATATATTGCTTTGAAAATGTATGTCAATCTGTTTACACATACTTGTGTTTATAGTGCATGGTGCATGGTTTTAGGCTAAATATGGGGGGGGGGGGGGTGCTGGTTATGCACACATGGGAGAATTATTTCATAAAGTGCTTCTATATTTAATATGAATCCATCAGGACTGCCACAGCAGAAAGTACTGCATTGTAGCTGTGCTTTGTTTAATGTAACACAAATATTATCATAGAGTAGTAGTACTGTATGCAAAATAAAAGTCTACATGTGACCAAATACTTGTACATTGCTTTTGCATTCATATGTAAAGTGTATAATAATTTCATTTTAAGGAGAGGAAAAAGTTTGGACCTCTTGGATGGAACATCTGCTATGAATTCACTGACAGTGACAGAGAGTGCGCATTGCTTAATTTGAACCTGTACTGCCAGGAAGGGAGAATCCCATGGGATGCGCTTACCTACATAACAGGTACACTGCAAAGCGCCACTGCAGGCAGCCCATATATGCCATGGCATGCAACTGCAAGTGCCTGAAGTCGTCATTTTAAACGTTTTAATTTGCTTATTGGCTCCTGTTGGTAAAGCTAAATGTTTATTTTAAAAGCTGCAGATTTCAATGGCTGATTTAATAATAGATAAATCAAAGCTGTCTAAATAATGAGAAAACATACATAACTTACATAGAAAATAAGGCATGTGTATAACTAGTTATGCAATACACGCCTGCACAATTACCTATTTATCTTACTTTATTTTTAGCATTGTGTTTCTCTATTTTCCCAATAATACTTTTCCTGCAGGTTACTATTACTGAAGTATTGTCACAACCTCCCAGACCACGGGAGTCTCTTACCGGGTCCGGGGCCGTGGAGTGTGGGGGCGGCAGCGCTGGGGGAAGGCAGCAGGATCCCCATCCAGCAGCAGGGTCCAGGCGGCATCAGGGCTCCGGGCAGTGGCAGGTTGGGCGGCGTGTTCCCCCGGTTTCTGCAGGAGTCTCCCTGCAGCGCCGGCTTCCGGGTTGGCGGGCATGCGCTTTACTAGGGGCGCGTGAGCCAAGGCAATAATGATGATGATGAAGCTCCTGATCATTAGTCAGTATTGTGTTCAATAATGTGAGATTGACATATGTGGGTGAATAAGAAACTTAAGGCCCAGTTTCAATAAATACATTAAAAGTGACATCATCTGTTTAAACTTTTATGCCTTATCTGACTTACTTACCTTCTGCATTCATGATAAAGTGCTCTTCATCTGAGTTTCTGTATACTCTATCAGGTTACCCTCCTGACAATTAAATTAAATGGTGTATTGGAATAAGAAACAAAGCTGATGTCACTTAGCTTATACCAAAAAGAATTGTACTGAATATATATTTTTTTTACTGAATGCAGTGTGCTTTGGTAATGTCTTCCTATCAAAGTGATCAAAGTGAGTGCTGCTGGGAGAGCTGAAAGGGTCAAGTACTGGGAGCCTGGCCGAATGTGTGGGGTGCACCATCTTTGTAGATAACTAAGCTCACTTTACATATAGCAGGAATTTTGACCACACCATATTGGGGATATGGCTCCACATCTTTGGTAGGCCTGGGATCACGGATAGACAGAGATCCCCTAGGTTAGTCCAGCCCCCTGGCTAGTCTGTGCCCAACACACAGGTACACCCACGTATGACCTTATATTGTAGGCTAAAGTTGGTCTAGGAGACAAGAGAGCCTGTGTGCAGGCTTTGTGTGGGCTCCTTCCTCTATGGCAGTGTAGTAGATTCTAGCTTTGTGGCACCGTCCCATTTTCCCAGTGATTTCTGCTGTTCTGCATCACTGGCCAATGTAGGACTCAAGAAAGGTTAATATAATTATGGGTGCAAAGTGCAGTGTGGGCCCCTTGGACCCAGGGCCTGTTCATACCATACACCTAACACCATTTATAGATACAGTATGCCAGCCAATGCTGTAGTTGGAATTAACATGTCAGACAACATCATAAGATAAAATGAAAGTTAACTTCCAGAAAGACAAATACTGTACAAATATTTTATGTGTAGCACCTGCAGAGTTGCAGGCTTTTAATGTGGCACAGTTCTGCACCATATAGGTCCTCTGAGTATTTGTGCAAATAATGCATATGTCAAGCTGTGAGGGATTACCATTAAAAAGCATATGGCAGTGGAACTGAAGCATGATACTGTCTTACAGGGGATATTACATATGGAGGTAGAGTAACTGATGCATGGGACCAGAGATGTTTGAGAACAATTCTAAGAAGATTCTTCTCTCCAGAGACCCTTGAAGACAACTACCTTTATTCTAGCTCAGGTAACCAAAATGGAAACTATTATGACATGAACATTTATCACAGTTTTATGTATATTGTAAAAATATAATAACAAATGTGCTAAGAACAAGTTAAAGTGTAGCTGAAGAAATAGCAAATCATTCATACCCCTTTCACACCAGAAAATGCAGGGACTTACCTGGGAATAGTGCCCCTGCATTTTTTGGTGTGAGGGGGCAGGTGGGGGGGAGGAGGGGTGAGTGGGATTATGCTGGTGGGGTCGGCCAGGGATTGGCTCAGGGTGGAACTATACCCTTTTAGTCACCTGGCGGCTTCCTCCGGCGATGAGAGGGGAGCAGACTGGAGGACTCAGCGCTTTCCACCCGGTGCCGCGCTCTCCACCAGCAGCTACAGGCCGGATCCCCTGACCGGAACCCCCCCCCAGGCCTGACCTCCCAAACTGGCACCCGCACCACCCCCTCATGGACGTGATCCCCTGGGTCCGGCACCCTGGCTGCCGCCATCTCCTGAAACCACAGAATGACTGCGGTGAGTAGAAGCTGGGAAGCTGGGTTGGCCCTTTCACACCAGCCAGAACCCGGGCTGGTCGCGGGAGCAACCCTGCTAGCTAGTAGGGTTCAAATCCTGGCAAATTTACCCAGGAATTTGGCCCAGGAACCTTTCACACCAGCCTAAATTCCCGGGTTTGGCCGGCTCTGGTGTGAAAGGGGTATTAGGGTTATACTTGCAGTGTTAACTGTATCATGCATAGTGACAAAAAAAAACTGTAACTTCTTTCTTATATACCCCACCAGGGCGTCTAGGTCCAAAAAATGTATAAATCTATTTAGGAGCTTTATTTTGACATTTTATGCTTAGAATATATTCTGTGCATGTGTATGGATTGATGTGCACATACGTTAGGCCAAAAGTGACAAAATAAACAGCTATTACTTTTTTCGTAATCCCCTCGCAACTTGACTGTCAGGAAGTTGACATTTGTAGGTAGTAACCTGATGTTTCCTGGGCGTAGCTGTAGAACTGTAGGCACGCCCAAGCGTTTTCAGGGAGGGTGTTTGACATCAGCTACGGCCTCGATCAGCCTGTCTCTGTCCCAGACTGGCTGGCGATCGGCGATATTTTCTCAAGCCATTCACAGACTTGCAGAGAACAGGTTTTCACTCTGTCTGGGTGGTGACTATATGATTGCAGTTCTCTGCAATTTTGCACAGCAGCAATCAGGTCTGAATCAGGCCCATTGTTTATTGTCTGCTTTGCTCGCATGTTTCAAAACGTTTGCTGGTGTGCACTGCTTCTTTTAATTTTCACTATCCCCAATCCAACACTAAAATGTGTACATATAATAAGAGAAGTTCCCGCTATGTGACTTTCAGGTGCAGTGTGCTAATGATTTCTGTAAACCTCATCACCAATACTTGTGCATCAATTTATTAACTTTGAAGCCCCAGTGACTATGGAATACATAAATCAAACTGAGGGCTAGATATTGTATTTTTTTTATTTTTTATTTACTACAACCCAGGTTTTCAAATGACCTTATCACATACAATAATAGGATTCACTTTAATCTGCACTGGACTGGCACTTCAGAGTGGTCCATCTATCATAATGTCCTGTAAAGGAAATAGGAGGCTCTTTTGTGAGGTTAAGAGTCACTTGTATCACAGGTAAAAACAGGGATTTCTATTATATGAAATAAATCAGTGGTAACCGTCTAGGCATAGATGCCAAACAATCTGTCTTTGGAACATTGTGACTTTGAGGACAATAATATTGTTTATTTTGCTTTGGTGGCTGCACTATTAATTGTTTTTGAGCACTGTAAATCACCAATTTTATTGTATAGATGCTCAACTACCGTTCTCAGTGACACACATTGGACTTGTATAATTTATTGACATGATACTTATTTATAACCCTTATACTCTTCAGTTATTGTTCATTTAAGAAAAAATAAGCTTTGAATTCCTTGCTATTTAAACCCTTTGTTGCCTATAAACAGGGCTGTCATTAGAAATTGTGGGGAAGACAAAATAGTTAACCCCCCCCCCCCTCCACAACAACCCACACACTGTCCAATAGACACACACACACTGCCCCATAACCAGTCCCATACGCACAAACACAAACACACACCTTGTATTGAGAGGGGACCAGGGTGGTAGCAGTGTTGACCAGGACCACCAGCAGACAACCTTGGAGTCACAGAGCCACCAGCAGTATTTTGTATTTGCTTATGGCAGTTCGGAGCTCATGGACCGGATGCCATTCAGGAGTTGCTAATTGACAACTGATTGGCTAACGTTCCGCAAGCTCCGGTTGCTATCATTGTTTGTGGCCATCACTAGATTCAAAACATCACAGGCTCTGTCCCTCCATACATAGATGGCTGCTGGTGGTGCCAATCAACATTGCTGTCACCTGGCTTTGAGTTATAAGATATAGAATTAATGTTAAACTACTCATACAGTATAGGTGGTGGTCTCTCAATAATGCCGTACAGTGCTATGATCCATCTTATGCATTCCTGTATCACCTCAACAAATACTAGAAAGTATCCACCTAAGGATCTCATTTCCTTCTCTCTTTTCACACTCACTGTACACTGCCATTTTCTCAGCTTATTAAGACCCCAACCCCACTCTGTAAAGCAGGATGCTCTGTAAATGTTAAGTTGACATTAAAAGGATGGATCACTTTATGCATCACCCTTGGCAATTCAGGTATTAGGTTAGATTGGGAGGGTTAGGGTTACTTTATGCTGTGTGGGGGGGGGGGGGGGGTTGTTAGGCTACGGGTGATCAATGTTAATGATAAGGTAATAATACCAGAATGCCGTACGATTGGAGATGGAAGTCACATGACCGCAGCAAACCAGAAGGCACGATGAAGCTGTTTCTAGAAAAAATAACACAAAACAAAAATGTGAAAAACTCTAGTCGACCTTTTTCATGTCAACCCTGCCAATGCCGTCCTATTGCTTGTGTTTACCTTTGACAATGTCGACCTAAGGTATGTCGACATTTTTCATGTGGTGACCTATGTATGGCCCGTTGACCAATAATGGTCGAACTATTGACTCTTGACCTTGATAGTGTTGACCTGCTGACCTCATCCCAGCTCAGATAATATGCTTAGACCTCAGAAGGCATTAGGAAGCGGAGCGGACAGGTAGTATTGAGAATATGCTAAAAACCTGCTTGCATACACTAAAAGATGTTTAGCAGATAAAGGCATATTAAGATGCCTATTTTGTTTTACAAATGTTTCTCATTCTGAGTATGTTCCACATTCTTGCCATATTTTGAACGTGATTACTATGGGTGTTTCTTCCTGGAGTCCATGGGAACCCCTATGAGGATACTGCATTTGCCCTTTAACAATGGTATTGCTGTTTTCGGAAAGGTTGACACCCTGTTAAATCTTAAATAATTTCTGTTAGATCTTCACAAGTATTCATAACACACATTAAATTGTACAATAAAATATTAAACTCCTGAAGGGCTACAAACTCCCAAAGACCTTGAAGTGTGCATAACTAAAATACCTAGTTCTTAGAAATGTATTATTCATACTGGTCAAGTTAATGCATTTCATTTGTAGTGTTGCAGCTGAATGGTACCGTATGGCATTTGGTAATGTAAAGCGGGCATTGGTGGATGTCCAGAATAATAGCATAACAGTATCTCAGTTCTATAACACATGAATTAAAGATGAATTAACAACATATAAAAAAAAAAAAAAACAAGTGAATTTTCTGAAATATTCTCAATTTAATCATATCATAGATAATATAGATAATTAGAAGTCACAATCCAGAAAAGTTGTTTTCAGACTAGGATATTTGTATGTATATTTTATTTAAAATCAATTACAGTACATGCTTTCTTACAACTTTGATCTTCATTCTGTATTTTTATTTATATTCAAAATCTTGAGTATAAAAACTAATGAGATGTGTTTTTTAAACACACTTAGGTATATATTTCAGTCCAGATGCTGACAGTCTGCAGTATTACAAGGAGTACATAGAAAATCTGCCTTTAACTGATGATCCAGAAATATTTGGAATGCATGAAAATGCCAATTTAGCTTTCCAGGTTTGTATGCTTAAGGGTACATGCCCTAATTTCATTGTGTGAAGCATTGGATTCCACTCCAGCTTAAAGAAATATAATGATTTAATCATAATAGTCTGTTAAACACAGATAATAAGCTGTAGCTGCTATTGTATTTCAGTCTTCCAGTGATAATGCTGTTCTTCTTGGAACTGTAGATGTTGCAATACAAAATCACATCTGCTACTAAGTATTTAAAACACAGCTTATGAATAGCTATTATAATATTAATAACTAATAAGCCCGCTCGAAGCAAAAGCTTTGAAAGCTAGTCTGCTATATTCTGTGTTTGTGCATGTGTGAGAAAGATATGTAGTTTCACTCCCTACCAGCAGATGGCAGTGTCTTGCAGACTCACAGACACTAGAAAATATATATATATATATAATGGAAGTCCAACCGCGCACAGTCACTTGTTTAAAATAAGTCATTTTAGATGTATGTCTGCTGCTATCTCCAAGGAGCTAGACCAATGCTCCAATGTCCCAATAGATATATGCAAGAGAAAGGAGAGGGAGCGCAGAATCAGCATAAGTATAAACCAATTTTACTTGTGTACAAATCTCACATACATTAAAGTTAAAAGCAATCAGCTTGCCAGAGATGGAATGAACGTCCACAAAAACACCAGGCCAGCGGGAGAGACCGGGACCAGCCTTGCTGCACCGCCGATAGTTCAGTGGACCAGGACATCTGCATACAGTGTTGTCTTTCGGAGGCCACTCTATGGGGGATATTCAATCGCCGTCGAGCATCTCCCGTGGGGGAGATGCTCGACGGGCCCTATTCAATGCTGTCTTCCCCGACAGCATTGAACAGGGTTTCCTGGCAGAACGAGCCCGACATCTCTAGCTGTCGGGCTCGTTCTGCCGAGAACAGCCGGGAAGTGACGAGCTGCCGGCTGCATCTCGTCACTTCCCAGCCGCAACTCGCGGCCACGCCCCCTTCTCGTCCCGCTGCAGGCGGGACATTGAATCCCGCCTGCATGTTCTCGGTCGAGCTGACCGAGAACGGGACTGGGTCACAGCAGGCGAGCAAGCTCGTCTGCCGTGACCCGAAGATTGAATACCCCCCAAAGTCTGGGTAGTCAATGCACAGTGAAAATATAACTATGAATCCATACACTATAAGCCTCAATGTCTCACTAAATACATACAGTAAAAGTATAACAAAATCTACAAATTTGTGTGGAACATACAAATGTATTTTTTTATAATTTATGGCCAATCATGTGTCCAGCTGGTGTCTCTGGTGATCATCATGCTGTCATGATGATGGGCCTGTATTTATGTGGAGGCCTGGAGCTGCAGTTCCATTCATCTCATTGTTAATATGGCCCTACCTGCAGGGAAGAACTTTGGGACCTTAGGACTTCTTATCACTTTTCTGATCTTCATATGTACATTTAGTCCCCTTTTCATTTCTAAATTATAATACACTTTGAATGATTCTTCTTGTTATGTATGAAGTAGAGTTATTTAAATCCACAGCACCAGACCATCCCACAAGAGTATAGGAATGACAATAGAACAATAGTGGAAGGAGCTGTGGCAGTATTAAACTTCTCTCTGCATGACCTGATTAAGGGACATATGTATCAACATTTGGAAAGAGAGACAGATCAATTATTATCCAATAATGTCCTAACTGCTATTTTTCAAACACAACCTGTAATCTGACAGTTAGGGGCTGATTGGTCATCCACTTTAGCTCTCACTAAGCTTTGTCACGTACATTATGCCCCTAAAAATGGTGACCAAATGAGGTTTCATGACATTAGAAAAGATCTTGTAGTAAGAAAATGGGAAGCAATGTCTATATTTTTTTAAAATTAGGATATTTTTACAATTAAAACATTTATTTCTCTATATAGCGTAAGGAAACAAGCACTTTAATCAGTACCATATTAGATGTGCAGCCAAGATCTACAGCACAGGGAGGAGGAAAAAGCAATGATGAAATTGTGAGTGAATTGGCTGCCTCAATCCTGTCAAAGCTACCAGGTAATGTTTGTATTGTTTTTATATAACTTAATCGTCTGTATGTATAGATTTTATTATGCATGCAACACATACAACAGGTAGGGGCTAATTCACAGTTAAAACAAAATGAAAGCTGCTGAATCAAATTAGTAATGCCCCTCAGGTGTTGAAAGGTAGAGGGTTGTTCTAGAATGGAAAGACTCAAAATGTGTTTTCCCCCAGTATTCAAAGTTGCACACAAGTAGGCCGCAAGTGTATTCATATTGGTCCTGGTTTGAAGGTACAGCAAAAATAGCAAGTACTGCAACTGTGCACCTAGGCAAAACACGTGGCACTGCAGGTGGGCAGATGCAATATGTGGAGAAATAGTTAGCTTTGGATAGGGTGTGTCCAATTTAACTTTTTTACTACAGTGTAAAAATAAAGCTGTCTAATATTTGTCAGCTACATCAAAATGAGCCATTATTTACTCTGCACAGAAAACATATACATATATTTTCTCCCCTTGCATGGGAACATGGTTTGTTCGAAACCAAAGTTACTTGTTTTTTTTTACCTTACTTTCAAATCAGAATGAGGCCCATTTTGTAGTGGTTTACCTTACTGTGTCACAACAATGAGGTTTTGGGTTTGACTCCCACCAAGGCCTCTCTGATTCATTTATATGCTCTCCTTGTGTTTTGTGGGTTTCTTCCAGTTGTGCTGGTGTTTTTCAAAAACTGTGTGCATGTAGTAGTTAACTACTAAATATTCTCCAATTGCGCTGACAAGTCAATGATAAACCTACACCTAATTATGTTGGAGAATGACACTGTCAGTTGAGGGATTATTTTTCTCCTGCAGCTGTGGCCACGCGAAGAGTAATCCCGAGCAGTGCAGGCATCGGTGCTAATTGAAAAGTCCACAGAAAATGTATTTGCTGTAGTAAATTACTGACGCTATTTGAATACTCCGTTAATATCATACAATAATGCTTAATAATATTGCTGCATTAAATTTCCAGGTTAAACCCGCTGTGGAGCGCTGCTATATACATCTTGCAGCAGTTCCCAAACATGGTTCTCAAATCGTATCAGGTCAAAAGAACGACAATGTCGAGATAAACAATCACGTGGTCAACCAATAATGGTCAAATGCGTCTAGTTAGACATCTAAAAATAGTCAGCAGCATCTAGATTGACATTAACTGAAGATCGAAGTTAGCAAAAAGTTGTTTTTTCCAACTCATTCATACTTTACCATGGACATAGAGAGAGAGAATAAAATAGTGTGCCAAGCGGAGCGAGGCACCATGCCCAAAGCCTGGCATTGGTTGACATAGACAAAAAAAGTTCAAAAGCCATGTCGACCTTGTCACTGTCGACATTATTCCAAACTACCTTTTGTTTCCGTCGATCTGTTACTGTCCATCTAGATGCTGCAGAGTATTTTTAGGCATCTAACTAGACACATTCCACCATTAGGGGCCGACCATGTTATTGTCGATCTAGACACCGTGGATCTGCTATACAGTACCATAACCATTAAGTCATTCAACTGTGCTCAATCACATGGTTATTCTTAAAACTGGATGGTCAAAGTGCTTGAGGACCACGTTTGGGAACCACTGGATTCAACTGTTCTTTCAAGTACTTATATTATATTAGATTGAATAACTATTTTTGTGATGATTTTAAATTCCTATTATTAATTACTATAATAACATAAACACGATACCATGGTATAGTACAGTATACAGTTGTGTCCTCATATACACAGTGTTTATGCCATTTGGAGCAAAATATAGTACAGTATACAGTTGTGTCCTCATATACACAGTGTTTATGCCATTTGGAGCAAAATGCCTAGCTCATCTCTCATTAACTACTGACATACTTATTTAATTTAACACTACTGGTGGCAATGGTACGTACAAGCTGTGGCTGCTGCCTCCACACTTATCAGATGCTGCCTAACTAAAGGTGCATACAGAGTGGGCTTTGTTGAGCTGAAAGTAGTTTACTTTTCCTGCTTTTGTTATGCTCACCGGAAGCGAGACAAGGAGCCTAGCAGAATCTCCTTGATAGACAACCAGCAGGAGGGTTGAAGGATTATCTGACGAATGTCCACAGATGACTGGGCGCACCGGGTGCCAGCTGATGAACCACTGACGAGTCTTCTGGGCAGTCACCCAGGAAACCCTGGTCTAAGCCTACAGAGCACACCAGTGAGCCTTCTTGCCTATAACAGCCCTGTTCCCTTAAGACTTAGTGCGTCTACCGGTACTAGTATGCCGCCAGGACTTACGTCGACAGGTGACAGTGTAGGCTTAACCCTTGGAGACCCAGGTGAGCTACCAGTGAGAGGCAGTAGGGAAGGAACTATGCTATACCTACAGTACCCTAAACGAGGACACTAGGAGACGGTGCAGGGAAAGGCAAGGAGAGGAATGAATGAACAAGGATGTGTACACTCTAGCACACATACCCTAACAGTCTAAAGCAAATAATACCTATAGAGCCTGTGCTGGTAGGGGTGATATACATACACAAGAACTGAAGGGGTGAGACACAAACTATAAATAAGGTATATACAAAGACTGGAATATGTGGCTTTTTGCTACAGCCTTAGCAGGCCCCCAGGCTGGGGGACAGTCTTAACGTGGACAGCTGAGAGTAACTAAACACTCACTAATCTTATAGCCACAAATGATGAGTGAGAAATAAGTAGATGGTACTTGTGTTCAGTAAGTGAGGAGACCAGCAGGCAGTAGTAACCAAGGGCAACCTTAGGAGCCTGACAGCAAGAGGTTAAGTAGCAGTACCGGACTGACCAACAGAGTAGCCACAAAGCCTCCAACCAGAACTCTATAACAGGCGCCTGTTTGACACCCTAGGATGGTTTAAAAAGGAGCCCCAAACAATCACCACCAGGCACAGCCCAAAGATTAATTAGGCGGCAGCTTTAACTAATTTCCCCGACTGCCCGCAGCTGCATGGCGTCGCCTAGGCAACTGCTGCGGCAGAGGAGGCAGCGGGGGAGACGGCGGCCGGATGTTCGGGACTAGAAGTCCTGCGACATCCCGGCCGCCTAGCAACCGCTGGCACACTGCGGGAGCCGCTGGCTGAGGGAGGGAGCCGGTCACGCGGCTCCTGACAGATTTTAGCTACTTTGAGTTCGAAATGGTCTAGTGTTTATGAGTGTGCAATAAATAGTGAGAGCTGATGTGTGCTCCGGCATCATCGCCATCAGCCTGTCCCCTGCTATGGAAAGTGGGCCACGTGAAAATTGTTCAGTGTGTATGCACTGAGCGATTTATCGACCAGTGATTTTCATTATATCGCTCGGCATACACACTGGGCAAAAATACCCAGTTTTTATGCAGCTTTAGATTGCTGATTGCTGTCTGATCACTGTCTACATTTCTAATGTAGAGCAGTCAGCAGCAGCAAAAAACAAAGCACAACACTATAATGTCACTTGTGAGGATATTTGAATGATGGTAGGCTAAATTATTGACTAGGGAGCTGTAATACCTTGCACTGGTCCCAGACATCCATCTTCCATTGTGTAATTTATGAATCAGTTATGTGATTGAGCTAATCGTTTATTTGTACTTTGCATATTTAGAAAAATTGGATATGGAGGCTGCATCAGAAATGTTGTTCACCAAAGATGCTAAAGGACGCGTTAGTTCGCTGACAACTGTACTTGGACAGGAAGTGGACAGATTTAATAATCTTCTCAAAGTACTTAAGGTAAGTTAATTGAATCATGTATGATTGCACCTTACTCCATCAAGCATTTTTTTCCTTGGGATAAAAAAAAATATGGAGGGGAAAAAAGAAATGAGGGAGAAAAGGGGATGGTGAGCAAACAAAAAATAGAAAAGAGATGGGATGGGGGAGAGAGATTAAGAGAGAGGGGATGTGGGAGGTTAGTGGAAATGAGGAGTAGGGGTAGATTAGAGGGGTGGGGGGAAGTGTGGGGGAAGGGAAGAAAGGAGAAGGATAAAGACGGGGTAAAGGAGAGGGGAGGGAGAGAGGGCATGGGGCAAGAGGAGATGGATGAAAAGGAGAGGGGAGGGGGGGAGAGGAGAGGGGATGTTGGAAGAGGAGGGGGTGAAGATGAGAGGGGAGAAGGTGGAGATAAGATTGTAAGGGGAGAAAAGAAGAGGGGGGAGGAGGGGAGGGGGAGCATAAGTTTGAAGGGTTCTGACTGGCTTCCTCTTGGCAGATGCAGGTCTCCCAGTGCACTCACCAGTGAAAGGTACTGGGCTCCCCTGTTACAGGCCCTTTTCAAACGGGGTTCACCTGCTCCGGACTTTCCTCCGGGCTTTATTGATTCCCGGTGCCAGGCTCTTCTGATTCCCAGTGCTGGTCTCTCCTGCTCCCTGGCACCATGGTCTTTTGCGCCAGGCTGTACTGTTCTCCGGCGCCAGGCTCTTCAGTGCCATATTCACTGCTCCTCAGTGATTGGCTCCTTGCTGATGCTGAAGAAGGGCACAGGACAGCATGCGGGTAGTCAACATTTAAAAAAAAACTGGGACAAAAAAGATCAAAAGGGTGCAGGGGCTTGCCTACTGGACCCTCGGGCCTCCCAAGCCCCAGGGCCACATAGCAGTTGCATCCTTTGCACCCTCTTTAGTAAAGCAACTGAATGGAATAATTTCCCTGCATTGGTTATGAGGCAAATTTATCACTATGTCTACACACATTTTCCAATAAGGATTCCCAAGGGCACTGAAGAGTATATACTGATGTGTCCTCAAGCATCTAGTCTCAATGCGCCATGCACAAAGAGATCCATCAGTTTATTTGCATCACTATGCAGAGCATGCTGATTAAAATGATATACAGCATTTCTATATTCTGTGTGTAACTGCGGCTGTGGGCCAAATGTAATAGGGTGTGAAAAGCAGAAAGTAAAAGATGTTGGGAGAGTTTTCCCAATTTTTTAAAGCGGCAATCATTGAAACACTGAAAAACCAGGTTGATTTTGCCATTGAATTGATAGCCGCTTTTAAAAAAATAGGAAAACTCTCCCAAAATCTCTCACTTTCTGATTCTCACACCCAATTACATTTGGCCCTATATCTACATATGAAATTCTACAAAGCATAGCATTAGCAATGCCAATAAGATGCATTTTAGTGGTAAATTGGTACAAAAAGCCGCTCAGCGCAACCAAATCATGCCAATGCATGTGCAAATAGAAGGGCTTTTTAACGTGCAAGGAGGCTCGATGTAGGGGGACACATCTGTATGTGTCAAACTATAACTGCTTAGGGGCTTGTTTCTTTTGGATGTAAGTACATTTTTTGTATGTGCACTTTAACGCTGAACTCATAAGTATTATTTTCACAATCTCTCTAAAATGCTTTAGAAAAAGTAGGCAAGTATGCTTTATTAGCTATAACATTATTTGAAATGGACACATACAAAATACTGCCCTGATACCAATGAAGGGGTCTCCGCCCAGCTCTGTGTACCTATACATGGGTTTCTACCTATAAGCAGTTTCAATGGCATTACTGGTATGGAAATGGATAGTACTAAGGAGGTTAAAAGTGGACTCTCTGCACTACTTGTGGCCTCATTTTTCTTAAGTTGAATCTACCGTAACTTACCTGATTAAGAATTGGTGCTATTCATTTTTGTTTTGATTGCAAGCTACCCTTACAAACTACTCATCACACTGGCAATGACCATATATTTTGGCATTTGTAATTTTTAGACTCCACAAGCTTACTTGGGAAAAACAGCTTGATGAGTAAGATACCCTGTGCTGTGGAGACAATGGCCCCTATTCAGATCTGATTGCAGTACAAATTTGTTTGGAAAATGGGCAAAACCATGTGCACTGCAGGTGGGGCAGATGTAACATGTGCAGAGAGAGCTAAATTTGGGTGGGGTGTGTTGAAACTGAAATCTAAATTGCAGTGTAAAAATAACGCAGCCACTATTTACCCTGCACAGAAACAAAATAACTCACACAAATTTAACTCTCTCTATACATGTTACATCTGCCTCACCTGCAGTGCAGATGGTTTTGCCCATTTTCCAAACAAATTTGTACTGTGATCAGATCTGAATAAAGTCCAATGTGCGCCTGATTGGGAGTATAACAGCGTGGCATGCCTGCCTGGATGCTGTACACAGATGGTGCTGTGCCACCAGTGTGTCATGCTGTCACTCTCAAATAAACTCCACATTGAATTGAACTATGCCCGCATCATTGTATTATTAGTATTACCAATTATAACTCCCAAAAATGTATTAGACTGAGGAAAGCTGTTGACAATGTTCTGTGCTATTATTTGTACAACAATGCGGGCCTGATTCAGAAGTAGACGGTTCTGCAAATTCTAGTTTCATGCTCCACCTGCATAGGGACGAATGTGCAAGTGCTGAAACTCCCACTTTCCCCCATCTTTGTACGCTGTAATGGGGCCTACACACATAGCAATTGACCTTACATCGCTGTGTG
Source organism: Crinia signifera (assembly GCF_055691185.1). NCBI lineage: Eukaryota > Metazoa > Chordata > Amphibia > Anura > Myobatrachidae > Crinia > Crinia signifera. Next base: position 172,651,144 of record NC_139217.1, read on the forward strand.
TGTAGGGGCCCCCGATAGCGGTGCGTGGCGCTATTGCCGGTAGAATAAAGAATGAGCAGGGACCATAAATATCATCGCCAGTGTCCTCTCACTGGAGAACACTGGTGCTGACAGCTCGCTCAGCACACAGCGCTACACATCGCGGTGTGTGTGTGTGCTGAGCAGCGATGTGTACTAAGCGATCGCTCTGCACACTCACTATGTGTGTAGACCCCAGGGAGTAAAGCGGTCCTGGAGAGTTGGTCATTTTCCTTGACCACTTAATTCCTCCCCATTACCCTCCCTCTATTTGGCAGATCCAGGGCCAATGGTAGGGTTTTTGGCATCCACTTGCAAACTATAATGCTTTTCTGTTAGAATTACTGTGCAGGGCCAAGACGAAGGTTGAACTAGTTCCACTTCACCATTAGAGGTGGCGTTCCACCCCATTCCCCCCTCCACTTTAACGCCTGGTAGGCCCCATAACACCACTGGTGATTGTTAGCATGCTAATATATGCGCATAATTGCTTGCTCCAGACACTTGCTCCTGTCTATGGCAGGTTCTTTGCTCTGCCGGAGTCTGGCCTCTGGTGGCAGTGGTTGTGGTTCTGGGAATGTAACCACTTTCACAAAGATGCTCACAACATTCTAATAACGTGTACATGAGACAGACTTTTTCCTCTCACTTCCACTCCACTCCCAATCATTTGCCCAGGAATGCCCGTCACTTGCCGCCTAACTTCTGGTACTGGAAAAAATCATTTGGTATCCCAATTGCACACTGAGTGAAACATAACTACATAATCATCAGATAATACAGAGATCTTGGATGCATATATCTGCAGATATAGGGCTAAGCCCCCAGGCCGTACGTCAAGGCATCTCTGTCACTGGGGGTCCCTAATACATGGTATGGGTCTGGGGTGTGGGCCCCCAACATGCCGACACAGGCTGAGTACACCAGGGCAGCACACACATGAAAATTAGTAGGGGTTAATAAGAAGCACATAAGTGCTATGTAGGGAAGTGAAGGTGTGATTAAAATACAAAATATATACAATGTTATAGGAAAGAATAAGTGTTAATAAAGTGTTAGGGTTAGTGTTAGGGTTTTTCCTAGACAATATTACCCCTCCCTTTTGGCACCTGAGTGACACACCTCTGATTGAGCAGCTTACCAACAAAAGTGTTGTGTAACTTCTGGTACTGTCTGACTCAATTGCAGCGTGTAGAGGTTTTCTGAATATTTGTGTATGCACAGTTGCAAATCATTACTCAGCTACATGAACATTGCTTTGTGCACAGTTTGTGCCAGCATCTGACTCATTATGAGAGAGTTTTGTTTACATCAAAATCAGTGCTATAAAATTCTAAATTAAAATCATGTTTTTCTGAAATCTTTGATCATAAATATTTAAAACAAGGTTTTAAATGTTTTGTTGCTTTAGATCTGCTAAATGAAATGTGAATATCCCACATGCTAAGTATTATGCATTTGTTTTCTCCCACAGAACTCTCTAGAGACACTTAATAAGGCTATTGCTGGTTTTGTGGTCATGTCTGAGGAAATGGAAAGAATATACAAAAGCTTCCTGAACAATCAGGTTCCCACATTGTGGGCTGATGCTGCTTATCCATCTCTAAAACCCTTGGGATCATGGGTTAAAGATCTGTTACTGAGGACATCATTTATAGATGTAAGCATTGACATACTGTCCAGCCCTGATGGGGAGCTTTCTCTCTCTCTCTCTCTCTCTCTCTCTCTCTCTCTCTCTCTCTCTCTCTCTCTCGCTTTCTATTTATTTGGTTTGATTATTGTACAGTATAATGTAGAAGCAGCCTTATTTACAGTGATTTATTTAAAAAAAATTCCAAACACAACGGTGTTAATGTGTGGAAATGTTGATTGTCTTTCTCCATCTTTGTCTCTGAGCACTTTATTGTTGCAATAGTGTTTTCTAGAAAAAATATTTGGAAAGTAATGGACACTCCTTTTTTGAAAACTATACACATATACACACACACACACACACACACATTACTGAGGAAAAAGAGTGTGTGCGTGGTGCGCAACCAAACAGCAGCTGACACGGGGTTGTCAAACCCCAATAGGTTTAAAAAAATTAAGAAAAGAAGAGTGTCAGCGCTGGCTATACCAATAATTGAATCAGACGGTTCTCAAAAATATAACAAATTTAATAACATATAAAACACAATATAAATGAAACATATATATTAGATAAAAGGTGTGAATCAATTGGTTGAATGTCCAATTTTAAAGCTTAAAAAGTATATCACCGGGATATTAGGGCTGGGTGGCATTTAGAAACTGACAATGAATGTTACCATCCTGGGTGGTCTGGTCTTGAGATATGTCCAGATGGGTGACTGGAAATGTCCTAAATTGTCCTATGTTTTCAAGGACTCAAGGTTCCCACTTGTACAAATTCCTCTTAGTTTGCTGTAATAATTAGGGATCAAGCTGTTATCCCAAATGCGATTGGTCCAGTTGAGTGGCGAGGGACATCTGTGTGTAGGTCGGACAGGTCACCGGTTCAGCAGGATGGTGTCAGAATGCCAGGATTGTATTAGCTCAACGCGTTTCCCCGGAAGGTTTGTGCATCCGGCTTCCTCACCAGTCCCTGGTACCAAGCCTGATAAAATTGAATCTTCGTAAACTAAGTATAATGGCCTAGCTATTTCTGAGCTAAGGTCCATTAGAGCCTAGAGTGTATGCCATCTGGCCGTATAGATTTAGTTATCTTAATTTTGCATTGTCGCTTACAAACTTCTTCCTCAGTTAAACAAGTATTAAGTAAGAGAATGTTATCATTTGTATTGTTTTGTGATATTCCCACAATTTATTCCTCTCTAGTAAACACTGATGAAAAGAAAGCTATTTATTTTTCAATTTTTCCTTATCATTAATCATTTTTCCTTATCATCATTAATCATTACATTTTTTTACCTTTACCAATGATATACTTTGAATTGCTCCAAAACATCAATTTCTACTAATATTTAAATGTAATAATATTATGCAATATTGTTTATTTTATTTAAGGCATGGATTCGAATGGGTCAGCCAAAGTCTTTCTGGATTTCTGGTTTCTTTTTTCCTCAAGGTTTTCTCACAGGTAATATCTATATGTCCTAAACTAATTTTTAATTATTATTATTTATTTATTTTATATATGTCCTGTCTTCCTGTCAGCTAACGAGAATGCAGCCAGTTAATTACTTTGCTTACTCACAGGATACCATCAGGGATGTACATATATATAGGTTTGATTTAGAACAGAACATCAAAGAACATATCTTGCGATATGCCCTAATACACCCATAATTTCCACAAGATTTTATGCAATACCGTTAATACTCATCTAATCATAGTTAGCTATGTAATACTTACACATTAATGTTTTAACTCTCATTTAGTAAAAAAATATTTTGCATCCTTTAAAACACATTGTAAGGTGACTTATAATCATTCTATAGCATGTGTATGCTTATTTTTTGAAATGTGCTTCACTGGGGTCAGAGTACATTTTCATTATTCTTAGTCTCTGCTGTGTCCTCAGATTTGAAGTGGGTAAGTATAACCTGGTTTTTATTGAATATATTGCTGTCATTTGATTTTAAAAGATTACTTCTCTCTATTAGCTTGTGAATGCTGATTTTAAATTCACTCTAAAGGCCCCCATACATTAGGCCGACTTGTCCTAGGGACAAGTCGGACCCAATTTACCTGCGAGCCGCCCGGCAGCTCCCCGGGAGGCTCACATACAATTTGGCACTTGATGTGCCATTTTTTACATGGGATAAATCGCATGCGATTTATCCCATGTAAAAAAAAAACCAGGGAGCTGCAGGGCGGTGAGGAGTAGTGGGGGCGGGCAGCGGCGGCGGTGGTGGTGGGGGCGGGCAGCGGCGGCCAGCAGTGGTGGGGGCTGGCGGCCAGCGGTGGTGGGGGCGGGCGGCCAGCGGTGGTGGGGGCGGGCGGTGGGTGCGGTGAGCGCTGCTGACCTGGTCGGGCAGTGTACTTACACATAGCAGCAGCGGGGACGGGCAGCGCAGTGGCGGCTATTATATTTTTAAAATACTTGTCAAATGACCAGCCGCTCTCTGATTGGCTGAGAGCTCTCCGGCCAATCAGAGAGCGGCCGGTCATTTGACAAGTATTTTAAAAATATAATAGCCGCCACTGCGCTGCCCGTCCCCGCTGCTGCTATGTGTAAGTACACTGCCCGGCCAGGTCAGCAGCGCTCACCGCACCCGCCGCCCGCCCCCACCACCGCCCGGCCAGGTCAGTCAGCAGCACTCGCCGGTGCTCAGGGACCCGCTGCCCCGGTGTCTGCATGCATATGCCTGTCAGGTGGCAGGCATATGCATACAGGGAGGTCGGACGTGATCGTATGTACAGACCGTCCGACCTCCCTGATCCGGTCCGATTCGCACGGGACCGCGCATCGGATCGGATCAGATATCACACACCTACGATTTTGGGCCGATTTCACCCGATTATCGGCACAAAGTGCCGAAATCGGATGAAATCGTCCCAAAATCGCATAGTGTATGGGGGCCTTAAGTTCGCTCAATTCTTTGACTGGCAATAAGATAACCATGTTATAAGTCTCCGTATATATGGGTGCCATGCCCCATTTATGGCCATTGTAAGTAACCAGCTACATGCCATCTCTTGTAGCTATTCATTTAATTGCACCATGCAATGGGAGAATCAGCTGTCTGATCCACAATTATACATTCTAGCTGGCCGGCTCATTGCAGTGAATATATTAGGGCAGAGGAGTTTTGAAAATAGCAAGTGTAGGATCAGTTGTATCTTAAACTCCTCTGCAGTCTTGCTAGCATCATAATTTATTCACTACAATGAGACGAGCAATACTAGATTGAAATGCAGCAGAATGACGAGCACTGCAATTGCTTAAAAAACATTTAACAATCTCTTGCTGCCTTGCTCAGGATAGTACAGTCTAATGCTGCTTTCCCACTGCAAACCCGTTTTAAGTTACAGGTAATCTTAAACGGTATTTAGCATTCCCACAGCAGCAGATTACAGTTTTAAATACCATTTAAGTACCATTCCCATTGCAGGTAAAACGTTTTAGCTCTTCAAAACGTTTTTACAGCACAAATGAGTGCCTGTGACTTTAATGGGCTTTTCAGGGTTGTGGGGAGTGTCACAACACAGGCAACAACCAATCGCTTAAATTGTAGCCTGTTTACATTAAGAATACCGTTTAAGATGCATTCCCATTGCCTCTTAAACGGTAGATTACCGTTTAAAACACTGCTTTGAAAACGGGTTGAAATACCGTTTAACTTTAAACGGTATTTCAACTCTGGCGCTTTCCCACTGCAGCCTTAAACGGTATTTTGCCCTCAAAAATCGGCAATATACCGTTTTAAGGCTGCAGTGGGAAAGGGGCATAAGCTGTGAGCAGTCACTATTCATTGTGAAAAACATCGCTGAATCATCTGTAGAGCTAGATAAATTGGTATTTGTTATGCAGATTGAATTGGTCAAGCAGCCAGGCATTGACGGAACCAAAGGCTGCAGTCTGGACCACAAACTGTATAGAGGTGTCAGGTGGCTGAAATGAGGCAGACAGAAGAGTAAAGGTGCCCACAGACGCATCAATTATCGAATGCGTTTTGTACTTTTTAAGCACAAATTGCATCTTATGTACAATTATTGGATGGTGTTTATGGGCTTGTGCGATGCGATGCGCGTTCCCGGGAGCCCGATATTGTATGTCTAAAAAAGTACGTGCTGCACGTACTTTTTAGACTACATCTGAAATGTAACATTACAAACATGGGTTCATCACATCACATCACATGCATCCAAGTGCACATTGCATAGCAAGCTGGAAGAAAAATTGTATAGAACCATTGTACAGACAAAAACGCATAGCACAGTACAATTGTAGCGTCTGTGGGCACCTTAAGATCTGCTTGGTCACTGTGAGCATGTAAACACATAAACACATTACAATGCAACAGCAATAGCTCAGTAATTGGTGAATATTTATCCACCAATCAGAATGCAAGTAAGTAAGAGTAAGTGGCCAGTTTAGTTCAATGGTATGTGTATTTGAACATTAATCTACAGTAATTCATCTGCAGTAGTTACACAAATAAAAAGTATAATCAATGAAAAATCATTGGGATTCATACATAAAACGCCTCGGTCTGCGCAGGTGCACCTAGATTCGTCCAAAGCTTATATGTTTACTCAGAAAGATGGTGCACAAGAGCAAGGATTACACTGGTGAATGCCAGGAGTTCGTCAGAGTGAAGGATTTCTTTGTATAGGAAGGCTAAATTAGGCACATTTGAGGACCAAGATACTTAAATGAAGAGTTGGGGCAGAAATGGCTTTTTATGGCTCATTCACTGGTGTATGGAAGAACCCACAGCTACAAATTGGTGTGGATTCGATCTCATAGTACACTCCACTTTAAATGGGAAACGTTTTGTGCCTTGCCAGCAGTGGCAGTTCCTACCTTTAGATTTAAGGGGGGCTGTATTTGTCTCACCACTGCAGGTTGCACCTGGTATATCACGTACTTGCACCTGGTATATCACGTACTGATAATCTACAATTAATATCCATGTGAGCAAACCTTGAACTAAATCAACGCAACTGCAGTAATATAGTTTCTAGGGAATCGGTACATCTATCAGAATGAACTTAGGTCTACAGTCATTAGGTCGACCCCACTAGGTCGACTGGCAGGAAGGTCGACCTGATTTAAGGTCGACATGGGCCAAGGTCGACATGACTTAAGATCGAATTTGCATAAAGGTCGACATGAGGAAGGTCGACTGGTCATAAGGTCGACATGGGTTTTTCACTGTTTTTTTATCCGAATGTCGACACAGTCGACATGGACACAGTTGGCAATGAGAATCGGACCCTCGCATAGCTCGCTTCGCTCGCAATGCTTCGGGCACGGTGGCTCGCTTCGCTCGCCACAGCTTTAATAACCTCCTCCACGCCCTAGTGGATGGTAGGGCATGAAATACCGCCTGTCGGCACATGTCGGCTCAAAAAACAGTGAAAAACCCCATGTCGACCTTATGACCAGTCGACCTTCCTCATGTCGACCTTTATGCAAATTCGACCTTAAGTCATGTTGACCTTGGCCCATGTCGACCTTAAGTCAGGTCGACCTTCCTGCCAGTCGACCTAGTGGGGTCGACCTAATGACTGTAGACCTAAGTTCATTCTAATAGATGACCGCATCCCGTTTCTAGGGCTGCACAGTCTGCAGCACCTAAATTTACATTATGGGCAATGATTTAACCCAGTGTAGGTTTCCTGCTGGATGCTCTTACTGCTAATCGCACTCTGGACTGACAGTCCTACAGGAGATAGAGTTCCCTCACTGAGACTGCAACCCTGTGTCAGATGATGAGAATGAAGTCCTTGCAGTTGGTAGCCACTACACATCCAACTCTATCTCCTGATCCCTGTGTGTTCATACTCATTGAGGGGTGGAGCATAGAGCAAGGGGCTGAGCCATATACTGGGACGAAGTCAAGTGTCAGGAGCCGAACTGGAGACCAGGGCTCACTGGGGGTTGCAACACAGTTTTCAAATATTTACTGGGAGTCCTGCAACCCCTAAATAAATTCCACCCTTGCTTAGTTGTATGCTGATAAGGAGTCCATTTCAAGTTGATAAGTGCCACATGTGCCAGAGATGGTTCCAGTGCCCCCTTCTTTCCCTTTATCCTTTGCCTCAGGAATTTTTTACTGCATTGTGTTTTTAATTGTATCATTGCATGAAACATCTGTCGAGGCCTGGAAGGTGCTGATGCTTTCTAAAATGTACAGCTATACTACAATGCAATACAATGCTTAAAACTTTATGTAAAATACATGTTTTTAGGTACCCTTCAAAACCATGCTCGAAAATACAATTTGCCAATAGATGAACTTAGCTTCCATTTCAACATCCTACCGCAATATCGAGATCAAGCAGCAGTCATTGAGGCAATGAAAACCATGAAGTTTGGGGAAGAAATATCTATGGACAAACTGGTAATATTAAAATGAATGGCTTAAGTATTGTATCATGGCCAAATTGCTGTCATCCTGATGTGCAGATAGTAGACATGGGATTGATATGACAGATGGTCTTTTTGACCAATCTTTGAATAGCGCACATCTACCAGCCATAATACACAGCAGAAGGCAGCTTCCCTGCAGTTCCACATTCATTATCTAGGGTCACTGATTCTGTGTGCTTTTTGTTGTCATTTTCATTACATTTTACTTATATGGTCTGTTCCATTTGATTTATGTTACATTTCACATAGTGTTTTCCAGTTCTCAACCCAGAAAGATCTATTTTTAATATGGTGTTTTCCTCTTGCACCTGCTACACTTACACGTTCTAGGAAAATGGAAATCATTTCCGTCTAAGTTGTGCATGATTAATAAAAATAGAATGCGTAATTGAGGAGGTCTGCAATTGATATCTATATACATTTATTATAAAAATTAAAAAATATCAATTAAATATGTACACGATTGATAGCACGATTGATAGCACGATTGATGCCGTTTGCCGGGCAGCGTCTAAGTGCTTGGTACGCAGCGATTTTCGCTGCTTACCGAGCCTTACAGAATCACCCCAATAATGTGCAGAAAGGAAGCATCCAATGTCATAGACACTCAGGGGGAAAATTACTAAGATGGGAGTTATAGTTCACTTGGGATGTTGCTATGGGCAACCAATCAGATACTATCTATTATCTTCGCGAAGGTGCTAAATAAATAAGAAATGAATTCTGATTTGTTGCCCATAGCAACATCCCATCTGAGATAGAACGCCCATCTTAGTAAATTTACCCCTCAGTCTTCAACCTAATGATTTCTTAGGCAATGGCCCTCATTCAGCGTCAGCCGCAGTTTTGCGTAAAAAGCAAAACTGTGACTGCTGCCTCTAGCATGCAGGCGGCTGCCCAGCACCGGCCAAGGCCGCATAACATATTCTAGTCTCTACCAGTGATGCAATTGCGATTTAATTGCAATGTGATCACATTTCTTTGGTAGACCCCTGCCTGCACAGACTGGTTGCAAAGGCAGGCGCAGGGTTGCCATTTTCCAGCTCGCAACGGCTGTATGTGACATCACACTGCCACTGCACACCTCCCCAAAAATGTCCGGATGAGCTAGCATTATCTAGACTTTACACTCCCCACGTCGCATTTCTGTCCTCCGCATCTCTCAAAATGCAACCGCATCCTTCCATGATACGACCGTAGTTTGAGCCTTCACGCATGAGCTGCCACACATGCGCTAAAGTGTGACAATAGTCAAATAGCCTTTTTCACACTTGTGAATGGCCTATTACATTAGGCCCAATAATTACAACTTTGCTCTAAATTAAGGGTTATGGTAGTCACAACTTAATTTTTAATATGCAGCAAACACAGGTCCAGCTCCCTCTTTCTGCTAACTCAAGTCCTTTTACATGTTAATTGAGACCTACTTAATCATACAGGTATATTCCAATAAGCAGCAAGAAAGTGTCAGTGCGATACTCAGTAATGGGAAATGCTGATATACATTTGCCACTTGGATCATTTACCAAATGAACCTACTTAGTGTTACTCAAAGACAAGGAGAAGTGTACTATAACAAATTAGAAACCTACCCTGTATAAACTTATACTTTGGGTGCCAAGCAAGATGAAAGGGGTTCGTGTTATCCATAAAATAGCATTTTCCTGACCTTGCAGAGAAATGCACAATGGCCCTTATTCTGGTTCACTCGCAAAGGCAACTTCCTTCTTAGATGGACAAAACCATGAGCACTGCAGGGGGGCAGATGTAACTTGTGCAGAGAGAATTAGATTGGGGGGGGGGGATTTACTTCAAAATTAGATCTATATATTTCAGTGTAAAAATAAAGCAGCCAGTATTTACTCTGCACAGAAACAAAATAACACCCAAATCTGTCTCTCTCTCTGTGCATGTTACATCTCCCCCCCCCTACAGTGCACATGGTTTTGTCCATTTGAGAAGGAATTTGCCTTTGCGAGTGAACCAGAATATTAGCCAATAAGTGTTTATAATGGTCCCCATACATCAGCAATCACAATTAATGGTTTTCCAGATCCAGTGATTTTTTGGCCAGATAAATGGTTTATACAATCTATTTGACTTGCCCACACATTACAGATTTATTTCAGTGATCGGCAGATTTTTCCCATCTATTGCATCTTCATATCTGTAAAGTGCCCATACTGTACATCACCTCAATCGATTGTCATTTCAGATGTTTCTTCTTTTCATAATGTAAATAGAAGAAGAAGACAAATTGGGAATGCCCATACATATAAAAAACAACCGCAGATAATACCAGATTATTAAACATGTTTAAAAATCTGATTCAGCAATCGATTGGCAAACCCTACTAATTGTTGATTGGGATTGCCAAAAGGGTGAGCCCACACATTAAAGATTAATTGTGGCAATCATCTCCAGATCTGAGGATTGTCGCAATTAATTGCTGATTTATGGGGCCCATAAGTTATTGCCCTCAATAGCACATTACAGCATGTCATGGCTGGATCACTTGAGAGCATCTCTGTTGGATCGCTGACCTACTGCAGACTGTAGGGTCAGTAATAATAGACATGGGATTTTCCATGCAATACAAATGTCATAATTGCTTTTTGTAAAGACTGGGCAATGGATAACTAGGGTACTGTACATATAAAATGCATTGAGTTACAACTGTTACTGCTACAATACACCTAGATCTGCCCATAGTGCTACATATGACAAAGTGCTGTTTCGGTTCAGCAGTGGCAATTGTTTGGTTTATGGATGAGGTGTTATCTGGGCTCCAATGTATAATTGGCTGCTAGTGTTTTATATTCATAACAAAATATATACATTGTCTATATTGATATTGCCAGCATTACAAAATTAAATGAGAATAGAAAAAACCCTTTCAAGTCTTAGGCTTCTGAGCCATCTATTTTCAGTACAAATCAGTTTCTATATAATAAGTTTTCCGACAATAACAATATGCTTCCACTTGTAGCTACCATCTCCTGAGGACGGTGTGTTGGTGCATGGGATGTACATGGATGCCAGTCGCTGGGATGATGAAAATATGGTGATTGAGGATGCCTTGCCGAGGGAAATGAATCCAATGTTGCCTGTAGTACACTTTGAGCCCCACCAGAGCTATCATCCCAGTCTCAGCTTATATCAAGCACCACTTTATAAGACTGGAGCCAGGGCAGGGACCCTTTCCACAACAGGTAATGTAATTCACACCATCCTGTCATCGTCTAGTTTCCAAATGGTACAGTCAGTTCAAAGCAATATATTTTTATATATATATTCATGCTGGATAAAACATTTGTTCACCTGTGGTTATGGGATACCTTGTTTAAATCATGCATTGATGTGTAGATAATGTCGGCATGTGAACAGGGTCTGTGAGAGCCTATGTGAGAGATTTATGCTGGAAGAGCTCAGTTCTTTTGTCTGCTGAAGAGGTTTTCTCTCGTGTAGTCCTGTGGATACTTTTACATTTGGTCTTATGCCACCTCACACAGACACGCTGTGTATTATGAAATATTGTTGCAGCCCTAAGTCAACAGGATGATGTAGGTGGAGCAAAGAAATATTGCTGACCAAGTCGTAAGCCAAATGTAGAAATCTTAGATAACATTTCTGCTGCAGTTGAGGTTTCTGACAGACAACAAATTGGAATTGGATTTTGCGTGACAAAGACATATAGTGGATGGTGAAATCACAGCCATCGACATTGCAAGTTTTGCCTCACATCCCATGGAAGTGTGCATGAAATCTTGCATTGTACAGCCTACTGTAAAAGAATGACATGTGCGCAAAACTCATCGCATTGAAGTTTATTTGACATTTTCAGTCCCACTGTACACTGCGTGTTTTCATTGTGGCTGCCACATTGGTTTAAATACTTTTAACCAATCAGAGTGGCTTTTTTTTCATGCTCTGACCAATCAAAGCAAAGCCACACTGTTCGATTAGAAGAACAGGCTCAGAGCTTGTTATTGCACATCAGGGCTCTCTGCAAGGGAGTAACTACCATAGATGCAAGGTGTGCAGCTGCTATGGGGCCCAGAGCTGAAGGGGGCCCATCTTTACTGTCTTAGTAATATGTTTTACATACATTTGTCTCCATCAGTTGCTAAATAGGGGGCCCTTACAAACCTTTGCTATGGGGCCTACGAATATATAGTTACGCCTCTGGCTCTCTGTGTGAGCAGTCTAGCGTAATATATGTACACGTTAGGGTAGGTGGACATTATGTTTAGGGTGCGCCATACTGTGGTTTTGATGATATAGTCCCACTCTACTTGTCCCCCTGATTTTACCTTGAAAAACGATAGGTGCTGATTAGTTGGTACTTTATCTCTCCTTATTGTATCTCTCTCAAAGGCTTAGTACATCTGCCCCTAGATGGAATACTCTAATACTGGTTACACTTTTAAGGGTATGTATTATAAAGTTGGCACAGCCACACTTACACATGCCACAATAAAGGGCTTGCAAGAAGAGAGACAGGGGTTCCTGGGAAGATCATACTGGGTTTAAATAAAGGCATAACAGTTAAAAAAAGGGTTGTAGAAAATTACTGGGAACACTCTGTGCGCAGGGTGCAGTTAGACTGGAATGGGCATCATTTATTCAAGTTACATGTGTACACCATGCTCCCATTGTAGACATACATACATGTATGATATACCGACGCCGGAATCCCGACCGCAGCAATGCCGGCAAGGGGGGGCAGTGGATCGCCATAGAGGGACAAAGTGCTGGCATTGTGGCGGTCGGGATTTCGGCGTCGGGATTTCAACCGCCGGGATTCCGACCGCCGGCATATTGACCGCATTACATTTCTAATGCTTTGTGGAAGTGAGCATAAAGTTTTTGTTTGTTCTTGTATCCAGTATTTGTTTCCAAGCTCATTTCTGCAAGTTGCGAATGCTAACCTGCTCTTGTTTTCTTTTGCCAGGTCATTCCACTAACTTTGTGGTTACAGTGCTGTTACCATCGAAAAGACCCAGCGACTATTGGATATCAAAGGGCTCAGCACTTCTTTGCCAATTAAATGAGTAACTTCAAGACAAGAGAAAGTGCCAGCTTACCAATGTTATATGCCAAATTAATATATAAATTACATAAATGTTTTATTTTTATTCCAAATGATTTATTACAGAATTATTTGTTTTAAATATATAATTTACAATCAATAATATGTGGCCTGTATCTTTGTTTTAAATAATTGGTGAATATTGTTATCATTAGACAAAATAATCCAGCACTAGGAAAAATAGTTTCCCTTAGATGGGGAAGGGCATAATGTTCCCTATCTCCATCCACAGCTAGACCTGTTAAGCTAAAAGTACAGTATTATAGGAGTGTCCTCTTTAAAATTATGTGGCCCCCTTCTGCTGCAATGATTTGCTGTATACAATTGCATTTATACACTAATAGAAACATTGCCCAAACCATCGCACATTGGAATGCCACATAGAGCCTGAGTGCCTCCATAGGTGCGCACTCTGAACTGATCTGCCAGGACGCACAGGCCTGTCCTGTAGCACATGTGATCGGAGCTACTGATGTATCCATGCCCAGAAAATTTAATCCGAACGGCCATGACATGCCTTACCTGCATTCACCCAACCACTGACCCAGGGCCGGTGTGAGGCTTCTCAGCACCCTAGGCAAAACTTCAGCCCCCTGACATACTGCCTCCAATACCCATTAAGGCATACTTGTCTAACATTCTGGAATGGCTGGGAGGCTCCCAAAAATTGTGTGGTCCTCCCAGCCCCCCAGGGAAGGTGGGCAAGTCCCATGCTTTCCCTGGAGGCCCCCCTTTGCCACCAACAACAGAGTATAAAGAGGAGGGGGCAGCATAGTATGGAAATATGCCTCAATGTATGGAGGTGAGGTCTTAGAGGTTCCACAGCAGTCACTTGCATTAGGTACAACATCCTAGACATCCTAGATATTTTGATAGGCAGACTTGGTGGCACCCTCCCCCCCCCCCCCCCCCCTAGATCCCGGCGACCTATGGAGGTGACCTAAAGCCAGGGGCGGTGCTAGCTTTTTTTGGCACCCTAGGCAAAGCTTCTGATCCCCCCGCAAACACACAATTAGCGTCACTCTGAACTGAAATACTCTTCAAAAAGTGTACTTAAGGCAATGTTTCAGCAACATTGACTTGATTACACTTTTTAAGGAGTATTTTATTAGTCCATTGAGCAGCCATTTGTGGGGGCAAAATAAAAATATATAGCTGCCAGCCAGGGAGCACACGGAGGAGGACTCAGTAGGCAAAGAGGAGCTTACAGCATGAGGCTGCTCCTTCTAGCGTCCTGTAGGCGCCACAGCAGCAGAGCTTCATTCTGCTGCTTACTTCAAAGGGCAGACCGCAGCGGTAACCTGTGGGGGAGCCAGAGAAGCACATTGCGCCAGAGGTATTCAGCGCAATGAGTATAATAAGTACATGCCGTGCGCCCGCGGTTCTACCCTCTGCCCCTTATGCCAGCTCTGTCTGTGCTTGTGTGGCGGGCGTGAGTCGGGCAGGCGGGTGTGAGGTTGGGAGGCTGCTGGTGGTGACGGGCGCAAGGTTGGGCGGGTGGAAACTGCACCCGCTGAGTAAAAAGCGTCCTCCAGCAGCCGGTGCTCTAGGCAGGTGCCTAAAGGTGCCTAATTGTAGAGCCGGCCCTGCACTGACCGTTACCACCCCCAAACACTGACTTCTTGTCAATCACTTTTCAACTAAAGTCTTGTAGAGAATCACTTGCTGTGCATGTGCACTGTCGCTTACACACATATGCAGTGCAAAAATAAGGATTGTTATGTGTACAATGGACACATTTTATTTACTAAATTTCAGTATTGTTTTTTTTTTACTCTTTCCACCTGCCCACTGGTCTGTGTGTACAGTATACAGCACAGTAACATTACAGATGTCACTGTCCATTTTTCAGAGTTTGTATTGTACTGTACTGTATATCCATCTGCTGCTGGATCAGTGTAGACACCCAGTAGTGGAGATGTGTATTGAATGCTGTGTATGTTGTCGTGCCTCAACACGACTCAATGCGCCTGTGTCAGGATGAATATGAGTTGTTCCATCTGTATGTTTTTTAATAAATGTACCTTTTTATGTCACATATAATACATGTGATAGTAGATTTTAAGGCTGCCACCCCTCAGATCTGGGGACAAGTGTTGGACCTCTTGACAAAATACCTTATACCGATGTGGAAACCACATATGAATAAGGAAGCAGCACTGAGCAATGTATGATTAACTATTTTAATAGTAATATTGTATTACATAATATAAATCAGATATAAAACACACATGAACATATACATTAAAAAGGAAAAGATTTGACAATTTGCTGCTTGTTCCTATCTTGCCTGGGAACAGGTAGTATTGCCCTTCGATGGTCCCTGTTTGTAAAATGGAGGTAGTCTCTGGGGATTTTACAATATTATTATTAAAATTGGTCATCATTCATTATACATACATGCTTTCCACATATTTCATTTTTGTAATTGCTAATCTTGAGGAATGACTACCCTCTATTTTAAGCAGCCACTCCCTTTTGAAACTACAACTCAGACTAGCACTCAGAAGTAACCCATGGTACACAATTTCTCTTCTTGACTTTGTCTTTGGAAATACATTTGAACATTCACAGGAACACGATCTTGTGTATTTGAACTTACAGTATCTCTGAACAGTCCAAGATCACAAATGTTAATGCTCAAATTGGGATTTTCAGAAAATTAAATTTGATGCAGTCCTAAACCCACTTTCAAGTACATGACATATTATTAACCTTTGAACTGGTAAGGTACAGTATATATTAGCTTGTGGGGTTGTTTGGTGGATCCACTAAATGGAAAATATAGCTTGTGTAGGGAAGCCAATCCCAGGACATTTTTTACAATCCCGGGATTAAAAAAACTCTTAATCCCGGGATACCAGTTTTTGGACTCCAGACACCACTCCACACTAGGAAACTGTCTTTAGCAGTCCTTAAGCGGGTGGGCATGGCTGAAGGGCCAGATGCGTGGCTATGCAGCATGACTTCTAATATCAGGTCTTATAGCTATACAACTAGTTTGCTGGGCAGTGCCTGAGCCCAGCGCTGTTGGAGCTCAGCACTGCCTGGCATAAATAATTAAAATGTACACTCGGAAACTGATTCCAAAACCCATAGATTGAAGGCTGCAATCCCGGGATTGCAATCCCAGCATTTTTTGTGTATAAATTCCTGTGCAAAAGCATGGAGAGAGTCTTCTGAGGAGGTGGTTCTTTTCTGTGTGAATGGGGCATCTCTCAATCATACAGTATATGAATATATAGAAATGGGCATTATAATGTAAAATCCTTTACACAAATAATATATAAAACAAGTATACAATAAAAGGAATTAACCAATAGGTATATGGTAATCAACACAATACCATTTATAAATGTACAGGTACCAGGGTAAAACAAGATAGGTTCATACCAATAAAAGCATTCTGGGAGATTTGGATTCCTCCTGGATGCCATCATCAATCTGAATAATACCATTTATTGGTAATAGTGTCTCTTGTCCTCTGGTATAGTATTTAGCATAAGCCCCAGGCACATTTCAATATTTCTTTGATATTTGTCATGGCAATGTGGTATAGTGAATAAATGTGTGCGCGTTAAATCAATGTGTGTTTATTTTTAATCTGGCTGGGGCAACTGTGTGTAATTTTATTTCCTGTTTGTGTTTTTTTTCTGTGAGGTGCTTCCTGTGGGACCTATGTGTGTGTGTTTTTGTCCCGCATTAGTCAATGTTTGTGTCTTTTTATCTGTGGGTGCTAATATGTCTGTTTTTTTCCCTGTGAGGTCCAAAGTATTAATTCTGGATATAAGTGGATAGTTGCATTTGGGGTAGGGGGCCCAATTTGTTTTGCACATGGTTGTAGTGGACATAGGCCAGCCTTGATTTGAGGCTTTATCCTGCCAACTTCTTGGCCGCTCTATCTCAGACCCTTTTATCACTCCATCACTCCCGTCTCATCCCGACACCACTCCATCCTGGTCATTGGGGCCAATGTGCGTGCTTTTTCTTTGGGGCCCAATGTGTGTTCTTTTGTTTTGTGTGTGTTTCCTAAGGGGAGGCAATCTGTATAGTTTTTTTTTCCCTTCTAATTATGGGTATAGGTATATGGTTGAAATGAGTGAGGGGTTCAAAAGTTCTTGCATTGGGTTCTGACCTGGTCCTGCCCACCGCTTGGATGTTCTGTCCTGGTCACCCATTCCCACTTTATCACCCCTGCCCCCTCCCTTCTCTCTAGAAGTGGGAGATGTTGGATCACATATAGGGCCTGATTCTAGTTTGCTCGGTAAGCTGCAAGGATTGAGCGTCTGAGATGCCGCCCCACCAAATTTATTTGGTGGGGCGGCACCAAATAAATTTGAGGGGGGGTGTAATGAAAACACATCCCCTCGCATGGCTCTGCTGCAGGAGAAATCATACGATGGTCACCGACCATCAAATGATTTTCCTTGCTTCGTATATAGAAGTCAGCGGGAACTGGGTTTTATTTGCAAGTGCCGGGATAAAGAGGGGGTGGGCAGCTGATGTCGCACTCTGGGCACACATCGTCCCTCCCGTGTAGCTATGGGGACGCCCAACGTTTTCATGTGGATGCCGATAAACTGAATTTGCCCCATTCTGAATTAATTTGAATGAGGACCAAAGTGCCAATATGGGTTTGTACATGCCCAGTAGTAGTCTCCGCAGGCATCTTGGTAGATGTACTGAATTTACTCTGGAGGAGCAACAACATGGAGTCTGTGCAGTAATTCACTCCAGTTTTAACAATATCTGCTGCTCCTTACCTGCGGCTTGGCAATAAATGTTCCTAAAACTTTTATATTAACAAATGATTTTCATTCAAGTAGCAAAATCTGTAAAGACATACAGTACCCTCCAACATGACCTATTGCATTCGGTAGACAATGCTCTGCTCCTGGACTTCCCTGGTAATGTATGATTGCCAGCACCTGTGGTGAGCAAGGTAATTGACGAGAAGGGTGTTTCAACACAAGTGAAAACAATCATACATTACCAGGGACATCCAGGAATAGAATAGGAATCCATTGTACCGAATGCAATGGGTCATGTTGGAGGGTATGTAAAGATAGTAAGAAGAAACATTTCCATAAGCTTTAATTATATTTTAAAATAAATATTAAGCATTGGTAAGATCAGGTCACTCTTTAAATAACTTGAATTCCACAAAGTTTAAAAATTAAAACATTTTAGTTTTTATTTGATATTGAATTTACAGGTGTATGGAATTCAGCTGTTCCCTTCCACTAATGAAATTGCTGATTAGTCATTGAGAAAAAGGTCAAGGTCATAAAGTGTGAAATTGAAACAAGATGTGAAAAAAATGGAATCTTCTGCTGACCACTCTTCCTGTAATGAGAAAGATATGGAGGTGCACAAAAGGTTGAGCAATAAGAAAATTAAAACTTTTAAAGAAAGAAATAAAATGAAAAAAAAATATTAATAATAGATCAGTCAGACTATGACCGAGGACAAGTAGGACTTATACTAAAATTATCTTTACATTTGAAAATCCAAATTTTGTTGTAAGTAGGATTAGTCAATAAAAAGAAGGCCAGTTATATGGTCAACATAAAGCCATTGTTACCAAATCATTCTATCAGCTGTGTCTAGAGAATGTGTAAAGTCTCTGGAAGCATAAGGTAATTTCTTGTATTTTTGATTTTTAAATATAAATAGCATTTCCAGCAAAGGGGGGGGGGGGGGGGGGGGGGTGTCTGAGTAGTCGTTAATCGGTGCACCTGGCTCTGCATCCTTAACCTGTGAACGCCTTTATTGCGTGAAATATGGTTTGTATTATATGGAGGATGTCACGAGATGGGTGTGTGGAATCAGTCGTGACTGGAGTGGTCAGATGGTGGATTTGATGGTGTTGTGCGGATCTCAGGAAGAGAGGCGTGACCAGCAGGAGATGGGTTAACACGAGCAGGTTTATTGAATGAACTCATACAACGGATAAAATAACCAGGTTCAATAATTCTTTGAGTGGACAAAATAATAAATAGATGCAAGTCTCTGATAAATAGCAAAAAGATGGCAGTCCTTTGCAAAATAAACAAGATGGCAGTCCTTTGCAAAATAGACAAGAATACGTGCAGGAAATTCGGAGAGGACAAGGTAATGTTCAGGATTTGAGTTTAAAGAAAAAGAAGGATACCTGAAGATTGGATGATTGAGAATTGGATGACTGAAGATTGGATGGTTGGATGACTGAAGATTGGATGGTTGGATGACTGAAGATTGGCTGACAGCTGCTGGGATCAAGATATAGCTGGACCAGAGTTGGTGAACTGTAAGCACTGTAGAGCTGACTGGAGAATAACCAGAGACTGGCCCGGAGTTGGAGGATTGCAGTGTAGCAACTGATGAGGGTCTGGATACAGCTGAATGGCAGGATTACTGGAAGCTTCACAGCAGAGATGTAGCACACAATAGCTGGGTGCAGGTCAGGAAACTGTGGAGTATCAGGACGTGGTAGCAACTTTGCTGAGAGCAACCTCTTAGTCCAGGAGCTGAATATTTAAACCCCTTGCCTTGCACCGATTGGATGAATAGCGAGGCAGCAACTGCAATAGCAGAAATGGACTCTTGAATGGGACAATCAGTGCACAAGAGGAGAGCTAGCATGGGCTTCACCAAACAGGGAACCAAGGAGTTAATGGCTGATCAGGAGACTCTGGGCTAGCTAGAGTTCTCACAGGTGTGCAATTATCAGCACACAGACATTCATTGAGTGTATGGCAGCAGAAGTGGAGGCTGTAATATCCTGAGAAAGCAGCAACTGGAGAGAACATGCTGAACAAACATGCAGAAATAACTAGGTATGTGACAGAGGATTCCCTGCATTGCTACTTTAGTTAGAGGTTACATTTTTCAGATCAAAAGGGCATCTGATTGTGAGGGGGGTGTAGCCTCTTCCGTTGGTATGAACAGTGCTTATAGAGTAAGATGTACAGAATGGGGTTATGAAGGAACTTTTTAGAAAACAATAATGTATTTGGATGAAAGTATGAAACATGCTTAACATTTAAAAGACTTTATTGTAAACAACAGCACCTACAGGGTAAGTGGCTGCAGGGTAAGATGAACAGAATTTAGGGTGAAGGTCGGGTGCGAGGGTGTCATGGGTAGGGAAGGTTGATTGGGGGTGGTGTGTGTGGGAGTGGTGGGTGCTGGTGTGGGGATGCACCGGTTGAGCGGGGGTGCTGTAGCTGCAGGATTAATGGTGGTGTGGTGGTGGAGGTATGGGTGCGTGGGTACTGCGGGTGGCTGATGGGCGGGCGCGGTGTTGGTCCAGCTGGGTGCAGGGGTATTGCAGGTTGAGGAGGTCCTGGTGCAGGGGTGCCGTGGGTGGGTGCATTAGTATTGTGGGTGGGGGGGTGGTGGGTGCGGGGTTGCCGCAGGTGGTGGAGGGTGTTCGGTGTTGCTAATGTGCTGTGGGTGGCAGAGTTGCAGTTGCAGGGGTGCTGTAGCTGGGAGTGGGATGGTGTTGCGGGTAGGTGAGGGGTGGTTTTGGGGGTGCCGTGGGTACAGTGGTACCACGGGTTGCGGAGGAGCAGCTGTGTAGTGGGTGTGTGCAGGGG
This sequence comes from Crinia signifera, assembly GCF_055691185.1. Lineage (NCBI taxonomy): Eukaryota > Metazoa > Chordata > Amphibia > Anura > Myobatrachidae > Crinia > Crinia signifera. The sequence goes on from NC_139217.1 coordinate 172,671,899, forward strand.
TGGTGTGGGTGGGGGAGTGGCTGGTGCAGGGGTACTGCAGTTGTCCTTGGCTCAGGTGCGGGGTGGGCGCAGTTGGGGGAGAGGCGTGTATGAGTGGTACTGCAGGTGGAACAGGGGTGCGTGTGGTGCTGCTGGGGGTGCGGGAGGGTGTCCAGGGGTTCTATTGGTGGGAGGGTGCGGTGAAGCAGTGGGTGCGGTAGGGGCATATGCGAGGGTAGTGCGGGTGTTGGTGGGGCGGGTGATCTTCCCCTCCTCCCCTCCTCCCCACTGCTGCCTGGTCAATTACTGCCCGCCGGGTCCAGCAGATCCTCCTGTCTGTGGTCCCAGCGTTCCTCCTGTTATATATTGAATACCACTTGCAAAATGGCCACCGGCTTACAGCGGACGTTAATTTCGGGTGCAAGAGGAGGTCGCCGCCTCTATTAGCATCCTAAATAACCATCTGCTGATAGGCTATAGTCCTTAATAACCGTCTAAATAATTAAAATAAATTTGTAATGTGGCAGAGCGGCGAGGGGCGGCGGTATGCGTCCTATGACCTTTTCATATCCCCACTATCCACGTCGGCGTGGAGTTGATATTATATAGTGTGGCGAGCGCAGCGAGCCACCGAGCCCGAAGCGTGGCGAGCGGACGTGGAATTCATGTAAAGTAATACGCGGAATACATGTAAAGTAATACGCTTACATGTAAAGTAATACGCGTCCCCTCGCGGGGCTCGCTGCGTTTGCCACGCTTTGGGCTCGGTGGCTCGCACAACTCCACGCCGACGTGGATAGTGGGGGTATGAAAACGTTGGAGGACGCGTACCGATGCAATGCAGTACGACTGAATATCGTGGGCGCCATGCTAGGCAACAAGTACCCAACTATCTCTCCTAGAATCTTTGGCATTATTCTTGACTCCTCCCTCTACTTTAAACCACACATTCAACACCTCACACAGACCTGTCATTTCCACCTCACAAATATTTCCAGGACCAGACCCTTTCTCACCCAGAATGCTACAAAGACCCTCATCCACTCACTAGTCATCTCCAGACTCGACTCCTACTTTCTGGCCTGCCTGACAAACACCTCTCTCTCTAATCTATCCTCAATTCTGCTGCCTGACACATCTTCCTCTACAAACGTGACAGAAACCACTAAATTTTAGTGGTGAATTGGGTGCTAGTTTGGGAAATAATAAAACCAATATGTATAAGAAAAAGTTTTTTTTTATAAAAAGGGGGTATAAATGAATCTATAATTTAGCTGCAGTCCTCCCATGTGTACCAGTGCAGGTAACCTACGACTGTCTATCACCTGACCCAATGAAGGTACAGGCCACAAACAGACACAATTGAAAACAGAACAAATGGAGTCTCTGCGCTATTATTTTGTTCAAAAAGATGCACCATGGATGAAGTCACTTCACACACACATTTTCATTAGTTTTGATTAATAATGTTATGTATATTTATTTTCTTGTAAAAAAAAAGAACATATATAAAGACAATACAAATTTATAGGCGGCCACCTACAACTTCACAAAATAGTATAATCAAACAGCAGATAAATACTCCTGTTATTTATAAACAATCATGCAATAAAAATTTGTGCAAATAAAAAGATTATGAGCCTTGGAATGTATAAAACTCTCAGTCCATTTATCTATGGAATGGAAACACTTGGTTCTTTTGCAAAAAAAATTGTGTTTGCGTTTGCAGGGCGCTAATAGCCCTTATCTCCAGATGCAGTCCCTTTAGTGTAAATACAATGCGGGACCTATAGGGGGAAATTTACTAAAGGAAATTTGTAAAAAAAATAGGTGTATTTGTATCCAGAAATACACTTATTTTTGACATTTACTATCCCGAAAATATGGCATTTCTTAGTCGTATTGATGTGCTATCAATACGAATATGGTATATAGCGTCTATGGTGAGTTTGTGAGAAATGATTGGTAACTGGTAGTAGTGCACAGTGGCGTGTCTCTCACCTGCACACACTGTTCGCTTTGGTCCCAGCTGACATGGAGTGTCCCTCTGGTGAGCAGGTTGTTGGGGAGGACGCCGTAAAGATGTTGAAGCTGGCGTGTCACTCACGTAGTTGGTCCGGACGGCTAGCGCTGCTCTCACCTGCGCTGCCGTATCTCCTCAGTCTCACCGGAGTTCTCCTGGCGGCTTTCAGGTGCGTGATGATGTGGGATCTGTTCCGCTCTCTCCCCACATGTAGTAGTGCCGGTATAGATTATTCACGGGAGGCTTGTAGATCCGGAATAAATGATGTCTGGGCAAATACTTCCAGAAGGGCTGTTAGCTGGGTAGAACTCTAACGCGTTTCGCCCTATCAGAGGGCTTTTTTCAAAGAGTGCCTCTCCAAACGTACTGTGTCCACTTGGCCCCCTTTCGCTTCGTATCTCTGGAATTCTCTAACCCTCCCCATCAGACTCTCCAACTCCCTACAAAACTTTAAACAGGCTCTCAAGCCCACTTCTTCATTAAACCCAGCCATCTCTCATCCTAACCTTCTGTTTAAGCTCACTTCTACCCCTCCAGTCTGTCAGGAGCAGAAGAACCCCTGAGGCGCCATATAAATAAACAATAATAACAATAATAATAATTAGAGTTTTTGATAGTTTTACATTATTCATAATTTGTACCGTCATTGTTATATATGATCTGCAAAAAACATCTCTGTGCTACAGTAAATAAATTACAGTTTTCCTATATCCCCAAAGTAACAAGATCCACTTGCAAACCAGGAAACTGCTTCTTATCCAAGTGCCTCATTTACAGTTAGATAGAACGAGGGCTGCATAGGCTTGAGTGAATTTAGGAGCCTGTGAATTTGATGGTTGCAAATAAAGCTATTGAAGAAAGTGTAAAGTACCCAGGGGAAATCTCAGGTTGAGTGGCAGGTAGATCTGCCAATCAGGTAGCATAGGGGCGTCAGCTTAGAGAGGGGTATATTAGGTGATGCTGGTAGTAAGTACTTACTCTTTGAGTCTGGATCCCCACCCTCCCTACCCCTTTCCATCTGCTGCTACCTGGCTTCCAGGCCATCACCAAATTGGCTTCTATAACTTTAATTATTGAACGGTGAGAAGGCGCTCTCGACCAGCAGTCAGGTGGGGTGTCAGGTGGTCTCTGTGCGGTATTTCCCCCCTTTGCCAGGATAGCAGGCGAGTCCCGACTCAGGCGGTAGGACGTTGGACACTTCATGGAAGTGTCCTCGCCAGGCCATAGAAGGAGTGGTATGTACGTCACAGCGTGAGCTGTACCCCACAATAAGGTGTGTTGTCAGATTGGGGCGCTTCGGTCGCTACCGTGAGTAACACCCTGGACAGGTGCTGGTCTCAAGTTCTTTCTTTGCCACCCCTTAGACAAATAGGGGTCATACCATTACAATAAATATTCATGACCTGTTTAAACTTACTCAGTGGTTATCCATGTCCTTATTTATAGAATAAGGTGTGTTGTGTGATTTATTTCTAGGCATAAGAGTTAAGTAAAGGTATAGGCCAAGCAGCATAATTCATTAGGCGCCTTAGATGCAAATCCAGCTACAGGGAGTAAATCTGCATCAGAATAAACATGTTGCAAAGCAAGGGGTGCAAAGAAGGATGTTTAGCACACATGAAACAAACACTGTACCGCTTAGTTTTTATTTGCAGCACAGAGACCCACCTCTCTCAGCAATTTAGAATTTGTGTGATAAAGTCCCAGTCGGAGTTATGATGAATACCCAGTAAAAGGAACACGACCAATAACAAACTGGCATGTAAGAGTTAATAATAATGATTAATGATTTGTGTCTATGCTACAACCCGCATAGACACAAATCCCCTTCCCAGGACTCGAGTCCTCTTGTATAATGTACTGCCCTATACTGGGTGTGATTCAGAGAAGTACACAATTGCATACAATGCCAATGCACGCAATGTTTATGCAGCTGTGCATGCTTATAAAAGACTTCAGTACACCCCTATGGCACATGTGTTACACAGAGAGTAATACAGGTATTGTGCTGAGATCAGGACAGAAAGGGATCATATATAAGGTGAGAAAGTAACGGGTGTCCCTGGGTAGTGACTAGAAGTAAACACAACTAAGTCCTCATTGTGGGCCTGTTATGGGAGGGTCAGTGAAAGTGGCTGCAAAGTCGCAAAGGCCATAGTCCAATGGAGAACCTGCACCATAGGGTTGCTTCAAGTGGTGCTTGTGTGCGCAATGGAGCACTGATGGCGGCGTCTAAAATATCCCCCTATGTAATACATACAGTGTGCAGAGATTAGGCATCGCAGTAATGCACATTCAAATGCAGGCTGCTATACCTGGGGAAGTGTGACACTGGCATTTGCATGTTACCACAGCTGGCAACAGAAGCAAGTGCTGACGAAGCAGCAGCATCCACCTCTGTATCAGGCACACTATGTCCCTCCCAAGCGCAGAATAGTCATTTGCTGAATGTTTTGCATAAAGACTCTGCATGCTGGGCAGAGCATTACTGTAGCTCATTTCTTTTTGATCCATGCAGTGTTCAGTACATACAATAGCTCAGCTGTCCCTCATAATGGTCAATCGTTCCCTACTTTGTGGCCCACTTAGGCACCATGGATGACCACATATATTTGCCCTTAGTAACCTCCTGCCTAACCTTACAATCCTTGGTTTGGGTTAAACACACAAGCAAGTGACAATAAAGGTGAATAGAAAACAATCCTTAGCAGTGATGTACTGCCATCAGCTACTATATCTGCAGGAAAATAGAAAACAATGCAATGTGAAACTTTTGAGATTTTGGCAATGATCATCATCATCATCGTGAATGTTTTATTTTCAAGGAGCCACAGAACTCCACAGTGCCGGACAGTTACAAAACATACAACATACAATTATTGCACATAAGAGGAGAACAAGTACAGACAAGGATGACACAGGAGCTGCGGACGTGAGACATACTGTAATAGAGAACCGGGCTGCTGAGAGCCGGGATGAACACGAGCACAGAGCCTGTACACTTCCTGCCATGGAACATTCTTATTGGTTAATTCAAAACAAACTTTTTCATAGTGGGTCTTTAAATGTATTCAGGTTCCTTTAAACCGACCAATCATTGTACGAATTGCCAAACAATAACTTTGCTATTTGCTAATACCAACAATAGTAAAACATGTACAAATATTTGCTGTATATTTTAGACAACTTTTTATGTCGTTATTTTCTTTAGTTGGTAGTTTATCTAGGTTTTTATCATCAACACAGTTTTTATCCATTGTAATACAGTTAGAAGACATAATAAGCAATTACATTTAAATTCATTAAAATGACTTGTTACCCTAATCGCACAAGGGGTTGTGTTTTCCCTTTATGTGAAGTCCTTGGAAACTGCTTCTACAAAGTTCGGTGCTGACATCATGATTGTGATTGTACAGATAATGGCAAACAGTGAAAATGCGACAAGACACAAGCGGTCAATGACTGCAGCAGCAAACTTCCACTCACTGCAGATCTCTTCACCTTCATCCTGGTCCCTGAACCGCCTGGCTATGTACTGCACTTCCTCCAAGATCTTGGCGATTTCTGGTATGCACTCTCTTATGCATTTCTTCTGAAGATCACTGTCTTCCAGAGAAGGACACGTTACTCGTCCGCACATAACTCCAGAGTCACTGTTAGGAGGATAGCAAGGACTTTCCAGAGTGTGGTAACCACAGTACAGGGTGTTGCCATTGGTGGATTGGTGTCCTGGTACAATGTTCATTTCAATGCTGCTAATACTTGAATGATGGTTGGGGTATATATACTTACAAGGAATAGGCCTTTTATTTTCCCCAGGTTTCCTCATCCTTAGAAACCATGCGCACCAGTTCAGCAAAATAATTCGCACCTGAAATAGAAGAGAAGTTTCTACTTAAATAAGATATAAGAATTTAAAAGATCAATTTGCTATGTACAGTAGTTTAAAACTCCTCGCTCTACCCAATCTATAATATAAAGCCAGTTACTGTACCTTGAAGACTACATCTTTTACAGAAGGCAAAGTCACGACATCAAAATGGTTCTAGTAAACGGCAACTCTGAAAAGTACATGAGGCAGATGTACTAAAAAGGGGGGGGGGGGGGTATTCAATCTGTGACGATATTTGCTGACAGGGGACATATCGACAATCACCTATATATTGCTGTCATTAACGACAACATCGAAGGGTGTCAGACCTGAGTTCTTAAAAAAGTTGGATCTGTTTTGTTGGAAACGGGCGCTGATTGTCGAATTCACAGCCTTCTTTTGTCAATCTGCTGCCGTTTTCACCGATCCGCGGACTTTCCAACACTCAACAGTCGGAACAAAATTGAATTCCATCTGTCGAGTTACTGTCAGATCAGACGAAAACGGCCTGGGATTCCGACTGTCAGGATGTATCAACAGATGGAATCCCAGATTGAATACCCCCCTAAACCTTGGAGAGAGATAAAGTGGAGAGAAATAAAGTACCCGCCAATCAGACCTTAACTGCCAATATACAGGCTGGATTTACTAAACCCTAAAATGTGATGAAAATTTTTTTTATCGCTTTTTCCATATGTACCAAGCTCTAGAAAGCAAAGTATTTTGGAGCCTGGTCTCAGTGGGTATCGCCATCTTTGGGTGGCATTACCAATAGAAGCCTATGGGCGTCTATTGCAATCTCTTTCTGAAAGGGATCCAATCTGATCCCTACCAGCAAATCAGTGGAACCTGCGATACCGGATGCATATGTAGAAATACTCCCGGGGATGAAACCCGAAAATCCTTCCCACATACACAGTTCGTACACTGACTCCCTCATTTCTCATTTCTTAAAATGCCTCTGGTTGGCCTGCAGCCTCATAAGCAACAATTTCACAAATTAAGCTGAAGAAGCATTAATTACCACAAAAGTCCACAGTGGTAAAGGCACCATAATCCACTTGCACATGAGTGGCCCTGATCCACATAGTTGTGGTCCACAATTGACTGAACTGCCCAGGAACCTCCCGTGCAGCAGGGACTGCACACGATACACTGTATGCAGTTATTTTGCATACTACCGGGAGGCTTGGCGAGGTGACTTATCTGTAGTGCACCCTGTGCGATCTTCAGGCTCCGATGAGATACTCACAGGCTTTGGGCTTGTTGTGCAATCAAAGTTAATTAAAAGAAATTGTATTTTTATCTCACTAAAATTTATATAATTTTTAGGAGAAACTTGGGATTTATGATGATGATGGATCTTATATAATACTTATTATTTCCTACAGGAGACAATCTTTTATTTATTCTGATGAGGACCATTCTGTTTTTTTTTGTGTTTTTTTTATTACATTTGGCTGAATCATCAATGGATAATAATGCATTAAAACTTAACCCTGCACATTAAACTAACACTTACATTTGCTTTATGTTTAGTTATATAACTTGTTTGCAGTGTAACTGGTTGAAAAGCCGTATTCTGCCTATACTAACTGTATCTACAGTGTAAAAGAGTTTCACAACTGGAAAATTGAAAAAGACCAACTGCATATTTCTTTGATTTCCATAATTCAGACCTGACCGCAGAACAAATTGGTTCTCAAAATGGGCAAAACCATGTGCACTGCAGGTGGGGCAGATGTAACGTGCAGAGAGAGTTAGAGTTTGGTGAGGTGTGTTTAAACTGCGCACGGTACGCTGTGTGCATGCGCAAGCTGTCCATACAAATAAAGACATCAAAGGCTAGCCTTCACTGGCTGCTCACAGGGTGATTGTTACATAGTTACATAGTAGGTAAGGCTGAATAAAGACTTGTGTTCATCGAGTTCAACCTAGTATGCTTATATTAATTTTTATGGTACTTGTGAGTTATCTGGACGCCCGATTTTTTGATTGTATGCCTTAAGTTAAGGCATACAATCAGATGCGATGCGATGCGATATCGCATCGCATCGCATCGCATGCGACCATCGGATGCGATGACCCGATTTTTCCATAGGAATCAATGTTAAAATGGACTGAGTATATTTTAACATGGAATTCAATTGGAAAAAGGGGTCCTTTTCATACCCCTACTATCCAAGTGGGCATGGAGTTGGATATAAACCTGTGGCGAGCGTAGCGAGCCACCGAGCCCGAAGCGTGGCGAGCGAAGCGAGCCCCGCGAGGGGACGGTATTCCGTGTCCCCTCGCGGGGCTCGCTACGCTCGCCACGCTTCGGGCTCGGTGGCTCGCTACGCTCGCCACAGGTTTATATCCAACTCCATGCCCACTTGGATAGTAGGGGTATGAAAAGGACCCCTTTTTCCCATTGAATTCCATGTTAAAATGGACTCAGTCCATTTTAACATTGATTCCTATGGAAAAATCGGGTCATCGCATCGCATCGCATCGCATCGCATACGATGGTCGCATGCGATGCGATGCGATGTCCCGATCCGACCCGATTTAGAAATCGGGCGTCCGGATAACTCACAAGTACCATTTTTATATTACAGCTATGTTACTTATTAATACCCCTGGATGTTTTTATCCATCCTTGTTTTGAACGCATTTATTGTGGGAGCCGCCACCACCTCTCCCGGAAGAGAGTTCCAGAGTCTGACTGCTCTGACTGTAAAGAATTTTTTTCTTCTAACTGTACAAAATCTTTTTTCTTTTAATCTATACTCATGCCCTCGTGTCCTTGCTTCCTTTCTAGTAGAAAACAGGGTGTTTGGCAGTTCCTTATATTGGCCCCTGATACACTTGTACATGTTGAGCATGTCTCCCCTTAGACGTCTCTTTTCTAGTGTAAATAGTCCCAAATTGGATCATCTCTCCTCATAGGTTACATTCTCCATTCCCATAATAAGCTTTGTTGCTCTTCTTTGGATATTTTCTAATTCTGCGATGTCCTTTTTAAAGTGTGGGGCCCAGATTTGTACTCCATATTCCAGGTGAGGCCAGACCAGTGATTTATAGAGGGGCATTATTACTTTTGAGTCCCTTGTTTCCAAGCACCTTTTTATTCATGCTAGACTTTTGTTGGCCTTTTTTTGCATTGTTTGACACCCTGCAACCATTTGGGGGTTTCTGGGAGTTCCCATTGGGAGGGATGGCCACTGACATCATCTGTGGCCTCCTTCTCCCACGCCCCTTTGCAGCGCTGAGTAAGTCTACACTTACTCAGTGCTTGTTAACAGGGGGGAAATCCATTAGGTGGTCCATGAAATGGATTTCCCAGTGTGCACAGCTGCGAACGCATACACAGCCATGCACATGGGCAGGATTTTACTCTGGCATGGTGGCATGGGGTGGCCTTTATCGAAAACTCGCAGCCCAGCAAAAAGGACTGAATCAGGCCCTATATCTGTTCTCTCAACTTAGGTTTTTCCCTTGTAGACAAATTAAAGTGGATTTCCCTTTTCAGACAAGAGGTAGCTGAATATATAATCTGAGGACCATTAGGTACCCATTCACTTGTATTTCTTTTTATGCCTCATGAAGGAGCTTCTGAGATGTGCTGCATTAAGATTGAAGCATACAGTATGCTTCTTACCTGCTTTATGTTCCATTGAACAGCATAAGTCTCAACCGCCTGTCCAATGCCAGACAGTCAGAGCATGACTGAGGGAATAACAATGCCCCTGCGGCACTACTGGCAGCATGTACACACAGAGCATCTCAGCTCAGCAGCCGAGTCACATGGGAAATAGAATTTATACTTCACTCTGTACTTGTTTCTACAGCCAATAATTTAGCAGAGAATCATTGGCACACCTGACCGCTGGCCTGAAGCAGGTGGCAATAATGATAATGTCAATGAGTGATAACAGAACTTGATATTGGTTTATGGACTGAAAGAATAGTTTTTTCTAGTGGAACTATTCTCCTGCCCTTGAGAATGATGGAGCTGCTGGGCCCCCGGTCTCTCCTGCAGGTTTGCCGGAATTCACATATACTTATGTTACTTGTAGGTAACCGTACTGGTAACTTTTACTTGCTGGTGTATATAGCTGTATTTACAACATCCTCTATGAAACTAGTAATCTGCAATTCAGATTACAACATTGTAAAGTGGATTTTTAATTAAATTATATTGTACAATTAACACTATTATATTGAAACATACACAGCAAATGGAATGGAATCCAGATTCAACCTTTCCTTTTATATTATATTTATAATGTTTGCATTGTACAGTTGAATGGTGTTTGCAATTAGAATGCATTGGCAATAATGTAATGGGTCTGTGTATGGGCATCTTACATTGTAAATGTATAACCCAGCATCAGCACTTACCCACTTAGGCATTTTCCCTGCTTGTGGGTCATGATGGTGGAACTGCAGCACCAGCACTGTCACCACCACAGAGAGCCCCACAATCACCATGATGCTTGCGAAATACTGAGCTGTAAAAAAATAAATAAAAAAGAAGCATTTATTAACAATGGCTACATATGCTTAAATCACAGAGTAATGCTCCACAACATATTAAAGTACTTCAGAATAGATGACACCTTATTCTGAGTGATCCACACCCACCAGAATTAGGAGCAGTGCTGGGTGAGGGGCACAATCCTTTTCTATGGGGCTCAGCAGCACCGTTGCCTTTTTATTTAACAAAACGTACAGTATAATACAGGTTGACCACTGATAACCTGGCACCTGGCAACACTGTGATGAACAATATCAGTGATACCCCCCCCCCCCCCCTCTGCAGACAGCTACCATCAGCTTGCAGTCCGTGTCTCCTCTGCTAAGCGAGTCCTCCGGCCATGCATTTCTCTCCCTGCCGCTTATCTCCCTCCTGCAGCACCGCTCATCTAAGCCCACAGTGTGACTTCCACTGCCGCTGCCTAATTTAACCCTCCCGCTGGCCTTTTAAGCCCTCATCCCACAGAATTCTAGCTCTCCCCCACCGGCACCTGATTTGTCTGGATTAAAAGGGGTTCTGAACCATTAGACCTCGGAAAATTGGTGGTCAACCTGTATTAACTTAATGGGATGCAGTCAATTTACTGACATTGTCAACATTTTGACCATGTGGGCATAATCAATGTTGGCATTTTGAACATGTCGGTATTTTCACTGCCAGCGGTTGTCAGTATTTTGACCATCGGCATTTTGAATGTTGTAAAATCATATGCACTGGTTGACATTTTAAATGATTGCTTATTTTGACAGGGTGGAATGACTAAATATTGTACAGTGGGTACGCACAATGTCACTGATGAAGCCTGCTTCCACATGTTATCAGCATCTTCCTCCATCATCGTGTATGTATGCCGCCAAGGGGGGGGGGGGAAACAGGTACTAATTACCTAGGCCCAGGCTTGCTGAAGTGGCCCGGCGGGGTCTCTGGTCCGACCCCACCTATACCTTCCCCCTCCGTCCCTCTGAGGCCAATCACTCAAACATAATAGATGACCATCGATATGTAAAACTATCGATGGTCACCCATTGTATAGTTTTACACTATCGATGGCCTGTTGCACTTTTGACATCGATGGCAACCATCGATGGCAAAGGCACCGATGGCCATCCCTAATTTCGGGTGAGGGTAAGATGCCCCGCAACCCCCCCGCTGCCCAAACACCCCCCCCCCCCCAGCTACTACCACCACCACCACCCCCCCCCAACCAAAAGGACCCCCCCCCTACCCTCCTAGTCTGACACTGGTTATAACTGCATTTGATAAATATACTTCTTTCACTACACCATAAATGCTGTAATGCACATTGCACTAGCTGTTCCAATGTACTGTTCTAGGAGATCAGAGAAGTTCATCATTTGACATAACAGGAACTCACAGTGCAGAACAATGTAATAACCGCGGCCTCACAAATCCCATTTGTATGGATGTTCTGAGAATCCTTGTTCATACTTGGAAGTGATAGCACACCATTCGCTCAGAGGGGTGCATGAGCACAGCAGACAGACTTATTTTACTTGGCATGAGAGAGATGGGGCCACAATCCTCACAGTGACATGTTATTTTAGATTGCCACCTTTAGTTACATAAGGTTGTCAGCCTTATAACCTGCCTAAGACATTAATACAACAGAGTTGGCAGCCAATTACTTCTCACTGTGTTTGGGAAATAAAATATCTGGCACATGCTGGTGATATTAATAATCCTATATGACTTAGACAAACACAGTCTTTACCGAAATAGCTTTTCAGTGCTGTTATCTTGTCACTTGATGAAATGCAGAGAGTATTATCGGAAAGGAGGCAACATGGGTCAATTATGGATCTGAAAAAAATTAAGGGCACTAGTTTTCAATGATGGGATTAAACTGGATAAACTCACACTGAGCAAAGAGAATGAAGGTATATTCACCAACGGGGTGTGGTATGGCACGCCAACGGGGGATCCCGACAGTCAGTATCCCGACTGCCGGTGCTCCGACAGGGGGGCAAACGCAAAGTAGCCCCTTGTGGGCTCACTGCGCTCACCACGCTACGCTCGCCATGCTGCAGGCTCGAAGGCTCGCTGGACCCCCACAAGGGAGAATAGCCTCTGTGAGTCGGGATCCCCCTTGTCAGAACACCGGCAGTCGGGATTCTGATGTCGGGATACCCCCTGGTGGGGCGTCATCCGGCACCTCACTAATGCAACTAGGGAAGGAAGCAGGTCCGGCTCCAGGTCTACTAGCTCCCTCGACAAGAAAATGTCAAAGCGCACAACCCCCCCAATGTCAGAGATGACATTACACATATAAAATGTCTTGTAAGCACTAATGTACTGTATGTGTGGGTAAATCATTACCCACGTGTGTATAGCTGGGGCATATTTAGGGGCCAGGGCACCCTTAGACACAAAAGTAATATCCGCCCCTCTGCCCTGTATTATTATTTTCATTGTTTGATTATAAGCCTTTATTCAATGATTGAGAAATTAGTATAAAAATAAGAAAGCCAGGAACTGTGAACTGTTTTATTTTTAATGATGTATACATAATTACTAAGTGAGACAACTTACCGCTTTCCTATTTGCAAATGCTGAGGCGCACCCGGGATATGGACACAGGTCCGTCCCGTGAGTGACCTGACATTTGCAATGTGAAGCTCCCACATGGACCCTGACGTCATTGGGAGGGCAGGGTGAGGCAGAGCTGCAGCGGGTCACCGGGGGCGGGGGAAGTTACAGCGCTTGACAGTGGGAGACTGTTGGAAGTGGTGCACTCGGTCGGTAAAACAGGCGGTGATGTGGGAGAGCGCATCATCCATACGCACTAGACCATTTTAATCTCAGTAGCTCAAAATGCCAAAAGTGAGCTACTGTACTTTGAGTTCAAATTTGCCTAGTGTGTATGGGCCTGTACATATGCGTGTGTTCTAGAGTTGGACACATGGGGTAAATGGATACATGGGGTAAGTTCTAATAAAGATGGGATGTTGCAGCCAATCACATTCTACCAGTGGTGTGCGGTGGGGTGAGGCTGGTGAGGCACAGCCTTTCCTGTCATACTAACGTATATGACGGCATTTTGAATTTATAAAATATGTCAAAAATACAAAGAATATATATAAAAATTCTTATTTTTATTATTCTAATCATTTTTATAGTCAAAACTCTGGAGTAAAAAGTCTATGGCAGGTGAGGCAGTGCCTCACCTGGCTACCTTTTCTGTACATCTCTTATCAAAACTCAGTGGATCTCCAGAAGTATATACTGCTGCACATGTGTATAATGCCGGCATGTATCCCATGGCTCATATATTGTGTGCAAATCTGGCTCTGGTACTTGCCAGGGACTCCTCAGCCATTTACCTCACCACACATCCCTGCATTCTACCTGTTATCTTCCAGAATGTGATCAATAAATAAGAAGTAGAATCTGATTGGTTGCTGTGGGCAGCATCCTATATTCAATAAAACTTACATTTTAGTAAATGTCCCCCATCATGTGTTGAGCACAGCTTAATGTAAGCGGGGGGCACACATACTGATCACACATTTTTGCATGTATGCAATTTTGATAAAATAATGATACCAAATGATTGTTTATAATGGCTAGTACTTGCGGTAACACATAGCGAAGATACTTTAGCAAACTGGCTCCAAAGTATAAAAATGTTGCTGTGAGTCATAAGCTTTACTAACAGACGCTGAACTTCTGACCCTCCAGATATAAACAAGCCTCTAATGTTTGTATCTACTAATATGCAGATCATCCTTTTAGCGGAACAGATGCTGCCTACAGTAAACATAATAGGCAATTTTTCTATTGTGACATTTGTTCTGGTTTGGTGGTTTCTTGTAAAGTAAATGATCCATTATAATAACATTTCTGTTTTTACATTATTGTTGTTATTAAATAAACGTATACAGACATTTGTACAAAGTTTGATGATTACAGTATCTCGAACCTCATGGGTTTTGAATAAGATACTGTTTATCACCTACCTTCTGCATTGCATAGACCCTATCTTGCAGAACTCGCAAACCTGCCTTCAGAAATTGTGGTACTGTAGAAAGAATCCATGCAACTGTCATACAGCACACCAGCATCCACGTGAACACCATACAATACAGATGGCAGACCACAAGGCAATACAGATAGTATCAGGGCTGCCGTCAGAAATTTTGGGGCCCGTGACTGACAAAATCCCAGCCTCTCGACCATCACCAAGCTGGACAGTGAAAGGGCGGGCAACCGCGGGGTTGAGTGACAGCCTGTGACCGTGCTGCTGGGGAGAGTTGCCCGGGCCCCTACCCTCTGTCAGCGGTGGGGCCCAGGACTCAAGTACCCCCAGACCCCCCCTGTCGGCGGCCCTGGACAGTATTCCAGTGTGCAATGATAGGTAGTACAGATTGCATGCAGGTGACCACCAGCAGTCCCTGTGCACCGATATGGATATGGAGATATATATATATATATATATATATATATATATATATATATATATGCGTACAAGACCTGCACTCTCACCCATAAACACAGGTAGCCGCTAGGGTGCTGTATAAATAACAGTGCCTACAGATAGGCAGTGCTATATAGATACAGTTGCTCTCATTATGCTGTGTTGCTGACATATTGTATTGGATATCTTCTGCCTTGAGAATGGTCCAGATGGACCGAAACGTCGTCAGGTTCCGTATTTGACCAATAAAAGCTGGGACATCCTGTTCCTGAGACACACTTGTGTTTGAAGTCTGGTGAGTGCTGTTTTCCCTCACGGGAGCAACTGTGTATATCGGGACTAAGTTATATAAAAAATCATCTGACCGCAATTCTTTGTTGCACTACACAAGCTACCATCCTACAAGTCTAAAGGATGGACTTCCTGTGTCACAGTTCCTCAGGGTACTACGCACAAACTCTGATGGTGACAATGCACGAATACAGACCGGTGAGATGCAAGAAAAATTCCTGGACAGGGGTTACTCACCAGACATTGTCCAAAAAAGTCTGCGAAGAGCAACTAACATCCAGCATTTGCAGGACTCTCGCTCAGAAAAGAAGAACATGGATCGAATGATCATCACCACTACACATGATACCCGTGCTTCCTTATTTAGGAAAAGCGTTAATAAACATTGGGATATAGTGGCTACTGATCCTAAGCTGAAGCTTAATAATAAAAAACCAATGATTGCATATCGCCAAGGACAGAACATACGGGATATGCTTATGAGACCGATGTTGAACTTCAAGAATGATGCTGGCAATCAATGGTTGAGACCCACTCGAATGGGGTGTTATAGATGCACTGGATGCACTACTTGTCAATCTATGAACTCTGGCGAATTCTTCAACCACCCACACAATGGACGAAAAATAAGGATCAGACATAGATTGACATGTTCGTCAGACCATGTAATTTATTTGCTTAAATGTCCATGCGGATTGACCTACGTAGGAAAGACAATCTGTTCCTTTAAAGAACGTATGGCCAACCATCGGTCGAGTATAAGAGCTGCCCTGACTACCAAAACCTCTGATAAACCGGTGGCAAGACATTTTTTGTCTAAACAACATGCACTCTCATCTTTGAGAAGCATGATCATTGATCAGGTTCCTATCCTTGAGAGAGGAGGAGATCGGGCGCGATTGCTACTACAAAAGGAGGCCCGCTGGATACACTCCTTGGGCACAATCAACCCTAGGGGTTTGAATGAATATAATTCATTGAGGTGCTTTTTATGACGTATGAGGTTGGCATATTGATTAGATTAGGACATGCCAAGAGTTGACCACCAGTAATAGAGCTACCTACTGTTGTTGCATGGTGCATTGTATAACCCCCATATGAGAATTTTTTGTAAAATACAGGGGAAAAGGATTATGCACTAATTATGCAGCATCTAGATGGTGCTTTTGCTTTTTTAATTATATGTTTAGTGTTGTTTGTTATAATGTCTGAAATAAGTTAGCTTGCCTCATAGTACATGGTTTCTTTAGAATAATTTTTGAGATATATTACCACATGTGGAATCATGCATACCAAAATTTAGTTGCACAGATTGAGGGCTATATTGTGATAAACCCAGAGTAATTATATATCTTTGATGGATAAATTTGGTGCCTTATAATACACTAGGTATACAACATGAAATATATGATTGCGATATATTGTGTGGAAATATGTACCACTCAATGGTATCATATGGTATCTATGGAATAATGTCTCCTATATGGTGAGATGAATGAGTGTTCAAATACACATGCGCATAGGCACATAGATTGATTATATGGAAATCCTTTTTCTAAATAACGGGAAATTTCCCTTCCATCATAAGCGTAATTGTATGTGACTGTTAACATCATTATGGGAACTGGCTAGTTTTCCATTGATGGCGGCGCTGGGTAGCTTGTGGACAGGAGATGATGCAGGGCATTGCAGAGACGTGCGTTAGGCTGTGTGTAGATGTTGCCATGGCTACTGTTCAGGCCGGGGACGCCGGAAATATTACGCGCTCCACTGAAGTAAAGCGCTGATTGGATATGACGCTAGTGGATGCGACATGCGTTCCACTGTGTTGGAACGTGGAAGAGATGAGCCGCACGCCATGCCGGCGTGCCCAGAGCCCTGATAGGGACTTAGGTGAGAGATCGCCTTATTCTCCTATACTTGAGTGCTTAATTGTGTACATATATTATGATGTTGCTGATATAAAAGAGATATATGTATATGCAGATGGGTTACCTGCTGGGGAGGGGACATAGTATAGATACCAGTATGAAGTTAATGAACTTCCTGTGGATACAGGTGATTGTTAGAGGCGTGATTGAAAGCCCTATATAAGTGAGACCTATGTCATATGAGGCCAGGTGTACTTGTGTGTTGGATTACTGCCATGATTAAGGAGCTTGTATGGTCCTAAACGTCGGCTTATTCTCAGCAATGAGATAATAAAGGACTTTGTTGCAGACTATGAGTTTGGTGAGTGCCCTGGACCCTTGGATTATAATATGGTACTTGTGGAGTATCACGGCTCCCATCGTATGGCATTGTATGCCATATGTAGTGGCATACGATGCGATGCGATGTTTTACCGATT
Source organism: Crinia signifera (assembly GCF_055691185.1). Lineage (NCBI taxonomy): Eukaryota > Metazoa > Chordata > Amphibia > Anura > Myobatrachidae > Crinia > Crinia signifera. The sequence goes on from NC_139217.1 coordinate 172,689,370, forward strand.
TTTGAGCATTTTTGCTCAAAAATCGTATGCCATCGCATCCCCATCGTATGGCATCGTATGCCATATGTAGTGGCATACGATGGCATACGATGCGATACGATGTTTTACCGATTTTTGAGCATTTTAGCTCAAAAACCGTATGCGATCGCATCGGATGCCATCCGATGGCATCCGATGCGATGGCACCCGATTTTGCATTGAAATGCATCAGAATGCATTGAAATGTGTATTAAACTAGTGAAATGCCCCCAAATGCCATTTTTCATAGTGCACCACCCCCACTATCAACGTCAACCCGAAGCGTGGCGAGCGCAGCGAGCCCGCGAGGGGCGGCGGTACGCGTCCTACGACCTTTTCATACCCCCACTATCCACGTCGGCGTGGAGTTGAGAATAGAATAGTGTGGCGAGCGCAGCGAGCCACCGAGCCTGAAGCGTGGCGAGCGGACGCGGATACCTGTGAAGCCCGCGAGGGGACGCGTATAGCTGTGAAGGTATCCGCGTCTCCTCGCGGGGCTCGCTGCGCTCGCCACGCTTCGGGCTCGGTGGCTCGCTGCGCTCGCCACACTATTCTATTCTCAACTCCACGCCGACGTGGATAGTGGGGGTATGAAAAGGTCGTAGGACGCGTACCGCCGCCCCTCGCGGGCTCGCTGCGCTCGCCACGCTTCGGGTTCACGTTGATAGTGGGGGTGGTGCACTATGAAAAATGGTATTTGGGGCATTTCACAAGATATAATACACATTTCAATGCTTTCCGATGCAATGCGATTTTTAGCATACAATCAGCATACGATGAAGGTCGTGGGAGCCGTGATACTCCACAAGTACCTATAATATATATATATATATATATATATATATATATATATATATATATATAGATCACTAGGGCACTCCCCCAAATTTCATACACATGCCATAATGCTGGTCTTGCTTGGTGTATTTCAGAACTTTGGAGATACCATAGTATATTTTAAGGGTACTGGGGCAGTTTAAAACAATAAAAAAATAATGGGGCAGATGTATCAAGCCTTAACAAGAGATAAATGCAGGGCTGATAAGGAGAGATATACGTCCAGCCAATCACCTGCTAACTGCCAAGTTACAGGCTTTGTTTGAAAAAAGTCAGTAAGGAGCTGATTGGATGAATGTTTATCTCTCATTATCACCCTTGCATTTATCTCTTGTTAAGGCTTAATACATCTGCCCCATTATTTTTTATTGTTTTAATCTCTTGTACAAGGACCAAATTCAAGCACATGTATGCTTTAGCAGCTATGTGTTACACTGATTCTGATAGGGAAGTTAATACACTGTTGAACAGGCTGGAACTGTGCGGCACTGGGGATTATTCAGGTGCATTTGTATTTGCAGTATGGTAATGAAGTAGCAGGCGTCTATTACAAGCAGATGCCCCCTGCTGAAGGAGTGGTTATGGCCAGGGTCGCCAAGAGAAATCCTGGGCCCCGGTACATCAACTTCACAGGACCCCCTGGAGGGGGTGTGATTCAGCATTTTGGGGGCACGCTCTGCTGCTGCTGCCTCGTGCACTGAGGTACCAGCACCCTCGTACCGCTGCTATCTGCCCCACTCCTGGCCACCCTAAAATATAAGTAAATGTGGAAGGCGGCCGGTGTGGGCTGATAGGCGTGTTTTTATTAGTGATGCCAATCCTGGGAATCTCAAGAGTGAGCATTTTTCATTTACAGGCCCCGGGATTGAAAGAAATGCCACAGGATTGGCATCGCTACCTGTGCCCCCTGCCCCACACTACATCAATGCAACCCTGCACATCACTCTCCACACACACTACACTACTGCCAATACCTTTACATGCCTGCACACACTACCATCACTACCCTGCAGCCTCTTCCCCCCACACACACATTGCCACTACTCCTTGCACACACTACACTATTGCCGCCACCCTGCACCTCCCTCCCCGTTCATACTACACTACCATTACCCTGAACCCCCTCCCTGCACATACTCACTACCACCACTACCCTGCACCCTCAGAATATATTTGCACTACCCTGTACCCCTCCCCGCACATTACATTGCTGCTGCTCTGCACCCTACACTACCTTCACTACCCTGCACCCCCTCCATGCACACACTACACTACCCTACACCTCCCTACCCTACAACCCACAAACACATAAACTGCTGTTACCCTGCACCCCTTTTCCTGCACACTACACAGCTGTTACCCTGCACCTACCCTTACTGCACACTACACCACTGCTACCCTGCACCCCCATTACTGCACACTACAGCACTGATACCTGGCACACCCCTTCCTGCACACTACACTGCTGCTACCCTGCACCCCCTTTAACTGCACACTACACCATTATTACCTTGCACCACCCCCCCCCCCCCCCCTTACTGCACACTAGATTGCTGCTACCTGGCACCCCTGCCTGCGTACCCGCTGCTCTCTGCAAAAAAAAAGTCTGTGTTTATTTTCATTAATTATGTTATAGCTTGCATATAAACCAACAGAAATAGGTGACCACCTAAATTATATGAGCATTGTCCATTTATCCATCTAATATTCAATAATATTTTATATTGTGTGAAAATTATTTATTGTATTTTTTTATATGTTTTATAAATGAGATTTTTTTTAAAAATCATTAAATAATCATTTATTAAAAATTGTGTGGAACGGTGACTCAGCCATATTGCACTCTATACAGATAAAAGCGCAGACACTGGGATTTTTATCTCTCTTTGGGCCTTATTTTGGTTAATTCTTTCTGACAAAATCCTTCTTAGATGGACAAAACCATGTGCACTGCAGGGGGGGCAGATGTAACATGTGCAGAGAGAATTAGATTTGGGTGAGTAATTTTGTTTCTGTGCAGGGAAAATACTGACTGCTTTATTTTTACACTGCAATATAGATCTCACTTTGAAGTAAAACCCCACCCAAATCTAATTCTCTCTGCACATGTTACATCTGCCCCACCTGCAGTGCACATGGTTTTGCCCATCTAAGAAGGATTTTGTCAGAAAGAATGAACCAAAATAAGGCCCTTTGCTATAAAATGTATTTAACCAAAGTTCATAATGAAATTCGGTACTTGTGTACTTTCACGGCTCCCATCGCATGCCATATGTAGTGGCATGCGATGCGATGTGATTTTCCCGTGTTTTTGTGCATTTTTATAAAATCGCATGCGATCTGATGCGATGCGATGTCATTTTTCACAGAAATTATGGACATGAGTTGACCATGTAAAATGCACCCCAAATGTCATTTTCCACACTGTACCACCCCCACTATCAACGCCAACCCGAAGCGTGGCGAGCGCAGCGAGCCCGCTAGGGGCGGCGGTACGCGTCCTACGACCTTTTCATACCCCCACTATCCACGTCGGCGTGGAGTTGAGAATAGAAAGTGTGGTGAGCGCAGCAAGCCACCGAGCCCGAAGCGTGGCGAGCGCAGCGAGCCCGGCGAGGGGACGCGGAGACCTTCACAGGTATCCGTGTCCCCTCGCGGGCTTCACAGGTATCCGTGTCCCCTCGCGGGGCTCGCTGCGCTCGCCACAATTTCTATTCTCAACTCCACGCCGACGTGGATAGTGGGGGTATGAAAAGGTCGTAGGACGCGTACCGCCGCCCCTAGCGGGCTCGCTGCGCTCGCCACGCTTCGGGTTGGCGTTGATAGTGGGGGTGGTACAGTGTTAAAAATGACATTTGGGGTGCATTTTACATGATGTCAACTCATGTCCATAATTTCAGTGAAAAATGACATCGCATCACATCAGATCACATGCGATCGCCTGCTATGCGATTTTTCCCTGTACGATGCACATCGTGGGAGCCGTGAAAGTACACAAGTACGTGAAATTCTATGCCCACTTAGATTGTGAAGTAAAAACAGCTCGGTTTCAAAGAAGAAAATCATGGAAAAACTCATGTCGACTTTTTGACATGTCAACACTCCAAATGTCATCATTTTGAATGTGTGGTTTTTTGACTGTTTGCCAATGGTCGGTATTTTGAACTTCGGTAAATTGACTGCATTCCCTCCTTCAAGTATTATCTATTCTGTTTATATGGATGGTAAATTGTTTCATTGTAATTGTCAGGTGTTTTATATCTGCTTAAGGGGTGTACACACTGGACTCGGCTCGACACTAAGCGAGTCCTAACCAACATGTAGATAGCTGTCAGAGATAAGACGGCTAACTACATCCGGCCTTCCCAGTTCCCACAACCATGGCCAAATACACTGGGACAGGCGGCTTAGTGACAATTGTCTTGCTTGTCTTGCCTGCATAGTCATGGTGAGTGACCAGCGAATGATTTTCCTCTGTGCGACCCCATGCGAGCAGATGTGTTAAGCGTACACATCCGCTCACATTGAAGTTCAGGCGGAAGGGAGGCATGCGTTTAGTGGGGCGGCGTTTACCTTCTAGAATATACGCAGCCTAGCGACCAGGTCTGAATCGGGCCCACAGTCTCAATATACCTGCTACAGTGGCCTCAATGAGAGAGCGAACAAGGTGGATGAGGTGGCATCCTCCACAGTGGGCACTTTGTGGGCATGGACGCTTGGTCGCATCATCATGACCACTCCCGCTCTACAGTGCCTGGATCACTGGTATTGTAAAGAGGGGGTGGGGCTACTATGACGCCATTCAGCATAAATGTGTGCGGCCCACCCAGGAGACTTGGCTTCTCTACCAGGAGGCCCATCCAATTTTCAGGAGCCTCCTGGCCATTTCCTGGGAGCACAGGCAAGTACAGTATGAATTGAATGATTTATGAAAAAGAGGCAACCTGGACAGTTGTGTGAAAATACAGGAGTAAGAGGTGACACATAAAACTACTCAGTATTCGGAGTCCCAGGTAGTAAGCTAATTATTATTCATTCGATTAATGATTAGGATTGTCATAACATCCCATTCATCAGGGACAACTGTGATTTACACAAGTTCTGTGGTTGATTAAAACCAGTTGAAATGCAGGCATGAATTTATCCAGCCACAGACCCTCTATAAATCATAAGTCCCCTGGATGAAATGGATACCATGGCAACCCCAATCCTGATAGTAATATTTATATATAAGCAGCAAGTGAAAGTACATCTACTAGCTTTTGTAGCATTTTCTTTGAGTGGGCTTACTAGTGAATCATATTGTAGCACTGGCTACAAATTCCCTTATCATTTATCAAAAAATATCAAGGCATCACATGTTGCCTTGATGATACCTGTAAAACTAGGCGATCTATGCTGGAAAGGTAAATGACTAAAGACTTAAAAGCTACCTACAGTACAGTATTTATTCTGTTACAAGATGACCTAGTGTTCATTTATTTCATAAGAGGTAACTGTGCATTTCCTACACCTACAGCAAATGTATTACCTTTTATTACACCTGCACGCCCCACCTGTCTGTTTATGTTAAGTCATAGCAGACTGAGGTGGGAGCAGGGCCAGATTTACAATGGGAGATAGAGCTGCAGCTCCAGGCCTCCAATCAGGGCCGGCGCTACCCACTCAGCAGCTCCTGCAAAGCAGGGATGCGCCATGTTGAAAAGGCGCTGTCTCCCTCCCTGCTCTGCTAAAGCTGCCCGCAGTGCCTGTCTGACAGCGGACGGCAGTATGGAGAGGCTGAGCAGCTCCCTGAACCGCGCACACACTGTCCTCCTCCTGCGACCTGCCCCCCTCTTCCTCACGGACACTTGCGCTGAGGCATGTAGTGCTGTCTGTGAATGCCTGGATGACATGTCATCTCCGGATCCGCCCCCCTACCCATTGCTCCATGCACCTGTCAGCTGTCAATCAAATGATGAACAGGCAGCAGCGCCGCTCTTCCTTCCCTCTTCTCAGTGTGCTGTGCCAGTGCCATTGCCAGTCCTCAACACTCCGCCCCCTCTATCTCCTCCCCTCTTCTTCCATCTCCTCCTTCTCTCCCCTCCTTTCCCCCTCAGTCACGAGAGGGGTGTAATGGCGTCCTCAGCGTCCTGCCTACGCAGATAGAAGAGTGAGTCTTTTATTATACATGTTTATAACAAATTTTTTAATAATTGTAGATTTTTTTATATTAATTTAGACACTTTTTAAATAATGGGCTGGGTAATGTGCCTAAAGGTGGCCATACATGCTGCATTAGCAGCGTGCGATGCGATGTGCGCTCCTGAGGGCATTGCACAGTACAAAAAGTATGTGCTGCACATACTTTTTGTACTGCTTTCGGATCGCATCGCATCGCAAACACATTGCATGCATGCTTGCTGTGCGATGCGATCTAGCTCATAATGTATGTGATTCTCACAGCGTGTATGGGCACCTTTAGTGCCTGCAACATTTTGTGGACACAGCACTGAAATGGTGTATGCATACATGTACATGCACCCGAGATCCTCCATAGGATCGCATGTTGCATACGCTCCCACAATCGAGCTGCAGCTTGTTGCAATGGCAATGTGAAAGGGCGCAAAATGTATGGTTTGCAGGAGGGCGCTGGACACCCTAGCACTGGCCCTGCCTCCAATAATAATAGGCCCATCACCATGACACAATGATGATCACCAGGCAGACATCTGTTGGCCACATGGTTGGCCATAAATCATAAGTATTAAAATGGCATTTCTCTTTTACACGGTTATGCAATTTTTGTATTTTTATGTTAGCCTGGGGGGTTATAGTGTATTATAGTGTATGGGTCCTGCATGCCTACATGGCAGTGGCCTCACATTCTCCACTTCTCATAATAGGCCCTTGAACATTTCCAGCTCCAGGCCCATTAGGCCCTTAATCCAGCCCTGGGTGGGAGAGACTTAGCTACAACTGGTGGGTGACTGAATGGCACTACAGGGCACTACATGGCATGAGTTCAGCCCTACAAGCTGCCACCATCGACAAGAGTAGACAGATACTACTGTGATGATAAACTGTGTAGGCCAAATGTAATATATGTTGGATCATTTCTTAAATATACTCCTATATTACAATGCAGCAAGAGGATACTAATATCATTACCAGCCACAGTGCCAAGCTAAAAGATATGTGTTTACATGTGTGCTGTAGCCAATATTCCACTGTACTATTACTCAGCCTTCCCCTAACGTTTCCCATCTACCTCCCCTATGCTGACAACTAATAGATTCCCAGCCTCCTATCAGGTGACAAAGAGATCACTTGGATTATTTCAGACAGTCGTTTACGGATAGCTCCAGCCAGGCCCCAGGGCTTTCCAATTCTAGGGCATGAAAGCTTTATCCTCTTATTTCACATGGGAAAGAAAGAATCTAATGAACAGATGAACAAAGTATGTCCTGACCTAAATGCCAACTTCCAAAAAGCTGTATATCTACTATACTATTTCATATGCTCTAATTATTCAGAGATAAAAAGGATGTAAGGTGCAAAATGCAAAGGTTATTATGGTAAGTCAGAAGGAAGCCGTCTTAAGGCTAATGGACACATACATCTGTATTACAGAGGAATGATTAACCCTTTCATTTCATGTAAATTGCCAAAAAGAAATGTTCCCAGTGTTACAGCGTATTTGGCTGCTCATAATGGAATTCCATCCAAAATCTACAGTGTGACATGTAACGTCACTGCCTGGAATCCCCATAGCTAGCAATGACTGCAGCCAGTGACTGTGCATGCAATATACAGCTCATTTCTCTATGGCTTGTTGGATTGGATACTGTAGACTGTGTAGTAATCTAGGAAATTACCTATCATTATCATCATCATCATCGTGTCATTGGAGCCATAAAACTGTGCAGCAGCAAACAGTCAGTACAATACCCCATAGGAATGAACACATACAGAACAGGACGTAGGTTAGGAGAGGAGGTGCAGTGCACACAAGATAGAAAGTGACCCACTCCTGGCTGCTTACATACAGTATACTGCGTACATGCTATTTGCTATTTCTGTATACATCCCGTTCGTATACATCCCCTCGCATGGTACTGTGGGGATTCGGTGGTGGTGGGGTGGGCGCTCGGCCGGGCGGCAGGTGGCGTTAAGCCACTTGCTAAGCAGAAAACGACTGCTGCTTAGCGCGCGGTACTGAATCAGGCTCATAATGCCCGAACCTGCCTCCTAATCCAGGAAGTGGCACGGTTATCAGGGGACCCCAATTGGGAACATTTGGAAAGTATGGAATACATCTACTTCACCAGACAGAAATAAGCCCACACTCTTTACTGTAGATATAACAGAACACAGAAAACAAATTCAGCCCAAAAGGCAATAAAAAGATGTGAGCTACAGTATAGATACAGAGATGATTCTGAGTTTCACATAAAGTGGTTGTAAACGCTCACTGCAGCCTTACTACTTTATGCTTCTGCAAGTATTCTCCATTAATGTGGGGTTCATGTGCATAGAAGCCGAACGCCGTGCCGCCCACTGATATTATGATGTTCAACACAAGCTTCATCATAGTAACTATCCGGGCACAAGCCCAATTCTTGGTGCAAGATGTAATTACAGTTATAAACAGGTTTCCTTATACAATACTGTACATATAACTCAGAATCGCACAGAGCTTTTGATAGACATCAACAGTCCAGTGACAGTTTCAGAACTCAAAGTGGTTACATTCTGTTTCATCGTCACTGCCCAGTTCCAGACTTGCCTACCCTCCCGGAATGGTCGGGAAAAATTTGTGTCCCCCTCTCGGCCCCCCCGGGAAGGAGAGCAAGTCTCCCGCATTGCCCCTGCTGCCCCCGCACCCCCCTTACCCACTGCAAGAAATACCAAATTTCACGGTCTGCAGTGAGGGGGCGGGGTTAAAATGACTCAGCGTAATTTTTTGTCCTTTCAGCCTCTACCCCAATCCGAAGACTTGCGAATTACTACGTTTGTTATGGTGTGGGGGCAAAGCATGGTAACATCAGTATTGTTGTCGTCCCCCCGACATGCGGTAGCTGGTCTCCTCTCTGGGCTTCTCTTGGAGAGGAAAAAAAAAGGTAGGCAAGTGTGCCCAGTTCATGTCCTACTTCAATTATAGACTCACTATACAGTACAAAGATGCGTACTTTAGCACTTGCAAATGCATTGTACTTTATGCAATATCTTGCCATTGTGTCCCGGAACAGAACAGAAGAGGGATGTAAAAGAAAACTTGCGGCCAGTGGCGGACTGGGACATGTAGGGACCACCAGAGGGTTGCAGTGTAAAGAGCACATGGTCACCGGTGTAGCCAGTCTCCAGTGGGGGTGTGGCTAGCCACCCCATTGGTTTGTCAAAGCATTAGAGCAGGGGTTATCAACCCTTGGCTCTTGAGCTGCATGTGGCTCTTTTCACATTGACATGTGGCTCCCACATCTGCAGCACTGCAGCATACCTCCACTGACTGTGCGCTACTTTGCTGTGTGCTTATCACATCGTGGGAGGTACTATGAAGAAAGCTGCAGCTGCAATACGGAAAAGCGGGCACAAATGTATCTGACTCATTTCCGATATACCCACCTTGTTTGGTCAGAAAGATAGGAATATGGCATTACATTATTATTATACTGATGCTTCATCTAGCATATTCTAAGTATGTTAATGATATTAAATTGTTGTGTTAGTGTATTTGCTGCGTTCAAGGCAAACAAGGCAAACTTGATTTTCTTATAATAGATCCATTAGCTCCTTCGCCTATGCCAATGGAGATACAATATTTAGGGGGAGATTCTCTAAGAATCTCCGCCCCCCTTCGCCGCCCATCGCATACTTAATTATCGCATATGTTGTAACATATGCGATAATTAAGGCAAAGGACAGCTCTTGCGTTAAGAGCTGTCCTTTGCGGTGGGAGTTGCCGGGTCCCAGCAGGTCCCGGCGGCTCCCCCCTCCCTCACACACCCGGCGCTGCTGCTGCTGCGCCGGGCTCTCCTCCTCCCTGCACCCGGAAGAGGATCAGTGCAGGGAGGAGGTCACAGGTCCAGGCAGCACAGCTCTGTGCTGCCCGGACACAGGTGAGGGGGGAGGGGGCGATGTGGGGCGGCGGGGGGTCGGCGCGGGACGGCGGAGGGATGCGGTAGAAGCCCATTGGCTTCTATGGAGCATCGCCAGATTTTTCTGGCGATGCCCCCCGCCGCGTTAACCCGACGGGGGATGCTTACAGCATCCCAAAATGCGGTAAAAACCCAGATAACGGGGTTTTTACCGCATTCCTTGTTTAGAGAATCTCCCCCTTAATGTTTAGCTAATTAGCTATATCCAATTGTTTATCCTACTTTAACAGTCATGTCAGCTACAAAACTGCATAAACATCCTATTCCTCCAGGCATCTACAGTTAGTGACCGCAACTAAAGTAGGTTTTGTTCAGCTCACTTAATTTTTAGATGATTAAATGTTAACAAGCCCATAGTATAAGCAACTTTCCAAGAAAATGCTGAAAACATATATAAATGATGACAGTGAAATTACCCAAATGTTATACAAATTAAGGCTGTGATGCACAGTAATATCTAGATAGAATTATAAACCGCTTTTTTAACTCCAGATTTTCTGTATAGTTCCTTGCATGGGGACCGATGGTAGTGCACTGCGCATAAGCAGTTATGTGCATGTGCAGGTCATCTGTGTTAGCGCCCACGCTGACCTGCACTGTCGGCGTGGCACTCGCATGGGGAGGGGTCGGAGGGGGGGGTCGGGATTGGACAAGGAGGGGAGTGGTGGCGGTGATGAGCCATGGGAACGCTACGCTAATTTGCAAAGCCCTGCAATCAAAACTAGAGCATGTCTAGAAGAGAGTGGGAAAAGAGGAAATGAGATAGGGATAGACTGAAGAGATAAGGGAGGTAGAAGCAAGGGTTTTAAATGTAGGTGCAGAGGAAGTGGTCAAGGAGGCAGATGGTAGATGGTTTGGAGAGAGATAGTATTGGAGCTGCAAGAGCAGTTCCTATTTAACCAATAGGCTGATTTGGCTGCAGTCTAGGCCGACAAAAAAACATAAGTGCTAATTTATGACATGCTTTCTAGCTATTACCCATCCCCATGTACTTTGGGGGTGAAGTTCTTAAAATGACTGCCAGATGGCTGTGCCAGTATAACTTACTAATGTTGTCATTACTTTATGTACAGTGTGCTACAGCACCAGTCGGGCAACCTAAAGCCAAAGTCTCCTTCACACACCACAAGCATTAGATCCTACATGCCAGTTGTATACCCTTCATTACATGCACATGGGCAGCATGACTGTCGAGTCCCTGAGCGGCCATGCACATGTATTTAGCAGAATTACAAGGAGAGCTACATGTGTATTAGCCTAGGGAACCTTTAATCAGGCCTTGTGTAGAGATTACAATTAGACTGATTCCAATGTTGTATAACGGTAGAGAAGCATTTTTGGAGTTACAGTAGCAGGTGAGTATTACAATGCATTGTTTGACCATGGGCTGACTGAGGCTGCGAGGGACAGCTAGGGTAGTGGAGAACAAGGCAGATAGAACAGTGGAATTGTAAACAACTAGAATCTATTCATGGCAAGTTAGGTTCCTCATTTATTCATTATGGTGGTCACATTTACTTTCACTTTTGTGCAACATCCTATTGGACAGCTCAAATAATGTAAAGTGTACAGAAAATGTAATAAAAGGAAAAAACCACTTACCGATCAGAGGTACAGAATCTGATGTTGCAGGCATAATTTCTGCTACGAGCAGCATGAAGACTGTCAGGGACAAGAGGACAGTAATGCCTAGAAATTCAGAAAGCAGAATGTAAGCACTTGGTACGTTTTGGAAATAATATGTTTGCGGGTTTCTTGTGTTCTAATGAATCTCTCCCAGATCTGTACCAGAAATCCATCAGGTACAGTATGTTAATCATTAGAACCACATTAAAGTACTGCAATAAAATGAGATCTTATACAAGCAATGCCCGTATAACAATGCATTTCCATAATAAATAGAATGATGTTATTGTTATGTAAACTGAATGTTTCTGCAACGTTTCTTGTACATCTCTTTATAGAGACCTGATCTGCTCTGCAATTAGCTTGGGTTTTGCCCTTGTGTACCTGGATGTTCTGCAAAACATGCTTTAATCCCTACTCCATGCACAGAAGGGTATAGGGTACACTCATTGGGTCGACCAATGATGGTCGACACCTCCGAAGGCTGACATGGGCTTAGGTCGACAGGGTCATTAGTTCAACATTATATTTACATGGGCAAGGTCGACAATCAAAAGGTCAAACATGGGGTATCACATTTTTTTGAGCCGACATGACCCGACAGGTGGTATTTCATGCCCCACTAGGGTGAGGAGGGAGAAAAAATAGTGCCTGTGAGCCATGTGAGGGGAGGTGGTGCACCGATACAGTGTCCATGTTGACTGTGTCGACATTTGGGACAAAAAAAAAGTGAAAAACCAATGTTGACCTAATGCGTGTGTCAACCTAATGACCTTGACGACCTAAGCCCATCGACCTTCTGAGGTGTCAACCTAAGCCAGTGATGGCTAACCTTGACACTCCAGCTGTTGTTGAACTACACATCCCAGCATGACCTGCATCAGTTTTAGCATGGCCAAATAGTAAAACTGTAGCAGGGCATGCTGGGATGTGTAGTTCAACGCAAATATCAAAATGGACAAAACCATGTGCACTGCAGGTGGGGCAGATGTAATGTGCAGAGAGAGTTAAATTTGGGTGGGGTTTGTTGAAACTGAAATCTAAATTGTAGTGTAAAAATAATGCAGCCAGTATTTACCCTGCACAGAAACAAAATAACTCACACAAATCTAACTCTCTCTGCACATGTTACATCTGCCCCACCTGCAGTGCACATGGTTTTGCCCATTTTGAGAACAAATGCGTACTGCTATCAGATCTGAATAATGACCATAGTGTACAATGGAAGCTCTCATGTACAGGGCCCTCTCTCCTCATGTGATATTCTTGGAATATATATATATATATATATATATATATATATATATATATATATATATATATATATATATATATATATATATATATAAAAAGAGAGAGTGGAGAGCGCTAAAGGTTTTCCAACCACCTTGAAATATGTATAGTGCAAAAACACAGGATACAGTTAAAATGACTTTTTATTAAAAATTCGATGATCACATCAGGATTTCATCTTTAGGATGCAGTTTCAATAATCCAACGCGTTTCGTCTTAAAAAAGACTTCATATGGGGTTTTTTACATGCACAAAGAATTGAGAATCAACAGGATTGATAATCAACATTAAATGCTGAAAACACCTGTCCTTTATAACGGATGGCACTAGTTTCCAAACGGTGATAGTCTTTACTGGCGTTCACTCCTTAACAGATACTCTACCCCATTGAACCTAACTATCTGTTGAATTGGATCACGAACTTCTTAAACATCTGAGGTGGACCATTGATTGTCAGGGCACCCTGTATGTTGACATACAGATGCATTCCCCGTCACCATTTGGTATTTACAATCTTCATACCCACCGCTATGGACATAAGGGTGGATTAATACTCCCACTGAGTCCTATCCTCAGCCCTAAAATCACCTTCATATAAAGGCCACGACACCATACCACAGTAAAGACTATCACCGTTTGGAAACCGCCATCCGTTATAAAGGACAGGTGTTTTCAGCATTTAATGTTGATTATCAATCCTGTTGATTCTCAATTCTTTGTGCATGTAAAAAACCCCTGATGAAGTCTTTTTTAAGACGAAACGCGTTGGGTTATTAAAACTGCATCCTAAAGATGAAATCCTGATGTGATCATCGAATTTTTAATAAAAAGTCATTTTAACTGTATCCTGTGTTTTTGCACTATACATATTTCAAGGTGGTTGGAAAACCTTTAGCGCTCTCCACTCTCTCTTTTTCTCTGTTGCATTTTATCTCCCACTAACAGGGGGGATTTGTGGAGTAGCTGCCATACCTTATCGGGCGCATTTTTGGGTCACTCTCTGCTATATACATATATATATATATATATATATATACTAGGTGATTCATCGCGCCCTACAGGCGCTCTTCACACCGTCGTAAGGGGCTGCACCCCCTTAATTTGTGAACGTTTGTATATGAGAAATATGGTTAGAATTGTATGAAAGATGCCCTGTATTGCAACTTAGGTGTCCGCGAATCGCGGGAGGGGGGGTCGCGGAGGGTGCCGCGAATTGCAGGAGGGGGGGTCGCGGGGGTGCCGCGAATTGCAGGAGGGGGGGTTGTGGGGGGGGTGGATGCTGCGAATCGCGGGAGGGGAGGGATTGCAGAGAATCGCGGGAGGGGGGTCGCGGGGTGGGTTGCCGCAAATCGCTGGAGGGGGGTTGCGGTGAATCATGGTAGGGGGGTCGCGGGGGGTGTGCCGTGAATCACGGGAGGGGGGGGTCACGGGGTGGGGTGCCGAGAATCGCGGGGGGGTGTGTGTGTGCCGTGAATCGCGGGAGTGGGGGTTGCGGGGGGGGGTGGGGGGGTGTGACGCGAATTGCCACAAGAAGAAATCAACACAGAAAGGTCAACACATGTAAATGTTGACATAAGTGTGGCACTTCATTGGTGTCCATGTCGACACATGAGAATGAATATGAAAACATTCAAAAAATGAAAAAAAAAACTTCAAAAACTCATGTCAACCTTTTTCATTGTCGACCATAGCCATGTCAGTGTTTTCCATGTGCAATTTAATTCTGGAGCTGCCGCGAATCGCGGGGGGGGTGCCCCGAATTGCAGGAGGGGGGGTCGCGGGGGTGGGTGCCGCGAATCGCAGGAGGGGGGGTTACGGGGCGGGGGTTGCGGCGAATCATGGGAGGGGGGGTCGCGGGGGTGTGCCGTGAATCACGGGAGGGAGGGTCACGGGGTGGGGTGCCGAGAATCGCGGGGTAGGTGTGTGTGTGTGTGTGCCGTGAATCGCGGGAGTGGGGGTTGTGGGGGGGGGGGGGTGTGACGCAAATCGCCACAAGAAAAAATCAACACAGAAAGGTCAACACATGTAAATGTTGACATAAGTGTGGCACTTCATTGGTGTCCATGTCGACACATGAGAATGAATATGAAAATATTCAAAAAATTAAAAAAAAAACTTCAAAAACTCATGTCAACCTTTTTCATTGTCGACCATAGCCATGTCAGTGTTTTCCATGTGCCATTTAATCCTGGGGCTGCCGCGAATCGCGGGGGGTGCCGCGATTTGCGGGAGGGGGGGGGTTGCGGGGGGTGGGTGCTGCGAATCGCGGGAGAGCGGGGTTCATGGGGGTTCCGGTGGGGGGTTGCCGCTAATTGCGGGAGGGGGGGGGTCGCGGGGGGGTGCCACGAATCGCCGGAGGGGGGGTTGCGGGGGGTGTGACGCGAATCGCCACAAGAAAAAATCAACACATGTAAATGTTGACATAAGTGTGGCACTTCATTGGTGTCCATGTCGACACATGAGAATGAATATGAAAATATTCAAAAAATGACAAAAAAACTTCAAAAACTCATGTCAACCTTTTTCATTGTCGACCATAGCCATGTCAGTGTTTTCCATGTGCAATTTAATTCTGGAGCTGCCGCGAATCACGGGGGGGGGGGGGTGCCGTGAATTGCGGGAGGGGGGGGGTCGCGGGGGTGGGTGCCGCGAATCGCGGGAGGGGGGGGTTCACAGGGGTTCCGGTGGGGGGTTGCCGTGAATTACGGGAGGTGGGGGGTCACGGGGGGTGCCGCGAATCGCGGGAGGGGGGGTTGCGGGGGGGTGTGACGCGAATCGCCACAAGAAAAAATCAACACAGAAAGGTCAACACATGTAAATGTTGACATAAGTGTGCCACTTCATTGGTGTCCATGTCGACACATGACAATGAATATGAAAAAATTTAAAAAATTAAAAATAAATCTTCAAAAACTCATGTCAACCTTTTTCATTGTCGACCATAGCCATGTCAGTGTTTTGCATGTGCCATTTAATCCTGGGGCTGCTGCGAATTGCGGGGGGGGGGGGGTGCCGCGAATCGCGGGAGGGGGGTCGCAGGGGGGGTGCCGCCAATCGTGCAAGGGGGGGTCGCGGGGGGGTTCTTTTTGCCTCGAATTGCGGGAGGGAGGTCGCGGGGGGGGGGGTGTTTTTTCCGCGAATCGGGGGGGGGGTCACGGGGGAGGGTTTGCCGCGATTCGCGGGAGGGAGGGGGTCGCGGGGTGGTGGTTATGCCGCGAATTTCGGGAGGGGTCGTGGGGGGGTTCTTTTTGCAGCGAATCGCGGGAGGGGGGGTCGCGGGGTTGTTTTTGCTGCGAATCGCGGTAGGGGGGGTCGCGGGGGAGCGGTTGTTTTTGCCGCGAATCGCGGGAGGGGGGCGCGCGGGGGGGGGAGGTTTTGCCGCAAATCGCGGGAGGGGGGCGCTCACCTGGTGGCTGTGGAGTAGCAGTGCTGGGCAACATGGGAAGGCAGTGGGTGTCTGGCACTGTCTGTGGGCTCACTGGGCTGGTTCTCTGTCACATACCTCCCAACATGACCCTGTCCAGGAGGGACACAATGCTCTGTTTCTAGACTTCCCCTTAATGTATGATTGCCATCACCTGTTTTAAACAGGTTAATTTCTCAGAAAGGTGTTCAGCACAGATGAAGGCAATCACACATTAAGAAGAAAGTCCAGGAACAGAGCGTTATAGACACAGACACCCACTTTGAGTGACAGATGTAGCCAAATATATAGGAGATATATATATATATATATAATCTGCCATCCTAATAATTGCCTCAGTGTCCTCTCCCCTGACAGAACTGTCTTTATTTACCATGTACTTGTCCTAAATTGCGGGTAGGCAGTCTTAGAAATTATATTGTTATTTTTTTTTAAGTATTGTAAGTGGTTTTAATATGTGGAACTATGCACACTTCAGGACCCAAAAACTAGTTAAATACTTCAGGTTCTTGATTTTAGTGAAGGGTTTGGTTTCTCAGTGAATTTAAATAATATTTAACTTTGAATAATTTATTTTAAAAGGTTTTTGACACACACACATAAATTTACATACCCTAGCAGAATTTGTGATTTTCTGTCCATTTGTCAGAGAATATGAATGATAACTCACAAACTTTTCTTTCACTCATGTATACATGCTGAATTCAGCACTTGTACAGAGTGTTATTTCTTCCTTAAAAATCCCGAGAGTGCCGCACACAATTGTACTTTATCTACACCCTCAGGTGAGGGCACAGGTGAAGTTTAAAAAGTCTCAACGGATGAGTGGCAGATACCAACAGAATATATATATATATATATATATATATATATATATATATATATATATATATATATACACAGGACACACAGATAAATAAATAAATATGTATATGCAGATCTTATATTTCTAATTCAGAAATATTTGAGCCAGGCACTAAAACCTGGTCAAAAAGCCCTGTGATAACCAGGCTATATGACCACACTGTTGGTCTTGTATCATTATTTCTGCAACATAATGTTATACATTGAGAAGTAGTCACTGAACATTCCAAACTGCATATTGTATCAATGCTACCTTTATGTGAATAGAATTCTCTGTATCACACAAAGAGGAGACTGACAGGTAACAGTAAACTGATAAGGAAAGCTACAGTTCTATCAGGAGAAGCATAATATTGATACTATCACCATTCCTTGATATGCACAAGATAGTATAATAGTAGTTGTCAGGCACAAAAAAAAATCACATCCTTTTTTAATTAATTTGTACCAAATACAGAATTTGCAAGATTCATTTTTTTGAATACTAGTGCAGATAAATGAGATGGCTGTTCTGCATTAGTATGTATGTATGTATGTATAATGTACAATATCTCCAGAATTTGCGCTATGCTGTGTCGGTCGCTTGATAACACTTGATCCCCTACTAGAGAGATCGAAAAGCCAATATCCAAACCAGAAGTGTTATATAGCGCCCTGTATATTAGTCAGGATATTTCCTGTCTTTCCTTTACAATATCAGATGGACCATAAACAATTTTAAAGTAGAAAACATTTATTTAAAACATTTAAAACAGAAACCTCATAACATCTTATGGAAGGTTTTTCTAATACAGGTGTATTCCTTGGTTTATGGATAACAATAGTAGTCACTGGTTACACAACGCGTTTCGTCTCTTTATGAGACTTCATCAGGGGTGAAAATAGTATTGTAGTAGATCTTCTTAGGTCTCTAATCAACAGTTTTGTACAATTGTAGTGGTAGATGGTCCGGTTAATAGACTCAAATTGTTTACTTATTAGGTCCTTTAGTTCCAATAAATTTGTTGATTAGTAGTATAAGTTCAAGCTTTTTGGCTGTAATGGAATTGAACCCAGATATCTTTAGTTTGAAAAATGATCTTTGGGCAATAAGCGGTGCCCGATATGGGATTTGTAGAACTTCTATTGAAAAATTCGGGTATTATAATACCGTTAATTGAGACAATTAGCTCTAAATCGATGGTCGGTTTTTAAGTATTGAAGTGTGGTCCCCTTAATATAATCAGGGATAAACTCCAATTTCCAATAAGCGATCTCCTTGACGTAATCTCGATTAACTTTAATATGAACAAGATCTTTGGGCAATGGGCAGTGCCCGATTTGGGATTTGTAACGCTTCTATTAGAAAGATTCGGGTATTTAAATACGTAATAGTATACCGTAAGGTGAGATAATTAGCTCTAAAGCGATGGTCGGTTTTTAAGTATTGAAGTGTAGTCCCCTTATAATATAATCAGGGATAAACTCCAATTTCCAAAATGTGATCTCCTTGAAGAACACAGGAGTATGGAAGTGGTCTATAATAAAGGGATAAAGACCTTTCTGGCTCCTAGAGGTGTGTGCTCTCCTGTGTATGTATGTATGTATGTATATATGTATATATGTTATAATCACATCCTTTTTTAATTAATTTGTACCGAATACAGAATTTGCAAGATTAATTTATTTGAATACTAGTGCAGATAAATGAGATGGCTGTTCTGAATTAGACAATTATTCTCATATATATGTACTGTATGTATGTATGTATGTATATATGTATATATGTTATACTCATATCATTTTTAAATGGACAACATATATTTTATATGTCCAAAAATGCAGATGGCTAGCGAAGATATTTGGGGAATAACAACAATAGTAATATGCTTAATAGCTAGTGGCAATTTCTGCCTTTTTTGTAACCCACAGCCTTATAACATTACATTCGGTACTTGTGTATTATAGCGGCGCCCCCGATGTATATCGTGTGATGTTTTTATCGCATCGCATGCCATGCACCCGATGGCATGCGATGCGATGCGACGCGATTTTGGCCCCCTATGCGATGAAACATTGGGTGCTTACAATGTTAAATGCACCCCCACGACACCCCCCCCCCCCCCACACACACTATAAATGTGAACCCGAAGCGTGGCGAGCGCAGCGAGCCCGCGAGGGGCGGCGGTCTCCGACCTTTTCATACCCCCACTATCCACGTCGGCGTGGAGTTGAGAATAGAAAGTGTGGCGAGTGCAGCGAGCCACCGAGCCCGAAGCGTGGCGAGCCCCGCGAGGGGACGCGGATACCTCTCGCCACACTTTCTATTCTCAACTCCACGCCGACGTGGATAGTGAGGGTATGAAAAGGTCGAAGGACGCGTACCGCCGCCCCTCGCGGGCTCGCCACGCTTCAGGTTCACGTTTATAGTGGGGGGGTGGCGTGGGGGTGCATTTAACATTGTAAGCACCCATTAGGTACAATTTTTAATCGCATCGCATTGTATGGCATTGTATGCCATACACAATGTCATACAATTTTAAAATTGTATGACATTGTACAATATCGCGCGATATCACGTCGCATCGCATCGCATACCATCACATGCCTTATGGTATGCGTTGCGATGTACACTATAATACACAAGTACCTTACATTCAATTCTGTGTATAATAATTCCAATCAAGGCAAAAATGAGTATCTATGGACCTAAGTCAAGTCATTAGTGTGTTAACCCTTGAAGGGTTAATAAAAAAAAAGTTTTTTTTTAAAGCGGAAAGTCTCCCCTGTTTGACCCCACTGTACTGCTGCTTTCCCACATTATATACCTGTAAATGCAATATATCATATCTGTTACTGAAGATAGGTCTCCCTCTCCACTAACAACCAGATAGAATGATTGCTGGCCTCCATGTCATTTTATGGTGGGCTTGCAGGAGACACTGAATAGTGAAACACCAGCTCAGTATTATCCCCTTCGGTGTCTTTGGGATGAGTGTGTTCAGGAACATAAGTAAATCAAATGAATAAAATAAATAAAATAAAATGGAGAAGAAGAAACGAGCAGAACAATCCTCTGAGTTTAATTGTGCTGCTGCCATCCACATACAGACAATTTGCATTGGTGGGTGGTGAGCAACAAACAGACAGCAGTGGGGTTGTCAGAAATGAGAAAACGTCCGAGGCATACACTTGCCTGAAGAGATTGCGCTTCCTCAGTGTGTGTGAAGAACCTGAAGAATTTACCTAGTTTTTGGGTCCTGAAGTGTGCATAGTTCCACGTACTATAACTAAGACCACTTTCAATAAAAAATGACAATATCATTTGTAAGAGTGCCCCAACAAAAAAGAGAGTGCTTTCCCTTTTTGCTTCTATGTACTGTAGAATAGTCATGTTCTTTGTACACCTGTCCTGCTGAAATACATTGGAAAGGGCTTTGCCCAAACAGTTGACACATGGGAGTGGATCATTTTGCATGCTGTAACATAAAGATTTCCCTTCACTGGATCTACAAAGGGTATTTGGATGTATCAGTGTAAATCCCACCACTACAGCTGATGTTTGGCATTGTGCATAGTGATTTCAGGATTGTGCGCTGCTGCTTGTAATAAAAACCCAATCCACGAAGATCTTGTGCTGACGTTGCATCCAGAGGCAGATTGGAATGGGGTAGTGAGTGTTACAGCCCAGGACAGATGGTTTTTACATGCTTGGCGTAATCTATGTCATAATCCAGTCGTGTCTGTATTTCTTTAGTTTAGAAACATTACTTTTAAGAATTAAAGCAGCACAGACCAGGCATGAATGACAGATGTTACTGTTTCGCACACAAGGTAAGCCAAAAATGGAAATGGCACCAGAATACTGTTCTAGTGGCTAAGTGTAGGTTAAGGCCCCCATACACACTGCAATAGCAGCGTACGATGCGATGCGCGCTCCCGCGGGCATCGCATTACACAGTACAAAAAGTATGTGCTGCACATACTTTTTGTACTGCCCGCGGATTGCATCGCATCACATCAAACGCAAAACGCATGTGTTGTGATGCGATGCAATCCAGCCCATAACGCACGCATTGCATGGTGCTATCGCAGCGTGTATCTAAACATAAGAAAGACATGGGTGATGCCTCAAATGAGAGAGGGATTTCTTATCAACTCTCTCACTTTCTGAATCTTTCATCCTATTAAATTTCACCCAATATGTACAAATATATACAATAAATTTTTCAGTTAAAGCCAACTTGTTATTCTAATAGCGCCAGTCAGACTAGCTAGGCAGAGCAATTTACTTCTTTCCATCTGCAGATTATGTATAACCATCTAGAAGACATAAAAGTCCAAGGCTCACATTATTTTACATTCTGTACCTTATTTTATAGAGCAGTTTGCTGCAATATGGAATTAAATGCAAATATCAGAAATAATAGCAATTTTGCTTTATGTGAAAAAAAAATGTGAAACGTCTTTCCTATAGCAATAAAACAAGAAAAGGGACAAATGTGTCTGGCAATGGAGATTTTTACAGTATTGATCATTTACTACAACAGTTTGCACACGCTGACTTTAATAAAGCTGAAATTGCTCTTCTACCCGATTTTCTTTTTAAAATAAGCAGCACTGATGTTATTGTTTGCTATAATGACACATAAGTCAATATGACAATGCGTTTGCCCCCGCGTTACAGCAATAAGCTGCAGACAGTATCTTGGGATATTATTCATAATATGAAATATATATTTTATATACTGTATATATTCCATAGACAGGATTTTCCTGTACCTACCTAAAGATATCTTCTCTCCAGAATCTGCAGGCAGGAGGAACACTAGCAATGCCAATCCAGATATAATCACACACGGTATCAATAAATTTAATCCATAATATAATGTACGTCTGCGCATGGTGACTGTGTAAGTGACATCAGGATACGGCTCCTTACAACATTCATAGTACAACTCGTTTCTTTTTCCTGGTACATCTACAAAAGTAAGTCAAAATTATAGTGTAAGTACAGTATATACAAAATACAGCATTAACACTTTAGCAGCCCAAATACGCTGCGATGCAGGCTGTGCGTTCTGTGCTTTGAGGTGCGCGCTCCCGCTGCACCTCATCGCACAGTACAAAAAGTATGTGCTTGCACATACTTTTTGTACTTAGTTTTCATCACATTGCATCGCATTGCATGCACAACGCATGCACAGGCAATGCAATGCAATGTGATCCGTGCTAGTACAGCACGGAAAGCACGCCCTCATGGCAGCGTGTATGGCCAGCATTAGAGTGAGAAATGCTGCTGTGAGAGAGCCTCAAAATATCCGCTAAAAATGCCAGCGACTGTTTTTTTATTTTAGTATAAATAAATAGAAAATGCAGCCAAGTCAATTTATGGAAGTTTAGTTAAATATTGCACCAAAAAATAGAACGGTCGCTGTGAAATACACAGCCCAAAATACTTGATCATCCATTTAACATGACAATTCAGCACTTATGTGACCGGTGTGCAATGCAGTTCCCATTTCCTCGTAATAAATTACTTAGTTTTCTGAATATAAGGTGCTAAGATTGAATATCCTAAAACTCTTACCTACTAGATCCCATTCTCCATTAGAAATGTAATTTGATATGTCTGCATCAAGCATCTGTAGATCAAGCAGCCAGCCATTGTGGGTCCAAGATCCAAATTTTAATTTACATTTTTGTATATCGAAAGGAAACCATCGTACATCGATATAACATGTGCTCTTCAAAATACCTGAAAAGTCAAATACAAGTAAGATAACAATGTACAGATACCTATAAGTGTCCCCCCTGTCATTGACACCTGTACACATGTACATGGCAGAGCTGTCTGACCAGGAATACTGCACGATGCATTACCCTAGTAGCGCTCATTCCCCTTGGCTTTTGGCTAAGATCAAGTGTAGTATCTGGTGATATCAGTAGGTGTGGACTGCCCCTGGCAGAAGAATAGTAAAAAGCTGGACTGAGTAGCTGCTCCAATGTGCGGAGGGAATGGGATCCCTCATGCTCCGGGCAGGGAAAAGTCTGGCTAAGTAACTTCACCCTGCAAGAGGGAGATAACATGGCCTCCCCCCAACTGGTAGGGAGGGGAGAACCACCGGGCCCAGTAGGTGACTCTCTTGATGGGGTTTGTAGCCCCTGAAGGATGAGACAGCAAAAAAGCCTGGTCTAGTATCCATTCCCAAAGAACGGGGAAATGACCGAAATGAGTAGATTGCTCCCGTTCCGGAAGTTCATAGCCTCTGATGGGGAGACAGTGAAAAGCCAAGCTTAGTACCTTAACCTTGGGATGCAAGAAACATTGAGACTGAGTATATTGCTCTACTTTAGGGGCCGCACCCCTCATAGGAGTCAATGGAAAAGCCCAGTGTAGTATCCATGCCCATACCAGGAGTTGGAAAGCACCCTAGGTAGGAGTGGAGAAACACTTGGTCTGACGCAGACTGGCCGGCTGCTTAGAGCCTGAGGTGTAGCGTGCCTCTGGGGAAACTCAGAGGTGCCTTAAAAACTTACACTGGTGTCTCCACCAGCTTGTTGTGGCACCAGTACTGCACTCTTCACTTTAAGTATGTGGAATCGATGCAATAAAGAATACAGTATCTATCCTTATGTATCAATGCCTATTTCCCTATAGATTGTAAGCTTGCGAGCAGGGCCCTCCTACATTTTGATTGTCTGTAAATACCCTGTTTTGTTGTTTCACTGTCTGCTATTGTAAAGCGCAACGGAATATGCTGCGCTATATAAGAAACTGTTAATAAATAAATAATAAATAAATAAAGTATGTGCACTCTGTCCTTGCCATAGGCCTTTTGGCTAGTGCAGGATAATTTTTTTCTCCCCCACCTGGCCTCTTGGCTGGGGTCCTATTATTTTTTTCTCTTCACTATCTTTTCTAACATTTGTAACTTTTCACGTTTTCGGTTCTTCATAGTATATCACCATTTTTAATAGGTTGGTGGTATGACCCATATGTGCTGCAATTCTCCCCCCGTACCAAGGCTCTGTCCTTTTAGGGAGAGGCAAGGTTCCTTGATCCCCAGGGTGGTGCTTTGGCTAGCCCTGGGGAAGTTGGGGTGACCACGAGCCGCAAGGTGAAGGGAAACCCACCAAGGGTTCCTTCAAACATCGGAAGGAGAACCCAATCGCCATAACCCTTTTGGGGGTTGAAGGAAGAAGATCTCTCTGAGCTTTGGCAAGAAGGACCCTATTTTCCCCTCTTGGGCCTTTTGGCTGGGTGGGGTGAGGGCAGAAACGGGGCCCTTCTCCATTGGGGGAGGGTCCACAAGTTTGTACTCCGCCTCATGCACTGGGTGTTTGGATCACCACCTCAGGCTCCAAGAAGTAGTGCTCATTGCCCTGTCTGCAGAATTAACAGAAATCGGGCAATTTTTAGTCTTTAAACAATATCCTTATCTATATACTGTATAATGTACACTGCAAAAGTAGTGGACATGAAAGCCTATTTCACCACTGTAAGATATTTCAAAACGACAAAGTCATGGAGGTAGACTTTTGCAATAATAGCATTTGCACATTTTTAATAAAGTCTGTACTTGTTAATGACCCCAAAACAATTTGCCCAGGAATTTGTCTCAGTAGTAGTTACTATCCACTATTTGCTACTAAAAATGTAAAGCAATGCCTTACTTATGGAGAACAATCTCACAATCCTTGTAGCCAATTTACATAAAAAAGGAACGTCCGTAGCTGCAAAAATGTTGTGCTTTAATGTGTAGACAGTCATAATGTCAGCATTCCTTATGTTGACATGTCCATAATGTCGACACTATATAGTGTCGAAATTAGGGCGCTAATAAAATTTACAGCACAGAAAAAGATGTGTTTTTGTAAAATAATTGATGATAGATATAATATATACTATAAGAGCTGCAGCACTCTGAGTGTACAAGTGTAAGTACACTACAACTGATCTCTAGCTGGAAATATAATATAACCAGCTGAGAATCAGAGGAGAAATGTATACAACGGAAAAGGGGTGGAGAGCTGCGCTAATAAAAATACCAAGTACCAAGGAAGAATACACTTACACAAAGGGGTGCTTTTTTTTTTTGTCTTTTTACTGATTATATTAAATCATATTTTAATTTTAAGAAAAAACAATTGTACATATATAAAATATATATAAAAATTCATACAATTTTCAGGTGGCCACCTATAAACATATATCACTATATATTAATACATAAAAATGCAATTGGATGAAATATACACATATAGATTTTAGTAAAAATAGGTGTTTGTAATACACCCTATAATTTGAAGAAAAAATGTGTAAATAGAAAATGAAAAAAATGAAAAAAAAAAAAGAAAAAAAATATATAAAAAGTAGATATAAGAAACAGATCCTGTCTTCGTATTTTGATACCACTTTGGATTTAGTGGTTAAAGTGCAGTCACTTATTTGTGGTTTAAATCTGGATATAGAATATGTATGCAGACGCTATGTGCGCGTCTCTCACCTGCGCCTCCGTGCGCTGCTGGCTGAAAGATCTGAGTGTCCCTCCGGAGCAATGGAGGAGGGGAGCTGGCCAGGTAGATGTAATTGCTGGCAGCCGCTCTTACCCTCCGGACCCGTGCCGCTAGTGATGTTATATGCGGTGTCGTCTCTCTCACAGACGCTGGGTTCACTGATGCATCCTTGGAGTTCTCAGAAGTGCCGGATGGAATATGCAGCGAGGTGGCCGGTGGAAAACGCCGGTGCAGGTGCCGTGATTTTTCTGCTAATTTTGTAGGTTTGCAGGTACAAGTTCCACAAGGCTTTATGCACTGGACAGGCTGGAATTTCCAGCCTGTCCAGTGCATAAAGCCTTGTGGAACTTGTACCTGCAAACCTACAAAATTAGCAGAAAAATCACGGCACCTGCACCGGCGTTTTCCACCGGCCACCTCGCTGCATATTCCATCCGGCACTTCTGAGAACTCCAAGGATGCATCAGTGAACCCAGCGTCTGTGAGAGAGACGACACCGCATATAACATCACTAGCGGCACGGGTCCGGAGGGTAAGAGCGGCTGCCAGCAATTACATCTACCTGGCCAGCTCCCCTCCTCCATTGCTCCGGAGGGACACTCAGATCTTTCAGCCAGCAGCGCACGGAGGCGCAGGTGAGAGACGCGCACATAGCGTCTGCATACATATTCTATATCCAGATTTAAACCACAAATAAGTGACTGCACTTTAACCACTAAATCCAAAGTGGTATCAAAATACGAAGACAGGATCTGTTTCTTATATCTACTTTTTATATATTTTTTTTCTTTTTTTTTTTTCATTTTTTTCATTTTCTATTTACACATTTTTTCTTCAAATTATAGGGTGTATTACAAACACCTATTTTTACTAAAATCTATATGTGTATATTTCATCCAATTGCATTTTTATGTATTAATATATAGTGATATATGTTTATAGGTGGCCACCTGAAAATTGTATGAATTTTTATATATATTTTATATATGTACAATTGTTTTTTCTTAAAATTAAAATATGATTTAATATAATCAGTAAAAAGACAAAAAAAAAGCACCCCTTTGTGTAAGTGTATTCTTCCTTGGTACTTGGTATTTTTATTAGCGCAGCTCTCCACCCCTTTTCCGTTATGTCCATAATGTCGACAAATTTGACATGTAAACAGGAATAAAAGATACTTTGTACAGTATGTTGACATATTCTCCTGGTGGTCCACCAGTGATGGACCTGTTCCTGATGGTTACAGTAGCTCCAGTACAGTTTCCAGTGGTCATGTGACTATCACTTCCAGGTTAGACATCCAATCATCCGGTGTTCTGGTGTTTCTCCTCTATCCCTAAACCTAATCACTACCCCTAATTGCCCCACTGCCTTAATCTAACCCTCCCACCGGCAGTCTAATCCTAAAGCCAACGTTCCAACAATGTCAATATTATGACAATGATGCCATTGCCTGATGACGTTTTTAACAATATCAACATAGATAGATTCCTCTTTCCTAAATTTGTTACAATAAACTAAAAGTAGACAGTTGTTTATTACAATGGAAGTTACATTATTTACTGTACTTGACATAAATATAATAAATAATGCAAAAACAGGCTTTGACATTTAGTAATGCATTGCCAGCTACCGTGTATTGGTATTTCCGCTGTGCCTAATATACACTAGGCTGAACATGATAAATCATTTTATGCATATATTCTAAACATATTAAAACATTGCTATTCAAACCAATATGAAACTTTGTGCTGGCTTTAATATGAACATGGCTGAAAGTAGGATTTTCGTAACCTGGGGCAATGCTGTAATTTGGTTCCGCTCCATCTCTCCCCACCCTGTATGCACATATGGGTATCCAGCATCCAGGGCATGAGAACCCATAGCCCCGATATGAATAAGCACAAAACAGAACTTACCTGGAGGAATATACTGACAGGCACCAGATGAATTCACCAAGACATTAGTGTGAAAAGTGGCATCAAACCTTTCATCTGCACTAAAGCACAAACAGGGAGATTAAATTAGACAACATTATATCAGATTTTGCAAATAAATGGAAATATTATACAATAGTCCATGTCACAGATTTATATTCGAAAGCACAACATCCTATTAGGTCATTGATAGGTGTTCAAATGATTTTTCTGACAACAATAGAACAGCCTATGAAACAAGACTGACATTTTCATATTATTTAAATAGGCATCAGCAGGAATTTTCATAAAGGAGGGAGGAAGGGTCAAAATCTATTTCTTTAGTCTGAGTCCAACTGTACAGTCTACATTAGGGAGGCTCTGTTCCCAATAATCTAATCATAGCACATATGGAACAACAGAAGGAAAGCAGTCTACTAAAGCACACAGTACACACATAATATAATACACCACCACCTTTACTAGTCCCAGGCTGAATCATTTTACCCGCAAAATAAAAACAACGTATAAATAGGCTGTGTCGCTGATTTGATGCAAAAATGAATACATACAATCGTTTACAAATTGATTTGTTTCATGATCTGTATGCTATGAACCAGTTAATAAATTATAACATTAATCCAACAAGAACTCATCCCTGTAGCTCAAGTTATGTTTTATAGATTTTATATGAATTTAGGGGCATTGATAGATGTTTTATATCTGCATTTTTAATCTTATTTCTGTTGAATCTTGCTGAAGGCAAACATATCCAAATGCTTCCTAATTGCCACTCATAGTGCAGGCACATTCATATAAAGTAATGGACTGCTACTGGCGTGGGTCACAGGGATGTGAAATGAAGCACACTGCAGCAGTACGTAAATGAAACACAATTTTAAAGAATGAATTGAATACTATTTTATATTGTACAATGGTCTGTATTTTTAAGAATTAAATCTGTTTACATGTGTATAACTTGCATTGGATATGCCTCTTAAAGGTTAATAACAGTATTTGTGCAGAATAATGATCAACGTACTAATTTTTGAGCACCTCCTGCCGAAACTAATTCAGGACCTAATTCACACCTGTTTGCAGGACAAATTTATTCTTAAAATCAGGGTTTACCACTTTTACTTCTCTCCTAGAGAAACCCGGAGAGGATACTTTCAGAAGCACTTCGGGAGGGACTTGAACATGATGCCACCAAGCCCTGCCCTCAGGATGGCAAATATCCCGATTTGCAGATCTCCATAGATGGGGTAGGGCTAAAATGACACGATGATTACATTTTAGCCCCGCCCCTTTCTTGTGGACCCCCGGATTGCAGTATTTAAATGCTGCGGTTCGGGGGAGGACTCCGCAAATGGGGTCGGAGTGGGGGTCCCCCAGAATCCAGGAAGGTTGCCCACCTTTCCAGGGGGCTGGGAGGGGAACCTGATTTCCGGAAGCCTCCCAGCAATTCCGGGATGGTAGGCAACTCTGCTTAAAATGGGAAAACTATGTTGCACTGCAGGTGAGGCAAATATAACATGTGCAGAGATAGATACAGTATGAGGGAATTATTTTGTTTATGTGCAGTGTAAATAATGGCTGCTTTATATTTACACTGGAATTTAGATTTCAGTTTGAACACACTCCACCCAAATTTAACACTCTCTGAACATGTTACATCTGCCTTGCGATCAAATCTGAATTAGGCCCAATGTCGGGTGGAACTTGCCGGCATCTCTTTTTGTGTGATATGGGT
This sequence comes from Crinia signifera, assembly GCF_055691185.1. NCBI lineage: Eukaryota > Metazoa > Chordata > Amphibia > Anura > Myobatrachidae > Crinia > Crinia signifera. The sequence continues at coordinate 172,718,737 of NC_139217.1, forward strand.
ATTTCACGACAGTCGTGCACAAGATATCTTATATGGAAGTGTCATTGCGTGTGTACTGTAGCTAGAGGTCAAGGCTATTCTGTTTCTGACTTATATCCCTTGTGGGGCAGTGGGGAGTCACACATACAGTGCAGGAATTACTGGTTTTAGAGATTCCTAGCATCCAGCAAATGCCAATACCATATTTGCCTACTTTTTGTGTCTCCTGTCCAGTAGAAGCCCGGAGAGGAGACACAGTTGGCCACTCCTTTGGTGGAGCCACGCTATCACGTCACTTGGCCCTGCCCGGTAATGGTAAAAATGTTGTGATGTGGATGTTTATGGAAGGGTGGGGCTAAATTACATGATTCTGCATACATTATCACTACCGCTCAAGCAGAACTTCAACTCCTGGTATTATCTTCCCATCCTGTTCACAAAAACCACCTTCCAGGGCGTGTGGGGGACTGTAAATTTGTGAGTTTCCCAGACCGTCCAGGAGAGTGGACACATATAGCAAATACGAATGATGATAGTTATAACTGTAGAAGTAAAAATAATGGGCGTGCAGTTTCCTGTTTGAAGCCATATGGACCCTCACATTAGCAATTAAGCACATAAGCATAATATTGTAAGGGGTCGTATTCAATGTGGTATTCGACTGTTGGAACGTCCCGACAGTTGCAATTCCGGGCCGTTTTTTTTGCCAACTTGCTTGCAACTCGGCAGGCGAAATTTAATGTTCCACCTGTCTAGTGTCGAAAAGTGGGCGTGTTGGCGAAAACGGCCATGGATTGTTGAGAAATGCTTGTGAATTTGAAATAACGACATTGAATACCGCCCTAGATCAGGCTATAGCTGCATTACTTAAATAAATCCATTTTGACCTCTACTCAGAATCAGACCCTGTGTTTTTTTTTTACTAAGATGGGAGTTCTATTTCATATGGGATGTTGCTATGGGCAACCAGTAAGATTCTACTTAATTTAGCACCTTCTAGAAAAAAAAATAGATAAAATCGTGCGGCTGTGCGTGCTAGAACAAAGTAACACTTGCATTGCTCCATTGGGCACCATCTAATGGCTACTGGCCAGGTACACAAACCACTTCAATGCCCCCATAGAGGTGAGGAACAATGTTAGCCTTTTATTATATAGGATTATGCTGAAATTATGTAAAATAATGTAATTGAAATATGTGTAGATACTAATACATGGTCTAGCATTTAAGCCATGAAATATATGTAGGAAATGCTTGTAGGTTGCTTTATAATTTTATATAATTGGGCTTGGATTGCTACCTGTTGCAGTTCAGTAAATGGTGGGTATAATAAAGGACATTTCTGTAGGGTTATGACTAGTTCCTCTTCACCGAAAGGACCCGGATGTGACTTCATGTGAGGGAGGAAGTTTATGGATGCCCTTAGAGCTTTATTTATTTAGTCTACATTTTAGGTTTGGTGTAGGTTACTTTCTTTTATTTTAGATGCATTGTACCCTCGAGGACTCGCTACGCTTCAGGCCCGGTGGCTCTCTTTGCTTGCCACAGGTTTCTCTTCCCCCTCCAATAAGACGTGGACCCAGTGCAAGATGGTAAATGTTCGCTTGGCGAAGGGGATCTAGCAGCTACCATTTCAGTTAAGCATTTCAGAAACCTATTAGATGGAAAAGAGCATTAATTTAAATTTGGCAGTCAGCAGAGGAGTGAGAAAGAAATTTACAAATAATCTATATTTCTTGTATATTATTCAGCTATATTTAACTGGCAAATACTGGCATTCGTTCCCCTTTAAACTCCCGGCATTAGTGCAAGAGTGAAGCTGTGAATAATTCACTTATGTATGATTGATACATTTATTGATAATTTAGGCTTTAAAACTTTGTAAGTTATGTAATGGGGAAAGATCTAATTCTGGGAACTTCTTACTTGACTTTCATGACTGAAAAATCTGATTGAAATTTCCAATTTTACGCTATGCAGTTTTGCCTCTTCTGAATTATTTATATTTCATATTCCATTAAAATATTGTAGAATGACCTTTTGCTGAAAGACTAACCAGCAGAATGGCTTTACCACTTGCTACCACAGATCTCTTTCTGGCATTGTTTTGTTACAGGAAACACAGACCTCATCTGATCTGTTTGTCTGCATGTGTTGTACCTATCTACGCTGCTTACTTTGAGGGGTAACCAATTAGTTGCAGTACTTTGCAGAAGAAATAAAATGGGCTATTAACGTGATTTTAGGCCAATGGTGATTTTCGCCTGGTTGTCAATTTTGGCAATATTTTTGCATTCCTAAACTTATTATTATAATGAAATAAATGCAGTAAATCAAACCTCTATGAAATCATTAACTGTTCTTTAATGAATGGCAGATGTAAATGGCTTCATATTGAACTCATTTTGATGTACAACAAATCAAGACGGTCCTTTTCTCATTATCGTACACCTCTCTTTTTAGCTATTCTAGGCCAATGATGCAGTAAACTTTATGGTTTTAAATAATATGTTAAGTTTTAGCAAACCTTGGAGAGAGATACAATCAAGTGATAAAGATCAAGTGATAGAGATAAAATAAAGTGGAGTTTAAGTACAAACCAATCAGCTCGTAGCTGTCATTGAAAGCTTCTGAAATGGCAGGTAGGACCTGAATAGTTCATACTTTAACTCATTCTACTTTATCTCTCTGCAACATTTGATAGATCTTCCCCCTTATATTACTGTTTGTATATTTTGGTTTTCTGTGTACAATTTAAGAGACAACAATGAAAATGGCATTAAGGTCCATACACACTGGGCGCTTTTCGCCCGTCCAATCGATTTTCCCGGGGGTGGATGACTTTCCATAGAGGGGCGTTATGGAAAGCCGTCCACCCCATCGCTCATCTGCTGGTATTACCAGCAGATGAGCGGTGGTCAGCAAAGATGCGGAGGCGCATATCAGTGCTCACCGCTCATCTCTGCCTCAAACGGCAAAACTGAGCTGCTTTCAGCTCAAAATCGCCCAGTGTGTATGGGCCTTAAATCTATACCCTCTGAAAGATATGGGCAATTTGCATGTGATACACGTCTGTAAACTAGATCAGTATATATTGTAAGTATATCATATCAAAGCTATATAGCAAGCATGACTGAAATATCTTTCCAAATCAGTACATCATTTATTGAGAGATATCTTGAAATACACTTTCTCATGAATATACTGTATTTAAACTTACTATAATTATGTTATAACTTTTTATGAATTAAAATCATAATAAACAATCATAATAAACATTAGTGTAATAAAAGATAACGTATAAGAATGTGAATAAACACCTTTATAAGATTGCACAGATATGTAACTAGCCACTTGTTCATGGTCACATTTTAATATTTTAAATGCAGTTTATTTGACCTTTTCCTTCTGCATACGTATAATATCACAGTGACCTTCATTTCCAGAATAAACACTGAAATAAATGTAATCATTTGTGATGGTGCCACATTTTATATGCATCCAAATTACAATTGCCACAAACCTTGCGCTGTGAATAATAGGCTGGACAAATTACCTAATGTGATGTGAAAGCCATCCCGGTCATACTGTCGACCATCACAAACCCCAAATGATAAGCACAGCAACACTTTTATCACATTAATTTAATACATCTCTCAAGCATGAAGAAATATCTCAGCAATTAGCAATACCACTTTACATGAACATTTAAATGACAGCTCTAATTTTCTACTCTCAAGCTGCATAGACCAGCTGTCTACAGATTTCAAATAGAAAACTTTAAAGCTTCTGTCTAGATGCTGCGGTTGGTGACTGCTGGGCTCATCTTCAAGACTTCAACTTCAATTAGAAGATAGTCCAAACCTCAAACTAGGCGGAGAACCCAAGTACACAGAATCAGGAATTTAAAATGAAGAATTACCTCCGCGCTTGGTTTGTATTAGCTGCTCAAATTTGCATTGCTTATCAATTTAAAAAAGGGGGTTATCTGAGCGCTTCTGCGTGTAAATGTTTAAAATCTTTGTGTGGATTATTTTGTTACTTAAGTAAACATTAAGTAACAAATGTTTTATTATATTTACAGGAGCCAGATAAAGATGTTCAACATTTACACACACAAGCGCTCAGATAATGATGTTTATTGGATGTAACAAAGAACAAGGTTTTGTGAAAGGTGAATGGAAAAATAAATATTGCAAATAATTCTTAAAAATGTAACAGTGTCCATATTAGACAAGTCGGTTTCATTCCCCAAGTTTTAGCCAATCAGACTTTCTGTACTTCTGTTATATTCAAAAGTATATCAATTAGATTGAAAATTATTGTAAGAATAAATATGAATAAATATTTTATTGGTTTATTACTCATCTATACTTAGGTTACGAAATCATTGGGGTCACTCTAAATACTGTATACATTTCAGTTAACTCCAATGCATGATCATTTTCTCAATCACCATTTGTCTCTATTCCTAATGAGTATCTTCAATTTTAACAAATATTCTCAGAGCCATCCATACAGTACCAAATGTACCTATGGGCTTCAGGACTGCAAAACCCCCCAGTAAAATCTTCCACCCTGCTCAGGGTCACTGAATTGATGGGCTCAAAGAAGCCAGGGTTCAGTGCATGCACAATACCGTCGCCGCTACTGTGTATGCGCCGGGTCTGATGTCTGTCAACTGCATTGTTCAGGTGTTGGAAACTGGCTGGCAACAAGAGCAGCAGCAGACCCCTCCTACACCCAGGTAGGAGCCACCACTGTATATGACTAGTCCTCTGCTGAATTACAGCCTCTACAGAATTGAAGACCTTATCAGAAAGAACTTGGTAAAACTAAAGAAGCTAAATAAATGGAAGCATCAAAAATTCCATTTATCAACCAATTTAGTAGTAACCATCACACTGCTGAAACACTGGACATACTCTAATACATGGGTCCTCAAACTGCGGCACTCCAGATGTTGTGAAACTACAAATACCAGCATGCTTCCCACAGTTTTGCTATAAGGGAGTGTTAAAACTGTGGCAAGGCATGCTGGAATTTGTAGTTTCACAACATCTGGAGGACCGCAGTTTGAGGACCCATGCTCTAATAGGACAACAAATTAGAGTGACATCATCCCAGACAAACAAAAATGTATTTAATAAAAGGCAAGACATCTCAAAAAAGACTAGATTCTCTCTACTGAGAAATTAGTAGAAAGTAAAGGACCAAAAGGCTTTCACTTTTGCCTACAGTGTGTACAGTGGCTTGAAAAAACATAAAAGTCTTATAGTTATTTCAACACACAACATGTAATACATGTGCTAGAGTGTCCGTGTGGCCTACAATATGTAGGCAAGGCAAGAAGATAACTAAAGACAAAACTATCAGAAAATGTTAAAATAAGCCAGCTACCACACATAGAAAAAAATCAAATGGGGTTAAAATTTATAGAGATGAGGGTGGTGATGGTCTCAAAGCTTTGAAAACACCCCAAAACAAATATGTGTTCAACCTGAAGACTCTTATACCATCTTGACATAATGTTGACTTCAAGCTGAATGCATTTTTATAATTAACATATTATTTTTGTTTATGTATTTCTTTTCTAAATAAACACTTTTATTTCTTTTGATATGCAATTTTTATACATATACCACTTTTTAATAATTTTTGTAGTCATTGACACTAAAAATGGCAACGAATGAAGAAATTAGAAATATACATTCCATTCAATGGATCTTCCTAAGCATGAGCTTCCCATCTTATCAAACTATTTCTGGACCTGTTTTGATTAGTTTAATAAGTTTTTTAGTTTAATAAAGTTTAATAAAGTTTTTTATACAATTGGGAATAAAGGAATGCTACTTGTGAATAAAGGAATGCTACTTCTTGGGCAAAATTATCATTGCTAAAGTAGGATGGTGCATGAAATGTGTTTCTCTTTCCTTTTATAATGTCTTTGTTGAAGTCATAAAAAGGTATATATTGGCCGGTATTCAAAACCTCCGGCAAGGGGGTTTGATCAGCGAGGATGCCTTGTTTTCAGTGAGGATTGTCAAAGATTCCCCTAAACGGCGAGGTTCACTACAAATGCAGTGTGCCCGCTGCATTTGGGGCGAATTCCACCATTTTGATGGGCTCACTCGCTGTTTCCACTTTACTTAAAAGAACCAGCGAGGTGGAAATGGCGAGTGAACGGGGGCAGTTGAATACTAACTGCGAGCTATGACGGAGAGCTATGGGCACTGCTCGCCATCATAGCTCGCCTTAAGGGCATTAAATATACCCCATAGATGGAATTACAAATGCATCATTCACATGTATTACAATATTGCCAAAAAAGTCAGCATGGGATTAGCAATTGTAAGTAATATAGAACAAAAGTACAAAATGTGCTTAAAAATCAAAGTGATTTGCCGGCAAGACATCCCTATACTGACCGCTATCAGGTGATATTAACATTGGGCAGTTAGAATCCCACCACCGCGTTGAGAGGTAGGATCAGCTACTGCCAGCATACTGTTATGGGAGTCTATAAACATAATCTAACCCTCTTTTTCTGGCACTGCAAAGTGCATTTAAAAATGTTTGCACACAACACATACCTATAACGTTAGCCCTCATTAATTGTTGACAGTGAGTACTGTAGAAAAATGTTAAAATGCATTTTACTTTATATAAAAAATAAATAGAAAACAACAGAATATTGCCTGGGCAGTCATCAAAAACTAATGTCATTGCAAAATAAAATGAAATACATAGATCAAAAGCAAATTAATTATGGCAAACTAAAATTAAATTTAATTACATTGTATAAAAATGAAAACAAATTAAATAACATCTGCTGCTTTCCCCTTTGAAATTTAAACAAGATATTTGTTTCCTGCAGTATGTCGTATGGAAATGTTTGAGTACAGTAATGTGAATAGGTAGCCAAGCTTTATTTAATATATCAGTGCCAATAATTGAATTACTATCAGCTGTAGGGGTCAATACACTGTTAGCCAATTAGAACTGGCCAGGAAGTGCATCCTGGTGTACTTCAGTCACATTGATGTGAACATGCCATTAATGTACTTGGACTTTGTGCATTTGCACAGTCCTTCGTTTCCCTTTTTAGTTTGTTCAGTAATAAGGAGTTGTCAGTGTGAGATGTGCTAAAATCCAAATCCAAATGTATGTCTACATCTTTTGGTATATATATACAGAATGGAATCCATACTGTGTATTATACTATAGGTTGCACTATAAATTGTGTATCACACAAATTCAGATTCATTTTGTAAGAAGTCAATTAACCTACCTGTATGGTTATAGGATGCCAGTATTAACAAACCCACATAAACACAAGGAGATCATGCATGGAAATAGGTTCACAAGTACCGTGAAACAGATAACATACAGTACACGAGCATAGGCGAATCTAGAATTATGGTAATGGGTGGTCCCAAATCTAGACATAGCAGCAGGGGGACCTTAGCGCGGCGCAGCCGCGCGTCAAAAAGGGGTGTGGCCTCATGGGAAGGAGGCGTGGCATCACAAAAAGGGGTGTGGTGTTACACTTTAGACCATACACAGTAATGCCCATAACACATTTTAGCAAACTCTGTAATACCCATTACACATAAAGCCACATGCCGTAATGCCACTTACACATAAGGCCACACACCATAATGCCCATTACACATTGTGCCACACATCATGATGCCGATTACATACTATATAACAAACCGTTATGCCCATTACATATTTGCCACATAAGTGCTGCTTACCTACGTGCTCATTGCTAGGGGGTTCTTGCTTGATGGCACCATAGTACCCATTACACATGATGCCACACACCATAGTATCCATTACACATGATGCCGCACACCATAGTACCCATGACACATGATGCCGCACACCATAGTACCCATTACACATGATGCCGCACACCATAGTACCCATTACACATGATGCTGCACACATAATGTCCCTTACACATGATGCAGCACACATAATGCTGCTTACACATGATGCTGCACACCATAATGCCCCTTACACATTAAGCCACACATTATGCATAATGCCCCCACATACCGCTACTTGTAGCGTCCCTTAAGCAATGCCCCCAAAAGTGCCACTTACTGTAAATTTTTATATGAGCCTTCGCTGCTGCTGCAGGGAGAGATGGAGAGCGGTGCAGCTGCTTCTATGGGGAGAGGAGCAGAGCGCAGCGCAGCGCAGAGCACGCTCACACTCCCCTCCTGGTGTCCCCTCTATCCGAGTGGACATTTGAGATATTGTGCGCGCTGTTGTTATGCGTGACGTCAGGGGAGCACGCCGGGCGCCGTCACCACATGATTAAAGGGGGGGGGGGGGCCGAGGTGAAAGCGGGGAGAAGAATTGGAGCGGAAGCTGCAGGGGTGACAGTCATTGACAGCTGGGCAGAGAGCAGGGGGCTGCCTGGCTGTATTCAGAGCACTGCAGGTCATGGCTGTTTGAAATAATACCCCTTTCACAACAGAAAATTCAGGGATTTACCCGGGAATATGGTCCCAGGATCATGCAGGGACATTCCCAGGCTGACACCTTATACACCAGCCTAGTCCGTGCATTTTCTGGTGTGAGGGGGAGAGACAACCACTTCCCTCTCCCTACCCCCCTTTAACCAACCAGCTATATCTTCAGAACCAACTGACCCATTTACATGAGACCAGTATCATATTGAAGAACTTTTGAGTTGGCTTCGAATTATTTTGGTCCCATGAAACTGGGCTGTTTGGTTCCAGAGAAATCTGCCCTCAAAGAACATAAACAGTCATGAAATTACATTTAAGAAATGAAAAAAAAAAAAACGGTTTAACCTCAATATCCCTGGAACCAATTAACCCATATGGATCCAGCCTGGTATCAGATTGAAGGCCCAGCAATTTGGGTTCGACTGAGATCAACCTTGAGCTTCAGTGATGCAGAAGGGGGAACTGGCAGCCGTTGAACTGGGTGGGGGTCGGAATTAGCGGGTCCCATGTTATCCTATAGGGAAAATGTTCCAACTTTGCCTGGTCGTATCTCCGGTTCCCAGGGGGCTAGAGACACGTGGCTGGGCTCGTTGGAAAGCTCCATCCCTTAGCTACAAAATGGGCTAATGGGTGGTCCTGTGCACCCCCGGACCACCCCCTAGATTCGCCTATGTACACGAGACAAGAAATAAACCATTGTCATATTCCCAGCAGATTGACAGCATACCAGTGATTACATCTTGGCAATTCAGATCACAGTTTAACAGGTTTTATAGCAGACAATACAGAGGCTTAACAAGTGGGCACAACAATTCAGAGGTCCTTAGCATAGTCGCCACACCCCAAGCCTGCTGCCCAGCCACTAACTGGCATTGGTAACTCTGGCCCTCTGCCCCGAACAGATATTTAACAGCAAACCACAAGTGTTGTTAATCAGCCAAACAATGATTTACATCAGATCATAGGAATGGATCTAATCAGTCCTGCTGCTGTTCTACTGACTGAGATCCTGATGTTCCACATTAACCTTATGTGGGACTATGCTGTCCCTGCCTTAGTACTGAAGACTTACATTTGCTATCACTCAAAAACATTTTGCTATCATGTGGTGCCAGCCAATAGGATGCTGCTGTTGGTACTTGTGTATTATCTGGGCGCCCGATTTTTTCATCTCATGCCACTACTTAAGGCATGCTATGCGATTTTTCATTGTAAAGACCCGATTTTTAATTGTACCCATGGGTGATTTCATACCCCCACTTTCCAACTACGCATGGAGTTGATTTTATATAGTGTGGCGAGCGCAGCAAGCCACCGAGCCCGAAGCGTGGCGAGCGCAGAGTGCCCCGCGAGGGGACGCGGATTACTTTACATGTATTCTGCGTACACTCGCGGGGCTCACTGCCATCACCACGCTTCCGGCTCGCCACACTATATAAAATCAACTCCATGCGTAGTTGGATAGTGGGGGTATGAAATCACCCATGGGTGACTATACAATTAAAAATCGGGTCTTTACAATGAAAAATCGCATCGCATGAATTGTATGCCACTATATTGCATGCGATGCGATGCAATATAATGAAAAAATCGGGCGCCCAGATATTACACAAGTAGCTTAAATTTGTATCAGCCTTTCAGCACCCTCAAGATAGATGCCAAAAAAGCATATCTGTTGATTAGGGCTGCCAATCCCTGGATAGGGATCGGCGGGATACCGGGATTTGGCCCCAAAATGTGCAGGATTTTTCAATCCCGATACCCGGATTTGGCATCCCTATTGTCGATCAACATCGATTGCATTTACAGGACATTACTCATACCGTACTTTTTTTTAAATGAAGTACACCATAAAGAATCCACAAAAGCTTCATTAACTGCACTAAGATGGCCACTGATGCTAATACTGAACTGAATACGATTAAAAAATGTCACTAAACAGAAACAGAAACGTGACATCACAAAATGATCGTGCTGTTAGCAGTTGTGTATACATGTATAGTAACTTGCATTTTAAGGTTATTTGTACCAAAAAGCCGGTTCAGGTGTTCGCTAATTATAACAATTACATTTCAAATGATGGTAAGATTAACACTGGATTTGCTGCAGATTTAGGTAGATAGCTGGATGCAAGCTCATACTAGCCAACAGGTGTTTTAACAAGGATACAGTACAATGGTCTCTCAAGTATGTCTAATAGAAGGAGGACATGGAAAATAATGACCTTATTGCACCCAAATTTGTCAAACAAATAGCCAAGTACACATATTGTCATAAACATGACGTATTTAGTGGGTTATTCTGCTTGGTACGGTGGGACCGTATACGGGCGGATCAAGTTTTTTTTCATCTGCGCATGCGTAGCTTTCGCAATGCGCATGTGCGGCGACCACACACCGCTCACGGACAGGTCTCTCCGTGTGAAAAAACCTGTCCGCAAGAACACGGTCATTGTGGGTGGCATGTGGGCGTTTTTATGGGAGCGGCCGGAATAATGAGGATGGGCGTACAGGGGGGTGTGCACACAAAATGCACGGTGCCACAACCGCTTCGATCGGCGAACGCACCGTGCATTTTGGCCCAAAAACAGGTGGACGCCAAAGATAGCTCCAGACCACCCCTAGAGATACCGTATGAGAGCGGACGCCTCGGTCTGCTAATTAACGCTGATTACTACACCTGAATGTAATAAGCAATTCTGCAGGCTATTAAGTGGAAACCATTATTTCACTACCTGCAAGCCACACACAGCCCTCAAACACATTGGAAGCATATCTTTCTACACTTCTCTACATGTAAAGGTTTAATTTTAGGTAATATTCATTCTAAGACCTTCTTATATATGTCAAGGTACTGTAGTTATTTTATAACCATCTACACCCAATCAGAAAGTGTTTTTGTATACTTTAAAAAGCAGGACACTCAATTCACAGAAGTCGACATGTTTCAACTTTTTCACTGAAGCCTAAACATACCAGTTTTTTATTATGAAAAAGACACATAAACAACATCTAAGAGCAATTGACATAATTAAACTTGAAAGGGATTCTTTGCAGGCCCATATAGTTGAAGGGTATGCCACCGTGCACGGACGTAGGCTTCCTCTCACGATCGGTGACACGCTGAGTTTTTCATTGAAAAAAGGCGAGACCCGTCCGTGTACGGTGGCGTACGCTCAGATATACGGAAGGTGTCGGTGTGAAAACGGACAACATCCATCCATACACGGTGGCGTACGCTCTGATGTACGCCAGGTATCGGTGGCTAAGAGGGAGATCCGTCCGTGCACGGTGGCGTACGCTCAAGTGTACGCCACTCCCCATTGTCGAAGTTTGTGACCATCCGTGTGCGGCTGTTCTGTGGGCGGACTTTCGCTCGCCGTGAGTGTACGGGAAACGTACGGTGAAACGGACCGTACAGTATAGTTCAGTTACTGGTCATTCTATCACCCTGCACCTAATCAGTGAGGAGGGCATATTTTAATTTTGAAGGGCAAACTTGTGTACGTCATGTATCACTACAGCTACTATAGTTCTAGCAGTGTTTCTCGTTATAATATAATGATTATGACAGTTACCTGTTATATAATAGTAGATCAGGAACCCATATCTGATCAGCAGGAAATCGGAGGGTTTGTACTCCAGGGAATTCTGACTGGTCCCATGTCAAGTAGAAGTCATTCCAGTACTAGTAAATAAACAATAGGACATTGGTTATGCTGGTGCATTGTGTAGTAACCCTAATTGCTATTTATTGATAAATAACAATTCCTGGTTTTACATCACGTCTGCTTATGCGTGCCAACTTTGTAGTTTCCTCTCCGGGCTACGGTGCTACGTTTTAGTGTTTATGTTGACTGTGTCGACATTCGGGTGTAAAAAACAACAACATGTAGACCTTTTCACTGTCGACATTACCCATGTCGACCTAATGACCCTGTCGACCTCACCCATGTTGACCTAATGACCCTGTCGACCTAACCCATGTCAATCTTTAGTCATGTCGACCCTTCTGCATGTTGACCTTAAGCCATGTCGACCTAGTGGTGTCGACCTAATGCTTGTCGACCTACTTGCTGGTGACCTAATGACCCACACCCCTTACAATACACACAACCTCTATACAAATTATACATCATCCTACTGATTAACATACAATATAGAGCATATTTTAAGGATCACAACAAAAAACAAAATACATGTTAATAAACTATATAGAATTAAAAAAAAAAATATATATATATATATATATATATATATATATATATATATATATATATATATATATATATAGTGACCTCTTAACAGTACAGTGTAAACTAGTTAAACTCATTGTAGAGATTACTATTGAATTACAACCTTATTTAAGCAACATCTATAATCTATGATAGTTTTTTTAGCCCACGTTAGATCTTTGGTGATATGTAATTTATACCACCATAAATAGCTTATGGCTTTACAATCTAGAGCAGGGACAACTCTGTATGTGTCTGGCTTGGTGACACTGACTGATGATCACTTCCTGGATCCCTGCTCTCACAGATGACTGACGGCTGCTGTTACCAGGAGGTGGGGCTATACACTGCTAAGAAACAGTCTCCTGGCTGCTACGGCTTCATTTTTTGCAGTCCGAAGAAGTCAGATTTTGCTGCCCTAATAGCAGCAATTTGCAACAATTTGCTATTGGCATTGGCTTCCCATGGGAAACATTCTTTCTGCTAAGGCAGTCCAAGGGGGAGAAAATCCTTCCGCATGGGACTTCCTCTCTGGCTGTGCTTACTGTACAGACCTCAACCAATATTGGCTTTACTCATCGTTTACCTATAATGGCTATAGAGCCTTTATGGAGGCTTGTCTCACTCCACTGCTTTGTGAGACAAGCGTGTCAATGTACCTTCCTGCTACACCTTCGCAATGATACGTGCTGCTATAATACATCCTCCCCACAAATCTCATGTTGTGTAATACAGAATCCCCTAAATCTCAATTACATTTGCTAATGACAACATGCAGACATCAAATCTATGGATGCTTTATAATGGAACCTTCCTCGCTCCTGGTGGCTTTACTATACATGTTCCAGATAAGCTTTATAATGAAGCTCCCTGTTCTCCATTTCTGACAAAATGCAAGCCCCAAACTCTGGTGTTAACATAAATTAATAGCTAAACACTGGCAGTGTCCAGCTCTGTCTTACCAATTTGAAGATGATGCTTGAGAGCTTTCTACCCTATGATTGGAGATATAGGACCTAATATGAAGTGTCATTTTTCAAACCCTGCAACATGGCAGTTAGGAGCTGGTAATTTATCTCTCTTTATCACGCTCCACTTCATCACTTGTTAAGGCTTAATACATTTGACCCATCAAGACCTACAGTCTAAGTGCAGGCGATGTAGAATAGCATACATTCCGGAGGCATCTACACTCATGACTAGAGACAGGATTATATGCAACAAAACAAGCTTGAAATATGCATGCAAATATGCATGAAAAATACTTAAAATATGCATGAAAAGTGTTAAAATATGCTACATTAAATAATAAAAAAAAGTAATTTTTAACTTATTTAATTAAAAATCAGCATACAATTAGTTGCAAATAAACCTCAAAAATAGGCCCACAGCATCTGCAGATGTCAGTATGCTGGCTGCTACAGCATACTGCAGCGTCCAAAGCTCTTCTTGCATCAACTGCACGGGCCCTCATCTCCAGCGCCGATGGATCAAATGTCAGCATAGCGTGTGAGGGCGGCGCAGTAGAGGGCTTCCTCCCTGTGCTGCATACTCATTGTAACACAGCATTTTCTCTGCGCCGCATGATGTCACAACCCTTCTGCCCTCCTCCTCTGCTGCAGAAGTCTGTCTCTTGGTGTAAAGTCCCAGGCCAGGGGCAGGCAAAGGTTCAGGAGCTTCGTAATGGCATCTGCCCTGACTGATTGGCAGCCTAGAGCAGTGTCAGACATAGCGTACATCCAAGGTTCCCCACTCTGCGCACATAGTGCCCCAGCCTGCACACTCTACCACTACCTGGCCAGCAGCAGCAGGGCAAAGCAGTGCTGTGACTCGCAGGTGGGAAGAGAGCGTGGCCTAAAATATGAACCATCACTAGATTTAAGGTAAAATATGCAATAACCAGTGAGAATGGGCAAAATATGCAAATGCATATAATCCTGTCTCTACTCATGATTGTAAAGAAGAACTGTATTCTGTCAGGGGCGAATCTGTCAGAGAAAATGGAGTTGGCTGACGCCGGGCTATTGCAGTGGATGGGGCACCTCTCCTCAACTGTCTCAGGCCTTACATGCTCACAGCTGATTCCCCCACTCCCCCCCACACACACACACAAATAAAACTAGTATCACGGTCGTACAGGAGCAGGAGTGCAGGATTTGTAGTGCACTACTGGATCATAAATCCTATCCGTAGCAGCTTCTACCAGCCAGCACCCCTGCATGACATTGGTGCCCCCCACACTATGACCACCTGCCAGCCAGTGCCAGGAGCTCCATCCTCATCACATCCCCTGTATATGGCTCACACAGGTCAGTGTATACAGGAATAGAGCTTATAAAGAGCAGGGGAGAAGCAGGGAGTAGGCTGCAGGCAGAGACAGTTAGCATGTTACCCTCCTGCTGCCTTACCAAACCCTAGCCTCCCCTCCTGCAGTCTTATCCTAACCTCACCCTAGTTTCCCTCCTCAGCCTTACCTTAACCTCTCATCTAAATCTAGCCTTCCCTCCCACAGTCTTACCCTGTCCCCTTACCTCCCCTTCTTCGGGCCTTACCTAAAACCTCTCCCTTAACTTCTCCTCCTGCAGCCTTACCCTAACCTCTCCACCGCAACCTTACCCTAAACTCTCCCCTAACCCTAGCCTCCCCTCCTGCAACCTTAACCTAACCTCTCCCAAAACCCTAGTCTCCCCCTTCAGCCTTAACCTAATCATTTCCCATAGCCATCCCTCCTGCAGCCTTAAACTAGCCTCTCCCCGCAATCTTACCTTAACCTCTTCCCTAACTTCTGCCTCCCCTCCTGCCGCCTTACCCTATCCTCTCCCAAAACCATAGCCTCCAACTGCAGCCTTACCCTAACCTCCCCTTGTTCAGCCTTACCTTAGCCTTTCCCCTAGCTTTCCCTCCTCCAGCCTTGACCTACAGTACCTCTCCCCTAACCTCCTTTCCCATAACCTAACCCTAACCTTTCACTATTCAATTCAGCTGGTGTCCAAGCATCTATGTGGCAGGGCACCACCATGTATCTTACCTTCGGGAGTATGCTTATTGAGGGCATATAATTTGCACCTGATATATGCTAGTTGGAAGTGCGCACTGATGATGATCACAACATAGAGCCCACTCTCTGGGAGCAAAAGGGAACTCTCTTTCATTTTTAATATTTTCAAAATTAAAAAAATATATATTTTCAATTTTGTATTGTTATATTTTGCACGGTTATGGTATACAGTATTCAATGTCATTTTTGATCACTTTGATTGTTATATCAACATTAATGAATAAGTAATGTTTGAGTGACAGCTAGCAGCAGATTTCTGTTTTATATTTCCTTATTATATTGACTATTCAGGATTCTGGAGAGCACCCCTAATAATAATAATAATAATAAAGAAGTGACTTTTATAAAACTGACACAGCGTGTAATTCACTTTCTAGTGAAGATAAATTATTATGGTATGAAAGAAGCCTGTCAGACCCAGTAAATATGTCACCACATTTCTATGTCCAGTGGGGATGTAGTCAGGATCCTGGCAGTCAGAATCCTAGTGGTCACAATGCGGTGAGTATAAGGGTTAGTTATAGAGTTAGTCACTAGGCTGGGTTAGAATTAGGCTCCAAGATGGGGCAGTAAGGGCTAGTTTATTGATGAGGACAGTTAGGGTAAGGCTGCAGGAGAGGTGGGCTAAGGTTGAGGCCCCCATACACTTTTGTGACATTTCCAAGGGGAGAAGTCACATACAAGATCCCTTGAGCTCCCCGGCAGCTTCCTGGGCGACAGAATGGCGGTCCTTTTGCATCCGTTGGATCGGAATCAGTGGTGAAACACATGCGATTTGACACTTTTCCAATTTCTTGGCCAGATGCGTAGGAATTGGGTGAAAATTGGCCAAATCGTATTAGTGTATGGACACCTTAAGAGTTTCAAACTACTTACTGTGATCCACCAGCATTGTGACCGTGGGGATTCTGACTGTCAGTATCCTGACCATTGGTATTTCATACCCAACCTGTCCAGTGACCATGATTATTTAAAATGCAAAATGGCAGTGGCTGGGGAACATCCTCTGCCTTCCTTATGGTTACCCAGATGAATGGCAATGGAACCCCCTCTAGTAATCCTACATGTGGTCCCGCGTAAGAATAAATTTGAATTGTTTCTTTTGGTATTTATTTTGGTATTGGTATTTATTAATCATACAGGAATTGAACCACTGTTCTACATTGAGGGATAGATGTACTGTATGAAGCAGTGATAAGGGAGGAGAAGTGATAAAGTTACAGGCTAGGTTTAAAAAGGGACAGTTAGGAACTGATTGGCACTTTATCACTTCTCCCTTATCACTGCTTCATACATCTACCCCTAATGATGCTTAAAAATAATAAAGCATTTTTAAAACTTCTGTCAGGCAGATTATACTGGTTGCTGATTTTTTTATAAATTATTCAATTTTGAAAACATTTTTCCAACATGATTTTCTAGCAAAAGTACAATAAAAATCATATAGGAAACAGACTAAGCAATTACATATATCCATGACATCAAAGCATAGTAAAAAGGACAGAATTAGTTCTAAACATGACCACATTGAAGGGTAAATTTACTAAAAATGGGAGTTCTATTGAAGATGGGTTGTTGTCCAACCCATCTATTATCTTCTAGAATGTGCTAAATAAATGGGAAGTAGAATCTGATTGGTTGCTATAATAAACGTCCCATCTTCAATAGAACTCCCATCTTAGAAAATTTAGAAAAAAAGAAAAGACAGAGAAAGGGAATAGGGACAGAGGAGGTGTAAATAGGACGTTATACCATACACACATAAAGCCAATGAGATTAGTACCTCTCTCCCTGAGATATTTGTAGAAGAGGCATTTCAAAGGTATTCTATGAGTGTTACGGGCCGATTAATTAACATTATTTAAAAAAAATGATTGGGAATCATTAAAGTATTATTTTGAATTATTTATTTTCAAATTCAATAGTGAGATACAGATTTCTCCAAAACCTAAAAAATAATAAATTGTATTAAAGAAAAAATAAATATAATAAATGGTAGTACTTACAATCTGAAGCCATGCATTTGTAATCAAAACTTGGTTCTTTTCATCCTAGAACAAAGAGATGAAGAAAATCACTATGGCACTACTGCAAAAGTGATGTCAGTGACAGGAATTTACAGCAGTTCCAATGTTATTGATTTTCACCTAAGTCCAATGGGCCTAATTCAGTTTTGAGCGCTGATTAGCGAAAATCCCTATTATGCGATCTTTGCAAATCTACGCAGCCGGGAATACAGTTGCGCGTATGTGCTAGCCCTTAAACTGCAGACACATTCTGGAAAATGTGCTGGCTGGGGGGTGTGGTCCAGACAATGCAGGCAATGTCTGGACCATTTGCGGGGCCACTGCTGCTGCTGCAAGATGTCACATGCAGCCTTTGCGACCAAAAACTTGGTGACACGGCTCCTGCCTTCGCAACTAGGCTGTGCAGGCAGGGGCTACCACAGTTATG
The DNA here is from genome assembly GCF_055691185.1 of Crinia signifera. Classification (NCBI taxonomy): domain Eukaryota; kingdom Metazoa; phylum Chordata; class Amphibia; order Anura; family Myobatrachidae; genus Crinia; species Crinia signifera. The sequence continues at coordinate 172,736,951 of NC_139217.1, forward strand.
CAAATACTTCGCTATTCAAACGTAAGTAGACGCAGTCAATCAGGTCTGAATAACCCCATAACCTCTGAGTCAAAACCTGTTATGCAACACACCTGCAGCACTTCAATAACATGCTTTTTAGAGGGACCACCTCAGCTCTGTGAACATTAGCATGGCGTGCGCCACAGCCCCAGAGGGTTTCATCCACCAATACATTTTGTTTTGCTTGCTTGTTTGCTTTTTTGCATATGTGCGAGTGTATGAGATGGATGCCTTGATGTCATAATATCTTGTTCCTGAAATGAAGAGAGGAGACGTCCTGCCAGTGAAGTTAACAAAAACAACAGATTTTACTTTCAAAATTGGCTACTAATTCATTGTAAAGGTAAATGATCATGGTGGTACAGTATATTTCCGCAATGTGGAAAATATCTATAGTCATCTCTAAAGCCTCATACACACTAAACGATGGGGCCACAGCTGATATAACAAGCCGGGGGTCCCGATATTGTGTGTACACTCTGAATGATTTTGACCGCCGATATCATCCAGTGACTTCACTGGGACCCACAACAGGCAGGTCATTTAACTATATAGTCAAATTGACCTGCCTGTCCAGAAGACATCAATCATCTTCAACATTGTACTGAAGCGGCATTGTTAACAATATTGTGTGTACGCACTAGAAGATATTTTGAACGATATTGCCCAGAAGCCCCTTTCTGAGCGATATTGTTCACAGTATCCTCTAGTGCAGTGGTTCCCAAACTATGTGCCTAGGCACCCTGGTGTGCCTCGGGATGTTTGCAAGGGTGCCTCAGGTTGGGGGTTCACAACCAAAAAATAATTTATGCTCAGTGATAGGCAAAACCAGTGCTGGTGGCTGCCAATCATAAAATGTATGGACAATTAGAACCACAGCTACAGTATGTTCCCCTCCAAATAACATAGGGTGACAGCAAGGGCGTAACTACCATAGGTGCAAGGGGTGTAGCTGCTATGGGGCCCATAGCTGAAGGGGGCCCATCTTTGCTGTCTAAGTAATATGTTTTACATACATCAATTGCTAAATAGGGGGCCCTTATAAACGTTTGCTATGGGGCCTACGAATATCTAGGTACGCCTCTGTTGATAGCTGAGCACAATTTACTTATTTTTTATTTATTCATAAGAAATTTTCTGACTAGAGGTGCAAATGCTGATATTCTAGGGTGCTTTGGTCAAGAAAGTTTAGGAATCACTGCTCTAGTGTTTATGCGCTTAACTGATTACTTCCCAAATGCCAAGGGTATATACAGTATATGTAAAATGCAAAAAGAGTTAACAATAAAATGAGGTGAACAATTCACAGTATGCAGGGTGCTATGTACTGATGCTGCAGAGGAGTCAGCACTCTAACTAGGGTGGTTCAGAGAGTATTCAGCATAAAGGGCATTGGTCCTGTGGCTGCACCACCTGATATCACTTTTCATAGGACCTGTTGTGTGCAGGGCGTGTGCTACAGGGTACAGCACTATGTTCAGGTTGACAGCAGCGGCATTGGGGTGGCCGGGGGCATCAAAGGGATTTCACTCTTCTCCAGGAGCAACTCACATATAGCAGCCATGGCTGCAGTTCCAGCAGTTGAGGGGTCCAGTAAGTCCTGTCAGCCCCAGGGTGAATGCTCTAAGGAGTGTGATTTATGGAGATGGACCCCCAGTGTTTGTGTAATGTCAATCTTATATATTTGGCCACACCTAGTGTTGTCATGGGAGTTGGGGTTGCGGTTTCCTGTTACTGTTGTTCTTGTTTAACATGGCTACTTGAAACTAGCATGCAGTGTCTGTCCTCATTTATTACATCTGAAACATGGTGTCAGAAGTTCCTGAGCCCACAAATGATGGTGATTATATGTGGTGCGGCAGCTCAGGCTTATGAGAAAACCTGCAGCAACAAGACAAGGATAAGGATTGCATAGATATCAAGTGCATTGAATCATCATTGTGTTACACTTCTCTGCCTTCTCTGGAGTGGAAGCTCAGCAACATGGCATCTACTAACAACATTCCTCCACCTGATGGGATGCAGATGAGTGACAATTTGTGCACTAACTGCATTGGAAGCATACTTTAAGCCTGCAAAATGTGTGATTTATGAAAGGTATATTTTTGGCTGCAGTAAGCAAGAGGAAGGCGAATCCATTGATAAGTTAGCTACCCGACAGAGAAAAGGCAGCAACGTGTGAGTATGGCACATTAAAAGATGAACTTATACAAGACAAATTAGTATTGGGCATAAACTGTGAAAGCACACGTCGCCGTCTCTTAAGAGAGTGGAATTTAGATCTGTCAGCAATCCCGGGGCATTTTTTCAATCTCGGGATCCGGGATTGAAAAATGCTCAATCCCGGGATTCTCGGGATCCCGGGATTGGCATCCCTAATACAGTTCTGCTCCACACATACCCACCCCCACACCGCCGACCCGCACATTTACTTACATTAGCGGACGGGCGGGAGTGGGTTCGGAGGTGCACGGTGCATCCAGGCTCGTGCACCTCCTTCTTAGCAGCCAGGCCGCAGGCCGGAAAGGATGCGGGCAGGCAGAGGCAGGCGGGCGACGTGCGGAGGAGACTGGAAGGGGGCGTGCACAGCAGAAGGCTGCGCAGCGTGACCTCTACTGTCACGCTACGCATCGCCACACGCAGGGGTCAGGATTCGGGAGCCGGGCAGCGTCTGAGCTAGTGCTCAGACGCTGCCCGGCATTAGACTGCGCATGCGCAGTCTAATCCCGAAAATCCCGGGATTGGATAATCCAATCCCGGGATTGAAATCCCAGACTTTTTTAGGCCAAATCCCGGGATCCCGCCGATCCCGATCCCGGGATTGGCCACCCTAGTCAGCAGCTATAGAGATGTGTCGCACAGCTGAGCTCACTGACCAGAGAATCAGGGAAATGGAGAGACAGACTGATAATGTAAATGCTGCAGACAGACAGCAGCACAGCAGGGAGAATGCACTGGATACACCAAAGTATACAAATCAGCAGCAGAGCTCACAGCAGCCACATACACAGCCTGTAAATACTGTGATAATAGGCACAGGCAAGGGAAAGAGCAATGTCCAGCATTTGGGAAAACCTGCAGCTCATGTGGTGTTACCAATCACTTTGCTAAAGTGTGTCTGTCAAGCAAGTGCTGGAATACAGCAGGAAGAGTGCACACAGTAGTAGATACACTCAGAGCTGTGTTGCAGAGGGCTGAGGGCATTTACATGCATTGGGACTGTAAGATCAGCAGGCCAGAAGTGGTTTGCACATCTGACTATTATTAACAAGAGGCAACCATGTCAGTTAGACTCAGGGGCAACATGTGATGTTATGAGTCTGGAAGATAAAATGAAATTGGCTCCTAGAGTTCCATTACTGCCAAATAACACTAAACTGAAGCTGTATTCTGGAGAGCTGATGAGATCATTGGGATGGTTCAGAACAGGTTCCACGTGTGAGCGCTTGGGGTTGATGCAGTTTACTATTCCTGCTGAGCTACATAAGATGGAACATGACTTGTCTGGACCATTGAGGAAAGAGCAATTAATAGATGCCTATGATGATGTGTTCAAGGGACCAGTGAAATCTGTTCCTGGGGAAGTACATTTTGAACTTGATCCAAGTGTTCCACCATTCCAATGTGCTCCACGCAATGTGCCTATAGCCCTTAAGCCAAGAGTAAAAGCTTTACTAGATCAGTATGAAGTAGATGGGCATATTGCACCTGTGACTGAACCAACTGACTGGATTAGCAATATGGTCATTGTGGCAAAGCCTGACAAGCTAAGAATCTGTATTGAGCCTAAATTTTTAAATCAAGCACTGCGGAGGTCTCATTACATTATGCCGACACTGGAGGATGTGTTATATAAGCTGCTCAAAACAAAGATCTTCACACTGGTGGATGCATGTGATGCATTTCTGCAATGCAAGCTGGATGAAAAAAGCAGCTATATGACCACCTTTTGGACCCAAGGGGCAGGAAAAGATGGCTTAAACTCCCATTTGGAGTTTCTGTAGCACCTGAAGTTTACTAGCGAAAACCACATGAATTGATGATTGGACTGAGCGGCATTGAGCCGATAGCAGATGATATTCTTGTAGTTGGCTGTGGTGAGACTGAAAAGGAAGCAGAGACTGATAACTACCGCAAATTTCTAGCGCTTTTGGATTGTTGGCAACAAGTGAAATTAAGACTTAGTGTGAAGAAGCTACAATTTAAGTTGAAAAAGGTTCATTTTTATGGTCATATTCTGTCCTCTGAAGGTTTGAAAGTTGATCATGAAAAAGTTACAGCGGTCTTAGAAATGCCAAAGCCCACTGATGTAAATTCCGTGCAACGCTTGATTGAGTTTGTCACATATTTAGTATGTGAACCTCTGAGCAAACTTCTGGACAGAGATACAATATGGCACTGGCTTCCGAAGCATGACAAGGCAGTGGAGGAAATAAAGCATTTGGTCACAGTTACACCTTTGCTGAAATATTATGATGTCACCAAGCCAGTCACTGTACAGAGTGATTCAAGTAAAACTGGACTGGGATGTTGCCTGATGCAAGGACAACCAGTTGCATTCTCTTCAAGGGCATTGACTCCAACTGAGCAGAATTATGCACAAATTGAAAAGGAGTGCTTTAGCATTGTGTTCGCTTGTTCCCATTTTCATTATTTTCTATATGGCTGGGATGTGATTACAGTGGAGACTGATCATAAGCCGCTGATTGTCATCTTTAAAAAGCCTCCTCTGTACACCTAAAAGACTTCAGAGTATGATGTTAACATTATAGCATTACAATCTCTTTGTTACTTACAAGCCAGGCCCTGAGATGTATATCAGGGACACTCTTAGTAGAGCAGTACCTGTGGGTGGAAGCTCCGGAGCAGCCCAGAGTTATCACACAGTGTGCACCATGCAGCAGGTGATGACTGACTGCACAGATTAACCACAGTGGCAAATGCAGGATTTTCAGAAGGGGGTTTCCAGAGGGGCGGCGCAAAGCACGGAGATGGACACTTAGGTGACCCAGTATATGCCGGGTCAGTTAAAGTAGTATAGATAGACCAAATGTATATAAATCCAAATAATATATATATATATTTAAAAAAAAAAATTTCCCTACTGGTAAGAGGATGATACGAGGGATACATTGCGCTCCCTTTCCCCACAATAATAATAATAAAAATAATAAAAATAAAAACCAATAAAAAACTGTTTCTGAAAAAGTCGACACAAATGTCGACAATTTAAATAAAAAAATCTTTTTTCTACAAAATCTTATTTCTATAAAATCTTTTTTCTTATATAAACTGGTAAAATGATAAGCATGCATACGCATACTTAATATAATATTTCTGAATTATTCCTCTATATTTTTGTCCACTTTGAATCCATAATCAGCTAACGGCCAGCTAATAACCCACAGCATCTTAAACATTAAAACATTAATACATTGAACGCATCGCAGTTTGCGTGCGCATTTAGATGAAACCCAGCGTATCTTTATATGTCACTGGCTGTTAAGACTAATCCCCGGCTTCCCCTCCTTCATAATAGCAAAATCACCGCTAGAGCTCCAATAAAATTACACCCAAAAGCACTCGGATCCCGCTGTGTGCGGCTCCGTTTCTAAGCTTAGTTGAGATGCGCACTCAAAAGCACACGGAACCTGCTGTGTGCGGCTCCGTTTCTAAAGCTGAGATGCGCACGCAGGGCTGCTGCCCTGCGTTCCATCTATGCGTGTCAAATAGACGCGACTTCCGGTGCCGAACTTCCGGTAACGCCGGAAGCAACGCTGTCAGAGCGTGGATGCGGTTTCCACGCTCTGATCAATTAGATCTCAGGGGGGATAAATAGCCGGGCCCGGGCAGTGCTATTTGGCAGCAGCTCCAGGCACCATGGGTGTTTTTCTACCCTGAACTTCGTTGATAGCCAGTCTCTTTCATTGAAAAGTAAGACGTTTTTTGACCATATGTTTCCATTTGAATATTTTTTGTTAATCAGTGCTGTTATTTATGGTTTACTGAAATGCTTTATTATAAATGTTATAGGCTCCTTGAGAAAGGTCCGTCTACTTAGGACCGAAATGTCGGGGCACATTATGAAAAACCATGACTATATTGAATAGTTGAAATAAAAACTGCACTAACTTTGGACTTTTTATCTGACCTTTGGACTTTGATTATTATTAGGCGAGTGCCTGACTTTCCACGCCCCAGCAGGTGTGGATACACCCCAGACTATATATATATATATATATATATATATATATATATATACACACACACACACACACACACACACATATATATATATATATATACAGGGGCGTCAACAGCAGTGTAGACCCCTGGGCATAGCAATGTATTGGCATTGGGGCACCTACCGATCCTCCAGCGGTAGGGTGGGGGGTGCTATGATGTCACGTGGAAGTTAGGGGGTATTATATCAACCGCTCAGCATGTAGGACCTGGATCAGTAATTTCCACTAATTACCCCTTTACTGCACAGATGGTGGGAGATGGGGCGGGAGAAGGGGGCATTGGGCTTAATGAAGGGGCCCTGATACATAACTTCCAGGGTTGTAGAGGATGTTTAATATGCAGAGGAGGGGTGTATAGTGGAGTGGGCTTATTATTCATAATTTTCTGGTGGGAGGACAGCTTGCTTGACTGCAGATATCTCCAGTTCCCAGAAATAGATAATGGAATTAAAAACTAAGGAATCCCACCTACCAAATGGTATTTGGCACTAGGGGATGAGAGTTCAGGAGGCAGAGCAATCTGCCAACGAGGAAATAAAACTACATACCAGGTGTGTGGAGCTGGAGCAGTAACCAGCTGCCGAAAGGCTGATATCTCTGGTTCTGGGAAAAGCATAGACAAGCTTCTAGTGTCTATCAAAGGGGGAGAGTCCCAGCTTTTGGAATATACCCTCAGAAAAACTCTAAGTGAGACAGAACCTGAAATATCTGACTGGGAGAGCAATTAACAGGCTTGGATGGGGACCACTGCTTTGAAGTCAGATATCTCCGGTTCCCAAGGGCCGATTTTTTAAATTCTTGTACCCATGGAAAGAGGGGACCCTCAGCTTTCAGACTAGGACCCATAGACTCCTGGGGGGGTTTCTGGGTACTCAGAAACCCCCCCTGCGTGCGCTACTGAACCAGGCAGATTATCTGAATGTCACTGACCAGCGACTGCAATAGGTTCAGCAGCACACCATAACTGACGAGAGCCTGCAGACTTTGAAGTCTATTGTACTGACTGGATGGCCAGATTTGAATGCAGAGACATCACTCATCGTTAGAGACTATTGGTCATTTAGAGATGAGATCAGCGTACAGAATGGCATTTTGTGCAAGGGACCAAAAGTCATCATACCAAAATCATTGCGATCCAAAATACTAGCACGCATACATTCCAGCCATCTTGGAGGTGATGCATGTTACAGACAAGCAAGGGATACATTGTACTGGCCTAACATGCAAAGTGAGATTAAGAACTATGTTGGTAACTGCCCAGCATGTAATGAATATGCACATGCACAACAGAAAGAGCCTATGATGTCACATGAGATTCCAATCCGTCCATGGCAGATTGTCAGCATGGAGTTATTCAGTTACGCAGGCATGGAATTTCTGTTAATAGTGGACTATTATTCTGATTTTTGGGAAATTAAGCTTCTCCCAAATTTATCCCCAGAGACTACAATAAAGCGCTGCAAGGCACAATTACACGTTATGGCCAGCCTGAGGAAGTGATTTCGGACAACGGTCCACAGTTTGCTTGTGAGCAGTTTAGACGATTTGCTTCTGAATGGAAGTTTGAGCATGTTACCTCTTCCCCACGTTATCCAAAATCGGTGAAGCTGAGCCAGCAGTTAAGATAGTGAAGAATCTGTCCAAAAAGGCTAGCAGTGATAATACAGATGCATGGAAAGCCATATTACATTGGAGGAATACACCAACAGAGGGCATGGGGACCAGTCCTGCACAGCATCTAACGTCAAGGCGGCTTAAGACATCTTTGCCAGTAGCAAGTACTTTTCTCTATCTAAGTGTAGTACAAGGTGTACCAGAAATGCTACAGCAGAGGAAACAGATGTCCAAGTTGGGGTATGATAGATTAAGGAATTGCCTGAACTTGCTATTGGTGAGCCAATTCGTATGAAGCCACTTCTTGGAGATTGCACAGGCCGTTGGAGACGTGATACCTGTGTGCACAAAGTTGCACCATGCTCATATCTTGTGGATGTGGAAGGTAATTTGTACAGACGCAATAATGTGGATTTGGGAGTAGCTGAGCGGCCAATTCTACAGGAGACTGTAGGTCATTTTGTTCCTGGTCTAATTATGGATCCGGCTGCGCCAATGGAAAATCAAGAATTTGATAGGCAACAGGTCATTCTACCAGATGATAGGGAAAATGAGAACATGGAATACGCAAGCATACCGGGTGGCAGTCCATCATTATAACCCGCTAGAGTTCTAAGGACTCTGGCCCAACAGAATTCAACTCCGGCTCAACCTGTCTATACTCGCAGTGGACGTCAGTCATGGCCACCTGACAGACTTAATTTATAGTTAAAGAAACAACTAATGAAGGACATTATTAGCATTTTCAGTTATGTTATACCTTAAGTATATTTAAAAAAAGGAGATGTTTGTGTAATGTCAATCTTATGTATTTGGCCACACCTAGTGTTGTCATGGGAGTTGGGGTTTGGTTTCCTGTTACTGTTGTTCTTGTTTAAAATGGCTACTTGAAACTACTGTAGCATGTAGTGTCTGTCCTCATTTATTACATCTGAAACACCCAGCTCCCTCTACTATTGCCCAGTGATAAGGAGAAGAAGGAATGAGATGGAGGGCTCTACCTAGCAAACTGTGTGTGAGACTTTACCTGGCATAATGTGTGGTATAAGGGGCTCTACCATGGCATAATGTGTATAAGTGGCTCTTCTTTGGCATAACATGTAAAAGGGTCTCTACTCAAGTGTATCTTGTATAAGATCTACTGTGTGGTGTAACTTGTAAATGGGGTACTATTATTATTGGGGTATAATTATACCAAAAAATACTATTGTGCATTGTAATGCGAATTGGTACTATTTTGTGACTTTGTCCCTTACCCATCAAGGCCCAACCATTCTCCATAAGTCCTGCCCCTATATTTTAGCAGGGCCGTAATTAGGGGGAGCTAGGGGTTCAGGTGACCTGGGTGCTGGATAGAGGGGACATTAAAATTTATTTTGAACCAACTGCCACCAAGAGACTGCTGCCCAACCCAAAGTTCCTAATTCCCCCTTGTTGTGGAATCCTGTGCCGCTGCTTGAGGACAAGGTTCATGTCCCTCACCCCTCCATAGGTGTAGAGTCAGCGTGCAAAGGGAGATGAGGGAGCCGCAGCATGGCAGGGAGAGGCGGCAGCCATGGCATGGCAGGGAGAACACACGCCACAGTCCTTGCTTTACCCCGGCACCAGGAATCCTAGTTTCGGCCCTGATTTTAGCCACCCACATTCAACACCCACTGTGCCTATTTTCAATATGGGGGGAAGGGGCACTACTTCTCTCTCTAAAACAGGGCACCAAATGTCTAGTTATGTCTTTGTCAAGGGGTATAAGCAGAAAGACCAACCAATATAGAAATTTCAGCTTTTGATTCATTATACTGCTCACCGTCCCTCTGCATTTAAAGTGTAATTTTAACAAATATACAGTATGTGTTCCTGTAAATTGTAATCCCAGTAAATGCTTTTATTTTTCCAGTATTAAATTGAACATTAAAATAGCCTTTTCTCAGCTTTTTTAGAAACTTTAACATTGGCTTTATCGGTTCATATTTGTAAAGTAAAAGTACTGAAAAAGTCCAAAACACAGTATTTGCTAATTAAATATGGCATTATAACTATTGTTGTACTAAGTTTGCTGAGACAGGATCACACATGATAGACTTCGATGTACTGGCTCAGCAGTCCCTGGAAACAAATGTTAAATGTTGGCAACCACTGTGTGTACTTGTACAACATTACTGTCTTCTTAATGCAGTAGGCAGGAATGTATGAAAAGACAAGATGTTCACTAGAATTATTGTACCTCACAGTATTACAATTAAATGCGTAATGCACAAATCTTTCGACCATAAATAAAAGTTACATTTGATCTCCTTAGGAAGAAACTGAACATCATATAGTAAGGGCAAAACTGTCTGAAAATGTTAGCATGTACAAAGAGATGTGTGCAATTGCTTTGGCATGGGAAAAGTCCTCCTTTTTTCATAACACTTGGCCATGGAGTTATAGAAGTAAAGCGTTAATAATGGTATGTAAACGTCTTTTAAATAACAGATGGTATTGGTATGGATCTGTACACACAGAAACACATTTCAAGTGGCAGATAGTGGGGACCTCCAGGCGCCAAGACACTATTACCAGTTGCCGAAATTGTATTTAGTTTTGACTGTTAAAAAAATAAATATAACTGCAATTTAATGGCAAAAACACTTATATTTTAACTGATTTGAATGGGAGATTTATGCATATGGATATGTATATGTTTATGTACATGCAGAATTTTGAACAGGTGTGATTTTCTTGATTTCCTTATTTAATGCCTGCGTGCCCTGACAAAAATAAAATAGTGTTACAGGAATTTACAGAAGTAAACCACAGATATCCATAAATGTCTACAAACAACAATAATCATTTACCATTAATACAGAAGTGCTTCTTCTGACTGATGCAGCCACACCTATCGGCAACCAGCAATGATCGGCGTTCCGTGAGAGAATTGGGAAATTAAACGTTTAATATTCCTGATTTTCTGACCTGTCATCAAGGTGATTGAGACATTGCAGAAATGTTTTGCTGTTGTATGGAGGCCATTAATCATGGCATGATAGTTCATAAACTAGGGGGCAAGAGGTGGAAATCCCTTGGGTGTAGTAGGTGTATTTCACCAGGGCCCCTGAGGAAGACCATTTTCAGCAACGTTAGATGAATGGCCTGGTGCACAGAGCAGGGTGGGCCTCATTGCCAGAAGGATCTGTCCCTTACTTTAGAGAGACAGGACTGCGCTCGGCACACTATTCTTTTCTCCCTCTATGCCAGGGGTCAGGGAACTTTTTTGCCTTTTACCCAAAAATATATTTAGATACGCTGATGTTACCCCCTTGATTTAAACGGAAGGAAATCATATAATTGTAATATACATTGTACCCCCAGAAATTGATGATATATCCTGCTAGTACAGTATACAGTACAGTATACAACCTGGCAGCAATTGATGATGATGAGTACCATGTATGGCTGTGTGGTACAAAATTTTTACCCCACACAGCCATACATGGTAATCATCATCATCAATGGCTGCCAAGCTGTGTGTGGTATAGCCATTGATAATCTGACATCCAGGCAACTATTAGTGTCAATATTTCAAGATGATACAGTGACAGTCTGTGCAAATTTTTTTCCCTAGACTAGAGATGGGTATACCATGACAGGAGCCTACAACCAGGCAAAAAAACTTGGTGCCTTAGCGACATTACAGACTGCGTGCTGCTAAGATGGCGCAGCAACTAGTCTACTGAAGAAGCATGCAGACTTGGAAGTGGGGCCCGGGGCATCACAATACACAAGGGCCTGACACACTGCACTGCGTAAAGTCCATGTACACTATAGTACTGTAACACACAGCTATATAGATTCTATATGCAATGAAATTCCTGGGGGTAATGGATGGTCACATTGCTGCGACATAGCCATGCATGCCCGGCTGTGTCTCGGCAGTGTGACCATCCACTATCCCCAGGAATTACATTTTTACCCCAATTTGGGGTAATTTACCCCTGTTGTCTGACCACTGCTGTATGCCCATTGGGGTGGTAAAGCATGAACAAGTAGGTTTTATAAAAAAAAGTTGTTTGTCGGTATAATGAGTGCATTGGCATGTGTAACAAATGCATGCCTAACTTTTATCAATGTCCAACTAATGCATGCCTAACTTTTATCAATGTCCAACTAATGCATGCCTAACTTTTATCAATGTCCAACTAATGCATGCCTAACTTTTTTCAGTCTAACTAATGCATGCCTAACTTTTTTCAGTCTAACTAATGCATGCCTAACTTTTGCCATTGCCTAACTAATGCATGTCTAAAGGTGGCCATACACATGCAGATTTATCATCAGATCTGGCTGGTTGGAACAAAAACATAGTTATGGATGAGAGCAAATGACAGTTGACCATTTGCTTGGAAATGCTGGAAAACTGTCAAACTGTCAATCATCCATAACCATGTTTTTGTTCCAAGCAGCCAGATATGAAGATAAATCTTACTAGTGTATGGGCACCTTAACTTTTGGTGTTGAACTATTGACTGTCTGACTAGGCCAGGGGTAGCCAACTCCATTCCTCGAGAGCTACCAACAGTTCACATTTTCAGCCCATCCGACAGGTGCACAGGTGCACTCATTGCTCACTGGTACCTTTTAAAAGATCCACAGGTAGAGCTAATTACTTCACTTGTGATTCTGTAAGAAGACCTGGAAAATGTTAACTGTTGGTAGCTCTTGAGGACTGGATTTGGCTACCCCTGGACTAGACATTGTCTGTCAGCCATCTGGAACCCATTGTTTCTAAATCACTGTGGTTTGTGAATTAAAAGCAGCTTACAACAAGTGTACCTGGCACTGTCTGAGTCTGCCTGACCAAGTGCTAAACTGAGGAAAAGCACAAAATGGTGGATGCTACTGTCACAGCCAGAGCAGAAGCCACTATGTTACTGTCTTCAGCAAGGTACATGCCCCTTGTTCTCTGCAGCTTGCAGGGCATTGTCACAATCTCCCTGTAACCTACTGCCTCCCCCTGTCACCCTCTGCCTCCACCTGACTTCTATTGTCATATTTTGCCTCTCATGGCCTTCCATTGTAACCCTCAGTCACCTACTTCTATGCGGCATATTCGATGACTGAGGAGGACCTTTTATGGTGCTACAGTTGTCCCTGGAGTGTTGGAAACCCAGGTATTTGGGTATTAGGGGTGTTTGCATTGTTGGGGGCACCAAATAGTACTGTAGAAATGCAGCTGTATAAATCCAAGATCAGAATGTATTTTACAGTAAAATTATCACAATTGGTGCCTCTATGCACTAATGTCCCCCTCAGCAGTATGTACAATGTGATTGTAATATGCACTTTATACCTTCATTTTAATTTATAGGCCTCTAGCTTTAGATCTCTTATAAAAACTCTTTCAAACCTAAAGGTTTATGTCAGTTCTGCTTGCCACTTCCTATCTGCCGCAACAGCCAGTACTGCAAACAGTATTCTGTATGGAATACTATTGAAAATGGCTGACCCAAAAGGGTGCTGGCCTGGCTTCTCCATCCTGAAGTCAGCTAGTATGTATAAAGTAGTGATTGCATACAGTGTAATGACATTAAGACATATTAAATTCCATATATTTGTTTAGCCAGATGATTTAAAAACCCTCTACTTTATTTATAATAAGTAATCAAGCTAAAAAAATATCCAGCCATCACTAGCCACCACAGTCTGGTTCTCAGTCATGCATCTCGCGCTCTCTCTCTCACTTTCAGTACCTGTGCATTTATTTATACCTGTAACACTAGTACAATGCATCACCTATTATCCTTATCAGCACATATTACTGCTATGTGAGATAGAACACATCCTATAAAATGATAGACAGGATCTGATTGTTGCTATGGGCAACATCATCTCTTTCATTTTTAGAACCTTTAGTAAATGTACCCCTTTTGAATCAGTCAAAATGAGACATATCTGGGTGGATTTACAGACCCTGCCATTACCTGTCTCAGCCTAAACTTGTTCCCTGTCACCATAAAGTAAAAGAAAAGCAAATGCCATACCAAAATAATGTTCCTTTAAAGCATTTCATTCACAAAACTGTATTTCAAGAAGCTGCTTTGCAGGGTATGTAAAACTATTCTACTGCATATTGAGAGAATACAGTTATTTAAGTGTCATCAGTTCAGTTTTCTTTATGTAAAAATTAACATTCAAATCACATGCAATGTCTTCAGGGGGATGCTCTGCAGACAAAATATACATAAAAAGACATTTCCTGGCAATAGAATACATTTTATTAAGATTACAAAGCTAAAATAACTGGTATCACATTGCATAATAGCTGCCAGCATAATACTATAAAAAAGTAACACATGCAAATACAAAAAATATGGGCTGCAGGTCGTGAAGATGCAGGCTTGCCAAGGGCAGTATGCAGGGCCGGCGCTACCCACTCAGCAGCTCCTGCAAAGCAGGGAGGCGCCATGCTGAAAAGGCGCTGTCTCCCTCCCTGCTCTGCTAAAGATACCTCAGCCCTCACTGTCACTGCCTCCTGCACACCACCCGCAGTGCCTGGCTGACAGCGTGTGGGCGGCAGTATAAAGAGCTGCTCCCTGCACCGCGTACATGCTGTCCTCCTCCTGCGACCTGTCCCCTCTTCCTCACGGTCACTTGCACTGAGGCATGAAGCCCTGTCTGTGAATGCCTGGATGACATGTCATGTCCGGATCCTCCCCCTACCCATTGCTCCCTGCGCCTGTCAGCTGTCAAACAAATGACGAACAGGCAGCAGCGCCGCCCTTCCTTCCCTCTTCTCAGTGTGCTGTGCCAGTGCCACTGCCAGTCCTCAACACTCCGCCCCCTCTTTCTCCTCTTCTTCCATCTCCTCCTTCTCTCCCCTTCTTTTCCCCCTCAGTCACGAGAGGGGTGTAATGGCATCCTCAGCGTCCTGCCTACGCAGATCGAAGAGGAGGGACTGCACAAGAGTTAAATAGCAAAAGAACAGTGAGTATTTTATTATACATGTTTATAATAAATTTTTTATATAAATTTTGACACTTTTTAAATAATGGACTGGGTTATGTGCCAAAAGGTGGCCATACACGCTGCAATAGCAGCGTGCGATGTGATGTGCACTCCTGCGGGCATCACACAGTACAAAAAGTATGTGCTGCACATACTTTTTGCACTGCTTTCGGATCGCATTGCACACACATTGCATACATGCCGTGCGATGCAATCTAGCCCATAACGTATGCGATTCTCGCAGCGTGTATGGGCACCTTTAGTGCCTGCAACATTTTGCGGACACAGCACTGAGATGGTGTATGCATACATGTACATGCACCCGAGATCCTCCATAGGATCGCATGTTGCATACACTCCCACAATCGTGCTGAAGCTTGTTGCAATGGCAATGTGAAAGGGCGCAAAATTTATGGTTTGCAGGAGGGCGCCGGACACCCTAGCACCGGCCCTGGCAGTATGGATGGTGTAATGGTTAGCATTACTTTCTCACAGCACTGAGGTCATGGGTTCAATTCCCACCATGGCTCTAACTGTGCAGAGTTTGTGTACAGTTGTGCTGATAAGTTTACATACCCTAGCAGAATTTGTGATTTTCTGCCCGGAAAGGTGGGCAACCCTGCCGGATTCAGGGGGTCCCCCACTGTTCTCCCCAATCGCGTCCATCTTATCCCTACCTCGGCATTTAAATGCTGCAATCCGCGGGTCTCAGAGGAGGGGGCGGAACTAAAATGGCACAATTGCGTCATTTTAGCCCCGCCCCCTCCACGGAGATCCGTGAATTCGGCTATTTTACATCATGGGGGCGGGGCTTGATGACGCCCCCCGAATGGTTGCTGAAAGTCTCCTCTCCTATAAAAGTCAGCAACCCTGGAATATGATTGATAACCCACAAACTTTTCTTTCACTGGTGGTTAGTGGTTGGGTGAGGAATACAAGAATATTTTACACTGTGCTGTTTGAGTAATAAGGATAAAAATAATAATAATAATTAATATAATATTAATAATAATCCATGCTGAGTACAATGACACAGGACACTCTTAGGTACTTGTGTATTTTGGCGGCGCCCCCGATGTCCATCGTACGATGAACGTATCGCATTGCATGCCATGTACCCGATGGCATGCGATGCGACGCGATTTTTGCCCCCTATGCGATGAAAGATCGTATAAGCACCATAAAGGGTGCTTTTAAGCACCCCAATATGTGCTTACAATGTGAAATGCACCCCCACGCCACCCCCACTATAAACGTGAACCCGAAGCGTGGCGAGCGCAGCGAGCCCGCGAGGGGCGGCGGTACGCGTCCTCCGACCTTTTCATACCCCCACTATCGACGTCGGTGTGGAGTTGAGAATAGAAAGTGTGGCGAGCGCAGCGAGCCACCGAGCCCGAAGCGTGGCGAGCGCAGCGAGCCCCGCGAGGGGACGCGGATACCTTCACAGGTATCGGAGTCCCCTCGCGGGCTTCACAGGTATCCGCGTCCCCTCGCTGCGCTCGCCACGCTTCGGGCTCGCCACACTTTCTATTCTCAACTCCAAGCCGACGTGGATAGTGGGGGTATGAAAAGGTCGGAGGACGCGTACCGCCGCCCCTCGCGGGCTCGCTGCGCTCGCCATGCTTCGGGTTCACGTTTATAGTGTGGGGGGGGGGGTGGCGTGGGGGTGCATTTCACATTGTAAGCACCCATTAGGGTGCTTATACAATGTTTAATCGCATTGCATCGCATTGTATGGCATTGTTTGCCATGTACAATGTCATACAATTTTAAAATTGTATGACATTGTACAGTATCACGCGATATCGCGTCGCATCGCATACCATCGTATGCCTTATGGTATGCGATGCGATGGGCGCCGCCAAAATACACAAGTACCCTTAAATCTTCGAGAGATCATAGAATGATGAATGCCTACACTAAAGGGAGGAACCTTAAATCTTACCTGGTAAAAAATGATGTTGCCCCTCTATTAGAATCTATTCCAACTAAATTTTTGTCTACACCACGGGTTGGATGTTTTAAGTGTACCGGGTGTGTCAACTGCAGCCACATGGTAGCAGGTGACAAGTTTTATCATCCCTACTCTGGAAAATGCTTTCACATTCGACAAAGGGTTACTTGTAGTACTGAATTCGTTGTCTATCTCATAAGTTGCCCTTGCGGTCGACATTATGTCGGCAAGACAGAGAGGGCATTTAAAGAGAGGGCTACAGCGAATAGTCATACCATCAAAGCAGCGCTGCAGGCTGGCCAGAGCGATCATCCAGTGGCCAGACACTTTGTACAAGCCAGGCACAACATGGCATCTCTGCGATACCGGATCATTGAGCATATTATTGAGAATAAACGCGGTGGTGACAGAGGTCTGCGGCTATTGCAGGCTGAATCCCGTTGGATATAAAGGCTAGATACGCTGTCACCCCATGGCTTAAACAAACAGCTCGGTCTGTCATGTTTTGTCTAGTTGATTTCTTGCTTAGGATGTTTTGTGTCTGAACATTGTATATTTATATTGCATTTTATTGATATCATTGTACAAAATGTGATCAAATTTTCTACAAAACTGTTTTGATGTGTATTGGGCTAGCTTATGTTTGGTGAGTGTCACCTAGATAACCAAATGCTTGCTTCCTATATGTTTGTTGTATCACATGTTTGTTCAGGTGCACTCCGAGCCCACCCCTCTCAGGTGAGGATGATGCCTGATTTTGGCGCACCTGAGCCTGCTGGGGGAGGTCTCTGAACTGCACTGAGGGTATTTAGGTGAGTTGTTTTATGTGTATTGTTGTATCAGCACCCTGACGAAAATTCAATAAAAAGAATTGAAACGTTGGCATCCATCTGGGCCTGGACATGTTTTGATTGACTGTATATATATAGCTGGGGTCAGGCACTCTCATAGGCTTCAACAACCATGGTGCCCTCCTGATACAATGCAATATACAGGGAAGTATCCGTAGACACAATGGGGCGGCACTCAAATCGGGTTTCCAATATGAAGAATAAATGCAGACCGACAACTGCTTAGGGGCGAGATGTATTAAACTGAAAATGCGGTAAAACCCCGGTTTTACCGCATTTTCCAATGCATCAAAACCCAAAGGTGGCGATACCCTATAGAAGCCTATGGGCTTCTTTTCGCCGCCCGCCGCCTCTGACGCAAACCCGCCGCATAGCCGACCCCCCCTCTGGCTTAGCTTCCTGAAGGGTCCTCCTGGACCCTGGAAGGTAAACCCCTCCTCCCCCTAGTGAAGCAGCCGGACATCCTTCCGGCTGCAGGGGGGAGGAGGAGGCGCCGGGGACAGCCTGCTTAGCTGTCCCCGGCGTGAGGGGAGCAGGAGGTGGCAGGAAGGTGACGGAGACCCCCGCACACCACAGTACAGGTATCACGGGGGGCCTCCGTCACGCACCGCGATGCCCGCCGCATATGTTAGTACATATTCAAAGTCTTTGAAAAAGGTAATAAAGTTACTGAAACGTTAGACCTAAGCAGTTGTCGGTCGGCATTTATTCTTCATATTGGAAACCCGATTTGAGTGTCGCCCCATTGTGTCTACGTACACTTACCAGTGTGTGTATATATTTATTCAAAGGGTGCAGCCTCTTACGATGGTGTGAAGAGCGCCCGTAGGGTGCGATGAATCACTTAGTAAGTATATATATATTCTGCTGGTCTCTTCAGAAGGAAAAGGAAGCTCTCTGGAGGGCATATTCTATTTCTATTCTTCTGGAAGATATTTTATCACAATCCGGTCACTATTTTCTGATCAACCTGGGAGGCCATCAGAATTTCCTTTTTTCAATGGACACTTAGGCATTTCTAACTAAAAATTATCCGCAATATATATGGGAAATCCTTAAATTAAACAGGATCAAGGAGATTATCTCTTAAAACCATCGTTATCATATACTTTAATAGGAGTTACGCAGTTAAGCAGTAGAATTCACCTATAGAAGATTGATACAACATATTCCCCTGATGAAGTCTCTGTGAGACGAAACGTGTTGGGATGTTATCTACTAGTTGTTTTATACTCTTATCCACTGAAGAATAATAAATGAATATTGGAAGAATTCCCTTCTTGCTTCTTTGGATCTGAAAATTGGATATTATATCAGGACTATCTTACATTTGTGTGAAAGGCGCCACTTCACTATTGTGTAGTATATATATATATATATATATATATATATATATATATATATATATATATAAATGCAGGTGCTTAATGAAAAGCGGAGGCACTCACCAAATGCAGAAGAGTCAGTCACTTTTATTCAGTGGTCATATCATAAGTCGACGTTTCGACCCGTATAGGGCCTTTGTCAAGACAGAGCAAATAAGATCCATGGGTACACCAAGAGAGAGGCAGTAATACTGTACCCACTGGATGGATGGTACCCCGTCTGCTCAGTAAAAGCTCAACGCGTTTCTCCGGTATATTTGTATGTCCGGCTTCCTCAGGAGCAAGTGCACCATCCATCCAGTGGACCTATTCACCTTCCCTGCAAATTGGCATCTTTCTTCACCTAATGCTTCCAACGCTGAGGCTGTGGGATTTAGCTTGGTCCCTGAATTTGGATATCACGGTGAGCCACACATAAGGGGATTTGTGCTAAGTGGCAACACAGAGCACTGGAAAAATCTTGGTCCAGTATAAACCCTTGGATTACAAAAATTCTTATTCAAAACACAAGGAAAATCAAGGATGGTAATATAATTACAATATTATACCCCAACAGCTGCTATTTGACTTTTAAAATTATATTTTTTATCATATATATATTTTTTTCTACACCACCTATTGGTGGATGAGACTGAGCCCACTCACCATTAGTCCTTTTTAATATATAAAAAAATGCATTAATGTGAATTAATTTGTATATGCATGTAATTATTATTTTGTTGATTTTATTATATATTTAGTAAAATATATCTTTTATTATTAACTACACACCGTCCAATATTGTTTTTTGTTCTAAACAACCAGCGCCAGTACAAATCAATTTCTTTCACAGTTTAAAGTGCACTGCATCCCCTCGCATCGCTCGCTGCGCTCGATATGCGTCGGGCACGGTGCCTCGCTACGCTCGGCACACTATTTTATTCTCCCACCACGCCCTAGTGGATGGTAGGGCATGAAATACCGCCTGTCGGCACATGTTGGCTCAAAAAACAGTGAAAAACTCCATGTCGACCTTGTGAATGTCGACATAGACAATGTCGAACTAATGACCTTGTCGAACTAATGACCTGTCGAACTAATGACCTTTCGAACTAGAATCATGTCGACCTTTTCCCATGTCGACCTAGAGTCATGTCGACCTTTTAGCATGTCGACCTAATGGATTCAACCTAATGACTGTCGACCATAATGCAGTAGACCAAATGACCGCATCCCGTGTGGCATTATATGAATTTTGACTCAATCCATTTGGCATTATGTGAATTTTGGCTTAATCTGTGTGGCATTATGTGAATTTTGGCTCAGTCCATGTGGCATTATGTGAATTTTGGCTCAATCCGTGTGGCATTATGTGAATTTTGGCTCAATCCATTTGCCATCATGTGTAAGGGGCAAGTATAATGGGGTCTAGTATTTTGTTGCATAAGTTGTATATGGTGTTGTACACTACACCCCTGTTGAGTGGCCACACCCCTTTTCCGGAGCGCGCCTTCGACGCGTGCACAACTACATCATTCACTTTTGTCGCCATGGTGGGTCTGCATACTTTAAATGCTAGGGCCTATTTTTAATCCCATTCCCACCCTCTCTCTGCCGCTCTCTAGCATGTACACTGGCACCACTAACACTGCCCCTCCCCCACCGAAACCCTCTTTTATCATGGTGCCCCCCTTGTCATTTTATCCTGGATCCGCCCCTGGGAAGGTAAGACAGGTGAAGGGGGTCGGCATTTGCGGCAGGTTGCGGCAATAGAAGCCCATAGCGAAGACATTTGAAAATGTGGTAACCCCCCCCCCAAAAAAAAAAAAAAAAACAGTACATCCCGCCCTCAGACCATATGAGGAGGCATCCTACTCCCCTCAACAGACCCCACCCTTCTTAGGGCTGCATTCTTAAATTTCATGGGCAAGATTTTCATCTCAATCTTTTCAGTTTCAATTTTTAAATAATCATTTTATGATCACATCTTCTAATGCACCCCAGTGTTTGCGTATCAAATCAAAATTGTGTTACTTACTTTCCTAGGTGTCTTATAGCGCTCATGGTTATTAAATGTGAGGGTGAAGCTTCAAACCAGAAAGTATGTTTTATGTTTACCACTGTATAATAAGGGAAAGAGTAGGGGTGTGGTATAGGATTTTGACAGTCGGGATCCCGACAGTCATTATCCCGATGTCGGGATCCCAACTGCCCGGACTCAGACAGCATGGTGAGCACAACAAAGCCCCTTGCGGGCTCGCTGCACTCGCCTCGCCACGCTGCGGGCACGGTGGCTCGCTATGCTTGCCACCTATTCTATTCTCCTTCTATGGGGTCGTGGACCCCCACGAGGGAAAATAGCGGGTGGCCTTCGGGCACCTGTCTGTCTGCGTTTTGACAGTCGGGATCCCGACGTCGGATAAATGACTGTCGGGATCCCGACTGTTGGGACCGCGTCCGGCACCCAAAGAGTAGGACTAACCAGATGGATAAGAATATGGTGTAAATGGTCAGTTTAACATATGTTGCAAAAATTGTAACTAGCATTGCCTGTTTATATAGACATTCTAGTATATAAAGAGATATGTGTGGAGTATTTTTATTGTTTATAGTTAGTGCAGAGGTTCTGTGATTTTTGTTAAAACAATGTGTTCACATACCACATGCACTTGAGATATAGAAGGTGCATGTGGTGTATGGGGTCTTCCTGTATATTGTACCCTGTGCCCTGCTATGCTGGCTGACTTGTTCAACATCAACATCAGGAGTACTGAACTGGACCAGATTTATCATACACCATAAAACCAGGTAATCAGGTATCTGATTAAGAGGGTATGCTGTCATAGTGTTAAATAATAAATATAACATATTTTAGAGCATGTTTTTTCCACTGGGTATTGTGCCCTCTTTGTTGTTGCTCAAAGAGTGCATAGTACTGGTCTGTTGTCATTGGATCTAGTTTTTTTCACTACAACAGCGGGCCCTTTCTTTTAGTGGAAACCAATCCAGATTCTCTAGCGCTTGGCTTGCTGAATATTTGGGAACTGTAGCATTCTTGCCTACTCTCCATGTTCCCATAGACCTGCAAAATGCTATAGTCTCTGCACCGCTGAAGGGGGTCGAATCGGAACCTGCAAATGGGCCCCCTCCTTTCCCAAAGCAACTCTGCTCAGGCATGAGGGCATGATAATACGAACCACATTGCCAAGCCAAGTAACAGGAAATGGGCAGACAATCAGATAAAGATCATGCTTCACTTACCACATCTATTATCTGAAGAAGGGAAAGTTGTAGCTCTACAAGTAACGGCTGTGAGTCATTCACCACAGGTCTTTCCAGGCGATTGTAATTCCTTAGGAGTTCTCTGTAAAGTTTTCTCTGGTATTCACCTTGATGAGAACCTTTAAATGAACAATACCATATTTATTTGTTAGGGTATTACCACACACTTGGGGATTCAAAGACAAAAAACATATATCTAACAAAATATCAGAATCCAGAAATATATTCACTAACCAGCAGTAAAGCAGCGTATATACTGTATGTATAATGCTACATCAGGACTTTTGTTTACTATAGCTGGGTGGATTGTTGTTTTATCTCTGATACAGGGGGAGATTCTCTAAGAATCTCCGCCCCCCTTCGCCGCCCATCGCATTTATAATTATCGCATATGTTCTAACATATGCGATAATTATAGCAAAGGACAGGTTAAGAGCTGTCCTTTGCGGTGAGAGTCGCCAGGTCCCAGCAGGTCCCGGCGGCTCCCCCCTCCCTCACACACCCGGCACTGCTGCTGCTGCGCCGGGCTCTCCTCCTCCCTGCACCCGGAAGAGGATCAGTGCAGGGAGGAGGTCACAGAGCTGTGCTGCCCGGACACAGGTGAGGGGGGAGGGGGTGATGCAGGATGGCGGGGGTCTGTGCGGGGCGGCGGGGGGTTGGCGCGGGACGGCGGTGGGATGCGGTAGAAGCCCATTGGCTTCTATGGGGCATCGCCAGATTTTTCTGGCGATGCCCCCGCCGCGTTAATCCGGCGGGGGATGCTTACAGCATCCCAAAATGCGGTAAAAACCCCGATAACGGGGTTTTTACCGCATTTCTTGCTTAGAGAATCTCCCCCAATGTATGCTATGTAACTGTCAGAGGCCACACGAGCGGTCTCCGCCATCACTCGGCAGCCTCTGGTCAGTGCATCCCGGCTGTTGCTAAGCAACCGGGACATCACTGTAACGTCACGCCGGCGGGCGGGGCTGGCCGCCCAGCGCGCAGCACGCTGCCTCTTCCTCCCCTGCCACAGCGGTTGCCTAGGCGATGAGGATGCCAGGCAGCCGCGGGGAGGAAGGGGTGCAGCGATCAGCTGCAGCAGTAGTGTGATCAGGCAGGCAGGGTATCATTGGCCAGCACCACTATTTAAACACTCCTGGTATCCGGTTCAGACGTCGGTTATAGTTCTGACCTTCTGTGCCCAGAGTGTTCCCGGTCCCCGCTGGTTTGCCTTGCCTGTTGGTGCTGCTGACCCAGAGGTTAACCCTTCATTCCCGTGTTCCAGCTCGGAGAGATTACCCTGTGTGCCCGTGCTGCTGTGTCTTGACCTACCTGCAGTCATGTCTCCCAGATAAGTGGGGTTTACTCTCTGTCTCCATTTTGGTGTTATACCATTATTATCATTACATCCCTGTGTATTGTTACACCTATACCTCAGTGTATTGCTTTGTTTATATTGTTCATTACATCACTGTGTATTGTTACACCTGTACCTTGTTCACGGTTATTGTTTATTACACCCTTGGGTATTGTTACCTCTGTACTGCCCCTAGGTGTTATCACCCCCTTGGGCCACGTCCGGCCCTCCAGTCCGTAGAGGTGTCAGTGGTCCCCCACCATCTATACTTGGGTAGTCTGTCCTCTTGCTCCAGGTCCGTCTCCACGGATAGGTTGTCCAATCTTAACTCCTGCCTGTAACGGAGTCTGGGCGGACCTAATTCGCCCTTACAGCCGGGACGGGTACAGGAGAAGCCTAGTTCCGCACCTATCCGTGGACGCTAGGCCTGGGCAACAGAGTTAGGGAGTGGGGCCACGGACACCTACATAACAGTAACCAGTAGGAAATATAACAATGGCCACCATTTCAATTCAATCGGAACGGAGTGAATTCATCCCAGTTGCGATGTTTGAGGCTCTGCGCATGGTATTATGCGCATGTGCAGCTCCTCTTTGCAAATGGCTTGGGTAACTTGCATAGTTGCCGAGCCGCTCGCAAGGATCACAGTCACAGGACATCAGCCACCCGTCCAGTGCTTGCAAATAAGTCAGTTCCCATTCTAATGATTTCTCCTGCAACAGAGGCACTGGCGAAACTATACCTCCGCAGACCCCGCGGTGGCTTGGAGGCACTGGGCAAGATTGTGCGCCCCGGGGTCTGCAGAAGGTATTGTTACGGCCATCGCCACCGCTGCCGCATCTGGTGGCGCTGTGCCGGGACCAGCAGATCCTCCTGTCTGCTGCAGTTCTCAGGGGCTGCAGACAGAGGATCAGAGGCAGCCGCTCACAGTCCTGGGGAAGCAGCTCAGGTCTGGCACTTCTCACCTGCCTGCTCCGGCAGCCAGCGTCGGGTATGGGTAAAAACTGGACCAGGACAAAAACCTATCACAGGGACCCCCCCGGACAAGACACCCCCCGAACAGGACACCCCCCGGACCGGACTGCAGATTTTGATGTCCTGTCCGGCAGTCTGGAGTCTAGTCCGGGTCTGGTTTTTACATACCGCCAGCGTCTCCCTCCTGTACTGTAAATTATGATCTTTAACCTTTGACTTGTGCACACACATCAGCTGACCCCCGTTATTGCCGCTGATGAGTGCACACAGATGGGAAGGAGGAGGGGGAGTGAGGGGAGGAAGCTACAAAGCTCTGTCCCTTAATTAAAGTAAGCATTCCCCCAAATACAGAAGTAAGAGACACAGGATAATGTGGTGGTGTTATCATCACTAGGCTGCCTTCTAAATGATCTGATGGAAACACTTGCCATTACCAGGTGACTGCTGTCCCTGGTCTCAGTGCCCCCTCCATGCTGTTTCTCATTACATACATGTTTATCTTTGTGCATACATGTACACTGTGTATATACCCCCTAGTATCACCCTCCTATGTATACCTCAATACCTTCCATACATCTCGCCACTGTGTAAATACCTCCTATCCCCCCTCCTATGTATACCCCAATACATTCCCTATTACCCACTGTGTATATATGGGTGTGCAGGTGACGTGTGCAATGTGATCAGGGATGCAACTAAAGACAAATCCAATGTCGCCATGGACACTGTGGACGTCTGAGGATCACCAGGAGTTCAGGTGAGTATGCAAAAAAAAAAACCTATTCCTGAGATCCCGAAAAATCCCTTATCCAAAATGCTTGTGGTCCCAAGCATTTTGGATAAATGATACTTAACCTGTACCCCAATAACGACTTCCCTACTACCCACTGTGTATATACCCCCTGTTAGGACTGGGAAGGGGGAGGAGTCAGGACTGGCAAGGGGAGGAGTCAGAGGAGGGTCAAGATTATATAGTAAACAGCCGCCCCCCCCCCCCCCCCTAGAAGAGAAGTCTAGATCCGCCCCTGCTCCATACTTTCCCTTGAGGCATACTTCCCTACTTTGCTGGCTCTCCTCCTTGTACTCTGTTGTGGGTGGAAAAGGGGTCCTTCAGGGAAAGTAGGGGACTTGCCCACATTCCCCAGGGGCTGGGAGGACCTCCTGATTTTGGGGGGCCTCCCTGCTTTTCCAGAATGTTGGGCAAGTATGCCTTAAGGGTTTGGAAAGTAGGTATCGGTGGCAGTATGGGGGGGGGGGGGTAAGTTGAAGTTTTGCCTAGGGTGTTGAGAAGCTTTACAGTACAGTAACTCGCAACATAACATACTGAGGAGGTGGAAAAACAGGAGAGGGTAATACAACTTCCTGACGAAAGAGGTAGATTAAAACCTCAGAAATGTTGACCACACTTGGGTGTTGCTGTATTATTTCTAATGAAGAGTATCTGCGAGTGCCGGCCTCCGCTCCGTTGTGAGCATCCCTGTATATATATATATATATATATATATCTATATACACACACATCACTCTTACCTTCGAAATAACTGTGCAGCCTGGCTGGGTGGGCCAAGAAACCAGCAGCCTCTCATCTCCCTTTTGTACAAACAGCAGGTGTAGCTGCCTGAGTCACCCTTAGCTCCACCCCCGAGTACCATATATCCCTGCCCTGCCGAGTCCCGCGAAGCTTTGCCCCCATGTAGCCCCTCCTCCTAACCGAGGCCCATGTAGAAGCTACTTCCTCACACGGCAGGGTGTTCCGGGCAGCTGAGGGAGGAAGGAGGGGAATGGAGTTGAAGGCTAGTTGAGGTACTGAGCAGTGGGGGGCCCTGCTTTGGGCCCCTCAGATCAGCGGGGACTGCTGTCCCCTTTGACCCCCGTCCCCAGGCCTTACAGTTATAGAGCAAATTAAATATGCGAGTTTGCCGCAGAGCTCCATTGGAAGGACAGCAGTCATATTTGGATCCTACTGTAAACCACACATGTACTGCTGTACATGCATGTACATGCTGGTGCCTCCATTGCCTCTGGGAGTTATGCCCCTATAACTGTTATAGAACATGATTTAAACTCACGTAGTGAAATGCTGATCTTGCATCTTTTATCCAGCAAAGTTACAGCTAATTTGCATCGCTGCTACAGTAAGGTACACTACATATACCCAAACCTTAATGATAGAATTGGGAATATACCAAACACCACACACAGCTCAACATTGCCACAAAGATAATTCTATAGACAGAGCCAGCCTTAGGCATAGGCAAACTAGGCAATTGCCTAGGGCATTTGGAATGCCTAGGGGCATCAGCAGCTTCTGCTGATTAAAATGATATGCAGCATGCCTATATTCTGTGTGTGAGTGAGGCTGTATCTGCATATGAAATAGTGTATTCATGGAAATCACTGTAACATAGCATTCCGTATGCAGGTACAGCCACAGTCGCACACAGAATATAGGCATGCCACATATAATTTTAATCATCGGAAGCTCCTTGTGTGTGCTGGTCATAACAATGCAAATAAGATGAATTTTCAGCAAAAAATGCACCCAACGTTAGCAGAACTGGCCAGGAGCTGCATGGCCTATTGAGGCAAGGTGTATGAGGAAACATCTGTATCCAAGCAGAGGCAGAGGTCACAGTGTTAGCGGCTGTGCGAGTGCTGTCTGTGGGTGGGTTGGTTGTGCAATAGTGCTCGGCATATGTGTAAGGGGCATTATGTGTGTCATGTGTATAAGGGCATTAATGTGCAACATATGTGTAAGGGGCATTATGTGTGTAATTATGTGTATGAAGGGCATTAATAAAGGTTGGCATAATGTGTAAGGGGCATTATGGTTATAAGGACATTAATAATGTGTGTCATGTGTAAGGGGAATTACTGTGTGGTATTATCAGGGGTGCCGAGAGAAAGGGGTAGGGGGTACAAATTACCCAGGCCAAAGTCTGATGGAAGGGCCCAGTGGGGGCCCTGGGCCCCCTCCCCTTAAGTGACAGCAGCAGCTGCAGCTCTTCTCCTCTGCCCAGCACACACTGCTTTGTGCTGGGTTGCAGTGTGGCCATGGAGGTGCTTAAAATACAATATTTTCTCAGGATTTTTTTCTAAGGGTATAATGTGAATAATGTGAGGAGTAATGTACATAAGGTACTACTGTGTGATGTAACGTGAATAAGGGACACCATCGCATGATATAGTGTGAATAAAGTGGCACTACTGTGTGGCATAATTTGAATTGGGGGTACTATTGGGTGGCCATGCCCCTTCCCAGCAAGAACACACCCCTGTTTGGGCTGCGTACCGAACGTGTGCACTGTCTCTATTTAAAATATTGCGGGTAGAAGCACCAAAATTATGACTGCTATGATGAGGGTTGATGGTGCCGGAAAAGGGGAGCAGGGTCAGAGGCGGAACTAGTGGCGGTGCTAGGGTGCACCAGCCAAAATCTTGCCTAGGGTGTCATTAAGGCTAGGGCCAGCTCTGTCTATAGACCAGGCATGCCCAAAGTCAGGCCCGGGGGCCAATTATTGCCCGTGCTGTCATTTCAAACGGCCCGCAGCCTCCAGCTGGAAGAGGGCAGAGCATCAGATGTGGGAAGCACAGGACACTAAAGGTGGGGCCCTGGCGAGCGCACCTTTACCTTGCTGTCTGCTGCAGTGAGGAGGTGCCGGCCGCCACAGTCAGATGTGTTTGGCGTCCTACCCCTGCTGCTGCAATCGTATATCACCCTACTCCACAATCACAGTGACAGCAGTGTTTGGGGAGTGGGGCAACAAACATACAGAGCAGAGGACGGCAGCAGCGGGAGCCCAAGGATCTCCTGTCCTTGCAGTGCCTGCTTTGCCTCTCCTTCCTCTGGCTCACACAAGGGTCTGGGAAACAAACAGAGAAGGGAGGGGGCAGAGAGGGGGACATACCGTGAAGTAGGGTCAGGCTGGGGGACATACAGTGAATGGAGGCAGTGATGGCCATTCAGAGAAGGGGGAGCAGGAGCAGGCTGGGGGACATACAGTGAATGGGGGCAGAGTGGGGTACATAGTGAATTGGGGTCATACAGTGAATGGGAGTCATACAGTGAAGGAGGGTCAGGCTTGGGGACATACAATGAATGGAGGCACTGATGGACATTAAGAGAAAGGGGGCAGGCTGGGGACAGAGTGAATGGGTGCAGAGTGGGGAATATACAGTGAATGGGGGACATACAGTGAAGGAGGGGCAGGCTGGGGGACATTCAGTGAATGGGGGCAGGCTGGGGGAAATACAGTGAAGAGGTAGGCTGGGGGACATAGAGTGAATGGGGGCAGAGTAAGGGACCATTCTGATGTGATTAATGATTTAAAGAATGTCAGGCTGAATGGTCGTCCCCCACACATTTACACTTCACCAAATCTGGCCCTCGTCGCAAAAAGTTTGGACACATTCATAACAGGATTTGTGTGCATCAAGCACAACTAACCCTTCCCTAGGGAAAAGTAATCCACAACTATTTTAGAGAACGCAGCATTTTGCAGTTTAATTCAGGAGAGAGATAAGGAAATGACTTGCTGTTAACCCCTTCCCGACATTTGACGTATATATACGTCATGGCCGGGAAGTACTTCCCGACACATGACGTATATATACGTCATGGCTTCTAACTGTCACTGCGTCTAGAGACGCAGTGACAGAGGGACGATGTCTGCTGTCCCTGACAGCAGACATGTCCCTGCATGCCCAGGGGGGGCTGCGATGCCGCCCCCCCGTCGGCGATCGCTGTGATTGGCTGTTCAGTGTGAACAGCCAATTACAGCGTTTTCTGTGTCACCGGCGAATAACGTTCGCCGGTGACACGGGATCGGAGGTGATTGGTGCTGTAAAGTACAGCACCAATCACCGCGGGGTGTAAGGGTGACACTGGTGTCACCCCACCTCACCCCGCCCGCCCCCAAAGGCCGTGATTGGTCCGTCGGACCGACGGACCAATCACAGCCATGGAGGGGGGTTTAAACTAACGGGGACTACACTGCAGACGCCATTCCGGTCTGGAATAGCGTGCAGTGCGGTCACCGTGCCCAGCTGTCGCCATTTACTGACCAGAACCTTGCTCAATACTTACCTGATCACTGCTTGGGATCTTGCTTCATCTTGTGACATCCTGTGCTGTGTTGTGCTGTGTTGTGCTGCTGCAGTGTCATCGAGTTAGAGAGAGAGAGAGATAGAGAGAGAGAGATAGAGAGGCCTAGTGACAGAGAGTGCTATATTTTGTGCTGCTGCAGTGTAATAGAGTTATAGATAGAGAGATAGAGAGAGATAGAGAGAGAGAGAGATAGAGAGAGATAGAGAGATAGTGACAGATCGTGCTATATATTTTTTATATAACTGACTGCTGCCCCCCCTTTTGTGCTGATCAGTATAAATTAACTGATCAGCAACTTTTTGGGGGCGCAGGGTATTTTTTATATATATATATATATACCTGCTGCAGTGTCATAGAGTGATAGATAGTGAGAGATAGAGAGATAGAGAGAGATAGTGACAGAGAGTGATAGAGACTGCTATATTTTGTCTGCTGCCCCCCTTTTGTGCACCCCCAGCAACTTTTTGGGGGTGCAGGGGTTATTTTTCATATATATAACTGTCAGTGCTGCTGCTGCAGTGTCATAGAGTGATAGATAGTGAGATAGAGAGAGATAGAGAGAGATAGAGAGAGATAGAGAGAGATAGAGAGAGATAGTGACAGAGAGTGATAGAGAGTGCTAAATTTTGTGTCTGCTGCCCCCGCCTTTTGTGCTGATCACTATATCTGAGGTGATCAGCAACTTTTTAGGGGTGCAGAGGTTTTTTTTTTTTTATATATACCTGCCAGTTGCACTGTCAGTTGCACCAAAGGTTGTGCACCTGCTGCCCCTCACTGGTAATCAGTGTCGCATCACTGATCACCTTTTTTTTTTTTGTGTGTGCTGTGGGGTCTTTTTTTAATTTTTTTTTTACACACACTGTGATTTTGGGGGTGTCCTGTGGCCGCTGTGCGCTGATCAGTGACGTACATCACTGATCATCTTTTTCGGCACAGGGTTGATCTATTTTTTTTTTTTTTTGATCAAATTCCTGTTGCCTTTGAGCGCTGTTCAGTGACGGACGTTACTGACCAACATCTGTGCTCAATTTTTGGCGCAGGACCTTTTTTTTTTTTTTTTAACCCCTTCAATTTTTTTTTTTTTTTTAACCCCTTCATTTTTTTTTTTTTTGTATAAAGTATTTTTTTTTTCTGCACTACATACACACTACACACTACATACCCCCCTGGTTCAAATAAAGTTTGTACCCCCCCCCTACACTATACACGTGTTGAAACATTTCACTACCAGTAACACAAAAATAAAAATGGCATCCCAAATGTCATCCCAAATGTCATCCCAGTCATCCAGAAGAATGTATTCAGTGGAGGAGGCATATGCCCTGCTTGCTTCTGACTCTGACACAGCCAGTGATGCAAGCGGGGAATTTGAAGGATTCGCCTTAAGCTCCTCTTCCTCCTCTAGTGATGAGGGACCCCCTCAAAGACGCCCCCGTAGAGCAGCTGAGACCCCCCCCCCAATAATTGATCTCGTATGGACCCCACCACCAGACAATTTTGAGCCCCAGGTTCCTGAGTTTTTGGCCATGCCAGGAATCCAATTTGATTCCACAGGTCTCAGAGAAATTGACTTTTTCAAATTATTTTTCTCTGATGATTTTATAAATTTAATGGTGGACCAAACTAATTTATATGCCCAGCAGTTTATTGCTCAAAACCCCACGTCATCATTTGCTAGGTGGACCCCTGTAGATGCAGTAGAGTTGATGACGTTTTGGGGTCTGGTGTTTCATATGGGCATAGTAAAAAAGCCAGAAATTAGGCAATATTGGAGTACAGATGTTCTGTACAGCAACCCATTTTACCGTATGGCCATGCCCCGGGCTCGATTTGAGACGATCCTTAAATTTTTGCATTACAACGATAATGCACAGTGCCCACCCAGAGATGATCCCACCTTTGACCGGCTATTCAAAGTCAGGCCGGTCATTGATCATTTCAGTGCCAAATTTGAAGAGATGTACATCCCAGATAAATTCATTTGCATAGACGAGTCCCTTATACATTTTAAAGGAAGGGTTAAATTCCGCCAGTACCTTCCCAGTAAGAGGGCAAGGTATGGCATAAAAATGTATAAGCTGTGTGAAAGCACCTCAGGGTACACTCACAGGTTTAGGGTATACGAAGGGAAGGATTCAAGAATTGAACCGCCAGAATGCCCCCCCTCCCTCGTAGGTGTTAGTGGAAAAATTGTCTGGGATTTAGTGCACCCCTTCCTGGATAAAGGTTATCACCTCTATGTGGATAACTTTTACACTAGCATCCCCCTGTTTAAGGCCCTTGGTTCAAGAGGTACAGCAGCTTGCGGTACTGTGCGCAAGAACCAAAGAGGCCTCCCAAAAACGCACATTGCCCAAGTAATGAGAAGGGGTGAAAGCAGGGGAATATGCACCGAAAATATGTTGTTGGTCAAATATAAGGACAAGAGGGATGTCCTTATACTGACAACAATTCACGGAGACAGTACCACCTCCGTCCCTGTACGAGGTACCAGTACCCACACCTCAAAACCTAATTGTATCCTGGATTACAATAGGTACATGGGCGGAGTGGATCTTTCAGATCAGGTACTGAAGCCGTACAGTGCCCTGCGGAAAACAAAAATCTGGTACAAGAAGCTGGCCGTGTATATCATCCAGATGGCACTGTATAACGCTTACGTGCTATTCCGTTCTACCGGCCAGAGGGGGACATTTATGCACTTTCAAGAGGAAGTCATAAAGGGCCTAGTATTTGGGAACCAGCAGGCAGAGGGCCCCAGTACTTCTAGTACTGGCCCCCGTATTGTACCAGGGCAGCATTTTCCGAACGAAATCCCCTCCACTGCAAGAAAGGGCAGGACACAAAAAAGGTGCAAAGTTTGCTATAAAAAGGGAATAAGAAAGGAAACTATTTTCCACTGTGAAACTTGCCCCGACAAACCCGGCCTATGTATAAAGGAGTGTTTTAAAATATACCACACATCTATGGATTATTAGGTTCATCATTTCACCGTGCTTCGGGGGTCTTGCTAATGCCACATAGCACCCACCAACATTCCACCAGAATCTGAGCTGCAAAATCCAAAAATCACTCCTTCCCTTCTGAGTCCTGCCATGCACCCAACTGGTATTTTTTGGTCACATATGAGGCATTGCCATACTCGGGAGAAATTGGGGCACAGATTTTGGGGTGCTTTTTCTCCTTCATACCTTCTGAAAATGAAAAATTTTGAGCCAGAACTGCATTTTTGTGTAAAAAAATGTAATTTTTCATTTTCACTGCCCACTTGTATCAAAATTGGTGAAACCCCTGGGGGTTTGAAATGTACACTATACCCCTAGATGAATTCCCTGAGGGGTGTAGTTTGCAAAATGGGGTCACTTGTGGGGGGGTTCCACTGTATTGGTGCTTTGGGGGTCTTGCTAATGCGACATAGCACCCACCATAATTCCACCAGAATTTGTGCTGCAAAATCCAAATATCACTCCTTCCCTTCTGAGTCCTGCCACTTTTTGGTCACACATGAGGCATTGCCGTACTCGGGAGAAATTGGGGCACATTTTGGGGTGCTTTGTCTCCTTCATTCCTTCTGAAAATGAAAAATTTTGAGCCAGAACTGCATTTTTGTGTAAAAAAATGTAATTTTTCATTTTCACTGCCCATTGTATCAAAATTGGTGAAACCCCTGGGGGTTTGAAATGTACACTATACCCCTAGATCAATTCCCTGAGGGGTGTAGTTTGCAAAATGGGGTGACTTGTGGGGGGGTTCCACTGTATTGGTGCAACATAGCACCCACCATTCATTCCACCAAAATCTGTGCTGCAAAATCCAAAAATCACTCCTTGCCTTCTGAGTCCTGCCATGCACCCAACTGGTATTTTTTGGTCACATGTGAGGCATTGCCGTACTCGGGAGAAATTGGGGCACAGATTTTGGGGTGCTTTTTCTCCTTCATACCTTCTGAAAATGAAAAATTTTGAGCCAGAACTGCATTTTTGTGTAAAAAAATGTAATTTTTCATTTTCACTGCCCACTTGTATCAAAATTGGTGAAACCCCTGGGGGTTTGAAATGTACACTATACCCCTAGATGAATTCCCTGAGGGGTGTAGTTTGCAAAATGGGGTCACTTGTGGGGGGGTTCCACTGTATTGGTGCAACATAGCACCCACCATTCATTCCACCAAAATCTGTGCTGCAAAATCCAAAAATCACTCCTTCCCTTCTGAGTCCTGCCATGCACCCAACTGGTATTTTTTGGTCACATGTGAGGCATTGCCGTACTCGGGAGAAATTGGGGCACAGATTTTGGGGTGCTTTTTCTCCTTCATACCTTCTGAAAATGAAAAATTTTGAGCCAGAACTGCATTTTTGTGTAAAAAAATGTAATTTTTCATTTTCACTGCCCACTTGTATCAAAATTGGTGAAACCCCTGGGGGTTTGAAATGTACACTATACCCCTAGATGAATTCCCTGAGGGGTGTAGTTTGCAAAATGGGGTCACTTGTGGGGGGGTTCCACTGTATTGGTGCTTGGGGGGTCTTGCTAATGCGACATAGCACCCACCAAAATTCCACCAGAATCTGAGCTGCAAAATCCAAAAATCACTCCTTCCCTTCTGAGTCCTGCCATGCACCCAACTGGTATTTTTTGGTCACATGTGAGGCATTGCCGTACTCGGGAGAAATTGGGGCACATATTTTGGGGTGCTTTTTCTCCTTCATACCTTCTGAAAATGAAAAATTTTGAGCCAGAACTGCATTTTTGTGTAAAAAAATGTAATTTTTCATTTTCACTGCCCACTTGTATCAAAATTGGTGAAACCCCTGGGGGTTTGAAATGTACACTATACCCCTAGATGAATTCCCTGAGGGGTGTAGTTTGCAAAATGGGGTCACTTGTGGGGGGGTTCCACTGTATTGGTGCTTGGGGGGTCTTGCTAATGCGACATAGCACCCACCAAAATTCCACCACAATCTGAGCTGCAAAATCCAAAAATCACTCCTTCCCTTCTGAGTCCTGCCATGCACCCAACTGGTATTTTTTGGTCACATGTGAGGCATTGCCGTACTCGGGAGAAATTGGGGCACATATTTTGGGGTGCTTTTTCTCCTTCATACCTTCTGAAAATGAAAAATTTTGAGCCAGAACAGCATTTTTGTGTAAAAAAATGTAATTTTTCATTTTCACTGCCCACTTGTATCAAAATTGGTGAAACCCCTGGGGGTTTGAAATGTACACTATACCCCTAGATGAATTCCCTGAGGGGTGTACTTTGCAAAATGGGGTGACTTGTGGGGGGGTTCCACTGTATTGGTGC
The DNA here is from genome assembly GCF_055691185.1 of Crinia signifera. Taxonomy (NCBI): domain Eukaryota; kingdom Metazoa; phylum Chordata; class Amphibia; order Anura; family Myobatrachidae; genus Crinia; species Crinia signifera. The sequence goes on from NC_139217.1 coordinate 172,771,989, forward strand.
AACATAGCACCCACCATTCATTCCACCAAAATCTGTGCTGCAAAATCCAAAAATCACTCCTTCCCTTCTGAGTCCTGCCATGCACCCAACTGGTATTTTTTGGTCACATGTGAGGCATTGCCGTACTCGGGAGAAATTGGGGCACAGATTTTGGGGTGCTTTTTCTCCTTCATACCTTCTGAAAATGAAAAATTTTGAGCCAGAACTGCATTTTTGTGTAAAAAAATGTAATTTTTCATTTTCACTGCCCACTTGTATCAAAATTGGTGAAACCCCTGGGGGTTTGAAATGTACACTATACCCCTAGATGAATTCCCTGAGGGGTGTAGTTTGCAAAATGGGGTCACTTGTGGGGGGGTTCCACTGTATTGGTGCTTGGGGGGTCTTGCTAATGCGACATAGCACCCACCAAAATTCCACCAGAATCTGAGCTGCAAAATCCAAAAATCACTCCTTCCCTTCTGAGTCCTGCCATGCACCCAACTGGTATTTTTTGGTCACATGTGAGGCATTGCCGTACTCGGGAGAAATTGGGGCACATATTTTGGGGTGCTTTTTCTCCTTCATACCTTCTGAAAATGAAAAATTTTGAGCCAGAACTGCATTTTTGTGTAAAAAAATGTAATTTTTCATTTTCACTGCCCACTTGTATCAAAATTGGTGAAACCCCTGGGGGTTTGAAATGTACACTATACCCCTAGATGAATTCCCTGAGGGGTGTAGTTTGCAAAATGGGGTCACTTGTGGGGGGGTTCCACTGTATTGGTGCTTGGGGGGTCTTGCTAATGCGACATAGCACCCACCAAAATTCCACCACAATCTGAGCTGCAAAATCCAAAAATCACTCCTTCCCTTCTGAGTCCTGCCATGCACCCAACTGGTATTTTTTGGTCACATGTGAGGCATTGCCGTACTCGGGAGAAATTGGGGCACATATTTTGGGGTGCTTTTTCTCCTTCATACCTTCTGAAAATGAAAAATTTTGAGCCAGAACTGCATTTTTGTGTAAAAAAATGTAATTTTTCATTTTCACTGCCCACTTGTATCAAAATTGGTGAAACCCCTGGGGGTTTGAAATGTACACTATACCCCTAGATGAATTCCCTGAGGGGTGTACTTTGCAAAATGGGGTGACTTGTGGGGGGGTTCCACTGTATTGGTGCAACATAGCACCCACCATTCATTCCACCAAAATCTGTGCTGCAAAATCCAAAAATCACTCCTTCCCTTCTGAGTCCTGCCATGCACCCAACTGGTATTTTTTGGTCACATGTGAGGCATTGCCGTACTCGGGAGAAATTGGGGCACAGATTTTGCGGTGCTTTTTCTCCTTCATACCTTCTGAAAATGAAAAATTTTGAGCCAGAACTGCATTTTTGTGTAAAAAAATGTAATTTTTCATTTTTACTGCCCAGTTGTATCAAAATTGGTGAAACCCCTGGGGGTTTGAAATGTACACTATACCCCTAGATGAATTCCCTGAGGGGTTTAGTTTGCAAAATGGGGTCACTTGTGGGGGGGTTCCACTGTATTGGTGCTTGGGGGGTCTTGCTAATGCGACATAGCACCCACCAAAATTCCACCAGAATCTGAGCTGCAAAATCCAAAAATCACTCCTTCCCTTCTGAGTCCTGCCATGCACCCAACTGGTATTTTTTGGTCACATGTGAGGCATTGCCGTACTCGGGAGAAATTGGGGCACATATTTTGGGGTGCTTTTTCTCCTTCATACCTTCTGAAAATGAAAAATTTTGAGCCAGAACTGCATTTGTGTGTAAAAAAATGTAATTTTTCATTTTCACTGCCCAGTTGTATCAAAATTGGTGAAACCCCTGGGGGTTTGAAATGTACACTATACCCCTAGATGAATTCCCTGAGGGGTGTAGTTTGCAAAATGGGGTCACTTGTGGGGGGGTTCCTAACTTTTAGCATCTTATGGTGCCTAGAAACCTACATGGTGCCTAAAAAATAATCTCATAAAAAGGAGGCTCCAAAATCAAGAAGGTGCTCCTTCTATTATGAAGCCTGTGGTTTGGTCAACGTGCACACTAGGGCCACATATAGGATATTTATGAAAACAAAAGAATTGGGGGAATCAATTTTTAGTCACATTTCTCTAGTAAAATGTACTGTGTTCCTTAGAAAAATGTATTCAAATTGCAAATCTGCAAAAAAAATGAAATTTTGAAATTTCACCTACACTTTGTTTTAATTCCTGTGAAACACCTAAAGGGTTAACAAACTTCCAAAATGCTGTTTTGAATACTGTGAGGGGTGCAGTTTTTGAAATGGTATCATTTATGGGGGTGTCTCACATACAAGTCCCTCAAAGTCACATCAGAACTGAACTGGTCCCTAAAAAAATCAGTGTTTGAAATTTTCTTGAAAATTTGAGAATTTGCTATTCATATTGTAAGCCTCCTAGTGTCCAAAAAAATTAAAAGGAAGTTGAAATAATGATGTCAACATAAAGTAGACATATGGTCTATGTTAGTTATTAACTATTTTGAGTGGTATGATTATTTGTCTCACAAGCAGAAAATTTAACATTTTGCAAATTGCTAAATTTTCCATTTTTTTACGACATTTTGGTATTTTTCACAAAAAAACACAGACTGTATCGACCAAAATTTACCACTAATTTGAAGTACAATGTGTCACGAAAAAACAATCTCAAAATCACTGGGATAAGTAAAAGCAAAAAAAAGTTATCCCCACTTAAGTGAGACATGTCAGATTTGAAAAAAAGGGCTCTGTCAGGAACGCAAAAACTGGCTCTGTCAGGAAGGGGTTAAACCATTCCACATTAACTCCAATCACAAGCAATGATCTCTGAAAAGCATTTGTCCAAAGGTCTGCTACAACCTTCAATACAAAAGCTTGCTATTGATGTTTGCCAGCATGTTTAAACTATTCCGCTCTGTTTCAACAACACTTTAGAGAATGACTTACAGCATACTTACCTACCTTCCCAGAATGGCTGGGAGGATCCCTAAAATCGGGTCTGCATCCCGAGAGGGAGAATAGAATAGGTGGCGAGCGTAGCGGGCCACCGTGCCCGCAGCGTGGCGAGTGCAGCGAGCCCGCAAGGGGCTTTTTCCGGCTCGCCATGCTGCCTGAGTCCAGCCAGTCGGGATCCCGATGTCGGGCTGATGACTGTCGGCATCCGGACTGTCGGAACCCTATACCACACCCCCATCAACACATTCGCAGATCCATGCGCAAATACCAGAACTTCTAAGAGACTTCTCAGCAAAAGTGAGTAGATATGAGGTTGCCACTAATCTGTGACTGAGGGCCAGATGTACTAAGCTTCAAAAAGTGATAAAGTGGAGAGTGATAAACTACCAACCAATCAGCTCCTAACTCAGAGGCAGAACTCTGGGAGGCAATGGAGTCATCTGCCGCCGGGCTCCTGCTCCCAAGGGGGCACCTCTCCTCCCCCTGGAAGTTTAAATCAGTTATTTAAAAGACATTGCTTCTGTGGCTGAGTTCTGAAATATATGTGTCTATCTATCTATCTAGCTATCTTTGCAATTACATAGCGTTTTAATTTTTAGTCACTTATTGCAAGCATGCATATGCAAATGCTGCGCATGCACAGTCGTTCAGCAATCTATGCTGAATAACCCCCACAGCTCAATATTGGCAGCATAAACCTTGGCATTGGCATATATTGCTATATTTAAAAGCAAATTCTATGGACCCTTGTACATACATAATGGCATTTATGTGCATCAAGCACAACTAATCCTTCCCTAGAGAAAAGTCATCTGTGACTATTTTAGAGAACGCAGCACTTTGCACAGTTTACTTCAGGACAGAGATAAGGGAACTACTTGCTGTTAAACCATTTCACATTAACTCCAATCATAAGCAATGATCTTTAAATGCACAAGAGATGCCAGGAGAGTGTGCGCATTTGTCCATAAGTCGACTACAATCTCCAATGCCAAAGCTTGCTACTGATGTTTGCCAGTACTACTGAGTAAAATAGATTTGTTTATACCAGTTACAACTCATTGATAACTTAATAACTGGAAAATGAAAACCCGGCCAACGCCGGTAGTACACTATATATTTTCTTTCTTTTTGGGTGCCAGTATTGACAAGTGTCAGCATAGACCACCAATTAGTGTAACGCATACCCCTCACTTCGCTCGCCATGCTTCGGCCACTTCTATATTCTCTCTCTGGGGGTTATTCTAGTCCATTCTTTCTGACAAAATCCTTCTTAGATGGACAAAACCATGTGCACTGCGGGTGGGGCAGATGTAACTTGTGCAGAAAGAATTAGATTTGGGTGGGGTTTTTCTTCAAAGTGAGATCTATATTGAAGTGTAAAATCATGCAGTCAGTATTTTCCCTGCACAGAAACAAAATAACTCACCCAAATCTAATTCTCTCTGCACATGTTACATCTGCCCCCCTGCAGTGCACATGGTTTTGTCCATCTAAGAAGGATTTTGTCAGAAAGAATGAACTAGAATAAACCCCTCTATGCCAACATGGACGATGAATTAAAAAAAAAAAAAAATTAGGAATAAAAGTCATAAAAAACTCGTCGACCTTGTCATGTTTCTACTTTTTTCATGTAGACCTTTTGACTCTGTCAACCTTTCCCATGTTGACCTTGACCTTATCAACCGTTTGACCCTGTTGACCTATTGCATGTCAACCTTTTGGGGTAGACCTTCTTTCTTTCTAGACACTGTAGATCTATCAACTGGAACTAGTTTAGACTTTGGTCGCATCTCCAAGATACTATTGGCCTAATTCAGACCAGATTGCAGAACAAATTTGCTCTTAATATGGGAGGCTGATGTAACATGTGTAGAGAGAGTTAGATTTGGTGGGGTGTGTTCAATCTGACATCTAAATTGCAGTGTAAAAATAAAGTAGCCAGTATTTACCCTGCACAAAAACAAATTACTCACCCAAATCTAACTCCCTCTCTCTGCATGTTACATCAGCATTGCACACGATTGTGTCTATTTGCTAAAAAAGCAGCTTTGCAGTCAGGTCTGATTTTGGTCCTCTGTACTGTGTTCATCATGATGGGGGGTGTTTTGTTTTTGAGTTCGTCAGGGGCAGTGCAATTGTTTTTTTATGTGGGAGCCAATGTATTTTATTTTTGTTTTCCATAGGGACCAGTTTAATTCAGACTTTATTTATGGGCGCCAATCGGTTCGTTTTTTTCTTGTGTAGACCTGATCGTGTGCTTTGGCAGTTTTAAAATCTGGTTTGGTGTTCCATGAATTGAAAATTTTTGAAAATCACTGCTGTACATTCTACTACAAAATAAAAAGTAGGCGCTTAAAGAATTGATGATTAAAATCTGTTTATATATACACAAATTATATCTACAAATCTCGAGCACACTGCTGCTGTCTGTGCGAGCCTCTGTGTGGGCTCACCTAGACTGGAAAAGAGGCTGTTTGTGGTAGAAGACTGCTCATGTGTGCCAAGGACTTGAGGATAATCAAAGATAAATGAAAGCAATATTATTGTGTAAAATATTTTTTAATAAAGCATATAAAAATGTCACAAATAAATATAACCATAACAAATACAAGTTGGATAAATACAATACAGAAGATATCTGCTATAAAATTCTACATTTGTGTTGGGGATATGTGTTATTAATAAATCCTTAAAAAAGGGAAAGTGGATGTCCTGGTATGCTGGGCGTCCCCAGCAAGCATGGGTCTTTTATCCGCTGAATGGATATGTCTCCCTATTACATATGGGGTATAGAGCTTACTTATGCGCTATTCTCTCCAGTAGGCCAGAGATTGGGATTGGGTCCCGGCCATATATTTACAAGGCTACAGATCTATACTGCAGGATTATACTTACGCGTTGGAGGAATATTACCAGGGGTGTAACTAGGACTTTATGGGCCCCATAGCAAAAAATTTAAAGGGGCCCCCCTATTATCACTACAATGACCTTTGGTGGGGGAAGCAAAATAAACAGTGAGAGGAGTGATAGACAAAGGCCACGTTGGACTAAAGTAGAAATGCAGTAAAAACACCGCAATTTCTAATGCACTAAAGCCCCTTATGGTAGGGCAACTGCGAAGTGTGTGTGTGTGGGGGGGGGGGGGTAACACTATAGAAGCCTATGGGCTTCTCTGCGCATCACTGCTGTGTAAGGGAACTGACACAGATCCCTCCCAGCATGTCCCGAAGTTGCCGGCATCTCTGCACATGTGCAAAGGGACTCCCAGGACACAGATCTGAAAGTCCAGACAATGGGGGTGATCGCAAAGGACTGCTCTTATCAGATGAGCTGCCCTTTGCATTGCTTGTTACATATGTGAGTACATATGCAATGAGCATTGTGGCTCTCTTGGTACATCCCGTCCCAAGAGGGAAAAAGAGAGAGGAGTAAGTAGGGAGAGGGAGAGAAGGATGCTCAGGGAAAGAGAGAGGTCTTCATGAAAAAAGAGGGAATGAGAGAGAGGGAGGGTGTAAGAAAGAAAAGGGAAAGAGCAAGTGAGAAAGGGAAGGGTGCAAACAGGAGAGAGGGGATATCAGGGAGGAGAGAAAAATAGGAAAGCAAGAGAGTGAGAGAAAGGAGGAGGGAAATAGGGAGAAAGATTGGGGGAGAGAGGAGTATCGGAATGAGAGAGAGACAAGTTGTCAGGTAGAGAGAGGGTGTTAGAGAGACATGGAAGTAGAGGTTGTCAGGGAGAGAAAGGGCATGAAATAAAGAGAGGCAAAGTGTGGGTAAAGACGTGGAGAGGAGAGAGACAGGAGAGGAGAAAGAGAGAGACTAGGGGCAGAGAAAGATAAAGAGGGGTGTTATGGAGGTGGAATGAGAGAGTGTTGAGAGAAAGAGGGAGAGAGGGGGCAGGGAGAGAAAGCAAGGGGACAGGGAGATAGAGCAGGGGAGAAAAAAAGGAGAAACAGAAGGGGTAGAGCAAGGGAGAGATAAGAGAAAGGGGATGGCGTGAGAGTGAAAAAGAGGGGTGTGGGGCGAGATAGGGTGAGACAGGGGAGGCAAGGCAAGGGGAGTTCTCTTTGTTATTCTCCCCCACACACACAGTACTAGCAGTCAGGTCTCCTGTGCCCTGGTGCTGCAGCAGTGGGGATGGTGTGAGAGCAAAAGAGGGGTGAGGCAAGAGAGGGGAGAGAGATGACACAGAAAGAGGGAGTGAGTGAGAGGAAGGTGGATAGAGAGAGAGAAGTGTGGGGGAAGAGGGGAGGAGTGTGAATGGGGAAGTAAGGCAAGGCAGGAGTGAGAGAAAGCATGGGTTAGACAAGGGTTGACTTTGTCTGTCCCCCCCCCCCCTTCCACCCAGTATGTGGCAGATCTCCTGGACTTCGTCTCCTTCTAACCTGCTTAGTCAATGTCAGGCCTCCTCTGCCTGGGCTCTGGCAGCGGCTGGTCCCCCAGCCCCGCTTCCCCCAGCTGCTGGTCTCCTCTGCACCCAATGCCGGCTCCTGCAGTGGCTAGTCCCTCAGCGGCCCTCCCCCAGCAGCAGCTCTCCCAGTGGTGGCTCCCACAGTGGCTGGTCTCCTCTGCCTTGGAGCTGGTTCCAGCAGCTAGTCTTCAATGCCTCGGCTCCTGCAGTGGCTGCTGGTCCCTCAGCCAAGGCTCCCCTAGCGGCTGATCTCCTATGCGCCGCTGTCTTCACATCAGTGTTGGTAAGGGGGAGGGCTGCACAACTGTTACCTGCCAAAAAACGCTGCTGCCGGGTTCCCATTTCACAAAGACACACTTATTGTTCGTGAGTGGACAGGTACCATGCTCATTTATTAAAAACAGAACCCTCAGGGAGAATTTTTGGATTCATAAATTGAGGACCCTCAGTACCGAAGGGCTCAATTAAACCATTGAATTCGACCCCTGATGAAGAACGTATCTATGAAGCATAAAACTGTGCGGCTGCTCCATTGTAGCACTGTCATACCTAGTTATTTCTGCACATTTGTTCAGCATGTTCTCTCCAGTTGCTGCATTCTCAGGATATTCCAGCCTGCACTTCTGCTTCCATACATTCAATGAAAGTCTGTGTGCTGCTAATTGCACACCTGTGACAACCCTATCTAGCTCAGAAACTCCTGATCAGCTATTAACTCCCTGATTGCCTGTTTGCTGAAGTCATGATAGCTGTCCTCTTATGCACCAACTATTCCATTCAGAGTCCATTTCTGCTATTGCAATTGCTGCCTGTATATTCATCCAATCAGTGCAAGGCAGGGGGTTTAAATATTCAGCTCCTGGACTAAGAGGTTGCTCTCAGCAAAGTCGCTACCATGTCCTGATACCAGGTACTCCACATTTTCCTGACCTGCACCCAGCTATTGTGTGCTACATCTCTGCTGTGAAGCTTCCAGTAATCCTGCCATTCAGCTGTATCCAGACCCTCATCAGTTGCTACACTGCAATCCTCCAACTCCGGGCCAGTCTCTGGTTATTCTCCAGTCAGCTCTACAGTGCTTACAGTTCACCAACTCTGGTCCAGCTATATCTTGATCCCAGCAGCTGTCAGCCAATCTTCAGTCATCCAACCATCCAATCTTCAGTCATCCAACCATCCAATCTTCAGTCATCCAACCATCCAATCTTCAGTCATCCAACCATCCAATCTTCAGTCATCCAACCATCCTATCTTCAGTCATCAAATCATCCAATCGTCCAATCTTCAGGTATCCTTCTTTTTCTTTAAACTCAAATCCTGAACATTGCCTTGTCCTCTCCGAATTTCCTGCACGTATTCTTGTTTATTTTGCAAAGGACTGCCATCTTGTTTATTTGCAAAGGACTGCCATCTTTTTGCTATTTATCAGAGACTTGCATCTATTTATTATTTTGTCCACTCAAAGAATTATTGAACCTGGTTATTTTATCCATTGTATGAGTTCATTCAATAAACCTGTTCGTGTTAACCCATCTCCTGCTGGTCACGCCTCTCTTCCTGAGATCCGCACAACACCATCAAACTACAGGAATTACCGTCTAAAAAATTTTCTGTAGTCTCCACCATGTTGGACATGAGCTTGCTGCCCAGCTGAAATTTCAGTAAACCTTTTTAGTAGCTCCTCCATGTTACCCTGTACTTCCCCTTTAAGGGCAAACTTAGGAGGCTTAATAATATGTACCAGACTTATAACACAGGCCAAGCCAACACCCACCTGCTTTGCTGGCTAGTAAAAATATAACAGCAAACAGTCTATCAATAATGTGGTGGCCCTTTAAGGCTGCCTCATTGCTTTCAACTCCAGGTTGTCCTGTTCTTCATCACAGGCACAGTTGGGTTGCTTATGCTAACCAAATTCACACCACAAGTGAAAACCTGCACAATGTATAACCAGCGAAGGGAAAAATAAACTTGCCCATTTAAACCACAATTAACTGACCTACCAGACCTCGGCTGTATGAAGTCCAGTTTTGCTCGCATTCTCCACCAATTGTGACAAGGATCACATACATGGGATTCAAATGAAGTCTTTGGGTCTTTATTTTGAAAAGCACGTCACAGCATACCAGGCAAGTGTAGTTACAGGCAGCAGCATACAGGTAATCACAGCATATCCAGTGTTCCCTTCCAGAGCCCACATCCCGGCCTATCGCTTGGGCAGCTAATCCACCATCAAGAGCATTTACCCTTTGCCCTGGAGACGCCTATATCAGGAAAACCGCAAACACAATGAAACAACGCTTCCTGCATAGAAATAATAATTAAAATTTATTATAAAATACACTACAACAATATAGTGCGCAGGTGACGTTACTCTTTTACTTATTTATATGTTTTAAAGAGGTTGAAAATGAAAAGTTGTCTCCTGTGAATACAATTTGAAATTCTGTCGGCATTAGGTCTGAGTTATCAAAATAGTGGTTAGAATTAAACAGCTAACAAAAACGTTCCACCTTGTGAGCGGGAAGGGGGGGGGGGGGGTTTACGAATATAGTTAGGAAGTTAGGGGGCACTGGACAACTGGCCATTAACCAAAGGGGGCGGTAGGCTGGAAAAGGCTGAGAACCACTGCTCTAGACAGTCTGGTTTTCTGTCCTTTGAGGTCCGGAGATGGACCACGGTCTGCCAGTTGCCTACCGATTGCTCTGTAGTGTACAATTTACTCCTTTGTCCCAAAGATGGATTAAGACTTCAAGCCAGCATTTCACCTGTTATTAATGAGTCGCTAAACCTGTGTCATTTATGTTTCCTAATAAAAGGGGGAAAACAAGAATCTGTATGAAATGTACTGCACAACAGACTCACAACACTCATAAAACCAGCACATCTAGATCTTCATAAAGCGAGCCCACAGATTTAACTAAAGGTGCCCATAGACGCTCTGATGAGAGCGTCCGTTTTGTGTTTAAATAGCACGCATCGCATGCCTTGTGCATGCAATGAGATGCGATGCGATGAAAAGCCAGTACAAAAAGTATGTGCAGCACATACTTTTTGTACTGTACGAAGAGATGCGACGGGAGCGCGCATCTCAAAGTACAAAACAGACCCGCCGGGATCGGAGCGTGTATGGCCACCTTTACACTGCTTCATTAACTTAGGTATAATAGCTAGGGATCTGGCTGGTAGGCAGATTTGTTATACTCATGTATGCTCAACTCTTAATCCTCAGGGCAGAAGCACACTGCCATCCTTCCATTTCTGTCCATTGATGATCACTATGGAGCTAGTGTAAACATACGGAGCCTGTGCTGTATTTCTTCAAAGTGCGGGGGTGCGGGGGGGTCACTCCCATAAGTACACTGCTGATATGGCAGTGCCAGTGATCTAGTGATCCCCAGAGGATGATTTACCACATTGTGAGTCCAGTCACAGCTGTAAAGAGGAGGGGCAATCAGAGAGGAGCCAGGGGTTATGCAGCATGTTACGATAAGGGCCATATAAAGGTACTGTATGTTGGTACCCCAGGGCAACTAACGGTACTTATGTAGTATCTGGGCTGCCGATTTTTTGATTGTATGCCTTAAGTTAAGGCATACAATCAGATGCGATGCGATGCGATATCGCATCGCATCGCATCGCATCCGATATCGGATGCGATGACCCGATTTTTCCATAGGAATCAATGTTAAAATGATTCCTATGGAAAAATGGGTCCTTTTCATACCCCTACTATCCAAGTGGGCATGGAGTTGGATATAAACCTGTGGCGAGCGTAGCGAGCCACCGAGCCCGAAGCGTGGCGAGCGGACGGTATTCGTCCCCTCGCGGGGCTCGCTTCGCTCGCCACGCTTCGGGCTCGGTGGCTCGCTACGCTCGCCACAGGTTTATATCCAACTCCATGCCCACTTGGATAGTAGGGGTATGAAAAGGACCCATTTTTCCCATTGAATTCCATGTTAAAATGGACTCAGTCCATTTTAACATTGATTCCTATGGAAAAATCGGGTCATCGCATCGCATCGCATCGCATCGAATCGCATGGTCGCATGCGATGCGATGCGATCTCCCGATCCGACCCGATTTAGAAATCGGCAGCCCAGATACTACATAAGTACCCAACTAACTAATAAAGTTGTTAATGCTGGGGACATTAATATATTGTACATTGTGTAAATACTTCCAGCACCACAAATGTGTTAAACACACTGAAGTACCCCCAGTTCACATTATACCACAGAGAAAATCCAGTTCATATATTCCTCCGTGCCCCCATGCTGGTGATGTAGATATTTGGGGGGTTCTGCATTGAGTGGGGACACCTGGGTGAGCAGCCCACCTGTCTGAAACCCTCTCCTCGAATAAATGCAAATGCTTCTTTTTCCAGAAAACAAATAAAAAATGAACTTGTTTTGGTAAATAATTAATTGTCAGAGAGCTAAGCCAATCAGGTGGGATGGTTACCAATACTGCCTCATGGCACTGAGGTCATGGGCTCGATTCCCACCATGGCCCTAACTGTACAGAGTTTGTATATTCTCCTCATAAGGGCATAAAGTGGAACTTGAGAGGTGGTGGAACTTATATCACCTGCCACCAAATCCCCTTCCCTCTCCCCATCAGGTGGAGCCCAGGCCAATGCCCTACCTCCCACACTTTATGAAGGCACAGTGGTCTCACAAGAAAGGAATTTGGTCACACAATAGTACCTCCAATTCAAATTGCCCAACACAGTAGCACAATCATATTCACATTTCACAGCATGTAGTGCATTCATATTTCACCACATTGCAGTGCCCCTTATTCATGTTATGACACAAAGTAGTTCCCCTTATTTAAGTTACGATACACAGTAGTACTACTTATACATGTAATGCGCACAGTAGTATTGCTGCTAATACATATACTTTCCGCAACAGTAGTAGTCCTTACACAAAATGTTCACAGTAAGTGTCCCTCAAGCAGCTTTCCCTCCACTCTGTGTCCCCCCAGCCTACTCACCTTGTTTTCAGCATGCACAAAGCCAGCTCCTCTTAGTCGCATTTCTTCACTTAATTGGCTCCCAAAAAAATTACCATAGAGTGTGTGTGTGCGCGTACATGTGGCAGGGTTGTAATCTCCACTGGGGCAGGGTCTGATGTGAATGTTCAACTATTCTATGGAAAGCGCTTTGGAATATGTGTGATATATCAATAACTGGTAATAAATAAATTAAAAAATTAATAAATGAATGTCTATAGAAGATACTGGCCACCCATTATACAGGCTTTCTACAAAACCAAAAGCCTGGGACCCTGGAGCCAGAGTTCCTTCTAACTGATTTTGAGGTGAAGCTGTCATCTGAAATGATCTCCTCAGCCACTTAGGGCAGTATTCAATGAGAAAAGTTCTCCGTGTTTTGTGGAGAACTTGTGCTTTGTTCGCCTTGGACGGAGCATTTTGCTCTCCAAAAGCGAGCAACCCTATTCAATGTGAAATGTTCTCCGTCTTTCTAAGTGACTTTCTCCGTGTAGCAATTCTCCATCTTTTGATGGAGAGCTGGAATGTGAACTTTTAAACTAAAAGGTTTTTTTAAGAAATTTTGGTGTAAAAAAATCAGGTTTTTTTTTCTGTGAAGGGGCATGTTATTTTTATTCATGTGCTTCTAGCACATGAATATATATTTAATAAAAAAAAAATTTTTTTTTTTAATTTTTTTTTTTTTTTACACAGTGCAGCCAGCAGGGGGCCGGAGCGCTCGAGCCGCTCATTAGATATTCATATATTCACTGCACCCGAATGTAACTATGCACAAACGGGTGCAGTGAATACTGGGTCCCCTGCTGGCTATAGGGGGGTGCAGCCTGGGTCCTGGAGAGCCCCCCTCCCCTCCACAGTCCTCTGGAGCAGCCAGGGAGACTTTAATCTCTCTGGCTGCTTCCGGCTCCCTGCAGGGGTTAAGACTCTCCGCGAGTGGCGGAGAGCATCAGCCACATTGAATAGAGGGTACTTATGTAGTATCTGGGCTGCCGATTTTTTGATTGTATGCCTTAAGTTAAGGCATACAATCAGATGCGATGCGATGCGATATCGCATCGCATCGCATCGCATCGCATCCGATATCGGATGCGATGACCCGATTTTTCCATAGGAATCAATGTTAAAATGATTCCTATGGAAAAATGGGTCCTTTTCATACCCCTACTATCCAAGTGGGCATGGAGTTGGATATAAACCTGTGGCGAGCGTAGCGAGCCACCGAGCCCGAAGCGTGGCGAGCGAAGCGAGCCCCGCGAGGGGACGGTATTCGTCCCCTCGCGGGGCTCGCTTCGCTCGCCACGCTTCGGGCTCGGTGGCTCGCTACGCTCGCCACAGGTTTATATCCAACTCCATGCCCACTTGGATAGTAGGGGTATGAAAAGGACCCATTTTTCCCATTGAATTCCATGTTAAAATGGACTCAGTCCATTTTAACATTGATTCCTATGGAAAAATCGGGTCATCGCATCGCATCGCATCGCATCGAATCGCATGGTCGCATGCGATGCGATGCGATCTCCCGATCCGACCCGATTTAGAAATCGGCAGCCCAGATACTACATAAGTACCGAATAGAGGGAGCAGGAGTGGCAGAGAGCCCTCCGGAACACGGAGAGTGCATGGAGAGCGAAATAAAACGCTCTCCATGCACGGAGAACTTTTTCATTGAATACTGCCCTTAATGACCAGACATACATTTGTTTTAGTTAAGTGTATTTAAGCACATATTCATTTTTCAGGACAGATACTACTTTAGTTTTGTAGGTATAGGAATAAATGCCTTTTATAGAGAAATCCTATCATCCTGCTGCCATCCTGAATAGAGCATGATGGTACTGTACTGTTTGGATTCCTGGCCCGCTCTGAAACATCACATCCTTCTGGCCATAGACATACTGTACTGCATACTGGTATAGAAAAGCACATTGTTGTTCATTTACCCTTGCGTGAGTTTTTTTTTTAGGTCCTATATGAATTATATTTATAATTAAGATTTTACTCATATGTGGCCTGCATTTTTTTTATATAAATATGCCTCCCGTGTGCATGAAGGAACTGCATTACCCTATATAGTTTGAATAATTTTGGATTCTAAAGTTTATGCAATCAAATAAGCAATAATTATTTACACATTAAGACACATCAAAATATCTATCTATCTATCTACCTATCTATCTGTCTATCTATATATCTATCTACAGTATCTATTTATCTATCTGAAATATCGTATCTATTATATCTATCTATCTGCAGTATCTATATATCTATTTATCTATCTACAATACCTATCATATCTATCTATCTATCTATAATTCCTATGGTATCTATCTATCTATCTATAATTCCTATGGTATCTATCTATCTATCTATCTATCTATCTATCTATCTACAGTATCTATTTATCTATCTGAAATATCATATCTATTATATCTATCTATCTGAAATATCGTATCTATTATATCTATCTATCTGCAGTATCTATATATCTATTTATCTATCTACAATACCTATCATATCTATCTATCTATCTATCTATCTATCTATCTACAATACCTATCATATATATCTATCTATCTATCTATCTATCTATCTACAATACCTATCATATCTATCTATCTATCTATCTATCTATCTATCTATCTATCTATCTATCATACCTATCATATCTATCTACCTATCTATCTATCTATCTATCTATCTATAATACCTATCATATCTATCTATCTATCTATCTATCTATCTATCTATCTATCTATCTACAATACCTATCATATCTATCTACAATACCTATCATATCTATCTATCTATCTATCTATCTATCTATCTATCTATCTATCTATCTATCTTCCCCTTGGTCCTTTCAAGTGAAGAAGAAATCCGCCTAGGGGGATGTGCATTAATACCATGAGCTGGATGTAATATGACCAAGAAAGAATTGATTATTTATTTACTAGTCCTGGAACTATGGAAGCATGTGACACAGGAATGTGTAAATTCATAGATCTAACAGGTGCACACTGCTCAGAAACAGAACTGTGCAAGTACACGGTGTTACCTTTTAAAATGTTGCAATCTTTCCAATGACATAGCTAAACACATCCAGATATGTCATATTTACAGAAACGACATCCCTGCATTAATAGATGATGTAAGTAAGGCAAGCCTGCACATTAGAACACTTTACATGCACAAGATAAATACTGACAACTGGCAAACACTTGTTTTAGGAATATATAGATATTTACAAGTGTTGTTATATTTAGTTACATTTGATTTCATTATTGAACAATTGTTTTCCTGCCATTGTTGAAAATAAGATTTGTGACACACTTAAGAAAATATTACTTTAATGTTGATAATATATTATGCAAGCTCTCACTGTACAAGTGTCACTGGTGTCACAGAGTAGTTGCCTTAAAGTTATATCTAGATTTAAAAACTCTGTCTATCTATCTATCTATCTATCTATCTATCGATAGATAAATAGATAGATACTGCAGATAGATAACTAACATTCATTTTAAATTAACAGATATGCAATCACCTACCTAAATTAACAACCACTGATTGACCACTTACCTCTGAAGAGAGACAAAAACAGGTAGAACCAAAACACTACAACCTTCTGACACTTCCCCAAAAGCATGTTACTAGCAAGCCAGCTCCAAGTAGATGTCAATTAAAATCACACACTGGATGGATGCAGATCCGAAACTGACTCCATCAGCTGTTGTCCAAATAAAACATCTTCATTGAAAAAGCTGTAACAACAATAAAACATTGTATCCCAGAGGCGAGATAAACTTCCAGATGTTGTTACATCCGAAGTGTGGCAGGAATGCAGTCCGGGAGCAGTGCTATAATCTGACCATCTCTATTCTCTTTACAAGGACATATAACAATAGAAAAAACCAACCAGGCAATAATAAAGCAGTGAAATGAATATTGCTCAGTGGGCACAGAGGGATTGTGGTTTCTGCAGTGTGCCTACACAACGTGCATGGGGGAGACTGGAGGGAGGGAGACACACGCTGCTGGGGGGAGTAAGCTGCTTACACCTAGGGGATCTGATGTCCACTCTCCCTCTCATGCATGAGCTAGACTGCATCAGATGGGTCACAGATGTGCTGTATTACACACATACAGTAGGTAGGCTGGATCACAGGGTCATTTTTGTATTCGGGGGAAATTCTGCAGCAGTGTTCTTCTATAAGTCCTCAGAAGTGGCTGTGAGGCATTTATTCTCTGTTGCACGCTAATAATCAGCGGAGCACGTATGTAATACAGGATAGCTGATGATGCCCTATCTAGCTATTTGTAAGGTAACCATTTATTCTGGTATCAATATTGTCATTTATCAGGTAGAAAAACAATATGTGAAATGGTTTATGCAGTAGTGCTGACATCACACTTTTTTGTATGGTTCACACTGTGTACATTATTTTTCTCAAATAGGAATGCATAGGCATACATATTACAGACGAAGGTAACAATTCATAGGGGTAAAGTTACTAAAATGGGAGTTTTAGGAACCAATCAGATTTAATTTTTATTTATTTAGCACCTTCTAGAAGATAATAGATTGAGGGTGAAATTTAATAAGATGAGGGAATCAGAAAGTGAGAGATTTGGTAAGAAATCTCCAGTTTTTTAAAGCGGCAATCATTTACACTGCAAAATCAGTGTAAATGATTGCCGCTTTAAAAACCCTGGAGATTTCTTACCAAATCTCTCACTTTCTGATTCACTCATCTTATTAAATTAAAAACTCTCGCTCTACATCCCTCTCTAAATCTCTCTCGATAAAGACAGATACAGATATACAGCATGGTGTGGCAAAAAAAAAAAAAATTGTCTCAAAGTAGTTTATGAACCGCCTCTTGCAGGTCAATATAAGATTGTATAAAAAAATTGGTAGAATATTTATTAATACAGTAAATACACACTAAATACAAAGCCAGCCCAGAGACTGTACAGTAGCGCTCTCATGGCTTACACACATTTGAGGGAAATGTCCCCATGTCCAGCACCGTGAAAGTGCTGATAAAATATTTAAGTGTGGATTACAGATATAAGTAATATTATACAAATGAAAGAAAAAAGTTTTTTAATAGTAAATTTAAGTTTCCTATAATATATTGGGGGTAAATTTACTGAGATGGGAGTTCTATTTCACCTGGGATGTTGCTCTGGGCAACCAATCAGATGCTATTATCTTGAAGGGGCTAAATAAAAAAGAAGATTCTGATTGGTTGCTCAAAGCAACATCCAATGAGAAATAGAACTCCTATGTTATACCCCTTTCCCACTGCAGCTCTTAAACGGTAATTTATCGTTTAAAAGCTGCAGTGGGAAAGGGTCTTTATGGCTCTTACCCGTTTAAAGACACGTTTAAAAAAAAGCGGGTCTTTACCCATGTAGGCAGTGGGAAAGCAGCATTAGTAAATTTCCCCCATAGTAGGAAATATGAATGAGGACAAATGGTTAGATGCAGTGGCGTAGCTACCTTTTGGGCGCCCCCCCAGCCACCGCCCCGCCAAGCACCCCTACCCCCCCCCTGCCCCGCCGCCCATGCAAACCCCCCCCCCCCCAGTCCCCCACAGCCTTACCTATCGGGCTGGTCCCGGCGGCTCCGTTTTTCTGCTGAGGACCACCACAAAATGGCCGCCCCCATACAGCAGACAGTTTCAGAGAACGGTGTGCTATATGGGGACTGCCATTTTGTGGTGATCCTCAGCAGAAGAACGGAGCCGCCGGGACCAGCGAGATAGGTAAGTCTGCGGGGGATTGGGGGGGGGGGGAGTAACTATAGCACCGCAGCCCCCGGCGCCCCCACATGCACAGTGCCCCCCCGCGGTGGCGGGGGCTGCGGTGCTATAGTTGCGCCGCTGGTTAGATGCAAGATATTTAACAAGTCAATGAATTGATAATATTAAGTAATATTACAACTGAAACAGTACACTAAAGAATATAATTGTCTAATGATGTATATTATTTAGTTGATTAAATTAATAATTATTAGTGCAAGAAATAAAGACAAATGGTATGCAAACTGTCCTAGTGGGGAAGAGATGTTTTACAAAAGGCACATACACACTAAGGCCCTTATTCTGGTTGGTGCGGTCGAGCCGCATATGCGGCTCCGACCGCACCAGACGAATCCCCGCCTACAAGACGGATCGGCACGGCCGTCCGTACACGGACGGCTGCCGATCCGCATGAAAATGGTGGAGGCGTACGCCTCCACCATGGTGGGAGCTGCCCCCTGCATTCGATGGTCGTCGACCATCGAAGGCAGGTCCGCACGCCGCGGCAGCTCCCGCAAGCTGAGACCACACGGACAATCGTCCGTGTGGTAGCTTGTATGGGGGCTGAAAGCTGACATCCGGCGACGTCAGCTTTCCGCCCCCATGAGTTGCGTCATGGCCTCATTACCATGCGTACGCCCCGCGTTTGCATGGGAACGCCCATGAAACGCGGGGCGTATACATAGGGAAATGAGGGCATGAAGCCCCTCACGCCCCTATACGCCCCCTTTGCGGCGTACTAACGTTATGTGCGGCGAATTCGCCTGCACATGCGCAGATTGACCTCTGCGCATGTGCAGACGGAAAACATCGGCGGTACGGCCGCACGCGGGCCGTACCGCACGAACCAGAATAAGGGCCTAAGTGATTTTGAGCTCAAAGCAGCTCAATTTAGGTGTTTTGAGCTACTTTGCACTCAAAAATTGTCTAATATATATGGGCAGGCAGTGGGCACTGATGCGCGCTCCTGCTTCATCGCCTTCTACCGCCATCCATCAGCCAGTTTTTCAGGATGAATCAAACACTTTCCACAGTCTCCTACTGAAAATCGCAGAGCTGGGTGAAAATCGATCAGTGTGTATGCAATGAGTGATTTATAGGCCAGCGACTTTCACATCATTGCTAAGCATACACACTTGGCAAAAACGCTCAGCAGGGCCATAACTAGGTGTGTGTCAGCTGTGCCTTGCCCAAAGCACATCTGCACTGTGGGTGCACCGCTGGCACACACCTAATCTGCAGAGCAAGAAGACACCGGGCAGGAGAGGAACTCTCTCCACTCTGCATCCTGTTACTGCAGTGCTGCAGGGGACTTGTCTGGGGGGCAGAGTTACATTGGGACTTGGTGGGGCTACTTGGGATTAGAAGGGGCAGAGCTAAGTGGGACGGGGACGGAGCTAATTGGAGTTTCATCTTCTATGTCTATAACAGAAAAATAATTAAATAATGTAAATAAAATGGCATGGGGTATTCCCCTCCCCCCCCCCCGAGCATGACCAGCCCCGTGCTCTTGGAGCGGTCTTGTTTCCCCAAATATGGAGGACAAAGTGAGTGGGGACCAGCACCAGGCTCTGGAGGTGGCCCTGGTTTCCAAAATACGGGGTGTCACGGACCCACCGGTCGCCTGCTCCGATACGTCAATCTGAGCAGCGCCGGTCGTGACTGGGGTTCACTCAGGACACTCGGGTCCTTTCCTTGAGGTACACTGCCACCAGCCAAAACCTGATTTTAGCGCTTGAAACTGCGCAAGGGGCGGCTTGGCTCGCCCCTGACCACACAATACAAGATAACAATGGTAACGTTTTCCAGCCTTTCTCTTCTGAGGCTAATGAGTCTTAGGAACACAGAACCAGAACTGGGAATATGTATTATTTATTCCTAGAAATACTACAGAGCTTTAAACAAAATGGTTACAAGACATTACAATGATTTTAAAAGTACACACAACGATTAAATGCAATTTCAGAGATAAAATAAAAAGGGAAAAATGACAGAACCGTAGCTTACACTTAAGTACCAATCCTGACGTGGGGGGGTTCTCCACAAGAAATCTCTGGTCGCTTACAGCCTGCTTGCTAGACCCCCAGGTAATGACACTGACTATAGGGAGAAGGGTCTTAGTTATACCTGGTAGACTCCCTCCTCCCTCCCACCCTTGGGATTCCACTCTTTCCATGCTGAAGGAGCGTGGAAGGTCCCTGGCAATGTATCTTCTACAGTCTGCTGTTTTCAAAGTGATTGATCCTCCTTCCTTGCATAGCAGACCCACTGATAAGAGATGTGAAGGAAGGGGACAAACTCTAACCTCTTCTTCTGGACCATGGTTTATGAGGGGCTCAGATCTTATCTTACATCCTAACTCCGGAGGAGTCCACAGATGTCACACTGAGGGAATACAGGCCTCAAACTCAAACCAGGGTCACCTACAGTTTACATACAAGACATGTCCTGATTCCAATACTCACAGGAGACATAACTATTACACCAATATCAGACATACATTGACTGGACAGATAATCCTAACAGGAGGCATACGTTAATTTGATCGATCACCTGATCTGATCGTTACACCTCCCCCTTTTAAAATGGCGCACAGAGGCGGTGACCCACGTCACCGTCTCATCAGTGCGCTATTAACTACATCACCTGGACAGGTAGCAGTGGTCTCTGTGCTGAGACAGACTGCCACTGATTCTGCGGGATCTGTACTAACACTTCACTATACTTGACGTCTGTCATGGCACCACCTGACGCCATAGCCGTGGCTAGGGTGGGCAATGGGCATAGTCCCTGTCCCTCTCGCAGGAGATTGCAAACTAAAAGCACACAGGTGTCCTCGAACCCATAGTCTGTGAGCACACTGATATAGTGGGAGCTGTGCCCTTCCCGGCTGGTATTGACACAGCCCACCACAGCTGTGCGTCGGACTCCTGGACACGGATTCTCCCCTGCAGCTGGCAGTTTGGCCTTACTCACTGAGATCAGTACCAGACCATTCCGCCACACCCCAAACGCCCATCCCCCTGGGACTCGTAACTCAGCACGTCTAACTATACCACAGGTGTGGGGCATTCTCCCAGCACTATATACAGACTTAAACATGTCTTCCCAGCACCTCTCCTGAGCTGACTGACCCCCCCTCCCCTTCACTGGGGGGAAGGTCCACTCACTCAACACTTACACCTCATCCTTTTGTGAGGAGATTCGCTCTCTGTGTCTGTGTGTGTGAATTGTGAAGGGGGGCACGTTTCTGCAAGGGGGAATACCAGCAGGTCATTGTCACCTGTCTCTGAAACATCCCAGCTCAGCCTTTCTGAGGTTAATGGAGCTGAGTTTACCTGTGCTTCGCGGGCCCTCCCACCCTTCTGGTTGCACACAGCAGCTTCCCTACTAGCCACTGGCTCTATTCCTGAAACAACCCTCTCACTGTACCCAGGGGTATCTTTCCCACTTCCCAGGTATGGGGCAGCCTGTGCAGGGTCGATTCTCAGTTCTGCGTGGAAAGCCAAGCTTTCCATGGCAGTCCAGGACACCTTCCTGAGCCTGACCTTCCCTCCCAGACCCGCAGGTTCTGTGGCTGGGGTGGTGCCACTGAGGTTCTCAGGAGAGGCATCCGTTATCCAGTGATGCTGGAAAAATGCACTCTCTGGAGGGTTCTCAGTGTCTGGAGGGAACCCCTGCTGGGTTCCTGTATCTGTGTTTGTGTGGCTACAGTAAGGAGGGGGGTTTGGGGGGAAAGCTGCCGTAAGGGACACTCTCTCCCTATCTGACAGGTCTACAGTGCACACAGGACCCACCGGGTCACTTATTATACCTGGTACCACATTTCCCACAGTAGCGCAAGACATCACATTATCAACAGTAACATCAATATCATAACCTGGGGAGACATCCTGCAATACCTGCAAATTAGCCTGTGCATCTTCCACAACACATGGGGCCCATCCTGCTGGCTTACAATTGCACCGTGGCAAAAACGCTATATCTGGATCCCATTGTCTCTGAGCAGGAATGGGGTTATCTGAGCATGTTGTCACCAGTAACTTATTGGCAGGTACATGCGCTGCCTGCAACCAACTCAGATCTGTCCCAGTTATGCAGTTAGCGACCCCTGGCCCGATGTCACAACCAGACATCACTGGAGGAACAGGGTTAACTTCTAGCACAGCAACCTTAATGACATCACCAGCAGCACTCCTACCACTGGTGAGTGAGGGTGTCTCATTCCCAACTAGATTAGGGCATTCATTTAACCCCACAAACTGGCAAGGATTACCCACTATACCTGTCTCTAACTCACCCTCCACCGAAGGTACGGCACTATCACAGATCATCCCAGGGGCTTCACACAAAATAAGAACATTGCAATGTTCAGCATGGTTACATACTACCTGAGATGCATCATATGGTTCAGAAGGGTTAGCGACATTGACAGATATGTGTGGAGTTAATAAAAGTCCCACATCAGTAGTCCCACACATACTTGTGTGCATACAGTCAGAAAGTCCCATTCCTATTTCCGACATAGTCTCATCCCTGCATACTTTCACTATGCAGTCAGCCGCTTCCGGCAACAAATCTGGAGCAACGGGTGGGAACATGCTGCTCACATCTTCCAGCAGTTTAAACTGGGCCTTGTGATGTGAGGTCTCTGGAACAGGTTCCACACCGATTGTAGCAGGCCCGGGTACCATGTCCATGAGGGAAACTCCGGTAGGCTGTGTAGTTGGTTCCATAGCTGGTGATAGAAGCTGTTCCAGGCGATTCCTTTCAGCATCTGCCCAGCGGCACTGCTCTTTCCACCATGGAGTATCAAGCTTTTTACAATCATAAGCATATTGCTGCGCTATTCCAAAACAGTCCGTCAGGTCTCTCAGCAGCAACCAAGGAGTCGCATCGGGACCCCAGGTTAGAAACTCACCGCGATACATGCCGAAAACATTGCGCTCATCATTTCGTGCATGGGTGAGCCGCTTGATCATCTCCCAGCGGGAATTGTTGGTGCAGGAGATACCTTGCAGCTGACATTCTGTAGTGAGTTCTTCTGGGCTCATAAGCCTAAACGGATAATCATCACCATATGGGTCAGAATACTCACTGGGCTCTTCTGGTGCTGTAGGGGATTGGTACTCTGCAGTCTCCCTGACTGCCACACATCCTACAGTCTCCCTGGTGCTAGCGGAGATGTCAGTCCTCTGAGCATTGGCTGTAGTGTCCAGGGCCAGCTCATTACTCACAACCAAGCTGACACTCACTTGGCTTCCTCTGTCTGCTTCCGAGACAGGGAACTGTGCATGACGCGGTCCGGTGAAATTCGCGTCAGCGGTGATTTGGGACCTCTGTCCCTTGTTAGGCTCCCCATGATTGATAACAGAGTCCACATCATGATCCAACACATTATTTACTTCCGCAGACAGTAAAAGTTCAGTACGAAGCCCATCTACTGCTAACTCAGTAGCCACGGCAGATAAAGTCTCACGTAAAGGTTCGCCATCATGATGCTCTGTATCATTCTCCACTGGTTCACCAACAGCGATCAGGCCTCTGAGCCTCCCCAGCACCAACTGGTGCTCACGCTCAGCCTGACGCTCTGCAGCCTCAGCCTCTCGTATGGCTTTGCGCTTCTCAGCCTCTCGTATGGCTTTGCGCTCCGCAGCCTCTCTGTCGACAATGCCTTGGCAGAACTGCACCAGCTGCAAAGCGAATACGGGGTTCACATTCTTAATTTGCCTGATAACAGCTAGAAGGTCGCTCGGCAGTGTAGACTTGCTGGGTCCAGCAGAAGTGTTTGACCCTGGCGCGGAATCGTTCGTACTGTCCAGTGCTGACTGAGCCCCTGGGGTAGGATTGTCCATGGACTGGTTTCCTCCAGCAGCTAGAGTCCGATCGGCATCCACTAGTGCCTGAATCATACGTTTTCTACTCTGGCCAGACCAAGGGATATTCCTCTGCACACACACGACCGCCAGGTCATCTCTCCTCATCTGCTGGTAATCAGCCATCCGGAGTCTCACACTTGTCAAATAAAATGATAGGAAAGAAAAACAAGAGAAGGGAGGGAACAGAAATTGCATCCACTGTGTGACTTTTAAAACTATAGTAAAGCTCTGAGTTCTGATTCTGGTGATGTGGGTATTTCTCACAAAATTCTACCCACACTCACTTAAGTTCTTAAAGAGAAAAATGAATTCTCCACCCCACCGCTTGCCGCCAAATGTCACGGACCCACCGGTCGCCTGCTCCGATACGTCAATCTGAGCAGCGCCGGTCGTGACTGGGGTTCACTCAGGACACTCGGGTCCTTTCCTTGAGGTACACTGCCACCAGCCAAAACCTGATTTTAGCGCTTGAAACTGCGCAAGGGGCGGCTTGGCTCGCCCCTGACCACACAATACAAGATAACAATGGTAACGTTTTCCAGCCTTTCTCTTCTGAGGCTAATGAGTCTTAGGAACACAGAACCAGAACTGGGAATATGTATTATTTATTCCTAGAAATACTACAGAGCTTTAAACAAAATGGTTACAAGACATTACAATGATTACGATTAAATGCAATTTCAGAGATAAAATAAAAAGGGAAAAATGACAGAACCGTAGCTTACACTTAAGTACCAATCCTGACGTGGGGGGGTTCTCCACAAGAAATCTCTGGTCGCTTACAGCCTGCTTGCTAGACCCCCAGGTAATGACACTGACTATAGGGAGAAGGGTCTTAGTTATACCTGGTAGACTCCCTCCTCCCTCCCACCCTTGGGATTCCACTCTTTCCATGCTGAAGGAGCGTGGAAGGTCCCTGGCAATGTATCTTCTACAGTCTGCTGTTTTCAAAGTGATTGATCCTCCTTCCTTGCATAGCAGACCCACTGATAAGAGATGTGAAGGAAGGGGACAAACTCTAACCTCTTCTTCTGGACCATGGTTTATGAGGGGCTCAGATCTTATCTTACATCCTAACTCCGGAGGAGTCCACAGATGTCACACTGAGGGAATACAGGCCTCAAACTCAAACCAGGGTCACCTACAGTTTACATACAAGACATGTCCTGATTCCAATACTCACAGGAGACATAACTATTACACCAATATCAGACATACATTGACCGGACAGATAATCCTAACAGGAGGCATACGTTAATTTGATCGATCACCTGATCTGATCGTTACACGGGGACAGAATTAATAGGGGTCCTTCGTATTTTGGGAACCAGCAACCCCCCAAATAAAGGGGCCCCCCTCTCCGGGGCACCCCAGGCATGGGCTGAAGCCCCGGGGCTATCCCCTGCACCCATGGGCGGTGGGTGCAGGGTTGATAGCTTGTTTAAAGAGTAATATTTTTTTTTACAAAGGACTAAAGGTCCCAGCAAACCTGGGACCCACATGCTGGTATTTGGGAGAACCACAGGTACCAGCATGTGAGGCATTAAAGGCCGCTGGTACCCAGTGGCGTAAGTTTGTCCATGTCGCCCGGAGGCAAGATAAAAGTTGGTGCCCCCCATAGATAGATAGCTAGAGAGAATGATAAAAAGGGGGAGCGAGCAAGAGAGAGAGAGAGAGAATCATGGAGAAAGTGTCAGGAATAGACAGAGGGGGGTGAGAGGATTAAAGGGTAAGAGAGATATAGATTGTAAGCTTGCGAGCAGGGCCCTCCTACATTTTGACTGTCTGTAAATACCCTGTTTTGTTGTATCACTGTCTGCTATTGTAAAGCGCAATGGAATATGCTGTGCTATATAAGAAACTGTTAATAAATAAATAAATAAATAGAGGTCAGGTACAAAGAGAGAGGGGAGGTCATGCAGAGAGAGGGGGGTTATGCACGAGAGAGTGAGAATGGGGTCAGGCACAGCGAGGGATGGGGTGAGAGGGGGGTTAGGCAGAGAGAGAGAGAGAGAGGGTTATGCAGAGAGAGGGGGGTCTACGTAAAGAGAGAGGGGGTTCATGCAAAGAGAGATGGGTGACAGTGGGGTCTGACAGAGAGAGAGAGAGAGGGGGTCAGGCAAAGAGATGGGTGACAGTGAGGTCAGGCAGAGAGAGATGGGTGACAGTGGGGCCTGGAAGAGAGGGATTGGGTGAGAGGGGGGGGGGGTTCAGGCAAAGAGATGGGTGACAGTGGGGTTAGACAGAGAGAGAGGGGGGGCAGGCAAAGAGAGATGGGTGACAGTGGGGCCTGAGGGGGGGAAGGAGAGAGAGAGAGAGAGGGAGAGAGGGAAGAAGAGAGAGAGGGGGAAGGAGAGAGAGAGAGAGAGAGAGAGATGCAGGTATTCAATACTTTAATTCCCCTTGTGCAGCGAATCCTGTTTTGGATTCGCTGCACAATCGCCAGGTTCCAGAGGGCTGCAGCATTCGCTGCCAGCTCTCCCCCTGCCTGCGCCGGACACTGTGGAGGTGAAGGAGGGCTGTGGGGGACACAGGGAGAGCCCCCCAGAGCTGGCAGGGGGCTGTGTTAGGGAGCCGCTACACATTCGCACACACCCGATCGTGCATATGTAATGATCGGGATCAGTGTGCAGTGAATATATGAATATTAATGAGCGGCTCCAGACTCGGCCCCCTGCTGGGGGTTGGGATCATTTGGTCTATTGCATTATGGTAGAAAGTCATTAGGTCGAATCCATTAGGTCGACATGCTAAAAGGTCGACATGATTCTAGGTCGACATGGGAAAAGGTCGACATGATTCTAGGTCGAAAGGTCATTAGTTCGACAGGTCATTAGTTCGACAAGGTCATTAGTTCGACATTGTCTATGTCGACATTCACAAGGTCGACATGGGTTTTTTCACTGTTTTTTTACCTGAATGTCAACACAGTCGACATGGACACAGTTTAAAGTGCACTGCATCCCCTCGCATCGCTCGCATCGCATATGCGTCGGGCACGGTGCCTCGCTACGCTCGGCACACTATTTTATTCTCCCACCACGCCCTAGTAGGGCATGAAATACCGCCTGTCGGCACATGTTGGCTCAAAAAACAGTGAAAAACTCCATGTCGACCTTGTGAATGTCGACATAGACAATGTCGAACTAATGACCTTGTCGAACTAATGACCTGTCGAACTAGAATCATGTCGACCTTTTCCCATGTCGACCTAGAGTCATGTCGACCTTTTAGCATGTCGACCTAATGGATTCGACCTAATGACTTTCTACCATAATGCAGTAGACCAAATGACCGCATCCCGCTGCAAGGACAAAAAATAGCATGCCCCTTCACAGAAAAAAAAATCTGATTTTTTGACACCAAAAAAAAAAAAAAAAAACGCTTTATTTTCAAAGATCACATTCCAGTTCACCTAAAAAAGATGACGAATGTAAAATGGAGAATCCTGGTGAAAATCAGTGGAGAAAGAATTCCACTGAAAACCCCATTGAAAACCACCGGCGAATCGCGGTGAATCACAAACGGCGAATCACCAGCCATTCACTCTTCATTTGCAGCGAATTGTGTCCATTGAATAGGGCAAATTGTTTTTTCTGTGAGAAAATTCGCCAGAAAACAGGCGAATTGCCAGATTTGCTGAAAAAAATGGCGAATCAGAGGCATTGAATACTGGCCATAGAGGGAAGGAGAAAGAGAGAGAGGGGGAAGGAGAGAGAGAGGGGAAGGAGAGAGAGAGAGGGAAGGAGAGAGAGAGAGAGAGGGAAGGAGAGAGAGGGAAGGAGAGAGAGGGAAGGAGAGAGAGGGAAGGAGAGATAGAAGGAGGGAGAGAGGGAAGGAGAAAGAGAGGGAAGGAGAGAGAGAGAGAGAGAAGGAGAGAGAGAGAGAGAGAGAGAGGGAAGGAGAGAGAGAGATGGGGAAGGAGAGAGAGAGATGGGGAAGGAGAGAGAGAGGTAAAGGAGAGAGAGAGAGGGAAGGAGAGAGAGAGAGAGGGAAGGAGAGAGAGGGAAGGAGAGAGAGGGAAGGAGAGATAGAAGGAGAGAGAGAGGGAAGGAGAAAGAGAGGGAAGGAGAGAGAGAGAGAGAGAGAGAGAGAGAAGGAGAGAGAGAGAGAGGGAAGGAGAGAGAGAGATGGGGAAGGAGAGAGAGAGATGGGGAAGGAGAGAGAGAGAGGGAAGGAGAGAGAGGGAAGGAGAGAGAGAAAGGGAGAGAAAGAAGGAGAGAGAGAGGGAAGGAGAGAGAGAGAGAGAGAGAGAGAGAGAGAGAGGGAAGGAGAGAGAGAATCAGGTAAAGGTACCTTCTCCATTCTCCTGACGGTGGTGCATGTTTCTGGGTTCAGCCCCCAGGGCCTCAATCAGTCCTGCTTAGATCTGGGCTGCTGTAGTGGCCTCGGCAGGCCCTGCGCAGCGGCTGCAGGGTGGCGCTTTTCCGCAGGTGGTAGCAGATTAGCTGCTGCAGAGGGGGGCCGGCGGCAAGGATATTTGAGCACTTTGGATGGCAGTGTTGGGGGAAGGTGCCGTGGGGATGCTTCTCCCCGGGGAGCCCTCAATAGCGACTGGTGACAGGAGGCGGGGCTGACACCCGGCGGCAGCTGACGCACACGGTTGCTGGACCTGTCTGCTGCTCAGTGCTGCCGGAAGCTGCTGTGCTCAGGCAAGGTGGGATTTATATTTCTTTGGGGAGGAGGAGCAGGGGTGACGGGGGACACCACTGCATGCAAAAGGGTACTGCCGGGAGCACCTCTAACATAGGAACATCGGGGGCAATGGAGCCAGTGCCCCCTTTAAGGCTGGCGCCCCACTCCATTGCCTCCGGGAGTTCCGCCACTGCTGGTATCTATAGCCCCACTGTAAAGGAAATATTAAAATAAAAACACAAACATGGGTTTTTAAATATTTTATTAAACTGCATTTTGTCTTATCACCCCCCCCCCCCCCCCCCCCCCACCACCACCCCCAGGGCTTCTGCAGCATCTTCACCTGGGGCAGTGGCCTTTTAAGCTTCTTTGCATTGCCGCCGCTTCAGCATCTTCATCTGTGTTCTTCACCTGGGGCGGAGCCATGCATTTAAATTGCTGTGTGGTCCACACACACACACACACACACACACACAGTGATTTACAGGCATTTTCTGAGTGTTTTATTAAAATCGCTCAGAAAATGCCTGAATGTCACCATTTGTGTTGGGCTCATAAGAGTGCGAGTGTGTTTGTGTGTCTTACATGGGAAATTCTGTTGCTTGTGAATCTGTGTGTGTGCATGTTAAGACTGAGGGAGTACATCAGTCTCACGGGTCCTAATTCACACCTGATCGCAGGACAAATTTTTTTCTCAAAATTAGCAAAACCATGTACACTGCAGGTGGAGCTGGTGCAATATGTGCAGACAGAGCTAGATTTAGCTTATTTTGTTTCTGTGCAGGTTAAATACTGTCTGTTTTATTTTTACACTGCATTTTAGATCTATTTTTCAACACACCCCACCTGAATCTAAAGGCCCCCATATTTGGGCCATTGACCCGATTCTGATGGATTGTGCAGAGAAGTTGGCCAAAATCAGATGTGATTAACATACGATTCAATGTGCATCGGATGGGAACTGGAGGTCGGACCGAGGGGCTGGCTGGCAACTTTTAGCCTGGGGGGCAAGTCCAGAGCACTGGTCCATAAGTAACAGCATATCGTTAAATGGAGTTTTTTCATTTACAAAATATGTATTAATTAAAAAAATATTAGGCCTGGAGTTGATTATACCAACTGGAGTATATATATATATATATATATATATATATATATATATATATATATATCTGAAAAAAAGATGAGATGGGCGCCCCCTTGTGCAATACGTTTTTTTTACGTCACAGTGATACCCTTCACCGTTTGTGAGATATACACCCCAATAAAGTTCAGGTGTACCGTTAATAGTGGTCTCCAAACCACTCTGACAGGCGTTTATATAACAGATTTCCAACGTCAGGGAGTTAATATTCTCCTTCTCTGGTTCATCCAAGATTATTCCTCAAAGACAAGTCCTCACATATACAAGAAAATAGGGAATATACTAGTGAAGTATTGCTAAAACATTTATTCTCTTACAAACATGACAAGTAAATTTTGCCCGTACAATGTATAAAAAAGTTTTTTGCTTATCTGGTGAAAACACGTGATCATCGGTCATCAAACACCTCCGAAAAGCACAGAGTCCCCTCAACGCGTTTCGTCCGTGGCCCCTAGGCAGGACTTCCTCAGGAGTGTGACTCTACCAGGTCCTCTGCCCCGTATTTATACCCTAACTGATTATGTGTAAATTGGATGGTCCACGGAGTGGGAATCCCGCCATCGCGGCTCCCCACTTCCGTTTACGGACCTGTGGAACGCAAAAAACGTCACTATCTGACGTCAGCGTGACCCGCACGCATTTTCCTATGTATACAGCGCCTGGATAGCGTATTTTATCGTGTGCACCTCCCGGTGTTTGATTCCAGCGCCTTATCTCTGATGTCAGCGCTACACACACCCTCCTTCTTGGTGTGTGAGCCGCATGCTGTTGTTTCCGGGATCGCGCTATGACACGCGCCAATCTTCCGGTTGTGTGAGCCGCAAGTTGTTGTTTCCGGAAGTGCGCTTGACACGCATAGGGCTTCCGGTTCTCCCGCAGTATATGTATGTGGATACCTGGCTTCCATTGAAATCGTTTTGTATTTCCGTTGCCTAGGTGACTGTTCTCGCTAGTCAACCTTGGTAATGAGCCTTGTTCCGTCTATCCCTATCTATTGGGTTAATTTATCGTGCTCAAGGTGTGGGTATTCGCTTCTCACTCCTGCCGGGGTTTTTAGGTCACAGTGCCCTCCCAACAGTCACTTGAAGTTACTGGCCACATTTGTTCTGTACAATACAAGTATATTGATGCACCATACCACATGAAAAAAATTTTGATCCAAAAAATCCTCATAGTAAAGAAAGGTATACAAGTATAAAAAGGTTATAAAAAATATAAAAAAATTTTTTATATATATATATAAAAAGGTCCCTTATAAGGACAGTCTAAAAACAGCAATTTATAAAAAGAAGGGACAGTTGTCTCATAATCTAGGACTCCTTAAAGCTGATTGAGTTGTAAAACAAACCTACAAGAAAGGTGCTAATTCATAGTTATCATTTAAACCATTTGGTGTTAAAGTGCATAATTCGTGGATCCAGAACATCTCGCGTCTTGATAAGAGGTTGTCTCTGTCCCCTCCCCTAGGGCCCAGAGTAACATGCTCTAAGACCTTAAAGCTTAAATCCTCTGCATTTCCACTATGATGTTGTTTGAAGTGCCTCGGGATTGTGTGATTGTCTGCTTTATTTTTAATCCCTCTCACATGTTCCTGGATTCTCAATTTCAAATTACGTTTCGTCTTGCCGATATATTTCAAATTACATGTGCACTCTAACATGTATATCACGTAGGTGGTGTTACAATTCACTAAACTTTTTAATTTATATGTCTTAGATCCATTGAAGTTACAGAAGTTTCTAAAATCTGGGTTTGCATATCTACAGATGTTGCATCTACTACACTTGAAGAAACCTTTTGTTTGGTCCCAGGGATTAGTAGCTTTTGTTTTCTTCTGTTGTAGCATACTAGGTGCCAGTGAGTCCTTCAGATTCCTAGCTTTCCTAAACACCAGATCTGGCTTACTTGGGAGAATCTTGCACAGTACTGGGTCTGTGTGCAAGATATCCCAATGTTTAACCAGGGTCTTCCGTATGACTTGTTCCTGTGAATTGTACGTTGTGATAAAATTAACTCTGTCCTCTCTTGCATTTTTGGTTTTATACTTCAGGAGATCCTTTCTCTCCAGTTTCCTAGTCTTTTCCACAGCTTCCATTAGAACATTCTCCGGATATTCTCTTTCCATAAACCTCCTTTTATATAGCTCAATTTGTTCCTCACAGTCCGACGTTTCTGTGCAATTCCTCTTTATTCTAGAGAATTGCGAGAGTGGGGTGTTAGTCTTCCACTGTCTTTTATGATTACTTTTAAAATGTACATATGAGTTGGCATCTACTGTTTTTACAAAATTCTTGGTCACTATTTTCTCTCCTTCACCTGCAAGTATCAGGTCAAGGTATTCCACCTCCTTATTACTCGTCTTGTAGGTGAAGGTTAGGTTGTATTCATTCTCTCCTAGGTTCCTCATGAATTCCTCAAAGTCCTCCATGGTTCCGTCCCATATAATCAGTATATCGTCTATATACCTTTTATATAGAGCAATTCGGTCCGCAAAGGGGTTATTTTGATAGATGTTCTTCATCTCCCAGCTCCCCATATGCAAATTTGCAAAACTGGGTGCAAAAACCGTCCCCATTGCCGTCCCACAAATTTGTACATAAAAGAACTCTAGGAACTTGAAATAGTTATGTTCCAAGATGAATCTGATTAGAGTGCAGATAAATTCTCTATGTGATGTCTCTAGGTCTTGATCATTATCCAGAAATTCTCGGCATGATTCTATTCCTTTCTCATGGGAAATTGACGTATACAGTGATTGAATGTCAACTGTAACCCATATGTAACTTTCTTTCCAGGCTATACCTTCTAGAGTTTGCAGCACAGCCGTCGTGTCTTTAATATACGATTTAAGACTAGGTACATACTTCTTGAGGAAGACCTCTACATATTCGGAGAGACCTGCTGTAAGGGAGTCTATCCCCGAGACAATTGGTCTCCCAGGGGGGTTGTTCAGTTTTTTATGTATTTTCGGGAGAAAATAAAATACCGGTATTACCGGATAGTTCTTTATCATATACTGGTACTCCTCTTTATTGATTACCTTTTGGTGTAATGCTCTAACCAAAATTGGTCTTAGTTCATCCAAAAACTCAACTGTTGGATCTTTCGGTAATTTTTTATAGGATTTCTCATCTCCCAGAAGTCTGAACGCTTCATTTTCATAATCTAACCTATTCATTAGGACTAGACCCCCTCCCTTATCTGCATTCTTTAGAATCAATTCTGGATTATTTTTTAAAGTTTTTAGAGCCTGTTTTTCGAAGTTTGTTAAATTCGTACATTTTGGTTTTTTTGTACTCAGGGTCTCCAGGTCTTTTTTTACCAACTCATAGAATAAATCTATTTGTGTACTGCGAGATTCTAGGGGATAAAATTTAGATGTGGGCTTCAGGCCTGATTTAGACATGGGTATTTGTATCTCTAGAGGTATTTTGTCCTTTTCCTTTTTCGCAAAATACCTCTAGAGATACAAATACCCATGTCTAAATCAGGCCTGAAGCCCACATCTAAATTTTATCCCCTAGAATCTCGCAGTACACAAATAGATTTATTCTATGAGTTGGTAAAAAAAGACCTGGAGACCCTGAGTACAAAAAAAACAAAATGTACGAATTTAACAAACTTCGAAAAACAGGCTCTAAAAACTTTAAAAAATAATCCAGAATTGATTCTAAAGAATGCAGATAAGGGAGGGGGTCTAGTCCTAATGAATAGGTTAGATTATGAAAATGAAGCGTTCAGACTTCTGGGAGATGAGAAATCCTATAAAAAATTACCGAAAGATCCAACAGTTGAGTTTTTGGATGAACTAAGACCAATTTTGGTTAGAGCATTACACCAAAAGGTAATCAATAAAGAGGAGTACCAGTATATGATAAAGAACTATCCGGTAATACCGGTATTTTATTTTCTCCCGAAAATACATAAAAAACTGAACAACCCCCCTGGGAGACCAATTGTCTCGGGGATAGACTCCCTTACAGCAGGTCTCTCCGAATATGTAGAGGTCTTCCTCAAGAAGTATGTACCTAGTCTTAAATCGTATATTAAAGACACGACGGCTGTGCTGCAAACTCTAGAAGGTATAGCCTGGAAAGAAAGTTACATATGGGTTACAGTTGACATTCAATCACTGTATACGTCAATTTCCCATGAGAAAGGAATAGAATCATGCCGAGAATTTCTGGATAATGATCAAGACCTAGAGACATCACATAGAGAATTTATCTGCACTCTAATCAGATTCATCTTGGAACATAACTATTTCAAGTTCCTAGAGTTCTTTTATGTACAAATTTGTGGGACGGCAATGGGGACGGTTTTTGCACCCAGTTTTGCAAATTTGCATATGGGGAGCTGGGAGATGAAGAACATCTATCAAAATAACCCCTTTGCGGACCGAATTGCTCTATATAAAAGGTATATAGACGATATACTGATTATATGGGACGGAACCATGGAGGACTTTGAGGAATTCATGAGGAACCTAGGAGAGAATGAATACAACCTAACCTTCACCTACAAGACGAGTAATAAGGAGGTGGAATACCTTGACCTGATACTTGCAGGTGAAGGAGAGAAAATAGTGACCAAGAATTTTGTAAAAACAGTAGATGCCAACTCATATGTACATTTTAAAAGTAATCATAAAAGACAGTGGAAGACTAACACCCCACTCTCGCAATTCTCTAGAATAAAGAGGAATTGCACAGAAACGTCGGACTGTGAGGAACAAATTGAGCTATATAAAAGGAGGTTTATGGAAAGAGAATATCCGGAGAATGTTCTAATGGAAGCTGTGGAAAAGACTAGGAAACTGGAGAGAAAGGATCTCCTGAAGTATAAAACCAAAAATGCAAGAGAGGACAGAGTTAATTTTATCACAACGTACAATTCACAGGAACAAGTCATACGGAAGACCCTGGTTAAACATTGGGATATCTTGCACACAGACCCAGTACTGTGCAAGATTCTCCCAAGTAAGCCAGATCTGGTGTTTAGGAAAGCTAGGAATCTGAAGGACTCACTGGCACCTAGTATGCTACAACAGAAGAAAACAAAAGCTACTAATCCCTGGGACCAAACAAAAGGTTTCTTCAAGTGTAGTAGATGCAACATCTGTAGATATGCAAACCCAGATTTTAGAAACTTCTGTAACTTCAATGGATCTAAGACATATAAATTAAAAAGTTTAGTGAATTGTAACACCACCTACGTGATATACATGTTAGAGTGCACATGTAATTTGAAATATATCGGCAAGACGAAACGTAATTTGAAATTGAGAATCCAGGAACATGTGAGAGGGATTAAAAATAAAGCAGACAATCACACAATCCCGAGGCACTTCAAACAACATCATAGTGGAAATGCAGAGGATTTAAGCTTTAAGGTCTTAGAGCATGTTACTCTGGGCCCTAGGGGAGGGGACAGAGACAACCTCTTATCAAGACGCGAGATGTTCTGGATCCACGAATTATGCACTTTAACACCAAATGGTTTAAATGATAACTATGAATTAGCACCTTTCTTGTAGGTTTGTTTTACAACTCAATCAGCTTTAAGGAGTCCTAGATTATGAGACAACTGTCCCTTCTTTTTATAAATTGCTGTTTTTAGACTGTCCTTATAAGGGACCTTTTTATATATATATAAAAAATTTTTTTATATTTTTTATAACCTTTTTATACTTGTATACCTTTCTTTACTATGAGGATTTTTTGGATCAAAATTTTTTTCATGTGGTATGGTGCATCAATATACTTGTATTGTACAGAACAAATGTGGCCAGTAACTTCAAGTGACTGTTGGGAGGGCACTGTGACCTAAAAACCCCGGCAGGAGTGAGAAGCGAATACCCACACCTTGAGCACGATAAATTAACCCAATAGATAGGGATAGACGGAACAAGGCTCATTACCAAGGTTGACTAGCGAGAACAGTCACCTAGGCAACGGAAATACAAAACGATTTCAATGGAAGCCAGGTATCCACATACATATACTGCGGGAGAACCGGAAGCCCTATGCGTGTCAAGCGCACTTCCGGAAACAACAACTTGCGGCTCACACAACCGGAAGATTGGCGCGTGTCATAGCGCTATCCCGGAAACAACAGCATGCGGCTCACACACCAAGAAGGAGGGTGTGTGTAGCGCTGACATCAGAGATAAGGCGCTGGAATCAAACACCGGGAGGTGCACACGATAAAATACGCTATCCAGGCGCTGTATACATAGGAAAATGCGTGCGGGTCACGCTGACGTCAGATAGTGACGTTTTTTGCGTTCCACAGGTCCGTAAACGGAAGTGGGGAGCCGCGATGGCGGGATTCCCACTCCGTGGACCATCCAATTTACACATAATCAGTTAGGGTATAAATACGGGGCAGAGGACCTGGTAGAGTCACACTCCTGAGGAAGTCCTGCCTAGGGGCCACGGACGAAACGCGTTGAGGGGACTCTGTGCTTTTCGGAGGTGTTTGATGACCGATGATCACGTGTTTTCACCAGATAAGCAAAAAACTTTTTTATACATTGTACGGGCAAAATTTACTTGTCATGTTTGTAAGAGAATAAATGTTTTAGCAATACTTCACTAGTATATTCCCTATTTTCTTGTATATGTGAGGACTTGTCTTTGAGGAATAATCTTGGATGAACCAGAGAAGGAGAATATTAACTCCCTGACGTTGGAAATCTGTTATATAAACGCCTGTCAGAGTGGTTTGGAGACCACTATTAACGGTACACCTGAACTTTATTGGGGTGTATATCTCACAAACGGTGAAGGGTATCACTGTGACGTAAAAAAAACGTATTGCACAAGGGGGCGCCCATCTCATCTTTTTTTCAGATCTCTACCAATACGGTTTCTTTGGACGGGAACCAATAGGAGAGGAGCTGCCACTCCGAAAAAGGGAGGGACTGTGCATCCGTGCGTGAATCACACACACTACTGACTGCCCTTTTGATTGAAGAAAGGGGTTTGATCCTTTGCGCTAGTACCATCATTTACATATATATATATATATATATATATATATATATATATATGGGGTGGTCAGTCTGGCACTCAATATGCTTAAATAGCAGCTACCCGAGTGCCGTCTGGAGCTTTAAGATACCTTTGGCGCAAACACAGGAACACCCGGTAGTCCCAATCTTATACACAGTACCTAAGGTACATAAAGACCTAAACCATCCACCTGGACGCCCAATAATATCGGCACAAAACTCGTTATACCAACCGTTATCAAAATTTCTGGACGGACTATTACAACCCATGATTAAGAAGCAAACTACATATATTCAAGATACCACAGACTTTCTAAACAAACTGAGTACAGTGGGAGAAATCACTGCAGACACCTACCTGGTAGTATCTGACGTGTGTAGCTTATACACTACCATTCCACATAAAGAGGGCCTAAAAGCCATGCAAAATTTTCTGATTAAAGAACAATTCAAAACACTAGACATCACGTTATTTTTACAGTTTTTGGAACTCACATTAAAAAGAAATTATTTTTTATTTGATAGTTCTTTTTATTTACAGATGAATGGTTGTTCTATGGGAAGCAATGTGTCCCCGTCATTCGCCAACCCTTTTATGTTTTCTGAAGAGCACCAGATGTTTTTGAAGATCCAATGACAGCGTCGAAAATACATGCCTATTCCAGATTTATAGACGATTTATTCTTCTTATGGACGGGCAGCGAAACAGAACTACAAAAGCTATTTGAAACTGTAAACAGCCAAAGCTCACCCATCCGGGTAACGTACCAGTATTCGAAAACAAGCATCAATTATCTGAATGTACTTATTACAGCAAAAGAAGGTAAACTACACACATCAATATATACAAAACCCACAGATAAAAACACCCTATTACGTCACAATAGTCATCATCCAAAACCCGTGATTGATGGATTGCCAAGATCACAAATGATCCGTACAGCGAGAATAACCAGTGACGAAAAAACATTACCTGGCACACTAGACAAACTGGTAAACACATTCACAGAAAGAGGGTACGACATATGAAAATTAAAGGAACAAAAAATGGAAGTCCTAAAAATGAAGAGAACGGACCTGTTAACTCACAAGAAAAAAACAGGTGAACCCATTATCCCATGGGTATCTCAGTACAACACCTCCAGTGTGGTTTTACCCAGAGCGTCCAGGGCCCTTTGGCCCATAGTAAAAACAGACACACAACTAAGTAGTATGAAAAATAAAAGACCCATGGTATGCTATACCAGAGGGAAAAACCTAAAAGATCACCTCGTGCATACGGACATTTCGGGCTTTTCCATCCAAGAGAAAACAGCAGGATTCCTAACAAAAAGCCCAGGATGCTACAAGTGTTTAAAATGTACCACCTGCAACCATATGATTACCGGCAATTCATTCGCAAACTCCACAGGGGGTAAAGAATCAAGATCAAGCATGTCCACTAATGTGGTTTACATAATAACATGTCCATGTAAACTCATGTATGTGGGAAAGACCACGTGTATGGTCAGAGAACGGATGGCACAACACCGATCCGCCATAAAAGCGGCACTAACAAAGAAACATTCGGACCAACCGGTGGCGCGTCACTTTCTGGAACAAAGACACACAGTATCAGACCTGAAACACATGGTCATAGATCATATACCCCGAATGACGAGAGGAGGTGACAGAGCTTACTGAAAAATATGGCAAAAGCTGGCGATTCCCTGCAGAAGCCAATGTCACGGATCCCTCCCAGCATGCCCTGCAGCCAGCATGTCTCTCTGCGCATGCGCAGATGGACTCCCGGGTCACAGACCTGGAAGTCCAGTGCTGGCACCGCATCGCAAGGGACAGCTCTTATCGCAAGAGCTGTCCCTTGCGTTAATAACAGCATATGTTACAGCATGCGATGCCAGGCGATAATGGGTGCGGAGGCGATAATGGGCGCGGATGTTACAACATCCCGCCCAAAATGAGGGACAGAATGCTCTATTCCGGCAATTTCTTCTTAATGTATGATTGCCATCACCTGTTTTGAAGCACCTTTCTTATCAATTAACCTGTTCAACACAGAGGATAGCAGTCAAAAATGAAGAGGGAAGTCCAGGAGCAGAGTATTGTGTCCCTACTGGAGAGGGTCATGTTGGGAGGTATGTACCGGTCATTGGGACTCCATGCTGCTCCTGTGGCCCCCGGTGCTAAAAAACATTAACTCACTTTACAGCACAGCAGGCCACAGGAGCAGGAAGCCCTGATGACCGGCAGCACTGCAAGAGCTGATCCCCGGGTGGTAAGTATGATCAGTGATGAGGGGGTCGTGGCACAGGGGAAGGGTTTTATTGTGATGGGGAGGGGGATGTCGACAACTTTGGTAGTGGGGCGATGCTGGTGGCAGAGATGCATGCGCAACACATGCACAGGGTACTTTAAACTAAATATACCCAGATAATGCTGTGGAGGCCCATCATAAGGAGAGAGCTTTCTTGCAAGCTCTGAACCTGTAAGTGATAAATGATACATCCTTGCGTTGAAATTACACAGAGCCGGATTAAGGGGAGGGGCAACAGGGGCTGCAAGGTAATCTGACCCTGTACTTGGGACAGAGGCTGCCCCCCCTCCCCTGGACTGTGCCACCCAGAAATCACTTGCCGTGGTTTCTGTTCTGGCCCGGCAATTGAAACAGTAGATGCCGATGCTCACTCTGTGGCCTTTATTCAGATCTGATCGCAGTACAAATTTTTGGGAAAATGGGCAAATCCATGTGCACTGCAGGTGGGGCAGATGTAACATGTGCAGAGAGAGTTAGATTTGTGTGAGTTATTTTGTTTCTGTGCAGGGTAAATACTGGCTGCATTATTTTTACACTGCAATTTACATTTCAGTTTTAACACACCCCACTCTCTCTGCACATGTTGGGGGAAATTTACTAATGGAAATTTGTAAAAAAAAAATAGGTGTATTTGTATCCAGAAATACACTTATTTTTGACATTTACTATCCCGAAAATACGGCAATTCGTATTCGTATTGATGTGCTATCAATACAAATACGAATTACTGTATTTTCGGGATAGTAAATGTCAAAAATAAGTGTATTTCTGGATACGAATACACCTATTTTTTACAAATTTCCTTTAGTAAATTTCTCCCGTTACATCTGGGGGAAAATTCAGATCTGAATAAGGGCCTGTATGCAGCGCAGGGTGGCTCCCAATCCCCTCATCAGCGACACATGACACATCACATCCATGCCACTGGTGAAGGGACTTAGGGTCTGTGCTGCGCTGTATGCAGAGTGAGCATTGGCAGCTGCTGTTCCAATTGCCGGGCCAGAAACCCATGGCAGTCGGCAGGTGATAACCAGATTGGCACGGTCTTACTTTTAGTGGAGCTCAGCTGTAACTGCGAGCGAGAGGTTTCCAGCACCGGAGGTGCAGCACTGAGGCCTGCGCAGTGTGACCCATAGGTCATGCTGCGCAGGCCGCAGCGCTGCACCTCCTGTGCTGTAACACGCTGTGTCGCACCCGCAGAACCCACTCACCGCCAGATGGTGAGTGACAGTGGCTGAAGCCGCTCATCTTCCAGCCGCACACCGGGTCACACTCACACTGTCCTGTGTGAGAGGTTGGGGGTGCCGCGAGCGGATTCCAGCGCCGGAGGTGCAGCGCTGTGACCTGCGCAGCGTGACCCATAGGTCGCGCTGCACCTCCTGTGCTGTAACACGCGCACTGCCCATCTTCTCCAGTGTCGCGCACCCGTAGTGTCAGTGGCTGAAGCCGCTCATCTTCCGGCCGCACGCCGGATCGGGAACAGCTGGGCACCGTCTGAGCGGGTGCTCAGATGCTACCTGGCAATTTACTATGCAATCCTGAAATCCTGGGATTGGATAGTCCATTTTATGGCCAAATCCCGGGATCCCGCCGATCCTGGGATTGGCCACCCTAATCCTGATATATTGACCCCTAAGTGCTTCCAGTCCATTTTATGTTAGCCACACTGAAAGATGCTCCCTCAGGATAAAGCATTACAAGCCTACAGTTCTATTTAAAAATAATAAAATAATAAATAATTATTTAAATTGTGTCTACCTGCTGCAATCCGAAATATTTTACATTTTAAAGAGATAATTCTATTAACCAAGAAATCTGTAGAAATATATCTAGAGAAAAAGATGTTGACTGTCTACATTGTTTTTGGATGTGGCATCTGTCAGTATAGAATATCCTGCATCTGCCCCATGCCAGGTTATTGGTCGGCTAGGGGGGGGGGGGGGGATTAAGTCCTTTATGGATTTTGGGTAATGTATATAAGAGGGGTGTCCGTGGATGTTCCGGTATCAGAAGTTCAAATATTTTCTCGTTGACTAATCCTGCATCTTTTGCCAATGTCAATGTTTCACGTAGTTCTTTTTCAAATACATGCCTTAGATTTCCTCTTAATTTCGTATATACCCCTGGGACTTGTAGTTGTTTGTAAATCTCTGCTCTGTAATCTGGTAGATTTTGTAGTACAATTGCACCACCTTTATCTGCTGCTCGAATTACCACTTGCTCCAAGGAAGATAGAGTTTTTAATGCAGATCGTTCTTGAGGGGAAAGATTCGCTCGTTGAAGAGGTGCAGCAGAGATGGATTCATTAACATCTTTATCCAATAATCTCATAAATGTCTTAATGCTTGCGTTGTATGACAAAGGATCAAAGGTAGATTTTTGTTGGAAGGGTTTCAGTTGTACAGGTATTAACTCTTGGTTAATTGCTGTAGTACTCTGTTTCACAAAGTGTTCCTTTAATTTAAGTTTTCTGTGTAGTTTAGTCTTTTCTATTTGCCAAGTGAAGCTATCAAAACCTGTGGACGTGATGAACGAAAGACCTTTTGACAAAATGCTGTGTTTACTTTTGGACAGTTCATAAGAAGATAGGTTAATGACTATTTCTTCCCTTTGCCCGCTTTCTTGCCTCGGCCTACTCCTGCAGTTTTGACCTCCCTGTCTGGTGGGTTGTCGTTTCTTTTGGCAATATTCTTGCGGGTTGTTACCCCTAAAGGGATAACTGGGCATCTGCGGCGTACAGTAGGCTCTGAATCAATTGTGCTGTTCTACCATTTCTCTGCCTTCAGAAAAATGGTCTTGACTTATCTCCCAGTTTGTTGCCTGTGAGCCACTGGTAAACACGGTGATTTTCATAGTCCTGTTCGATTTTTTGAAACTTGGTTCTTTTAAATTTGATTAGTTCTTGTTTGTAGACAGCAAGTTGGTTGGTCAATTTGTTCATCCAATCTGTGCCAGGGTCTGTTGTTAGATTGGTCAGATGTGATGCTTTAAAGGTTTTAATTTTTTCAGTAAGTGATGTTACTTCCTTTCTTGATTGGTCAATGACCAGTAGGATCAAATCATATGAACATTTATTGAGGATGGATATCCATTTTGAGCAGAAGAGGGGGTCCATCCTACCAATGGTCGGGCAGTTGTGTACCCGAAAGCCACGGGGGATGCGTTTTGCACGATAATAATCACTAAGTGTGATTCCATGTAGTTCAAAGTCAATGACCTTTTTCTTTAATCGCAATAAGTCTTGGTAGACTGTATCAGGAGGAATAAGTTCGGTTCTGTTGAGTAATTGTTCCTTATGTAGGATGGTGTCAGCTTCCGATTCTGAATAACTGAAAAAGTCTTCAACCGGTATGCTGAATGGGTTGAAGGGTTCCTTGTCTGTTGCCACATTTGATTCTGCCATAGTACAAGATCTAGACCACGAAGGGTCACACTTGTTTCAGTGTCAGCAGAGATGAAGAACGCCAATTGCATAGAAGTCCTGTCAAAATTACCGCGGTTCTGCAGATGGTTTGTAGAAGATAGACAGTCCAATTTGTTGCAAGTGAGTCTGACGGAGGGTATCCAAATAATATAGCGGTGCCTTGTTTAAGGAAATGAACAGGTATAAGTATTCATTCCCACAAATAAACTTGAGACATTGGACAGTATTTCAGAGGACTCTTGGCTAATTACAATTGATGTAACAAGCCTATATACCGTTATCCCTCATAATGAGGGTCTGAATGCGATCAAGAGACTTATGTTGGAAGCTGGCTCATTTGATGGGACTCATATTAACATTTGGTTATCACTGCTTGAATTAATTTTGACTAAGAATTAGTTTCTATTTGATAGCTGTTATTATTTACAAACCCAGGGGTGTGCGATGGGTTCTGCCGTCGCACCGACGTATGCAAATACGTACATGTTTTATGTTGAATTTGAATTGTTCTTTAGAAATAATGATGTTGCTAAGAACATAAAATTATTCACTAGATATATAGACGATCTGTTGATCGTCTGCTCTGGACTCCAGGATGCATTCAAATACTTAATTAATAACCACAACTTGAGTGAAAGCCCAGTTAAATTAACTTATTGCATGGATAAAAAACACGTTAACTTTCTAGATGTTTCAATTTCCATCGAGGATACAAAAATTGTAACTACTGTCTACCACAAAATAACTGACAGAAATTCTCTGTTACATAACAAAAGTTGTCATCCACAGAATCTGAAGAAAGGTTTACCTTTCTCACAGATGCTTCGCATCCAGGGCCGTTTCTAGACAATTTAGCACCCAGGGCGAAGGAAAAAAAATGCGCCCCCCCCCCCCCAATGAAATACATTACATGGTACTGCGGAAATTGTGCGCGCCAGAGGCGCGCG
Source organism: Crinia signifera (assembly GCF_055691185.1). Taxonomy (NCBI): domain Eukaryota; kingdom Metazoa; phylum Chordata; class Amphibia; order Anura; family Myobatrachidae; genus Crinia; species Crinia signifera. Next base: position 172,815,545 of record NC_139217.1, read on the forward strand.
CTGAAATAGGGGGTGTGGCTTAATTTAAAAGGGGGTGTGGCTTAATATAAGGGCGTGGTCTAGCAGGAAGACAATTACCTTACATCACACATTTGCATCCTGCATGACCAGACATTGGTTACCGCAGGAATTGTCATTGTCCTCCCGCACTCAAATTGGCCGGCTGAAGGCCACACAGGGACTTAGTACACCTCACAGATCAAGGCCAAACAATGACAGGCTACTTAAATCATTATACACTATTTATCCGTGATGACAATTACACATTACGCCGCACACCGTGATGACAATTACACATTATGTCACACACCGTTATGACATTTACACATTGTCACACACACCGTGATGACAATTACACATTATGTCGCACACCGTGATGCCCATTAGACCCCACACCGTAATGGCCATTACAAATTATGCCCCACGCGCTGCTGACGCACAACTGATGCCGTTTACTAATATGCCCCCACAGTGCCAGATATGCCCCCACAGCGCCACACATATATACCCCCACAGTGACAGCTATGCCCCCACAGTGCCACACATGCCACCAGTGCCAAATATGCCCCCACAGTGCCAGATATGCCCCCACAGCGCCACAAATATATACCCCCACAGTGCCACACATATGCCCCCACAGTGCCACAGATATATGCCCCCCACAGTGCCAGATATGCCCCCACAGCGCCACATATGCCCCCACAGCGCCACATATGCCCCCACAGCGCCAAATATGCCCCCACAGTGCCACATATGCCCCCACAGTGCCACACTTATGCCCCCATAGTGCCAAACATATGCCCCCACAGTGCCAAACATATGCCCCCACAGTGCCAAATATGCCCCCACAGTGCCACAGATGTATGCCCCCACAGTGCCAAATATGCCTCAACAGTGCCATAGATCTATGCCCCCACAGTGCCAAACTCACTGTTTCTGTGTCTCCCCCTGTGCCATCGCCTCTGCTGCTGCTTCCTTGGGGAGTGCTGCTGCAGCGCTGATTCCTTGGGGAGGGGAGCGGAGCGCATCGCGCTTCTTTCCTTCCCCTTCACTGTGTAGTGTGTACTTGTCTGTCCTGAGCCGTCGCCCATCAGCCATTCATACCCCGCGGGCTGGCTCCTTATTGGCTGCCAGCCCGCGAGCGCTGATAGGCTGACAGCCCAGTGACACACTAAGCGAGGGGGAGGGACAGACGCGCGATGCGTTCCCCTCCCCTCCCTCTGCTTGTGTGTGGACGCCGGGGAGGAGGCTGCTGCGGCGCCTGCGGCATTGGGTAAGCTGCAGGGCGCCCCGGCTGTCAAACAGAGGCGGACAAGCCGTGCGGCGCCCCGGGCTGCTGCACGGCTTGTCCGCCTCTAGAAACGGCCCTGTTCGCATCTATAGAATAAATAGTGACCATACAGTGGCCATTAATCAAATCAATAACTTAATTGAACGTCTAAAAGAGAGAGGTTACTCTGAACAATTATTGCTGGATACAAAAGACAGAGTACTTAAATTAGACCGCAAAACACTTCTTAAAAAAAAAAAAAAGAAAAGAAATTGGAAAATTGCTTCCCATTTGTAAACCGATTTAATACATCCTCCAATTTAATGAACAACAATATAAAGAAATTATGGCCAATCATCCAAACCGATCAAGATTTACAACTCAATAACATTAAATAATGCCCTGCTACTCTAGAGCAAAAAATCTTAAAGATATCCTGGTCAAAACTGATATTTCAGGACTAGGAGAAGAACCTAAAAATTTCCTAAAAATTAAAAAGAATGGATGTTTCAAATGTGGCTGCCCTACATGTAACCACTTAATTGTTGGAGACACTTTTTTTGCACCCACATTCAGGACATAAGTATAAAATCAGGCATCACTTAACCTGTGAAAGTACTTACACTGTCTACCAGATTGTCTGTCCCTAGCTACATAGGCAAGACGCAGAGGAAATTCAAAGAACGAATGGCTGCGCATCGTTCCTCGATCTGTGCAGCACTGCTTAGTGGTAAAAGCGACCAACCAGTCGCCCGGCATTTTGCCGAGGCGAAACATTCTATTGCTAGTTTGAAGTATAGAATGATTGACCAGATACCACCTTTAAGACGCGGCGGAGACCGAGGTCTTATATTACTTAAACGTGAAGCCGAGTGGATATTCCGACTTCAAGTAATTGCACCGAAAGGATTAAATGAAAGCCTTTCTTTGTCCATGTTCTAATACTCTTAGAACAGGCACCTGTCGGTTCGCTCACCACTGGATCTCGTTGCCACTAACTCCCTCTCGGTATTTTCAAGGTTTACTATTCTGAAGGTTTACTGTTTACTTGCAATTATATGCATTATTATTTGTTTCTATTATTGACAATATATACTGATATCTGCTGTCCATACTTTGCTACTATGCACCGAGATGTTTTTTTCCTATTGCTATGATGTTTCTTTGTGTTTTTTGTTGTTGCTATGATGCTATGTCATTATACTGTTGCCATGACTTCTAATCACTTGATTGACGTGCATTGAGTGGATACTCAATGAAGTCACACTTCAGCGCCGGGCCAGGAGCTGGCCAGCGCTGTCTGAACATTTGCACGTGGGTGTGTTGGGGTATAAGGTAAGCTGACTATCTGTAATGTATTTTATCCTGACGAAAATCATAATAGGATTGAAAGGTTGATCAAACTTGCTTGTACAGCGTGATTATTTCATAAATCTGAGTGCCGCAACTCCTGTTGACATATATATATATATATATATATATATATATAGAGGAGGTTTGTAGGGAAGGCACTCCAATCCAGAAGGGCAACTTGCTCCGGTGCCAGTGCCAAAGGACGCGAACGGCCGTTGTATATCAGGGGAAAAGCACGCACCCACGGAGACTGAAATAAGGCTTCACAGACTCAAATAGCTGTCAAACGTTTTCGATGCTTTATTGCATCGTCATCAGGATAACGAGTGTCAGACAAAATCAGCATATATATAGACAAACAAACAATGAACTCACCCCCCGTGCACCAGGTCACCAGCTTCCGGTCAGGTCCAGCACGCCCAGGCGATGACGCGAACAACCAGCTCCGGTTGCCAAGACAACTCTGCAACAAGCGCACCGGCTATGACAGGCGTCTGCTCCCCGCTGCGTCATCATCTCGTCCAGCCAATAGGCGCGCACCACCCCTCCGGTAACCACGGAGACCTGTAGGAAACAACAATACGTGTGTCACATAAAATACATAACAAAGCTTAAAAACAGTGCATCAATGTAAACGGAACATGCACGCAATATATGTAAGCATAGAAAACAATCTTAATGGCCTGAATCAGGCTGTAATAAACATGTGTACTAAGGTAAATATGCCCATAGAGGATGCCATGAGGCACTAGATGACCAAACAAAAAGCTGAACGTATAGTTACATAATCATGAGGCTGTCATAAGAAACAATGGAAGCCAGTAGCCTCGTTTAACCCATTAGGGGACAAAGTACCAAGTCGGTGTATCCACCTAGCCTCTCTTTGTAAGAGGCGTAGTGAACGGTCTCCCCTGCGTACATTATCAGGTTCATGATCAATTATCATGTATTTTAGCATGGAGATGTTATGCCCATTAGTCACAAAATGCCTAGCGACAGGCTGGTCACTCCTGCCGCTGGCAAAAGCTGCTCTCAGAGTAGATTTGTGTCCTGCTATGCGTTCTCTTAGGGTACGGTCGGTTTTACCGACGTACCCGAGCCCACACGGACAGGTAATGAGATATATGATGTACTTAGTAGTACACGTGACCCTGTGTCTAATGGGGATCCTAGCACCCGTGTGGGGATGTGGGAAATCAGCGCCAGTATTGAGTGCCCGACAAACTACACAGTTGAGACACCTAAAGCATCCTTTTCTTAGCTGTAAGAAGGTGTTCTGTACAGAATCAGCCTGTTTCATACCAGTGATGTCTGTTTTCATCACCCAATCCCTGATATTCTTGCCACGTGTGTAGCAAGACATCAGGGTGGTGCTTTTAAGATTAAGGTCGGGATCAGTGCTGACCGTGGGCCACAATTCTCTGGATGTTTTCTGTATGGTCCCACTACAGGTGTTATAGTGGTTGACCCATGGTATCCGTTTAGTAAGGGAAGTTTTATTGCGGGTCTTAAGTGTGTCAGATCGATCACAAGCTAAGGCCCTGTTTTTAGACGCATCAAGCTGAGTGCGTCTATATCCCCTTGCTAGAAAATCAGTGTACATCCTGTTAATATGTTTAACAGCCATATCACGACTGGAGCAGATTCTTATAGCTCTTAAAAATTGTGAATCAGAGAGTGTTCCGATTACCAACAGACAGGTTGACAGTGTGGCCCCTTTAGGGGTTGGTTCCCGTCGCAGACGCGGCGGACCCGTAGACGCACCCGCAGAGGAGGTGAAAGGGAAAGGCAGAGGCAGAGGAAGAGGGCGGGTAGGGAGACCCCCACTCCGTCCGAGGACTTAGTCTTCAATTTGTCTGATCATCCGCTCACGGCCATTGAGGAACAGGTACTCAGGAGAGGCATGTCTTTTGTTCCGACAGTCAGGCTGGATGACATGCAATGGTCCATTGAAAAATACAAACTTGGCCGACAGCTGAGACTTTATGAACATTTTAATGGAACTAAAGCTAATACATGCCCTGATCCTGACGAGGATAGTATACTGATTCCATCTGCATTACAGAGCCTACAGAGAAAATCACGTTTTGATCCTCTGTCCAACAACCCTTCTTTGAAGACCTTTAATCGCCTACTTGACCATCAGACTAAGAGGAATATCGACATACAGTGTCGACAGAAAACTGTATACAACAACATGAATCCTTCTGAACTGCGGGCGCTCAAGGACCTAGCTGGGTACACTGACATTGTGATACGCCCCGCTGACAAAGGCGGGGCAATTGTCATACAGAGTCTTACCGATTACACGGCTGAAATAAACAGGCAATTGAGTGATGGTAACGTGTATCGACGTTTGCCACAGGACCCGACGTTGATCTTTGCAAAACGATTGGAAACACGTTTACAACTGGCTGTATCTGATGGAGTTATCTCCAAAAAACTCATGACAGCACTCATCAATGTGGCACCAGTGGTCCCTATTATCTACACGTTGCCTAAGATACACAAATCTACCAGCAATCCCCCAGGACGCCCGATAATATCGGCCCGTAATGGACTTTTTCACAAAGTATCTACATACCTGGACTCCATCTTACAACCGTGTATACAGAATCATCCTAGATACCTGCAGGATACGACCTCTTTTCTCAACAAACTTCTACAGATGGACACTATTCCTATTGGCTCCATCCTATGCAGTCTGGATATATCCAGTCTGTATACTGTGATCCCCAACTTGGAGGGCATACAGGCTGTCGCAAGATTGATTAATGGTAGTACGCACTATACGGGCCCTGATGTGGACTTGGTTATTGATTTATTAGAAATGGTACTTACCTGCAACTATTTTCTATTTGACGGCATGTTTTTCCTACAGGCGTCAGGCTGTGCGATGGGGTCCAATGTGGCCCCATCGTACGCTAACGCTTACATGTTTAGCGTTGAGGATGACATCATGTTCAGTAATCATGTTTTTTCTACTAATGCATTAATGTATGAACGGTACATTGATGACCTGTTCTTGGTTTGGACAGGTGATCAATTGACATTGGAGGAGTTTATCAGATCACACAACGCTTCTGGACACCCGGTACAGTTTACTCACAACATGAGCACCAGCAGTGTTAATTACCTGGATGTACAGGTGACACTGAGTGAGGGTAAAATAGACACTGAAATCTATCGTAAAGATACTGACAGGAACACCACCTTGCATGCGGCCAGTTTCCATCCTGACAAACTTAAATATTCTTTGCCCTATTCCCAATTTTTAAGAGCTATAAGAATCTGCTCCAGTCGTGATATGGCTGTTAAACATATTAACAGGATGTACACTGATTTTCTAGCAAGGGGATATAGACGCACTCAGCTTGATGCGTCTAAAAACAGGGCCTTAGCTTGTGATCGATCTGACACACTTAAGACCCGCAATAAAACTTCCCTTACTAAACGGATACCATGGGTCAACCACTATAACACCTGTAGTGGGACCATACAGAAAACATCCAGAGAATTGTGGCCCACGGTCAGCACTGATCCCGACCTTAATCTTAAAAGCACCACCCTGATGTCTTGCTACACACGTGGCAAGAATATCAGGGATTGGGTGATGAAAACAGACATCACTGGTATGAAACAGGCTGATTCTGTACAGAACACCTTCTTACAGCTAAGAAAAGGATGCTTTAGGTGTCTCAACTGTGTAGTTTGTCGGGCACTCAATACTGGCGCTGATTTCCCACATCCCCACACGGGTGCTAGGATCCCCATTAGACACAGGGTCACGTGTACTACTAAGTACATCATATATCTCATTACCTGTCCGTGTGGGCTCGGGTACGTCGGTAAAACCGACCGTACCCTAAGAGAACGCATAGCAGGACACAAATCTACTCTGAGAGCAGCTTTTGCCAGCGGCAGGAGTGACCAGCCTGTCGCTAGGCATTTTGTGACTAATGGGCATAACATCTCCATGCTAAAATACATGATAATTGATCATGAACCTGATAATGTACGCAGGGGAGACCGTTCACTACGCCTCTTACAAAGAGAGGCTAGGTGGATACACCGACTTGGTACTTTGTCCCCTAATGGGTTAAACGAGGCTACTGGCTTCCATTGTTTCTTATGACAGCCTCATGATTATGTAACTATACGTTCAGCTTTTTGTTTGGTCATCTAGTGCCTCATGGCATCCTCTATGGGCATATTTACCTTAGTACACATGTTTATTACAGCCTGATTCAGGCCATTAAGATTGTTTTCTATGCTTACATATATTGCGTGCATGTTCCGTTTACATTGATGCACTGTTTTTAAGCTTTGTTATGTATTTTATGTGACACACGTATTGTTGTTTCCTACAGGTCTCCGTGGTTACCGGAGGGGTGGTGCGCGCCTATTGGCTGGACGAGATGATGACGCAGCGGGGAGCAGACGCCTGTCATAGCCGGTGCGCTTGTTGCAGAGTTGTCTTGGCAACCGGAGCTGGTTGTTCGCGTCATCGCCTGGGCGTGCTGGACCTGACCGGAAGCTGGTGACCTGGTGCACGGGGGGTGAGTTCATTGTTTGTTTGTCTATATATATGCTGATTTTGTCTGACACTCGTTATCCTGATGACGATGCAATAAAGCATCGAAAACGTTTGACAGCTATTTGAGTCTGTGAAGCCTTATTTCAGTCTCCGTGGGTGCGTGCTTTTCCCCTGATATACAACGGCCGTTCGCGTCCTTTGGCACTGGCACCGGAGCAAGTTGCCCTTCTGGATTGGAGTGCCTTCCCTACAAACCTCCTCTACTTTGCATCTGCACGCTGTGTGCACTATTGCTGGGAAGACGGCACCCTCACCATTTACTACAGCACACTGTGAATCATCTTTTTGTGCTTTAAATCTGTCCATAGTATGACAGAAACGGAACATGAGAATCTAGCACTCCTCACACAAGGAAGTTTGCTAACATTCTCAGAAGCAGAGGCTGAGGCCATATATTTTGACCAACAATTTGCTGATGATACTGAACCTGTCCCTTTAAGTTATTTGTACAAGGATTGGGTGCGTTTGAAACAAAAAGAGGTGGACTTCCTTTATCATGGGATCACATTGAGTGGATACCACAAGGACAAGCGCATACCACGGGGGTTCAGGATAAAAAACTCTCCTACTATTGTCCGCTTCAATTCTCTATTCTGTAAAAGGTGGATTGCGGTGCTTAATAAGTGCAGTTTTGACTTATTACTCCTCGTCATTGAGGAATCAGCCCGTGAGCTGAATATTGCACAAGATAAAACCAAGGCGTTTGAGCAACAACACCTATCTACTTTTCAGCTTGACACTACACAGGATTGGGCCAATAAATTGGAGGCACAAATCAGCAAGTACAAAAGAGATTTGATGATCTTTAAGAAAGAGAAGCTCAATAAAGTTATCGCTGATTACGAGCATAACAGGGTTTATCAGTGGGTCTCAAACAGTGAGCGACAGAGGGCACGTTACAGACGGCCTAGAGACTACAGACAGTTATGGCAGTCTGACTCATCACAAGAGGCGGGGACTAATAGTGAATCAGAGAGTGTTCCGATTACCAACAGACAGGTTGACAGTGTGGCCCCTTTAGGGGTTGGTTCCCGTCGCAGACGCGGCGGACCCGTAGACGCACCCGCAGAGGAGGTGAAAGGGAAAGGCAGAGGCAGAGGAAGAGGGCGGGTAGGGAGACCCCCACTCCGTCCGAGGACTTAGTCTTCAATTTGTCTGATCATCCGCTCACGGCCATTGAGGAACAGGTACTCAGGAGAGGCATGTCTTTTGTTCCGACAGTCAGGCTGGATGACATGCAATGGTCCATTGAAAAATACAAACTTGGCCGACAGCTGAGACTTTATGAACATTTTAATGGAACTAAAGCTAATACATGCCCTGATCCTGACGAGGATAGTATACTGATTCCATCTGCATTACAGAGCCTACAGAGAAAATCACGTTTTGATCCTCTGTCCAACAACCCTTCTTTGAAGACCTTTAATCGCCTACTTGACCATCAGACTAAGAGGAATATCGACATACAGTGTCGACAGAAAACTGTATACAACAACATGAATCCTTCTGAACTGCGGGCGCTCAAGGACCTAGCTGGGTACACTGACATTGTGATACGCCCCGCTGACAAAGGCGGGGCAATTGTCATACAGAGTCTTACCGATTACACGGCTGAAATAAACAGGCAATTGAGTGATGGTAACGTGTATCGACGTTTGCCACAGGACCCGACGTTGATCTTTGCAAAACGATTGGAAACACGTTTACAACTGGCTGTATCTGATGGAGTTATCTCCAAAAAACTCATGACAGCACTCATCAATGTGGCACCAGTGGTCCCTATTATCTACACGTTGCCTAAGATACACAAATCTACCAGCAATCCCCCAGGACGCCCGATAATATCGGCCCGTAATGGACTTTTTCACAAAGTATCTACATACCTGGACTCCATCTTACAACCGTGTATACAGAATCATCCTAGATACCTGCAGGATACGACCTCTTTTCTCAACAAACTTCTACAGATGGACACTATTCCTATTGGCTCCATCCTATGCAGTCTGGATATATCCAGTCTGTATACTGTGATCCCCAACTTGGAGGGCATACAGGCTGTCGCAAGATTGATTAATGGTAGTACGCACTATACGGGCCCTGATGTGGACTTGGTTATTGATTTATTAGAAATGGTACTTACCTGCAACTATTTTCTATTTGACGGCATGTTTTTCCTACAGGCGTCAGGCTGTGCGATGGGGTCCAATGTGGCCCCATCGTACGCTAACGCTTACATGTTTAGCGTTGAGGATGACATCATGTTCAGTAATCATGTTTTTTCTACTAATGCATTAATGTATGAACGGTACATTGATGACCTGTTCTTGGTTTGGACAGGTGATCAATTGACATTGGAGGAGTTTATCAGATCACACAACGCTTCTGGACACCCGGTACAGTTTACTCACAACATGAGCACCAGCAGTGTTAATTACCTGGATGTACAGGTGACACTGAGTGAGGGTAAAATAGACACTGAAATCTATCGTAAAGATACTGACAGGAACACCACCTTGCATGCGGCCAGTTTCCATCCTGACAAACTTAAATATTCTTTGCCCTATTCCCAATTTTTAAGAGCTATAAGAATCTGCTCCAGTCGTGATATGGCTGTTAAACATATTAACAGGATGTACACTGATTTTCTAGCAAGGGGATATAGACGCACTCAGCTTGATGCGTCTAAAAACAGGGCCTTAGCTTGTGATCGATCTGACACACTTAAGACCCGCAATAAAACTTCCCTTACTAAACGGATACCATGGGTCAACCACTATAACACCTGTAGTGGGACCATACAGAAAACATCCAGAGAATTGTGGCCCACGGTCAGCACTGATCCCGACCTTAATCTTAAAAGCACCACCCTGATGTCTTGCTACACACGTGGCAAGAATATCAGGGATTGGGTGATGAAAACAGACATCACTGGTATGAAACAGGCTGATTCTGTACAGAACACCTTCTTACAGCTAAGAAAAGGATGCTTTAGGTGTCTCAACTGTGTAGTTTGTCGGGCACTCAATACTGGCGCTGATTTCCCACATCCCCACACGGGTGCTAGGATCCCCATTAGACACAGGGTCACGTGTACTACTAAGTACATCATATATCTCATTACCTGTCCGTGTGGGCTCGGGTACGTCGGTAAAACCGACCGTACCCTAAGAGAACGCATAGCAGGACACAAATCTACTCTGAGAGCAGCTTTTGCCAGCGGCAGGAGTGACCAGCCTGTCGCTAGGCATTTTGTGACTAATGGGCATAACATCTCCATGCTAAAATACATGATAATTGATCATGAACCTGATAATGTACGCAGGGGAGACCGTTCACTACGCCTCTTACAAAGAGAGGCTAGGTGGATACACCGACTTGGTACTTTGTCCCCTAATGGGTTAAACGAGGCTACTGGCTTCCATTGTTTCTTATGACAGCCTCATGATTATGTAACTATACGTTCAGCTTTTTGTTTGGTCATCTAGTGCCTCATGGCATCCTCTATGGGCATATTTACCTTAGTACACATGTTTATTACAGCCTGATTCAGGCCATTAAGATTGTTTTCTATGCTTACATATATTGCGTGCATGTTCCGTTTACATTGATGCACTGTTTTTAAGCTTTGTTATGTATTTTATGTGACACACGTATTGTTGTTTCCTACAGGTCTCCGTGGTTACCGGAGGGGTGGTGCGCGCCTATTGGCTGGACGAGATGATGACGCAGCGGGGAGCAGACGCCTGTCATAGCCGGTGCGCTTGTTGCAGAGTTGTCTTGGCAACCGGAGCTGGTTGTTCGCGTCATCGCCTGGGCGTGCTGGACCTGACCGGAAGCTGGTGACCTGGTGCACGGGGGGTGAGTTCATTGTTTGTTTGTCTATATATATGCTGATTTTGTCTGACACTCGTTATCCTGATGACGATGCAATAAAGCATCGAAAACGTTTGACAGCTATTTGAGTCTGTGAAGCCTTATTTCAGTCTCCGTGGGTGCGTGCTTTTCCCCTGATATATATATATATATATATATATATAGCAAGATAAACGGCGTAGACGGCACTCAAAACGGGGATTTGTAATCCAGGTAAATAAGCTCACACCGCAACAAGCTTAAGGTGCTAACAGTTTCGGAATGATTTATTCCTTCATCAGAGTACAATACAAACATGAACACGCACTTACCTAAGTAAGCTTCCCTCCACCTTCCCCACCACCGTGGACTCCAGTGTCCCAGCGAGAGTGACCAGGGGTGACGTCATCGGCGCCGCGCCCCGCATCAGCTCAAGCGGGTATCCATTGAGACCTAACAAACAAAAGATAAAAAAGCAGGATTGTGAATGGAGCGGTCGCAAACTTAGGAAGGGAAGTAATTATAACAACATACTTTTAGCTGCCGCATGCAGCATGCCAATGAGGCCAAAATCATACCTAATGCATGAGGAGGGTAAAGAAAGATCAAAACAGCAGATAGATACGTATCACTGATAATGCAAAGCATGTGTGAAGCAGAAAGCCAGCGGAGGGATAGCAGACATGTAGGTTCAAAGATAACAATTCAAAGAGAGATATTCATTTAACCCCGCTGGGGCAATGGTGTTCAATCTGAATATCCATGCAGCTTCATGCTGCAGTAACAGTTTCTGGCGGTCACCTCCTCTCTTGGGGGGGGATACCTGCTCGATCATCCAGTAGCGTAAAGAGGGCAAAGTATGTTTGTATTCCTTAAAATGGCGAGCCACCGGTTGGTCTGATGTGGCACCCTCCAATGCCAATTTGATGGAGGATCGGTGGGCTGCCATCCGTTCTTTAAAGGTTCTGGACGTTTTGCCCACGTAGAGGAGTCCGCAGGGACAGCGTATCGCATATACAACGAATCTGCTATTACATCCCAATACTTGCTTTATGCTGATCCTCTTCCCGGAGTGGGGATGTTTAAAGGCATTGCCCGTTTCCAAAAACTGACAGGTGATGCACCCCGTACAGCGGTAATTACCTGGTTTCTTCGTCAGAAAGTGGCCACCAGGTTTATTGCCCATACCATGGACATCACTTTTAAAGAGATAGTTTCTCAAGTTTCTGCCCCTCTTATAACAGGGCATGACTGTGGCTGATTTCAATTGCGGTAGATCAGGATCCTCAGATATTAGAGGCCAGAATTTTCTCGCTGTGCCAACAATCTCTTTGCTGTAGGTAGAGAACGTATTGATGAAGGGTATCCGTCCCTCTGGGATTAATTTAGCCGTATTTGACTTCAAGGTATCACTCCTTCTCATTTGCAGCGCTCGGTTTTTGGCTGTTTTTTATTGATGAATGTCATAGCCACGTAGGATGAATTTCTCCATCATAATGTCCATCTTTATCTCCGCATCTGTGTCTGAGCTACAGATACGCCTGACACGCAGGAATTGGGAGAATGGAAGTCCTCTCTTTAGAGATGGAGGGTGGTGACTGGATGCTGTTAGCAGGTTATTGCGGTCAGTAGGTTTCTGGTACAGGGTGGTGGTTAAGTCGGACCCCGATATCCCAATGAGGACATCTAGGTAGTGTATGCTATCACAGCTGTGTTCAGAAGTAAACTTGATGTTCTCATCCAAACCATTCAATCCCTCTAGAGTGGAAAGCAGCAGATCTTGAGGTCCAGTCCATATCATCAGGACATCATCTATGTATCTCTGATACAATGCAAGATGTTCACAGATGCCTGGCCGAGATAGTAATATATCTTTCTCCACCTCAAACATAAAGGCGTTTGCGTAGGTTGGAGCCACGCAACTGCCCATGGCACAGCCCCGTAGTTGTAGATAAAATGCCCCGTCGAATTGAAAATAATTGCGAGTAAGGGTGCACTCCAGCAATTGCAGATAGAAACTGACATCAGGGCCATTATACTTATTGCTGCTCACTATCAGTCTGCGCGTGGCCTCTAAACCTCTCTGGTGAGGTATGTTGGTATATAGACTGACAACATCCATAGTACAAAGGATGCTGCCAGTTGGTAGTGAGGTCAGTGCTTGCAGTTTTAGTATAAGACTTGTGGTGTCCTTCAAGTATGTAGTTTGTTCTTGTACTACAGGTTGCAAATAAGCGTCCAAATACTGCGAGACTGAATAGTACAAGGAGCCCCTCGCAGATATAATGGGGCGACCTGGTGGATGACTGGAATCTTTGTGCAGTTTGGGGAGTGTATATAGTAGTGGGATGGATGGATTAGTTGTTCTGAGAGCTTCCATGCAATACTGGGAAATGACACCTCTGCCGACTGCCTCTTCCAAAATCAAATCAAGTTCTTTCTTGAATTCTGTAGTGGGATCATGTGTTAATTTGCGATAGACCTCAGTGTCATTCAGTTGTTTATAAATGTCTTTTTTATAAAAATCCAAATCCATAACCACTACAGCTCCCCCCTTGTCTGCGGGTCTTATAATAATGTCTTCATAGCGGCTCAGATCCCTGAGCGCCTTGAACTCCGAAGTTGACATGTTGAGAGTGTTAGATTTCTGCTCCACTGATGCTTTAGCATCTAGGATTTTATTGTAGCTTTTGATGGACATACTCGAGGATACAGGATCAAACAGGGAGGCTGTGCGAATGGCTGATGGTAATAAACGAGGAATGGCTACTGTGTCACCAAAATGTTCCTTCAGGCGCAGGGTTCTGCCAAATTTATGTGCTTCGATTTTGCTGGTAAGGGGATTATGCAGGTTAGTAGGGACAAACGACAATCCCCGATTGAGGACTGCCATTTCTGTGTCCGATAGCGCCCTAGATGATATATTGTATACTAGGGTTTCAGAGGCCCCCTTGCTTTTGAGGATCCTCTTCCACTGCCCCCCTCTCCGAGACCGGGCTCTAGAGTGCCGGGTCTTGCCCGGGTCTTTGCCCCTAAAGGGGGTTTACGTTGGTCTGTGGTTGTAGCAGCGGTTGGATGGTCTGTGTCCGATGAATTGGCTGATGTGTCAGTCTCAAGATTTTTCTGACGCCAGGTGCGAGCCCTCCTGCGAGTTTGCTGCGGGTGTTGCCTGGTATTCGGATTATTCACCCACTCGTACACTTTATGTTCAGTGTAATCTCTACGTACAACCGTAACTTTGTCCCGTTTAAACTTAATCAGGTCAGATTGATATTTAGATATCTGTTCCTGAATTTTGGACACCCAATCGGCAGATTTATCGCTCACTAGAGTGGGTAGATGCAAATGCTCGAAGCCAGCAATCTTTTCTTTGGTTACCCTTAATTCCCTTCCAGCCTCCTCTCTAACGAGGAGCATTAAATCAAAGGATGCCTTGTTTAAAATTGCTGCCCAACGCCTGCAGAATTCCAAGTTGTGCCTTCCCAATGTCGGTATATTTTTGATTCTGAAGCCTCTCGATATCAGTTTCTCTCTATAGTAATCAGAGAGCGTTATTCCATGCAGCATATAATCGATCTCTTTTTTCTTCATGCGAAGCAATTGTGTATACAATCTTTCAGGAGATTCATCCCCACCAGTAGTGGCTAGATTCTGTTGAAATAATATTTGGTCAGCATCCGACTCTGAGAAACTTAGAACTTGTCCAGGGACAAGTTGAATCTTGGTATAGCCACTGGTACTTTGCGATTCCATAGACACTGTGTAGACAACACCGGTGAAGTGATGGATGGTAACTCACGAAAACGGGATTGCAGGGTGCCTTGTAAAGGATCCTACCAGCAGATGCAGGTAGTGGATATATACTGGAGATATAACCGGCACTCCATAAAACATAGAACCAATGACCCCTGGTGCCTTTCAAACAAATATGCAGCAAGATAAACGGCGTAGACGGCACTCAAAACGGGGATTTGTAATCCAGGTAAATAAGCTCACACCGCAACAAGCGGTTTCGGAATGATTTATTCCTTCATCAGAGTACAATACAAACATGAACACGCACTTACCTAAGTAAGCTTCCCTCCACCTTCCCCACCACCGTGGACTCCAGTGTCCCAGCGAGAGTGACCAGGGGTGACGTCATCGGCGCCACGCCCCGCATCAGCTCAAGCGGGTATCCATGGAGACCTAACAAACAAAAGATAAAAAAGCAGGATTGTGAATGGAGCGGTCGCAAACTTAGGAAGGGAAGTAATTATAACAACATACTTTTAGCTGCCGCATGCAGCATGCCAATGAGGCCAAAATCATACCTAATGCATGAGGAGGGTAAAGAAAGATCAAAACAGCAGATATCTAAATTCAGGAACAGATATCTAAATATCAATCTGACCTGATTAAGTTTAAACGGGACAAAGTTACGGTTGTACGTAGAGATTACACTGAACATAAAGTGTACGAGTGGGTGAATAATCCGAATACCAGGCAACACCCGCAGCAAACTCGCAGGAGGGCTCGCACCTGGTGTCAGAAAAATCTTGAGACTGACACATCAGCCAATTCATCGGACACAGACCATCCAACCGCTGCTACAACCACAGACCAACGTAAACCCCCTTTAGGGGCAAAGACCCGGGCAAGACCCGGCACTCTAGAGCCCGGTCTCGGAGAGGGGGGCAGTGGAAGAGGATCCTAGTATACAATATATCATCTAGGGCGCTATCGGACACAGAAATGGCAGTCCTCAATCGGGGATTGTTGTTTGTCCCTACTAACCTGCATAATCCCCTTACCAGCAAAATCGAAGCACATAAATTTGGCAGAACCCTGCGCCTGAAGGAACATTTTGGTGACACAGTAGCCATTCCTCGTTTATTACCACCAGCCATTCGCACAGCCTCCCTGTTTGATCCTGTATCCTCGAGTATGTCCATCAAAAGCTACAATAAAATCCTAGATGCTAAAGCATCAGTGGAGCAGAAATCTAACACTCTCAACATGTCAACTTCGGAGTTCAAGGCGCTCAGGGATCTGAGCCGCTATGAAGACATTATTATAAGACCCGCAGACAAGGGGGGAGCTGTAGTGGTTATGGATTTGGATTTTTATAAAAAAGACATTTATAAACAACTGAATGACACTGAGGTCTATCGCAAATTAACACATGATCCCACTACAGAATTCAAGAAAGAACTTGATTTGATTTTGGAAGAGGCAGTCGGCAGAGGTGTCATTTCCCAGTATTGCATGGAAGCTCTCAGAACAACTAATCCATCCATCCCACTACTATATACACTCCCCAAACTGCACAAAGATTCCAGTCATCCACCAGGTCGCCCCATTATATCTGCGAGGGGCTCCATGTACTATTCAGTCTCGCAGTATTTGGATGCTTATTTGCAACCTGTAGTACAAGAACAAACTACATACTTGAAGGACACCACAAGTCTTATACTAAAACTGCAAGCACTGACCTCACTACCAACTGGCAGCATCCTTTGTACTATGGATGTTGTCAGTCTATATACCAACATACCTCACCAGAGAGGTTTAGAGGCCACGCGCAGACTGATGGTGAGCAGCAATAAGTATAATGGCCCTGATGTCAGTTTCTATCTGCAATTGCTGGAGTGCACCCTTACTCGCAATTATTTTCAATTCGACGGGGCATTTTATCTACAACTACGGGGCTGTGCCATGGGCAGTTGCGTGGCTCCGACCTACGCAAACGTCTTTATGTTTGAGGTGGAGAAAGATATATTACTATCTCGGCCAGGCATCTGTGAACATCTTGCATTGTATCAGAGATACATAGATGATGTCCTGATGATATGGACTGGACCTCAAGATCTGCTGCTTTCCACTCTAGAGGGATTGAATGGCTCGGATGAAAACATCAAGTTTACTTCTGAACACAGCTGTGATAGCATACACTACCTAGATGTCCTCATTGGGATATCGGGGTCCGACTTAACCACCACCCTGTACCAGAAACCTACTGACCGCAATAACCTGCTAACAGCATCCAGTCACCACCCTCCATCTCTAAAGAGAGGACTTCCATTCTCCCAATTCCTGCGTGTCAGGCGCATCTGTAGCTCAGACACAGATGCGGAGATAAAGATGGACATTATGATGGAGAAATTCATCCTACGTGGCTATGACATTCATCAATTAAAAACAGCCAAAAACCGAGCGCTGCAAATGAGAAGGAGTGATACCTTGAAGTCAAATACGGCTAAATTAATCCCAGAGGGACGGATACCCTTCATCAATACGTTCTCTACCTACAGCAAAGAGATTGTTGGCACAGCGAGAAAATTCTGGCCTCTAATATCTGAGGATCCTGATCTACCGCAATTGAAATCAGCCACAGTCATGCCCTGTTATAAGAGGGGCAGAAACTTGAGAAACTATCTCTTTAAAAGTGATGTCCATGGTATGGGCAATAAACCTGGTGGCCACTTTCTGACGAAGAAACCAGGTAATTACCGCTGTACGGGGTGCATCACCTGTCAGTTTTTGGAAACGGGCAATGCCTTTAAACATCCCCACTCCGGGAAGAGGATCAGCATAAAGCAAGTATTGGGATGTAATAGCAGATTCGTTGTATATGCGATACGCTGTCCCTGCGGACTCCTCTACGTGGGCAAAACGTCCAGAACCTTTAAAGAACGGATGGCAGCCCACCGATCCTCCATCAAATTGGCATTGGAGGGTGCCACATCAGACCAACCGGTGGCTCGCCATTTTAAGGAATACAAACATACTTTGCCCTCTTTACGCTACTGGATGATCGAGCAGGTATCCCCCCCCCAAGAGAGGAGGTGACCGCCAGAAACTGTTACTGCAGCATGAAGCTGCATGGATATTCAGATTGAACACCATTGCCCCAGCGGGGTTAAATGAATATCTCTCTTTGAATTGTTATCTTTGAACCTACATGTCTGCTATCCCTCCGCTGGCTTTCTGCTTCACACATGCTTTGCATTATCAGTAATACGTATCTATCTGCTGTTTTGATCTTTCTTTACCCTCCTCATGCATTAGGTATGATTTTGGCCTCATTGGCATGCTGCATGCGGCAGCTAAAAGTATGTTGTTATAATTACTTCCCTTCCTAAGTTTGCGACTGCTCCATTCACAATCCTGCTTTTTTATCTTTTGTTTGTTAGGTCTCCATGGATACCCGCTTGAGCTGATGCGGGGCGCGGCGCCGATGACGTCACCCCTGGTCACTCTCGCTGGGACACTGGAGTCCACGGTGGTGGGGAAGGTGGAGGGAAGCTTACTTAGGTAAGTGCGTGTTCATGTTTGTATTGTACTCTGATGAAGGAATAAATCATTCCGAAACTGTTAGCACCTTAAGCTTGTTGCGGTGTGAGCTTATTTACCTGGATTACAAATCCCCGTTTTGAGTGCCGTCTACGCCGTTTATCTTGCTGCATATTTGTTTGAAAGGCACCAGGGGTCATTGGTTCTATGTTTTATGGAGTGCCGGTTATATCTCCAGTATATATATATATATATATATATATATATATATATATATATTAAACACCCACCCTGCAGTTACCCATTGACCAAGTTTATACTGCCTTTACTCTGTGCTTTGACAGTGCAATATTCTCCCGTGCAGTTTGTGGCCAGTAATAACAAGTGGGAGGGGCCCCCCATCTAAAGTTAACCGGGCCCCGAAGGGGAGGGTTTGAGGAAGATAGAGATTCTAGGGATAAGAGAGAGACATTGAAGAGAAAGGGTGGGATGTACTAAGCAATTGCGGTACTCATTGATACTAATCGCATATGTACTAACATATGTGATTAATATTTCACTGGGAAGTACTGCTGCAAGGGAGGTGGAGGTCACTAGGTCCAGGCAGCACAGCAGGAGGCTTCCCAGACAGCAGATGAGGGGAGGGGGGGCGGCATGGGTGGTGCAGGCCGGTGTGGGGCAAAAAGAAGCATGTAGGTTTTTATATTTTATAGCGTAACCCCAGAAAAAGCTGGCACTACCCTCTGAGTCTAAAACACAGTGGTCCCGCATTTGTCCTTGCCAGAAAGAGAAGGTGGGAGTGATAGATGGGGAGGGAGAGACATGGGGTCAGAGACAGATGAGAGAGAGATGTGGGGAGAAAGAGATGGGTGAAGGCAATGGGGGAAGGGGAGTAAGAGAAAAATTGCAGGAAAGAGATGGAGGGGGGGGGGGGAGGGCACGCAGCTGTGTTATTTTTCCTCATATATTACTGTGCTATATACCCTACTGTAAATAACAACTATAATCCCCATTTCAGTGTGTGCAGGGTGTTGATAATTAAATTAATGCCGCCTCCTTATACCATCCCTGCTGTTATGTTTGCCGCTAGGCACAGAGTGCAGGTAACAGGAGGCAGGGAACGGGTGGTCAGGCGGGAGCCCGTAGCCAGGACCGCCGGTTAGGACGGCCACAGCGAACCCTATACTAACTCTGTTTGTCAATCTCCTCCAGAACTAGAGGGACATAGGGAAGGGACTGTGCTTGAACGCCCCGCTCCGACCTCCGCTCACGGAGATGACGGTCAATTTTTATCGCCAGTTCCATCAGTTTATCAAGGGAACTAGGTACAGGGTACTGGATAAGGCCACAGCGGAACTGACTCCGTAGAGCAGGATCATTCCATCCGCAATCATTTGACCAACGGCGGAATTCGGTACAATATACCTCCGCCGGGTCTTTCCTTTGTTTAAGGGCTCGAAGATGTCTCCGCAGAAGCCTCTCTATCGGGGTCGTCGTACAACAAACCTAATGAACTAAAAAAGCTGTCAACCTGAGAACAAGACCGGCATGTCGGAAGGAAGCCCAAATGCCCACGTCTGAGGGTCC
This sequence comes from Crinia signifera, assembly GCF_055691185.1. NCBI lineage: Eukaryota > Metazoa > Chordata > Amphibia > Anura > Myobatrachidae > Crinia > Crinia signifera. Next base: position 172,835,479 of record NC_139217.1, read on the forward strand.
CCCTGTAATAAAGACATACTGTAACCAAGCCTACCCGCTGAGACTCTGAACTGGATGACCGGGGTCGAAGTCGGAAATACAACTTACAACTCTCCCTAAAGTTGAAAAAAGGTTCACCTTTGGTTCCAACACCCCTGAATCTGGAGGACGCATCCTCTGCTCCTGGGAAGCTACCTTTAGAGACAGATCCCGGACCATTTGGGTTAGCCCCTGGAGTTGATCCGAGAAAGTCTGAGGAGTAGGATTCATAGTACTCCAATGGCAATTCCAAACGAGAAATTGTTATATAAATCCTTTTTATATAACCTGTAGGGCCGATTATAATGTTATGTTTGCCGCTAGGCACAGAGTACAGGTAACAGGAGGCAGGGAACGGGAGGTCAGGCGTGAGCCCGTAGCCGGGACCGCCGGTTTGGACGGCCACAACGAACCCTATACTAACTCTGTTGAGTACCCCGGGCAGATGACATATGTTACAGCATATGCGATAATTATGTCAGCGATGAGCGGTGAAGGGGGGTGGAGCTGGGCTGCGGATGTTTGAACATCCAGCCCTCTGAGAGAAATCCTGAGTCCTGTGCTGCTTCACCTGGAGATAGAGCCTTAATGCCCACTCCAATAAATAGAAGGCATCACTCCACATACCAGAAACATTTTTGAAAAGGGAAGAAATTTAGCCAAGGCCAAAAGTCTCCTCAAAGCTTCTCATCTTGCTATTAAGCATTACACATTAAGACGTGACTTTTTGTTTATTTATTCGGTACTTGTTTCCTAGAACGGCCACAATCGGGAGTAATCGTGTACCTTAACTAAAGGTACACGATTAATGCACGCGACGCGACCGACGCGTTGGACCCGATTTTGCCATAGGGTTCAATGTTAAAATATTTTTAACATTGTAATCGCCTTCATCGCGTCGGTCTTGTGCCATTATAATGGCACAAGATGCGATGGACGCGATTAAGCACATTTTACATAGCTAACAATGGGAAATGGGCCAATATGGCCCATTTCTCATTGTATATGCCCCAGTCATGCCTATAAATTAATGCCCCCCCCCCATTGTGAGCGGCACCCCACGATTGACGCCAACCCGAAGCAAGGCGAGCGTAGCGAGCCCACGAGGGGCGGCGGTACGTGTCCTCCGACCTTTTCTTACCCCTACTATCCACGTCGGCGTAGAGTTGAGAATATAAAGCGTGGCGAGCGCAGCGAGCCACCGAGCCCGAAGCGTGGCGAGTGCAGGCGTATACCTGTGAAGTAATGCGCGTCCCCTCGCGGGGCTTGCTGCGCTCGCCACACTTTATATTCTCCACGTCGTCGTGGATAGTAGGGGTATGAAAAGGTCGGAGGACGCGTACCGCCGCCCCTCGTGGGCTCGCTACGCTCGCCACGCTTCGGGTTGGCGTCAATCGTGGGGTGCCGTTCACAATGGGGCCATTTGAGCCATCAGGGGGGTTAAAATTGGGGTCTGGGGACAATTTTACATTGAATCCAATGTAAAATAGGGTCCCAGGGACCCTATTCACATTTGATTCAATGTAAAAATCGGGTCCATCGCGTCGGTCGCATCGCATGCGATTTGGTCGCATGCGATTTGGTCGCATGCAATGCGATCGACGCGATTTTTCCGACCCGATCAAAATCGGTGTGGCCGTTCTAGGAAACAAGTACCATTTATTCTTTATATTTTTATTAGTAAATACTACGTGTATACTATGTATGTCTTTATCGATTTTGCATATATAAAAATGTTTATTTGATCAGTGTGTCCGGCTCATTTTTGCACAACAGGCACCACCCAATTATTAAAGTTTACTATAGCAGCGCAATGTACTACTAACATTTTTTGATCACTCCACAGACTAGAATAAAGTGCATGTATTGGCAAAATTATATTCAACTCATTGCCAATGTTTCTAGGCTGGAAAGCATTTTTTTCAGGGCATATAGGCAGTATAAGGTGCAAATTGACATGAAAAAAAAAACAGAACAATGCGGGTCATTCTCTTTCACTTGGTCCCGGCGAATTCGCAACGGGGACCAATGTTTTTGTTTTCATTTGTAATAGCTTATGCACATGTGCAGGGTCCCTGTGTCAATGGCTTATATATTTATGTCAGCAGTACCCGGCGATGTTAGAGCATCCCGCCCATAGATATTAAAATAATGGAGCACTGCAGTATGAGGAATGGAGGAAGAAAAGCAAAGGGTGAATTTTTTTTATTATGGTACCTGTAGGAAAAGAATGGGTTAAGTCCGCGGAGTGTTATATGGACACTGCACTTTCCCCACCTCTATGGTTCAATTGATGCAGTCCTGGATTTGTGCATGCAAGTGATGGTAAGTAGGGTGACCAACGCATCCCTTAAATCCGGGACACATATTAATTACACAGGTGAAATGGAGTCTTGAGGTGTGGCAGTTTAAAACCAGGTGAAAGCCAGCCACAGAAGCTGTGTAATTAATATGTGTCCCGGATTAAAGGGATGAGTTGGTCACTCTAATGGTAAATCACTGGCTGCTGCTCATCTTCTACACTGCCATAGTAGAGTCTGTCCTTTGCTCCTCGATCACAATCTGGTTCGGAGGAGCAAACGAGAATGACAGACGAAGGTTGCAAAGAGTGGTGAGGATGGCAGAAAACAATCATTGGGGCGGAGCTCCCCACTGTCCAAGAACAATACCTAGCCAGGGTCAATAAGCGTGCAGGAAAGATCTTGGCGGACAAGCTACACCCTGGCCACAACCTGTTTGAACCCCTTCCGTCAGGCAGACGTTTTAGGTCCATCCCAGCAAAGACGACAAGAACTACAAAAGGCTTCTTCCCAATAGCTGTCCACCAACTAAACCGTATTGAACGTACCAAATACTAAATACTAACTCAAACTGTTCTAGATATATGTGAAATGTATGTGATGTATGTTTATGCCTCTCTTCCCACCCCCTTTGTGTTCCCTGATTGATGCTGCACTGTTACCACAAAAAATTCCAAGCATACGCAAGTATACCTGGCCAATAAAGATGATTCTGATTCTTCTCTACTCAGGTGTTTGCAGTTTGCGGTACGGAGCAGCACTAATGGGTGATGTCACTCAGCTGCCGCTCGGCTGGTACATTCAGCAGCTGGAGGGTGTGTTCGGCAGCTAGAAGCAGCAAATGGGAAGTGTAGAGAGGCAGAAGGAGATGATTCCAAGGGACTTCAAGTGCAGTGCTGCTCCTCTGCTCCTCAGTGCCTGTCTCCCCACAGCAGCCAGGCAGCAGCAGGAGGCAGAGTGGAGGAGAGTGCCTGTCCTGCCTCGCATCTGCCCGCTCTGCAGACTAGGTTGGTGCCAGCGGTGCACCCATAGTGCATATGTGCGAGTGGTGGGCAAGGCACCACTGGCACACATTAATTAGCCACAAATATTTAATAGAAAAATGTGCCCCTAAGAGAGAGATAAAAAACCAACCTGTCAGCTCCTAATTGTCATTTTACAGGCTGTGGGTGGGTTGTGTGTAGAAAATGCAATGTACAGTATCCCGCTTCTCATTGCATGCATATCGATGTTTACAATGCCATATGCATGAATATTTTAGCAAAGGAAAGCTTTCCCGTTAAGAGCTGTTCTTTGTGGTGTGGGGACTTTCGGGTTTAGGACCTGGGACTCTGTGCAATTGTATCCCTTACAGGGGGCAATATGTCTAAAAAGCCATCTGGTCCAAGCTCTTTATTGCATTCTGGAGCTTGGTGCGTATGTAATAAGTGGCGGCTAAACCTCTGAAAAGAGTATGTTTTAATGCATCCTACTTCCGTTTAAAAATTACAGACGTTGATTGGCTGGTAATTTATCTCCCTCTACTTTATCACTCTTCAAGGCTTAGTACAGCTGCCCGGTACTTATGTAGTATCTGGGCGTCCGATTTTGTGATTGTATGCCTTACCTTAAGGCATACAATCAGATGCGATGCGATTCGATGCGATTTTGCATAGGATTCAATGTTAAGAAGGTCCTGTTCATTTCCCCACTATCCAAGTGGGCATAGAGTTGATTTTATATAGCGTGGCGACCGCAGCGAGCCACCGAGCCCGAAGCGTGGTGAGCGAAGCGAGCCCCGCGAGGGGACGCATATTTCTTAAAAAGTATTCTGTGTCCCCTCGTGGGGCTCGCTACGCTCGCCACGCTTCGGGCTCGGTGGCTCGCTACGCTCGCCACAGGTTTATATCCAACTCCATGCCCACTTGGATAGTGGGGAAAGGAAAAGGACCCCTTTTTCCCATTGAATTCTATGTTAAAATGGACCATTTTAACATTGAATCCTATGGAAAAATCTTGACCATCGCATACGATTTGGTCGCATGCGATGCGATGCGATCCGATTTCTAAAGGTAAACCCATAGACGGTCCGTTCCCGGACCGTCCGTTTTGTACTATGCGATGCGCGCTCCCGCGCATCACATAGTACGGTACAAAAAGTATGTGCTGCACATACTTTTTGTACTAGCTAAACATCGTATCGGATCGCATTGCATGCACTAGGCATGCACTAGCCATGCGATCCGATACGATGCATGCTAATTAAGACCCAAACGGATCCGTTTAACGGACCGTGTATGGGCCCCTTAAATCGGACGCCCAGATACTACATAAGTACCCAGCTGCCTTTTATACCTCTTAAAAAATATACTATTCTCTGTTCATGTACAGTATTTTTAGAGATATGTTGGTGAGGGAGAGAAAGTTATGGAAAATATATTATTGCATCTGGTCAGCACCATTCTCTAGTTCTGCCACGGTGCAAAGTCATAAGTTGGGGAAATAGTTTAAAGCAAGTACAAGAATTCATTGTTAGAGCTCCACAGTATTGAAATGTGAGGACATATTATGCCGTATTAATCCATGGTAATTCTTTCAATGCTTTAGAACATGAGTAATTTATAGTGCTGCAGCTATCGTTAATCTAACTCTCTCTGCACATGTTACATCTGCCCCACCTGCAGTGCACATGGATTTGCCCATTTTCCAAACAAATTTGTACTAAGCTTAGATCTGAATAAGGCCCAGTGTTTCTCAACCTCAGTCCTCAAGTGTTTTACATGTGTTTTACATGTCTCCACACAGACTCACATGTGAAATAATTAGCTCCACCTGTGGATCTTTTAAAATGTGTAAGTAAATAATGAGTGCACCTGTGACCCTGCCGGGTGACCTAAAAAATGTGCACTGTTGGGGGTACTTTAGGGCCGAGGTTGAAAACCACTGATTCAATAGATGGCAAGAAGATCATGTAGTTTGTACATAGCCAAAACAATATTTACAAGTGTTCTACTGCCATCTTCTGGTCTAATAGACATACAACAATCACACTAATGTAATTTGTAAAAAATAAATGTGTATGCATACATTTAATCAGTTGCAGTTGTTCAGTGCTGTAATGTTTTAATATTTGTGTCACTGTAACTGAAATAAACTAGATTTGTATTGTATTTAATGCATACCTCCCAACATGACCCTCTCCAGGAGGGACGCATTGCTCTGCTCCTGTACTTCCCTCTTAATTTATAATTGCCATCTCCTGTGTTGAAGCACCTTTCTTAGCAATTTACCTGTTTAACACAGGTGATGGTAATCCTACATTATGAGCAAACTCCAGGAGCAGAACAACAAGAGAAGGCCAACACTACTATTCTCATTTTATCACACAACTCTATCACCAAGTGCTACTGTACAGTGAAAGTGCAGTTGAATATGCTGCTGTGATGTGAATAAATTCTAATAAATATGGAATATTATTAACTTATATAGATTTCAGCAAGAGATATGTCATCCTTACAGGTTCCCTAAGGGGCATTAATAGATCATTTATACATTTTATTTTGTAGCTGATGCCCCTTTCCCACTGCAGGCTTTACACGGTAAAATGCCGTTTTTTTAGCCTTTTTAAACGGCTAGAGCTGCAGTGGGAAAGCTCCAGGTTGCTTTACACGGGTAACAAATACCGGTATTTGTTAACCGGGTAAAAAGCAGTGTTTTACCCGTGTAAGAGCCGTTTTTTTGGCAATGGGAAAGGGTTTTAAACGGTATTTAGAAATAATAATAAAGGTTAAGAACATGATTGGTGCATGTGATGTTTTTAATGACAGGCAAGGTTTACTAGAGAGTTTAAACGTGTTGCTTTGTGGTTTACACGGGTAAGTGTGAATAGGACAAAAACTGCTTTTAAACGTTATTTTAACGTTTAAAAGCTGCAGTGGGAAAGGGTCTTTGTGGCTATTACCCGGGTAAAGACACGTTTAAAAAAAACGGGTCTTTACCCGGGTAGGCAGTGGGAAAGCAGCATTAAAGAGGTTATAAATGTACACAAACATGTTTATGGGGAAGTTTTGCTTTAGTCATTATTGGGTAGATCTATCAATCTTTCTTTCTACTAAAATAATATTAAAACACACCCTTTTCACATTATTTTAGTTTCACATAAACTTATCACGGGTGTGGTACAGGGGTCCGACAATCGGGATCCCGACAGTCATTAGCCCGGCAACGGGATCCCGACTGGCCGGACCCAGACAGCATGGTGAGCGCAACTAAGCCCCTTGCGGGCTCGCTGGGCTCGACACGCTGCGGGCACAGTGGCTCCCTACGCTCGCCACCTATTCTATTCTTCCTCTATGGGGGTCGTGGACCCCCACGAGGGAAAATAGCAGGTGGCCATCGGGAACCCGGCTGTCGGTGTTTTGATAGTCGGGATCCCGACCTCGGGTAAATGCCTGTCGGGATCCTGACTGTCGGGACCCCGTCCGTCACCCCTTATTACAGGGCTTTTGGGGGAGATTTCATAAAAGTATCCTCCATGCCCTGAAATTCAAATGAGCTGTGCATACTGATCGCATTTCCCATACCTCTAATGGGAAATGTGGTTAGCTCAGATTTAAGTGTCAATCTTTTCGTGACAAGCACTTCTATTATAATTCCATGTTTGGCTGGTATTAGTACAGGCTTTGTTCCCGAGCATAAAGATGGAGCATGCAGGATGTGTGGCATACACCTCTGGCATTCAGAAATATTTATAAATTTATCAATATTTATAAGAGTAAAAAAATAATAATAATAATATTGCCTGCCCCCAGAGATCTCTGATTGGTGGGCTGCTGGTGTAATCCAATAAGCTGAAGCTGTGTGGTCAGTGAAGGTGCACTGAAAGTCCCAGGCGGCACCTCAGCTGAACCTTTAGACCAGCTGTCTGTTTGGTGGCATCTGTTCTACATCAATGATAGATGGTGCACCAATATCACGATCCTAGGGAAATCATGCAGCCCTCACCTGGAGATGCTATGTATCAACTGCAAATTCTTCTATTCCCCCCAGGAATTTGCCTCGATTGTCCTAGTGGGAGTGTACACCCCCCCCCCCCCCCCCTTGCCTGCGCAAAGGAAGCCCTGCACCACCTGGCCACCAGCATATCTGACATGGAGCAAAAACACCCAGACTCTCTGTTCATAGAACCAAAAGAAAGAAGGTGACAGAGCCCAAATCTATTTTAAAATACCCTTGAGTCAGTGTTATGTATGTTTCTCCAGTGGATTTTCACTTTCCTTTTCTTGTCCTGTACTGCAGTTTGTAACAATGTGTCCACACTATGATCAATGTATTATTATCACAATGTTACATTTGTTGCACCTACTATGTGTGATGTATGTGAATAATTCTCATGCTTCAATAAAAAATAAGTTTAAAAAAATAAAAAATACCCCTGCGTCTGCAGCTATCCTTAACAAGGGAGTACTCCACCCCTTGATTAGTAGAAAGTTCATAGTGCTGGGTGACTTCAACAGAACTAACCTAAGCCAGGAGCTACCCAAGTTCAAACAACAACCCACGTGCCTCACCAGGGAAAGGCGTACGCTTGACCACTGCTACACCACCCTTAAGTCTGCCTTCCGGTCAATACCCATGCTGCACTCGGACTATCTGACCACTGCCTCATGCACCTATTCCCTACCTATATGCAGAAGTTGAGAGCAGCTAAGCCTGTCATTAAGACAGTTAAGAAATGGACTAACGAGGCTAAGCTGAAACTCCAGTCCTGCCTCGACTGCATGGACTGCGGGGTCTTTGAAGCCTTGGCAACTGACCGGAATGACCTGACTGACACCGTCACATCCTACATAAGCTACTGTGAGGACATGTGTATATCCATCAAGACCTACCGCATCTTCAACAACAACAAGCCCTGGTTCAATGCCCAGCTCAGGCAATTCCGCCAAGCCAAAGAGGAGGCCTACAGCAGCGGTGACAGAGCACAATACAACCGAGCCAGGAACTCCCTAACAAAAGAAATCAGGCTAGCAAAAAAGCAGGTCTCTGACAAGCTGACAAATGACCTGTCCACTAATGACCCTGTATCTGTGTGGAAAGGAATGCAATCTATAACCAGCTACAAGAAAACACCCAAACCCACCGCCATGTACCAAAACCTAGATGATGAGCTGAACAACTTCTATTGCAGGTTTGAAAAAGTAGTCCACTGTAAACCAAACCATACCCTCTGTGCTGCCCCAAATGTCGACAGCCAACTCCAGTCACTCCAGGTCACCCAAGTAGAGGTGGAGGAGATGTTCAAAAGGGCCAAACCAAGGAAAGCACCAGATCCTGACGGGATGCCACCAGAGAGTATGCGCAGGTCAACTTGCCCCCATATTCACCAGGATCTTCAACAAATCACTGGAGCTACGCAAGTTTCCCTCCTGCCTGAAAAGATCCACTATTGTTTTCCGGTCCCCAAGAAATCAACTATTACAAATCTGAATGACTACCTGCCGATAGCTCTGACGTCTGTGATCATGAAAACATTTGAGCGCCTGGTACTAAACCACCTGAACACTGTGACTGGCCACCAGCTAGACCCCCTCCAGTTCACCTACGGATCTAATCGATGCATTGAGGATGCAGTCAACCTGGGCCTGCACTACATTCTGCAGCACCTGGATATGCTTGGTGCCTATGCAAGGGTCCTGTTCGTCGACTTCAGTTGGCTTTCAACACAATCATCCCCAACATCCTCCACCCCAAACTACTCCACCTAGGAGTCCCTGAAGCTATATGTTCTTGGTATGTGGACTTTCTGTCTGATAGAAACAAGTTGTGAAAGCAGGGGAAATCACCTCCAAAGTGCGGTCCATCAGCACAGGAGCCCCAAAGGGCTGTGTTTACTCTCACCCCTGCTCTTCTCCCTGTACACCAACGACTGCACCGCAGAGGCGCAATCAGTAAAGATAATCAAATTCTCAGATGACATTACCGTCATTGGCCTTATCAAGGACGGGAACGAATCAGCCTACAGACAAGAAGTGTACCGATTGACCCGTTGGTGCAGCAGCAACCATGTAGAGCTCAACCCATTTAAAAATGTTGAAATGGTAGTGGACTTTAGGAAGAAGGCTGTTGGTGTTCCTCTGCTAACAATTGCTGACAGTGTTGTGTCCCTAGTGGACTCCTTCAAGTTCCTAGGAACCACAATCTCCCGGGACCTTAAATGGGGGCCCAACACTGATACTATTGTTGGAAAAGCGCAGCAGAGGCTATTCTTCCTTAGGCAACTGAGGAAGTTCAACATCCAACAGAAGCTTCTGCTCCTCTTCTATTCTGCAATTGTGGAGTCTGTATTGTGCTCCTGAATATTGGTCTGGTACATCTCCGCCAGCGAGAGAGACAAATGCAGACTCCAAAAGGTAGTCATAACTGCGGAGAAGATAATCGGGACAGACCTTCCCTCTGTTCAGGACCTGTACCTGTCCAGAGAAAAAGCGGGCAACGAAGATAGTCAAGGATCAACTACATCCTGGCCATGGCTTGTTTAACCTGCTGCCATCAGGCAGACGCTACGGGGCTGTTCCCACCAGGTCCACCACAAGCCTAAAAAGTTTCATCCCTCAAGCGGTTTACCTGCCTAGTCACGCCAAAACCCTTTGCACATAATCTAACACGGTGTCCCCTCGGAATAACTTTCTGTATGACTGTATATGTTCCCCCACCTGTTTATATTGTATACTGTATACTGTTTACTTGTTAACCACCTGGCTGCTGCACAGCAAACTGAAAACAAATTCCTAGTATACACAAGTATAACTGGATAATAAAGCTGTTTCTGATTCTGATTTACTGACACAGCCCACTGACCAAAGGTCCCTCAGCACTGCCTTACTCATCATGTGCAGAGTGTGTCCCTGTAATTGAAGGCTGATGCAAGAACATTCCTGGGACAGTGCTTTCTTACAAGCTCTGTTCTGGTACCTAATTACTTAGACATCCATTCGATAATATCAACTATCTCAAAGTGCCATTAATCCACAATATCACTAGCACACACACATATATGTGTGTGTGTGCCCACGTGGGGATTCTGAGTACCCAAACCACCCTCCCCCCAAGAGAGGAGAGAAAGCAAACATGATATTACAAAGCCCCACCCCCTTGCACAAATTCACGCATTGATGTGGAGGGGGTGGAGCTAATTTGACTACATTTTTTTAGAATTGTGTTATTTTAGCTCTGTTCTCTCCCAATAGACACACGAATCGTGACATTTTGACATGAATGGAGCAATTTCGGAATAAAATAAAAAAAACTGGCAACCCCTCCAGAAAAATCTTTTGTTTGTATCATGATACAATTTCAAAAACTAATTGAGAGATAAATATGCCCCTAAGGCTTCTATAATGAATATATTTTATTTACAAATCTACAAAGGTTTATTGATTTCTAAAAAAGTTGGCTGCTCCTAGAAACTTGGTAAATTAAGGTAAACGGACAAGTAGCAGGCCTCTGAAGTCTTACATCAAAAACATGAGTTACTCTTCATGCCTGACTAAAGTAACTTGTGAGTTTATATTCATATTATGGCACAATGGGGCATGTGTAATAGCGTTCGAGTTTGCCGGAGGTGTGGGAGGCCAGCCGAACTCAGCTGGACAGTTTTGCCTTGTAACTAACTGCTGCTTTAAAAAAAATGGCCAGCTTCAACTGGCATACCGCACCTCCGGCCAGCTCAGACACTAATACATATACCACCATACATATATTATTTTCATAATAATATTGATTATGCTACTATATCATAATGTAAGTTGTTGTCATAAACTTCCACATATATCTTTTGGACTTAATATAAACCAATATAACTGACTTAATTTTCCAAACTTATATGGTGATTTATGAATCAAAAAATACTAACATTTCATTTTGAAAAAAAAAAAAACTTTATTTACATTGCATATTTATACAGATTGCATATATTTTTATGATAATGTCATAGATACATTAACACAATTTTGTTACATATGCTAACATTATCTTAATGCAAACATAATGCAGCTGCCACCTACGGTAAGATCCCTGATTTATAACCTTGTGGCATTTTTCTTTTTAATGCACTGTACAGATACGAAAGCTTGAATATTATGTCTTATAGAAATGACCATGCTAGCTTATACAGGAATTTACACGGCCTCGTTTACTACCTAAACTGCTGCTTTCACTCATAACACTCCCAATGTTTAGGTATATAAAACCATCCTAGGTAACACATGCTCATGCATAGATTACAGTATAAGGGGTAGGAGTTCTATTGCAGATGGGATATGACAAATAGCAACCAGATTCTACTAATTATTTTTTTAACACCTTGTAGAATATAATAGATCGAATGCGATTGGTTGCTTTGGGCAACATCCCATCTTCAATAGAACGCCCATCTTAGTTAGTTTACCCCTATATATTTAGAGTCCTCATTGGAGTGTTTAACAATAACACCGCTAGATTGTTGTATACTCAGAATTGTAGATATTCCAATGAAACTTTACAAATACTACAAAACGAAGTAGAGGGAGAAATATGAGCATAATACAATCCTATTTAATAAAAGACTAACAATGCTCCTCACCTCTATGGGGGGAATTAAAGTGTTTTGCACCCCGGCGGCCACTAGGTGGCATCCGATGGAGCAAGTTAAGTGTTGCTTTGCTCGTGCATGGACAGCCGCCGGAGCTGACTGTTATGTGGTTCCATCATTTTTATGGGCTGGGAATGAGTATTCGATCATTTGTAATTTTCTGTTTACAGTACAGTTTGGCCACATGTTTGCAATAACATGTATAGAAATGCAGAAGTAGCACCATGCTAAGCTATGGTGGCCTCCTGCAGGATAGTAATGACTCTGCTGAAGCATTGTGGGCAAACTCCGATATCTAATTGCTTGTATGGAATAATGAGCTGTGGTACACAGGGTACATGGCCACTAGGTTGACACAAATTACGTTGACATGCATTGGGTCGACCAGTGAAGGTCAACATGGTTTAGGTCAACATATGAAATAGGTCGACATGGCTATGGTCGACAGATTGGAAGGTCGACACAAGTATTAGATCAACAATGGCTTGGTCTACAGAAAAAAGGTTGATGTGAGTTTTTCACTTTTTTTTTTTAAGCCGACATGCAGTGTTTAATATCCTACCATCCACTATGGAAAGCACAGCAGTACACTTTGATAGTGTCCATGTCAACTATGTCGACATTCAGGACAATTAAAAAAAAAAACCTCATGTTGACCTTTTGACTGTCGATCTTGCCATTGTCAACCTTAAGCTTGTGTTGACCTTCCAACCCTATCGACCATAGCCATGTTGAGGTATTTCATGTGTCGATCTTCAGTGGCCGACCTAATATGGGTCAACCTAATGACCCATACCCAGTTAGACAACCTCATGTGTTCTATCTATGATTACCTCGTGCATTGCTGATGGAGGCTGTCTGTCCATTTCAACCCTCCTTTCCATAAACACAACTGACTTATTGGACAATAGCTTCTTTCCCCTTTACAGCTTTCTCATCATCAAAATGGTGCCTCGGCCTTTTTACAATGTTAACTGGATGCTTTAATAGTGTGGGGGAAATTGTAATTATATCTACAAACCACCTTCATATCTCCAGCAATGTATCACTATCTATTCTAGTGTATCTCCTATTGGAGGTGTATTGTGGGGACTAGGTTCCTTTATATATTGGCACCTGTAACATATACAGGTTTGGCTAGAAAAATCTATTTCAATCTATGATTGGTGCTAATAAACACAATCGTTGTTATTTAACACTGGAAGGTAACATGAAACGTATAGAGTAGTTCCTCTTCCCTTTAATTACACAAAATAAAGCACATGTTGAGTTTCCTTATTAAATCTGTGGCAAGTGTGTGAGACATATTTGTGAATTTTAAAGTTTCCATTTAAGAAAAGATTTACATGTATTTTATACTCTCCAGCCGGTATCCAAATGCGGTATATTGCCAAGCTGATTACAATAGTGTACAGGTTGAAGATTTGGAAGTGCTGTCCCCTCCCCCACCTCCTGCAGCTGCAGCTGTGGACAGAAACAGAGAATGCAGGTCCAGTATTAGAGACACTTTTCTCTATACATCTGTAACTTAGTTCACACTTTCTGAATAATTCTGATGCGTGGGTCAAGGAATCTACAAATTTTAAAATCTGGATTCCTTGATTTTTACCGAAAATGTTTTAAATTGGCAAAACAGGGATTTCTAACATTAATAATATTGCTGATTCCATGATGGGTAGCCAATCATCAGTGGCCGCTGATTAGCCATTACAATCAACTGATCAGTCAATCAGGGAAACAGCAGTATGGGATGGTTACATTACACATTAGAAAGTTTTGTGTTGTATCCAAATAGCAACATTGCCTTGAAATGTCAATAGCTGTTTAAAGAGAAGCAGCCATTGGTTCATGTTAATTGTAAATAATACCATAACACCACAACAATACCAAATGGTTCAAACAAGCGCTAGAATATATTTTGTCAAACACGAGAACATACAATTCTCAACTGATATTGTTTTTGGACCTGTCCAATAATCCCTCATACAGCTTATATAGAGGGCTAACATTTAAGGTATACTGGAACATAATTAGTTTGATCTTAATGCTATTAATAAATGAAACCTGCATAAGGTTTTATGGTAAAGTTTAATATTTTCTCAAAATATGTTACACATTCAATTAAATGGGTTTCAAATCTGCATTAAAAAATGAAATCATTCATTCATAGTATTAAATGTTTTGTTTTCTAAAACCACCGCAGCTAACCTTGAGATATCAAATAAGGACCCTTCTCAATCTATCACATTACCGTGGAATGTGTTATACAGTGCATTGCCGGGGAGTATGCTATGTCAGCTGGGACAATTAGGGACAGCTAATTGAAAATAAATTGGTTGAATAACTAAAGTGACTTTGGCAAAAGAGGATTTAGGAAGATTATGGATTAAGGTTAATATAATTAAATATATTGTGCAGCACCAGGAAATTAAAGTGTCTAGTAGGGAAGAGACAATAATGATACAAGCGGTGCTAAATGAGCTAAATGTTAGGTAATTAGCAGGTCCATAACATTGGTATAATTAGTGCTAATTAAATCAATGTATACAAAACCAAAAACAACCCATTTATTTAACTAACTATAGAACTGCAAGTGAATTACTTTTAGGGACTTCGGCAAATATTCATGTTTGCAGCTAAATTGTACTGCTCCCTACTCACAATTTCCCCACTACCACTAGGAATGTTTACGCCTCTCAGATGTACCCATCCTGGCCCACTAATACCTGGGCACTAGTCCACCTTACCCACTTACCACAACATCTCCCGGCCAACACTGCTGGGATAACATTATCACATGGTTGGTGCATATGCAATTATGTGCACTTGCAAACACACTAATGCTTTCATATTAAAATACAAAGGGAAAAAAAAACGACATGACAATGTGACAATAGAGAATGGAAATAAAACACAGACAGCGGACAAAAGAAATAAACAGAGAAAATATTTGTACTATGCAGCCAGAATGCCACAAATGTTATCAAGGTACTGTAAGCTCTGTAAGAACCCAGGCATGTTACAGAAGAACCTGTGCAAAAAGGATTACTACCGAGGACACAGAAAAAATAAAGGTAGAAAGAAAAAAAAGCTGAGAGAGAAGAAGAGAGAGTTGGGGAGAGGGAAGAGACAGAGAGGCAACATAAACAATGGGGTAGGAGAGAATGGGAAGAGAAGAGGGAAGTGGGGAGAGATGAGTGGGGAGAGATGGATGGGGAGAGAGGTGGGATAAGAAAGAGAGCAACATGTGTTAAGGGAAAAGAGAGAGGAAAAGTAACAGGTCTGGCAAAGTCGGGCACAAAAGCCAGCACTCTAGATAAGTACAGCTCCGTACTACTAGTCAGATGCAAAGGAGGGTTAGTGGATATTTCTAATTGCTGAGGATGCCTCTAATTAAATAAGCACAAACTGCAATGGCCACATAGTGCTATCAGTCAGTTAACTACAGAAAACAGACGGGGCAAATTGGTCCGACATTGCTCCAGTGTGTACCCAGCTTTATGAGTACACAAAATTTGGGTACAGAATTTGGGAATAAATGCCTGTTGCTCCAGTGTGTATCCAGTTTAAAAGCAGCTTCTCAGGGCAGGCATAAGGAGACTGTTGCCCGTGGGCTTTTCTCATAGTGTAAGCACCAACATCTGCAGGTAATCACATATTGCTAACCTACCATGCCAGGCAAGGAGTATGTAAAGAAAAAGGTGGTAAAGTTAAAGCTCCCTGTGCTTATAGCTGTGTATTTGTACTGTATTTGTATATGAGTTGTTTATTGTAGCTTAGAAAAAAGTGTAACATAATATAAGTGATTACTGGAAGTAGAAATTAATAGTGGGGGTCATTCAGACGCGGACGCAAAACAGCTATTATACGAATATCAATCACTGGTTTTACACTGTGCATGCATGTGAGCCACAGTGCGCATGTCCAGCGAGTGATTTGCAAGTACAGTTGCATTAAGATTTTAGTTGCAAAGTGATTTTTAGGAAATCACTGTTTGGGGGTAGTAACGGGGGGGCTGGTCGGGTGAATGCAGGTGCATCATAGCCATAGCTATTCGGACTGTGTCATAGCCATAGCCATTCAGACTGTGTTTTCCAGGGTGTGCATACATTAGCAGCTGTGATAACACTTGCTACTGGAGAGGTGTCCCAGGAGATCACAATTACAGAAGCACTCAGTCTCTGCATGGCGGCCCTATGTATGATGATGTTAACAATGTTTCCGCAATCATAAAAATGATGTGATTACAATGGGTGTCCTTTTGCATGGGTTAGATTCTGCCCATATTAACATACTGTATAATCACAATTACTGTACATATGGAAACTCAGAAGCAGGAAGAACAACTGCATCGGAATGACCCTCAATGGGAAGAAAATAGGCGATGGCTTAAACAAAGGAAAATTACCCTAATAGTCTTAAAAACTTGAAGTCTAAAACTGTATTTTTCCTGAATGTGATGATGCTCTACAGAAATGTATACAGTATACTTATGGTAGGGACATTATAGTGTAAACTATTATCAACCTTGTTTTGCTGCCAGTTCCTCTTCCTTTATCTTCTTTGCGTCCTCAATCACCTTCATTTTGGCCTCATACTCATCAGCAAGAGCTTTCCACTCCTTTTTGTTATTCATCAAACCATCCAACATTGGCTGAATTTCCTCATGGAAGCGAGAAAACTCCTGAACAACAGCAATTCCATGAACATTATGGTAAGCAATAGTTCTGGTCAGCACTACGTGTCTAGTTGTTATTAATGTAACTGTAAGATCCCAGGGCAAAGGCTGGGCCAACTACTGTACTAATATTATTACAAGGATCTCATGTAATGTTCAAAATAATATATTCTATGTATCATGCATAAATTAGTATCTATTAAGTGTGCAATATTCACCAAAGCAGTATATAAATATTTGGCTAAAATCTCGGTGATATAAAAAAATCCATCTGGAAAATATATTTATGTACTGAAAATCCTTTTCCGGGTGCAGGGAGGAAGAGGAGAGTCCGCCGCAGCAGCAGCACAGTCAGATTAATCCGGGTAAGGGAGGGAGGGGGGAGCCGCCGGGACCCACTAGCTCACTGCAAAGGACAGCTTTTAACACATATGTTAGAGCATATGCGATAATTATGTTAGCGGTACCCGGCGATGTGCGGCAGATGCGGGGCACGGATGTTAGAGCATCCCGCCCAAAGTGCCAATCAGCTCCTATCTGAAATTTTCCAAACACAGACTGTAAAGGTGCCCACAGACTAGAAAGATCTGCGATCTTAAGATGCGCGCATAAATTTGCCTTGAAATCTTTTGTCCGTCCTGGAAGTACACAAAATCACCAAAAATGTATCTTAAGATCCGATGTGCGTTCCTATGGATCTTTTGCTATATCTTCTGAACTTTCATGCAGCATGTAAAATCAGAACATTTAGCAAAAGATCTGTGGAAGCGCGCATCCGATCAAGATCGTCCGACTGCCGATAAAAATCGTCCGAACTGCAAAAAAATCGTTCTAGTGTGTGGGCACCTTAACATAACAGTTGCTACTTTATTTATCTCCAATTATCTTTCAATAAGTTTTGATAGACTCCTAAATATTTCCATAACTTTCTCCTTTCTGGAATTGTCTAGCTTTGGGGCCTATATTGATGATAATAATATAAAATAATTAGTTTTAAAAAAAATTATTCAAACAAAAGCAGGTGTTTGTGGAATAATCTAGCGCAATCAATTAAGTAAGGTGCAGCTTATCAAACATATAAAGGAAGGTACACCACCTTCCAGGAGAAACTGTGAACAACGGTGTTTATGTTTGAACAATAGCGCAACCCCCTTAAAAAGATGTATATTGCACAAAAAAGTTTTAACAATTTATTGTGACATTACAATTGATGACAAAGGTAGTCATGAATAAAAATACATACATAAAAGCAGGTAAATGATGATAGAAACCAGGCAATATAGGACCAATGGTTTGGGCACAAAAATGAGTGATGTTTTATCTCACCATAGAAGGAAGTTGCGGTGGGCTTTTACTTCCGATTGAAGTTCTGCGGCTCCACCACAGATGGCTTGCTATGGAGAAAATCTCAATAAAGTGCTTGTGCGTCCTTAAAGTGTCCTGGTGCTTCAAAAGTGCAAAGTAAAGGTGCACTCAGTCAAGCAGTCTGTATCCAAATAGGTAGCAGAACTTCAATCGGAAGTAAAAGCCCACCGCAACTTCCTTCTATGTGAGATAAAACATCACTCATTTTTGTGCCCAAACCATTGGTCCTATATTGCCTGGTTTCTATCATCATTTACCTGCTTTTATGTATGTATTTTTATTCATGACTATGTTTGTCATCAATTGTAATGTCACAATAAATTGTTAAAACTTTTTTGTGCAATATACATTTTTTTAAGGGGGTTGCGCTATTGTTCAAACATAAACACCGTTGTTCACAAAAAAAATTATTCAGACAAGGCCTAAGGTATATGTTATATATGTTATATATTAAAAAGTAGTACTAGATTGAAATATCCAAATTCTAACTTCAAATTTCTAGTAATGGGCTCCCATTTTATCTAATTTTCTACTGACGTACTTCTATAATCTTAGATTCTATAAATGGGATACACTGCAGTACAATTATCAAATGCAAAATGTTTCTAGATCAAGCAAATAGAATTATTTAAATCTATACATATATGTTTACTTCCTAATTTACTTACTTTGTACACAAAAGTGCACACAAAGTCAATAAAACCACACTGAAGCTTTGGCAATTCTGCAGACTTATTTCTGTCCATCATTGGCTGTCAAAAAATAAAAATATAATTATATCAAAATGCAAACAAATGTTCAGCGTCTACCACAGCAGTGATTTGCTGCTCATTATTATGTGCTAGCTGCTAGTCATTGTTATATGTAGAGGCATTCGGGGAAATGTCATAGGTCTGAGTTTGCGGAGGGCCGGGTTATTGTTTGAGACTGCCCATATTTTTAAAGCGATGATTATTTACAAGTCAAAACCAGGTTGGTTTTGCCTTATAAATGATTTCTGCTTTAAGAATACGGGCAAATAAGGCTGAAATACCTGACATCTGCAAACTCGGACCCAATTACATTTCCCCAAATATCTGCACAGACAACACTTTAATGAATGAAATAGTATAGCACTTCTATTATGTGTGTAATGACCCCGTGCTACAGTATATCATGTATTAGTTTTGGTGTCTCTGTAATGCACCGGTCATTAGCAGCACTGTTGTATGTTCGTTCATTATCCCCCATTGTGGGAACCCCTGACAGGAGAGACAGCAGTACATGATCACACAGCCTTATCTGTACTGGTTTGCACTCATTCATAGCATGCTGTTGCTGTCTGTAGTGAGACATCACTTATGCTGACCATACACTAGACTAGACCATTTCTTCAACCAACCAACTAGTTGGTTGTTTGGACTGAAAATCTGGTACTGTATAGGAGAAAATACGAAATTTGCTTACAAAACCAGGAAAATGGACAAAACATTCAGTCAAATTGTTTAGATCAAACATATTCCAGATTTTGCGAGCAAATTACTAAATAACAAATGATATTGCTCTCATACAGTACCAGCAACTAGTCATTTTCCTTAGATAAACACATTTGTTTATTTAGAGTATCTGGTGCCCATACGGATTTGGCTAATTACATATACTGTAGGTAGGAAGAACAGCACAACCATTTGTAATTTATTGCATTAATTGTATATGCAGTAGTTTCTTATGGTTATATTTGTTAAATATAATGATCTAGTTCATAAACAGGGCAGTATAGATTGTGGCTCTGTCTATCATGCTCTTATTCCTGAGAGGGCAAAATTCAGCGAAATGTTGATCACTTTAACTTAGTTACCCAGGTCCTGATTATGTATGGCTGTGCTTATGCAAGCATGGTCCTGCCATAATGTGCATCTACTCACAATGGGCTGCTGCTGAAGTACTGTTCTCTCCAAGTCACCCTGCTCCCAGAATTCAGCTGCGACTAAAAGAGCAACCTAGTAAATAACAGAAACAGTAAGAAGGAGAAAACGAAGCTTATCCAATAATAAAGTAAAAGTTAATCTACTGTATATGCAGTATCATATGTACAATAGGTGGAAAATAAACACAATACATGTAGGTACAGGTTAATTAAATTCAGATATTACATGAAAGTTTCTATTGGGCGGAGTCACACGTTTCTGTAATTTTGCATGTCTGTGACTTTATTTACAATGCTTGTACCAGCCCTTCCCCTGGTGTAAAAATTTGCAGCATCCCCATGCTAGGTGCAAATTAATGGGCAAATGTACTAAAATCTGCCATTTTGGCCGTTAAGCAATTCAGATACGAACGGGATCTGTGGTGATTTCGGTCCAAGAATGCGGCTTAACTACAAAGCTGCCAATTTCAGAATTCTTTCTGATGGTGAAGTCATTTGCCAACCCTGAAGCATCACATGGATCACTCATATTTGTGCCATGCTTCTATGTGTAAAAGTAACCTGGGCATAACCATCTCCGTACTCTTCAAACCAGTCATAATACGGAGGGAAAAATTAGCTAGGCATTAGAACCAGCACCACGCTCATGGACCAGTCCTGGTTCCAAAAAAAGTGGACAAAAGATGTAGAGGACCACTGTACAGTATTTTTAAAAACAGCACCAACAGTCAGCAGAGTAATGCCACAGCCAGGGACACTTTTATATAAGTGTCATTAACCCCCAACTGGTCATCCCTGGCCAGGGTCCTTGAGGGAGTGGCGCCTTCCCCCAAATAAAATGCCCCCCCCCCGGGCACCCAAGGGTCCAATGTTCCCACCCCCTGGGCAGAGGGTGCCAGGTTGATATTCCATTGTGTAAAAATCAGACGTAATATTGGGTCTGGCTGTGGAACTAAAAAACTAATAAAAAACACACCCTGAAAGTAGAACTTTATTCCCCGCTGAGAATGGGTACATTTCCGTAGATGTGGAGGGGTAGATTTATTAAGCTCAGTGAAGTGATAAAGAGTCTGGTTTTTATCACCGGCCAATCGGCTCATAACTATAAAGTTACAGGCTTGGTTTGAAAAATGACAGGTAGGAGCTGATTGACCAGTGATAAAAACCAGACACTTTATCACTTCACCGAGCGTAATAAATCTACCCCTGAGTCCACAACCAGTTCAATGACTTACCCATGACAGTCCCATAGCACACCCACATTTGTACATTTGATTGGCCAGCTGCCAGCAAATATTTTGATACCATATACCTCAATTGCAACTGCACATACACACAGTAGAACGCATGAACGCATGTGTTGTGCTACTTTTAAACAAGGGGAATAAACATGGTTTGATTTTGGCTATGGATGATTTTGACTATGTGATTTCCCCTTGAAGTGCATGAAGCCATTTTGCACATGCACTTGCAATTTTGTGCTATTTGGCCTATCACCAAATACATTACAAGTGACATAGTCAAAATTGCCTTGCCTGCACAGTATATTTTACCTTGAGATACCGACCTCACAAGTGTGTGCATCACTATCGCAAGCTGTCAGAATTTGATTAACTTTTCATACAAATGTGACTACTGTATATAGTCAAAATTGTTTAGCCCTGAACACACTGGCGGCGGGATGTATTAAGCTGAAAATGCGGTAAAACTCCAGTTTTCGGGGGTTTTACCGAATTTTCTAATGTATGAAAACCCGCCGTCACCGCATAGCAGGGTATCGCCACCTTTGGGTGGCGATACCCTATAGAAGCCTATGGGCTTCTATCTACGCCCGACGCTAGCCCGACGCCAACTTGACGCCTCTGACGACCCCCCTCTCCCCCTTCCTCTGGCATACCTTGCATCAGGTCCTCCTGGACCCGGAAGGTAAACCCTTCCTCCACCTAGTAACGCAGCCTGACGTCCTTCTGGCTGCAGGGGGGTAGGAAGAGGCGCTGGGGACAGCCTGCTTAGCTGTCCCGGTGTGAGGGGAGAAGGAGGCGCCCAAGAGGTGACAGGAGGTGACAGAAACCAGGAGGTGACGGAGACCCCCACATAACAGGTATCGTGGTGGGCCTCCGTCACCGCACCGCGATGCCAGCCAAGCTGGCATCGTGGTGGCCGGGCGGCAATGTATATTATTAAATTCCCACCCTGGGTGATTTTCAGCTGAAAGCCACTCAGTTTACTTGTCTAAGCGGCTTTCAGCTGGAAAGCCGCCCAGTGGGTACCGGGCATCAAAGAGCAGTGAGCTCTGCTACATGCTCCTGCATCAATACCAGTGCCCCGCCGCTAACAAACAAACAATAGGGACGTGCAGTCAAGGTAGGCAGAGCCTCGCCTCTCATGCTTCAGTACACTCTTCAGTTTTGACTGTAAAAATTATTAGAATAATACAAAAGTCATACAAAAAATTAAAACAAATCAAATTTGTATTATTATACAATCAGCTTTGTGTTGTTCTAAACTTTATTATAAAGTAATAGTTGTCTTAAGGTGCCCATACACGGTACAATTATTGTATACAATTTGGACTAGATCGCATCGCATAGGCAATGAGATCTAGTACAAAAAGTATGTGCAGCACATACTTTTTGAGCTGTGCAAAGAGATATGTGACGGGAGCGCGCATCTCATCGCTCCCAGCAATTGTACGTGTATGGGCACCTTACGTCTTATCATTTTTATTGTGTAAATCTGGCTGTGAAACTAACCAGTGCCTCCTTAGCCATTCAACTCAACGCAGGTCAATGCTAACAATACAGTATCTTCATTCATGTGTTAATTTGGGTGTGGACTGAAAGGTCTACATTGTCTAGGTCAGTGGTCTCCAACCTTTTTTGGGGTGTGAGCTATTCGCTGCAAAATAAACCACCTGAAGAGCTATAAAAATTTAAAAAAATATAAAAATCTGCCTAATAACAAAATAATGCCCTTTACACTTTATGCCACACACTGTAATGCCCCTGATACACTATGCAACATACATAACTGCGTGGCTACACCCATGTGGCATAGGGTGTAGCCACATGCCACATGGGGTGCGTCCAATAAAAATGGGGGTGTGATACACAATAGT
Source organism: Crinia signifera (assembly GCF_055691185.1). NCBI lineage: Eukaryota > Metazoa > Chordata > Amphibia > Anura > Myobatrachidae > Crinia > Crinia signifera. The sequence goes on from NC_139217.1 coordinate 172,858,474, forward strand.
GCAGAGCCATATATACATATGCCCAAATAGTGCCAGATACACATATGCCCCCAATAGTGCCAGATACACATATGCTCTCACGGTGACAGGTATGCCCCCACAGTGCCAGAAACAGGAATACCCCCACGGTGCCAGGTATGACCCCATGGTGCTGGGTATGCCCCCACAGTGCCAGGTATGCCCCCACAGTGCCAGCAATGCCCCCACAGTGCCAGCAACAGGTATGCCCCAGAGTGCCAGCAATACCCCCACAGTGCCAGCAACGCCCCCACAGTGCCAGCAACAGGTATGCCCCACAGTGCCAGCAATGCCCCAGAGTGCCAGCATGAAGTATGCCCACATAGTGCCAGCAATGCCCCCACAGTGCCATCAATAAGTATGCACCCACAGTCGTTCCCGAGACCCCCATGTAGCGGTGGGTGGTTCGCTGCAGGTGCAATGTGCACCACACTCAATGCAGCCTGGAGAACTGCAATGCAAGCTCCCAGCCGCTCTGAGACACCGTTCCAAGAGAGGGAGTGAAGCCGCCCCAACACCCACAGACAAATGCCAAATCAGCGACTATGGCTTGCTTCGCTTGCAATGCTTCAGGCCTGCTGCTTTACTGTTTCCATCGGTAGTCCATGTGGATGGTAAAGTGTGAAAAATGCTAAATAATTGTGAAAAACTCATGTGGACCTTTTCATGTGTCAACCATTGTCATGTCCTCATTTTACTTGTGTCGATTTTTTTGTCAATGTCAAGGTTTTTTTTAAGTATATACATGCTTGAGGAGACTAAGGGCCTGATTGAGCCTAGTGAACAGATAACTCCACCTGCCGCAAAGACCCCCGGTGCCCGAATCCCATAGCTAGCATGTGACGGGATGTGTTTCATAACACACATGCCCTCTCATACGACCGAACAGAAGAGATATCTTTCGATGGTCGCACACCATCAGATGATTTCTCACCCCTTTGGTAAGAAAATTCACAGAACACTGAAAAGGGGGTGGGCACTGATGTAATGTGACGTCAGCCACAGGACCCCACCCAGGCATTGCCATGCCTGCGTGTGCAGGGGGGCGACCAGCAATTTTATGGGGATGCTGGCCCATCCCCTGTTGCCACCCCCGTTCCTCCTCCATTTCACCCCTCGCCAAAGCTGTTCACTCCTGGAGTTTGCGCATATTTGCATATGGACAAGCGCAAACCTCCCACCATCGAACATGGTGCCAAATTCGGACCCTAACGAATGGGTCTGAATTGGCCCCTTGGGAGCAGCAGAGGTAGAACAATGAAATGTTGGCATAGCTGGGCAGGAGTGTTAAGACTTAGGATGGGTAAATTAGATGATTATATTAACCAAGGCGAGAACTGATGAGGACATCCATGATTAAAGTGTGAATACAAACATACAGTGCACTACATTAGAATGGAATGTAAAGTAATATACAACCTTGCTCTGGACTTCCCATGGTTTGGTAATTGCAGACAAATCACAGGCTGTCATCATCATAGCCCTGCAAATTAACCATAACATCAAAAAATCATTATGTCACATTCAGGGATACAGATGTACCCTCACCATACCGAAGAATGGGGTGCAAACAGCACCCACACTTCCCAGGTTGGGGTGCAGTGGCCTGTGACCACACACTCTAGTAAATACAAATACAGGGGGCCCAGCACTCACTAACTCACCTTAACATACCAATAATTATTAAATAAATAATGGGGTTTTGGTTCATGAATTATTTCACATTCACATTCATAGAATTGTCTTTTACAGGGAGAAAACAAGTGCAACTAAAGCTGGGTACACACCTGTACCAGCCATGGCCCGATCACCCAATGGTTTTATACTGTAGCTGTGTATGCTCCTGCAATAATTGGGATCAGGTCACATCTTATGTACTCAGTGGCATAACATTGGCACTGCAGCCCAAGCGGATGGACACTTCCGGTATTTGGGGAATGTCACTATGGCAACGCTGCAGGACTTTCGGTTGCACAGGCCTGCTAATGGCAGCTATGCATGACTCCTTGTTCAGCCACGGGTGAGTGTTCTCACGTAATCTGATTGCAGGGTATTTAGGAGGTCTCTTGCGCAATCAACTTTGACCCGTGATGAAGGTGTGTGACACACACCAAAACATCTTGTGGTAGCTCACCATTCATTGACGGCCATATACTGCTCTTTCCAGATGGTTAAGTACTGTGTTCTATACATTTTTTGGACTTTATTGATCAGTCTCCTCTCTGTTGCTTATCACTTATATCGGATTTGCATTTTTTTGCACTTATTTTGACTAAATGATGCAAGTTTTTCGTTATTGGATGATCAAATAACTGGATCCACACCAGTATGTGATATTACCAATATCCAGTGTTATTTTTCAGCAGGAACCAGCAGGAACTCAATTCCTGAACCTCTAATTAAATATGACATCATCAGGAACTAGAAATGTACTTTCCATAAGTTTTATCTCGTTGAATAGCAAAGGAATCTCACCGTGTGTACACACCATGAAAGTCATTACATGCGCTTTCTGGGAGGGATTGCGAGGGCACTGAGGACGTTGAGACCTGTGCAAAATCACTCTCTGTCATTTTATGTATGTGTTATCATCCCATATATTCGGGTCATTTGTTCTGTTTGGGTGTGGTATATTTGGCCGACAGTCGGGATTCCTATAGTCATTAATCGTCAGAATCCGGCGCTGAGATGTTTCCTCCTCGCCGTCTCTGAACAGAATGATTTCTCGGCCAATCAGGAGCCGAGAAAGTCGGCTCCTGATTGGCCAGAAATCATTCTGTTCAGAGACGGCGAGGAGGAAACATCTCAGCGCCGGACAAACTCCTTTAAGCCGGGTACCAGTCGGGAGCAGCGCTGTCACCGGAGGTCGCCGCCGGGGAGCAGGTGAGTTGGATTTCCCTCCTTAGGTACCCCTCTGGACTACCACGGATCCCGGACCCCGGATTCTTCACGCCAGGAGCCCCGGAACCCCAGGACCAGCCCCGGAACCAGGACCAAGGCCACGGAACCGGACTCTTCTGCCCTGGAGCCCCGGAGGACGAATCCAGGATCCAGGGACCGACCTACGGGCACAAGGTAGGTAAGTATCAGTGTGTGTGTGTTTTGTGTGTATTAAAGTTTTATTTTACAGGGTGTCAGTGTGATTTTGTGCACTATTTTTTACACTGCAGAACTACAAGTGCCAGCGGGCACTTTAATGCCCCGCATGCTGGGACTTGTGGTTCCCCAAGTCCCAGCATGCGGGGTAGGCTTGCTGGGACTCATAGTTCGCCAGTGTAAAACAATAGTTTACATTCTTTTTTTTACACAAAGCATCAGCCCGATGCCCACCGGCCAGGGGCATCGGGGACAGCCCCGGACTATCAGCATGGGCTGGTAAGTCCTGGAGGGGGGGACCCCTTCATTGGGGGGGTCCCCACTTCCCCAGGACCCCTGCCCATGCTGACCAGCCAGGGGGTTAATGCTTTGGCCGGGGGGACTTGTATAAAAAGTCTCCCCCCGGCTGTGGCATTACCCTGCTGGCTGGTTGTGTCCGGTGCTGGTTCTTAAAATACGGGGGACCCCTAGTCACTTTGTCCCCCGTATTTTGGGAACCAGCGCCGGACCTTGAGTCTGGTGCTGGTTTCGTAAAATCAAGGGGACCCCTATTTGTCGGGGACCCTGATTTTATGTCACCAGCACCGGCTCAGTGAGCCCGGGGCTGGTTAGACTCGGGCGGGGGACCCCGCGCTCGTTTTTTTTTTTATTTAACCATTTGTTTTATTTTTTACAGCAGAACCCTGCACGGAACATTGCGATCTGTGCAGGGTTCTGGCTAATTCGCCTAACAGACCCAGGTCTGAAATTAGTGCGAAAATTTGTCACTTAAAAAATGCGATGTGCAAATGCGCATAGCATTAAATAAGCGACTTGTATACTTTTCTGTGCGCAAACATCTGGATGCGATAAAAATGCGAATTAATCTCGCATTTTTATTCACCAGACCTTAACGCACAAAATATGCGATTTCAGCCCCTATGCGCATCCCATTAAATCAACGATTTAATGGGAAAATGCGATATCGCCATTTTGTGGTCTAATTACCGCAAAATAACAAAAATCGCATAGCATAGAATATCACCCCACGTCTCTCTATCACCTTTCATGCTTCAATTTACTTGTCTCATAGGGGGTTATTGGGACCTGATTGCACTGGAAAAAATGGAACCACTGCACACAAGTATGGCTCACAGTATGAATGCTCAAGGCAATCCTACAATAAAATCCAGTTTATTTTTTAATCGCTGGTCGTGCACAACCTGATTGACTGAAAGTGTGGGTGTCACCCAGACATTTACTGGGAGCATCAGGGAAAATACAGACGTGTCAAGGATTTTACAAGGAGGGTGTGTGACTTCAGCTCCTTCCCCGATCAGCCGTTTCTATCGCACTGGCCAAGTAGGTCTTGGGTTACGCACCAACGGCACAAACTGGAAAAATAAGTTGATGGTGAGCGGCTCCAAATGGATTTGCAGATAATCGATGGGCTGACATTTTCGCAGGCTTTTCGCAGCCTTGCACAGGGCAGGATGAGCGGTGATTACCTGATTGCAGGAATCTACAAATTAGCAGTCCAGCGATCAGGTCTGAATAACCCCCCTGATTGGGAATATCATAATTACAGGTAACCATGTCGACTCTCATTCAGGATAATGGCACCACAAGCTAGGCATATTGTATAATATACCTACATAATGATTTCTTTCCTTGTTGTTTCTAGTGACAGGTATTCAACCCATTTTTGTTGGTCATCATAAGTCTTGGACTGGTCAACGATTTTCTGGAACATTGTCCTCTTCCTGTGCAAAGACATATTAATCACTAGTCATTTTTGAAACAACCAGCATTTATTTATGTTCTTTTTATAATGACTATAAAATATGCAAAAATGGTTTATTACACCCAGAAATACATGTAATGCAGCACAAATACCACCGTGCATGCAATATAGGGAACAATTCACCAAACAGAGAATACAATGGCATACAGCTTATGCCTGTTAGTAATTACAAACTAAATACATTTTGTCTTCTCTTAAGCTGTGTACACATGGTGCGATTTGGGCTATCGATTTTGACCATATACGACATCCTCCATCGGCCCTGCTGCAGGGCCAACAGGAGGCATCGCTAGCACCTGGCATCGGCAAGTGTGACCTTGTTGCACACATCTTTCAGTGCAGTGGTTTCCAACCTCAGTCCTCAAGTACTCCCAACAGTTCACGTTTTCCAAGTCACCCGGCAGGTGCACTCTTTATTAACTGTTCCATAAACAGGAACTGTTGGGGTTACTTGAGGATCGAGGTTGGAAACGTGGTCGCTGATGAAAATGAACCTCTAGAATGGGGCTGAAAACGGGAGCGCGCACCCGGCGATTTATCGCCGGGGCACACACCCATCACTGGCAATATAGTCGCCAGCGACCATATTTCCAGCGATTTCAGCCCCTATCTCCCCCGTGTGTACACAGCTTAAGGGGCTGCAGCAAAAAATGTAGGATCTCTGGAGGAGGGTTCCTAATGTTTCATTTTAGAGCTATTGTCACCATCCCATGAAGGATGCATAATTATCATGTAGCAAGCTATTGTCTGCCCCAACCAAAGGGTCTGATTCAGAGCTGTTCGCCAGGCAGCGTATATTTGCTATCTAGCGAGCAGGTAAACGCTGCCCCACGGAACCTCCTCACTTAGAATGCCAGCGGATGCTTTTGTATATACATGTGCTCACATTCAGCCACACGGAAAAAAAATAATTCAGAAATCAATCACCATCGAATGATTTTTCTTCCCTTTGCAAATAAAAAGTAAGGCTAGATTTACTTTCATTCTGGCCGGAGATGGCCGAATTCGGCACTAACACACCTGCATTTGCAGGGGTTTGCCCAGCATTTATGTGGGCATTTTTCTGGGTATGCATCCCTGCATCTGCTCCCTTCCTGCCCATCGTGGAGCGAACGCCCCGGTCAATATGAAAGTCACCAAAGGCGTTTGCTTCGGGGGTTGCATATGCGCATATTCGTATCAATTTCAACCCATACAGAGCGGGTCTGAATTGCCCCCACGGTGCTGTTTATGCAATACAGTATGCAATGATTGAGCACTCAGTCACACAAAGCACTTAGAAAATCTTATGCCACTCAGCAGCTCCATTCTGTCCTTTTTCGTGGCTGCTGGCTAGGTTGTGGGGAAGGATATTTCCAGGCAACTGGAACCCCCCCCCCCCCCCTGCACTTTCGTGAATAACGGCTATCTTAGTAGCCCTCAGGTTATGCATCATAGCAGATGAGCCCATTGAGGCTGTATTTTAGAATGCAGTACTTGGCCTCAGCACTCCAAGGAAACAGGATTGCCTACATCTCTGAATCTGACCCTACAACTCTTGCCAAACCAACAAGTTGATACAGTTAAACCCACTATCATCCAGCAATGTCAAATAACCCAAACACATTCTATTGTAGGTCTACTACACGTTAGGATTTGCAAAAACTAATCTCAAAGACAGATTTGTATTATCCTCTATGCCCCATCATTTAAGATTTTATGCTAAGAGAGTATGTTTTCATCATGTTACTTATGTTATTTATTTATTATGAGTTTTAGAAGTTCTATAACATATTAGCATTAGCAATAAGTGAACTCTCTGGGCGAGATGTACTAAGCCTTGAAAGTGATAAAATGCACCAACCAATCAGCTCCTACCTATCATTTTTCAAACACAACCTGTGACATAGCAGGTAGAAGCTGATTGGTTGTTGGTTTATCACTTTTTCTATTTTATCACTTTTCAAGCTTAGTACATCTGGCCCTCTATCTGGTTAGAAAAAACATCACTTCATAAAAGAGAAGGTATTTGGTGATGACTAGTCATTCTCGTTCCTCAGAACTGATATGATTAGTGTGGGTGGATGAGACTGTTATTTAATGCTGGCATGGTTTGTGGGTTATAAAATGAATATAAGGCTAATTGGAGAGAATAATTGGTATGACTTAAATATGGATACTAATACTTTAATATTTGTGAAGAAATATTTTTCCATCTAGATTGGTAAAGCAAAAGGCTTAGGTTGCAAAGTTTACTGGATTCATCCAGCAAAGCAACAGTAGTATGGGAATCCGGGCAGGATACCGGCGGTCGGGATGCCGGCAGTCAGGCACTGGAATCCGGACACCGGTCAGAAGAGAGGTGCCAAGATTACGACACAGCTCACAATGCCAGCACAAGAATCCTGTTATTCGGCATCCCGATCATAAGTATACTGGGGAAGGTGAGGGTTAGGCTGCGGTGGGGGATGGCCGGTTAGGCACTAAGGAGGGTTAGGGTTAGGTTATGAGGGAATGGTTAGGGTTAGGCATTAAGAAGGGAGGTTTAGGGTTATGCTGCTGTGGTGGTGAGGGTGGTAAGTTTAGAATGAATGGGAATATGCTTTATTGCTAGAGATTTGTTACCAATATCATTATAAAGATGTAAATAGAGCATAGCACCAATATTACTATAGTATTAGTATATACACTAATTCAGCCAATCAGCTATAGATACTGATCACCATTATCATCAGTTTGCATTTGGCACCAGTGGAGAAGAACCACAAGTGGTCTGCTCCTAAACAAGTCTGTCTTGTGGTAAGTATGGAATGTATTCTGCACAAACATGCTTATACTTTTATTTGGCCCATGTATGTATGCCCTATTCAACCACAGTCTTATCCCTGTGCATGGCCAAGGCATGTATATGAATTTTTGGTGAGCATAAATATAAAAAAGGGCAATTTATAAAGACAAATTTGCAAACTGTGTTGCCTCCAACTTCTCTTCCTCTGAGTTTCTCCAGTCCCCTCTCACCTTGTCTTCCGCAAGCACAGAACCTAGTGGCTCTTCTTCACTTCAGCAGTGGTGATGGCATGACATTATATACGCCGTGCCAGAAGAAGATGCCTGTGGGACAGGCTTTTCTGTTACAATTTCTGTTCAGGGCTGTAGTAGAGGTGGAACTCAGTCCCCCCTACCATTAGAGGTGGTGGAACTCAGTTCCACCCAGTTCCCTCTCACTTTAACCCCTGGATATTGGCACTCCAAAAAAGTTAATATAGGGGTGGTTAAGAAGACATATGTATAGTTATTAATCTTAATGCTGTATGTTGGAGTTATTTTCAGGGTCTGATTATTAAATGTGCATACTACTGATTCAATGTTGGGGTTTGCTGCAACAACTGTCCTGATACTCTGTTAATTCTGTGTAAGGTGGCTATTGTCTAACACATTTATGGAATAACATTCTGCATTCATGTGTTCCTATGGGAAATGTATGGCACTCAAATGTACACAGACTTAACTTTATGTCAAATTGGATAAATAACTATCAGACAGCACTGTAATCATTACTTTGACTGGATATATTCTCCTTGAGCTACTTACTTGAAGTAAAGAGCTAAATCTGTGGCTATGATAGCGATATCCATCAAATGGATGACAAGCTCGTGCTGCCTTCTGTTAAGATTCTGGTAAATGTTCATGGACTGTCACAAAAAATAAAGTCAAAATTATCTCAAAGAAAAATGTTTTATTTTTTTTTTTTGCTCCAATCAAGTTGATTTATGTCAAAATCTAAATGTATCATGAAGCTAAAACATTTACATTTCATAAGAATAGTGATTTAATGTTTACATATGGTAAAGTACTGCGTACTAGCTAAGCCCTCTCGAAGCAAAAGCTTCGAAAGTTAGTCTGCTACCTTGTGATTGCCTGTGTTCCTGTATGTGTGATTGCCTCTGTGTTTCTGTATGTGTGAAATATAATGAGATGTACTTTCACTTGCTGCCAGCAGATGGCAGTGTTTTTGAAGCACCTAGTTCTTTTATAAATAATCTAGATGATAGAAAAAGATAAATCTATTCACAATTATTCTTATTACCATTACACGCAATGTACCTTAGAGGACCTTTGGTTCCAAGCAGCAAAATAATAATCATGTAATGCAGCTTAAAAATAGAAACAGTTGCACTAACATTTATAAGTGGAAATAACATTCACGGGTTTGTAATGTATGTTCATGCTCACCTAATACCTTATACAATTAGTAAAATCAGTTTGGCGTTTTCCAAACATATTACAAATGTAATAATGCTGATATTAAACATTTGTTTAAAAAAATAATAATAATAAATAAAATAATGCAATCAGTACAGGGAAGTCACTTTTAAAATATATTCAGGGCATATATAAAAAATATCTGCTGAATCAACGGAGGCCTGGGTATTCCAGACTTTAAACGTTACTATACTGCAGCACAACTAGCTCACTGTGTTCAATGGTGCAACCCCGGGGGCGGGGAAGGTCTGGTTAGACATTGAGGCAGCTGATTTGGGACTCTCCTCACTCTCTTCTCTCCTTTGGGTCCCGAGACCCAAACGACCAAAAAGCGCCTGGCCCATCCCCTATCCTCCCTATTCTACACAACCCTGTCTTTCCCCGGGCATGCACAGCACTGCTTACCTCCCGTGGAAAAATATAGGCATAATGGGGCAGATGTATTAAACCTGGCGAAGAGTTAAACTGGAGATAAAGTGGAAGGAGATAACGCTCTGGCCAATCAACTCCCAACTGTCATATTTCAAACACAGCTGATTGGCTGCTGCGTTATATCCTTCCACTGTATCTCCAGTGTATCTCTTCAACAGGCTTAATATATTTGCCCCAATATTTCTTAATGATATCACCAAAGATGATTCGTTCCCACAATTTTCCCAGATACAAACGGACAAAGGAATTCCCACTAGGAATTTCGTTCAATTTCTTCAACTCTTCACTCCACAGTAAAGTCCACTATCATTAGCAGACCATTATCCACTTTCAAAGCTATATGCCTTCAGCGGTCAAACACCAGAGGCCTAATTTCTTTTTTATATTCGTTACTTAAGGATAATTTCCCCTCCTGCAAGTCTGCTTCGGAAAGGGCCTGGGACCAAGATCTGGGTGGGCCCCTGACCGAGGAGGACTGATCAGAGATTTGGAGCAACGCCGCTTCCAGCTCTATATGTGTCACGATTAAAAAAAAGTCTATAAATTGCTTTATAGATGGTATTACGTTCCCTCTAGACTTAACAAAATATATCCCGAAGTATCGGACACATGCTTTAGGGGTTGCGGTGACACAGGTATATTTATGCATATCTGGTGGACCTGCCCTAAGATAGCCAACTTATGGAAAGAAGTCATTCAATTCATAGGTAACCTATTACTCGCACCCATCTCAAACAATCCCAAATATTTTCTCCTGCCTCTGGATGTTCCAACCCTATCCAAGCCACAAAATAGACTAATGCATCATGTGGTCTCGGCGACCACCTGTCAGATTGCAGCACAGTGGAAAAAGACGGAGGCTCCCTCCTTGCACTCCTTAATTGCCCGCCTCTGGCACGTGTACCGCATGGAATACATGACTAGCATTCTTAAACACTTCTCCAAAAAATTCAACACTACCTGGTCCCCTTGGGTCTCCACCCAACAGTTCACCCCGCCCTTCGCCATATGAATTTGAGCCTAGTTGACCGAACAATAATATTTTACATTGATTTTTACTCCCCACCGAGGACCCACGCTCTTCACTCCCCCCCCCAATCTTCCCCCCCAACTTTTTTCTATCTTCTACTCTACTCCCTGACCTTCATTTCCACCCTCCTCCTCCACCCTTCTATCTTCCCCTGTCGACTCTCTTTTTCACTTTTTCCTCTCAACTCCTCGCTCCACTTTATAAAACTGTTAAAAAGGATCACATCACTCTCCACGCCATTGATTACTTTTTTCAATTATATACAGTATGTACTTTACAGCCTCACTGTCATGGTGTTTTTTTTCTCTTTTGATATGTGCACTGTGATCCACCAATAAACAAATTTGAAAAAATAAAAAATATATATCTGCTGAATTATTACATCAGGTGAACATCAGCCTTTTCTGTGAATTTATCTGTGTGTTTTATTTGCAAGATATAATTACTATACATCAACTTTAGTATTTTTAAATTCAAGTTTATTACTTTTACCAGAAATTTTTCTCAATTGCGCTTTACTTTGTACACTAACCTTATAATCACAACACTAACGATAACCTGTTTGTTTACTGAGAGAACTACAGTATTCCCTTTAGAGATTAAAGGTGGCAAAGAAAAACAATTTATTTTTGTCTGGTGATTTTTGCTTATCAGTGCTTATATAACAAATCTCTAATCCTACTGATTGTAGACTAATGGGGCATACATACATTGTGATTTTTGGCTATTTTCTAAGCAGTCTTTCTAGATCACTTAGAAATTAATCACAAATCGCTCCATGTGTACACCGCTAAGTGATGGAGATCTTTGTGCATGCAGTCAAAATCTAGTCAGAACGCTTAGCAAGTGAGTTTAAATCCCTATGGGCCTTATTCTGGTTAGGTCGGTGAAACGTACGTACGGTCCGTCTCACCGTGCGTTTCCCGTACGCTCGCGGTGAGCGAAAGTCCGCCCACAGAACAGCCGCACACGGACGGTCGCAGACACCGACAATGGGGAGTGGCGTACACTTGAGCGTACGCCACCGTGTACAGACGGATCTCCCTCTTAGTCACCGATACCTGGTGTACATCAGAGCGTACGCCAAAGTGCACGGACGGATCTCGTCCGTTTTCACACCGACACCTTCCGTATATCTGAGCGTACGCCACAGTGCAAGTAGAAATTGTGTCCAAAAACATCATTGTTGCTCTTAGTAGTGGTTTATGTGTATTTTTCCTAAGAAAAAACTGGTATGTTTGTGTTACAGTAAAAAAAAAGTTGACACATGTCGACTTCTGTGAATTGAGTGTCCTGCTTTTTAAAGTATACAAAAACACTTTCTGAATGGGTGTATATGGTTATAAAATAACGACCTTGACATATATAAGCAGGTCTTAGAATGAATATTACCTAAAATTAAACCAACCTTTACATGTTGAGAAGTGTAGAAAGATAAGGTTCCAATGTGTTTGAGGGCTGTGTTTTCCCCATAAAAACGCCCACATGCCGCCCACAATGACCGTGTTCTTGCGGACAGGTTTTTTCGCACGGATAGACCCGTCCGTGAGCGGTGTGCGGTCGCCGCACATGCGCATTGCGAAAGATACGCATGTGCAGATGAAAAAAAAACCCGTTCCGCCCGTATACGGTCCCACCGTACCAAACAGAATAACCCCCTATGTGTGTACGGAATGACCGATAGCTATCTACTATTAAAAATAACCTTTTTTTTTTGTTTTGCTTAGCACACATCACTTAGCACAAATCGCAATGTTTGTATGGGCTCTCTAATCAACGGGAAGTTCAAGGGAAATCTCATAACCTAAATCGCTTAGAACAAAAGCCAAGCACAAATCGCAAACATGCGTATGCCTCTTCTCAGTGATTATATGTCTTGATGCTTTGGTTATTCAGATAAGCAGATTTTCTAAAACATATTTGAAAGCATATTATATGCTGGTTTTTAACAAATCGTATTGAAACTGTACATTGGCAGTGATGGTGATGTTTCACATAATCAGATAGATTATTTGAAACAAGTTGGAATACGTTCTTTGGATTTATTTAGCTATTTATCCATATGCCTAAATGATATGGGGCAACATAAGTGCTCACTAGTCTTATTTTTATTGTTATATACAGTATATGGAAACTGTGTATATTTTATTTAATGTTTATGTCTGAAAATTATATTTCCATATTATTAATGCAACTAAAAGCACAAAATATTGGCTTAAAGTTCCATTTCACTTGCATTAGCCAGCAAGGCGGTTTGCATACAGTATACGCAAGGAACTTGCCAATATCCATCTTTTTACCACTGCTGTCTATTATAACTCAGGAAGCAGAGTAGTGTGACAAGTAACAATAACCGTTTTATCTTTGCAAGGCACATTTGTCCCACAAAATGTGAATATTTTAGTATTTGAGGAATTCTCCTGCCAAGACTGTGTAATCGCCTTTGTAAAGTTACAAATATAGTAATCATAAATAAACTATTCTATAATATATATAAAACCATATCAACTTTCATAAATGTGTTCCTTGTTATTTATCCATAGAAATATTACGTTAAATCACTTTTATGCAACCTACCATATTGTGACTGTGGCTATTGCTCTTTCAGTCACAATAAACTGTGAACTGCTTCTGTGGAAACAGTACTGTAAAGTATTTTAATATAAGACCAGTAATTTTCACCTCATCTGCCAGCAAAAATTTTCCAAATTCCAAGTGATGTCTCTCCAAAATAGAGGAACCATGTAGTCTTGCTAATGGATGTTGAGATCTATATAGGGAAGAAAAGAATTAGCTCTTTAAGATTTTTTGTGAAAAAAAATACAATATTACCAAATAAGGAATAATGCATGCCATGTACTGTATAATGTGCAGTTCATAAATGCAGATTATCTAACATCGATGATATGCAAACTGTTATGGAGTTGGCAAAATGCCTGTTAGTAATCATGACTCATAGTCCCTATAATTGTTTTTGGCTAGAAGAAACGAATTGAGGATTTCCAACATGTTGGAAATAGGAAATCATTATTCATAATCACCAGTACCATAATTTACCCCTTCCTATTTAGATTTGTTATTTCTATAATATGACGATTTGTAGCTGACCTGTCTATAACTAATTATCATAAGGGATAGTTAATGACAGAACACGAGGACATGCACTGAAACTAGAGGGAGGAAGATTTAGGGGTAATTTGAGGAAGAATTACTTCACAGAAAGAGTAGTATATAAGTGGAATAGCCTCCCATCAGAGGTGGTAGAGGCAAATACAGTACAGCAAATTAAACATGCATGGGATAAGCATATTGATATCCTTACAAAGAAAAAAGGATCAAATATGGTTTGAGGTAACATGATTTAAAAAAGGGGCAGACTATATGGGCCAAGTGGTTTTTATCTGCCATCAAATTCTATTTTTCTGGAAGATGGAATTTAACAATGTATCATCCAAAGCATCAGAATGTCCAGCTTAATTAATATAATATATATATATATATATATATATATATATATATATATTATAAGAGTGTTCTACCCATTACAATGTCATTATATAACACAGTGACTTACTTCATCTGGTATAGATTGTTTGTTCCTCTATGGTCTATGTCATGACAAAACCCGGCAGTGACCATAGCCATGGCTTCCAGATCTGTGTAGTAGCGTTTCAGTTTGCCAGTCTATAAACAGAAAGAATTAAATAAATACATTAATTGAGAACATCATCAATACAATATTAGAGTAGCATCATTGGAATAGTCTGATTATCACAGACACTTATGGCTTTTGATTTTCTTTAAGTTTTAGATTATGATTTAGGGGAAATTAATAAGGCATACAAGGCAAGAGCACATTTGCATCTTATTTTTAGTTGATGGGATATTATGTATGAAATACAAATTATTAACTAATAAATCAAATGCATTTAGCAAATAGTTTTAGTATTTCTTTTCTGACCAAAACCTTTACTGTAACTATTAAAATCCAATTTTTTTAGTATGAATGAGAAAGTTCAATGTGCACAAGCTTTGTTTCATGTAAAATAACCTTTACTCTATCACAGCTATTAGCTACTGTCATTTTACTGAAAATAACTGGCTCTTTTAATAGTTATAGCTAATTAAAGATTTTTTTCATAAGAAAAATGTCCCATTTTTGGGCAATAACACATGGAGAATGAAGTGATAAAGGCCCTTATTCAGGTCTGATCGCAGTACAAATTTGTTCTCAAAATGGGCAAAGCCATGTGCAGTGAGATACCATGCGTGAGTGTAAGATTTGGGTGAGTTACTTTGTTTCTGTGCAGGGTAAATACTGTCTGCTTTATTTTTACACACCCCACCCAAATCTAACTCTCTTTATCTCACCTTCAGGGCAAATGGTTTTGCCCATTTTGAGAACAAATTTGCTCTGCGATCAAGTCTGAATTAGGCCCAGTAACCGCTATCTCTCTATCAGCAGGATGACAGCACCTGCCTAAGCAAAAGCGTCTCCCCTCTGATCATATTTATAATGCAATCATTATAGACACCTTCACCATAGGACTATTCTAACTGTATTTATTATCTTCTTACTGGAATAGCTTCACGATACCCGGCTGTCCTAACATTGTCTTCATATCTGGTTTATGACCAAGTTGATGTAATATGTGATAGGGAGAGCTAGTGACCACATTGGATCCCTCTTCGAGCCACCTTTCAATGAGAGGCATAGGCTTCTATAGAATACACTATCTATAGCTAGTGCTTCTTATTCGGCACATGCTCTGGTAAGTTATACTTATCAGACAGCTTTCCACAGATTGAAGCATATGGGCACATTGAAGCCCCACATAATTCTATGTGGTCTGCTGTGCCAGTGATCACTAGATCTCTTATTTCTGCTGTGGACCAATTGAAGACATGAAAATCCATATGTAATGTGGTAACCACATATTTTTTAATGTTTAACATTTTTGTGCCATAGATGCAGACAACATATACCGTACATGAATGAGTGGCATCCAAGTATCAGTAAAAACAAAACAAAAATGAAATGGCAGTTGGTCACCTCTGCCTTCGTATTCCTTCTCCTATGTATAAGAGTTAGAAGAATAGGGGGATGCACGAAGAGAAATGTACAGAAGTCAGAAGGATAAGCAGGCCTCCTCATGGGTTAAACATTCCCCCCCAGCAATGCCTACTCACACTCACACTAAACTAAAAAGGGTGGCATACCATTACTCTCCCTCTCTCACCCAGGGAATTATAATGTCTAGTTATGGTTGTGCATACCATCAGAAGTGTGAACATGGTTTGTGCAACATTAAATCCATGGCGCCAGTTGTGATAGGTCACCTTCCTGTATCCTTTCTTCATTGCATACATAAACCTTACCAGTGCCTAGGCAGAGGAGAAAATATATTAATGGCAATATAGATACACACATGCAATTCAGATGAAGGGATAAACTCATTATTATATATATTTTACTATATTAGAATGACCTTTGGGGATATTTAAGTTAATGGAAGTTTTAACTGATTCCTTTTATGCAGTTTCTAGTGTTCATCTGTATCTTGCAGGCAGATAAATTAACCATCAAAGCTCAAATGTTGTAAATACAAATAATTATCATTGTATTATTGTTAATCATATACAATCAGCATGAGTTCATTTTTATTTTCAGGTATCTTGAATAATCTCAGATGACCACTGCTGACTTGTGTGCTGTCATTTACACTCCCATGTGATCAACTCATTAGTCTGGGCGATTGCCATTTGCGATTGCGTTTATGCGATTGCCATTTCTCAAATACGGCAATATTACTCTTCCCTGAACTACTGTAGATTACTCTTGTGTGGTAATAATCCACTAACAATGCAATATCTTATGTATGATCACAACGGAACTTGGTGTGAGGAAAAGGCAAGACTACTAGTGGCAGACAACCTATTTACAGAGATTCACATGTCGCACACCCTACTGGTTTGATTTATTCATTCACTTAAATAAGACGTATATTGTGGGCAAAAAAGACACAATGCTACTGAATCGCTCAGGTCCTGGCACACCTATTGCGTGGCTTTTTGGAATGACTCAAGCCATGGTATAAAACTACACATCTACACAGAAAAGAAAAGGCACTGAGAAGCCATGACGGCGAAGAGTAAAACTTGGACTTTTTGTCTTTTTTTGTGCTGACTTTTTAAATTAAAAAATCTGTCTGTTGAAAACACTAGTTATTTAAATACTTATACTAATATCCATTCATGTTTTTTTTTTTTAAATATACTTCATATTGCATACTTTGCATAATATGAATAACTATAGTGGACACTGATAGTGATGCAGGTCTAAAAAAGCCTTTATGCACCTATGTATGTCTGATACAACTTGTCAACTTTCCCTGTATCACAGGGAGACTCCCTGAAATAATATCAATCTCCCTGACTCTATGAAGAATCTAGAAATCTCCCCAATATCACCTTAGCACCCAGTGGCGTAACTACAGAGGGTGCAGGGGATGCAGCTGCTATGGGGCCCAGCGGCTTGGGGGGCCCCATAGCAGGCTATCCCCTGCACCCTTTGAATTTGTGCTACAGTATTTAAAAATAGCCTGCAGCCGCTGGTTCGGGAGAGCGCAAATGAGGAGAGAGGTGCAGCGGCTGTCTGGAAGGTGCTGGATGCGGGAGGGGGAAAGAAATCCTGCTGCTACCAGGAGCCGCTCAGTGGTGGCGGTGAAGAAGATTGCTGCTGCTGCCAGGATCTGCTCTGTGCTGGCGCCTGGCGGCAGGGAGATAGGAGTCGGACCCGCTCCGTGACAGGGGGAGGAGAAGAGGACCCGCATAGCCGGTCTGTGTAGGGGAGAGAGAGGAGGACGCGCTGCTGCCTTCCAGGCTGCGCTGTAGAGGAGGGAGAGAGGACCCACTGTGTGACTGTGCTGCATGGAGCTGGTGGAGTGAGTCCCAACCCCCAGCAAGATCTCATGCAGCCCCACTGACTAATGTAAGCTTCACTCTGGGGACATTGCATGTGTGGGAGGGAGGGGGGGGTGATGTTTGCGCCCCTGGTCCATGTAATGCACCCTATAGAAAGTATGTGTAAGTGTGCCCCAGATCCATGTATGAAAAGTGTGTGTGTATACACCTGTGGTCCCTGTACAATGTATGCCTACAGTATATTTGTTTGTGTATATCATTGTGCCTGTACAACTTGTGTGCAAGTGTTCCCTCTGGTCCATGTATAACTTGTGTCTGTGCCCGTGCCCCTGGTCCCTGTACAATGTACAGTATGTTTATATGTGTTTGTGTATATCAATGTGCCTGTACAACTTGTGTGGAAGTGTGCCCCCTGGTCCATATACAGCATGTGTTTGTGTGTCAGTGTGCTTCTGGAATATGTGTGTGAGTGTGCCGCAGTATTGGACCATGTAGTGGACTTCTCACACTGTGTCAAAGTTTGCCCCAGTCTGGCCAGCTCCCAGCGGTGATGCGATTTGCGTGTCCTAGGGGACAGGGCCTAAAGCTGTAAAGTGTCTGCCCCATTAGAGGTCTGTGCTGTAGCCAGGTAGTCCACGCTCTTCCCCTCCTCTCTCTGTTTCTCTCTCACTGACACTGTCTCCCTCCCCCCTGATAAACCGATCTCTATCTTCACTGAGTCTCTGTCTCCCTGACTCTCTTTCACTGACACTGTCTCTTTCTCTATGACACTCTCTCCCCCAACCCCACTCTCTCTATCTTTCTCTGTGTGATAATGGGTGGGGGGCCCTTTCAAGATTTTGCTATGGGGCCCACAAGCCTCAAGTTACGCCTCTGTTAGCACCATTCTGTAGCTGTTACAAAGTTGGGGGGGGGGGGGCACTGTATGTATATACATTACACATTTAAATGAGATCATCAGTTCCATTGTCATTATTGGTTATAAGGGGTTCTGGGCTAGATGTATCAAGCTTCAAAAAGTGATCAAATGGAGAGTGATCAACAACCAGCCAATCAGCTCCTATCTGTCATTTTTCAAACTCAGCCTATAACATAGGAGCTGATTGCCTGGTTGTTTATAACTCTTAATTTTATCATTTTATGAAGCTTGATACATCTATCTGGCCCCATAAACCCTATGTTTAAATGTATTCTTCTTAATAAGATTTCTCATAGCTAATATACAGTTTTGAGGCTTGTTTACATCAGCGTTATGATACATCTCTCAGACAAAGCAATAAACATCCACTTTAACAGTGCGCTCATAGGTGTTGCTTCCATAATCTCCCTGAAATGTTTTTGTTTTGGGGGGGGTAAGCAAGTATTGTCAGATATAATTATATAATTAGTGCTGTAGTACCTACCTCAGCGGGTATTTGAAACTTTTTAACCACTCCAAGCTCATAGTACATTTGAATTCCACATTTCACAAGTTCTACTTCTGTACAGTCAAAATCTGAGAAACGGAATTCATAAATTTCAAATTTGGTTGGTCCTGGTAATTGTTTTTTCTGGGGAAAAAAAGAGTTGATCACTACTTTTACAAACTGTATGCAACTAATGGCTCACTCTTCCCGCTAGTGCAATGTTATTTGTACGTACAAGAATTTGTGCAATTTCATCCTCATCACATTGTTCAAGCTCCTTTCCAAGTTTTTCACGGGATGGCTGGAAACAGAAGTACAATAAAAAGATAACAGATACTGGCATGTAACTTTGGTTGGCTTCGTTTTGAATAAAAAATGAGAGCAATAAATAATAATCATTTAATTGCTCCATAATATGGCCATTTGTAAAGTAATACAATGCAGTGTCATGTCTCGTGTGTGTCTGTGTGTGTAGGTGTGTGTGTAATAAATATATATATATATATATATATATATATAAAATGACATAGGCGGCACTCTCTGGCTTGATAATTAAGGGATACAAGATACAGGTTGAGTCTCCATTATCTAAATTATTCTAAAAACCATAGTCTCCAAAATTTCGGGGGTTTTTTGGGCTAAAAATCTTCTGGGTACAACTGTAAATGGCACTACTGGGGAAATAATATGTAACTGGCACTATATATGTGCAAGAAAATGGTTGCTTGGCATTCAAATTCAGTGTATAAGATAAAACATTAAACAAAGTTTGTATACGAAAACCTTGTTTCATGCACAATTAACATATATTTGTGTGTATTTAATGTATTCAATGTGCTTATACAACATAAATGTAAGATACCTCATTCAAATATAAAAATATTCCAAAATACGGAATAATCCGTTATCCAAAATACTTTTGGTCCCAAAAATGGAGTGCCGAGCACCCAAGCATCTCTCTCTCTCTCTCTCGAAAAATGTTACAAAAATGTCAATAACATTTTTTAATAACTATTCCTTCATAGTTTATGCTTCCAGTTCTCAGTTGTCTCATCTGCATAGTACATTCTCCAGGTGCCTCACATAAAAAAAATGATGCTAATAAATATTTGGTAAAAGAACATAGAGGTGATGGCACATGTATAGTATATAACAGAATATTTACCAGGATATCCTGAATTTCCTCTTTACTACACTTCACATGGTACATCACCATGTCCTGTGCAATGTCTTTACGGTTCTCCAGCTTGTTCATCCTGTCATAAGTATCAGTGTTCAGAACAGACCAACCAAGAAACTGCGTCAAAGACTGTTGAGATAGAGGGATTAAAGCGCCAATGATGTTGTGCATGGTATAATGCCTATTTAACATGAGTACAAAATGTTTTTAGGCAATAAACAGAGTGGTTAATTCAATATCTGACTATTGATGTTGTGATGCCCATTAAAAATATGCGCAGAACTGTTCTTTTCATAATCTGGAATGTTGTCAGATGCAGTCAGAAAATGGCCACAGATGATTGCACTTTAAGGTTGCGTCAATAGGGCCACTGATAGGTGACTCTTCCTGAGGCTTTGCAGGCTGTGTTTGTGGTAAACGGCAGTGCTGTGCAGCAGTGCTGTGCAGCAGAGGTGTGAGTGCACAGGTACAGTCCAGTCCAAGCTGAGCAGGCTGCTCCAGTGCAGTCCAATATGAAGCTAAAGGGGGAGATTCTCTAACAATCGCGGCCCAGCTCCGCCCCCCCATCGCCACCATCGCATACATAATTATCGCATATGTTCTAACATACTTTATGCAATAATTATGGCAAAGGACAGCTCTTGCATTAAGAGCTGTCCTTTGTGGTGAGAGTCACCAGGTCCCACCAGGTCCCAGCTGTGCCAGGCTCTCCTCATCCATGCACCCGGAAGAGGATCATAGTGCAGGGAGGAGGAGGTCACAGGTCCGGGCAGCACAGCACTGTGCTGCCCGGACACAGGTGAGTGGGGTCGGTGCGGGGCAGCGGGGGTCGGTGCTGGGCAGAGGTGGGTTGCGGTAGAAGCCCATAGACTTCTTTGGGGCATCACCAGATTTTTCTAGCGATACCCCCCCGCCTCGGTAACTCAGCGGGGGATGCTTAGAACATCTGCATTTTTTGTTTAGAGAATCTCCCCCAATGTCTGTGCAGGTACTTCTCCCTGAGCACTATGGAGGTCATTCTGGTCCCTACTCACCATTGCAAATTTGCAGTGGGCCATCGTTACACCCATGGGAACGCCCAGCAATGAAGCATGAAAACACTGTCCGTTCCCATGGTAATTCGCTAATGATGCAGGAGCGAGGGGCGGGCAGCTGATGTCATCGGATGTCAGCTGCCCGCCCTGTTACCGTAAAGGGAGCCCACAGATCTAAGACACCAGAGAATGTCTTACAGTAGATCTGCGTGCACTGTAGAAATCATTCGCTGGTCGGAGACCAGCGAATGATTTTGTTATCCGCACGTAATCTGCGAATGGATGTTTATGCAAAACATCCATTTCCATGCACGCGGGGACATTCACGGTGAATGCGGGCATTCATGCGGGTGGTGTTTAAAGGACAAGCAAAACTCAAATTTTGCAGCTTTGCGTGTCAAGCAGAATGAGGGCCCATGTTTCAGTTACCTCAGCTAGTGTGCCCGGGAGCTGAGTACTTCTGAGCTTTAAGCAAAGTGTAACTTAATAAATACCAACAGACAATAAGCGTTAAAAAATGTGGTTATCAGATTTTATGGTTAAACCAGTGGTTTCCAAACTTTTTAAAATCACGGCACCCTAGAGCATCAGCATTTTTTTCATGGCACCCCTAGTCTAAAAGTTTCTTATTCTGTAAATTGACTTGTATGTCATACATGGGTTTATTTATGGGTGAGGGACAGGATTAGCTTCTGTTTGTCCACATATTTTATTATTGGTAGCCATCCAGCAATGTTTTTGCCTTTTACAATGACCATAAATAATTTCAATTGCCTCTAGACCACTAATCCAAGGCACCCCTGCAAGTGTCCCGAGGCACCCCAGGGAGCCTAGGCAGACAGTTTGGTAACCACTGGGTTAAACCATCAGTTCAATTTAGATGGGATAGGGACCTTTCTCACTCTTTTAATCTGAAGCAATGGGAATCTATTCACCTCTCCTCTTTCTCCTTATATAAATGTACTAATCATGCATATTAATCTCTTAAAGAGGTTATATTTAACTCCTTTAAACTATATTTGGTACTTGTTTCCTAGCACGGCGCAAGCGATTTCTATCTTAAGCATCGGGACCAAAAAAATCACGTCGATCGCATCGCATGAAACCAAATCGCATGTGATGCGATCAACGCGATTTTTTCATTGGAATCAATGTAAAATGGTCCCTGAGACCATTTTACCATTGGGCCCAATGTTAAAAGCCCCCGAAACCCCAATTTTAATTGCATACCCCCCCTCATGGGTGAAATGACCCCCCATTGTTAACGCCACCCCACGATGAACGCCAACCCAAAGCGTGGCGAGCGCAGCGAGCCCGCGAGGGGCGGCTGTACGCGTCCTCTGACCTTTTCATAACCCCACTATCCACGTCGGCGTGGAGTTGATTTCATAACTTCACAGGTATTACGCGTCCGCTCGCCACGCTTCGGGCTCTTTAAAAAATCAACTCCCCGCCGACGTGGATAGTGGGGTTATTAAAAGGTTGGCCCTCGTGGGCTTTCTGCGCTCGCCACGCTTCGGGTTGGCGTCAATAGTGGGCTGCCGTTAACAATGGGAGACCATTTACCATACTTAATACCCATAAGGGGGCATATACAATCAAAAAACGGGCACATTGGCCCATTTCACATTGTTCCCTATGTTAAGACACGATCAACACGATTTTGCCTTTGACAGCTTATTTAACATTGATCTCTATGAGAAAATCGCGTTGATCAAGGCGATTTTCTCTTTGCCGGCAATAAAGGCTGGTAATTGACAGAAAATCGCGTCCATCGCGTTGATCGCATACCTTAACTTAAGGTATGCGATTAACCCCGACGGGCGCCGTGCTAGGAAACAAGTACCCTATATTCAAGATTTTTTAGGAACTGTCCTGTTTTATGACCATTCTGGGTGGACATGTTCAGCCTGGTTCAGTTTTAATTCTCACATTAAATTTAGATCCCTCATTGGCCCTCTTGCATTGGGCCCTCTTGCATTGGCACTGGAATACACCATCTCCTCCTCCACTTGCAAAAGTTATCTCCAACACCCAGTTACATTTTAGAAAGGAGACTAGATAGATCCCATATTCTATGGTGTCCTCCTCTCCCATTGTGAAGTGGCTTCCATGGCACATTTATATAAGAGAAAGTAACGGTGCTCCCGTGCAAGTACCGCTCCTCATAGTTCTTCCTCTTCCTTCAATTTAATTAAATCACCAAATTACTTTCTACTGTATGTCATTTCTGTTTAATTGTTGAATGATATCTATAGTTGACCCCTTCCCCATTCCCTTGGTTAGTCCCCTTACTTTATTCTGTATCCATATGCTTATATGTTCTTTATAAATGTAATGTTGAAAACAAAATGTGGCTATACTGTATGTACTAAAATAGTAAAGTAATAAAAGGTTGGATACTGTCATACTTACTAATGTAATAGGGAATAGGGAGGCTGTATGAAAACACTATAAGGACTATTTGTTATGGATTTTAAGTATGCACATCACACACCTGAATTGCAAATGGTATGCGTGACCTACACTAAAATACCTGTAAAGGGGCAACTTTACTAAAATGCGAGTTCTATATCAAATGGGATGTTGCTATGGGCAACCAATCAGATACTATCTATTATATTCTAGAAGGTGCTAAATAAATAAAAAGTGGATTCTGATTGGTTGCACATCCCATGTTAAATAGAACTCACATCTTAGTACATTTTCTCCAAGCTTGGACTTGGTTGGTTTTGCAGTGCCCCAAATGCAATAGAATGAGTGACTTCTTGCATCAACGGAAGGCACATTGGCCGTATTTTCCTTGGATTCAGCTTCATTGCCCTGGCAGCGTAATTTTTCTGGACATCCTGAGTAACCTGAGGTTTGCTCAGCTATCCAGTGGTTAGCGACACAGCGACTGCATAATAATAGCAACAATAGCATCCACCTAAGCCCAATAGGTACCTTGAAAATAAGGCCATGACAGTGTCCATACTGTAATTTTTATGATAACTATTTAAATTATGTCATAGAAACTATTATTTTCAGCTTTAGAACAAACATTTTTAAAGGACTATGAAAACTCACACACAGGAAAAATGTACTCCTAGAAATCCAAGGTGACTTCTACTATCATTGTAATCATTTACAGTAACAGATGTCTTATTCCATTAATACACAAGTTTCCTTAATGAACATTGAGTGCTATGACTTCAAAACTTTTCAATTATAAGCTTTGCTATCAGAACTCACATCCTACAGACATAATTTACAGTTTATACCAGTATTAACATTATTTGTGTATTATTAATTCAATTGAAGGAAGGGTCCATTGCACTTTTAGACTAGAACTGTAAAACGTCTTACCTCCATCAGTGTTTCATCTTGCTCATCAAAGGGTTTTCCATCTTTCCTATTGTAAAAAGTTGCAACCCCAACAATTTCCTCCTTTTTGTTCACGATGGGCATTGATAGGACATTTTTAATAACCCATCCACTTTCATCCAGTGGTTCTTTCTTGGGAAAAATAATTAAGATATATTTATGCTAAAGGCATATGGTATATACTGTAACTGGACCGATTTGAATGTGAATACTACTGTGTTGACTTCAGGGCATAACTTTTGTGGGCACCGTAGTAAATATTTGTAATGTCCCTTATGTTCTACTTGTGGAACTTTGACTGGAAGATGGGCCCCCTCTCACCTGTGGGCCCCATAGCATCAACATCCACTGCACCTATAGTAGTTGCACACTTGCTTCCAAGGCTTCCTGTATCACCTCCTAGTAGTCAGAAGCTGAATGCTGCATACACATTTACTCAGACATATATATTGCCGCAATTTTCTCTTGATTGCTAAAACACCATCTTCTAGAAGTATAGTCTTGATCCACTCTTGACCTGTGTAATAAATAGCCATCTAGTTCTACTGCTGTATTATCCTTTGTGGTAAAACAGGATCACCCATAGGGGTGAGGGTGTCTTTCAGGTCGGTGGCCCGCCATGCATGTCAAAATGCCATGCATGCCATGCATGTCAAAATGGAGCTACCCGCATGCCTGGCCTATACCACCAGTTTAGTTATTGCAATTCCAGCAAAGCCTATTGAGATGGCACCACTCACAAATCCATTCCTACAGACCCGGAAATGAGTGCCCAGGATCAAAATTTGTAAGGGGAGCCATTATTGTTATGGGTGGTCCTGCTAAAGGTGCAGCACATGAAGATGACAATATGTCTGTAAGGACTGATAGCCAATCAATCCCTATGTTCTGCTAGTGTGAAGAGGCTTCAGTCATCAGCACTGGCTGGGCTTATGTGAACCACTTTCTTGGCCTGAACTCCAGCTAGCCAAATACTTTATACTGTATTATGACATTCAAAAGGTTGGTAACCTAAAACCACAAATGTATATCCATAAACGGGTCAACATAAATCACTACAGTATACAGTATGCATGTCACTATCTAAAGGAGAGGTTCTCACCTGGAATTTGAACATTTCATCAGCAGCTGCATTCATAATGTTACAGATCTACATAGGTGGGAAAATTGTAAATGAAAAGGCATGTTATATTTTAGTCACTGTTTTTTAAGAACTAAACATTGATTTCTTATCTATTATTTTCTATAGGCCTTAAATTGTGTGTGCCTGTGTGTGGTGGTGGCGGTGGGGGGCACTACTACTGTGGGCATTATGTGTGCCACTACTACTGTAGGCATTATATGTAAAGAACTCTACTGTGGGCATTGTGTATAAGGGGCACAATGGGGCAGATGTATTAAGCTGTAACAAGATATAAATCCAAGGGTGATAAGGAGAGATAAACGTCCAGCCAATCACCTGCTAACTGCCATGTTACAGCCTGTGTTTGAAAAAAGGGTACTCTTTACCTAGAACGGCGCCCGCGATTAGCATCGCGGGCGTCGGGGGTAAAAAATCGCGGGCATCGCGGCCATCGCATGCACATAAAAAACGGGTGCGACGCGATGCCCGCGATTTTCCCATAGGGATCAATGTTAAAAGTCAGATTGGACGCGATTTTAGTGTTAAATGCCTCAATGCCCGCGATTTTTACATAGGAAACAATGTTAAATGGGCCACAGAGCCCTAATAGTCCCCCTGAAGTCTTAAATGGCCCCCACAATTTTTAACGCCACCCCACGATCAACGTGAACCCGAAGCGTGGCGAGCGCAGCGAGCCCGCGAGGGGCGGCGGTACGCGTCCTCCGACCTTTTCATACCCCCACTATCCACGTCGGCGTGGAGTTGAGAATAGAATAGTGTGGCGAGCGCAGCGAGCCACCGAGCCCGAAGCGTGGCGAGCGCACGCGGATACCTTCACAGTTATACGCGTCCCCTCGCGGGCTTCACAGGTGTCCGTGGCGACGCGGACACCTGTGAAGCCCGCAAGGGCACGCGTTTACCTGTGAAGGTATCCGCATCCCCTCGCGGGGCACGCTGCGCTCGCCACGCTTCGGGCTCGGTGGCTCGCTGCGCTCGCCACACTATTCTAATCTCAACTCCACGCCGACGTGGATAGTGGGGGTATGAAAAGGTCGGAGGACGCGTACCGCCGCCCCAAGCGGGCTCGCTGCGCTCGCCACGCTTCGGGTTCACGTTGATCGTGGGGTGCCGTTAAAAATTGTGGGGGCCATTTCAGACTTCAGGGGGACTATTAGGGCTCTGTGGCCCATTTAACATTGTTTCCTATGGAAAAATCGCGGGCATTGAGGCATTTAACACTAAAATCGCGTCCAATCTGACTTTTAACATTGATCCCTATTGGAAATCGCGGCCATCACGGGCATCGCATCGCACCCGTTTTTTAGTGCATACGATGGTCGCGATGGTCGCGATGGGCGCCGTTCTAGGTAAAGAGTACCGAAAAAAGTCAGTAATGAGCTGGTTGGCTGGACGTTTATCTCTCCTTATCAACCTTGCATTTATTTCTTGTTAAGGCTTAATACATCTGCCCCAATGTGTCCTACCATGAATAAGGTACACTTTTATGTGGTGCAATATGAATCATGGGCACTATGCGTAGGCAATGTGAATAAGACTGCATTGTGTCATATGAAATGGGGGTAATGGGGGTAATGTTTGTGGCCACACCCCTTTTTGTGGCACTCACTGTCCCATTATAATGTTTGGAGTGATGGTGCTAATTTGTCATTTGCAGGAGGCACTAAAAACCCAAGCACTGGCCCCAGCTAGTAGGACTGATGGAGGAAGAGGCCAATGGTGGGGTGAAACCATGAGTTACAAAACCAGGTGACACAAATCGTAGTGACACCTCTGTGTGATAAATTTACAAAGCGGAGTGCTGTACATTTTCAGCCACAACCTGCCAAGAAGCAGCAGCTTGCAAAAGTAGCCTGTTCATAAAAGTAGACGCATATTGTTTAGAATGACCAGCTTTACTGTATGTTATAGCCATATTTAAATTGTGAATGCCATTTCTTTTAATAAAAACTTATTACCATGATTTCCTTAAAGAGATTTATTTTGCCAAAGAATCAACAACAGACTTACAAATCCGCTTTCTGCAACATAAGTCGGCAGGCCACTAATCAGAGCCCAGTGATCTGCTGGAGGAGTTCTTAAAGTGAAAAATAAATAAATTAATTAATCTGCAAAAATTCTCATCATCTAAATAGTGCATTAAGTTCTCTTTGATTATTGTCTACTATAGAAGACAAAACACGCACATTAAAAGCTTTAAATGCACTTACGGTATGACTTTGATGTCTTCTTTTCCATGTAAAATGTAATCAATAACCTTGTAAAATAAAATTTCCTAACAAAATACAAAAACATTTATGTCATTAAAAAAGGAAATACAGTATAATAGGTAATTGAATGAAATAGGTTTGAATTAAATACTAAAATCTGCTTGCATGATATGTCCAGATGCCTTTATTGTGCTCAAAACTCAGTCATTCTTATCCACACACAAACTGTACGTAGCCAAATGTAATTTTTTTTTCAACAAACATTTCCACCAATTAGCAGAACTGCAAAGTACTCCTGGTAAAGTGCAATACTGCCAGCACCGGTAGCCATTGCGCAGAGCGTGGAATGTAAATTTGGAATGTAAACTGCAGATGCATGCAAAAAATGCAACTAAAAGCTGCATCAACAAGATCCATCTCAAGGAGTTTGCTTTCCATTTGGTGTGCACCAACTTGGGGTAATATTCTCCAAACCCCTGGGGAGACCACATCATATGAACTCAGTGGCCCTGCTTGTTGGGGAGGAGAGGCAGTGTACACGGTGACCCAACTCCCTAGTGGTTCCAACTGGGACAGAGACAGGAAAGTCATCCTGCAGGAGGGAAGAGGAGGACCAGGTGCTAAGTTCAGTGGAAAGGATACAAAATAGCAGAAGAATGAAGCAAGGTGGACATGTGGGTGGAAATGGGCATCAGATCCATTTGACCAGTTAGAAATTGAATAGATTTTATTTTAAGAAAACAAGTGCTATGCTATTCTTAACTTACCCTTCCATCTGGGGTACGAGGTCCAGAATATGGCGGAACTTCTCCCATAAGAACAGGCCACATGTCAAAGAATTCCTTGGAAAAAAAGCATTGCCACTTAGATTAGTCATTCAATTAGATCACTGAGTGAGCGATATATAGAGTTAGCTTGTTTTAGTTTAGCTGTGATGTCATTAGGAAAACCAAAAAATGTATGGATGCAAACGTAATTTTATGTACAATGACTTTAGGAAACATAAAAGGAGTCTAGTGCTTCATTTATAAATGACATGTAGAAATAACTCCAAAATGTTAGGTGTTTTTTATATGATTGCGCGTACAGAATTAATGTCTCTGTATGCACATTACAGTTAAGAGACGGCAACTGACTGACAGACGAGGGGAGGAGCAGTCATCTTACAGGGGGTGTCGGGATTAAAGTCAGCGACGCTGAGCGTGAGGGGGAAATAATGCAAATCTCCAGTATACCACCAGTCACAGCTACGTGTCTATTCATTATTCCATTGTTTCGGAGACCTGGAGTAAATCTAAAACCATGCTCAGTGTTTTGTAATCCGTATAAATTAATACTGTACCTTATCTTTTGACATGTCTAGAAGGCCAACGGAATATCGGTCGCAGTTTAAATATGCTCTCACTGTATAGAAGGCCTTGTGGAATTGTCTTTCAATGTCTGTAAGTTCCTCAAACACTTTGTTTGCCGACCACAACAATACCTGTAGAATAGAGGAAAAAACATATTTATTCTATTACACAGAATTCTCCTCCTTAAATTAAATGACATAAATACTGTTGTGTTATGGTTTATGTATTAAATGTAGCATTATGGAGTTACACGCTATGCAATAAAGGCAGAAGATATGCAGGATAACAATATCGTGAACGATTTTATCGTGCGCACTCCTGTGGGTTGTTATTGACCCACTTTTGTGTCTGTACATGCAGTCACATTTAGCCTACTGTATGTCATTTATGACTACTTTAAGTCAGGGCAGGCCCGAGCCTCATTTTTGGGGTAAAATTAGATTTTAGCACCCCTCACTGTGGATATTGTGGGTGGTGTATCGATTGGCCCACCCACATAAAGCCAGATCCACATGCACTAAAAAAAAGACAGATTTTAAAATACTCAGACTCCAGAGTGCAGCCTCCAACACATGCTCTAGATACAGGGATGGATTATAGAATTATCTTAGTCATTCATCCACTTCTTATCATATATTATTCACATATTATCTTTCACACCAAAAAGCAAATAGAAATGCTTGACCCGATCATTTACTTTTCTGTGCAAAGGTGAGGTGGGGGTCTGACTGGCACTGGCAATTCAACCTAGCAATCAAAAGATAGGGATATTGTGCCCTGAAGGCTCGAAGCAAGAAAATAGGAAAATAGGGAGTAGCCACATAATAGTATCAATTCACATTACACCACACAGTAGTGCCCATTATACACACTGTGCCAGGTAGAGACCCTTAGACACACAGCTCCAGGTAGAGCCCCTTAGACACACTGTGCCAGGAAGAGCCCCTTAGACACACTGCACCAAGATTACTTACACCGTATTCCCCATTACACAATCAGCCACACACCATAATGCCCATTACACATTGTGCCACACACTGTAATGCCCCTTACAAATTGTGCCACACACTGTACTGCCCATTACACATTGTGCCACACACCATAATACACATTACACATTTATGTCACACAGCATGATGTCCATTACACATTAGGACACACACCGTAATGCACATTACATATTATACCACAAAAGTGCGGTTATCTACATGCCACATAAGTGCCATTGCTCAATGCCAGGGGCTTCATGCTCAATGCCAGGGGGTGCATGCTCAATGCCATGGGGAATGGCATGCTCATTGCCACAGAGGAGTTAAATGCTCATTGCCACAGAGGATTGAAATGCTCATTGCCGCAGGGAAATTAAATTCTTGTTGCCAAGGGGCAGTGAAATGCCATTTGGCAAGAGGGAATACATGCTTATTGCCACAGGGGAGTTAAATGCTTGTTGTCATGTGGGAGTGAAATTAATTTAGCATGGTGACTGTCAGGCAAAGAGCAGCCTGGTTGTATTCAGAGTAGGTTCGCGGCTCTTTCAAATCTCACACCGGCTCGCAAGCCAATCGGAGCACACGTCCAGGAGCCAGTCAGCAGCCTACAACTGCCACACTTCAGCCCCAACACATGCCAGATTACAAAGGTGCCATGATCTATTTGTCTCTTCATCCTTTCTGGCATGAGTAGCTGCTGCCACCCTAGCCAAAACTGGTAGAAGCAGCCACTGATATTAGGAAACCACTTTATTTATTGCTACTTTACCTGGCCTCGCCGTGTCTCACAGTTATGTAGATAACTCAAGTGATAGATTTTCAGATTTAATGAAGCAAAATTTAAATACTTCAAAAACACCTGCAAATAAATAAATAAATACATCAGTACATTCGTATAAGACACTGTTATTGCTATTATACAGTATTTATTACAAGAAAAAGCTTCAACTACCTAATGAAATGTTCTCTATAAATACATTTTATAAATATGCTGTATGGCATTGTAAATAAATTACTGAGTTAATCTACAGACTACATTACCTTAGTTGTATTTAATTCTACCTGCTTTCTTTTATTTGTCCTACAACTGATTAATGAAACCCCCCAAAAATGGAGTTTTGGCGGAAATACTGACAATAGAAGCTACAGTAAAGACAACCAGAAGGCCGGCAAGCCTGTGAGGCCACCTGTGGCCAGGAGAGGGTGACACACTGGCATTGTTGGTGTGTAAGGGGACCACTTTTGGGGCATTTTTTCAGGGCCACTTTAAATTTCTAATCCGCCCATGACATCAGGGAAGGCCATTGTAGTGGAATTAAAATAGTCGCAAACACAACTACAGGAAGAGACGCAAGGATGGCTGCACCAGTATCCAACTCAGAAATAGGCCCTGGGTCAGATGTATCGAGCTTCAAAAAGGAATAAAAAAAGAAGAACGTGATAAACAACCAGCCAATCAGCTGTCATTGTCAATGTCATTTTTCAAACACAGCCTGTAACATAGCAGTTAGAAGCTGATTGGCTGGTTGTTATAACTCATTTTATCTCTTTTTGAAGCTTGATACATCTGGCCCCTACGAGGGAACCCGCCCCTTCAACAGATCCCATCCCCTTAACAGACCCCACCTCCATGAGGGTTGCTTCCAGAAATTTCCCAGGCTGGTTTTCCATCCCAATAGCCTTATTTATTTCAATATTTCTCTAATGTGTGTCGGTTTAATGTAATAGAATCAATGGACACAAGTAAAGCAGTAGTATGCCATTTCACATGTTATGAATACATTTTCAATTATTATTAATTTATAACTAAAGTACAACTTAACAGTATTTCTTAACATCTTCACATTCCCACTTAATAAACACACAGAAGAATACTGGCAGGTTGCCCAGCTCCCAAATATAGCTACATAACAAGTATGGGGGACACTGTGGCATAATGTGAACTGAAGGCTGTGTTTGTGTGGCATACTAGGATCTACAGTTTGTTCAACACGTGTGGTGCTGGGAATATTTATATCTTAAGGGTGTGTTGTGCTAAGCATTGCTTCTGTGATGCAACATATCCCCCCTATTAATGGAGATACACTAATCGCATATGTATATGCCACATGTGATTAGTATCGCAAAGTACAGCTATAATGGTAAGAGTTGTCTTTCGCAATGTTGGGACTTCCAGGTTTTGGCATTTCAGCATCTTAGTGGCAGGTGCTGGGAGTGATCTCATTGGATCCCTTTCAAGAATAAATGTTAAAGGAAGACCAAAGGCTTCTATTTTGGTACATGTGGAAAAAGGCACCAAAGGGTTAGATTACGTACTAATCATGTGATCACTACCGCAGTTTCCCAATTACCAGGAAATGCAGACATGCAGGACCTGTTCTGCACATGGTCAGAACGGGCTCTGCGTTCGCATCTCAGAATTACAGTATGAACGCCCCTGCCTGATTTACATGCATAGGTGTTGGCGGGTTGGGGTGGGGGCAGAGGCAGCTGGCGTTTGCAAAAACTGGGATGTGTAAAGGCCAAGGACTTTATATCATATGCCAGAGGCGTAACTCTGGGAGGCAAAGGAGTCATATGCCTCCGGGCTCCTGCTCCCAAAGGGGCACTCCTTCAAATTTAAATCAGTTCATTGAAAGCCTTCAATATTGCTCCTGTGGCTGACTTACCCTCCTAGTAGGACCATAGACATCACACTCTTTTTATTTTAAACATAATATACATAACAAACATACATACACACATGCATACATATATTTATATAAGGTGCTGTGTGTGGGGGCACCAATATTTATCTTGCCTCCGGGCAACTGGGGCGAACTTATGCCACTGTAATATGCCGTTTCCTTGGACTCACAATGGGGCCAGCTATATCAAGCTTCAAAAAGTGATAAATTGGTGAGTGATAAATAACCAGCCAATCAGCCCCTAACTGTCATGTTATAGGCTGGGTTTGAAAAATGACAGGTAGGAGCAGATTGGCTGGTTGTTTATTGCTCTCCATTTTATCACTTTTTGAAGCTTGATACATCTGGCCCAATGCTATTCTGTTTTTGGTAGGGACCCCACAATTGAGTTGCTCTATGGCCCCCGTAAACCTTAAACCAGTCCTGCATGACAGAGTATACAAATGAATGAATCAATCAAGACCTTCTGAGATTATTTACTTTTGCTGGACTTGTACATTTGATTTGCTGTGTAGCTCCAGTTGTAATTCATGGACCAGAGCTTCTATCTAGTGCAATAGACGGAAATGTTTCTTGAGGATAAAATTGTCTGTGCTTCTATTTTTAATAAGACAATTTACAGAATTTTCTCTGGATTATACATTGATATCTTTACTGTGATGTATTATAGTAATGTAAATATACTCTTTTATAAATCACTGTGACCCATTTCTTAAGAGAAATAGTTCACTACAACTTGATGACTTAATGAACCTAGCCTAAATTAATTGATGTAAAAAGGCAAACAATTTAATTGAGCCCAAGTTAATTCTTTCACTAATAAACGTGAGGTACAACAAATATACTATAGTATCTCTTGACCCATGAAGTAATGCTTAATATATATTCTACATCATTAAATTGAGGCCAAGTTTACTGAGCAAAAGAAAATGTTGTTTCATTTGGATGCTGAAATCTGTCTCCCAGATAAAATAGGTTATTGCTGTGTACCAGGCATTTCCAACCTTGGTCCTCAATGGATATCCAGGTTTCAGCTCAAACGGATAAATCAAAAAAAATTTAGGTACTAATTAAGTCACCTGTGCTCAAGCATGGATATCACTAAAACCTGAATTGTAAGTGGGCCTTGAGGACCAAGGTTGGCAATAACTGATGTATACAGCATGCACAGTAAGTATTGATGTGGTGGCAAAGTGACAGTATAGTCACATTAATGCTTTATATTAATGTTTACAGGAGTATACCCATTAACATTTTGAATGCCAACTGGCTGTGCAAAATATCCACAAAAAATACCAGGGTTGCTCACATTTGTTATATAAATTCAAATAAAAAATGTCGTGTAAAAAAAGATTATGGGCAGCATGTAATGCCGCACTGCCACCTAACTCGGATGGCATTACATTCGGTACTTGTTTCCTAGAACGGCCACAATCGTGAGTGATCGTGGCTCTTAATTAAGGGACACGATCCTCACGATGTGGCCGATTTTTTACACTTTTTTGACTTTGATTGACAGAAATCGGGTCAATCGGTCGGTCGCGACCAATTAAAATCGGCCGCGATGCGACCGACCGATTGACCCGATTTTTCCATAGACTTCAATGTTAAAAAATCTTTTAACATTGAAATCGGGAGGATCTTGTCGGTCTTGTGCCATTATAATGGCACAAGATGAGATGGACTTGATTAAGTCCATCTCACATAGGGAAAAATGATAAAAAAGGTGAAATGGGCCAATATGACCCATTTCACATTTTTTATGTGCCCGCCATGACCCCACGATAGACGTCAACCCGAAGCGTGGCGAGCGCAGCGAGCCCGCGAGGGGCGGCGGTGCGCGTCCTACGACCTTTTCATTCCCCTACTATCCACTAGGGCGTGGAGTGAGAATAGAATAGTGTGGCGAGCGCAGCGAGCCACCGAGCCCGAAGCGTGGCGAGCGCAGCGAGCCCCGCGAGGGGACGCGTATACCGGTGAAGTTATACGCGTCCCCGCGCGGGGCTCGCTGCGCTCGCCACGCTTCGGGCTCGGTGGCTCGCTGCGCTCGCCACACTATTCTATTCTCACTCCACGCCCTAGTGGATAGTAGGGGAATGAAAAGGTCGGAGGACGCGCACCGCCGCCCCTCGCGGGCTCGCTGCGCTCGCCACGCTTCGGGTTGACGTCTATCGTGGGGTCTAGCCCACTTAGTAACATTTGGGGGGGCAATTAAAAATAATCTGGTGAAAAAAATAAAAAAATCGGGTGAAAAATCGGTCGGTCGGATCGGTCGCATCGTATGCGACCAAATCGCATGCGATGCGATCGATCCGATTTTTTATCTTACGACCACAACGATCTAAATCGTTGTGGCCGTGCTAGGAAACAAGTACCTTACATTCTGCCCTACTGTATGTTTTCTATGTAAGGTAAACATTGTAAAGTGAAAGCGGTATTAGAAGGCTCTTGTACAGTACAGTATATGTGATTTGTTAGATAAAAATATTGTGCAGATGGCCCAAGAATATAATTATGTGTGAATAACATATCATCTATATATGTCTAGTGTCCGTGAGTCTCTGAAACACTGCCATCTGCTGGCAAAGAGTAAAACTACATCTCTTTCTCGCACATGCACAAACACAGACGGTAGCAGACTAGCTTTTGCTTTGAGTGGGCTTACTAGTTACTGTATTATGCTATTGTATTATATATTTTGTCTGTATCCACTCTGATGTTTTTCAGGACACTACTGACTAGGGGTCATGACTTCAGTTGGGGTGGTCCAGTCCAGGAACAGGTCAAGTTAACATATGTTCTAAGCCTGTATAAACTTTGCTACTTTGTATACCTGTTAAAGAAGACATTGGTTCCTATTTTGCTAGTAGATGAATGAAAGTTGTTGGTGACTGTTACAATGAATATAGTACCTATACTATGGTTGATTAGGCCCATTTTGCTGTGAACCCTATGGATTTTGCTAACTTTACTTGTTTGTGACTTCAAAAAAGAGAGAATGAGTGCAAAACAAAACAAGACCTGTTAAGAGTTCAGAAACTGATGTTTAGAAAACAATTAATGTAAAAAATATAATGGAGATAACATGGACAAAGTAGTCTTAGAAGGGAAGAAAATACTTACATCTTCATCATTTTTAGTAAAGAATGGACCATCAGTTTTGTTGACCGCCATAATAACCGCTACAACATCTTTGCCATTCATTATTGGGGTAGCAAGTATATTCTTTGTGTCATAATCTGTAAGTTCATCAGCAAATTTGCTATATGCTGTGGTCTGTATTACAGTTAAAAAGAAAAAAATTACAACATTGTAACGCATCAAAATAAAACTGGATCACAAATACATTCCATTAACAGAGCAGGCGTGACCAATAAGGGGCTGATTCGGCAGTGCTTGGAACTCTGGAAAGGTGGGACAGATGCACTGCCATGGCTGTGTTAGAAATTGTGCGGCCCAGTACTGATAACATAGACCCGTACCTGATTGGCTGATGATTCTCAAGCTCCTGATTGTTAGGTCTCAGATGCCAAATTAAAAATTCCAATCCAGGAGGGGATTTACAGTATGTATATCCTAGATACCTGGCAATTTGCAACATTTGTTCCTTCAGTTCCTGAAGAGAAATCTGCTTGGTGATGCCGCTGACTTTCACCGCCACCAGGCCCAAAGATGGGAGACCAGAAACGCTAAATGGTGGGACCTGCCAGCGTGTACCATTGCAAAAATGGCACAAATCCTTTTCACATATAGAACAGTCTCTCTTCATAACACACCCTTGCACATATACAGATACAATTCTCTATATAGTATAGCACACACACAAACAGGTCCACTCTATATACCACACACACAGGTACCTCTATATAGCACACATTTCCTGAACACACACAATCAGCTCAACTCTATATATAACCAGGCCCGGCTCTACCATTAGGAAGCTTTAGGCAGCTGCCTAGGGCTCCGGGATCTGGGGGGCACCACCAAGTCTGCCTATCAAAAAATCTAGGATGTCTATGAGGATCTTTGTTGTACTTATTTCAGATGGTCTCTGTGGAACTTCAAAGACCCCACCTCCATACTTTCCCTTGAGGCATACTTCCCTACTTCGCTGCCCCCTCCTCCTTGTACTCTGTTGTGGGGGGCAAAGAGAAGTGTGTGGGGGCCTCCAGGGAAAGCAGGGGACTTGCCCACCTTACGTGGAGGATCACCCGATTTTTGGGGGAGCTATCCTACCACTACGGAATGTTAGGCAAATATGCCTTAAGGGGTCGGTAGGTTGTAGTTTTGCCTAGGGTGCTGAGAAGGCTTACACTGGCCCTGCATATCACTTAAAAGACATGTCCCTCTATATAATATACACAGATCCATTTGTATAGCACACACACAGACAGGTCCCTCTGTGCAACACACATATATTGCACATGCACAGCAAGGTCCACGTTACATAACACATCCCTTGCACACACACAGACAGGTCCCTCTATATAGCACACACCTCCTGTACATACAGACAGATACTTTGAGGTCTCCGGGTCTGCCATCACGGGCTTGGACAGAGAGGTGAGCCCGACACTGGATTGAGTTGAGCAGTCAGTTGGCACACAGGCAGATGACCATGGAGAGACAGCAATGGTGGCATTTTGATTTTGTCCCCTGCTGCCAGCCAATAAAAGCTCACATCCCAGCAGCTGGTGATCCACTAGATCCGATTAACTTTCTGAAGACACCAATTTCAAAATACCCCAGCTGAAAGGGGGCCTGGAGCCAATCCAGAGGCAGGCCCCATTCTCTTTCCTGGCAGTCCCACCTGATGGCACCTGCATTGCAGGGCATTACTTCCAGATTGAAGCAGAAAT
The DNA here is from genome assembly GCF_055691185.1 of Crinia signifera. Classification (NCBI taxonomy): domain Eukaryota; kingdom Metazoa; phylum Chordata; class Amphibia; order Anura; family Myobatrachidae; genus Crinia; species Crinia signifera. The sequence continues at coordinate 172,896,223 of NC_139217.1, forward strand.
AGACTTGTCAGGCAAGTCTGTTTCTGCTTTTGATCCCGGTGCCATGCATCAGGATCGAATCTGGATTGAAGGCAGTTAACACTGTTCAATTTAGATTTGATTTCAATTCGACTTAACTTCTAGAAGCAAATTGAACCGAGAACGTGTCCAAGTTGAAGCAGTGTCACATGCTCATCACTGAGTTTCTCAGTTGTGTCTTTTCTTCCTCCACCATCTAGGATATCAGCAGAATGCTAAAGGGTACCAGCGCGTTTCAATCTGGCATGGGTCTTTTCCAAGGCAAGGTGTATCCTTATATTTATACCCCTTATCCTCTATTAGGGGATTGTTCCATTCCTCATGGTGGGTGAAAAGTCCAAACAGTTCATATATTAAGCCTAAAAGGTAAAGCAATGTTTCCCCCTGCAGGTGGTGCAGTCTTGCATCCTGCCACATGTTGATGTGGGTTTTCTGGCCACTTTCAATTGCGCAGCTTTTCACTGCTTCACTTCCGCCGGAAGTACTTCTGGCACCATTTTTTATTTCTCTGTGTGCTAATCAGGGGGTTCCTTCTCCCACAACATATCACTTCCATCAGACATAAGGGCCTTCATATAATAAACAATTAATGTTAACTTGGTAACCAAGGGTATGTTTTCTAAAATACAAGAAAATTGTAAAAACAATGCATCAGAAACATATATATGAGATAAAAGTGCAAAGCAGATGAATAGAGAACAACAAAAAAAACAGAACATTAAAGAAACCATTTGAGTTCAAAATCTGCATTAATACCATATGGTTTAGGAGTATTAAAATCATAAATAAAATACATCTCCGTTCTAGCTAAAATTGCTGGCAAATTATTTTATCTTTTATTATTTTTCACTCATTTTATTCTTGCAAAAGGCTTGACATATTTAGTAACTCATATGTTTACATTAAAAATGGTTTGACAACACATGTGTCTCTAAACCATTCTTGATATTACGCAAGTGCTGTCCTAGTCTTATCTTTAGGGTCCTAAACGTTCTTCCAATATAGATTAAATTGCAGGAGCATTCAATCATATAAATCACACTTTTCGTGTGGCATGTAATGAACTCATTAATAGTGTGTTCCTTTCCGTTCATTATCAGTTTTTCTATTTTCTGGAGCCATCTCCTTTTTTTCCCTGACCTGCAGTACACATCCCGCATCGATGAACGACCTTTGAAAGTATTTGGCCTTAAATTTTCTCTATTTTATGGGCACTTTTAACGAGATGGTTTTTTAAATTTGGTGCATGTCTATAGGTGAATATCGGTTTTGGGGGAATTGACTTAACTATCACGGGATCCTTTAGTAAAATCTCCCAGTGCTTTTTAAAGAAACTACTGGGGACATGATATATAACTGGCACTAAATATGTGCAAGAAAATGATTGCTTGCATTGCAAGTCAGTACCTGAGATTGTACACAACATTTTGGATAAGTTACCTGTATTATTAAGGTATTAAGGTAGATGCAGAAATCACTTAAAAGATCCTGGGCTTTCATCTTCGCTGGGATAAAAGGAGATGGTTCCAGAATAATAGAAAAAACTGATAATGAATGGAAAGGACTAAAAACGAGTTCATCACATGCCACAGGAAAAGTGTGATTTATATGATTGAATGTTCCTGTAATTTAATCTATATTGGAAGAAGGTCTAGGGCACTAAAGATAAGACTATTGTATGAGAGCACATTTTAAATTTAAACATGAGAGTTCTACAAAATATGTCAAGTGTTTTGCAGCAATAAAATTAGTGGAAAATAATTAAAGACAAAATAATTAACCCACAATTTTAGCTAGAACGGAGATGCATTTTTTGCTTTGATTTTAATACTCTTAAACCATATAATATTAATGCAGATTTTCAACTCAAATGGTTTCTTTAATGGTCTGTTTTATTTGTTGCTCTCCATTTATCTGCTTTGTGCTTTTATCTCTTCCTGTTCCATTTATATATATAAGGTTTTTACATTTATAATTTTTTTTTTATATTCTAAATTAATGTATTTTACATATATATTTCTGATGCATTGTTTTTATGATTTTCTTGTATTTTTAGAAAACATACCCCCGGTTACCAAGTTAACATTAATTGTTTATTACATGAAGGCCCTCACTTCCATAGGAAGGAACCTCCAGCTTAGGACAGGAGAAATCAAACATGGCGCCAGGAGCAGACACCGGGCAAAGCCGCGTGACTGGAAGTGACCAAAAAAGACAGGGCAACATGCAGTAGGAAGCAGGACTGCACCACCTGCAAGGGGGGAACATTGCTTTGGCTTTTAGGTTCAATATATGAGCTGTTTGGACTTTTCAGCCACCATGAGGAATGGAATAATTACCTAATAGAGCATAAGGGATATAAATAGTAATGTTACTCCGAACATTGGGACTACAAGGACTGCTACAATATGAGACTCAGCTTGAACCGGCTCATCTTGCCACCTGTTTCCTACAAAATCTTTCACCCACCAACCCTTGCCTGGGTTCCAGCTCCAACTGGATAAATCAACCAACACCATTGTGAGGACATTGCGTGCTCAAACCAGAGGCTATTCCTTCCTCCAGAGGAGAACATCTATTTTGTCCAGATTCAAGTGGTGACGTATTTCCTTCATAATGCAGGACATCATTTGGGGGCCCCTATAAAGTTAACCATCACCTTGGACATCATAGGAACAAGCTGATATTCCTCTCTGAACCCAAAATAGTCCCAAACAACAGTTTTTATATTGATTCTTGGAGTATAGTTTATGCCAATTTTATATGGCTTTGGGTACTTGTGTATTATCACGGTGCCCATCGCATCGCATCGCATACCACTAATTAAGGTATGCGATGGCATGAGATGGGACCCGATTTGAGCCTTTCCCTGGGCTGAGTGTACAATTTTAATATTGCGTTGCATCGCATTCCATTATAATGGCATGCGATGCGACGCGATTTTGGATACTTCCCATGTTAAATGCCCACCCAGACCCGATTTTTTATTGTATCACCACCCTGATGGTTAATGACTATGTTAAATGCCCCCCATTGTTAACGCGACCCCACTATCAACGCCAACCCGAAGAGTGGCGAGCGCAGCGAGCCCGCGAGGGGCGGCGGTATGCGTCCTCCGACCTTTTCATACCCTCACTATCCACGTCGGCATGGAGTTGATTTTATATAGTGTGGCGAGCGCAGCGAGCCACCGAGCCCGAAGCGTGGCGAGTGCAGCGCACCCCACGAGGAGACGCGCATTACTTCACAAGTATTATGCGAACCCTCCCAGGGCTCGCTGCTCTCCCCGCGCTTCGGGCTCTGTGGCTCGCTGCGCTCGCCACACTATATAAAATCAACTCCAAGCTGACGTGGATAGTGGGGGTATGAAAAGGTCGGAGGATGCGTACCGCCCGCCTCTCGCGGGCTCACTGCGCTCGCCACGCTTCGGGTTGGCGTTGATAGTGGGGTGGCGTTAACTACGGGGGGCATTTAACATAGTCATTACCCATCAGGGTGGGTGTACAATCTAAAATCGGGTCGGGGGGCGGGGCATTTAACAAAGGAATCAGGCATCTGGGTGCCTGTACAATTAAAAATCGGGTACAATTGCGCCGCATCACATGCGATGCAACGCGATTTTGTGGTTTTACAATGCCCTGCGATGGAAATCGGGGGCGCCGTCATAATACACAAGTACCTGGCTTTGTTTTCATTTTATACTCATAAAATAAAATTGAATTGTTTTCAATTTATCCAGTCAATAGTTTTCTTTTAAATATCTAACATATTACAATATTGTACCCAATATAAGTAAGTGCCACTACTGTGTGTTTTTTTTTATGCTGTATTTTAAAACTTTAATACTCTATTTGGCTCTGACATTTAAATGATACTGAATTAGTATTAAGCTGCCAATAAAACATTTTGCACCCCAATATATCAACATCAACAGCATGAAATGTTGACACAAGGCAGGATGGATCTATGGATTACTGTTTAGCCAAATTCCTAACCAAAAAATGACATATTGCTGAAGAAATTAAGATTCAACAGAGCAGACAGCATATTTGCTTTCTTCAGCTGTCTAGTAATGGTGAGCAGTGTCCGCTGTAACTTCATTTTCTTGCTCTTAGCTGGCAAGAGTGGAACACAGGTTCCTCTTCTGCTACTGTAAGCCATCCAGTCAAGGTTCTATGTGCTCTGCATTCAGCTTCTGTTACGTATGGTTATTTCATTTAGTGGCAACATGAACCAGCCTGGTGAATCTCCTCAGAAGTCACTCACTAACAAGACTTGGGCCCTTATTCTGATTGACGCGGACTTTACCGCATACTTTCGGATCGCGTCTTTACGGCGTCTGCGCATGCGTGGAGAACGCAACGCGCATGTGCCACGCCTTGACTCCGTACCTGTTCGGCCAAATCCCGTCCAAAACTGTTCCCCGCAATCAGTCGGGAAATATGGGCGTATTATGGGCGTCATGCGGAATGACACATGGGCGTAGTTTCAAAGTGGGCAAAACGGGGCGGAAACATGGGCGGACACGGGGGAGTACACTTATGTTGGGGGGCGTACATTCGGATACCACTCCGAATGCACGCGATCAAAAAGGGAAGAAATGTGCGGTGTCCACAAGTGTACTATTGCTTTGCGGACACCACTCGTTCATGCGGTAGGCGAACGTACGCCTAATGACTACAAGCATTAACACCTGAACCCAATAGAATCGACTCCTTTACTCATTACTCACTAATAGGACGCTTGTCAGTGCTTTAATTGAAACCATTGCTGCTTCAAGGAAACCATACTAATCCCCCACATATGCTGTACTTGTCACACACTTTAAAACTGCTAACAATGGACATGACTGAATATTAATACTAGCAATACACATGTGTATTCGACATGTACTCATGAAACCACACATTTTTGGTAAAGTAAACAAATTTATTTATATACATGTCACAGTCAATGCCACTGTGATGCAATGACCAAAAAATAAAAAATCCCAAACAAAAACAACATGGCAGGAATGTTCAAAAATAAATAAGAATACAAAACAAATATAATTGCACACAGATGGACTCCAGCACCTCCTATGTGCCACTGCACATGCAGCCAGTGGGAAATGAGGAGGCTGCTGGCCCTTCGACAGCAGGCCAACCTGCACCTGACCATTCTACAGCAGGGCAACCTACACCTGGCCCTTCTGCAGCAGGCCAACCTGCAGCTGGCTCATATGCACCATCAGCAGAATCATTTGGAACACAACCGGGGACTTCACAAGATAGTACCATGGCCATCACTTCAAGTACAGCTGACAGTAATGGCAGGCAAAAGAGGGCAACAGGGGCACCAAAAAGGACATATGAAGCAAGGGCTCATCTGGTTACCCTCAGCACGTGATTGGACACAAGAAGCTGACACACACAGCACAATGGAAGATTTGGGACCACATAACGGTGGAGATTAATGCAGCCACAAGTTCATTTGCGACCACGTTTGGCCTTGGGAGGCTCCTTGGCCTGTGCAGCAGCTCTTCTGGCACGGGCAGATGCTGGGGCAGGTGGAGCAGATGATGTTGAGGGGTTGGCTGGTCTACCCCTCCTGCCAGCAGGGAGTGTTGCCGGTGGTAATGCACCAGAAACGGATGACATTAGGACCCTGTTGCTGGTAACCAGCTCCACCATAAGCTCATTATGGTGGAGGAGGAGATCATTTTGGCGGGTGGCTTGCTCGGCCAGCACCTGAGCACTTGCAGCCATGGCCTGATGTGACTCAGCCATGGCCTGCATGCTCGCAGCGATGGCCTGCTGGGTGCTGACCAAGCTCGCCAGGATCTCCTCGGTCCTATGCATCCGTTCTGATGCCAACTCTCCCTGCTGGTTGATGTCCCCAAGCATGTTGGCCAAGGCGGCCAAATCGGCTTGGGCCGATGGCTGCTGCTGCACAGGCCTACCCCTGGGGCCAGGTGGCACGGACTCCTCCACCTCCTGAGCAGAGTCGTCACCAAGCGGTGGGTTGTCTGTGGAAAAAGATAAACAAAATTAGGACACATTCTAAGATAATTACTTGCACAAGTTTATGGCATGACCAATATTTACCTTCAATAAAAGACGCAAACACTTCAGCTGGGGCCTCGCTATCCATCGTGCTCACCCCCCTGATCTCCTCAACTGATATACAGCTCTTGGCCATCAACTCCAGGGGGGTGAGCTCTAGCCCTGATGGCATGGGCCCGTCCCCAGATGTCTGGCTGTGTTCCCACCGCTTGGTCATCTTCCTCTTCAGGTTGGTTTTGAAGTCCTGCCACCTGCAATGTAAGTTGACATATTAATACATGTCACTCCAGATGTTAGCTGTTGCAGCCATTGCTCTGTGCTACATATTACGACATGTGATTAATGTCCAATAGATAATATTACATGCAACTATGATATCAACCGTTACAATACACATTCACAATCACCCTACTCTAACTCTCAACGAAATAACATGTCAATAATGTCTGTGTATCGTAACAACCTCACGGGCCATTTGCAAAATCCATCTAAGCATGAATTCAATCATTACTTGCCTATTACTGGGCACATGTATCACAAAACAACTTGCCTCTTCTTCACATGGTCCGTCTCACGAACTTGTGGCGCAACTTCATTAATCTCTGCCGTTATCTGTTCCCAAATCTTCCATCTGCGTGTGTGTGTCAGCTTCTCCGATGGACACTCAATCCAATCACGTGCTCGGGGAACCAGGATGGCAAGCTCCTGTGCTTCATATGCCTTATTTCTTGTAGTTGGTTCCTCTGTTGCCCTCGCTGTCCCCTTGCCACGTCCATGGCCACGCCCCCTGGCACGTGTCGCTGCACTTGAAGTGCTGGCCATGGTACTACCTTGTGAAGTCCCCGGTTGTGTTCCAAACGATTCTGCTGATGGTGCATATGAGCCAGCTGCAGGTTGGCCTGCTGCAGAAGGGCCAGGTGTAGGTTGCCCTGCTGTAGAATGGTCAGGTGCAGGTTGCCCTGCTGTAGAAGGGCCAGCAGCCTCCTCATTACCCACTGGCCGCATGTGCAGTGGCACATAGGTGGTGCTGGAGTCCATCTGGTCAAATAGTTGCTGCAGGTCTGGGTCCACCTCTGGTTGTGATCCAGACATGTTAGCAACAACATTGTCACCTTCTAATACACCTTTATATACTGTTTGTGTATCCTGTTTGGCGGACATCAGCGGCAGCTGCGTTCCGTGCGTGTGCGTACGTCGCTGTTTTTTCGCGCCGCATACGGTGGCGGAAATTCCATTGTGTAAAACCTGGCGAAACTTCGACATGAAATACTGGTCACCAATTCTAACATTGCATAGAATCTTCTGATACACCTGTGACTATTGCACAATACACATGCTATTTGCTAGCATGACATGACATTTGGTTCATGACTACTGTGGTATTGTGGAGTTTGATTGCAAGCTAAAAGTAGCCCAATCCCTTAGAAAATCCAGCCCACAAATCATGCAATACTCATCACTACTGTTATAGACCACACATGTGAGAGGCCTATAAATAGTGAGTTGCTGCTAGAATCATTTGTCAGCAGATCTGGACTTGTCAGGGTCTAAGGTAAGCTCTTCCATGGTACAGCTATGCGTTGCTAAGCTATAGCACGCGTTGCTTGGCGGAGCGAGGCGTCATTGGATTTGCTAAGTGCATACACACTGTGTTTTATATATATCAGATTTGTTCATTGCCATACATCAGCACTACTGTTTTGAAGGCATGCGAATTTGTCACCATTTGTGTTGGCGCAGAGACGCTGTTCATGTCAAGATGAACAATAAAGTTATTAACACAAATAACTGTGATAAACCAATGACACCACCTGATTGGTTGATAGATGCCATTGTTAACATGGCGGAGACAAGAAGGGCAGACCCCTTTTCACATGCGGAGCTGAGGGTTCTGGTCTCCGTCATGGAGACAAGGCTGGGCCGTGCGGGGCCCTTTATCAGTAACCGCCATAAGCGGAGGGCCTATGCTGCGGCAGGGCGCCGTATTTACGCCCGCACTCGGGTGCGGAGGTCCCTCGGGCAGCTCGAGAGGCGGTGGTCGGACCTCCGCAGGCGCCAGCCCCAGCTGTTGCAGCGAATCAGGGGCGAAATTGCTGATTGTGAGTATTTTAGCTATGAAATTTCGCACTTACAACATAGCATATATAAACAATAACAGGTGTCTCATGATAAGTGGGTGTCCATGGGTTTAAAAGTCCATAGACTGTTATGTGTGCTTCTTCCTGGTTAACATGCAGTCATGTGGCTTTTATATGTAATGACATAGCATTGAGGATTCTGATGCATACAATGTGCCAGATCTAATATGTGTTACACATTGATAAATGCCAGGGTTGTAATGTTTGAACAAATTACTAACAATCACATAATAATTTAAATGTCACATTTTTGAGTCCATTAACAGTAAGGAGCTACTTGCCTGCATCGTTTGCCATCATTATCACCCTTCCATGTATGTCTTGTTATGGATTAATACATGTGCCCCAATGACCCGACATTGACCATGATTTTTTTTTCTACCACACAGCACGAGCCCGAGCCCGACAGGCCCGTGAAGAGGCCGAGGCAGCCCTGGCCCAGGAGGAGGCCCAAGACCCTGAGGAGGAGGTGGCGGCAAGGGTGGAGGAGGAGGAAGTGGAGGAGGAGGAAATGTTGGAGGAGATGGTGGAGGAGATGGTGGAGGAGGTGGTGGAGGAGGAGGAGGTGCCTGAGGAGGTGGTGGTGGAGGAGGTGGAAGAGGAGTTGGTGGCAGAGGAGGAGGTGTTGGTGGCGGAGGAGGAGGTGGAGGAGGAGGTGGTGGTGGTGGAGGTGGAGGAGGAGGAGGTGGAGGAGGAGGAGGTGGAGGAGGAGGAGGAGGTGGAGGAGGAGGTGCTTGTGGCGGAGGAGGTGGACGTGGTCATGGTGGCAGAGGAGCTGGCGGAGGAGGGGGCTGAGGAGGCCACGGTTGCCCCAGAGGATTCCGATTCCGAGGGGGAGGAGGCGTGCCAAGCCCCGGAGTCCCAGCAGATCGGTATGTTTACATAATGCATCATTCATGAAGTAGTTGTACTGGTATTTGTTATGTAGCACTGGTGATTAAAAATTTTGTTCCAATACTATTCATATAGACCCCAAAGTGGGTAGCTACAGATACAGGTACGGGTTAGATGGGGTGTCCAAGGCATCCCTTTCATCCAGGACACCTCTCAATTACACAGGTTTGTGGGATGGGTTGGAGCTCCATTTTGACTGCCACATAACCGTTGTAGTTAAACAGGATCCTGGAGTAAAGGGATGAGTGGATCATTTGTGGATTAAATTCACCTGCTGCAATCGTAGATTATGACCCATCAAATAGTGGAATCTATATTGTTGGTGAATGTTATTTATAAACTCTAGGATGTATGCTATAAATGGAGTATGGCCCGGCCTACCTTGGAATGGAGTCAGAAGTTGCCAGTGTCCCAGGAGCCTCCTCTACCTAAACACCCCCTGTAGTTCAGATTGTTTTTTTGCCCTCACAGAATTGTAGGTTGGTTTAGACAGAATTATGATTTTGAGGATGTGTACTGTGCATTCCTGACATTTGCATAACTCCCATGCCACGAACCATCACTGAACTTAGACTGAGCAGATTGTGACAAGTTCTTATTGACGGAGGCCATGACATGCTTGTCATTGGTTAGTCATGGGTGGGTTGTGACTGAGAAGAAACACTATGACTGTTATGTCTTCTGCAGAGTAAAGGGTAGAGGCAAAAAAAGACAGTATGTAGTAAATAAGTTTGCATGTATGTATATATGTATGTGTCATATCTATTTATCTATGTGTGTCTCTATCTCTCTACATAGATAGATATATATATATATATATATACACACACGTCACCTAGCATTTGTGCAATTTATGTCGCAGTATGTGAAATGTATGCATGAATAACATGACTAATTTTTGCCCCTTTGACATGCCCACAGATGACACCACACCGGCAGATGAGGGGGTGCGTGGGGCCCTCCTGCGGGGGGAGCACCATTTGAGGCTACTGCTAGCCGACCTGCAGGACCTCAGAGATCTCCTGATTTAATTTATTATTTGATATTTTTTTATTTATATGTTAATTGTGTTTTCAAATAAATTGTTTATGCAAGTTCACAGTTGTTGGTTTTCTTTGCACATTAAACAGTATATGTGTAGATTGTTTATAATCTTTTACACAGGGTCTAATACAAACCATTGCACTTAAATTGCTGTAAGGGTTAATGTGTGCAATGCATGTGTTAGGCATGCTTGTAAGGATATATTGGCATCTAATTGATTCCAATTCCAAATAAGCAGTTTTTTATGAGGATAGGTAATTGAATAAGTGGGTCATGTGATGTATTGCAGAAGATACTTAATAGTGGGTTGTTTGGCGTAAATACTCCGCTTACGGGCGGTAGCACCGCTTGGCTCCCGGTCGGATGCGGTATTTCCGAGCATACTCTGTAATACTCTGTAATACCGTGCAGAATCGGAGTGTTTCGCCCGCACACGCATGGTTTGTATGTCGTCCGTAAACACGCCCTGTTCTTAAAGAGTGAGTCCGTCCGAATGCGGAGGACACGTGGGCGTTTCTACGGACGATGGCCGCATGCGGCAAAACACCGTGGCGTGCGGACCGCTCCGTAAGAATGCGGGAATATCCGCACCGATCAGAATAAGGGCCATTGTCTTCTATAAAAGACAACGGATCTATTTTTTATTGCGCAATATCCTTTGTAAACTGTGTAGACAGTTGGGAATGGCAATCACATGAGATCATCAGTTTCTGATTTATTTAAACCACCGTGTCTGGCACCAACAATCATTCATTTATAAAGGTGCCCACACATTGTGAGATGGCTGGAGGCATTTTGAACTAGATACGATGTGTTCTAGTACAAAACGCATGAAGCACAAATCGTACCATGTGTGGGTACCTTATGTGTCAATTCTTCCCCATTCTGGTATTTGACCTGAACGGGATGCGGTTAATTTCCCGGCGGTCGGGATCCCGGCGGTCGGAATCCCGACACTGGAATCCCGACCGCCGAAATCCCGAAACTTTCTCCCTCCGTGGGTGTCCACGACACCCATAGAGGGAGAATATAATAGCGTGCCGAGCGTAGCGAGGCACCGGGCCCGCTGCGTGGCGAGCGCAGCGAGCCCGCAAGGGGGGGCGATCCATGTCCCCCCCTTGTCGGGATTTCGGCGGTCGGGATTCCAGTGTCGGGATTCCGACCGCCGGGATCCCGACCGCCGGGATATCATATCGGATCCGACCTGAACAACAACTAAAAAAGATTGTTGACAAATAATGCAAATCACCATTGTGTGTGATAATCAGTTGTGTAATTTCCCAATAATAAAATTAAATGTTTGACGAATATTTTTTTCCCAAGCCTCTTTATATAAATAACATTAATCAATCATCCTTTATTTTAATACTTTATTTGATTATTCTTTTGTTTTTTACAACACATGATTCAGATATAGTATTTAGACAAACAGTATTAATTTTTTCCATTTTATTTTCTAAATCAGACGTTCCCAACCCGGGGCACTTTTACCCCTGGGGGTACTCTGCAGACTGGTTGGGGCTACTTGAATATAATATCGGTAATGGCGGAAGAAGTCTCCCGAGGGCCCAAGAAGTCTTCCATTGCATGGAGATGAATCCTGTTGCGTCACTTCCGGTTCCGTCTGCAGTGTCATCAGAATGTCCTTGTGCTTTTGCCCAACAAGCAATCCACTTGGACCTACTCACGCTGCCTCATCTGCGATCATCATGCCTGTGCTGACACGGGTGGAGGAAGCAGCTGCATTAATTCTATAAGCGTTAGCGGAACCCCAGACACAGAGGGAACCGATTCCTGACCACACACTACTCATTATTATAAGGACATGCATACGCTCTCTTCCACTCCACTCTTAAATACTCTGGATATTTCAAATTGAGAGGAGGGGTACTCATAAATAAAAAGCCTAATCCAGGGGTACGGGAAATAAAAAAGTTGGGAACTGCTGTTTTAAGTCATATTCACATTCAAAACCAAATCATATGTTCCTTTGCTAAGAATAATTTTCACATGTCATATGCTGTATATAATTACAACTTCCCTTAAGCTGTTAGACACTGTAATGGTTACATATTTGGTACGTAATGACTTATAGACTTCAAATTGAAGGTATTCATTTTAAGCAATTATCTAGGGCAGTGATGGCTAACTTTGACACTTCAGCTGTGGTTGAACTACACATCCCAGGATGTCCTGCTACAGTTTTACTATTTGGCCATGCTAAAACTGATGTAGGGCATGCTGGGATGTGTAGTTCAACAACAGCTGGAGTGTCAAGGATAGCAGGATGTTTTTTGGGAAGCTTTTTTTAGGTTTCCTTGTGTTATTGTTTAATTCAATGTATTACCGCACAGGTTGTCAAACTCGGTCCTCAGGACCCCACACAGTTCGTATTTTGCAAGTCACCAATGTTTTTTTCTTAAATGTGACAGTTGGTGATACTTAGCGCTCCTACCGGATGACCTGGAAAATGTGAACTGTGTGGGATTCTGAGGACTGAGTTTGAGAATCACTGTATTAGTGTATTCAAGTAAAAAAGTAGTGGTAGCAGCAGCGCCAACCATGTAATGAGCGGGGGCACTAAGCACATAGAGACATACATGTTATCATGAGCAACAGGCTTTGAGCGCTAAGGACAAGTGTGTGTGTGCTGTGTGCAAATGGCTGCCCTCTGGTAGAGGGATGCCACCCTCAACAAGAGAAACAGATAGGAAGAAATACCAGTGGGCGCCTTATGCACACAAAACTTACAATTTAATTAATAAATAACACAAATAATAAATTGCATGCATGCAATAAACAATTAAAACAGAAACATCAATGCGATAATGTTTAAAAGTAACAAATAGTTACCAAGTCCTGAATGAGTACTCAGATTTGTGCGCACAATATGGACAGATGTTTTTTACCGTCCTATATAGAAGGGTGGAATTCCCAGCGCTAGGATGCGGGAAGAGGGTATGTCCTCCCAAGTAGGCAAAAACAGTAAGCAGATGGATTTCCTTATTACTCCTTAGCCATGGAGATTGGATTTGCAAAGGGCACTTGGTGATTACCTCATACGACGTAGGGAACAGCTTGGCGGCGTCACCCAGGCCCTGATGTATAGGCTTTCAGCAGGTCCCAAGTGGGATGCGTGGGTGTACGCTCCGCCGCACGCCCAGCAGTGTAAGATGTAGACGGCAGCTACACCGGCCAGTGTGAGCCGCTGAACACAGCGGCGGGCAGAAGTGTCCTCTCAGTGTGGATTGGTACATGCTCCTGCAATCAGCCGCCGGGTTGACGGACGGACGGCAATTAGTCCAATGGGTAAGGCGCTCTGTGCCGTAGCCGGTGAGATCTAACGTGGACCAACAGGTGAGAAAGTTTTGGAGCTCTATTTGGCAAGTAATTCTCCAGGTCCTTGGTCTCAACCAGCATAGAATTCCTCTTCAAGACGCGTTTCGCCGCACTCAGGCAGTTTTGTCAATTTGTCAATTGAGTAAGGCAGGTACACTGATAACATAGCAACCTGTCAGCGCTGAGCTACCGCGGAGTCACTATGCTGACAGGGCATTGTGGCACTTGTAGTTCCACAGAGAAATAGTTCATGCTGGCGCCGTGAAAATACACAAGTAAGGCAGCTACCCTGATAACGTAGCAACCTATCAGCGCTGAGCTGCCGCGGAGTCACTACGCTGACAGGTAATTTGCTACACTGATAACGTAGCTTTACTGGCTCTGTACTTAGACGCTATAGTGTGTAAGTACTAGACGCACCCTTCAGACACCCCCTTTGTTAGCGGTGTGCCGGGCTGTCTATTTGTCTGTGGAACTACAAGTGCCACAATGACCAGTCAGCATAGTTCAAGCTGGCGCTGTAAAACTACACAAGGAAGTAAGGCAACCGTTGGACTACGCTGATAACGTAGCTTCAAGCAAACTTAGCGTAGTGCTAAGCAGAGAGCTGCCGCCATGAAACTAAACAAGTGAAATGGCTGAGAGCCGCCGGAGGGGTAAGGGAAGCCTGCGGCACTGCTGTCGGCTCTCATACTTATAGCGGTAGAGGAGGTGATCGTCTGGAACTACAGGGGAAATTCTGCTTTACAGGGGGCATTGAGCAGAGGTACTACAGGGGGCATTATTCAGTGGCACTACGGGGGGGCATTATTCATTGGCACTACAGAGGCATTATTTAGCAACACTACAGGGGACATTAAGCAGAGGCACTACAGGGTGCATTTTTCAGTGGCACTACATGAGGCATTATGTAGCAGCACTACAGGGGCATTAAGCAGCAGCACTACAGGACCAGCATATAGCAGCTCTACAAGGGATATTAAGTAGTGGCTCTACAGGGGGTATTATAAAGCAGCACTACAGTGGGCAATATGTCTACCTGACACTTCAGGGGGTATTATGTGTGTAAGCAGTACTTCAGGGGGAAATATGTGTGTAAGCTGCACTAAAAAAGCCATGGGGGGTGTGCAAAATTACAATTATGCCACTGCGTGTAAAGCGTTACACAGAAGTGCCAGGTACACTGGTGCCGCCAGGAGAAGATGCAGAAAGCTGCATTTTTTACCAGAAAACCTGTAGCAGTGAGTAATTAGGTGCTTTACTGTGAGGCCTAAAATTTAATGGGCATTAAAGTTTGTGGATAATGTGTACTGAGCATTTCAGTGTGTGACAATGTGTAATGGGCATTACAGTGTGTGGTATAATATGTAATAGGCATTACGGTGTATGGTATAATGTGTAATGGACATTATGGTGTGTGGCATAATATGTAATGGGCATTATGGTGTGTGGCATAATGTGTAACGGGCAGTATGGTGTGCGGCATAATGTAGCCACGCCCTATTGCCATGTAGCCACTCCCCTAATTTTGTGTGACCACACCCAATAGTGTCACATGGTCACGACCATTTTTGGGGCACACCACTAAGAAAAAATCTCTACTTGCATCACTGAGTATACCTACAATTTATGTTTAGTCAGTCCCACACATTTCACTGGGAAATTAAAGCCCATGCCACCAACAAAAGCTAGTAATGTGTGAGAACTGGGGATGTTGGTATATGTGTGGAAAGGAGAATGGAGGCTGTTGGATGATAATTAAAAAGAGTACTGTGTAATGTTATCGTCAAGGCCTTTTCAACATGTTGTTCTTCAGATGCTGTGGAACATGGCTTGCCAGCGGGTGCCGGACGGCTCCCCGACAGTTGGGATTCCGACAGTCATTACTCCGACGTTGGAATCCTGACTGCTCCCTCGTGGGGGTCCACGACCCCCGTAGAGGGAGAAAAAATAGGTGGCGAGCGCAGCTCGCCACCGTGCCCGCAGCGTGGCGAGCATAGCGACCCGGCAAGGGGCTTCATTGCGCTCCCCCTGCTGTGCAGTTGGGATTCCGACGTCGGAGAAATGACTGTCGGAATCCCAACTGTTGGTGTGTCATACCACACCCCTGCCAGCTCATGTGCCAATGGATATGACACTTCTTATTCATTCCCACATTGTAAATGTCAGGACAGCAGTAAAGCAGTGCTACCTGCTATAGGGTGACGTTCAAGGTATCCTGCTAGCCAGGTGCAAGGGCCATGGGGCAGCGATGGTTCCACCCACAAGGTCCTGCATACACCACCCTGCAACCCTAATCATACAAGATTTATGTTTACAAGACAATATAAACCCAATTTACAATAATCCCAAAGAGTCTTATACAGATTAAGAATTACTAAAATTGGATGTAAATTGCTCCTAAGAAGTCTGCATTAAATTTGTATATTAGCCCATAGGCATAGATGCATATACAGCGACATCTCAGCATGTATACATGTTGAGATGTGACTGCATCTGTACCATATATGTCTAGTTTACTACTACTCATCCTTATGTGCAAAAGATACAGCTTCGAAAAGGCATATGTCCACATAATGTCATGCACACACATGCCCTCAATAACCTCTATGTGAGAAATCCCACTCACACATCTCCATATGCAGTTATAGCTGTGATCACAACGCCTGTGACTCTGAATAGTACTGGCATTCGCCCATGTTCGGAGCAGGCGCGTTGCAAATGTCAGGTGAGTGTATGCTCAACTTTGCATCAGTGCCAATAATTGCAAATAAATAAATATACATAAAATATATTACATTAAAAATGGGATATATTTGTGCCAGGTGAATAAAAACCAGAACAACTTCATAAAATCATTTTTATATATAAAATATTTCTCATAGCGGCACCAGACATGTCAGATAACAAAAGGAATACATCTTATATTAACACTCTATATAAAATAATAGCAGAAAATACAACATACAGTTCTTACAGATCAACAGAAATAAGTACCTGGTACAGTGTAGAGGCAGCAAATATTTTGGACCTACCTCAGCAACATTCTTGATGTTGATTGTCTTCTTGGTGTGCGCGACATGCCCTACAACGCCAATGTCTAAAGGAAACACAATCTCACTATCAGGTGGGACAAGGCAATCCTCCAATTTACTATCTTGGTGGACATTAAAAAGTCTTGTGGCTAACTCCGGGGTACCATTCCTTTGCCTGTACATAAAGAGGCTACAACGATCTGCATGAATCAGACAGCTGATTCTCCTTAGCGTTTTGAATACAACCTTCTCCATGTTTATACTTTCTTGCATGTCTTTAATAAGCTCAAAAAGGATTTCACTTTCTTCCACTTGAGCGAGTTCTCGGTAAGTAGCAAAATCAACCGCAAGTTCTTTCCGGTCAAAGGAAGACATTATCGTCTCTGGCTTCAGTTTCTTCTGAAAGTATTTTTCTGTAAAAGCAGGATTGTTATCCAGAAATGCCATAACCTCCTCATTTTTTAGACTCATTTTGAAAGTCTGCTGATGGCAAATTCACTAGTAAAAATGTAGTTATTTTCTTATGTCACTACAGTATATCAGGAATATTGGGTTACTTGATGAGGACCAGGCTGGTGCTCTGGTAGTATCATGAGAATGAGTCAACTGTGTATTAATCTCACTGTGATCAGCAAAGCGTATTCTTAATAATGCTGAAGGTGAGCCCTTACTAGGACAGATCTGCTCAAGGAAAACAGATCAGGTGACTCATATGTAAATCTTTGAACCATCACCTGCCATAGTTGTAACTACCTGTGTATGTTTTTAAAAAACATTTTACATTTGAAGCTTGTTGAACTGAGAGTTACTGTGTCAGTCCCTTGCATGATTTCAATGTTGTATTGTTTACGGTCTGTCCCTACAGATGGATTCATTAGTTGTGTCTCTGCTATGCATCTTATAACAAGCTACTTAGGATTCAATTAAACAGACACTCAGATGGAATTATCTACAGCTGGCATGTGACTATCTTATTATTTGCATTCGCAAATTTCACTGGTAACATTTTTACTACTATTGCATGACAATAAGAATAACTGATAGAAGGTGCTGAGATAAGATAATGAGAAAACAACATTGAACTATATAGGAGAAAATTATATACCTTTTATTGTTGCATAGTAGTGTATTCTTTTTGACTTTGTATATCTGCTTTATGCGTCTTTTTTTCTCCCTAAATAAATGTGTAGCAGTCATTTGTGCCACTATATTGCTAATCCAGCTGGTAAAGAACATTTATAGTTTTTTTATAGTGCTGATGGCTTGTGTGCTGGAGCAATATACAATGGGGCCTTTTTATCAAATAATATTTGTGGGATATTTCCCCAAAAACAGCCATTTTCAGGAGATATCTTCAAATATTAGGGATCTCTCAGATGTACTATGAAGAAATAATAGCAGATACAGTATCTCCAATATATGTTGTGGTCCCTCCATTTCTGAGAACACAGGGACTGCAAAGATGGAGGATTTACCAAGTTTGGCTTTAATAGGATAACGCCACCTGCATTGGCCATCCCCACCGGCCTTTTCCTTTTGGTTGACCCCTGGTCACACATTGACCATCCAAAGGTGGCACATATACATTGGCTGCTGGGGACCAGAACCCAGATGAAGTCACACTGCTTCCAGCTCTCCTCCAGGACAAGCTCTTATTGGATCCCATCTCCTGGCAAGAGTAAAGGCCCCCATACACTAGTCCAACTTGTCTTAATGGTGGATTTCCCTTAAGCTTCCCTGGCAACTCTCCGGGAGGGCTAACATCTGACTTGACACTTGATGTGCCATTTTTTACATTGATAATCACATGCGATTCATCACATTGATAATCACATTGCATGTAAAAGGACTCCTGAGGAGCTGCCAGGGGAGTTCTAGGGAAGTCGGATGCGATACATTCTCATATGTGCTGTATATGGGAAATATTTTGAGCAATAGAGTAGTAACCTGCAGAAAAGTGGGGTCCTTTCCCGGGGGCTGCAGCTTAAAATGCATTGATTAATACATGAACTGAATCTCCACTATGTATTAATGTTAGTTAATAAAGTAAGCTAAGAGGGGCCCACCTTACCGGTCACAATTACATGTGTCATATACATTTTCCACCCTTAGGTGTACATAGGAGCCCTTAAAATCTTTTTCTGTGGCGCATACATATATCTAGTTATGACACTGAGTAGCATGTACAGGGATTCTAACAACATAGAGGATCAACCAATCAGTATCATTTTTTAAACACTTCTTGTAGCAGGTAGGAGCTGATTGGCTGGTATTTTATCTCATAAACAGAAGGAGGGGACAGTCGCACTGGAAAGTATTCTTTGTGTATACTTGTAATAAGACCTCCTCACATTATGTGTGGAACTTGGTATTGTGGTACCAGATGGGTGAGCTACCACTGGACATGAGATAGAGACAATTTTAGGGAGGATACAAGAAGAATGTCTCTTTGTGGTGCACCAAGGAATGAAATAAAATGTCCGGCATGGTGTATGGCGTCCATCACCGCGACCCCTCATCAACTGACAATCAGGCAGAGCAGCGATAATACAACACGGTACACCGCAAACTCTTCCCCCCAATGGCAGGTGCAGGGGTGTCCGAAACGGACTCCCCTATTAAGGGCATATACTGAGCATTACAAATGTGTCCGTGCTTATGAATAACATATCCTCAGCAATCACACTAATTGATTAGAAATATTTACCCATAGAAATTGTTTATAATCACGGTGGTAAATATAATTTTTGTGTCAGCAGTGACATTAGGACCAACCCTAAGAAAATAACATCCTAATAAAAATGTTCAGTATACTCAAGTGAAAGACACACCACCACTCTAGTATACAACTTATTAAAGGTATATACGACATTGGGAGCCCACTCAGTGAGGATAGAAATTCCTTTTTAAAACACTTGTCTGAGTCTATATATATAGGTATATACAGTATCCCATGTTTTATGCTTTTTATTTCGCAACTTTTTAATGAATACATGAATAAAAGTTACATTTTATTTCAATTTCCTTGGTGCATCACAAAGAGACATTCTTCTTGTATCCTCCCTAAAATTGGTATTTTATCTTTCTCTCTCAATACTTTTTGGTATTTGCATGAATCCAGGCCAAGCTATCACTGACAGTTCTATATCTCATAATGTTAAGGCTATACAGAGATGACTTGTCATATTATTTTATCTCAGTTATGTCTAATGCTGCCCATACACTTGTGAGATATTGCTTGCAATCATCTTGCCGATAAATTTAATTATTAAATTAATTTTTTAAGGCACCATTCGTCACGATGTGCGGGCCCGCAAATGAATGTCGCATCAGTAGTTTCAGAAGTGATCGCATGTGGTTTTGGGGAGAGGGGGCTGGAGGGACTGCTGGTGGCATGGAAGAGGGCAGGCAGAGGGCGGTGGAGTAGCATAGCACTAGAAGTAGTACAGAGGGCTGCTCAGTGCTTTAAAAAGTTTATCAAATTCTGCCGCTGCACTGACCCCCGCCGCCCTATGCTACTCCACAACCTTCTGCCCGCCCTCTTACAGCACCCAATGTGCCATTGCAAGATTGCATGCAACATTGGGTGTTGAAAGGGGGCAACTTTTGCTCCATAAGATTCGATCGGATTTGATGGACATCGCACTTCGATGTCGCATCGAACCGTTCACATAATAGGATTAATTGAGCCAGAGCTGTCGGACTTAATTATATGCTAATTATATGCTAATCCCCTACTGTATTGTTCTATTGTTCTATATATTGTATTGCAGCTGAAAACAATAGGCTTTGGCTCACCATTTTAAAATCCATCTACTTGCTACATTTGGAAAAATAGCTAAGCTGTATTTTGCATGTTGTGACAAATTGAGAATAATAGCCAAGATGTATGTGGACACATCTGTAATTGATATCTGATGAGATAAATAATGATGTAGGTATCAGAGTGGTATTGGCCATGAAGCGGGCATTTTAAGAATAAAGGTATTGGCTATAGAAGGCACTCACTCCATCCAACCATTGTATCACAGATCTCAAAAAATATGCACATATATTTTTTACAATTTAATATCACCATTTCTTTTACACAAGGTTCTAAGAGGGGTATCCTATTACATGTGTTAATATAGCGCAAGTTAAAAATTTCTTTATTTTACTATTGGACTACCCAATCACAACTTGTTTTAATGTGCGGGAAATGACCCGTTTATGGGCAATAACACATGGGATCCGGGATAAATACCTGGACCCATTATAATCACCCCCAAAAAAGGATCTCCTCTGGCTGCTTGTCAGGGATTCTGCATAATCCCTGATAAGTGCCAGTTTACAGGGTTCATTGGATAGCACCAGAAAAATCCATTACCTGCTGTAATTTACCTCAGCTAATAGGATAACCCCCTCAAGCTAAAGACATACAGTATCCTGTCATCATGGGTGACAGCATGGAATATGAAACTTGGAGAATTGCTAATTCTAAAGTGAGTTAAGGGACTATTACACTACTTAGTCTCCTGATAGGTGATTTTTTTTTATTTAAAAGAAGACAGATAACAAAAGCCTTTCATAGAATATATCCTGGAAAAACTATAATTTAGGGGGCATCTTCTCATTAGGGAGGTACTATCAGGGATAATTCCAGGGCCAGAAATAACAGTAGCAGCAATTCTACTACTGCTCAGATTAATTTAGCTGTTACGGCTTGCTGTTCAGGAGTCCTAGTTAGTTTGGGCTGTTATTCTTGAAGGTTAGTTACAGGTGGGTTTATAAGATTGTCAGCAGTATCCACTCATTACTGGTAATATTTTCTTATCTGGCTATTCTGTCCTTACTATTCCCTTGTAATTTCTGCCTTCTATTTGCACCAAGCCTAAAATAGTTACACATGTCTGCCATGACCCTTACCTATTATCATTTGCCATTTTAGCCTCCTGTCATGACCTTTAACCTCTTACAGTTTGTGAGAGATGTCTGCTCATTAATGCCTGTACCTGAGCATTCCTTTAATATCTAAAACGGTTTATCAGCACAAGTGTTCCATTTATTTTAGTTTTTGTCTGCGCCTCGTATAGGGA
This sequence comes from Crinia signifera, assembly GCF_055691185.1. Classification (NCBI taxonomy): domain Eukaryota; kingdom Metazoa; phylum Chordata; class Amphibia; order Anura; family Myobatrachidae; genus Crinia; species Crinia signifera. The sequence continues at coordinate 172,917,810 of NC_139217.1, forward strand.
CATTTACCAAAGGAGGTCAGCCGATGCAATCTTGGCCACAAACGCCACATCGGACATGTACTAAAGTGTAAACTCAGTAGAGATTGCTCCATTCAATCTGAAACATTACTAAGAATTCACTTGAAACTCGGAAGAGAACACCTTTTCATACAAATAGACTATCAATCAAGCATGGCTGCCTTTCTCCTTAGACTTCAATAGGATTGGCAAATTTACCAATGATTCGCATTTGCTATTACGGATGAATGTAATACAAAATCATACGTAAAACGCGCAAATTCATACCAAAAAAGAAATCTCAAATAGACCACCTTTTGCAATTCGTATTTCACATGTGAACCTAGTAAAACATTACTCACAGCTTAAGTGTGTGGCCTATAAAAGGGTATTAAGCACAGGCAGGGACTTCTCTGCATATGGGAACATGGCAGGCTATGTTATATAATACCTGCATGCTGTGGGGACTGTGAGATACTGGAGACTCTGCCATCATCCAAGAAGAAGCCAGGGTCATAAAACTGAACATGGTCAGGAGGTTGTACGGGAACCGCTGAGGCTGCATTTGTATGTGTACTTTCTGGCTACTGGCAGCTTTCAGGCTGTCACTGGAAGAGTTAAAGGGATCTCAGAAAATTAAATTCAATGTAGACAAATGTAAGGTCATGCACTTGAACAAAAACCAGTGCAATACATATACACGGGGGAAAATAGCCGTCGGGAACCCGGCTGTCGGTGTTTTGACAGTCAGGATCCCGATGTCGGGTAAATGCCTGTCGGGATCGCGACTGTCGGGACCCCGTCCGGCACCCCTGTCAAGTAGCAACAGCAAAATCAAACAGGATTCTTGCCTGCATAGAAAAAGGTATAGAAGCTAGGGATGACACGGTGATATTACCCTTGTATAAAGCATTAGTAAGGCCCCATCTGGAATTCAGTTACATAGTTACATAGTAGGTAAGGCTGAAAAAAGACTTGCGTCCATCTAGTTCAACCTGGTATAGATATCCATTGCTGATTTGGTAGGTTCTGGTATTTTACAGACAAATTATATTTCTTATTTGTACCCATGGATGTTTTTCTCCAGTAAATGTTTGTCCAACTTTGCCTTGAACTCATTTAATGAGCCAGCCGTTACCACCTCTCTGGGAAGAGAGTTCCAGAGTTTGACTGTTCTGACCGTAAAGAAATTCTTTCTACTAGCTGAATGAAATCTTCTATACTCATGCCCTCGTGTCCAAGATTCCTTTCTAGTAGAAAAGAGGGTGTGTGACAGTTCCTTATATTGGCCCTTGATATACTTGTACATGTTGAGCATGTCCCCCCTTAAACGTCTCTTTTCTAATGTAAATAGTCCCAAATTGCTTAATCTCTCCCCGTAGCTTAAATTCTCAATTCCCCTAATAAGCTTTGTTGCTCGCCTTTGGACTTTTTCTAATTCTATGATGTCCTTTTTATAGTGTGGGGCCCAGAGCTGTACTCCGTACTCGAAGTGAGGTCTCACCAATGCTTTATATAGTGGCATAATTACCCTTGAGTCCCTAGTTTCCATTCCCCTCTTAATACATGCCAGAATTTTGTTGGCCTTTTTTGTAGCTACATTACAATGGGCACTACATCCCAGTTTGCTGTCTATTTGGACTCCTAGATCCTTTTAAAGTATGGAATTACCCAGTTCCTCTCCACTAAGGTTGTAACTTGCACACTGGTTGTGTCTCCCAAGGTGCATAACCTTACATTTATCTACATTGAACCTCATCTTCCATTTTTTTGCCCACTCATCTAGAATTGCAAGATCATTTTGAAGCATGGTGACATCTTCTGATGATTTGATGACTTTGCTAAGTTTTGTATCGTCCGCAAAGATGGATACATTGCTGAGTAACCCTATCCCAATATCGTTAATAAAAATGTTAAAAATGGGCCCCAAAACCGAACCCTGGGGCACTCCACTTAGTACCAGTATCATATCTGATACGGCACCATTCATAACCACTCTTTGTTCTCTATTACATAGCCAATTCCCTACCCATCTGCAGATATTTTCACCCAATCCTAGGTTCTCCATTTTATTAATCAATCTCTTGTGTGGGACAGTATCAAATGCTTCAGCGAAATCTAGGAAAATCACATCTACAGCATTTCCATTATTGAGGTTTTTGCTAACCTCTTCATAGAACCCTAGTAGATTAGTTTGGCATGAACGATTTTTCACGAACCCATGTTGGTTAGTACTGAGTAGACGGTAATGATCTAAATATTCCTGGATACCATCCCTTAAAAATCCTTCAAAAAGTTTACCCACAATTGATGTTAAACTAACGGGTCTGTAATTAGTGGGATCTTCCTTTTTTCCTTTTTTGAATATTGGCACTACCTCTGCTATCCTCCAATCTTTTGGTACTATACCTGACGATAGTGACTTGCTAAAGATATAATGTAGGGGGTAGCTAGTTCATCCCTTAATTCCATTAATACCCTCGGATGAATCCCATCTGGCCCTGGTGATTTATTTGTTTTGAGTTTGCTTAGCCTCAGTATTATTTCCTTTGGCGTGAAATCCACAATGAGATCTGGCTTATTTGTCCCGTTTGTGGTAAATGTTCGTTCCACAGTCTGCTCTCCCTTAGTAAATACTGATGAGAAGAACTAATTTAACAGTTTTGGGCACCTCACCTTAAAAAAGATATTATGGAACTAAGGAGGGTCCAGAGATGGGCAACCAATTGATTAAGGGTTTAGAGGAGTTGGACTACGAGGAACAGTTAGCCAGGCTAGGAATGTTTACATTGGTAAAAAGGCGCTTGACATGATTAATATCCATAAATACATCAAGGGCCTATACAGAGAACTGTCAGGTGCTCTGTTTACCATGCGGTGTATGCACAGGACACACAGCCATCCCCTAAGGCTGGAGGAATGGAGATTTCACACGCAACGGATGAAAGGGTTAAGATCTGGAATTATCTACCAGAAAATGTTGTGATAGCTGATCCACTTAACATATTTAAGAAAGGGCTGGACCAATTTTTGGCAGATAAAGACATGGGTATGATATAACTGCCTGACAGTGGGGATTCCGACGGTTAGTATCCCAACATCAGAATCCCCAAAGAAGCCGCTTGCGGGCTCAGTGGCTCGCTTTGCTCGTCACAGGTTCTATTCTCCCTCTATGCGGATAGTGGACCCGAAGATGAATAGCCCCTGTAAGTCGGGATCCCGACTGTCGGGCAGTTAAACAGTCAGGATTCCGACGTCGATGTACTGACCGTCAGAATCCCGACTATCGGTAGGTCATTCGGCACCCAAAGATATCTGAGGATACATTCATTTATTATAGTGGGAGGTCCAGTAGGGTAAGGGAATGCTGGAGATAGGATAGTATAGTACTATAGTATCTTTCTTCAATCTCACAAACTATGTTACTATGTACCTAAGTTGTCATCATGTACATAGTACCAATGTGCAGGTGGTCTGTGATGCAAAACTGAAAGTCATGTGTATTGTTGCAGGTTACCCTGGCGCATGCAATAAATCCTTCATCCTCAGCCAGTCATCGCTCTATGACAAATTTGAAGCCAGACTAATGCTAGAGGTGTGGCTGCTGTGTAAGTCACTTGATTAATGACCCTGTTATGCAAAATCACAAATCACTATACTGCTTTATGCCTACATTTCTAACTACATTGTCTTTGTGTTTCAGGTGATGTGGGGTATGGCTGCTACTCCTGGCTTCTGACTCCACTGTCAGCCCCTAAATCGCCTGATGAGTACAATTACAATCATACACCTAAGGCAGTGGTTCCGAAAGTTTTTTATTCACAGCGCCCTAGAGTATCAGAATTGTTTTTGGCACCCCCTAGGCCAAAAGTTTATTATGGAGTACTTATAAAAAAAATAATAATAATAATTATAAACACAATTTATTTAATTTAATAACAGTTTTTTATATACAGTAGCACACATATATATATTACAGAGAATATTTGAACATTAACATCAGTCCCCGCCCCAGTGGAGCTTCCAATCTATATTCCTACCACATGTACAAGCCAATTAACGTACCAGTATAATTTTTGGACTGTTGGAGGAAACCAGAGTACCCGGAATAAACCCACGCAAGCACAGGGAGAATATGCAAACTCCATTAGGGTCATGGTGGGAATCGAACCCATGACCTCAGTGCTGTGAGGTGGTAATGCTAACCATTACACCATTATTTATATGTCACCTTAGGTTTAGTTGTGTGGTGAGGGACAGGATTAGCTTTTGTTTGTCTTCTTGTCAATCTTATGATTGGAAGCCACAAGCATTGGTGTATTCTATTACATTTAACTTAAATAATTTGAATTGGTCCTCAATAACCAACCAGAGCACCCTGTAAGTGCTCCGCACCCCAGGGTGCCATGGCACACAGTTTGGGAACCACTGACCTAAGGCCACTTGATTAGTGATAGAAAGAGCTTTTAGCATGCTAAAGTCTTGGTTTTGCTGTCTAGATAAGTTGGCTGGTCTTTTGTTGTATGGACTATACACCCCCAAGGTGGCTAAGCTTGTGTTCTGTCACACAACATCTGTGTGCAACAATGTCTGCCACATGATGTTGATGAAGACAGTGAGCAAGTAGAGAAATCAATAACAACTGCTGACAATTAAGTACAGATGTAGGGAGGTAGGTAACAAAGCAAGTCATACAGCAGCACTTTAGTGGTAAGTACATTAAACATAACTATCTATTTAAACATTAATAATACCCTACTACCCTAGTGGCATATATTTAAAATCAAGTTGGTTGAAACATGTCATGTGCTACTACTAAGTAATTTACAGCATACAGTATGTGTCTTGTTAATGTTTCACTATTCTATTAGTAACATCTTACATTGGAGGATTATGGTTTTTCTTGGCCATACCACAAAATGTAATTTGTATTAATGCAAAAATGTTTAGTTAAAAACAAATATGGTTAGGTATGGCCAACATACAGTATACACATTTAAATGCAAAAGGTAAACATATTTTTATAGATATACAGTAAGTAGCTAAACAGTGAAGTATGTTCAAATAAAGTGATTTGTCTTAATTTACAGAAACATACATGAATGTTCTAATCAAAAACATTTTCCATAAAAAAAATTTGGACACTGGTTTTTATCAGTACGTTTTACTGAATATGTTTACTTTTTGGGGTTTTTAAGCATAAAATCGTTCATTATGAACAATAACTGGGCTGCAAAATACAAATCACTTGGAATACTTCTGCAAGAACAAAGAATTATTGAGGATATTTTTGAATGTAACAATAAATTGTAATGAGTTTTGTTGCCTATAGTGACCAATCTGATTTTCTCCCAAATTTTTCAAATGCTTCTTGAAAAATGAATGAATGAATTTGATTGATTGCGATGGACGACATCACATTCTTCATAACATGTTCGTAACATTATAACAATGAATGTACTTTAAGTTGTCCATTTATGTTGTCCATTGAAAACAATCAGATCCAGTCTTTTATTTTTCAAAAAAGCATTTGAAAAATGTTGGACAAATTTGGGGCAACAGAATTATTTTGATACTTTGTACCAATCTGAAAATGTACTACATTTTATTTTTTTGTTTTCCCCCTCAGCCTCTGAAGGTGCTTGGTCCTCTAAATGTAATGTCATTATTTTTTGTCCTTGAGGGCTGTCAAGGTGCCTCCTCAGTCTCCTCCCCAGTAGAGACAGGCTCATCCACCACCAGCTCCTCAACCTCCCCCATCTGACTAATCTCACTGTCAGACATATACAAAGCGTACTACACAGAAACAAACACACTCTTTGCCTTCCCACACACATCACACACCACACAGACACGCACACAGAAACCTTGACAAAAGACTGAAAATAAAATTACAAGCACAGAAAAAAAGTGATACAGAACAATACTATACTGTAAATAAGTCAGGACAGCTAACACACACAGTACAACTCTCAACAGTCACATAAAATACTCCTACTACTCCCAACACTCCCCAGCTGCTCATAACACATCTCTCTCCACACCTCTAACTAGACCCACAAGGATCAGTGGGGGTTGGGGCTATTTAAATGTCTATGCTAAGACACTCCCTTGTCAGAAAATGTAAACCAATACCTAAGGTTAGTCCACTTTCAGTGGTCGAGCCAATGTATGTTGACCTGAATAGTGTCGACCCAATGACCCATAACCATTTAGATTTCAATTAGTACACACCCCACCCAAATCCAACTCTCTCTGCACATATTACATCTGCCCCACCTGCAGTGCAACATGGTTATGCCTGGCTAACTCATACCACTAAAAAAGTTTTCAATTTTAGAACTAAATTTTCAGATCAAGCTCATTATACTTAATATTGCAAGATATACAACTAAGAACGTAAGGTGCCCATACAGTGATAACTGTGCGTTTTGAACTGGATTGCATCGCATCTAGTTTAAAATGCATGCAATGGGTTAAAGCACTGTGCGTTTTGAACTAGATACAAAGCAATCTAGTTAAAAAAGCACGGGCAGCACGTACTTTATGTGCTGTGTGATGGGATGTGCGCAGGAGCACGCATCTCATTGCACCTCCCAGTCGCTCAGTGTATGGGCACCTTTCGATACAATTGTATAGTGTCAAATACTCAACCATTCTTTCAGCTACTCCTTAAATAGGCTGTTAATTTCACAGGGCAATTGGATTACTTCCATTAAAATGAGTGCATTCCTAGTATTACTTTATCTGTTCCAAGTGCTGCTTGTAAGGAATTACATTCACATGGTCCATTCCCTAAAATATTATCAAGGATTTTTGTTGTTGTATTTTTAGCTATGTTCTCCAGTTGAAATGTTTTAGATTCCTCTCCCCATCACCTCTACATCGCAGACATAGCAATTATCATCAGTGCATGTATAGAAGATACACGTGCAATGTTTGCCGACAACGTTTTCTCATCCATTTCAACTATGTTTTCTTTCACAATTAGAGGAACACACATCAGAGAAACGGATTATACACAGATTTTATGTAATGGATTAACAAAGCTAAGCCTCTTACTGTGCCCTATGGACCAAAATAGCCAGTTAGGTAGACTGTAGGATTATTATTTAAAGCAGAAACACTTACAGGACTTGAAAGAGATGTCCATTTGAATCTGTAAGGTACTCACTTCGCATCCATTTACGCCAGAGGAAATCAAGTAAGTTTCTACTATTAAATATTTGATCATATCGATAAAATTGATTGGTGTACTATCTTCTATGGATTCTAAAGTACAGCGGTTAACTTTTCAATTTCACGATTGCTAGAGTTCTCGCACTGGTGTATTTTTACAGATTTTAGACCAATGGGTTTGCCTACTAATTTTAATAATTGAAAATCCTTGTAATATAGTAATAGCTACTCACTATAGTGGTTCCCAAAGTGGGTGCTCTGGCCCTCTCGGGTGACTTGGGGCACTTTCCTAGGGTTGGTGGTCCGGGAACATCTTAAATTACTTATGGTAAATGCACTAGGCAAAGTCAGTGCTTGTGGCTTCCAATCACAAAATATGTTGACAAACAGAAGTGAATCCTGTCTCTCATCACACAACTAAACCTAAAGATGACATATAAAAACTATTCACTTAATTTAATATATCTCAATAAGAAACTTTTGGCCTATGGGTGCTGTAAAAAAGTCTGATACTCAAGAGCGCTGAGAAAGTTTGGTTACTGCACTATACCAAATTTCCAAAGACAGAGATCTCTGAAGAGGACTCTCGGGAGCTCTTTGTCTCTGACATTGCCACTGTCATCTCTTTGATGAACAAAAGTAAATACATACTCAGCATTATAATACAGATGTTTGACTTATTATTTAAAATACCAAATTTAATGTTTTGTGCATATGGTTTTTGGTTCTATAATTTTGAGCAACAAGATTAAGATATATAAGGGGTATATTATTCACTAAAGTGCGGTTTTATAGAAATGGAGATTAGCTTATGCCAACCAGATTCTAGCTAGTGTATATTGTAGAAGGAACTAGATAAATGATAAGTAAAATAAGATTGCTTGCTATGGTCAACATTTCCACTTCGGTAAAACTGCACTTTAGTAAATATCCCCTTAAGTTTCATAATAAATTGCATATTTTTAAGCATTGCCCATAGAATGCCTCTGTTTACTAAAAATGTTACCAGAGCTCCTGACAGTATTGGAAAATGATAATAAAGGCTGGGAGTCTATTTCTGAATGCTTGCAATTGTGTCCACAAATTCCCAGATAACAGGTTTTAACATAAACGATAATAAAGATACTGTATGTGCATGTATTAAGTGATATTGACCTATTTAGCAATAGTATATTGACTCAGATATATAGTTATAAAAAATATATTGCGGACAAGGAAGAAGGAATATTGGTACTGTATATTATCTGGTATGCCTTTTTCTTTTACTTTAATTATTTTTGTTCATTTTGCCCACGCTACTACTGCACCCCTGCGGACTGCAGACAAAGCTAGCAACGTAGTATATATAAAGATATGATACAGTTATGATGCAATATTCCAAAGCATTTGCAGTATTGGAAGTATCATGTCATGAAAAGTAAACATAACAGTTGCGTAGGATCACAGTTGCCGCCATCCAAACAAGATGTTTCCATTGGAATTGTGACACAAATTTAAGTTGTAAATTCAAAAAACACTCACCTTAAACTTACATATGCATATATAACATGATACATTCTTACACGGATCTTAGCTCAGGAATATATTCAATTTCTTCACCAGGGTTTAAGATTTACTGTATCATAGAATAAATATCCGTATATTTATACAGAGTAGAGCGGATTGGTGGCACTCAAGGTCTCTATACTTAAAGACCTTGAGTGCCGCCTATCTGCTCTACTCCACTATCTCCTTTGGGAAGGCACCTCCTTGTGTAAGTGGTAGAGTTGGAGATGAATATCTATTGAGAGCTGTGTTGTTTATGTTGCTCATCAAGGCTAAATATGTATAATGTTAATGTTATTGTATATTTTGCTTTGTTTCAGTATGAAGCATTTCAAGTATATCTTTTTTGCTGTACTTATCACCATCATTCAGCATTGTAAGGCCCAGGCCTGTGTTGTAGATTCTTTTAAAGTGAAGGAGGACTTTGACATAAAAAGGGTAAGAAATATTTTGTTATGAGAGCAGATTAAGTAAGTAGTGCAGATAGATAACAATTGGAACAAAATGTATCCCATATAATAAAAGGCTAACACTGCTCTTCACCTCTATGGGGGGATTTTAAGTAATCTGCATGCCAATAGACACTAGATGTGCTCGATGGAGCAGTTCAAGTGTTGCTCTGTTGGGGTGTGCACAGCCGCCGCCGATGATATTACATTTATGCTGATCTGTCATTTTGACAGGTGGGGATCTAGTTCAGTACTAAATGCAAACTCTAAAGACTATGAAAAAGAAATTTCCCCTGATATGTATCAAGTAACTTTGAAGTACAGTAAATAATAATAATCATCATAATTTTTACTAAGATGGCAGTTCTATTTCAAATAGGATGTTGCTATAGGCAACCAATCAGATACTATCTATTATTTTCTGGAAGGTACTAAATAAATAAGGAGTGGAGGTACTTCCTCATCTTTGCGGCCACCGCTTACACTACTGAACTTACATACTGTACACCACCCTGGGTCCACGCCACCTTTAGTAAAGTTGTGGAGAGCGAAGTGGAGCAGAGCTTGCCACCAAGCTTGAAGCGTGGCGAGCGAAGCGTGGCGAGCGAAGCGAGCCCGCGAGGGGACAATGGTGCTCCTTACGTACCATTAAGTAGCGGCTAACATAACTGGCGTAATGGGTGGCTGAAAAGGAAGTACCGAAGTAGATTCTGATTGGCTGCCCATAGCAACTTCCCATGTGAAATATAACTCCCATCTTAGTAAATTTCCCCCAAGGTGCTTTCCCTACAACTAGTACTATTCTGTGTTGATAAAACAATTGTGTAGTACTTCCTACAATATTTAACCCCTAGTTGATATGTTTAGCTTTTTTTTAAACCATGATATGGCACAATAAAATAATAAAACAATGTGATGCCAATGACCAGACTGGGCTATAAGAAGCCGCAACTGGCAACTTATTTCTAGAAAAAATTTGATTTGATGTTTACACAAGTTAAAACAAACACAAAACTATAGTTATAAATATAGATTTATGTATAATATACATTAATAATGTTGGTAATAGAGGATTTCACGTGAAAATCTTGGAGATTTGTAATTTAAATAACAGAAAAATAAAAACAAATCTTGCGGTTACTATTACATACATATTTCCATACTACCAATAACATGCATCTTAAAGTGAACATGTCCCTCCCAGCTACTGTACACTGGTTTCTATATAACAGCATATAACTTACATATGTATAATGGATGTCCTACTATGTAACTTCTCCCCCTACAGTGCTTTACTGCGAAGCCCTGATGGCGGGACATTATTATTGTTACCCCATAGTAAGTCTTACCTGCTCAAATGAAAATACAAGTACTACTGACCATAGTGAGGCATTTCTTACATAAATATACAGTAGCTGTTCTGACGAACCAGGACAGAAAAATAAATATATTATTTATGCCTAAATAATACTGTGGAAGATGTATTTCTGATGCGTTGGAAATGGGAACATTCTTTGTAAATAAAATACAGTAGTATGTAATGTAAGAAAGTGACACACAGCATAAGATTAGAGCATTTAACGCATTATTGACCAGATGCCCTAAGCTTCAAAAGTGATAAAATGGAGAGTGATAAACAGCCCGCCAATCAGCTCGTGCCAGACATTTTCAAACACAGCCTGTGGCAGGTAGGAGCTAATTGGTTGGCTGTTTATCAATGTCGATTTTATCACTTTTGAAGCTTAGTGCATCTTGTCCAAAGTATTCCAAATATGATTGGTAAATGTCTGCATTTCTATACCTAGTATGGAGGAAAATGGTATGCTATTGGGAAGAAGAACCCTGAAGGCCTCTTCCTTCAGGATAACATCTCAGCAGAATATACAGTAGATGAAGATGGCACAATGACCGCATCATCAAAAGGCAGAGTTAAACTTTTTGGGTAGGTATATAAATAATAAGGAAATATTTATGTTAATAAAGCTACTGTAGATCATAGCCTGGACTCCTCCTATAACACACCAGTCTGGTTCACATATGGAGGAATGATAAGCAAATGCAGTATCATTACTGGAAGAGTTAAAGCTCAAATTCACCTTCGTATTACAGCTTAATAGGTGAATCCTATAAAATAGTACATTTTGTATTTGGTGGAAAGAAATAGCTTTGCAACATAATTTCTGATAGCGTTAAGTCTCTCATTCATCTTCTTATTGTAATGTTATATAACTTCCTATCAAACAACATCCTATTACAAATGTGGCGCTTTGGCAGAACTATTCATGTTCACAGTATAGGTTGGTTGCAGGACATCATGTGTAGAAAACAATATCACATGATTTCCCATTTTATTTATCCTGTGGGTCAGAATTTAGACCTGCTACTTCAGAATTTCAGATATGAATACAACTCTAACAGCCCATGAGGAATGCATTCAAGGTTTAGGGCGGTATTGAATCCCCCGCCACTATTTCCGATGGGAAAAATAGCGGCGGCTGCCTATTCAATGCTGTCTTTCCCGACAGCATTGAAGAGGCATCTTGGCAGAACGGACCTGACTTTAAAAGCAGTCGGGCCCGTTTTGCTGAGAATGGACATGGATTGTCGAGATCACAGCTGTATCTCGACAATCCACTTCCGTTTCTGTGGACATGCCCCCTTTTTGATGTTCGGCAAGTGGGACATTGAATCCCGCCTGCCGAATAACAGGCCAGCATAACAAAAACGGGCCAGGGTCCCGAATGTCGGGATGCACAGATTGAATACCCCCCTTAGTCTCCCATGCTAGCTCCGAAAACAACATTTAGAGGGTGCGACTTCAATTCTGATTGTCTTTGTTTCATGGACAAAATTACCTTCAGGCTATGTGCATTCTGTGTTTAGGCTTTGGTCCCACCTAAATTCTATCTCATTATGGTATGCAGATATTCCAATACATAGAAAATCAGAAACCTAAATACTTCTGGCCCTAAGCATTTTGGATATGGGAGACTCATCTTTTATCAGGATTAATCTCTTTAATTGCATGAAATAGAATAATTACATAGCTTGAAATATATACATTTGTGTAATATATATGTTACAGTTGTATCTATAATAACATTCACATCCATAGGTTCTGGCTCATATGTGCAGATATGGCTGCTCAATACTCAACACCAGACCCAACCAGTCCAGCTAAAATGTACATGACCTATCAGGGATTGGCTAGTTATCTATCCAGTGGAGGTAAGTTGCATTATTCCGGAATGCTTCATTTAATATTACAAGTTTTAGGTTTTAAGATTTACATTCAATACTTTAAAAATAGTGCTGGAGTCAGTAAGCTACATGGTTAAGCAGTTTTCTATGACTATTAATATTAACAACGCCACACTGTAAGTCGCCATGGGGGAGATTTATCAAATCATGGAGAGAGATAAAATGGATAAAGTGTCAACCAATCAACTATTGGCTAGTACTATATATCTCTCCAAGCTTTATATCCCCTTTAATATGATTCTACAAGAGTCAGTCCTCACAACGGGGTAAGATGAACAATGGTTGGTAAATATACGGCATAACCAGTGGTGTATTTACAATGGGTACAGTGTGTGTGCGGTACACATGGGCCCCTGACTCCCAAGGGGCCCATACCGTACAAGCGGCATCCATTTTTTAAATACATTCCCCTCTCAAGTTCCATGATGGAGGCAGCAGCGCCGTGAATTTGCATTATAGTCTGAGTCCTCTAGTGCTCAGACACTATAGCGCTGTGGTGCGCTGCCAGCAGAGAGGAGGGGGCTTGGATGCAGGAGGCTTCCAACATATTAAATTCACTTTTGGTTTCTGTGGTGTGTTGCTCAGTGTCATAAAAAGATGACATTTTATAGGAAAGGAAGCGGACGGATATATATTGGCATACAGGAACAGTAATATATATACACTAATGTTTGGCATGTTTGGCACCTTCAGGGCTGGCAACAGAAATCTTGGGGCCCAGGACACTGATATCTCTGGGGCACCCAACACCACATGTGGATTTTTATTACATTGCATATTGAATGTATTTTTTTTTATTATTAGAACTAAACAGATATTTAATATTTACTATGCGATATAATAGGGAGGGCAGATGGTAAGGCACAGCATTGTGCACAGCATGGTTTGGTGCGTTGCGTGATGTCACTAAACTCATTAGTACGGGTTGTCAGACAAGTGACTAGGCAGCCATGCTTACAGCCTCTGAGTCCCTCAAAGCCTTGGGGCCCTCAACTAGTCGGGGCCCAGTATGAGTGTCCCCCTTGACCCCCCTGTCACCTGCTCTGGCGCATTTTAACATCAGTAATATAATTTATAGGTAATTATGGGGCAGATGTATCATAGCAGCGCTTATCGCGCCGCTATAATACTTCCTGCTTCGCCTCAATAGCGAGGCGAAGCAGGAAGGGACATCGACAAGATGTATTAACATCTTGTCTGCCGAAGCGGGGGAGCGTTAACTCCCCCCTTCGGCGATGTCCCTTTCTGGAAATAGCGCATCAGTTAATACTGATGCACTATCTCCTGTCCCCCGGCCGGCCGCACTGGGCATGCGCGAGATCTTGCAAAAACCGCGAGATCTCCAGCGCAGCCCAAGCCAGACGCAGGGCTAGCATTGTCCCCATAGTGGGGGATAGGACAACGCTAGCCCTGAGCTGGTGAAGCGGCCGGGGTGAATTAACGCCTTGAAGGCTGTTAATACATCACCCCGGCCGTTAATCCCTGGGGGGGATTGCAGGAACAGCCCCGCCGAGCGTAACTCGGCGGGCTGTCACTAGCGCACGTTAGGTGCGCTAGTAATACATTAGGACAGACGTAATCCCCCCCAGTTAACCAGCGTTAAGTGCATTTTTGCACTTAACGCTGGTTAATACATCTGCCCCTATGAACCTATTATAATAATAGTTATATTTCAGTAGAATGAAAAGGATATTACTTGAACTCTGAGTTTGGTAAACTCTATAAAAGCATGAGGCCACAGGCTGGATTCCAGTACTAATTTGTATGAAAAACTTTACTTGGCCTTACTATCTATCAGGTTTGTTTGCGGAAGTATATTTTGCTCTGTGTAGCTTTCCATACGCATCTATTGGTGACCTGAAGTCAAATGCCTCTCAATTGGAACTACATTTACAGCTAAATGAAGTAAATGGGCAGCAATGGGCCATTCAAACCTAGGTTTAAGTTTAGCAAAGAGAAAAAATTCAACCTAGGTTGAAAAAATTGAGCGCTAATACCAGAGTTGCTACCTTTAGCAGCTGCTTGAGTAAGGGAGTGCTCAGTCCCTTGAAATATACAAGAAAAAGAGGTGTTTAAGCAGCGCTATCAGTGAGAAACAGTCAGTGGTAAATGAATTAACAATTTATTACACAATAAAACATAAAAAAATCATATAAAAAGGTCATACATGATAAGTGGGGGCGAGAATAAATGGAAATTGAATGGACCAAGATGTTGGGGGGATCCGTTGGAGATTGTACCGATGGAATGCAATCCTGAATGATGTTATTTCCGGTTGTCGCTGGAGGGATCGGTCCTGAGAGATGTTGCTGATGCAGGACCAATCTTAAACCTAAACCATTTTGCGATGAATGTCCCGATAACGATATATAGCATCCAAATAGCGGAGTGTAGATGGAACAACCAATTTTTTCAGATGGCGATCAGATGATTGAGCAGGAGGTGGTCCAAATCTGCAACCAAGGTCCAAACAGGGGGGCACCAATGCGTTTCGCCGGATCTAAATGCCAGCTTTATACTGTGGCATTAAAACCACAGAAATGGAGCCACACCTCTTGGCCCTGAGTTCACGCATTTTAAAAGTATTCCTGCCCATTTAGAATCAAACAGTTATTTCTTCAGAAATAAAGCCCAGGAGAATTGGTCAAGTGAGGTTCTATAAGGTGAGGTTATGTGAAACAAACGGAGGCAATCTCTAGTATCTGGTAGCATTTCTAATGGACGTTTCACTATGGTTATAGTTATTATGATAACATTTTAGTTTTAGAGAAAAGGACTTTAAATTATCTGTGATTTTACCCGTTATTTCATAAAATATGGAAAAAGTGACCAAATCTCTTTAAAGTCAAAATCCTAAATAATGCTTTATTTTTCCACAGGCGACAACTACTGGGTAATTGACACAGACTATGATAACTATGCAGTCACCTATGCCTGCCGTACTCTTAAAGATGACGGAACATGTGATGATGGCTACGCCATTATATTCTCACGCAATCCACGTGGATTTTCTCCAGCTATTACAAGGATTGTGCGTCAAAAACAGGATGAAATTTGCTTGTCTGGACAATTTCAACCTGTCCTCCAATCTGGTATGTCGCAATTTCCATATTCAGCATCAAAATGACAAATGTCAGTCATAGTTTTGTGGCCATAATAAAGTCATATGCATGATGAATTGGATCCACACACTTCAGCTAAGGTTAAATATGCAAATGTGTACTGTACACACACATAACTAAGGTGCAGGCCTATGTCTGTATGCAGATTTGACATTTGCATGCCCTTATCCCGAAAGAGGCAGAACAGTGGAGGAAAGGGGCAGTTAACCGCTGACTGACTACATTTGTACAAATGAGGTCATTTGCCGGGTTGGTCTGAACCCCTTTCACACATAGCAGCAAATTACCAGGTTATAAAATGTCAACACAGTAATTTGCTGAATTACATGGGTAATTTGTGTAGTGTAAAAGGCTCATCTCTGGTCACAAAATCCGGGTCAACAACCCTGGCAAAAAGTATGGTCGGTCACCTGGGATTTAAGAACCAGATGACCCTTTCACACTACAGAAATAACCGGGTAGAACTGCTTCACCCAGTAATTTGCTGTTATGAATGGAAGGGGTATTACTGGGTTAAAGCTTTTCAACCTGGGAATTTGCTGAAAAACCCAGGGTTTTGGCTGTGTGAAATGGTCAACCTGGGTCGCAGAACCTGGTCAAGAGCAGGGTTGGTGACCCAGAATTTAAGACCCGGGTTGACCCTTTTACACCAAAGGGTTTTCAGCAAATTCCCGGGTTGAAAAGCGTTAACCCTGTAATTTGCTTCTGGTGTGAATGGGGTATAAGGGAATGCTAGCTCAGATCGACGTGTTCCCAGATGATCTGACGTGTGATTGGAATCTGCACCATGGTGTGCATGTGGATAAAGGGACTGACAGTGCAGTGTACACATCGGCAGTATGGCATTGTAGAGTACATGATCTCTTACAAACAGAAGGCCGAAAGATATGTACTAAGGCAAATGCATATACTGTATAACTGTCTGTAGCCATATCACTTGCCATTATTTCAGACCTGATGCAGAGACAGGTTGATAAAGACTATCCCCAGCATTCGCTAGCTACATCTGATTGTATATTCACCTCTAAAAATGATAGGGGTTTCCTATTTGTGTAAATTTTTTATTATTTTGTGTGTGCCTTTTAGAAATATTTTTGTGCTACACTGGGTCATATACAATTAGTATAGTTTTTTTTTTTTTATTTAAGTCAAACATAATGACAAATGTGTATTTTACTTTAAAGACAAATGTTATCAAGCTCTTCTTGTCCTAAGTGAATCTGGGTGGAAGCGAATCTGACAAAAACCCTGGCATATAGGTGACAAATATATTTTTTTGTTTTAGATACAGTACATTGGTTCAGCTCAGCAGGAAGGGAAGCATTTTTAAGTAAGGAGGTTTAAAAAGATAGGATTTTAACACCTACCGGTAAATCCTTTTCACGAAGTTCATATGGTATACTGGGTTCTCAATACATTGGGGAAGAAGAGGTCCTCCGCAGGAGACAGGCACATAGAATTCTTTACAGTGGGTGAACTGGCTCCTCCCCTCTACTTCCTCCTCCACATCCTCAGTTAAGGAAAATCTGTGCCTGAGGAGAATGAACGTATGTAAGGTAAGATGCAGTAGAACTCTGCACAGAGGCAGGTTCCCAGTATACCATATGTATCATGAAAAGGATTTACCGGTAGGTATTAAAATCCTATTTTCACTATACGGGTACATGCGTAGACTGCTGCAGCACTGCCTACCCACACTGGGTATCCTCTTTGGTCAGGGCGTCAAGTTTGTAAAACTTTACAAAAGTGTGTTGAGCCGACCAAGTAGCAGCCCTGGCCGTTCTACCAACATAGGCCGTAAGCTCTCAAACCACATCCAGGGATTCCGGAATCCCAGAGTGACCCACACTAGATGAAACAACAAAAGCCTGGTTCAGATGGAAAGACGAAACAACTTTAGTCAAGGGCTGCTGTTTTGTTCTCAGTTCTGCCCTATCTGCGTGAAACACCAGATAAGGACTCCTTCAAGATAAAGCACCTAACTCTGACACGTGTCAAGCTGACACCAGAGCCAGAAGCACCACAGTCTTCCATGTGAGGTACTTCAAATCAGTTGATGCCAGTGGTTCAAACCAAGATGACTGCAGGAACTTTAAGACCACATCAAGGTCACAGGGAGCTGTAGGTGGCACAAAGGGGGGGTTGAATTCTCAAAATCCCCTGGAGAAAGGTCTGTACTTCCAGAATATTAGCCAATTTCCTTTGAAAGAAAATGGAAAGAGCAGAAATATTCCTTGCCGCAGCAGAGTCCAGACTGAAAGAATCTGTGCAGCGGCAACCTGTCGAACTCCAGCTTGTAGCCGTGCGACATAAGACCCCTGACCCATGGTCTGAGGCAGGTTCATGGGTCAGGGGACTTTATGAATTTACCACCCGTGCCTCTGTTAACGTTTGAGCCACCTCTCACCTTAGGGAGAAATTTGCCAGTCCGAAAGGACTGCTGACTCTAGCCTGAAAAGGGCCATCTGGGCTGGCTAGAAGCAGTTGGGAGAAAAGTGGATTTCCCGGCCGTAGCCTTAGAAACCAACTCATCTAGTTCCTTACCAAACAAGCATTCTCCCTTGAACACTACGCTTGGAGTCAGTGACAGCAACCCACTGACCCAGCCACTGAGCCCTGCGGGTGGAGACCGCCATGGCTGAGTTACTCGCATTAATAGCGCCCACCTCCTTTTGTGCATCACAAAGCACCTTAGCCACATCTTGTATGTGATGGAGTGAATCAACCACCTGGGCCGTGGACATATCACCCAGCAATCCCTCTTGGATTTGGGTCACCCAGGTATGAATGGACTTTGCCATCCAGCAACTAGCAAGTACCGGGCGCAAAGCCGCCCCACTGGCCTTATACATAGACTTGAGCGTACCATCTAGTTTTTTATCCACGGAATCCTTAAGTGTGGAAGTCCCAGGCACTCGGAGTACCATCTTTTTTGACAAACGGGACATGGATGCATCTACAACTGGAGGCTCCCTCCACACCCGCCTGCCGGCGGTATCGAAGGGGAAAGTGGACCGGAAGTATTTGAACACTTGAAATCTCTTTTCAGGATTTTTCCAAGCCGATTTGAAAGCATCTTCCAAATCAGTATTTGGCCAGTAATAAAGACTCAGACCCCTGTAACAGCGACTGAGACCCCTGAGAACCTGGTTGTGTATAATCCACATCCTCCCCATCTTCAACAGCCTCCTCCTCAGAGTCCGGCTCTACAGCAGCTCAATCATGTTTGCGTGACAAGCCACCCACGAGAGTGAGAATGTCCACCCTTGCAGACAGGACAGTTAAATCCTGTTGCACTCTCTGCATATGCAGGGTATTTGTAGTCAGCTGAGTGTACACAGATTCCAGCATACTTGTAATGCTGCTTGCCCAGGCAGGTTCTTGAGAGTCCCCCTGTGATCCTCCACACAATTGTGTGGTGATACCACTGAGCTGTGGAGACCCCCCACTAGTCTGGGGTGACATACAGTGTTCACAAGTGACTTGCAGGAACAAACTTAGTGCTGCAAATCATGCAGGTTAACTTACTAACTATTTTAGAAAAGGTATCACCCCACAACACACAGAGTAAAACACCAAACAGTGTGAAGTGTATAGAAGCTATGTGAAGTCTCTAACACTTTTATGTGTGCCCAGAAATGCTTAACAAGCAAGTGGGGAAAGGAATCGGAGATATTGGAGGAACCAGCACACCCTTAACCTGAGCTCCCAGATTGAGGAGCTGGTTAGCAGCAATAGATATAAATACACAGAGTAAATATCTATATAAGTACATGCAAGGCTATAAACACTGTAATGAGCGTTTTATAATCTCAATTTCACTTGCTGTCTCTGCTGAAGTTCTCTTCCACCCAGTCTGGAGCTGCCAACACCGCTGAGGAGTGTCTGCTGCTCAATAATGGCACCTAAAACATGCAGAGAGAAGTAGGAAATTGGTGCCAGAGAGCTGTGTCCCCGCTCTGGGTTAAGCCCCACCCCTTACAATGGCGCTGGTGCTTTTACTAATCTTTATACTAGCGCTGTTGTTATTCCTAGCAAACACATTAACACCTGCCCTGATGGTCCAGAGGCAGTGTAAAACATTAAGTGTGGACAGGGGGCTATGCGTTTCCCATGCAGGGACACCGCCGTCGGCATCATGCCGCACCTCAACCTGGGTTACCCCACTGGAGAGGATCCTGGGTAACACTCACAGCAGATGTCTTCGGACTGAACCAGGGGTGTGCTGCAAACTGGGGGTGTGAAGCGATGCAGCGCAATGCCCGACACGACAATCACCTACACAGGACATTGGTCCTGCAGCAGGGACAGTTCGGTACCTTGAGAGGCCAGCAACTGTAACCCTCCCCTGGCTTCCCACAAAGCAGGGAGCTGTTTAGTCCAAAACAGGCTCCCCAAAATAATAAACAAAATTAAATGAAGAAAAACTCTCTTCAGGAGCTCTGTAAGTGCAGCCTCTCCGAGGGCACATTTTTCTAAACTGAGGATGTGGAGGAGGAAGTAGAGGGGAGGAGCCAGTACACCCACTGTAAAGAGTTCTATGTGCCTGTCTCCTGCGGACCTCTTCTTCCTCAATGTATTGAGAACCCAGTAAACCATATGAATGATAGTGAAATCATTACAATCTAATCTCAGAATAACTGTCCTGGCACTTCTGTGTATAATGTTGGAGTGTCATGTGGCAGGCTGTATTACTGCCCTCTTCTTTTTGTAACTCAGTGGTGTCAAACTCATGGCCCTCAGCTGTTGTGGAACTACTCGTCCCAGCATGCCCTGCTATATAATGGATTGCTAAAACTGTGGTAGGGCATTCTCGGAATAATAGTACTTACCTTTTTTATGTAAAGAAAATGTTTGAATATTTGTCAACCAGCCATTTAGGCAAATCTAATGTCTCAATCTATTTTCTGTTCACAGGAGCCTGCTAGATTCTATAATCTCAGGAACATTCTCTTCTTGATTATGGAAAAAAAAAACATATCTGGACTTGAATAAACACTATAAAAGAAATGCACAACTTTTTCACAATCCATGGAAATGTTAAGTGTATTTTTTCTGAGTGCAATTACGTGTCTAAATGTGATCTTAATAGGGAATGTTTAATTGTGATTCCTGTACTTAATTTAAATATGTTGCAATTATTTTTCAGATGTTATATAACATAAGCATATTTTGGTAAAATATAAATCAAACATTGTGAGTTACTGATAGAAATCTACAATTTTTGTATAATTATTTTGACATGGCTTATACTCAATAAATAAAATGATGTTCAATTTGTAACTTCCGCATAATGTTCTGTTAATATAGTACTGTATACTATACTTTAAATGAAGCCAACCATGAAGAAAAGAGTGGCACTCCACCTCTGTCTTTGCATTCTCCCGGCCGTGCCAAGGCAATGTTGCACATGGGCCGCATTCTTCCTTCCCACAAAGCACCCATAATATTCTCTGTCACCTCTGCTCCATTTCAGAGCAGTGTTGTATTGTTTGAAACAAATAAATCAATATTATTCACTAAGTATCCTGCCTCATTTATGCTTTATAATGTATTGTACTTGACCTCACATTATGGCACTAGTTTTAATTATGATATAAACACACACACACACATATAAGTCAGAAAGGTTGGAGTTCCTCTAAGGCAGGTCTGCAATGTGTATCACAGGACCCCCTGTTGTGTTTCAGAATCTGTTTTGGGATTCTCTTGTTGAAAGATATGCACTAAATGTTATTTTTGGGTTTCAGAATAATAAGGGGAGATTTACAACAGTGGCAGAAGGACTGGATTTAATGTTAGTGAATATAGGGTAATTTTCAGCAAATATAAATTACCCTTTGCACAAAATGATCACAACTTTACAGATAATTAGGGAATAATCTGAAACATGTATACCACTGGTGCTTAACACACAGCCCATGTGGCAATTGTTTGCATATGTTACAGCAGAAGTCATGGAGGAGGCATGTGCTACTAGAGCGGTGATGGAGGGGGCATATTTTACTAGAGAGATGATGGAAGGGCTATGTGTTACTAGAGAGGTGATAAAAGGGGTATGTGTTACTACAGAGGTGATGAAAGGGGCATTTGTTACTAGAGAGATGATGGAAGGGGCATGTGTTACTAGAGAGGTGATGAAAAGAGCATGTGTTACTAGAGAGATGATGGAAGAGGCATGTGTTACTAGAAAGGTGATGGAGGGGGCATGTATTACTAGCAAGGTGATAGAAGGGGCATGTGTTACTACAGAGATAATGGACGAGGCATGTATTACTAGAGAGAGGTGATGGAGGGGGCATGTGTTACTAGAGAAATTATGAAAGGGGCATGTGTTAGTAGAGAGGTGTGAAAGAGGCATGTGTTACTAGAGTGAGGTGATGGAGGGGGCATGTGTTACTAGAGAGGTGTGGAGGGGGCATTTCTTATTAGAGAGGTGATGGAGGGGGCATGTCTTACTAGAGAGGTGATGGAGGGGGCATGTGTTACTAGAGCGGTAATGGAGGGGGCATATCTTACTAGAGAGATGATAAAGGGGGCATGTGTTACTCTAGAGAGAGATGATGAAAGGGGCATGTGTCACTACAAGACATGTGTTACTAGAGAGGTGATTGAGGACGCATGTGTTAAAAGAGAGGTGATGGAGGGGACATGTGTTACTAGAGAGGTGATGGAGGGGGCATGTGTTACTAGAGAGGTGATGAAAAGAGCATGTGTTACTAGAGAGATGATGGAAGAGGCATGTGTTACTAGAAAGGTGATGGAGGGGGCATGTATTACTAGCAAGGTGATAGAAGGGGCATGTGTTACTACAGAGATAATGGACGAGGCATGTATTACTAGAGAGAGGTGATGGAGGGGGCATGTGTTACTAGAGAAATTATGAAAGGGGCATGTGTTAGTAGAGAGGTGTGAAAGAGGCATGTGTTACTAGAGTGAGGTGATGGAGGAGGCATGTGTTACTAGAGAGGTGTGGAGGGGGCATTTCTTATTAGAGAGGTGATGGAGGGGGCATGTCTTACTAGAGAGGTGATGGAGGGGGCATGTGTTACTAGAGAGGTAATGGAGGGGGCATATCTTACTAGAGAGATGATAAAGGGGGCATGTGTTACTCTAGAGAGAGATGATGAAAGGGGCATGTGTCACTACAAGACATGTGTTACTAGAGAGGTGATTGAGGACGCATGTGTTAAAAGAGAGGTGATGGAGGGGACATGTGTTACTAGAGAGGTGATGGAGGGGGCATGTGTTACTAGAGAGGTGATGAAAGGGGCATGTGTCACTACAAGACATGTGTTACTAGAGAGGTGATTGAGGACGCATGTGTTAAAAGAGAGGTGATGGAGGGGACATGTGTTACTAGAGAGGTGATGGAGGGGGCATGTGTTACTAGAGAGGTTATGGAGGGGACATGTGTTACTAGAGAGGTGATGAAAGGAGCATGTGTTAATAGAGAGAGGTTATTGAGGAGGCATTTGTTCCTAGAAAGGTGATGGAGGGGGCATGTGTTAGAGATATGATGGAAGGGGTATGTCTTACTAGAGAGGTGATAAAAGGGGTATGTGTTACTACAGAGGTGATGAAAGGGGCATTTGTTACTAGAGAGATGATGGAAGGGGCATGTGTTACTAGAGAGGTGATGAAAAGAGCATGTGTTACTAGAGAGATGATGGAAGAGGCATGTGTTACTAGAAAGGTGATGGAGGGGGCATGTATTACTAGCAAGGTGATAGAAGGGGCATGTGTTACTACAGAGATAATGGACGAGGCATGTATTACTAGAGAGAGGTGATGGAGGGGGCATGTGTTACTAGAGAAATTATGAAAGGGGCATGTGTTAGTAGAGAGGTGTGAAAGAGGCATGTGTTACTAGAGTGAGGTGATGGAGGGGGCATGTGTTACTAGAGAGGTGTGGAGGGGGCATTTCTTATTAGAGAGGTGATGGAGGGGGCATGTCTTACTAGAGAGGTGATGGAGGGGGCATGTGTTACTAGAGAGGTAATGGAGGGGGCATATCTTACTAGAGAGATGATAAAGGGGGCATGTGTTACTCTAGAGAGAGATGATGAAAGGGGCATGTGTCACTACAAGACATGTGTTACTAGAGAGGTAATGGAGGGGGCATATCTTACTAGAGAGATGATAAAGGGGGCATGTGTTACTCTAGAGAGAGATGATGAAAGGGGCATGTGTCACTACAAGACATGTGTTACTAGAGAGGTGATTGAGGACGCATGTGTTAAAAGAGAGGTGATGGAGGGGACATGTGTTACTAGAGAGGTGATGGAGGGGGCATGTGTTACTAGAGAGGTGATGAAAGGGGCATGTGTCACTACAAGACATGTGTTACTAGAGAGGTGATTGAGGACGCATGTGTTAAAAGAGAGGTGATGGAGGGGACATGTGTTACTAGAGAGGTGATGGAGGGGGCATGTGTTACTAGAGAGGTTATGGAGGGGACATGTGTTACTAGAGAGGTGATGAAAGGAGCATGTGTTAATAGAGAGAGGTTATTGAGGAGGCATTTGTTCCTAGAAAGGTGATGGAGGGGGCATGTGTTACTAGAGATATGATGGAAGGGGTATGTCTTACTAGAGAGGAGATAAAAGGGGCATGTGTTACCAGAGAGATAAGGGGAAGGGGTATGTGTTACTACAGAGGTGATGAAAGGGGCATGTGTTACCTGAGAGAGGTGATGCAGGGGGCATGTGTTACTAGAAAGGTGATGGAACAGGGAATGTGTTACTAGAGAGGTGATGGAGGGGCATGTGTTACCTGAGAGAGGTGATGCAGGGGGCATGTGTTACTAGAAAGGTGATGGAGGAGGCTTGTGTTGCTAGAGAGGTGATAGAGGCGGCATGTGTTACTAGAGAAGTGATCAAAGGGGCATGTGTTACTAAATAGATTATGAAAGGGGCATGTGTTACTAGAGAGGTGATGAAAGGGGCATGTGTTACTAGGGAGGTGATTAAAGGGGCATGTGTTACTAGGGAGGTGATTAAAGGGGCATGTGTTACTAGAGAGGTGATGGAGGGGGCATGTGTTACTAGAGAGGTGATGGAGGGGGCATGTGTTACACTAGAGCAGGGGTGGCCAACCGGTCAGAGGTAAGGAGCCGAAAAATATCGGTAGTCAAGCTAAAGAGCCGGCATCATGCGCGCACCAAAAAAGGGGCATGGCCTATTTTGACCCCTTGGGTGGGTGTGATACAAATATGCCTCCAATAGTGCAGTGCCATATATACATATGCCCCCAATAGTGCCAGATACACATATGCCCCCCACGGTGCCGGGTATGCCCCCACAGTGCCAGAAAGCTGGTATGCCCCTACAGTGCCAAAAAGCTGGTATGCCCCCACAGTGCCACAAACTGCTATGCCCCCACAGTGCCACAAACTGCTATGCCCCTACAGTGCCACAAACTGCTATGCCCCTACAGTGCCACCAACTGCTATGCCCCCACAGTGCAAAATTCCCAGCAGCAGCAGCACTCACCATTGTTGCTGCTACTGCTGCCGGGTGGGGAGAGGACAGCCTGGCGTCCCCCTGCAGACCTGTCATGTCACTGAGGGGAGGAGAGCACAGCGCGTCTCCTTCCCCCTCACTTCCCTGTGACTGGGCCGTTCACTAATCAAAGCTTGCGGGCCAGCTCCTGATTGGCTGCCGGCCCGCAAGCTCTAATTGGCGGATGGCCCAGTCACAAGGATGCACAGTAAGGGGTAGGAGAGATACGCGATGCGTGCTCTCCTCCCCTCAGAAGAAATGTGGAGTTCGGGGAACCGGCAGTGGGGGGACGGGAACGGGGATGGGAGGCGGGCAGCAGTGTGATCAGGAGCCGCACTGTACAAGGGGGAGAGCTGCATGCGGCTCACGAGCCGCGGGTTGGCCACCCCTGCACTAGAGAGATGATTAAAGGGGCATGTGTTACTAGAGAGAGGTGATAGAGGGGGCATGTGTTACTGGAGAGGTGATGGAGGGGCATGTCTTACTAGAGAGGTGATGGAGGGGGCATATGTTACTCTAGAGAGATTATTTAAGGGGCATGTGTTACTAGAGAGGTAATGAAAGGGCATGTGTTACTAGAGAAGTGATCAAAGGGGCATGTTTTGCTAGAGAGGTGATGGAGGGGGCATATGTTACTAGAGAGGTGATAGAGGGGACATGTGTTACTAGAGAGGTGATTGAGAGGGCATGTGCTACTAGAGAGGTGATTGAGGAGGCATGTGTTACTAGAGAGGTGATGGAGGGGACATGTGTTAATAGAGAGGTGATGAAAGGGGCATGAAAGAGAGGGGAAGGGCCCGGGGCCACAGTTAGGTTGCAAGTATAGTCAGAAAACTGAGGGAGAAACAAGTACATTTACAGAGGAGAAAGTCCTCACAGAACTCTCAAAATTGAAAGTGGATAAATCAATGGGGCCAGATGGGATACATCCAAGGATACTAAAAGAGCTTAAAGGGGAGCTGGTAAAACCAATAGCAGAATTATTCAACCAGTCACTAGATACTGAAATAATCCCAGAGGACTGGAAAACAGCAAATGTAGTCCCACTGCAAAAAAGTGGAAGAAAGGAAGAGATAAGCAACTATCGACCAGTGAGCCTTACGTCAGTAGTAGGGAAATTGATGAAAACACTCTTAAAACAAAGAGTTGTAGAATATCTAAAAACCAGCAATTTACAGGATCCGAAACAGCATGGGTTTACTGGTGGAAGATCATGTCAAACAAATCTTATTGACTTTTTTGACTGGGTGACTAAAGTTATAGATCAAGGTGGGGCTGTAGATGTAGCTTATCTAGACTTTAATTTGAAAGGCCTTGAGAAAGCCGTCTGTTAAACGCGCGTCAGCAACCACGATGCACGTGTTGTTTGGTGTTTTTTTAAAATAATGTGCAGGATAGATTGATTAACTGTATGAGCCGAGCAAAACATTGTGTGCCTGTGACACATCGATAGCCAGCTATTAGCCTAAGCTGCAAGCACAACTCTGGTACGGAGCGCTATTACTGAGTCAGCCGAGCCAATCCACCAAGATTGGGCACCCGCAACACAGTAGCAGCTAGCTGTCAGTTTACAGTGCAAATGTAATTTGAGCATAGAATGCTATTACTAAGCCATCCAGCCAATGTGCTAAATATACGCCTGTAACATAACAGCAGCTAGCCACTTACCTACAGTGCAAAACGTAACCTGTGTACGGAGCGTTACAACTCAGTCACTGAGCTAATGTATCAATATTTTGTGTCTGTAACATAACAGTAGCTATCAAATAAACTCAAACTATGTGCGCTATCTAAGTACGGAGCGCAATCATCTAACCAAAGTGCCCCTACTTCTACCCCTACGGGCATCCAATACCGAGACCTGATTTTTCAGGATCAAGTGACAGCCTATATGTAATAATAAATGGATGCAATTTCAGTGCGGCAATAAGCACAACTATGATACGTTATCTGTGAGTTTCAAAAATAATTCATACCTTTATGAGCACTTTACCATATGCGCATAAATTGCACCTATAGGTGCACCATTACATGTGCACATAGAAAAAGTGAAGGAAATCCACTGGACGCACACACACACCATCAAATCTATTGGATGGATGTGCTGACGCCTGTAACATAACAGCAGCTAGCCACCTATCTACAGTGTAAAACGCAACCTGAGTACGAAGTGTTACGACTCAGTCACAGAGCTAATGTATCAACTACGTGCGCTACCTAAGTACGGAGCTCAATCATCTTATCCCTACTAGCACTTTAGCGTATACGCATAAATTGCACCTATAGGTGCACCATTGCATGGGCGCATCCAATTTTGAGACAATTGATCACTGCGAACATATATCTGCCCAAATCCAATATAGTGCGGTATTACAAAACGCACTAAAGTAAAGAAAACCCACTGGTCACACATACACACCATCAAATCTATTGGATGGATGTGCTAAAACCCCTCTTCCAACATAAAGGGATAGCGCACACACCTGCTAAAATATCGCACATCACCATTAGTGCATATATCTGGCAGATTTAGTACAGTGTGGCACTCAAAAATGCACCAAAGTCAAGCCACTGGTTGCACGTACACACCATCTAATTTATTGGATGGGTGCATTTTTTGCCGATTTTCTAAACAAACTATCACCAGTGCATACATTTGTCAAACTGAGTACAGTACGGCACCTAGAAATGCACTAATAGCCAAACCACTGGCAGCATACATACACCATCCAATTTATTGGAGGGGCACACTTAATGCCGACTTTCTAAATAATATAAAACATTAGAAATATAATTGTCGGGGGCGTGGCTTGACGGCGCAGGAGAGAGGTCGCGTTTTCCACGAGCTCCTGCTACCTGTCCCTTATAACCTCACAAACTGCCCTTCTGCACACACCTAGTGCCCGCAGTCAACCTCACCTGACCTCCGGTGGCCGGCGCTGACGAGCGGGGAAGCCGGGACGCATCAGGACGGCTCCCGCTGGATGAGGCCTACTCACCTCCAAAAGCCGGGGCCTCAATTTTGCAAGCCACCCGACCGGATCCGCCGGACGCTGCGAAACGGCGTCGGAGGGTCCCCTACCTCCCCCCCCGCATCCTCTGGAGCGGCTGCTGCCAGTAGCAGGCTCCTGTGTACCTGCAGGCACCCCAACACACTCCAGCGTCCACCAGCAGAGCCCTTCTCCCTGCCTCTACATAGCCGGCGGCCATCTTGCCTATACAGCCCAGCGCAGCACTGAGAACAGAGTAAGTGCCTGGTGTGACCCAAAGCACCCCCTGCCTCACTGTGCCTGCTGAACTGACCCCCATAACCTGATCCCCCTCTCAGAAACAGGGGTCCCCCATTAAAAAAAAATAAAAACAGACCAAAAAAAAAAAAAACTCCTCTAACTGACTTTCTCATCTGCCCCCACGGGCTGCTCCCATCCAAACCCCCCTACTACACCTTCAGACACCCCTGTGTATCGGGGGCTACGGAGCCGGGAGGTCGCTTGTGGCCTCTGCGGGTTGTGGCCCTCGGAGCATTTCACACTGAGCAGGGCACCCCTATCCCCCCGCCGTGGTGACGTCACCCTTACACCTGTCACCTGCAGAGACCCAGCAGCTGTACCTGTTACACTCGGTGGCCCAACTACAAGCTGTAGCCCACCAAGCTGAGTCACCGGCCCCCCCAACTCTCCAGCTCCTGGGTCGTGCTTAAGTGGTTCGTTCTGCTGGCCAGGAACCATTTTACCAAGGTGCTAAGAAGATGTGAAACCTTCCTCTCTCAATGAGTCACTATTAATCCCTCTGGATGGGGTCTCACACCATATCTGTTCTCTCCGAACGCATGAGCTACTAACACAGGCGGTATCTCAGGCCCTCCGTTTTACCTTTTACTTTTCACAACAACACCACCTACAGGCTGCGTGCTCTGGTCTTCTGTATTCGGCAACTACCCACTGGTCACCTTAAATTGCTACAATGCCAGGGAGAAGGGGTACCAAGGCACCTAAGACACCTGCCCCTCTGCACTTCCCTAAAACCTTAACTCCAGGACGTAAAACCCCCACGTCCACACCGACTCTTAATTTCACCCCTACAAACGTATCACAAACTCTGACTCCCACTACGTCGGCTGACCTGGAGCTGGATATTGACCCACAGGCCCCCCTATCGACACACATGATGTTAAAAATGTTTACGGCCTTCCACTCGGATATCCTCACGGGCCTAGACTCATCTATCCAAGCCCTCCGGACGGACCTAGTGGGCATCACCTCCCGCACAGAACACCTGGAAGATAAAATGGAGGAGTTTGCATCCTCCCACAATGACCTTCTCTCTTCCCATGCGGAATTACAGACCGAAGTGACAGCCCTCCGTGAAAAGGTTGCCGACATAGAGGACAGGTCGAGAAGAAACAACCTAAAGATACGAGGTATCCCAGATTCAGTAACCCCTCCTGAACTGAAAGATTATGTCTCTAAGCTGTTTCGGAAGCTTCTACCTATGGCGACCATGCAGGAATTGATTATTGACCGGGTTCACCGCCTTCCAAAACCCCAGGTGGCTTCTCATCGCCATACCCGAGAGATGTGCTCCTTCGAGTCCATTTCTTCCATATTAAGGAGGAACTCCTTAAAGCAGCAAGGAATGCAGAATCCTCCGACACCTTAGGAGGTCTACAAATTTACCCAGACCTCTCCCAGTTCACCCTGGACAAGAGACGATCCTTCCGTCCGATCACTACAGCCCTTAGAGATAACGACATCCATTACAGATGGGGATTTCCGGTCAAGTTAATCGTAAGCCATGACTCTTCAACATACATAATTTCTTCATTTGAGTCCAAAGTGAAGTTGCTGGAAGATTGGGACATTCAGATTCCACAACCCAAAGCCACAGCACCAGAACCTGCAGCGCCAACCTGACTGTAAATCCTGCACCTAGGTCGTATCATGTTTTTCATTTATATGTATTACCTAGCCCTGCGCCTCCTCTTGGTGGTTTTATAAGAGGTGGCTACCCTACTATAGGTGTGGGAAAAGCCCCGTGTTTGGGACTGTAGCCATCCACTCCGTAGTTTATTTGTTTAAAGTCCAGGCAAACTTGCCTAAAAGTTCTCTAAATTTGGGTTAGAAAAAAAAAAAAAAACACACAGTTTTAACTTCGTTCTACCCTTTAGCTCCAATCTGTGGGCCTTAGAATATAGTCACTATATCTCCTTTTGAATCAGGAGGGAAGTAGCCATAGAATCGACCACTCAGACACTGGGCCCACATATCATACAAGTTGGCTGCCCACCCGTAACAGCGGGACATTCTCCGTGCCTGGGACAGTGTTACCCGCTTAGTGGATTAATGGTTTATTTCCTGGTAAATTTGCATAGGTTCACTTTAGTTCTAGGTCAGCATATCAAGAATTATAAGGTTTTGATCCTGTTCTATTACTAGGTTTCAATGTGAGGACCTGAGAGAACGGTTATTACACTCATGTGTTCGACAGTATTAAAGTTATTGTTAAGTGTGAGACCCATTGGGATCCACCCCCCAATGGTTATGGTTTTGTCACAACCCTTTTCGTGTGACAAACACAGTGGCCCTGACCGCAGGGCCTTTGCTATTCCCCCGTTTCCTTCTCCCCAATCCCCCCCCTTCCACATTCCAAGATAAATCCAAATATTGTACTACCAAGACTAATCTGGTTCCTCCTCCCCAATGGTTAAATTTCTCTCGCTAAACGTAAACGGCCTAAACTCCCCTAACAAGAGACGCCAGGCCCTAGAAACTTTCCACACAGAACGCGCCAAAGTTATTGCTCTCCAGGAAACACACTTCCTGGCCTCGGCCCCCCCTAAATTTCATAACTCCCGCTACCCCGTAGGATACTTCTCAAATGGCCCAGCCAAGAGAAATGGAGTAGCGATTCTTTTCCATAGCTCTGTCCAATTCGAAGTAACCTCTCAACATACAGATAGAGATGGGAGATATCTGATTTTGGTGGGGAAATTAGATGACATTGATATTACCCTAGTATCACTTTATGCACCAAATACTAACCAAATGCCGTTCTTACGCAAACTTCTGGAGACAATCCACCAAGTCCAGAAAGGTAGAGTAATTATAATGGGGGATTTCAATTTGTTTTTGGATGAGAAACTCGACAAATCCTATACCCACCCAAGAACTCCTGCAAATAAGCATCCTCCCTCTCCCCTAGGCCGTTTATTAACTGAATTTGATCTATATGATGTGTGGCGCACTCATTCCCCTTCAGTTAAGGACTACACGTTCTTCTCACATGTCCATAACTCATACTCGCGTATTGACTTAATATTAGCAGATAAATGGTCATTACAATACACCTCCAAATCAGCCATTGTGCCCATGTCGTGGTCTGACCATGCGGCTGTGACCTGGACTTGGCGCTCTACCCAATCCCTTAGCTCCTCCAAAACTTGGAGACTCCCAGATTATATCCTAGACTCCCCCGAAGCCTTAACAACCATTTCAAAAACGATCTCCTCGTACCTAGAATTCAACTCCCCATCTGATACTTCCATCCCTACTCACTGGTGTGCCCTAAAAGCGGTTATTAGGGGTGTTGTTATCCAAACGGGAGCCAGGATGAAGAAACAACGGTTAGAAATACAAGAGGACTTAGAGCTGAAGCTACTCCAGGCAGAGTCCCTTAATAGATCCCGCCCCTCACGAGCACTGAAGCGGGAAATAGTAGCTATTCGGAATCAACTCCAAAAGCTTTTCTTAGATCGACTAAAATTTACGTACGCGAAACTACAACAGAAATTCTATTCCCTGGGTAATAAAGCAAGCAAATTCCTAGCTCATAAAATCAGACTCAGTAGGGATAGTCCCAGGAAAAATCAACCATAAAAAGTGACAGTTTTACGAATAGCCCACATTCCTGACATTCCTGACATTCCTGACCATATTGATATGAACTGGCGATGCTTTGATATCGTTTCATATTAAAGGATGTCTGTTTTGAATCTCTTGTCACGGAATGCTGCGACCCAAAACAAGAGGATGATTTAAATATTGTAATATGTGAATGATTACATTACAGGAGTGGATACAACACTCTTGCATCTCAGACATTTGTGTCATTATTGTGTCACACATTATTTTTTTTTTAGCTAATGTTACAAATTAGTGACGCATGCCAGTCAGACATCTGAAAGCCATTACACCACACATAGCTGCATTGGCCAGTTTAATACAGGCATCTGCAAAGCATTATACACACTGAGAGTTTGACCTCTGTATACCTCAAATGACTATTAAGACTTTTTTTGTTTGATTCACTAATTTGGATAATGGTGTTTTAACAGTTGGTGAGCCAGGAAAAAGCAAAATGTGAACTGTTCACATGTTATAAATGATTGTGCAATATGTCCAATATTTTAAAATTAATCATGTATATAAGCACAGCTATCTGATTGTACTATTGACTGTCCATTGAAGGACAAAATAAAAACTAACATTGGATGAAATCCTTATTGTATCATTGAAAAAGAATTATCACTTTTGGACTGTGTTTCTGTATTGTAGGCGCCTTTCCACTATTGGAAAACATTTTGTGGGCTTTATTCCTTGATCCATCGGGGAATTTTGTGGGCAGGCCGCCGAGTCACTAATGTTTTAACTTGTATACCTTGTTATATTTGCATTTCTGGTAGCGCGTTTAGGAATATCGGGGTATCATAAGCCCAGCTATGTTGACATTTTATAGCTAGTTGTATGATGTCGAGGGAACCCAAGCTTATCGACGGCCAGCGGGGGTTGTTTTTACCCCAATTCCGACGCTAAACATGTACAGAGCAGATTTGCTCAATGGCAATACTGCGTTAACACGCCGATGTATGCATGGTCTAATTCGCATCTGGGCGTATAATTCAGGCGCTGCAAAGCAAATTGTTATAAAGCGACAGGAAGGTATGTTACAGGGGCGCAGTTCAAAAGTAAAATTTATAAATCTCCATATGCATCGCGTTATGACAACGTATAAATGCGGCATACACCTCACGATATTATGCGATATGTTTGTAATAATTTTTTTTTTTTTTTAAATGTAACGTATAAATGCTGCATACCGGGTGCAATATTATGTTTTATGGCTGTAATAAGCTTCAAAATAATTCATACAGCTATATAGCCATATTTAATATCCAATTGTTCAGAATGATATGAACTGGATCATTTATGAAAAAACATTGTGTATACAACAACACTGTAAATTGTTATTATAATTCAAAGAATAACAAGGCAAAAACTAATATATACCTTTTATAAAAGATCCTTCTGTCTTACTTAAAATTGTCCCTTTCATATAATGTATTTTTCTCCCAATTCTCCATAAAGATATTAGCATAATAGGGTGCAAATTTTATATGAAGCGACAAACGGTGTATGTTACAGGGCCCATTTTAAGATCAAAATTTATCATTCATAAGGGGCCACTGATGGCCCTCTTTAAAATTATACATCTAAGGGCCCGTTTTTTGTTGTTGTTGGTTTCACTAACATAACGGTGCTGAATGTATTTTACAAATGTTGCAATCAAAGACAGGCAAAAGCAAGATGTGAACCGTTCACATTTTATAAATGATTGTGCAATATTGCCAATATTTTAAACTGTATATTTTATAGCGAGTTGTATGAAGTCGAGGGAACAAAGCTTATTTGATTCTGGCACAACGCCAATAACCTAGAATAACAGAATTTTTCTGCATCTGCACTAGCCCACAAATTTCTTATTAAGTAAATTTTGTGCCTATTTGCTACATAATTTCAACAATGTTGAAAAGGGAATGATGTGCGGCTGCCTGTATATATATATATATATATATTATGAACGGCGGCCAGCGTTGCGGTTTTTACACAATTCCAACGCTAAATATGCACAGAGCACAATCTGAACATGTTCAGACTTGTTCAATGTCAACACTGTGATAATACGCTGATGTACGATTGTTACAATTTGTGTCTTGGCGTATAATTCAGGCGCTGCAACGCATAGAGCAACATCCGTACATATTGCAGGGGCCATTTCAAAAGTAAAATTTATAACGCGCCATATGCATCGCGTTATGACAAAAAAAACGCGGCATACAGCTCACGATATTATGCGATATGTTTGTAATAAGATTAAAAATAATTCATACGGCTGAATAGACTTATTTTCTATCAAAATGAACAAAATGATCTGACATGTATCA
Organism: Crinia signifera; assembly: GCF_055691185.1. Lineage (NCBI taxonomy): Eukaryota > Metazoa > Chordata > Amphibia > Anura > Myobatrachidae > Crinia > Crinia signifera. Next base: position 172,952,086 of record NC_139217.1, read on the forward strand.
TTTTTGAAAAACATTGTGAAGATTTTTCTTTTTCTGTTACCCCATTTTCCTCTTCAAGAACCGGTTTTACTGCTTGTAATCCTTTGATATGGGGTATAGACGTATATAATGCCTGTACATCCACTGTGGCCCATCTATACGTAGGATGCCAAATTACGTTTTGTATTTCCTTTAAAATTTGTGTAGAATCTCTTAATGTATGATTTTTGCTGTTTTACGTATGCTTGTAATTTGAGATTGATCAGGTAAAATTTAGAAGGTAAGGACACAATGGGTTAAGGAGTTTGTGAATTTATAGATGGATTTTTCAAGAAATGTCTTTCTAGAGTAAGGTTTCTTACATATTTATTCAAGTCTACGTAAATATCAAACTTTTTAGAGTGTTGAGCGGGGGCACATTTGAGTCCTTTATTTAATATTTGGATTTGTGATTCGGATAGAGTCTTCTTTTTGAGATTGATGAGTCCTGTATTTGATCTCTCTAGAGTCTAGGGGAAGATCCCTTTCCTCTTTTTGGGGGAATTTTCCACCCCCTCTCTTTCCCCTTCTCCTAAGGACCTTTATATTCCTATGGGGGAATCTAGTCTCGTACGTGTAGTTTCCGGTATATGCTGAAAAATTCCTCTCCTTTGAAAGGAGTATGAGTATTATTTCGTGGAGACGGTGATCTGAAAACTTCATAGCGGTTAGATGTTTCTGGGTAGTATCTACCCCTTGGCAGAGAATAGAGTTTTTTAGAGTATTTTCTCTGATTTCCATGATAGGGGGATCTATATGATCTAATTCTATTTTTGTGAATTTATAGATGGATTTTTCAAGAAATGTTTTTCTAGAGTAAGGTTTCTTACATATTTATTCAAGTCTATGTAAAGATCAAACTTAGAGTTTTTTAGAGTATTTTCTCTGATTTCCATGATAGGGGGATCTATATGATCTAATTCTATTTTTGTGAATTTATAGATGGATTTTTCAAGAAATGTTTTTCTAGAGTAAGGTTTCTTACATATTTATTCAAGTCTATGTAAAGATCAAACTTTTTAGAGTGTTGATCGGGTGCACATTTGAGTCCTTTATTTAATATTTGGATTTGTGATTCGGATAGAGTCTTCTTTGTGAGATTGATGAGTCCTGTATTTGATTTCTCTAGAGTCTAGGGGAAGATCCCTTTCCTCTTTTTGGGGGAATTTTCCACCCCTTCTCCTAAGGACCTTTTTATTCCTATGGGGGAATCTAGTCTCGTACGTGTAGTTTCCGGTATATGCTGAAAAATTCCTCTCCTTTGAAAGGAGTATGAGTATTATTTCGTGGAGACGGTGATCTGAAAACTTCATAGAGGTTAGATGTTTCTGGGTAGTATCTACCCCTTGGCAGAGAATAGAGTTTTTTAGAGTATTTTCTCTGATTTCCATGATAGGGGGATCTATATGAGCTAATTCTATTTCGTCCTTGATAGGAATCTCTTTGTCTTGGGTTGCTATGATCTTTTCCACTATAGTGTCCTTCATCTCGCTCATCTCTATACTTGACTAGGGGTCTAGATCTAGGTAATGGGTTAAAGTTGTTGTTATTAAAATGATTGGATTGAGGCCAATCTCCGACTTTACCATTATCATAATATTGTCCGTATAGAATTTTTTCTGTTTTCTATAGATTATTTCCGTCTCTAATGAGTCAAGTTTACCTTGTAGATCAATCACATCTTTTTAAAATCATCATCCTCTTCAAATTTTGTCATAACTGATTCCAGTTTTTTAAGTTCATCTACTAATTTTTTTAATTTCTTTTTCCTTTCATTATTTATTAAGCCTATCAATTAAAACATTGTGTATACAACAACACTGTAAATTGTTATTATAATTCAAAGAATAACAAGGCAAAAACTAATATATACCTTTTATAAAAGATCCTTCTGTCTTACTTAAAATTGTCCCTTTCATATAATGTATTTTTCTCCCAATTCTCCATAAAGATATTAGCATAATAGGGTGCAAATTTTATATGAAGCGACAAACGGTGTATGTTACAGGGCCCATTTTAAGATCAAAATTTATCATTCATAAGGGGCCACTGATGGCCCTCTTTAAAATTATACATCTAAGGGCCCGTTTTTTGTTGTTGTTGGTTTCACTAACATAACGGTGCTGAATGTATTTTACAAATGTTGCAATCAAAGACAGGCAAAAGCAAGATGTGAACCGTTCACATTTTATAAATGATTGTGCAATATTGCCAATATTTTAAACTGTATATTTTATAGCGAGTTGTATGAAGTCGAGGGAACAAAGCTTATTTGATTCTGGCACAACGCCAATAACCTAGAATAACAGAATTTTTCTGCATCTGCACTAGCCCACAAATTTCTTATTAAGTAAATTTTGTGCCTATTTGCTACATAATTTCAACAATGTTGAAAAGGGAATGATGTGCGGCTGCCTGTATATATATATATATATATATATATATATTATGAACGGCGGCCAGCGTTGCGGTTTTTACACAATTCCAACGCTAAATATGCACAGAGCACAATCTGAACATGTTCAGACTTGTTCAATGTCAACACTGTGATAATACGCTGATGTACGATTGTTACAATTTGTGTCTTGGCGTATAATTCAGGCGCTGCAACGCATAGAGCAACATCCGTACATATTGCAGGGGCCATTTCAAAAGTAAAATTTATAACGCGCCATATGCATCGCGTTATGACAAAAAAAACGCGGCATACAGCTCACGATATTATGCGATATGTTTGTAATAAGATTAAAAATAATTCATACGGCTGAATAGACTTATTTTCTATCAAAATGAACAAAATGATCTGACATGTATCATTTTTGAAAAACATTGTGAAGATTTTTCTTTTTCTGTTACCCCATTTTCCTCTTCAAGAACCGGTTTTACTGCTTGTAATCCTTTGATATGGGGTATAGACGTATATAATGCCTGTACATCCACTGTGGCCCATCTATACGTAGGATGCCAAATTACGTTTTGTATTTCCTTTAAAATTTGTGTAGAATCTCTTAATGTATGATTTTTGCTGTTTTACGTATGCTTGTAATTTGAGATTGATCAGATAAAATTTAGAAGGTAAGGACACAATGGGTTAAGGAGTTTGTGAATTTATAGATGGATTTTTCAAGAAATGTCTTTCTAGAGTAAGGTTTCTTACATATTTATTCAAGTCTACGTAAATATCAAACTTTTTAGAGTGTTGAGCGGGGGCACATTTGAGTCCTTTATTTAATATTTGGATTTGTGATTCGGATAGAGTCTTCTTTTTGAGATTGATGAGTCCTGTATTTGATCTCTCTAGAGTCTAGGGGAAGATCCCTTTCCTCTTTTTGGGGGAATTTTCCACCCCCTCTCTTTCCCCTTCTCCTAAGGACCTTTATATTCCTATGGGGGAATCTAGTCTCGTACGTGTAGTTTCCGGTATATGCTGAAAAATTCCTCTCCTTTGAAAGGAGTATGAGTATTATTTCGTGGAGACGGTGATCTGAAAACTTCATAGCGGTTAGATGTTTCTGGGTAGTATCTACCCCTTGGCAGAGAATAGAGTTTTTTAGAGTATTTTCTCTGATTTCCATGATAGGGGGATCTATATGATCTAATTCTATTTTTGTGAATTTATAGATGGATTTTTCAAGAAATGTTTTTCTAGAGTAAGGTTTCTTACATATTTATTCAAGTCTATGTAAAGATCAAACTTAGAGTTTTTTAGAGTATTTTCTCTGATTTCCATGATAGGGGGATCTATATGATCTAATTCTATTTTTGTGAATTTATAGATGGATTTTTCAAGAAATGTTTTTCTAGAGTAAGGTTTCTTACATATTTATTCAAGTCTATGTAAAGATCAAACTTTTTAGAGTGTTGATCGGGTGCACATTTGAGTCCTTTATTTAATATTTGGATTTGTGATTCGGATAGAGTCTTCTTTGTGAGATTGATGAGTCCTGTATTTGATTTCTCTAAAGTCTAGGGGAAGATCCCTTTCCTCTTTTTGGGGGAATTTTCCACCCCTTCTCCTAAGGACCTTTTTATTCCTATGGGGGAATCTAGTCTCGTACGTGTAGTTTCCGGTATATGCTGAAAAATTCCTCTCCTTTGAAAGGAGTATGAGTATTATTTCGTGGAGACGGTGATCTGAAAACTTCATATAGGTTAGATGTTTCTGGGTAGTATCTACCCCTTGGCAGAGAATAGAGTTTTTTAGAGTATTTTCTCTGATTTCCATGATAGGGGGATCTATATGAGCTAATTCTATTTCGTCCTTGATAGGAATCTCTTTGTCTTGGGTTGCTATGATCTTTTCCACTATAGTGTCCTTCATCTCGCTCATCTCTATACTGGACTAGGGGTCTAGATCTAGGTAATGGGTTAAAGTTGTTGTTATTAAAATGATTGGATTGAGGCCAATCTCCGACTTTACCATTATCATAATATTGTCCGTATAGATTTTTTTCTGTTTTCTATAGATTATTTCCGTCTCTAATGAGTCAAGTTTACCTTGTAGATCAATCACATCTTTTTAAAATCATCATCCTCTTCAAATTTTGTCATAACTGATTCCAGTTTTTTAAGTTCATCTACTAATTTTTTTAATTTCTTTTTCCTTTCATTATTTATTAAGCCTATCAATTAAAACATTGTGTATACAACAACACTGTAAATTGTTATTATAATTCAAAGAATAACAAGGCAAAAACTAATATATACCTTTTATAAAAGATCCTTCTGTCTTACTTAAAATTGTCCCTTTCATATAATGTATTTTTCTCCCAATTCTCCATAAAGATATTAGCATAATAGGGTGCAAATTTTATATGAAGCGACAAACGGTGTATGTTACAGGGCCCATTTTAAGATCAAAATGTATCATTCATAAGGGGCCACTGATGGCCCTCTTTAAAATTATACATCTAAGGGCCCGTTTTTTGTTGTTGTTGGTTTCACTAACATAACGGTGCTGAATGTATTTTACAAATGTTGCAATCAAAGACAGGCAAAAGCAAGATGTGAACCGTTCACATTTTATAAATGATTGTGCAATATTGCCAATATTTTAAACTGTATATTTTATAGCGAGTTGTATGAAGTCGAGGGAACAAAGCTTATTTAATTCTGGCACAACGCCAATAACCTAGAATAACAGAATTTTTCTGCATCTGCACTAGCCCACAAATTTCTTATTAAGTAAATTTTGTGCCTATTTGCTACATAATTTCAACAATGTTGAAAAGGGAATGATGTGCGGCTGCCTGTATATATATATATATATATTATGAACGGCGGCCAGCGTTGCGGTTTTTACACAATTCCAACGCTAAATATGCACAGAGCACAATCTGAACATGTTCAGACTTGTTCAATGTCAACACTGTGATAATACGCTGATGTACGATTGTTACAATTTGTGTCTTGGTGTATAATTCAGGCGCTGCAACGCATAGAGCAACATCCGTACATATTGCAGGGGCCATTTCAAAAGTAAAATTTATAACGCGCCATATGCATCGCGTTATGACAAAAAAAACGCGGCATACAGCTCACGATATTATGCGATATGTTTGTAATAAGATTAAAAATAATTCATACGGCTGAATAGACTTATTTTCTATCAAAATGAACAAAATGATCTGACATGTATCATTTTTGAAAAACATTGTGAAGATTTTTCTTTTTCTGTTACCCCATTTTCCTCTTCAAGAACTGGTTTTACTGCTTGTAATCCTTTGATATGGGGTATAGACGTATATAATGCCTGTACATCCACTGTGGCCCATCTATACGTAGGATGCCAAATTACGTTTTGTATTTCCTTTAAAATTTGTGTAGAATCTCTTAATGTATGATTTTTGCTGTTTTACGTATGCTTGTAATTTGAGATTGATCAGGTAAAATTTAGAAGGTAAGGACACAATGGGTTAAGGAGTTTGTGAATTTATAGATGGATTTTTCAAGAAATGTCTTTCTAGAGTAAGGTTTCTTACATATTTATTCAAGTCTACGTAAATATCAAACTTTTTAGAGTGTTGAGCGGGGGCACATTTGAGTCCTTTATTTAATATTTGGATTTGTGATTCGGATAGAGTCTTCTTTTTGAGATTGATGAGTCCTGTATTTGATCTCTCTAGAGTCTAGGGGAAGATCCCTTTCCTCTTTTTGGGGGAATTTTCCACCCCCTCTCTTTCCCCTTCTCCTAAGGACCTTTATATTCCTATGGGGGAATCTAGTCTCGTACGTGTAGTTTCCGGTATATGCTGAAAAATTCCTCTCCTTTGAAAGGAGTATGAGTATTATTTCGTGGAGACGGTGATCTGAAAACTTCATAGCGGTTAGATGTTTCTGGGTAGTATCTACCCCTTGGCAGAGAATAGAGTTTTTTAGAGTATTTTCTCTGATTTCCATGATAGGGGGATCTATATGATCTAATTCTATTTTTGTGAATTTATAGATGGATTTTTCAAGAAATGTTTTTCTAGAGTAAGGTTTCTTACATATTTATTCAAGTCTATGTAAAGATCAAACTTAGAGTTTTTTAGAGTATTTTCTCTGATTTCCATGATAGGGGGATCTATATGATCTAATTCTATTTTTGTGAATTTATAGATGGATTTTTCAAGAAATGTTTTTCTAGAGTAAGGTTTCTTACATATTTATTCAAGTCTATGTAAAGATCAAACTTTTTAGAGTGTTGATCGGGTGCACATTTGAGTCCTTTATTTAATATTTGGATTTGTGATTCGGATAGAGTCTTCTTTGTGAGATTGATGAGTCCTGTATTTGATTTCTCTAGAGTCTAGGGGAAGATCCCTTTCCTCTTTTTGGGGGAATTTTCCACCCCTTCTCCTAAGGACCTTTTTATTCCTATGGGGAATCTAGTCTCGTACGTGTAGTTTCCGGTATATGCTGAAAAATTCCTCTCCTTTGAAAGGAGTATGAGTATTATTTCGTGGAGACGGTGATCTGAAAACTTCATAGAGGTTAGATGTTTCTGGGTAGTATCTACCCCTTGGCAGAGAATAGAGTTTTTTAGAGTATTTTCTCTGATTTCCATGATAGGGGGATCTATATGAGCTAATTCTATTTCGTCCTTGATAGGAATCTCTTTGTCTTGGGTTGCTATGATCTTTTCCACTATAGTGTCCTTCATCTCGCTCATCTCTATACTGGACTAGGGGTCTAGATCTAGGTAATGGGTTAAAGTTGTTGTTATTAAAATGATTGGATTGAGGCCAATCTCCGACTTTACCATTATCATAATATTGTCCGTATAGAATTTTTTCTGTTTTCTATAGATTATTTCCGTCTCTAATGAGTCAAGTTTACCTTGTAGATCAATCACATCTTTTTAAAATCATCATCCTCTTCAAATTTTGTCATAACTGATTCCAGTTTTTTAAGTTCATCTACTAATTTTTTTAATTTCTTTTTCCTTTCATTATTTATTAAGCCTATCAATTTCATTGAACAATCATCCAAAGTTTTGTTGCAATTGTCTAGGAATTCATCATTTTCCTGACCCATAGTAGGTTTTTTAAGAATTCGTAGTCCCTGAATCTACTCTTCAACCTATTTTCCACAAAATAAAAGAATACAGTATGATTTTGGGCTTTTCCATTAACCAGGACAAGTCTCAGGACTTAAACCTGGGCCCCACAGACACATCACCATTGGGCAGCAGGCAGTCACATATGATGGGCCTCGATGGCAATAAAGTAACTTGGAGTCTATATACCAAAAAGCATACATGACCTATACAGACTTAATATCAATAAAACGCTAAAATATGCCCTGGAGGACCTAGACAAATGGAGATATCTCATGCTCTCCTATCTAAGACCTATCCATCTTTTAAAAATGATAACATTTCCAAAACTTAACAATCTTCCGTAATTTCATCTGGCAAAATAAGCGACCACGGATAAGCTTATGGAAATTCCAGCAGCGCGTGTCCAATGGAGGAGTAAATCTTCCTAATTTAAAACTCTATAATCAGGCTGGGGTGTTCAGATATATTAGAGACTGGATACATAATACGTCTAATCACACCAACACCGATATTGATCAATCGTTCCTGCCACATCAACAGCGGCTGTCATTCTTACATTGTCATAAACAAGAAATCTCAGACTGTTACCAAAAACCCACTCTTGATGACAACATGGGCGTCTGCCCGAAATGCAGCAGCCCCAATGCCGCGTTTAAACATTCCATGCGGGACTGCCACACTTATAAATCATTTATGGAGACAGGTACAGGGATTCTCCACAACATATCTTTTAAGTCATCCCCCACTAACAGCGGAATGGGTCGATCCTAGGGATTCCCCCCCCCCCCCAATACAATGATTTTGCGTTTTTAGCAAAAAGGTAATGCTCATCATCTCAGTGGTTGCCAGCAAATGTATTTTTCACCAATGGATCCACACAGAACCTCCTACTATATCTTTGCCCCGAGCCATAGACTTCCATGTGTTTCACATGGAATGGTTGGAGACGGCCAAAAAGAAGAACCCACAGAAAAAAAATTTCAGATATGGGAGGGTCTTCTAGACTCTTTATAAAATGTTCTCAAAACACAAATTTACAAATGCTTTCGATCCACTCAGTGGTTCGAAACACACATTCTGTCAGGTGCAGATCCAATTGATCTCTCAACCAGCAATGCTACTTGCTGATTGTGGGCATTCTCCGGGTCATGTCCATCTAATTCTAGCATTGTTCATGAACCTTTTGTTTCTTACGGATATTTGAAATGTTTTCTCTGTGAGACAGAATTGTTTAACATTTGTATAATCGTTGTAATGTGTAACTGTGACTGATGCACGCATTTTTTGATTACCAATTCTTAAATAAGAATACAGGATCAACCCCATTGCCTGCCCAAAATTTCTAAGCAGCTCCAAGACCAACAAAGATGTCCCACTTTAGTGGGTATTTATTTTCTTACCTCTGGCTACACAGAATATGTTGAATTATTCCTTAAAAATATGTGAAGAACTTAATCTCTTGCTTTAAGGATACAACCAGCGTATTACAGATCATGAATAACATTGAATAGAGGGATTACATTTGACTAGTAATGAATGGGTAACAATTGATATTAAATCTCTATTCTGCAAAATAAGGATATAATTAGCTGCAGATAATTTTTAGATAAGGATCCAACACTTAAATACACATACAATTTTTTTTTATGCATCCTCAGGAAATTAATTTTAAGTCACAATTATTTCACATGCTTAGACACTTTTTTAAAAATAAATTCTTTACAGATTTTTCAAACTCCTTGGAGCACGGGCTGAGAGATTAGAGTAATCAGTCAACAGTCTGATGGTCAGCAACTGGTGTCGGTATAGATATATAGATGACATTTTAATCATATAAGAGGGTTCATTAGAAGTTTTTGATGATTTTTTTGGAAATATCAGAACTATTCATTATAGTTTATCTTTTACATATAAAATTAATGGAATTGTATTGAATAACTAGAACTTGTTTTAATTGGAGAAGGAAATCAATTACTCACGCATTATTAGGTTAAACGGTAGATACAAATAACTAGGTCCATTTGTTACCCATTCATTACTAGTCAAATGTAATCCCTCCATTCAATGTTATTCATGATCTGTAATACGCTGGTTGTATCCTTAAAGCAAGAGATTAAGTTCTTCACATATTTTTAAGGAATAATTCAACATATTCTGTGTAGCCAGAGGTAAGAAAATAAATACCCACTAAAGTGGGACATCTTTGTTGGTCTTGGAGCTGCTTAGAAATTTTGGGCAGGCAATGGGGTTGATCCTGTATTCTTATTTAAGAATTGGTAATCAAAAAATGCGTGCATCAGTCACAGTTACACATTACAACGATTATACAAATGTTAAACAATTCTGTCTCACAGAGAAAACATTTCAAATATCCGTAAGAAACAAAAGGTTCATGAACAATGCTAGAATTAGATGGACATGACCCGGAGAATGCCCACAATCAGCAAGTAGCATTGCTGGTTGAGAGATCAATTGGATCTGCACCTGACAGAATGTGTGTTTCGAACCACTGAGTGGATCGAAAGCATTTGTAAATTTGTGTTTTGAGAACATTTTATAAAGAGTCTAGAAGACCCTCCCATATCTGAATTTTTTTTTCTGTGGGTTCTTCTTTTTGGCCGTCTCCAACCATTCCATGTGAAACACATGGAAGTCTATGGCTCGGGGCAAAGATATAGTAGGAGGTTCTGTGTGGATCCATTGGTGAAAAATACATTTGCTGGCAACCACTGAGATGATGAGCATTACCTTTTTGCTAAAACGCAAAATCATTGTATTGGGGGGGGGGGGGGGGAATCCCTAGGATCGACCCATTCCGCTGTTAGTGGGGGATGACTTAAAAGATATGTTGTGGAGAATCCCTGTACCTGTCTCCATAAATGATTTATAAGTGTGGCAGTCCCGCATGGAATGTTTAAACGCGGCATTGGGGCTGCTGCATTTCGGGCAGACGCCCATGTTGTCATCAAGAGTGGGTTTTGGGTAACAGTCTGAGATTTCTTGTTTATGACAATGTAAGAATGACAGCCGCTGTTGATGTGGCAGGAACGATTGATCAATATCGGTGTTGGTGTGATTAGACGTATTATGTATCCAGTCTCTAATATATCTGAACACCCCAGCCTGATTATAGAGTTTTAAATTAGGAAGATTTACTCCTCCATTGGACACGCGCTGCTGGAATTTCCATAAGCTTATCCGTGGTCGCTTATTTTGCCAGATGAAATTACGGAAGATTGTTAAGTTTTGGAAATGTTATCATTTTTAAAAGATGGATAGGTCTTAGATAGGAGAGCATGAGATATCTCCATTTGTCTAGGTCCTCCAGGGCATATTTTAGCGTTTTATTGATATTAAGTCTGTATAGGTCATGTATGCTTTTTGGTATATAGACTCCAAGTTACTTTATTGCCATCGAGGCCCATCATATGTGACTGCCTGCTGCCCAATGGTGATGTGTCTGTGGGGCCCAGGTTTAAGTCCTGAGACTTGTCCTGGTTAATGGAAAAGCCCAAAATCATACTGTATTCTTTTATTTTGTGGAAAATAGGTTGAAGAGTAGATTCAGGGACTACGAATTCTTAAAAAACCTACTATGGGTCAGGAAAATGATGAATTCCTAGACAATTGCAACAAAACTTTGGATGATTGTTCAATGAAATTGATAGGCTTAATAAATAATGAAAGGAAAAAGAAATTAAAAAAATTAGTAGATGAACTTAAAAAACTGGAATCAGTTATGACAAAATTTGAAGAGGATGATGATTTTAAAAAGATGTGATTGATCTACAAGGTAAACTTGACTCATTAGAGAAGGAAATAATCTATAGAAAACAGAAAAAATTCTATACGGACAATATTATGATAATGGTAAAGTCGGAGATTGGCCTCAATCCAATCATTTTAATAACAACAACTTTAACCCATTACCTAGATCTAGACCCCTAGTCCAGTATAGAGATGAGCGAGATGAAGGACACTATAGTGGAAAAGATCATAGCAACCCAAGACAAAGAGATTCCTATCAAGGACGAAATAGAATTAGCTCATATAGATCCCCCTATCATGGAAATCAGAGAAAATACTCTAAAAAACTCTATTCTCTGCCAAGGGGTAGATACTACCCAGAAACATCTAACCTCTATGAAGTTTTCAGATCACCGTCTCCACGAAAAAATACTCATACTCCTTTCAAAGGAGAGGAATTTTTCAGCATATACCGGAAACTACACGTACGAGACTAGATTCCCCCATAGGAATAAAAAGGTCCTTAGGAGAAGGGGTGGAAAATTCCCCCAAAAAGAGGAAAGGGATCTTCCCCTAGACTCTAGAGAAATCAAATACAGGACTCATCAATCTCACAAAGAAGACTCTATCCGAATCACAAATCCAAATATTAAATAAAGGACTCAAATGTGCACCCGATCAACACTCTAAAAAGTTTGATCTTTACATAGACTTGAATAAATATGTAAGAAACCTTACTCTAGAAAAACATTTCTTGAAAAATCCATCTATAAATTCACAAAAATAGAATTAGATCATATAGATCCCCCTATCATGGAAATCAGAGAAAATACTCTAAAAAACTCTATTCTCTGCCAAGGGGTAGATACTACCCAGAAACATCTAACCGCTATGAAGTTTTCAGATCACCGTCTCCACGAAATAATAATCAGGAATGTCAGGAATGTCAGGAATGTGGGCTAGTCGTAAAACTGTCACTTTTTATGGTTGATTTTTCCTGGGACTATCCCTACTACTAGACTCCGCCAAACCAGGAATAGAATTAAATTTATTCACTCCCAAGACGGGAAAAAAATCCTAAACCCCCCTGACATAGCTGAAGCATTTGCTAAATTCTACAAAAATCTGTATAACCTTCATTCAGACTCTGCCACCCCCCAACCTTCCCCCGCATTGATTACTTCCTTTTTGGAAACCCTACCCTTTCCCAAGGTGTCCTCAGCAGACTTAGATGCACTTAATACAAAATGGACAGAAAAGGAAATTTTACAAGTAATAAAATCCCTACCCCGAGCAAAAGCCCCCGGGCCAGATGGCTTCACCAACACATTTTACAAAAAATTTAACACCGCACTAGCCCCCTCCCTATCCTCTCTATTCAACTATGCCACCGAATCCGGCTCTCTCCCGGACAAAATGCTACAAGCCCGCATTATTACGATCCATAAACAAGGAAAAGACCCCTCATTCTGCCAAAATTATAGGCCAATAGCCCTTCTCAACACTGATCTCAAACTCTACTCAAAATTAATTGCGAATAGATTAGCCCTCCTTGTACCCAGCCTGGTCCACCCAGACCAGGTTGGCTTTGTGCAAGGTCGCCAAGCAGCTGACAATACTAGAAGAGTATTTGACCTTGCAGAATATGTTTCCCAGTCAGGACAGGAAGTCATTTTCCTATCCCTAGACGCCGAAAAGGCCTTTGACAGGCTACACTGGGGTTTTCTTACGGACACATTAACAAGGTTTGGCCTCAGTGGACCGATCCTGTCTTCTATTTTAGCCCTATATAGCTCCCCCAACGCAGTAGTGTTCAGTAACAGCTTCACTTCATCCCCATTCAAAATCTCTAACGGGACTAGACAGGGTTGCCCCCTATCTCCTATTATGTATGTACTAGCCATAGAACCCCTTGCTATGGCAATTCGCCAATCACTAGCATTTCCTGGAATTAGGGTTGGCTCGTCCCTTCATAAGATCAGCATGTTTGCGGATGACATTCTCCTTTTGGCATCAAAGCCTGATTCCTCCCTTCCTGCCCTTCATGAGATTCTTGATCGCTTTAGCGCGGCTTCTTTCTATAAGCTAAATACTACGAAGACAGAAGCTCTGCCATTTAACCTGTGTGAAGTGAAATTATCCTCTTTAAAACAGAGATACAAATATAACTGGAAGAGAGATTACATAGTTTACCTCGGAGTTAACATCCCCAACACATTATCCACAATCTATGAAATTAATTTTAACCCACTAATATCCCAAATAGAAGCCTTATTGAAAACCTGGTTTAGCCTAGAAATATCTTGGCTGGGACGAATAGCAGCTTTTAAAATGTCTATCCTCCCAAGACTGATGTACCTCTTCCGGACTATTCCATACTTAGTCCCACAGAAAATCATTACCCAAATCCACTCTTTAATTCGGAAATACATCTGGAAAAATAAACCCCCTCGTATAGCATATAAGAAACTGACAAGACCGCGAAAACACGGAGGACTCGCCGTGCCAGATCTTAAAAAATACCAACTTGCATGCTTAGTGGCCCAAATAAACGACTGGTCCCTCCCCGGAGGCAAAAAACAGTGGGTGGATTTGGAGAGCCAACTAGTCCCCCAGATGCCCCTATTAGATCTCCTGTGGACCCCTGCCCAACAGAGACCCCCAATTCAATCTACCTCACGGGCGATATCAGACTCCCTCCTTGCGTGGGACATGTTGGTTGTATCGACCAAAACAGTCTCTCTACCAGCTCGCAACCTATCCACACAGGCACTATCAAAAGTATTAACCAATATGAACCTCTCCTCCTGGGCGGATTGCGGCATTGACTCCATAGCAGCCTTGATAGATGGTGTCTCCATTACCCCGTTTAGCTCCCTACAGGACCAATTTTTCTTACCAGATAAAGAGCTCTTCAATTATCACCGAATTGTCCACTGGTTAAAGAGCGTGTTGAGAACCTCAGGACCTATCCTCCTACCCCCCCCTAGAATACTAACAAAACTATCCCTTGGTAATTCAAAAGGCTCAATAAGCTTCTGGTACTCAGAGAGCCAGACTGTCACCTTAGAGGATAAGCCCCCCTCTCAGTTCAAATGGGAAGCTGCCCTGGAATGTTCTTTCTCCTAACACCAATGGGAAAGAATTTATCTTACTTCACATAAAATATCTAAGTGTAGTAATCACCTCGAAATGCACTTCAAACTCCTACATGATTTATACTTCACCCCTGCTAAACTCCATAGAATCTGGCCTTCATCTTCGGATAAATGCTGGAGAGACTGTGGTGAGATTGGAGATACCTATCACATTTTCTGGGCTTGCCCCAAACTAAGACGATTATGGGGAGAAGTATTTAGTCTTGCTTCCAAAGTCATGGGAGCTACGATTGAGGAGTCCCCTCTCTCTGCGCTGTTACACCTATACCCATCGACTCTCCCAAAGACTAAATGCTATGTATTAGGACATTTATTTATAGCCTCAAGAGCAGCAATAGCCCAAGAATGGAAAAATCCATCTCCCCGTCTATTAGCAAAATTATTAAGAAATTACATCACTCGTTCCAAATGGGAACCATGGGGCTTCCCTCCTCACCTAAAGCCTCCTCTCCTCTAGCGATATGGTCCTGTTGGCAAGAATATGTGGCCTCCCCAGATGGGGCAACAATACTCTATGACATGGCCTAAGACATTATTATATCCATCTAGCCTTCTCCACCCTTATCACTAGTCAATCCTTTGTATGTTGTGACACCTCTAGACTCACACAGTAGGATTTGAATGTACTGTAATTGATCTTTGGAATGATATATATTGTCGTATGTTGGAATGTACCCCCCCTACCCCCTACCCCACCCGTCTTCTTCTTTCTGTACCCCCCTCCCTCTTCCGTATAATGCGGAACAAAAAAACTTTAATAAAAACCATATTGTTAAAAAAAAAAGAAATATAATTGTCTGCACACTCTTATGTACCTTCGCAAGGGCATGTCCCTACCTCTGCCGGCCATTTATCCTAGACCACGGGTGTCAAACACAAGGCCCGCCAGACCTCGTCATGTGGCCCGCGCAGCCTTTTATTCTCGCTTCTTTTTTTGAGATCCTGGCCTGCAGTCTTCTGAGGAGATAGCACGCAGGGGCAGTGTGTCCCATGAGATGCATGAGAGCTACCAGAAGCTCTGTGACTCCTACATCATGCCACACGTCTGACGGCTTGCACTACTACTGCATGGAGTAGCAGCCAATCAGGGTGTGCATCCAGATGGAGTTGTGGAACTTGTGTGACGTCACTCTCCCTTCAATCAGCTCACGTAGCCGGAGCTGCGGGGTTGGTGCTGGGAAATGCTGGGACTGGGACGTCACGCAGCTGGCGATCCGCGCTGGTAGTAGCGGATGGGAGCAATGGAAGTATGTGATTGGTCGCTACTTCTGCTGGATTCCATGTGGTAACCGTGTGTGCGAGGCGGCTGACTGGAATAGGTTAGTAGTGTCAAGCTCGGGCTGGCCGCTGTACATGGGGATCTGTCACTGAGGGTGACGTTTACACACCAGGCCTTGCTCTCCTCCTAACTTGACTTCAAGGCCAAACAGTGTTCAGGTCGACTGAGACACTTAAGACGTGTTAGGATAGCTATGTGACCATTTCCATCTTTCTCAAAATCCAAGCAGCTCATATTAGCCCAATAAGTCATTTTCAGGTCCCCAATCTCCCCTATCAGGAAGGAATATCTTTCTTGAGAACTTTCTCAAGTATTATCCAGGTAACTCCTCCCAAAATAATTTTTCTAAAAATTGTACATTTGAATATCTACTTGTCATTATTCTGACTATATTTCTGCTTTCAGAGCTAGTTATTACTTACATTATTACAAAAACAGTAATAATTGAATGCAGTGACAATAATTTATGATAATAAAGAGTGGACACATAGGGCCTTATTCTAGTTCAGTCTTTCTGACAAAATCTTTCTTAGATGGACAAAACCAAGTGCACTGCAGGGGGTCAGATATAACATGTGCAGAGAGAATTAGATTTGGGGGTACTTATGTAATATCTGGGCTCCCGTTTTTCTTATGAGACCGCGTCCCCTCGCGGGGCTCGCTGCGCTCGCCACGCTTCGGGCACGGTGGCTCGCTGCGCTCGCCACACTATATAAAATCAACTCCATGCGTAATTGGATAGTAGGGGTATGAAAAAATGGGGTGCATTTAACATGGGAGCCCAGATAATACATAAGTACCGATTTGGGTGAGTTATTTTGTTTCTGTGCAGGGTAAATACTGGCTGCTTTATTTTTACACTGCAATATAAATCTCACTTTGAAGTAAAACCCCACCCAAATCTAATTCTCTCTGCACATTTTACATCTGCCCCCTGCAGTGCACATGGTTTTGTCCATCTAAGAAGGATTTTGGCAGAAAGAGTGAACTAGAATAACCCCCATAGTCCTACAGATACAACCGGCCCTTTGAGGGTGACCAAACTGCTGATGCGGCCCCCGATGAATTTGAGTTTGACACCCCTGTGACCTAGACAATAAATTCAAACCTGCACAATTAACGGGAATTACACCCCACATGAACTGTTTATTAAAATCAGTTCCCAGCGTCATTAAAGCGCGATATGCGGAAATACTTAAAAATACAATACTGTCTTACCACACGGTTGATGAGACCACTCTAATACAACATACAAAGAGAGCACCATAAAACACAGGTGCTATTAAAGCAGTGCTCTCGAGTAATGACTCACTTGTGCACT
Source organism: Crinia signifera (assembly GCF_055691185.1). Taxonomy (NCBI): domain Eukaryota; kingdom Metazoa; phylum Chordata; class Amphibia; order Anura; family Myobatrachidae; genus Crinia; species Crinia signifera. Next base: position 172,969,152 of record NC_139217.1, read on the forward strand.
AAGCCATAAATCATTTTTTACTTTTTGACACCTAACTTCACTGAAAGGCTATAAGAAGAGCAGAAAATACTGCTCAACTGCGAATAGAGCGGCAACAAAAATATGTGCTGCCAAGGCAGTAACCATGAATAAAATACCTTCCTGTGAAACAAGTAATAAGATTGCCTATCAAAGAAATCTTGTGTCAAAGAAATTTTTGTGTCAACCACTTACTGACTAATACAGTCACACTCAATTATTTAGCTGCCAAAGCAGTCTACCTGCAAATAGAGCAGTAGTCAAAGCAGTTCATCTGCCAACAGAAGACTTAATTCAAATATCATACTGGTTGACACAGATCCTCTAAAAAAAAAAAAATTTACAGATTGCCAAAGCAGTTCTTCTGCAAATAGAGCAATATACTTATAAATAACTAACGGAGGTAATTAGTCTCTCCAGCATTTATTAAGAGAGCATAATTACATAGAACACTACCACAATAAGGGTGTTATGTTGTAAGAAATTGTCTTGACAGTAATATTTCCGCCAAATATCGTTAGGACACTGTACACTAGATCAACACATTCATTCACACAACACGTGTTTCTCATTTTATTTGATTGTTCAATGTTTGTAAAAGTCTAATTATGTGGTCAAATATTTCACGTAAACGGTTATAATAATATAAAAATTAAAAGGTAAATTTTATGTATACATTTTTTCTTCTTTCTAAAAGTGCGCCAAGAAAAAAGACAATCCTTTTTTCTTTCTTCCCTTTATCTAGACTTTAGTAAGGCTTTTGACACTGTCCCAGATCACAGACTGTTAAATAAACTTGAAAGCTTGGGATTGGATTTTAAGATAGTTGAATGGATAAGAGCGTGGTTGCAGGACAGAAAACAGAGAGTTGTAATAAATGGAGAACAGCCACAGGAGGGAAAGGTTACAAGTGGGGTACCCCAGGGATCTGTACTTGGACCAGTGCTTTTTAATATCTTTATTGGTGATATTGCAGCTAGAATTGAGGGTAAAATGTGCCTTTTTGCAGATGACACAAAGGTATGCAACAGGGTAGACACACCAGGAGGGGTAAAACAAATTATTGATGATCGAGGTAGATTAGAGGAATGGTCAAGAGCATGGCAACTACAGTTTAATGCTAAAAAATGCAAAATCATGCACTTGGGTCTCAAAAATCCAAAGACTAAATATAGTATAAATGGCACTGTAATGGAAACTACTGAGGAATGGAGGGATCTATGTGTCACTATTTCAGGGGACTTAAAGGCAGGTAGGCAATGTAACAAAGCAATGAAGAAAGCAAGTCAGATGCTTGGTTGCCTAGGGAGAGGCAGTAGGGGAAAAAAGTAATAATGCCACTGTATAGGTCATTGGTACAACCTAGTAACTGTGTTCCTAGAGAGAGGTGATGGAGGGGGCATGTGTTGCTAGAGAGGTGATTGAGCAGGCATATGTTACTAGAGAGGTAATGGAGGGGACATGTGTTACTAGAGAGGTGATTGAGGTGCAGGGGCAAACGCAGGATTTTCAGAAGGGGGTTTCCGGAAATGGACACTTAGGTGACCCAGTATATGCCGGGTCAGTTAAAGTATTATAGATAGACCAAATGTATATAAATAATAATAAATTATACTGTATATATATATATATATATATATATACACACACATACAGGGGCAGCAACAGCAGTGTAGACCCCTGGGCATAGCGATGTATTGGGGCACCTACCGATCCTCCAGCGGTAGGGGTGGGGAAAGCTTTGATGTCCCACGGGTGGTAGGGGGTATTATATAAACCGCTCAGCATGTAGGGCCTGGATCAGTAATTTCCACTAATTACCCCTTTACTGCACAGATGGTAGGAGATTGGGTGGGAGAAGGGGGCATTGGACTGAATGAAGGGGCATTGATACATAACTTCCAGGATGGTAGAGGATGTTTAATATGCAGAGGAGGGGTGTTTAGTGGAGTGGGCTTATTATTCATAATTTTCTGGTGGGAGGACAGCTTGCTTGACTGCAGATATCTCCAGTTTCCGGAATAAGATTTCTCAGATTTTAAAACTATTAATCCCACCTACCAAATGGTATTATGGACTAGGGGATCAGAGTTCAGGAGGCAGAGCAATCCGCCAATGAGAATATAAAACTACATACCAGGTGTGTGGGGCTGGAGCAGTAACCAGCTGCTGGAAGGCTGATATCTCTGGTTTTGTGAATAGTAGAGACAAGCTACTAGTGTCCATCAAAGAGGGAGAGTCCCAGCTTTTGGAATATACCCTCAGAAAAACTCTAAGTCAGACAGAACCTGAAATATCTGACTGGGAAGAGCAATTAACAGGCATGGATGGGGACCACTGCTTTGAAGTCAGATATCTCCGGTTCCCAGGGGCCGATTTTTTAAATTCTTGTACCCATGGAAAGAGGGACCCTCAGCTTTCATCCTAGGGTCCTTAGACTCCTGGGGGGGTTTCTGGGTACTCAGACCCCTCCCCCCCCGCGTGCGCTACTGAGGTGGTATGTATTACTAGAGTGGTGATTGAGGGGACATGTGCTACTAGAGAGGTGATGAAAGGAGATGTGTTACTAGAGAGTTAATTAAGGATCCATGTGATGCTATAGAGTGAAGGGGAAAATATTTTACTATAAATGTAAGGAAACTCAGTGTTTAATTAATCTATTGCAGTTTGACAAAATCACACATTCATTGCAATATTTAAATCAGTGTGTTTTCTTAGACAACAAAAACAGCATTTTGCATTAAAAAAACAATTCAATGCTCTAAGTGGCAAAGTCATGTAATAACTGCAAATAACATGATAAATAAGCCCTTTAATGTGTAACAGGTGAGAAGGATGACTTGGTCCCGATGTAATGTGACCACAACAAGTTGATCTGATGGCTCTGCGCTGCACACAATTCTGTCACCATGGGGACTTTTTGAGGAATGACAGAAGGCAGTAGTTCTCAAACTCGGTCCTCAGGACCCCACACAGATCATGGTTTTCAGGCCACTCGACAGGTGCACTCATTACCGACTGACAAATTTTAAAATATCCACAGGTGGAGCTAATTATTTCACTTGATTCTGTGAGGAAACCTGCAAAACATGTACTGTGTGGGGCCCGATTTTGAGAACCTATAAAACAGATGCTAATGTCTGATCATATACATAAAACAATTAGTCTAATGTTTAAGAAATGCTTCTAAGACAATTCTGTGTATTCTTCAATAAGACTGTAGGGTCCGGGGACGTCCCAGTAGCTGACAGCACGGACTCTGTATGATCCAGACACTTTGGCGCTTTCTGAAGAGAGAAAGAAATGCTGTCACTTATTGAACTATTATTGCTAATACCATAATGTATGTATTTTTTAGGTCTGATAAACATTTCTGCTTCTACCATAATGCGTGTACATTTATGGTATATCATCACTTTTACCTTGTTTTTTATTAATTAGACTGTACCTGTCAAGTGTAATAACAAGATACAGTAATTGCAAATTGGATTTTAAATGATGTCTTACTGTGTTGTTCTTAATTTAAAGGTATCTCTCTATTCTAATTTGTTTTTGCAATTTTATGACTACTATGTATAAGCTAATACTTGCCGACACATCCTTCTAGCATACTCTGTTCCCAAATTCAATCCAATAAATACTGTTGATACGGTATATTGCAAGCTTTTCATGGTGATGCATAGCAATGCCAGCAGCAATTAATGGTGACAGTATCAGCTGCAACACAAACAACTACAAAATCAGTTGGTTTGGTGGTGGAGGTGGTGGTGATGGTTATGGAGACAGAGGTGAAGTTAATTTTTTTTTCAATTATTGCAATAATATCAGCAGTAGAAAGAAGTAATAATGCTACTGAATAGGTCATCGGTACAACCTCATCTAGAGTACTGTGTTCAGTTCTGGAGGCCATATCTCCAGAAGGATATAAATACATTAGAGACTGTACAAAGAAGGGCAACTAAAATGGTGCACATGCACAAATGGCCTACATCACAAAACGTACCAGGAATGACTGAAAGACCTTTTGATGTGTGGCCCTTTTGCGTGTATCAACATTTTTGTCTATGTCAACCTAACATCCAGATCCGGCTCCAGCAGCCACAGAACTGCCTTCTATTCTGTGCTGTATATAACAAAAATGGTCCTCAAGTTCCACCAACAGGTCATATTTTGAAGGAGCACATACAGTACTGGGATAATATTTCTGACTCAGGAAAAGTAGTCTGATAACAAAAGTACTTTTACATATCAATGATCAGTTTTACAAATTTGACATAATACATGTACAGTATACATCAAGCCAATGTAATTATTGCAACATGAATTTGTTTTGAACTTTATACAAAGTATGTTACAATGACAACTGATAACAACATCAGAGAATAACAACAGAAACATAAAGAAAACTCACCAGGGCTGTATGTAAATAAAGTAAATAATATATCTTTTTTGTTTATTCGACTGAAGATGACTCCATCCAAGGAAAATTCCACTTCAAATGTCTTCAGACACCTGAAAAACAAGAAGCATGTGCAAAAAATAATAATCAAGAAGCATACTGTATTGGAGTACAGGATGTGTGCAAGTATGACACATATAAGTTCTTTGAATTGGCTTATCTATAATGGTTGCACCCATATAGTTATTCATGCCCCTCCCAAAGTTGGCAACCATTTTCCCAGAGGTCTATGCATGTGCACAAAGCCCCTGAATCTTTTCGATACTGTAGGTAAGTGGGCCATTATAGCCTGTATGCATGTTCGGGGTACATGGGAGTGCAGGCTGAAAAATATATGAGAGACCCAAAACTAAAGGGAGATGGGAGACACACTTGATACATACATTTGTCCTCACTGGGGACTTGAGGAGGGTGCAGATTGGACACAGATGCAACCCTTCCAGGATAGAAGCAGGAGAGGGAGGATGCTTTTTCCCCTTTTCTGCACTCATAAATATCACAAAGCCCGCTGACACAATGGCCCTTAGTCTGGTTCACTCGCAAATTCCTTCTCATGTGCAGGCAAGTGGGGCAGATGTAACATGCGCAGAGAGAATTACATTTGGGTGAGTTATTTAGTTTCTGTGCAGGGTAAATACTGACTGCTTTATTTTTACACTGCAATACAGATATCACTTTGAAGTAAAACCCCACCCAAATCTAACTCTCTCTGCACATGTTACATCTACACCACCTGCAGTGCACATGGTTTTGTCCATTTGGCAAGGGACAACAGGATGTGCAGGTGACTGGTGTAAATTTTTGTAGTGCATCGATACTGAAATTATTGGGATGCTAAAAGAAGCCAATAGTATTTGCACCATTGGATTAAGTTACAAGATACCAGAGTCATATGGTCATATGAACAGAGTGACACTTACTGGTCCCCTGTTTTATTTAGGGAAAACTAACAGTTACAGCATATACAGTATTGTTTTTAGGTAAACAAAAAATATTAATTGCATGTAGTATGTGACCTCTAGCAGCCAAGTTGTTACAGAAAAATAAAATTTTCAGAAAATGTCAAACAAATTTACCTAGTTACTATGTTTTCATCGCTCCAAACCACTGCTACCTGTCCTTTATAGAGCGGTATAATGCGAAGATCGATGACCTTAAAAGAAAGCAAAGATATAATGTGCAAAGATTGTGATTAAGAAACTATTTGTTTTACTTGGGATTAGTTACCTTCAGTGGCTCATACCTAATGGCAGAAGGGGGCTGCCATTGGCCGCGATGCAGGCACCCCCCCTGACGCCACTGCTCCTCCTAGTCCCTGCCACAAACGCAGCGTTCCCGGCACCTGTACTATGATGACAGGCCCTGGCACTGGTGAATGCGGAGTAGAAATCTCTGTACTGCGCATGCGGCCAGTATGTTGCTGAAGCAGCCCATAGAAGGGATATCACGGTCCCGGCGCCTGTATAACACAGATAACAGGTACTGGGACTGGCGCATGCTCAGTACGGACGTAGGTACTGCACATGCGCAATCCCTGGGTTTTATGGACCCATATAGAGGCGTCCCGGAGGGAGGAAACACCTCCCAATGAGACGGCCTTGGTGACTGGCAGGTCGGACTTCCAATAGGAAGTCACTGGCGGTCACAGTGAAGCCAATGCAATCTCACAGGCAGTAGCCGGCTGCAGCTCTGCAGCCTGTAGGGAAAAACTGTCACTGTATACCTTGCACTTCTGGAAGCATAGTCCCAAGAGTCCTGTATCTGCAGTAGGGTGCTAGACATTACTATCTCCTTGTAATGGTATGTGACAGTGGGGGTTATTAGGATTGATTTTCAGCGACTGCACATAGTTATTTTTGCACATGTGCAGCTGCTGTGTGCTATCGGCATTGCTCGCCGTCAGGACATTTGTTTGACACATTACACACATGATATTGCTGCATATCTATAAATTGTAGTGGGGATTACAGTTTGGATATACAGTAAAAGCTTATACTGTAGACCAGGCATGTCCAACGTTGGCCCTCCAGATGTTGTGAAACTATACATCCCAGCATGCTTTGCTATTAGAGAATGCTAAAACTATTGCAAAGCATGCTGGGATGTGTAGTTTCACAACATCTGGAGGGCCAAAGTTGGACATGCCTGCTGTAGACCCACCTTTCCAGGAGGAGAATGAGGTTGCTCACATATGTGAACAAGAAGCACAGAGGGAACAGGAAGTAGAACTTTAAGAATCATGTTTCCATCTTTGGGAAATGCAGTAGGTCCTTCCATGATCGGGTCCTTTAAAGAAATACAAAATATAAAAGCCGCCAATCCCTTTAATATACAGCAAATAGTAATTCCTTCATTTACTACTATAAAACATTGGCATCTGCATGCTGCCACTGACAACCACATAGGCATGTGCTTTGTAAGTGAAACAAAGAAGGAAGGAGGAAGAAGGTTAGGTATGTAAGGAGGTTGATGCAGCCGCTACAATGCTCAACCGTTATTGCAGCTTGCACCCTGCTTCTGCTCCTGCACTGTGTGGGGAGACACCAGTGTGAGTAGGATGCAAGCAGCAGACACCATTACACATATACACAGTATGTGTGTAGTGGTGATGGCTTAAGTGCCGGTCAGGGGGCAGATGCCGCAATGATATCCCCCTGGCCGTGACTGCTCTCACCACCATCACAGAAATTCCACGCAGCTATCACAATCTACCATTACCAGAGCCAGTAAGGACAGAAACATAGGCAGAGCCAGGAAGAGTAAGGGCATCAGTTGGAGAAAGTATGGAAAAAGCGCATGAGCTGAGAAGAATGTACCAGTTATGCAGTGAGCTCCTGGGATAACAGTATGCCTCCTCCTATAGATACTGTAGATATACACATACATACATATATTATACATAATAGTAGTTATGGACCCACCATTTGCTGGGCCAACCTCAGCCAGTGCTTTACTGCACAAATTGGAAAAATGTGCATGTGTCCTCCGTGTGATGACCTATGACTTGGGGGCCGAACAGCATCAGCAGTACTCCTACTCTGTGACCCTCACTAATTGGTTAGGGACTGGCCATGGGCATGAGGTATCACCTGTCTTAAACCCAAACTGAGGAGCCAAATCACAGCCCAGACACAGCGGTAAAGCCAGGTACCTAATTTCTGCATAAACAAAAAGGTGATTGGAAGCAGTGGCTGAGAACCGGGCAGCTAAAGAAATATCATTCATACTAACTATAATAAATATCATTCCCTATACTCGGACCATATGTTTTTTTTTTTTTTTTAGGTCATTCCATCTTTTCCCAGAGACATATACAGTAAAATATATATATATATATATATATATATATATATATATATATATATATATATATATATATATATATATATATATATATAGGTACTCTTTACCTAGCACGGCGCCCGCGATTGGCATCGCGGTCATCGGGGGTAAAAAATCGCGGGCATCGCGGCCATCGCATGCACTAAAAAAACGGGTGCGACGCGATGCCCGCGATTTCCCATAGGGATCAATGTTAAAAGTGTCAATGGATGCGATTTTTGTGTTCAATGCCTCAATGCCCGCGATTTGTCCATAGGAAACAATGTTTAATGGGCCACAGAGCCCTAATAGTCCCCCTGAAGTCTGAAATGGCCCCCACAATTGTTAACGCCACCCCACGATCAACGTGAACCCGAAGCGTGGTGAGCGCAGCGAGCCCGCGAGGGGCAGCGGTACGCGTCCTCCGACCTTTTCATACCCCCACTATCCACTTCGGCGTGGAGTTGAGAATAGAATAGTGTGGCGAGCGCAGCGAGCCACCGAGCCCGAAGCGTGGCGAGGGGACGCGGACACCTGTGAAGCCCGCGAAGGGACGCGTTTACCTGTGAAGGTATCCGCGTCCGCTCGCCACGCTTCGGGCTCGGTGGCTCGCTGCGCTCGCCACACTATTCTATTCTCAACTCCACGCCGACGTGGATAGTGGGGGTATGAAAAGGTAGGAGGACGCGTACCACCGCCCCTCGCGGGCTCGCTGCGATCGCCACGCTTCGGGTTCACGTTGATCGTGGGGTGGCGTTAACAATTGTGGGGGCCATTTCAGACTTCAGGGGGACTATTTGGGCTCTGTGGCCCATTTAACATTGTTTCCTATGGAAAAATCGCGGGCATTGAGGCATTGAACACTAAAATCGCGTCCATTGACACTTTTAACATTGTTCCCTATGGGAAATCGCGGGCATCGCGGCCATCGCGTCGCACCCGTTTTTTAGTGCATGCGATGGCCGCGATGCCCGCGATGGGTGCCGTGCTAGGTAAAGAGTACCTACATATATATATATATATATATATATATATATATATATATATATATATATAGCACTTACCCCCCACACACAAGGTGAAGAAGAGTCCAGACCGGCACTCAGCGTAGTTGAAGAAGGAGGAAAGTTTATTCCATAACGTGCAGTAAATACATACAGCAGCTGCACCCGACAGCCGTTTCAATTGGACTCAGCCAATTTTCCTCAGGGGTGACGTCACACAGAAAACAAGCACTATTTAAGTGCATAAATTGCGCCAACACAATTCAAAAACCGACCAGCTGACAGCGGTCTCTTTCCGGCCATCTGACAGGTGGGCGGGTGTTCAGCGCGTCACGGGGAATCCTGGGGCGGGACTGAGCGCGTCATAGGTGAAGCCTCCGGCTTCCCGACAGCGCTACTTGCCTCCGTAACTGTGTGACAGAGCGAGCTGTACTGTAAACAGCTAGAGGGGAGCAACCTCTATGTGGGCGGTGATAGTGACAGAAGGTGAAGCTCCGAGTTACTGTAGAGCTACGTAAGTTGCTGCCGCATACGGAGAACATCCATGTTATCCACATGCGGATGATCCTACAGTAGCCAGAGCGGGGAATGTCATGTAATAGCCAGAAGGATCGCAGATCAGTTGTCCAGAGTATGCAAAGTTAATGAATATAAGACACTGTCCTAGCACACAGCGGTGCCATACTGTCAAATCATATAAGTGAGTCATGAAATAAACCATGAAATAAACATTTACAATATGGTCGACACTCGGCGGTGTCAACTCTTTCCAGACATTAAAACTGAAATGAAGCACACAGCGGTGCTAGAGTAGAATTGTACTCATATTGTTACTGTCTTGGACGTTTAGATGTTGCTCCTTATTGGTTTGCATACAGTATCAAAGTTGCTATTACTGTTTACACCAATTGCTTACGCCGGAGCGTACATGTCACTGTTTATTGCCATAGTATGTGCTTAACGCATACTATATGCTATATCTACTCTAGCACCGCTGTGTGCTTCATTTCAGTTTTAATGTCTGGAAAGAGTTGACACCGCCGAGTGTCGACCATATTGTAAATGTTTATTTCATGGTTTATTTCATGACTCACTTATATGATTTGACAGTATGGCACCGCTGTGTGCTAGGACAGTGTCTTATATTCATTAACTTTGCATACTCTGGACAACTGATCTGCGATCCTTCTGGCTATTACATGACATTCCCCGCTCTGGCTACTGTAGGATCATCCGCATGTGGATAACATGGATGTTCTCCGTATGCGGCAGCAACTTACGTAGCTCTACAGTAACTCGGAGCTTCACCTTCTGTCACTATCACCGCCCACATAGAGGTTGCTCCCCTCTAGCTGTTTACAGTACAGCTCGCTCTGTCACACAGTTACGGAGGCAAGTAGCGCTGTCGGGAAGCCGGAGGCTTCACCTATGACGCGCTCAGTCCCGCCCCAGGATTCCCCGTGACGCGCTGAACACCCGCCCACCTGTCAGATGGCCGGAAAGAGACCGCTGTCAGCTGGTCGGTTTTTGAATTGTGTTGGCGCAATTTATGCACTTAAATAGTGCTTGTTTTCTGTGTGACGTCACCCCTGAGGAAAATTGGCTGAGTCCAATTGAAACGGCTGTCGGGTGCAGCTGCTGTATGTATTTACTGCACGTTATGGAATAAACTTTCCTCCTTCTTCAACTACGCTGAGTGCCGGTCTGGACTCTTCTTCACCTTGTGTGTGGGGGGTAAGTGCTATATACGTTCCCTTTATGGACCAGGCACCAGAATCTACCTAATATGGAGTGCCGACCTGATGTCTATTGTATATATATATATATATATATATATATATATATATATATATATATATATATATATATATATATATAGTGTATACACACACACCAAAGATCTGAATGTCTGTCAGTTTATCTATAGCTGTATCTCTGTATGTATCTGTATCAACAGTAGATAACTATTTATTAGGGAGGGGGAGCCTGACATTACTAGGACAAACTGATGCCACTGCCCCCATTCATAGCTAAATCACCTGCATTGGACTGGACCATGAGGCTGCATACAGATGTAGTGCCGCTCATCTAGTGCTCACCAGACCACCTCTACTGGTGAGCGGACGCTACATTTATTTGACTGGGACGTGCAAGCATCCCACATGCACATGCACCCCAGTTTCCCATCTGCGGGGGATGGGAACCCTACCTTGTTTCTGCTTCAGGGAGACAGGTAGGGTTAGGGGGGGCGGGAACCCGGGGGGAGCTCCGGTTGAAGGGGATGCGCGTGTGTCTCGTGCATGCGCATCCCCTTCTGGCTTATTGGCCATGTATACTTGCATATACTAGGATTTTGATTTGGATTGCTGTGCAACAGCCAGGGTGGGAACAAGTAAACAAAGTAAGGGATGTGTGACATCATTAGGATGATGTATGACATCATGGTGTGGGGTGGCAAAGCCTGGGAAGGATCACACATGAAGTAGAGAGAATGCAAACACATACACACAAACACATACTCACTCATACTGTATATGTTCTTGTCTTACCTCTGCATCATGCATTTCTTTAAATTCTTTAGTGGTTGGAAAGTCTGGACTTCCTGCATTCTGCCATACCAAAAATGGATTTGTTAAAGTGTTATCTATGTAATATGTTACATATACAAGATCTGAAACAGATTAAGAGATTTAATTAAGAAAATAAATAGTTCATCTGTAATAACAAAATACTGTGATCAGTGTGATGCATACACTAAAATATTTTTTCGTAGCATAATGGTTAATACAGAAAATCAGATGTGAAATTTGGTGACTTTTATCTTATAACATTTTCCAATTGCTGAGTACTTGTACTTAATTCTGAAAGCATCACCAAAAGAGTTCTATATCCACAATAAAAAGGTAAAGTGATTACAATGGTTGACACAATTATTTTTTGTGCAGATGATATACTTCTTTTAATAACAACATACTTGCCTTCTCTACTGGAATGGCTGAGCGCTCCCAAAAATTGGGTGACACTTCTGGACGGCCAGCAAACTGGGCAAGTCTCCGGGAACCACTGACCACCCACTTACCAAGTCAAGTGGGCAGTACTTGCGGCCAATCGTAATAATTGTGGCATTAACTAGCAGAAGCAGGACCACGATAATACAGTGTTGTCACCATGTCCTCAGCCAGGGGCGTATCTACCCATTAGCCAGGATGACACATGCCAGGCCAGAGGTACTGGCCAAGATGGGGATGGCAAGAGGGCAGAAGCACTTCTTAGTGACAGTAAACTCAAAATAAACTACAGCTGCTGGCAGCCCTTGCAAGAGCTACTGGAATAACCTCTTTGATGCATGAACATTAACCCCCCCCCCCCCCCCAATAGTATGAAAACGCCTGTGGTCACATTTTTCACAATGCAAACGCCCCCCCAAATGCTTTGCCCACCCTTATGAACACCTTCCTGCTGCTACCTTTTACCAAAGACTTTTGCTTTTTAGGACTGTACTCCATTAAAAGAAGCACCCATCAATCAATTATGTGTGTTTTGCATTGTTATTTGTACTAGACTATTGTCATATCACCAGTGCCAGATTAAGCCTTCGGGGAGCCCGGGGCACTTTAGACAGGGGGGCCCCTTGCACTTGTCATTATTGGCCGCAAACTGCATGGGGGAATATTACACTGTCAAAACACAGAGTAAAGGCAGTATAAACTTGGTCAATGGGTAACTGTAGGAGCCCTCACAGTCCCAGTGCTGCCTCTGATTAAAAACCCTCCCATGACTGGGCTGCTGCTGCTCTTCTCCATTTGCCTGAGAAGCATGTAATGAGCTCCACCAATCAGAGCTCAGCACAAACGTCTCAGACTCTGCCCTCTGGTGCAAAGTGTCATGGAACTTAGTCAACTCCCAGTAATGCACTGCACACTTGGCTCCCGATGCTCAGCACCATTAATCATTGTCACATTGGCAGATAGGTGAAGCTGCAGCACTACCCCACTCCCATGCACAAAATCTTTAGCTAAAAAAAAAAATATATATATTATTTTTTGAAAAATACTTGCCAACCACAGGGGGTCCCTAGCTAGAGGGGGGCCCAGGGGTACTGACCCCTTGTGCCCCCATTATAATCCGGCCCTGCATATTACTACATACTGTACCTGCGTCATCCATATATGTTTTGACTTTATTTGCATTTACTGTTACACAGAGTAATTAAAAGATTAAAGCTGAAACAGGCCGGAGATTATGGTGTGGCTGAGAGATGTTTTATATTGTAGCGAGTGCAAATAGATGATGGTGCAGTAGACACGCCTGATTGTCAGTGTTAGACAAATCCAATAGGTGGTGCTAGGCACACCCCTTTGACAGTGCACCCCCTAATAAAATGTGCTGCACACGCCTATGACTATAACTGTGTAGCTTGATAATAACCACTGGTCAGGCCATTTACAACAGACGGGAAAGGGTTGCACCTAACAGGATACCAGCCTATATAGGACCTACTGCTTCATTACCTTCTGACTTTGGGAAATTTGTGAGATTCAATGTAATAAAATTGATGTCGGTGGATGTTCTGTTATCATCAGAGGCATAAATCAAAATGGCTGACTGCCAGCTATCCGACAGCTCCCCTTTCTCTGCATCATGTACACTTGCTATAATTCCAACAGTACTGTTATTGCTGGGCATCTCCTCATCCATATTTATTTGGGCGACAATCTGTACTTCACCTGCAAAAATACAATATACATTTATAAACATCATAAAAGCAGCCATGCATTAAACATTGCTATTAGGACCTTTTGTACAAGTGCATTCAAACAGTAAAAAACAAACAGTAGAAAAAGGAAAACCAAATAGATTTTTAGTTAATAGCTAAAAATCTAATAAAAGGAGCATATACACCAGGTCATATAAACAGAGTTAATAATAACATTGAAAAATATAAATTCAAACATTATATAATGTAACTGGGATGGGGTGACATTTTTCATTTACTGTGAAGAAGTTAGCTGTTCCTTTTGCAAAGGTAAAAAGGTCACCAGTCATCAGAACTAATCAGTGTGGATTTAAGTGGGACAGTTTCTATTTACAGGCTTATGGAAATTGGAAAGGCTTATGAATAAGTAGGTTGAGGGATCTGAAAGTGGGTGTGATTAGGATATTTTCGTGTTAAATGGGGCAGACCTTTTAAGGGTCAGGGAACAAGATCTATTTGTTCCGAACATGTTTGGGAAAATGTTTTACAATAAGACTTTATCTTAATTAGGTTCAATTTAAAAAAAAAAAAAATACAAAAAAAAATTATAATTTCCCACACAGCCCTGTTTTTGCCTGTAAAATGAAACTGCATTTGGGTATTTGGTTTTGCCTGTCTGAGGCAGGTGTATCAAAATCCTGATAAGCAGGGACTCACACCGGCTTATCAGGGCTATTTGAATTGAGAAGCTCTCACACTGTTTCTAATTGAATAGCCCCCAGAAAAACAATTACCTCCGTTCAGTAATTGGATACCACTCACAGTCAGAGAAGGGACTGATAGGATGTTCCTGGGTGCTTTCAAACAGTCCTCAAATCCAGATCAGCCCAAACCACGTGATACTGACAAACCAATCCAAGCCCATCCAGGGTTATGAAGCTGCAGCATTGGAAATTCGAAATTGCCAGTGCAATTGTCTAACACATTTCCTACTGTGTCAAGCTTACCCTAATTTCTCCTGTGTAGTCTCTCCCCAGAGATATACTTGGCATCCAGACTCTTGTTAATTCTGATTTTTTGTAATCCTGACTCTAATATCCAAAGGAGTCCAGAGAATATCAAGTGCTTTCAACCTACATCTATTATACAGGGATTTCAGTATCGCCTGAACTAAACTGCTAAACTACAATAATGCAAGGTGACTGTGTCTCTGTCTGCTAAATCTCCACACTGCCTAATCACTCACCTGTGCTTCCAGTTTGCAAACACCTTAGCTCGGAGTAAGTGGTGCCAAAAGGGGGGTGGGTACTAATTACCCAGGCCCAGGTCTTATGGAGGGGCTTTTGGGGCCCCATTAACTTGCAATAGTGGCTGCAGTAACTCTTCTCAACACAGCACATGCTGCTGTGTGCTGGGTTGCAATGTGGCCAGGGAAGTGCTCAAAGCGCTATTTTTTTCTGTATTTTATTCTAAGGGTGCATGCCACACCTCCCACAATTTGACCATGTTTTATAAAGTATCAGGGTACAGCTAGACTCCCTACTGCCCGGCTCAGAGTTCCACAGACTCATTTGCCAATTGCTGGATTAAAAGTTTCCAATCTGCTGCTGGGATTCTGAATGTAAGTATGCGGGTCAGGTCAGGGTTAGGCCGGTGAAGAGGCTGTGGTAGGGGAAGGTTAGGATTACACTGCAGGGAGGCAGAGTTAGGCACTTAGAGTGGGGGCAGTTAGTGTTTGGCTACGGGGCGGGTTATGTTTAGATAGTGGGGTACGGAGGTCAATGTAAGGCACTAGCGCAAAGTGTTAGGCATAGGCTGCAGGGGGGGGTTATGGCTAAGCTGCTATGAGGGAGGGTTAGGAGGGGCCTACAGCTGTATGTATCCAACTATCCAGAGCATTAGCCGGTTCCAGACCATCACTCTCAAGCTTGCGCTTTACCCAGTCCCACGCTCCAAGGATAAATTAGTTCCAGCCTGGTTCTCCAGAGCATTACTCCAGCTCTCTTGTGTATGTCGGTTCCTGTCCTGACCCACAGTATTAATCCGGTTTCCAGCCTGGTAATCAGTCATCTACATGTAACAGATACTTTTTTCTTGGCCCCTGTCTATATCAGCATCATTAATACTCCTCACATTTCAAATGGTTGAGAACTTGTGAAAGAAAAATGCTCTATAATTATTACAGTGTCCTATGCTGGATCTCACACTCACACACAGTACTCATGCGGGTGACACACCTAGACACAGAGGGAGGGATGCAGCAAGCTAAATCTGTGGCCAAACCTCTAAAAATTCACTTTTCTCATATTAACCAAGCTCCAGAATATGATGCATTCTAGAGCTTAGATGTGGTGGGCAAGAACATCTTTACATGGTGTTTTGATTCACTGCTGTTCTGCAATACAGTGCAGCAGGTGAGGAAGAGACCCTCCCAACCCTCCCATAGCAACATCCCTCCCATTCCTAAAAGCAACTACCCCGCAACCATTCAAAATCAGCAACCATCCCACCACCGGCAGCAACCATCCAACACCTAACAGCAACCACCACACTCCTAGAGTAACCATCTCAAATCATTCCACTCCTAGCAGCAACCATTCCACTCCCAGCAGAAACCACCCCACTCCTAGCAGCAACCATCCAACACGTATGCTAGAATGGGAAGGAGTGCTTTATGTATAATCCAGAAAAAAAAAACTATTTTAGACATCCAAGAACATTGAGTTTCAGATTAACTTTTGTTGGGAGAAAGGGACCTTACTGAGGTACCCCCATTTACACAACATTCGGTTCAATATGATTCTTGAGACTATTAAACATAATATATAGATAATTTGATTAAAATATATTTTCTAAATGTCCAGAAAACTTAACCAACATACAATAATGGTATTTATATTCTAGGTTAGTAATATGAAAAAGTTATCATTTAATTAACTAAAACAAGCTTATTTTAACGTAAATATAAAGATGTACCTAATAAAGCCAGCAAGCCCATTACAGTTAGCACTGGTTTTCTCACCATCTGGACATGTGGGGGCTTAGTGTTGTTCATCTGGAATCTTGCTGTCAATGTCCTCTGAGTAAAGTAGTGAGGGTAATAGTTCATGAAAGCATTATCGTTACTTAGCAAGCTGTAGTTCATGATGGCGCTTTCATTTGAAAGCAAGAAATCTAGATGTTGATCTATTACCTATAAGAATAAGTACAGAAAATTAAAAGTTAATAAATGAAAACTGAAAAAAAAAAAATATATATATATATATATATATATCCATAGAATTTGATCGGCACTTACGGAGGAGATCAGTCAATTGCCACGGTGCCTTCCTTAGCAGAATATAGACGTAGAATTACCAGGATCACCTGGAAAGAATAGGCGGCACTCGAGGTCTGTGTTCAAAAAGTATCTGTATTAAAGATATTGCATATTCGACAACGTTTCAAGGCCACACCGGCCTTTTCATCAGGTCATTTGCAAGTGCTTGTAATAGAATAATAAACGTGAACATGTGTCTTACCAGTCTGAGCCGTTATATATAGTGTGCACATAGTGAAAAAAGTGCACTCATGAATAATTAAAAAGCATGAAGAATAGTACATCCTAACAGTATTTAGCATTCAATAATTCTCTGTATGCCAATATATCTCAACCAATGTCTGTATTATTGTCTGGTATGGTTCCTCAAATAAATACATTCCAAGAGAATTTTTCATTTAGTCCCTTCGGTGCTACAGTATTTAACAAGTATATCCATTTGGACTCTGTTTTTGTCAACTGGCGGTGTCGATCACCCCCCCGAGGAGGTGTCGGCACATGATCGATTATTTTGCACCGGAGACTGGTTAGGGAATGTCCACATAGTTTAAAATGTTTCGCCACGGGTTGTTCCATCGGTTTACCCTCGATTGCGGCCGTAAGTGCCGATCAAATTCTATGGATATATATATATATATATATATATATATATATATTTTTTCAGTTATATATATATATATATATATATATATATATATAATTTTGCCCTTAATATTAAGCATTTAGAGCACTAATTTGTCTACAGATATTGGAATTATCTTAAAAATACAATAACAGTAGTGTGTCTTCCTAAGCAGATAATGTTCACTGTACAGTTAAAACCTATTTAAAAACAAATTTAAAAATCAATCATATCATCTCTACCAATGACTACAACTTAATGTGTACCAGACACATCATAAAATCACAATCCTGATTCCTGCATTATCTGAGCCATATCATCATTGGCAGCATAAGGATTGTCAAATCATTTTAAAAGTATGGTTTCTTGATTTAATTTTGAATTACAGAAGTGACAGAGAATTACATTTTATGTAGATAGCTGTCAACAGTAAAAATACTATTGGCAAGTGTTCTTAAGCCTTGCTCTCACCCATACAGTAGTTCCAGAAAGAGATATAGGGGCAGATTTATTAAGCTTGGAGAAGAGATAAACTGGAGATAAAGCGGAGAAAAGGTAAAAGGAGATAAAGCACCAGCCAATCAACTCCCAACTGTCTTTTTAAAACACAGCTGATTGCCTGTGCTTTATCTCCTTTTACCTTTTCTCCGCTTTACAGTATCTCCAGTTTATCTCTTCTTCAAGCTTAATAAATCTGCCCCAGAATCATGAATTAAAGTGGTCCTGGGGAGGTGGTGGAACTGATTTCACCTGCCAACTTTCACCTGCCAAGGCGTTTCTGTTGGAATTATTGTGCAGGGCATTGGTGGAGGGGGAACTAGTTCCACCTACAATTAGAAGTGGTTGAATTCAGTTCCATCCCATTCCCCCCTACTTTAACCCCTGGGTATAATACCATTGTTTAATAGGCAGAGATTTATGATTTATTACACTGTCATTGGGTTGGACCTGGTGGTGTGAGATCACAAATTATGGCATTATAAAGCATGGATTATGCCATGATGATGGGAATCTCATCACCATACCTTGGGCACTTTTCAGATGGGCCTCCCCTCCAGATGATGCAAAAAGTTGGCAAGTGAGCTCTATGTAAGTGTCAAAATAATGCAAAAACAGTATATTCAGACATGGAGAATTTTGTGAAACTCTTTAGACAACCAGAGAGGATGTGGGAATGGACTTATTACAAAGCCCCTAAACCACAAAGGAACAGTGGGCCTAATTCAGGTTGGCTTGCAAAAGCAAATTTCTAATGGGCAAAACCGTGTGCACTGCAGGTGGGGCAGATGTTATATGTGCAGAGAGGATTACATTTGGGTGTGTTCAAAATTAAATCTAAATTGTAGTGTAAAAATAAAGCAGCCAGTATTTACAGAAACAAAATAACTCACACAAATGTAACTCTATACACATGTTACATCAGCCCCACCTGCAGTGCACATGGTTTTGTCCATTAAAGAAGGCATTTGCTTTTGCAAACCAACCTGAATCATCCCCAACATTTGCTTCAATCTAAAGCTGGCCATACATCAGAACAAGTTAAGGTCCGAACATATCATTTCTGCAGGTCGTGTGTTTTTAGTGCACATTATTATGTGTTTAGGTATTATGTTTGGTCCCACGGGTCGTGAGGTAGATCCTGTGATCTTATGTGCTGCACAATATGATCAGTCGTGATTGGGTGCAGATCGTGAATGGGTTTTTGCATATGCGAAAGGTCGAAATGGATGGTACAGCCCGCGTCCCTTAACTGGCCTTTTCCCAGACACTCCCATCCTGCCTCCTGTAGTGTAGCATCGTCGTTTGAGAAGAAAGGAACACGTCCCTGGAGCAGCTACAGAACACCCAATACTGGTTTACAGGCAATCAAACATATGTATTGTGCTTTCACCAATGCCCACTGCCCACCAATTTCTACTATATGGATCTATTTGGATTTTTTTCTGTAATCAAGACTTTGTTTTACTTTTATAGCACTGACCACCAGTGTTTGCCCACATATGCACTGACCACCAATACACTGATCACTAGTTTGTCCATCAATACACTGCAAATGTGCATCATAAACAAGTGTCCACCATGTTTTTATGTTCTGAATATGTGCAATTAGGGTTTTGTGTCCCTCTATGTACCTGTCACGGCTGCTGCTAAGACGCTCCGCTCACCTGTTCATCTCCGGGTGCAGGACGGGGAGCGCGGTGTTTGGGTCTCCCGGCCGCGACCATCTTCCTGGGGCCTGTAGCGTCCACATCCAGTGTGAGAACCAGCCAAAGTTGTTTGTCTCCAGTCTGGGCGCCGCCATCTTGTGGTAGCCAACCAATGGCCCGGATCCCCAGTTCAGCTCCTCCAATCAAGATCTGCCCTGGGGGATAAAGCAGAGCCCTCTGGGGCATACAATCGCCAGTGCTTTGTTGTCAATCCCTTGGGAGGAATCTTCTGCCTGTGCTCCTGCCCTTGCTCTGTGAAATCCTTGATTCCAGTGTTCCCTGTCTGCAGTCCACACCTGTATCCTGTATTCATTATCTTCTAATCAGCACCTGTTACCTGGATCCCTGCATTTGCATTCTGCCTCCAGTCCTTACAGTTCAACACCTGTTTCCTGGACATCGCAATTGCTGCTTCCAGCTCTCTCAGGTTTGCTCCAGTCGTCTCCACTCCTGCTGTCGACCAGCTGCACCTGCTGCCAGCCCTCCGTGCCTGTCGACACTTCTCCACTCCTGCTTTCGACCAGCTGCACCTGCTGCCAAAGCTCCGTGCCTGTTGACACTTCTCCAGCCCTGCTGTCGACCAGCTGCACCTGCTGCCAGCCCTCCGTTCCTGTTGACGCTTCTCCAGCCCTGCTGTCGACCAGCTGCACCTGCTGCCAGCCCTCTGTGCCTGTTGACACTTCTCCAGCCCTGCTGTCGACCAGCTGCACCTGCTGCCAGTCCTCCGTGTCTGTTGACACTTCCTCACCCCTGCTGTCGACCAGCTGCACCTGCTGCCAGTCATCCGTGCCTGCTGACGCCTCTCCATCCCAGCTGTTGGCCATCTGCACTTGCTACCAGTCATCCATGCCTGCTGACGCCTCTCCACTCCAGCTGTCAGCCATCTGCACTTGCTGCCAGTCATCCGTGCCTGCTGACGCCTCTCCACTCTAGCTGTCGGCCATCTGCACTTGCTGCCAGTCATCGGTGTCCGTCGACAATCAACCTCTGCTGCTATCTGCCGTCCGTCGTACTCTCGGTAATCTGACAGAGACTCTTGGACATTTCTTGTTATGGTGGACATTCCTTGTTATTGTGGACATTCCCTTGTTGCCCAAGTATCCACTGGGTTCTTTGTCCTGCAGTTTCCTTAAATGGTCTTACCTTCCAGTGTTGGTACTACAATAAAGCGTTATATTAAACCTGCTGTTCTCCAGACTCCTTCAAGCCGTGAACCCCTGACCTCCAGGTCTCAGACAGATCCACAAGGTACCCCTAGCGTGACAGTAAGCACTGGCCCAATAGATCCGTCCGCCAGCCAGGAGTTTTTTCAAAATGTGGTTGCTTGGCTGCGAGCACTGGAAGAATCCCAGCAACAAGTTACTCAAGCACTCCAAGGTATTTCTCAATGGCAAGCTTCAAATTCTTCTCAACAGACTGTTTCTTCTTCGTTATGGTTGTCTGCCCCTTCCAAGTATAATGGTACACCCCGTGCCTGTCGGGGGTTTATCAACCAATGTGAAGTGCATTTTTCCCTGCAACCAATGAACTTTCCTTCTGATCGTGTTAAAGTGGCCTATATTGTCTCCTTATTGTCGGACTCTGCATTGGATTGGGTCTCCCCACTCTGGGAGAAAAATGATCCTTTGCTCTCCAAGTACTCTGACTTTATTTCACAGTTCAGGAAAATTTTTGATGAACCTGGGCGTGTAACCTCTGCAGCATCAGAAATCTCCTGCGGATTCGTCAGGGCTCCCGCTCCGTGTCTCAATACGTCATCCATTTTCAAACTATGGCATCTGAATTGAAATGGAATGAGGAGGCTCTAATTTCCACCTTCTTGGCAGGGTTGTCTGAACGCATGAAGGATGAATTAGCCACCAGAGATCTTCCCACCTCATTGGGTGAAGTCATATCTCTCTGCAATAGGTTGGACCTTCGTTTTCGGGAGCGTCAGTCATCCGTGCCTGCTGACACCTCTCCACTCCAGCTGTCGGCCATCTGCACTTGCTGCCAGTCATCCATGCCTGCTGACGGTCCTCCACTCCAGCTGTCGGCCATCTGCACTTGCTGCCAGTCATCGGTGTCCGTCGACACTCAACCTCCGCTGCTATCTGCCGTCCGCACCCGCGGTCAGTCGTCAGTGTCCCTCTCGGTACTCTGGCAGAGACTCTTGGACATTTCTTGTTATGGTGGACATTCCTTGTTATTGTGGACATTCCCTTGT
Organism: Crinia signifera; assembly: GCF_055691185.1. NCBI lineage: Eukaryota > Metazoa > Chordata > Amphibia > Anura > Myobatrachidae > Crinia > Crinia signifera. The sequence continues at coordinate 172,991,004 of NC_139217.1, forward strand.
TGCCCAAGCATCCACTGGGTTCTTTGTCCTGCAGTTTCCCTAAATGGTCTTACCTTCCAGTGTTGGTACTACAATAAAGTGTTATATTAAACCTGCTGTTCTCCAGTCTCCTTCAAGCCGTGAACCCCTGACCTCCAGGTCTCAGACAGATCCACAAGGTACCCCTAGCGTGACAGTACCACTCATTGATTCTAAACATAGGCAATTACATACTTATTAAATAATAAGTGAGTAAAAAACAAACAAACTTTAATTATATACAAAAACCGACAACATTTAAATCTACATTTCACTGTTAGGGGAGGCCATATTTTTAACGTGTTGTTCATGTTTACTGCCCATTGTACTCCAAAATTGTGAACCATTTTAAAATTGTCTCTCTTTTTTTACTATTTTAGAAATGTCACTCAATATTGAGAGAGAATTTACTCAATGATTCATTTACATATACAGTGATAATGAATGTTTGAGGAGGGACCATGCCAACAAACAAAAGTGGATTACAGCATTGGAGGAACTCATCAGATTCAGCAAACCGTATCATGACATAGCCTCCATTGATTGGTGCTGGAATTCAGAACATCAGAACTGATTTTAAAGGAACATAAAATAAAGAATTCCCAGAGGTCTGGAGCTGGTGCTGAAGACAATTATCACACCAATCTATGGTACTACAATGAGTTGCTCTTCACAGTCAACCAAGAACCTATCAGCCCCCGGAGGCTTGATCAGGTTCCCAGGTCCGGCACATGTGCAGTATGGTCCGCAGTACTGTGCATGCGCAGAACCCGTTTTGGGGGCTGCCACGCATTTGCGCAGAGAGAAGAAATCCCGGAGGGAGGGAACACTTCCCAATGGGACTGCCTCGAGTGACTGGCAGGTCAGACTTCCAATAGGAAGTCACTGCCAGTCACAGTGAAGCCAGTGCAGTCTCACAGACTGCATCTGGCTTCACTTTAGGCAGCGACAGTGGCAGATTTTACCTGGGGGGGCTGAACCACCACCGGTAGCTAGCAATGTAGCTGTAGCTAGCAGGGTAAAAACCAAGCCTCGCTAGTAACAAAGCAAACAGAATTGCACAGAGCTAAAATGGCGCCTGCTTTATATACCCCCCAGTAAGGCCATACCACTATTTAAATTTAGGGTACTGCTTTCCTAGCACGGTGCCCACGATCTAGATTGTAAGTGTGGGGCTGATATCTCAAGCATCTCATGCATCTTATGTGTTTGTGCAGCATAAGATGCATGAGATGATGCAATCGACGCGATCGACGAGATTTTTTACATTGCATGCATCTTATGTGTTTGAGCGGCATAAGATGCATGAGATGATGCAATCGACGAGATTTTTACATTGGAATCAATGTAAAAAGGCCCCAAAACCCCAATTTTAATTGCTAACCCCCCCTCATGGGTGAAATGCCCCCCCCCCCCATTGTTAACGCCACTCCACTATTGACGCCAACCCGAAGCGTGGCGAGCGGCGGCGGTACGTGTCCTCCGACCTTTTCATACCCCCACTATCCACGTTGTCGTGGAGTTGATTTTATATAGTGTGGCGAGCGCAGCGAGCCACCAAGCCCGAAGCGTGGTGAGGGGACGCGGAATACATGTAAAGTAGTCCGCAACCCCTCGCGGGGCTCGCTGCGCTCACCACGCTTCGGGCTTGGTGACTCGCTGCGCTCGCAACACTATATAATATCAACTCCACGCCGACTTGGATAGTGGGGGTATCAAAAGGTCGGAGGACGCGTACCGACGCCCCTTGCGGGCTTGCTGCGCTCGCCACGCTTCGGGTTGGCGTTGATAGTGCTGGTGGCGTTAACAATGGTTATTGGGGGCTCACGATTTTTTATCTCATGGATCCATGAGATTAAAAAATCGGGTCCATCGCGTTGATTGTATGCCTTAAGTATCTTAAACTTAAGGCATACAATCAATGAGATGGGCGCCGTGCTAGGAAAGCAGTACCAAATTTAGCTACAATCTTTAAGATGATTGCCAGGTTCTTGTGAGACTTACGATGGATCACAAGATGATTGAACGTATGCGGAAGCTTACCGTACATTCTATGGTGGTTAGAAACAGACCATATTCAGACTGTGCTAATGGTATTAGAGTTTGCCTAATAGGTCGTGTTGTTTTCAATATATAATAACTGACCATTTATACAGTCGATGGGCAAGAAAATAATGTGCCTGTATTTAATTATTTTGGCTAGTGAAGAATTTGCAGTGGAGTGAATATGTCCAAAACCATTTGTAAGACGCACTCCATCTATTGATATTTCCACTGTTCATCAGTGAAATCTGCCTTAACGAGGGCAGAGCTGATGTCACACACTCTCCCCTAAAACGCTTTGGGCACACTTGCGTTTTTACTAGGCATGCCTGTTTTTTTTCAGTCACGTCTAGGGTGGCCAATCCCAGGATTGGCGGGATCCCAGGATTTGGCCCCAAAAAGTCTGGGATTTCAATACGGGGATTGGAGCTTCCAAACCCGGGATTTCAGGATTAGACTGCGCATGCATAGTCTAATGCCAGTCAGCGTCTGAGCACTCGCTCAGACACTACCCGGCTGGTCCTGATGCCTGGCCTGCAGCATTGCGCAGTGTGACAGCCGCTCTGCCTGCCCACAGCCACACTGTAACTGCATGCTCCCAGACACGCCTCCAGCTCCCCGGTCGGTGGTCCGGCTCCCAGCTACCGGTGCCAGGCTCCCAGCTACCCGCCGCCAATCTGGAAGCATCACTGTATGAAGGATATAAGTGAATACAGAAAGAGGAGAGCAAGCTTATTAATAAATGAAACTAAATAAATTAGAGAAGTTAAAAAAACAAGGTTGGCTTTTTTGGGGAAAAATATATCTACGGAGTGATAGCACAGATGGAGCGGGTCCCATCTTTGGCCGGCGCTCGCCAGATCCCTTGCACTGGCAAGCGCCGGCGATAGAGACTGGGACGCGCGTGCGTCTCACACGCACGCACATCCCAGTTTTCTGTCGGCGGGGGGGATGGACAGGGTTAGGGGGGGGGGTGTGGCAAGGCGGCGGGGACCCGGGGGGAGCCCCGTTGTAAGGGGACGCGCACGCATCTCATGCGCGCGCGTCCCCTCCGGCGGCTGGCGGGGGATGGCGGCTGGTGAATCTTCCGCCATCCCCTGCAAAGCTGGGACCCGCTCCATCTGTATGTCAATACAGTGCAAAGATATTTGTTATGCTAAGACCATAAAGAGGAAAGGCTCGCTGTTGGTAAGTGGAAGAAAACAAATTTACCAAAGCATAAGAAGGGATGTTTTTTCAATATGCTGTGGAAATATTAAGAACACTTGGTGATGACGGAAAATTCAATAACTGAATATATGATGGCAATGAATGATTCACAGAATTTATAGGATTGCCTTCAATTTTCAATTTCTGTGCGGCCACATTGGCAAATGACACCAAGACTGAATGTGTTTTGTGTTTCTTTAACTTTACTATGTACAGTAGATATCATACAAAGCTGTGACGTGCTAATGCTACATAGTAAATAAGTTATTACTAGCAGGTAATAACAACTAACGCTGATACAAATCTGCATACCTTTACTACCAAAGCTGCATATGTGACGTCACCTCTCCATAACTGTGGTGTGGACCATCCTACTAGTGGGTCTGCTTCATCATTGTATATAGGAACAGATTTGAATTGTGGGAAGTGCCCTTGAATTTCACCAACAGTTTCAATTTCCTGCTCCAAAATGTGAAGAGAACTCCCTCCTCCCTGCAATACAAAAAAATAAATTATTAACATTGAAATATTTTTCAAAACCTCTAACAATATCAAGAAAATGCCACAAGCAACAGTTTCAATATAAGGGCAAAATTAAAATTCAATTGTAATATTTGTGAATGCACAATTTTTAAAGTACTACATAATGCAGTGTCACTGTTGTACCACAAGAGAGCAGTCAAGTAAACAATAGCAGTGAATAGTTTCCAGTGTACAGTAGGTAGTATGAGGATACACAGCATTGATGCATACAATAATACTGCTCGTAAAAATAAATACATTTAAATTCATCTTAAGTATTTTCATTGAGTACTGAACATAAAAATATATCTTTAAAGTTAAGAGAGCTCCTTTATATGGAATATATTACATTGTCCCTAGAATACTGTTAATCAAAAGGCTGTTCCAAAAAGCTTCTGTAGTAATGTTTTGTTAGTGTATTTGTTTTTTTTCTTACTGGGATGGAATCCATAAGGAAAGTAGAACTATTACAATAAATACTAATGGACCCTACACACGTAGTGATAAACAGGCATTTTCTGAGCAATATTACTTATTTTAGCTACAGCATTCAAAAAATGCCCCTACATTGCTGTGTGCGTCGGGGCCATAGTGATAGCGATGCGCTATCTCCTGGCGATTAATAACCAGCACGCCATCCCCCACTCCCTTGCAGACTGATCTTGCTACATACGTGCAGATAACTTCTCACACAAACTACAAGCAGAGGGTTAAAGAGAAGGTTCTGATTTAACCCTTTGAGTGCCAATATCTCTGTGAGAGATGTGCAAAATATCCACCAAAAATGCCAGCGTTGCATAAATTCAAATAAGAAATATAAAAAAAAAAAGATATATAATATATTTCTTATAAAAGGTAAACATTACAGGTCATTATGTTGACTACAAATGTTGGTACTTGTTTCCTAGCACGGCGCCCAGATTTTCTACGTACGGCACCGTAACGAAATCGCATCGCATGCGATTTGATCATATGCGATGCTATGCAATATTTTTTTTTTACACAATAATATGATTGTATGTTCCAAAAATAGGTTTAACGCACCCCCCACTATCCATGCCACCCCGAAGCGTGACGAGCGCAGCAAACTCCGCGAGGGGCAGTGGAACGCTTCCTCCGACTTTTTCATTCCCCCACTATCCACGTCGGCGTGGAGTTGATTTTATATAGTGCCCGAAGCGAGACGAGCGCAGCGAGCCCCGCGAGGGGTCGCGGATTACTTTACAAGGATTTGCTTCAGGCTCGGTGGCTCGCTGCGCTCGCCACACTATATAAAATCAACTCCACGCCGACGTGGATAGTGGGGTAATGAAAAAGTCGGAGGAAGCGTTCCGCCGCCGCTCGCCACTCTTCGGGGTGTCGTGGATAGTGGGGGGTGCGTTAAACCTAATACCATGTCACCATTACAAAGATAGGATGCGATAAAAAATCGCATGGCATGCCAGTAATGGCATGCCATGCGATGCGATTTTTTATCGCATCCTATCTTATTAATGTATTCACTGACTTAGCCCATTAAAAATAAAGGATGCAATAAAAAATCGCTTTGCATCGCATGCCATTAATGGCATGCAATGCGATGCGATTTCCTTACCCTGAATAGCCCACTACGTACATGGAGTAGTGGGCGCCGTGCTAGGAAACAAGTACCCAAATGTTTGCTTGCAAATTTTCACACCTATTTTAACAAATTAACTTGGCACTCACATGGTTAATCAAGGTGAGGTACAGAAATAAGCAGGAACTATTAGTCCTTCTAATGCAAGCAGCTGTAAGGATGGAAGCTACTGTTTTTCAAGATGATGGGAAGCAAAGATGGAAGAATCAGCCTCAACCAGACTATAATAGAATGAAGATACACTCTCAACATAATGCATACAGTTTGTGTTAGACCTTGCAAATGCCAGGGACATACAGGTACTCTCTATTTAACAGAGAAATATATAATACACCACACAGCACTTTAAATAATCTTCTTCAATAAACTTTATTAATAGAAAAATTCATGTATAATAATAGAAAAAAATTTAAACATGAGATATATTAGATATACTGTATCATACAAATTGAGCAATGGAGTGAATTGCAGCTTGTCAAATTTACACTGTCCAGGGCCACATATGTAAAGTCCACTGAAACATATATGTCAAGTATCCTGCACAGGACAATAAATGATTGTATAATGTTTGAAACCAACAGATGATAAATTCTGGGTATAGTATCCCTATTTGAAGCTGGAGGTGCTCCCAGGAAAAGAATACTGGGAATTTAGGAAATGTTAGTCGGAAAGGTCAAACAAATAAAGTTGTTCCTTTGTGGGGCACACTATTGAAAAAATGTGTGGTATGATGATAGATTTAAAACGTAACTATTAATTCTCTCATGAAGTAAAATCAATAGAAATACAAAATAAAAATAAAAAGACAAACGTGAAAGGCAGAATGCTTATACGTGTGAATCCTTGGCACAGATGTTAAAAAAGCTCTAGTTTTTTTTTTTTTTTACAGAGAGATGTCAATGGATTTAGTGGTTAATTGCTTTAAATTTCTGTTGCATATGCATGTATCAGATCACATTTGTATCCTGCATTACTAAATTAAATAGCAACATTGTTAAATCTTTTGTGCCAAATTAAATCTGTCCATTCAGACTAATGAGGCCTATACATGTAACGATTTAGGGGCATTTTCTAAGTGATCTCACTAGATCGCTTAGAAAATGACCCTACATCGCTCCTTGTGTAGGGACCATAGCAACAGCGATGAGTGGCCCTGCGCATCGCTATCGCCCTGCGATTTATATCCAGCATGCTGGATATTAATCGGTCAGGGCTAGAGAACCTTACAAATCGCTCTGCTCGCAGCACTGACACATCTCTGTGTGCTGGGTGATCTTGCTGAGCATTCTGAGCAATCTAGCATAGCTCAGAATGCTCAGCAAATCTCTACGTGTGTAGGCCCCTTTATGATTAATTTGTAACAATGAAAATCTTGTAGCATAGTCATTTATCAAGGTGTGAGCATTAGCTCAGTAACCTAGTATAAAAAAATAAAGTATAAATAAGCATAAACGCACAAATACCCGGTAATAGCAGTTTCAAAGTATTGCTCATCCAAGTCTCCGTTATTGGTACAACCATTCAATAGTCTCTCAATCAGCCCTTGTGTATGACTGAGTCAAACATGTGTCAGAAGATATTTGCTTTGGTAACATGGTGCCCAAAAAGGGGACGAGGATACCTGTGAAGCGAGGGGACGAGGATACCTGTGAAGCCCGCGAAGGGACGAGTTTACCTGTGAAGGTATCCGCGTCCCCTCACGGGGCTCGCTGCGCTCGCCACGCTTCGGGCTCGGTGGCTCGCTACGCTCGCCACACTATTCTATTCTCAACTCCACGCCAACGTGGATAGTGGGGGTATGAAAAGGTCGTAGGACGCGTACCGCCGCCCCTCGCGGGCTCGCTGCACTCGCCACGCTTCGGGTTGACGTTGATCGTGGGGTGGCGTTAACAATTGGGGGGGGCAATTTCACACTTCAGAGTGCCTATTTGGCCTCTGTGGGCCATTTAACATTGTTTCCTATGGAAAAATCGTGTCAATTGAGGCATTGAACAGTAAAATCGGGTCAATTGAGAAATTTAACATTGGTCCCTATGGGAAATCGCGGGCATCGCGTCGGTCGCGTCGCACCCGATTTTTAGTGCATTCAATGGCCGCGATGCCCGCGATTTTTTTACCTACGATGCCCACGATCAAAATCGTGGGCGCCGTGCTAGGTAAAGAGTACCAAAAATTGTATAAGCCCCCTATACGATTTTAAATTGTATAAGCACCCTAATGGGTGCTTACAATGTTAAATGCACCCCCACGCCACCCCCAGTATGAACACCAACCCAAAGCGTGGCGAGCGCAGCGAGGCCACGAGGGGCATCGGTACGCGTCCTCCGACCCTTTTCATACCCCCACTATCCACGTCGGCTTGGAGTTGATTTTATATAGTGTGGCGAGCTCAGGGAGCCACCGAGCCTGAAGTGTGGCGAGTGCAGCAAGCCCCGCGAGGGGATGCGTATTACTTTACATGGATTCCGCGTGCGCTCACCGCGCTTCGGGCTTGGTGGCTTGCTGCGCTCGCCACACTATATAAAATCAACTCCACGTGGGGGTATGAAAAGGTCGGAGGACGCGTACCGCCGCCCCTCGCCAGCTCGCTGCGCTCGCCACGCTTCGGGTTCATGTTCATAGTGGGGGTTGCGTGGGGGTGCATTTAACATTGTAAGCACCCATTAGAGTGCTTATACAATTTAAAATCGCATCGCATTGTATGGCATTGTATGCCATATACAATGCCATACAATTTTAACATTGTATGACATCGGGGGAAATCTCGTCGCATCGCATACCATCGCATGCCTTATGGTCTGCGATGCGATGGACGCCATGATAATACACAAGTACCGAATAAAATGTGCAGTTCCCAACCCCTGAAGCATTGTTAAGTGGATCCTGTTACTTATACATTGCATTACATTACATTTTTGCACATACAGTAGAAAATACCTGGAGTGGTAAGTGCGGAGAACAGCCAGTGTAAGTACTATATTTAAAAAGTTTTTTCTGGTACCAATAAGTCAAGGATCCCAAGAGAAACCCAGCACTAAGCACTGAGCCAGTTATTTCTATCAGTATGAGCACTTTCACCTCTACTAATCATGACTTTTACGATTAGTCACAAAATAATGGTTTCCAGGGAAGTTTGGCAAACAACATTTTAGATAATGGTAATGTATACCTGCCAGATCTAGAAATCAGTATTGTGGATTTGATTAATACGATTTGATGCACAGTTTGGCCTATAAAGAGTTGCATAGTTTTATTAAAGCTCCAAAAATCATTCAGTTAACATAACAAAACATAACATACATAACATATCCCATACTTCTCTAATTCCTAGCTGCCCCATGCAAGAGGGAGCAGCCAAATCAAACCAGGAAGGGGGTGTGGCCTTATAATAAGTGGGTGGTGCAGGGCCTTAAATGCTTTTCAATATTTGTAATATAGTATTAAATAGAGGAAGCATGGTTCTTCCTCTGCTATTCAATACCCATATTACCAACACTAAAAAGTAGGTGCACGGTTACAATAAAATGATTTGGATCATGTGCCTCCACTGACTGCTCACTTTCAATGGCTGCTAAGGGAAGGTGTGGGAAGGTGGAGGTTAAAGGCCTGTTCCGAGAGATATGCCTTTGGAAAAGGGATGGGGGCGGGCAACCAAATTTTCAGCTGATCCACGAGAGTAGGCAAGTATGACATAGCCTCATACTGTAAATAAAAAACACTATACCATTATTTATTTCAACCTGCATTAAAACAAAACGTAAACTAGAATATGAGACACACAAAATTAAGGTATCAAGTATTTGAACATCCAAGCCATAGATCATAGATGATAAGTTCACTAGAGCACAATCATGAATAGTTCTTCCCTTAGCAGGGTACTGCAAGTAACAGCTGTCTTACACTTACACCTGTCTATCCTCTGCAATTGGCAGGAAGGCTCTCGAAAATTGTGTGCCCCCCTCCCCTCCCCCCCCCCCCCCCAAAAAAAAATGCAGGCATGTGCAGGCATTGTTTTCTTCTCACATGGGAAACTAAATCTAAATACAATAACATAATTCTTTGACCGATATATAAACTTGAATTACTGTAAGACAGCAATCATCCCCTAGTAAATCAAACCATTCTGTACTAACCTTCTTGTGCAGAGCAATATAGTCTAGTCTCACACCCGTCTCTCCTGTAAAAAAATTTGTCCCATTGAAGCAGTGACTCAGCAGACTCCAGCTAATAGGTGACCTTGGTGGTGACCTGCATGAATCTCCAGGGCCCCCAAATTTCAACAATGGACTTGCTTGTCTCAGTCCTTCAGAGCAGGCATCATAGTAGTTCTGAAAACCTGCAATAATGAACAATGTTTGACATACACATAAAGTAGTTACTAAGACAGAGATGGAATTATAATGGCACAAATGTAATCTAAAAAAAAAAGTTTATTCTTATCACATCTGTGGCAGGTGGAAGTACTATGACCTTTCCTTATTTGTGTTCAGCACAGTCCATTAAGTTAAATATGAAAAAACATGGTACTCTTTACCTAGAACGGCGCCCAAGATTTGGATCTTGGGCATCGCAAGGTAAAAAATCGCGTCAGTCGCATCGCATGCGACCAAAAAATCGCATGCGATGTGACCGACGCGATTACCGCGATTTTACATAGGGACCAATGTTAAATGGGCCAATTGACCCGATTTTACATAGGGAACAATGTTAAATGGCCCACAGAGCCCAAATAGCCACCCTCAAGTGTGAAATGGCCCCCCCAATTGTTAACGCCACCCCACGATCAACGTGAACCTGAAGCGTGGCGAGAGCAGCGAGCCCGCGAGGGGCGGTGGTACGCGTCCTCCGACCTTTTCATACCCCCACTATCCACGTCGGCGTGGAGTTGAGAATAGAAAGTGTGGCGAGCGCAGCAAACCACCGAGCCCGAAGCGTGGCGAGCGCAGCGAGCCCCGCGTGGGGACACGGATACCTTCACAGGTATCCGTGTCCCCTCGCGGGCTCCACAGGTATCCGCGTCCCCTCGCGGGGCTCGCTACGCTCGCCATGCTTCGGGCTCAGTGGCTCGCTGCGCTCGCCACACTTTCTATTCTCAACTCCATGCCGACGTGGATAGTGGGGGTATGAAAAGGTCGGAGGACGCGTACCGCCACCCCTCGCGGGCTCGCTGCGCTCGCCACGCTTCGGGTTCACGTTGATCGTGGGGTGGCGTTAACAATTGGGGGGGCCATTTCACACTTGAGGGTGGCTATTTGGGCTCTGTGGGCCATTTAACATTGTTCCCTATGTAAAATCGGGTCAATTGGGCCATTTAACATTGTTCCCTATGTAAAATCGCGGTAATCGCGTCGGTCGGTCGCATCGCATGCGATTTTTGGTCGCATGCGATGCGACCGACGCGATTTACATTTTAACATGCATTTCTATGTGAAATCGCGGGCATCGCATCGGTCGCATCGCATGCCATTATAATGGCATGCGATGTACATGCGATGCCCGCGATGGGCGCCGTTCTAGGTAAAGAGTACCCAAAATATTGTACTGTATACATATATATATATATAGGGGCAGCACGGATGGTGTAATGGTTAGCATTACTGCCTCACAGCGCTGAGGTCATGGGTTCGATCCCCACCATGGCCCAACTGTGCGGAGTTTGTATATTCTCCCCGTGCTTGCGTGGGTTTACTCCGGGTACTCCGGTTTCCTCCCATAATCCAAAAATATACAGATAGGTTAATTGGCTTCCAAAATTAACCCTAGAATGTCTGTGTGTGCGTCCACATGTGGTAGGGAATATAGATTGTAAGCTCCACTGGGGCAGGGATTGATGTGAATATACTCTGTAAAGCGCTGCGTAATATGTATGCGCTATATAAGAATCTGTTAATTAATAAATAAATATCTGTATTACATTTTAGTTCTTTAGGTTTAAAAAGGTCCTTTCTTTTGTTACTTAATAAATAAGTGTGTAGCCAACTACTATACATTATGGGTGGTATTCAATTGTTTTTCACCAGAATTTCAGCTCACTATCCACAGGGGTGGGAAGCTAAAATGTGGGACTGGGTGGCTAAACCAGACCATAATGAGTGCAACATGCTCAAAAAACAAAAAGAGGTCAACTGAATATTGCCTTACGATCTCCCATCAATTTACAAGGGAGATTAGGCACGATATAACAATTGAATACCACCCTTTATTACAAGTAATGACTTATTATCTTACAATGACTTTGATCGAATATGGATCTCAAAGAAAGAACAATTTTCTGTTTTATAGAATATCCGCATATTATTATTATTTGTATGGGTACTGCATCCCCTCTGTCAGAATTTACAACACATTTTACTAACCCTTCTCCTTACCCTCCTGTAAATCTAGCCCTCTCTACCTGCAGCCTTATCCTCCCCATTCACAGCATACCCATAGCCTACAGGATCTCAAAGTCGATCCACCTGTGGATCTTTTAAAATGTGTCAGTCAGTAATGAGTTGGGTGACCTGGAAAACATGAACTGTGTGGTGTCCTGAGGACCGAGTTTGAGAACCACTGCCATAACCAGTTGTCCTTAAATACTGTATGCTTACAGTTACATCGGCAGGATCCTGGAATTTGGGCCTAAAATCAGCAGGCTTTGAATCTTAGGATTGAGCATTCCAATCCCGGGATTCTGGGATTGTTACAGCCATGTAAAAGTCCCTTTTTTTTCAAGCCAGGCAGCACTGAGCACCTTATTATATGGCTCAGATGCTGCCCGGCTGCTACTGACCCAGGCTGGTGGCATTGCGGCTGTTCGGGACAGTATGATGTACATGTATTGCAGCAGTTGAGCTGCGCAGCGTGACCCCAGACATCATGTGACGCTACAAGTCCCGACCGCCGCTATGCTGCTACACCACACCGTTTTGAACTCGGTCGCCCGGCCACACGCCCGCTGTGCTGCGCCCAGCCGCCCGCCGCTGGAGATGGTCCTGCTGCTGCCTGTTACCATCGCTGTGTAAGTGCCAGCGCAGGGCAGGGCAGGGGGGGTGGGGAGAAATGGTGGGGGTTTAGTCCGCCTTTAGAGTGATGGGCGGGGCGGGCAGTTTGGGGGGCGGGGAGGCCATTAGGGTGGCCATCAATTGAAAAAATGCCCTGGGATTGGCATCCCTAGTTACAGTATCCTTCTTTTTTCATTGTCCAGCTCTCCCAAACACCCCCTCCGAATACATGTCTAATATTAATAACAATAGTAATATGAAGCTAAGGAACTTCTCTCTGCAATATGGAGGATGGGTTCTGCAGGCAGAGATGGGAAATACAAATACTTAGAATACACATTTTACTGTACATGCTGACATTTTTATTGTAGTCTCCGGATATACAGGTGAGATGCGCTAGGGCCTAGGGGCATTGTGGTCCTGTCACCCTCAGCTCACTGCCACAATGAGTGCATTTCAGCAGCAGGGGCCAGGGCCACAATTACCCTCCAATGCTGGCATCATGCCCCTAACCACACACATAACTGTTGAAGTCAGTGGAATACAGGAGGCTTATCTAGGGGGAGATTCTCTAAGAATCTCCGCCCCCCTTCGCCGCGCATCGCATATTTAATTATCGCATATGCTGTAACATATGCGATAATTAAGGCAAAGGACAGCTTTTGCGTTAAGAGCTGTCCTTTGCGGTGAGGGTCGCCGGGTCCCAGCAGGTCCCGGCGGCTCCCCCCTCCCTCACACACACGGCGCTGCTGCTGCTGAAGAGGATTAGTGCAGGGAGGAGGTCACAGGTCCGGGCAGCACTGCGCTGTGCTGCCTGGACACAGGTGAGTGGGGAGGGGGCGATGCGGGGCGGCGGGGGGTCGGCGCGGGGCGGTGGAGGGTTGCGATAGAAGCCCATTGGCTTCTATGGGGCATCGCCAGATTTTTCTTACAGCATCCCAAAATGCGGTAAAAACCCCGATAACGGGGTTTTTACCGCATTTTTAGCTTAGAGAATTCCGCCCCTACTCTGCTGCGAGCATGAGGCAGCTCTACGGAAATCAGGTGCAGAAATTCTATTATCTGCTATATGTTGCAGATGCTGTCACAGAATAGACGGTAAACTTTTCTGCGCAAACATTTGCAGTGTTAGGGCGGGATTCTCTAAAATCCGCAGCCCAGTATCGCCGGCCACCGCATTTCTAATGACCGCATATTCTCTAAAATATGCGGTCATTAACGCAAGGGACAGCTCTTGCGGTAAGAGCTGTCCCTTGCGATGCGGCGCCGTTGCTGGACTTCCGGGCCTATGACCCGGGAGTCCGTCTGCGCATGCGCAGACTGACGCGCTGGCCGCAGGGCATGCTGGAAGGGATCCGTGACGGATCCCTCACACACCGCTGCGGTAAGAAGCCCATAGGCTTCTGCAGGGAACCGCCAGCCTTTGCTGGCGATTCCCTCCGCAGTGGTGACACTGCGGAGGGACATTAGAGAATACAGAAATGCGGTAAAAACCCCGATAGCGGGGTTTTTACCGCATTTCTGTAATAGAGAATCTCCCCCTTAATATGGTAAGGGAAAGCTTCAGGAATAGTTATAAATGAGTCCTTAGTCTTGCTATATAGAGTAAGGGACAAATTGTAACACATAGGTAAAGTGTAAAGTTCTTTTAAGTAATAGATTCCTTAGGTTCTAGTGTGTGTGTGTCCGTGTGTTTGTGTGATTTCACAGTTCATTAAGTTTGAGGACAGTGACGTCTTTGTGCCTTAACTTTTGTGAGGTGGGAGGAGTGTTTGTCACATGATTAGGTCCAAGTGATAGGGTGCGATGATACAATCACACACAGAGGGTGGTATTCAACTGTTTCCTTTTGGGCGTCATTTTTTCCCCACCTTTCAAATACACGCATCTGACGTCTTTTAAAGTGATGGTTGGGTGTGCTATCCAAACGTATATTCTTTAGATGTCTAATCTGCTGTAGTTGGTCTTATTTATCACACCCATTTATTCCACTTTTTATCTCACACCCATTTTATATATAGATTGCATATATTTTATTTGCGCAACATTGTATTCCCCTTTATTATTCCCTATTTTGTTCCACCCTGTTTAACTCCGCCCACCCTGTTTAGCCCCGCCCGTTAGTCTATTTAGCTGCATTGCTGCGTTTTGTGGGAGAGGACGAGTGGAGCATCGAGGAGAAGTGGCCTGCTTGATAAGTGTTGCCCCTGACGAGGAGAGGCTTACAAGGTTTGTCGGGTGCAAGGTACTGTAAGTATTTTTTTTATTTTATCTGTCTTCCCCATTGCTGCCCGTAGGCTACCCCTAATTACATGCCTGCAAGTTTACCCTGCCCTCTGCCCATCCATACAAGTTTGTCTCCGTTATAACAGCACCCATCCCCTGTTAAGCAGATGCCATTAATTCACCACCGACACCCAGATGAATAAAAAGATGAGAAAAAAAACAAGTTTAGAAAAGTGTGAAAATTATCCCCAAACATTTGAATAGGAAAACCATTGAAAATTGCTGTAAAAAACTGTAAACTTAAAAAAAAAAGACCTGGCAGAATTGAATATCACACTGATATCAAAACATATAAAACTTGTGAAAAAAGGGAGAATAGGCGTGCAAAAGGGAAAAAACAACAACTGAATACCCCCCCCCCCCCCCCCCCCCCCAGAGTCTGTGAAGTAAATCCTTGTTTGGCCATCTATGGATACACCGGAGGTAGGGAGGCCAATCCCGGCTTCGGCAGGATTCTGGTATTTTGGCCTAAAATCGTCGGGATTTGAAACCTGGGATTGAGCCTTCCAATCCTGGGATTCTGGGTTAGTACCCCCATGCAAAATTCACTTTTTTTTTTTCAAGACGGCAGCTCTGAGCACCTTAGTATCTGGCTCAGATGCTGCCCGGCTACTACTGATCCCCAGTGGGCGGCTGTTTGGAACAGTGTATGACAATGGCCGGCTGTGCAGCGTGACCCCTGACATCATGTCACGCTGTGCAGCCCGGCCGCCGCTATGCCACTACACCATTCCGAACTCGGTCGGCCGTTCACACGCTGGCTGTGCTGCTCCCAGCTGCCCTCCGCTGGAGATTATCCTGCTGCTGACTGTCACCATCGTCATGTAAGTGCCAGTGCAGGGCGGGGCAGGGGGGGGTTGGGGAGAAATGGTGTGGGTTAAGCCTGCTTTTACAGTGATGCGTTGGGTGGGCAGTTTGGAGAGCGGGGTGTTTTTTTTTATCAAAGAGGCCAATCCAAAAATCCTGGGAATCCTGGGATTGAGCATTTTTCAATCCCAAATCCCAGGATAGAAAAAAATGCCTCGGGATTGGAATCTCTAACCGGAGGGGTGAACCACTGAGAAAAAGAAGTTTAGCTCATAACAACCTAGCTCAGAGGACAGAAGAAAGACTATTGGAAGAGTGACAGAGGTGACACAAATTGTTGCTATTCAAGGATAGGTAAAGGCGTGCTATTAGGAGCTACTGTACCTCACATGAGAGTGGTACATGCAAGGACCAGTGAGGGGGTCCTGGTGCTGCAGTGGGCTCTAATGAGGTTGCGCTATTGCGCCATGGGGGGTGTGCAAAACTTCGGAATATTGTTTAATAAACATATTAAAATATAGTGTTCTAAGTGGATCTGAGAAAGGACAAATTGCACAGCATATTGTTAGATTGGTGGTACATCACTGCAAGGTCTGTATACAAGTCTACTCCTCTACACAGGGCACCTCTGCTGGGCAACACATCAAGTCTGCTATTGGTATTATAGTGCTGCAGAGTAGGATGGTAATTCTAGCATCCTGTCTGCTATAAAGTGCTAAAACAGAATCAATGATGAGGTAAATACCTTTAATGGTCATAGAAACACTATCAAAATCATGATTATCTGGTTCATTCCAAGTTTCAAAATTCCAGGACGAGACTTGTGGTAACCCATACTTTTCTGAAAGAGAACATAAACAACATAGTTGTACGATTGTGAAACCATTAACAAACATACTTCAATCTTCAAAGCTTTATTTTAAATATATATATGCATATACATATATATATATATACGTATATACACACACACACACACACACACACTAGCTAAGCCCACTCGAAGCAAAAGCTTTGAAAGCTAGTCTGCTACCTTGTGATTGCCTCTGTGTTTCTGTATGTGTGAAAGAGAGATGTAGTTTCACTTACTGCCAGCAGATGGCAGTACTGTATTTCAGTTACACACAGACACTTGACATATATATACAGGTACAACCCCGATTTTCTGGCAACCGTTGGTCCGGAACCTCTTTTAATCTGGACAATTTTGCTTTGTACGGATTAAAAGAGGTTTAAGACCTCTTTTAGGGGGGTATTCAATGTCAGGGGAACGGCTGTCAAGCAAGCTCGACAGCGGTGCCTCTATCCCGTTCTCGTTTTGCTCGCCTGGAGCTCGTCAGTCGGGATTCAATGTCCCGGCCGCCGAGTGGCGAGAGGGGGGCGTGGCCGCGAGCTGAGGGCGGAAATAGATGAGCTCCGGCCGGGAGCTCGCCTATTTCCAGCTTTTCTCGGCAGAACGAGCCCGACAGCTTGTGCTGTCGGGCTCGTTCTGCGCAAAACCCTTGTTCAACGCTGTCGGGGAAGATAGCATTGAATAGATCCCCGCAGCCATCTCCCCCGTCGGGAGATGGCTGCGGGTGCACGACAAAGATTGAATACCCCCCTTAATCTGGACAAATCAAAACTGTCCGGATAAAAAAAGAGGTTCTCGAACACTTTTAATCCGGAACACTTTCTGCACATGAGCGTAACATGCAATAGGTGCAAGTGTCAGTGAGGACAGCTTCCACAGACACTGTAGGTGACACAGGAAGCATCAGTGGGGCTGTTATGGCTTCTAATGTAGGGTACACACCAGGACGACCACCGTCGTCCACGACCGATAGACGACCATGGGACGATTTCCCTTGGACTTCCCGGGAGCTCCCAGGCAGTCCCCAGCAAACGATTAGCAAAAATTGTGTTTTTTTTGCGGAACGATCTAGATCCGATCCCGATGCGCCCGTGATGGTCGTTAAGACGGTCGGATCGCTGGTTTTTGGTTTTTTTGCAAGAACACATGCGACCGTCGTCAGATTGGCCTTTGAAATTTAAATGAAGGGGCTGGACTAGCAGAGGGGATAGGAATAGCAGCAGCCATTTTAAACCAGTGTATTTCTGCTTTGTTACTAGTGAGGCTTGGTTTATACCTGCTGAAGGCTGGACATAGCTACTTATACATTACTTTGTTTTGCCTGCCATTACAAAGTGTCTTTTAACCCTGCACTATGGAGAATGCAGTGATGGGTCGTCACCAGCAACATTACCTGCTCTATTATGCTGTGCTGAAGCTAGGCGTCAGAGGGCCCAGCGCACGAGAGCAAGATCATGCTGGACAAAGCAGTGGCTACTGCAGCGTCAGACTCATTCGCACATGCCACTGCTCAGGGACATCAGGGAAAATAACCCAGATGACTTCTGGAACTTTTTGAGGATGGATGATGCCAC
Organism: Crinia signifera; assembly: GCF_055691185.1. Lineage (NCBI taxonomy): Eukaryota > Metazoa > Chordata > Amphibia > Anura > Myobatrachidae > Crinia > Crinia signifera. Next base: position 173,008,917 of record NC_139217.1, read on the forward strand.
ATTCCAGGAATTGCTGCGTCTGGTGACTCTCCACATCGAGAAGCAGGATACCAAGTATCGCGTGGCTATCCCTGCTGAGGAACGGCTGGTGGTGACCCAGAGGTTTCTGGCGACAGGACGGTCTCTTGCTGACCTGAAGTTTGGATCCCTCATCTCCCCGCAAGCTTTGGGCCTCATCATCCCGGAGACCTGCAAAGCCATTGTGAAGGTGCTGCCGTACCAGTATTGCAAGGTAAGGATGAAAAATACACCGTACACTTTATTGTGCAAACAAAATTGTTTTATTTATAATTTAGGCCTAGAACAGAAACAGGTTTTTTAGGCCTTTCATATGTAAAACATGTGTAAATATATATACAAATATAGATTTATTGTGTCAACACAAATATATTATAATACCATATAAAAGATATTTTACAAAAAAACACACTACTATAAAGTTTAAACTTTCCCAATAAGTACGGGCTACTGTGTGGCAGAGGAGGTCTGCCGCAGATATGTAAAGGCTGCGGCCCACATGGCGCATGGCGCAGATGCAATGGTCCCGGCCCCATTGATGTGCGCCATACGCCATGTGAGCAGTGGCCATCACATACCTGCAGCTGAGACCATGTCTGTCGCACAGTACCCCATTCTATTGGCAAAGAAAAAAGGTAATAAATTGAGTTTGCTCTCCAGATTGAGGAGAATCCTGTTCTCCCTCTGGTAATGCAGGTACAGGTAGCAGCATATACGTAGAAAACCAAGAAAAAAACACTCTGGTAACTTATGAAACAGGCCCTTGTGTGGCAGAGGATGTCTGCAGCAGATATGTAAAGGCTGCGGCCCACATGACGCATGGCGCAGATGCAATGGTCCCGGCCCCATTGATGTGCGCCATACGCCATGTGAGCAGTGGCCATCACATACCTGCAGCTGAGACCATGTCGATGGTAAATGACAAAATAGCCTATATTTTAAGACAGATCCTCAAAAACAGGAGACTCTGGATCTTCTATCAGTAAAGAACTGTAGAATTGACGGTACTGGGAGGGTTGAGAAGGCTGTGTGGGTGTCGACTGGGTATGTGTTGGAAGTGTGCTCGACTGGCCTAGTACGGTGGCAGGCGGAGTAGGCACTGGTGATTCTAATGACAGTGGTGTTTCTGGTGCACTACCCATGCCAACTATTTTAGTGCCACTGCTGAGATACCCTAAACTGCCATTATACACCAACTCCATACATAACTTTTCAAAAGTCAGTTGCTGGTCCGGAGCTATGTTGCGAACACACTCTGCCACATAAGTGAAGTAGTTGTCATGTTTGTCCGGGTTTCTTTGCAGGACTCGCTGTGCCCGCATCATAAATTCTTCATGTGCTGCTGCTTCTCCTTTTTTTCCTTTGCCACGCATTTTTTTTGCACGGGGGAGTGGTGGAGTGGGTTCCAGGGTGGGTGGCGGAGTGCGTGCCGGAGTAGGAGCTTCGCTCGATGTGCATGCATTATCAGATAGCGCAGGCAGGTCCGGGGTTGGAGGTGGGTCGTCAGCAAGCTGTAAAAAAATTGAACAACACGTTTACTAATCAATTCTATTTACTTCTAATTTCAGTTCCCTACCAGCGTGAATGAATGGAAAGTCATCGCAGAGGAGTTTGAACAGCGATGGAACTTTCCAAATTGCGGTGGAGCCATTGATGGCAAACATGTCCGCATAGCCCAGCCTATCAATAGTGGTTCCTACTACTTTAATTACAAGGGCTATTTTAGCATTGTACTAATGGCTGTGGTTAATGCGAACTACGAGTTTATCTTCCTGGATGTAGGAAGGAATGGCCGTGCATCGGATGGTGGCACTTTCAAGGACACAAAGTTCTACGAAAGGCTCACAGCGAACACCCTTCACTTGCCGTCTGTCCAGGAAACTAAACAGGGGCTTAACTTTGTGTTTGTGGCAGACGAGGCTTTTGGCCTGCACGAGCACATCATGAAGCCATATGCGCAAAGGGGCCTGAACCATGACAAAAGGATCTTCAACTACAGGCTATCCAGGGCACGGCGTGTTGTGGAAAATGCTTTTGGCATCCTGGCTAACCGGTTTCGCATTTTACACACTGCCATTAACCTGAGGGTGGACAAAATTGACTGGGTTGTCACGGCATGCTGTGTCCTGCACAATTTGCTCCGCAGAAAAGCCACACAGCAAAGGGCTACAGGCACAGCACTCCAAGAAGACCAAGATCTGCCAGAGGAGGTAGTGCAGATATCCTCCTTGCAAACCCCAACACAACACTTCACAGGGAGTGCACGAGCCAAACAGGTGAGGGAAGAGTATATGGCCTACTTTAATGGGGAGGGGGCTGTGGATTGGCAGGAGGAATCAATTAGATAGCCAACAAAGTAGACTCACCAATGCAGACTTCTTGGTTATCATGTTCGACCATCAGGACTACTCCTGTCCTCATCGACTCCTGGCTGAGGGTGAACGTCAACCTGTCGTAGTACCAGAGCGATGTTTGATACATCTCGTCGACTCCAGCACCAGACTTCTTTGCAGCCTCCACCTTCTTGTGTTCTTTCAAGAAAACCGTCCGCAGATTCTGGATGCGTTTCCGCACCCATTCTACATTGGCCTCTGGGTGAAATGGGAGACTGTAGCGAGACAAGTCCTCCAAGGCTTGATTTCTTTTCATTTTATTTGAATACTCCTTGGACTTGGTTCGCCACAGGCATTTATGGGAACGATACTTCTCTATGAACCCTTCTAAAAATTCCTGTTCTTTTGCGTTGGACATTGGGACTGTAAAAAGATAAAACCATTTTAGTTATTATAGTTATAGCCATGTTTTGTTTCATATTTAAATTTTTATAGTTATAGTTACCAATTTACCTAGTTCATATGTTCTAAGTATTTAAAATGTTAATAAACTTTTATGAAAACCACTATACATTTTATTGTGCAGATTGCTATTCACACAATCAGGTGAATGGGGCCTAGCAGAGAGGAGTGCATGGAATACTGCAATGGTGGACAATGGTTATATCTATATATATATATATATACACAAACACACACACACACACACACAGGTGAATGGGGCCTAGCAGAGAGGAGTGCATGGAATACTGCAATGGTGGACAATGGTTATATCTATATATATATATACACACACATGGGGCCCACCCGAGCAAACAGTGACATGGTCAGGTGCACGGTTGACAAACCAGTGCTCTATACACACTATATACATTGGTGGCAACAGTAGGCATGCATAGGAGAGCATTGGGAGTGCAAACATACCAGGTTGTTGTTCTGGGAGATGAGACAAGAAGGAGAGTCCAACTGCTGCGCCAGCACTGTTTGCTATGTGGAAAAACATGGCGCCAGGGGGAAAGGTTTAGGAAATGCCACTCAAATAGGCTGGATCAAACGACGGACGCACCGACGATCTGCATGCGATTGACGGTCGGTCGGCCTGGGATTGACGGATCCTACCTGCAGCACGTAGGACCAAAGATGCGACCAAACGAGTGGCGTGTACGCGCATCGAATCGGAATCAGATCAAATAAATGACAAAAATGCACAAAAGTACATACAATCTGCATACAACCGGTCGGAATTGGATCTAAATTGACATAATCGGGCCATAGTCGTCCTGGTGTGTACCCAGCATAAGGTCACAGCAAGTACCGCACATGGGTGGAACACACAGCATGAGTAAGTGTCACTGGATACAGCTTCCAAGGACACTGCAGGTGACACAGCAGGCATCGGTTGGGCTGTTATGGCGTCCAAGGTCACAGCAAGTACCGCACATCGGTGGAACACACAACATGAGCAAGTACCACTGGGTACAGCTTCCAAGGACACTGCAGGTGACACAGCAGGCAGCAGTGTGGCTGATATGGCATCCAAGGTCACAGCAAGTACCACACATCGGTGGAACACACAGCATGAGCAACTCGGTGGTGTACCTGTATATAAGATATCATGTGTATACTCACGCACACCACACACATAAATGCATAAGCATATACATACTGTAGCTAGTGTGCTACTTTTTTTAAGTTGTATGGGAAGAAAAGACATTTGGAAAAAGGAATTTATTTTATAGAAATTAATATTTGTAGGGTTGAAACACAAAGCCTGTGACTTGATCCCATTGCTCTCTGAGAACAACAATACTGTAAAAAGTGGTGTGACTCTCTGAAAGGAAAATGTACTTTACAGTGACACTGTCATAGAGTTGCAGTTTACATTGACTACATGTTAGTTGTGCTATGTAGCACATATTTGGCATTAGATCTTTCCTTTCAATTTTGCATTAGATCTGTACTTTTGCATTCGATATCGATTTAAATATTGAATTCGATTTACATTCAAGGCACAGTGTACACATTCGTTATACTGGATCGAATTAGATATTTCCTTTCCTGCACAGTTTATTTTTCTTTTCGATATAGAGAAAACGCAGGGTTGCCTACCCTCCCGGAATGGCCGAAAATCGGGCCTTCCGGAAAGGTGGACAACCATCCTGGTTTCTGGGGGACCCCGTTTACCCCCCCTGTTTGCGGCTACCTCCCCCCCACACCGCGCCATTTAAATAACGGGATATGCCCATCTCCGATGAGGGGGCGGGGCTAAAGTGGCAGAATCGCGCCATTTTAGACCCGCCCCATCCGTGGTGATCGGCAAATCGGGTCATTTCCATAATGGGGCGGGGCTTAATGAGGTCACGCTCAAGCCCCGCCCCCGAACTCCTGCTGCAAGTCTCCTCTCTGGGCTTCTCCCGAGGAGGAGATTTAAAAAGTCGGCAACCCTGAGAAAATGGGAGCGCGCATCCAGATCGAAAGCATCTTAAAAAACATTCGATTTCGATTCGATTTTGCTTCTATAAGCAAAATCGAATCGAAATCAGTCAAAATCGAAGCATGTGTACACTCCTTAAGATGGTGTTGGGGACTGGAGATGATTAGGGGGTTAAGCAGCATCTCAAACTGTTCCACAAAGCCCAGCTACACCAATTATACGTCAGTCCAGCATCAGGTAATGAGGAACATGTATTGTATCTATTTCACAAAAAAATGTAGGTTGATAAATTGTCCTTATTAGCAAATGTATGAACTATAGAGTATAAACAGGATGTGTATTCAATAGAGACATACCATGCCACAACGAAAATAATATATTGTGAGTATATAAACATCACATGTCATTGCCAACATGCTGTGAGATATTCTGTCAGCTGGCACAAAACAGGACACAGAAGAAGTGACTGTAGAACAAAGAGTGTGTTTAAGTAAGTTGTTGGTAACACTAAGCAGAAAATGTCTTGTTTTGACCAAAAGGATAAAAACTATACACATAACAGCGAGCAGGTGGCAGTGACACTTACCCTTAGGCATAGACAGGGGGTAGAACAAAGTGGACTCTGAACACAGATGCCCGCTGGCAGGCTGCAAACTCTCAGAAATATTTTATTGTCAATTTCATAAGATATTCTGGGATGCTTTCAAAGACATATTACCAATATTTATGATAAAGCTGGCATATTTTGGGTAAGGAAATATACTGACATTCTCAAGGGCAAGGGGCATATTTACGAACAACCTCATTTAATATGCAGTTGTGGTACGAAAATGTCACCTCAGATTCAGTCATGGAAATGACCGCTGGCATCTAATAAAGTTGGAGCACTGCAACAGAGCTTCTGAAAAAGTCTGTGCAGGCAAAGGTCTAGAAGCAAAGTGATAGCTACCGATATCATGGCAGGGCATTGGCATATGTGTGCAGCTGTTATCAGGTGATTGGCTTGTGTCAGTGAGGCCATAGGAATCTCTGGTATATATTGAGAAAAAGTAGCTCTTACACTACTATGGGCATCTTCAGATGGTATTAGTTTCCCAGTGCTTAGCATTCTGGAGCTTGGTAAATCCGACTTGCATAGTAGCCCTCAAATAAATCTATGGTCATTGCTTTTACAGTCTATAATTAGGGGGAATTTATCTTTAATAAATATAAATTAGCTGCGTCTTGTTAACACCTACTGTACAAATAACACAATGGTCAGTATTTAATGCTGTGGGCGAGCTGTGACCAGGAGCAGTGCTGCCTGCTCACTGTCACAGCTTGCAGGTTCAGTATCCAACTGCCCCCCCCCCCCCCCCCCCGCATATGCCGTTTCCCCCTCTTTACAGGAAGAGGAGCAGCAGAACAAGAGGACATGCACTGAAACTAGAGGGAGGAAGATTCAGGGGAAATTTGAGGAAGAATTACTTCACAGAAAGAGTAGTAGATAAGTGGAATAGCCTCCCATCAGAGGTGGTAGAGGCAAATACAGTAGTACAATTTAAACATGCTTGGGAGAGGCATAATGATATCCTTACAAAAAATAAGGATCAAATATGGTTTGAGGTAACATGTTTAAAAAAGGGGAAGACTAGATAGGCCAAGTGGTTCTTATCTGCCATCAAATTCTATGTTTCTATGTTTGAACAGTATGTTTCTATGCTACTGCTATCCCTGCTGTTTAACCCCCTTGCCAGCCACATTGAATACGGACTCTGCGATATACTTCAGGGCACGCTGTCCTTCAAAAAGGGCCACACATTACCCTCAATCTCTGTAATACGTGTAAAACAATACATTTATTCAAAAAAAGAATATCAGAAACAAGTATAATAATGAAGCTGGAAGTACAGTATCTGAGGACTGCTGGTGAAGACTTGTGCTGTGGCTTCCCATTGCCTATCACTGGGTCTAGCTTTTGCATGGCTTTGATTATAAAAGTCAGAGTTTTTTCTTGTACCATGTGTGGGCACATGCAAAATACTACTTTATCCATATTTAGTGGGTTCAAGTCCAAATAATGATCTGTAATGCCAGCATAGGTGCTGGAAGGAGGGGAGCAAGGTGTTCCTCAAATATTTGAAAGGGGCCAATGAAAGTAGTGTCCAGGGGCACAGCGTGGCTGCCATCTACAGTTAATATGGGCAGTGTCAGGTGGGATATAATACTCTTTCCAGGCTGCTCCATCTCTTCCCTCCCCTTGCCTCCAGGGCCCTCCTCCCCCCTGCACTCAGCTCTGGCCCCATCACTGTGTGGCCAGTTACTGTGGGCTGGCCATTCCACTGGGATCACCCAAATTATATTTTGCCCGAATGCCAGTAATATGCCATGCAATATGTATGCTAGTGTTGTCAAAAATCTAGGGATGGTGAGATAAAATAAAGGCAAACATTCTCAGGTAAAGAATACTTAAAAATGGTCTAGAACTGTGGGTCCCTATTTTACTAATTATATGCATATATGAAAAAAAAAAATAGTAACTCTAAGATTATATAGTACCCCATAGCACTTTAAAGTGGAGTTAAAACTCCTTCTCACTGCCATGAATCACACTGCATGTCCAGCACGCCCATGTTTATTATCTGCTTTCTGTGAGATGCCTAGAAAGGAGATGCAAGTAGCAAAGGCCAGCGGGAAGGCCAGGTGAAACAGAACTGCTTTCTGGGATTTTGTGTTGCCTGCCTAAAACAGTTTTTTGCTTATTTATAGAACTCCATTTCCTTAGAGGATAGCAGGATTTTTTTCTCTCTTACCCCCAACCCCTTCTTCTCTTTGTTTCTCCTCCCTTATCTCTCTCCATTTATCCTTCTTTGTCCATCTCTTGCCCCCATCTCCATCTTTGTATCCCTCATTTCTCTTTTTTTCTCTGATTGTGTCCCTCTATCCATTAAAATTACTTCTCAACTAACATTGTGGTAATGAAATTATTACTTGCATTTACCCATCTGTGTATATTTAAAAACACACCACACCCAAATCTGAATCTTTCTTCACAGTGCAACATGGTTTTGTCAAGTTGCTTACTTTTGTGCTTTACTTAAAATGCTGAAGTGGTATTTGTACTTAACCAAATAATGTATCTACAATAAATACACATTGTGGGGGCAATTTACTAAGAATCTAAAATACGACCGATGCCGGGTACTACTTCATACAAGCAACATTGGTTGTATTTTTGGAAAAATGCAATTCGTAAATAGGGCATAGGTGGTCGTATGCTGCTGTATTCATATTTGGACTCATAGTTCCACATCAGAACCCAATAAGTAATTCTTTATTTTACACAAACGCTTTCAGCCCGGTGCCCACCGCCTTTGGGCACCAGGGACAGCCCAGGATTCAGCCCGGGTGGTGTTAGTCCTGGAGGGGGACCCCTTTATTAGGGCGGTCCACACTCCCCCAGGGTCTCTGCCTGGGTTGACCGGTCAGGGGCATAATTGTTTTGCTACGGGACCTTATATAATATGTTTCCCTGCGGCTGTGCCATTACCCTGCTGGCTGGTTGGACCCGGTGCTGGTTCTTAAAATACGGGGGACCATATTTTGTAAACCAGGACCGGCCCTTGAGCCTGGTTTTAAAAACTACTGGGAACCCCTAAATTGTTCCCTGAATTTTTAAAACCAGAACCGGTCTTTGAGCAGTCGTATTTGCATACAACTGCCTATGAATACGCCAAATCCAGACCTATTTACCTTAGAAAATTCCCCCCTGTATATCTAAATGCAAAGAAGATTAAGTTGACATGAAAAAAACTTGATGCCTATACAGTATATGAATGCCCATTAGGAAGGTTATTATAAAGCAAAAACTTTGAATGAGCCTCTACATGTTTTTATTTTAGAAGAATCTTTTAGTCTTCTTCAGTTATGTGTTTTTGCAAAACCACCAATTACATTCAAACTTAAAACAAATGTATAAAACATCTCATGAAATCAAATAATGAGCAACATACCGATATACCGTTTTGCTGTTAAGAAGATCAAACGACTCCATTCAGTAACTTGTATTTTATCTTCAAAATCAGTAAAATATCCAGATGGACTTCCCATCAATTCAAAGCCTTCAAATAAAAAGTAAATTGTTATTCACTGATTGCGACTTTTATCTTACCAAAACGCTAAGACCCAGGTCTACATCTAAGCTCGACACAAGCTTAAGTCAGTGCCACTGCATGAATTCTGCAAAACATTACTTAACTAACAAGGACATCTCAGTTTATTTTAGCTAAACTAATGTTGTGGCCACACAAGAGTACAAAGACAGTACATCAAATACTAAAAAATCATAGACTTCAAACTTCTTAGGACCCTAAACTGGACATGTTTAACATTTCTCCAGTATCACCAGTGAAATAGTTAGCTACAGTATAAAACATTTATAGGGTGTACAAACAAATATTTATATAAATAAGGTAGCATCATATCTGGCAACTAAGATATCTGTGTGAGGTTAAGGTCACATTATATACACTTATACTAAAATTATCATTAATACAACATTAAATGCTTTTGATGCAGGATGTAAACAATTAATTCTCACAATAAGTGCAGCAGCTAAAAAAAACTATTTTACAAGATTGGATTCAACCAACCCCTGTTAACTTTCAACTATATAAAGAAAAACATACTTTTATCTCTCGTATGGATTGGATTTAAACCATTTTGACAAGGAAAAGAAAGCTGCTTCCTTTTTTATTGCTACCCTACCTAATTCAACACAATCCCAGATCCATAATACCATGCGTCTAACTCAATGGTATGAGAACCGCATCTTAATGGGTGAGCCCCCTATTGAGCTGCCTGGTGGGTGAGCATCAGACAAATATATACTCTTCTTGTTCTACCCCTCATTGTAATTGCTTTATACTAATGCCTACATACAATGGGTACATTCTATATACCTATGTATCATTGACATATTCAAATTGTTAAATAAGTGAATACATAAATAGTAAACGTTTAATTAAGGAAAACATAGGCCCACTAACTGATACTAGTGGAAAAAGTGTTACTGAGGACAAGGGAAAAGCAAAACTGTTAAATGAGTTCTTCTCATCAGTATTTACTAAGGGAGAGCAGACTGTGGAACGAACATTTACCACAAACGGGACAAATAAGCCAGATCTCATTGTGGATTTCACGCCGAAGGAAATAATACTGAGGCTAAGCAAACTCAAAACAAATAAGTCACCAGGGCCAGATGGGATTCATCCGAGGGTATTAATGGAATTAAGGGATGAACTAGCTACCCCCCTACATTATATTTTTAGCAAGTCACTATCGTCAGGTATAGTACCAAAAGATTGGAGAATAGCAGAGGTAGTGCCAATATTCAAAAAAGGAAAAAAGGAAGATCCCGCTAATTACAGACCCGTTAGTTTAACATCAATTGTGGGTAAACTATTTGAAGGATTTTTAAGGGATGGTATCCAGGAATATTTAGATAATCACCGTCTACTCAGTACTAACCAACATGGGTTCGTGAAAAATCGTTCATGCCAAACTAATCTACTAGGGTTCTATGAAGAGGTTAGCAAAAACCTCGATAATGGAAATGCTGTAGATGTGATTTTCCTAGATTTCGCTAAAGCATTTGATACTGTCCCACACAAGAGATTGATTAATAAAATGGAGAACCTAGGATTGGGTGAAAATATCTGCAGATGGGTAGGGAATTGGCTATGTAATAGAGAACAAAGAGTGGTTGTGAATGGTGCCGTATCAGATATGATACCGGTACTAAGTGGAGTGCCCCAGGGCTCGGTTTTTGGGCCCATTTTGTTTAACATTTTTATTAACGATATTGGGATAGGGTTACTCAGCAATGTATCCATCTTTGCAGACGATACAAAACTTAGCAAAGTCATCAAATCACCAGAAGATGTCACCATGCTTCAAAATGATCTTGCAATTCTAGATGAGTGGGCTAAAAAATGGAAGATGAGGTTCAATGTAGATAAATGTAAGGTTATGCACCTTGGGAGACACAACCAGTGTGCAAGTTACAACCTTAGCGGAGAGGAACTGGGTAATTCCATACTTGAAAAGGATCTAGGAGTCCAAATAGACAGCAATCTAGGATGTAGTGCCCATTGTAATGTAGCTACAAAAAAGGCCAACAAAATTCTGGCATGTATTAAGAGGGGAATGGAAACTAGGGACTCAAGGGTAATTATGCCACTATATAAAGCATTGGTGAGACCTCACCTAGAGTATGGAGTACAGTTCTGGGCCCCACACTATAAAAAGGACATCATAGAATTAGAAAAAGTCCAAAGGCGAGCAACAAAGCTTATTAGGGGAATGGAGAATTTAAGCTACGGGGAGAGATTAAGCAATTTGGGACTATTTACATTAGAAAAGAGACGTTTAAGGGGGGACATGCTCAACATGTACAAGTATATCAAGGGCCAATATAAGGAACTGTCACACACCCTATTTTCTACTAGAAAGGAATCTAGGACGCGAGGGCATGAGTATAGATTAGAAGAAAAAAGATTTCATTCAGCTAGTAGAAAGAATTTCTTTACGGTCAGAACAGTCAAACTCTGGAACTCTCTTCCCAGAGAGGTGGTAATGGCTGGCTCATTAAATGCATTCAAGGCAAAGTTGGACAAACATTTACTGGAGAAAAACATCCATGGGTACAAATAAGAAATATAATTTGTCTGTAAAATACCAGAACCTACCAAATCAGCAATGGATATCTATACCAGGTTGAACTAGATGGACGCAAGTCTTTTTTTCAGCCTTACCTACTATGTAACTATGTAACTAAGACATGTTTTTGTGACCAGTTTTATTTAACAATACTTTATTGATTTCATATGTAACTATTGAAATGATCATCTCTTTTCATATGTATACTTTGTATGTTTACTATTCAGTGCTATTGCTTCAACAAATAATAGAAAATAAAAATGTTTTAGCTGACCTGGCACCAAGCCATTCTCCACCAGAAGATCCATTAGTTCATCCAGTTTTGTGAAGTCATACTCTGGTGTTCCATTGCCCTTTCTGAGGAAGAAAATAACCACAGACATGAAATGATTAAAAAAATTATATATGGACTTTCGGTGCGTGGCGCATCCAAGATGGCCACATTTTAGCTGAGCTCCGCTCAAACGGGCTCCATCCAGCTCCATCCACCCTTCAATCGGCGCCCTACACCCCTTCCAGCGACAGCAACAAGATCCCCACCACTAGGGCATCAAGACAAGCCGAGTATTTTGGAGCAGCGACACCAGTGGAGCCCTCACGGACACCGGAGTCGGGCACGAATCAGGGCTGCCTCGTGAGTGACTCGGAGGAGTGGAGACCGGGAGGCCCGCGGCGATATACCCCCCTCTCGTCCTACCCGCCAACAGCGCCCGGGGACCTGACAGCTTGCCGCCGCCTGAAGCGACTGGGGGACGGCGGAGGGAGGATCGCCAAGAAGCGGCTGGGAACGCTGCTGACAGCCGCGGAGGACGCGCCGGCGCATCCCCGTCACCCCAGGCCTGCGTACTCCACGCTGAGAACCAGCCGCGCCGAAACCCTCTCCAGCGCGACAGACGAAGCCAGAGGCCGGAGTCGAGGACGCCGAACGGAGACGCGATCAGGGGATGTGAACACACACCCCTGACAGGTAACCGCCGACACCACCTCTCCCTAACAGCGGCGACCGGCCCGCACTCTGCCCCCCACGTGCTGGCGGTTGGGAAGCCAATTCGGGGACCCCACCAACTGCCGCTATAAACTGCACGCCTCCGCAGACCCCAGCATATCACCACCAGAGCCCTGCTGGAGACTTCTCCCCCCTTTCTTTTTCATCTGCCGCAATATACTGTGCGCCCCCACAGATTCCAGTCTACTACCACCAGAGCCCTGCCAGAGACTGCTGGAGACTTCTCCCCCTTCTCCACTTGCTGCTACAGACAGCGTGCCCCGGCAGACCCCTACCTACTACTATCAACACCTGGCTGGAGACTTTTCCTCCTTTCTACACTTGCCACAAAGTACTGTGTGCCCCCGCAGACCTTAGTCTACTATTACCTAAGCCCTGCTGGAGACTCCCCTCCTTTCTCCTTTAATCCCTCTGCCCAGCTGCTTAGGAGCCATTTACTAATCCGCACTCTCCCCCTCCCCCCAATACAAGCATCGCTGTAATTACGCAGTGAATTGCCTTGACAAAGAGACCCTGCATTTTTCTACCTTTAAAGATTGAAACTGGGAGGAGATATTAGTGTGGCCACTCTCGAACCCCCCTTTTTTTCGCTTTTATAAGGTTCAATCACACAGAGTGACTGCCCCTGAGAAGACCTGAATGCCCTGATCACTGCAGAACATTGCACCTGTGTAGTAACCCCCCCGTTCTTTGCTGCAGCCCCACCTGATAGATCGGAATGGGGACCTGGGCTACCTATTTTTCTCCCCTTCTCTAACTTGGCCAAGAGACTCTAGGCTACAACATATATTGGAAAGGACTGAGCAATTGACGAGGCATCCCTCCACTCTCTGGAGGTCATCCCTCACACACAGAGACTGATATTATAGAGATTATAAGCATAATTTTTTCTCCTTTGAGGTTTGCTTACCATAATCTCTGTTTCTAAACTGCCTAACACTATTTTTCTCCTACAGGCGATTTGGCAAACACAGAAATACCAGGTTTAGTGTAAAATAAGGTCAAAATTATCCTTTTATTTTGCTTACATATCTTACTCTATAGATGTGATGAAGGCAACGTGACTCTTAGTTCACTGCTGACACCTTGTGGTAGAGTTTGAACCTAGTCCAGTCTTGCCAAAACAGTGCCCAATACCTTGATTGATATTAGAGATTATTGTCTCATATATAGCATACGCAGATATTACAACATTGACACTCACTGATGATTGGGCACTGATTTGGACTCGTTTATGCTAGTTACCACTAAACCTGCTTAATTTTGTTTTACACTTTTTGATTGGAAAACGGTACCACCCTCCAAGGCTGATATATACAAGACTGCTTATTCACTCGCATAATTTGCTGGTAGTATTTACATTGATAAATAGTTAAGGATATAAGGTCAATATGTAACCAGCTATATCTAGTAAGGGGAAGCAAAAACTGATCATACTATGACTAAGTAAATATTGATTGTCTCTGCCACTGATTCCCATTCGGTGATAATTAGGATAAGTGCATTTCTAAGACGATAGAACTACCACATCCACGACCGGAATTGCTCAAAATTGTTAATTTGTATTACACTTCGTTCAACACGGTCTCTGGTTAATGGACAGATTCCTGTCCCCATCACGCCCACGCCCATCTTTACCGTTAGAGGAAAGCAGAATGGGCCGCAACAAAAGTACTAAACAAACACCCCCAACTCCCCACTCTTCACAACCAACTGAAGAACCGAACCCCCCACTAGTTGACCCTCCCTCAGATAGTCAAACAGGCTCTTCATCCACAGCCCAGGAAATCCTGGCAGTCTTAATGCCCCATATTGACAGAAAATTGGATGAATTTAAAACTTCCTTCCAGGCCACGGTCAGGGAGGTTGCAGCCCACACCACCCGCATTTCTGATCTTGAGCAGAGAGTGAGTGATGTGGAAGATTCAGTCCACAACATACATACCTCCTCAGAGACCACAAACTCCATATTGCAGGAACTTCAGGACAAAATTGAAGACTTGGAGAACAGGAATCGGAGGAATAACCTCCGGTTCATAGGTATCCCAGAACAGGTTAAGCCTAATATGTTGTCAGACTATCTTACCTCCAAATTGTTGCTGGTCCTAGATCTATCAGATGATGTTGAATTCCCTCAGATAGAACGAGTACATAGAATAGGGCCAGAAAAAACAGACCCTAATACACGTCCTAGACCGGTAATAGCACGGTATCTTGATTTTAGAACAAAAGAATCAATATTACGTGCTTACAAGAAACAGGAGCAATTGACGATTGATGGTAATCACATTCTAATCTTCCAGGATTTTTCTGTGGCGGTAGCCCAGAAACGCAAAGCTTTTTCTGCAGTGTGCAAGTTCTTGGTAGATTCTCACAAGAGATTTGCATTATTATACCCAGCTAGACTGAGGGTGACAGATGGTGGGAGAACCCTACTATTTGATGATCCAGACGCTGCAAAGGCACACCTTATGCCGTCAATGAGATCTCCTAGTTCACCAGTGGTAACTTAGGTATTTTTACTACTTTATTGTCATTTATCTATTGTCTTCCTTGATGCTAGATTGTAAAAATGTTAAAACTACCATGGTTAGGTATATTGTTACTGTTATCTTTTCCTATATGCTTGGTCGGCCCTGATGACCCAATCAGGACCCACCATCGATGTTTGGTTTGGAAAATATGGAAAATGTTATCAAGGTGTTATTTACCAATAAGAAAACAGGATTTCACAAATATTGCTGTACTTGAAATAAGAATGTTTGTGACATGCATAGCACATACGAGATTAAGAGTGTTCTTTGAAACTCAGTGGCCCCCCACTGGCTGGGATGGAGGGTCACCCCACATGTGTTCCCTCTTTTTTATAGGCATCGCCAGGGTGGGGATAGGATGACGCCAAGTAATTCATCACATTTACCATATGTGCCCCCTGCGCATTCCATTACAACACTATCTTGGAATGTATGTGGGCTAAACTCCCCAATAAAGAGAAGGAGGGTAATTAATCACCTGAAACACTACAACCCAGATATTGTTTTATTGCAGGAGACCCACTGGAAGTCTGGGGAGGACTCAACATTACGCGCACCATGGATAGCGGAGTGCTATTCAGCACCTTATGTCACCAAATCAAGGGGAGTAGCCATACTCCTCTCCAAAAACCTGACCTATTCAGTCACAGACTCGATTTTAGACCCAGAGGGCAGATTCCTCTTACTAGATATCCAAATAGGGGACTCAGCATTCACTGTCTTAAATATATACGCCCCCAATAATCAGACTTCAGACTTTTTAGACCAAATTTCCCAATTACTGGCACAAAGAGCACACTCCTCATTGATTATAGGGGGAGATTTTAACACGGTTAAGGACCCGACGCTAGACAGGCTTCCCCCCCCACGGACTACCTCCACTAATATATGGACAACATTTAATAATCTCTTAACTCGGACACATACAACTGATGCATGGAGACTATTTCACCCGACTGACCAATCGTACACCTTCCAATCAGGAGTCCACCGCTCCTTCTCCCGGATCGATTACATCCTAGTCTCAGACCACTTAATTTCCTCTGTTACTTCTGCTGACATAGGGGACATTCTGGTCTCCGACCACGCTCCCATAACTTTGTCACTCAACATATCTACTACAAATCCACAACACAGGTCCTGGAGATTCCCTGCCTACTTATACCATTCTGAAAATTTTCGTCAATACTTGAAACACCATTGGATGGACTACGTAGATAATAACATAGAACACTGGGACACCCCTGTATTATTCTGGGAAACAGCCAAAACAGTAATGAGGGGACATATAATTGCGTATGTAGCTAAACGAAACAAAACATCTAAGGCACAATACAACTCGCTTCACAATAACATGAAATCCTGCCTCAACTCATTTCTTTCCAATCCCACTGACGAGAATCACATAGCCTATCAACAGGCAAAGAGTCTTCTAGACGACTTTTTGCTCAAAGAGGCTCAGAAACATCTTGATTATACAAAAAATAAATATTATAGATGGGGTAATCGTACAGGGCGCTTGCTTGCAAACCTGGCCAAGCCTTTCCAGCGCAGGAGCCATGTCACACACATAAAGCAATTTGATAATTCTCCTCTCTTAACAAAAACATGTGATATAGTTGATGCCTTCCAAACCTTCTACACCACATTATACTCAGCCGAACCCCCGGAACACGCACGAATAGATCAGTTATTCCATGAGACCACTCTACCATCCCTCTCTCAATCACAAATAGAAATGTTAGACAAAGACATCACGGCAGAAGAGATATCTCAAGCCATTACATCCCTGCACTCTAACAAATCCCCTGGGCCGGACGGGTTTTCCGGGGAATACTATAAAATGCTCCAGCCAGACATCACCCCGATATTACTTGAACTTTTCCAGTCTATACACAAATCTCAGCCCTTATATCCCTCCTTTAACGAAGCCTACACGACCCTCATACCTAAGCCGGGTCGTGACCCCACAAAATTAGATTCATATCGCCCCATTACCCTTTTGAATGTAGATTTAAAACTCTTATCAAAAATTATGGCGACCAGAATACAATCATTCTTCACAGACATAATCTCACCTACGCAAATGGGGTTCGTAGCGGGAAGACAGTCGGTCAAGGGCATACGAACGGCTATTGCCTCGGTAATTGCCTCTAACCACAACCCGAATGCCCCACACATGCTTTTAAGCCTTGATGCCCATGAGGCGTTCGACACTGTGTCATGGCCCTTTTTATTCAAAACACTATCAACTTATTCCTTTGGCCCACACTTTATAAACTTAGTGAAATTCCTCTATACCATCCCGAAGACTTCATTATTAATAAACGGCACCAAGAGCGCACCAATCCAAATGCACAGAGGGACGAGACAGGGCTGTCCCCTCTCCCCGATCCTATTTAATCTATCTCTGGACCCAATACTCCGACTAATAGAATCCTGGCCTATCTTACAAGGGATAAGAGTAGGGAACGTAGAAATTAAATCTACTGCATTTGCAGATGATGTTCTTATTTACATTGCAAACCCCAAATCTTCACTACGACCCCTTTTAGATCTTCTCAGTAGAGCAGGAAAATTGTCTGGGTTTCAAATCAACTGGGAAAAATCCGAAATCTTATATTTGAAAAAAGGATTTACTCGTCCGAAATGGGCCTCGCGGCTTCCCATGAAATGGGCTAAGGGATGTCTAACCTACTTGGGCATAACCCTCCCTAAAAATATTCAAAACCTATATGCCTCTAATATTAGTAAGACCATTAGAAACCTCACTAGTGATCTTAATAGAATGAATCATCTCCAACTATCCTACTTGGGAAGAGCTAACCTCCTGCGCATGATTTACTTCCCAAAACTCTTATATCAGCTCCAGGTCCTGCCCCTTCTACTCACTAACTCAGATGTTCTTACAATTACAAAACTGTTTCGGACCTTCATTTGGGGGGGTGGAAGAGCTAGAATTGGAATGATCAAACTGATGCAACCCAGATGGAATGGTGGCATAAATTTCCCTGACATCAAAATATATAATCAAGCAGCGGTATTTAGATATCTTAAGGACTGGCTGCTCACAAATAATACATATGCAAACACCAATTTAGAACAAAGCTTCCTACCACGTATCTCCCTGACAAATTTCCTACATTTGGAGGACAAAGACATCCCACAGGAGGTACATTTAAATCCCTTATTAATGTCAGTGCGGAAACTATGGTTGACTTTGAGACATACTTACCATCTGAACCCAAATCACTCCATACACTTGACGTTTTTACGAAACCCACAATTCCAGGATGGAAATGCCCCGCCTATATTTACAAACTGGAGAAACGCAGGCTTGTACAGAGTGGGTCAGTTGATAGACCCTCAAACCCACAAACCACTCACATTCCGGGATGCCTCTAAAGATTACCCTATAATAACCACTCTGAATCTAAACTTCATACAAGCACAGTCATATGCTGACAAACTATCTAAACTCATCCCGGAGAGTGACTGGAATAATGACCTTGATAATGTTCTCCTGGCCCCCTTCTTGTCCAAGAAAGCGATCTCTACCTACTATAAATTTCTCCACAAACTGATAGATTACACCTCACAACGCACTGGCCTAAATCAATGGACAGAACATTTCCCTGCACTTACCGTTGACACATTGCTGAAAACTTTACAGACATCAATCTCGATATTTCCGATGGCCAAATTCTCGGAGATGTACTTAAACATCTTTCATAGATCATATATTTCCCCTTCACGGGGATACCAGATGCAGATCCTAGACTCTCCAAAATGTGTTAGATGTGCGGATCCCAACGCGGACCTATTTCACTGTTTCTGGGCATGCCCAATAATTAAAAAATTCTGGACAGAGGTCCGTGACTATGCCACTGAACACCTGGTAAACTATACTCCGCTTACCCCAGAATGGGCCATCTTCGGTATCCTACCCGAGGAAACTAGAGCGCCTAGATCCATTAAAAAGCTACTACTTGCTATTTCCTCGGCGGCCCGCAAAGCCATCCTCCAGATGTGGATCCAAACCTCATCTCCAACCCTGGCGATGTTTAAGGACAAATTATTTTTCATATTCCATATGGACTGGTTGGAGGCTTCCCTCCAAAAAGAGTCTCGAACAAAAAAGTTTTTTGCAACATGGAATAGCTACATGGAAACGCTGCCCATGTCCACTAAACAAACACTTTACCAGTGTTTTAAAAATACTCGTTGGTATGAGGAGCAATTGTTGGTAAATGATCCCCCGCTGGCACTAGAATAGGATGATATCCTTTCTCTCCCTTCTCTTATCATATGGGAAGAAATGGGATAATTACTGAAACGTCAATGAACCTATGTATTTAATATGCCTAGATTGTACTAAACGAAATGTGATGCATGTACTCAAGTGAATGTTCAAATGCACAGCAATATTGTATGTTTTGAAATGATGCCTTGATATAATAAACAGTTGTTTAAAAAAAAAAAAAAAAAAATTATATATAGTGTTGGGTATATATAAATATTTATATATACAGTGCTATTTTCAGCAGGAACCAGCAGGAACTCAGTTCCTGAACCTCTAATTAAATATGACGTAATCAGGATCTGGGTCCCCCTGAACCTGTTCTGGGCCAAAAAGTACTTTCCAGAAGATAAGTTTTATTTGAAAATAACCTGTGAGTGTCTTAGTTTCTAAATACAATATATACCTTTCTCTCCCTACCCCTCTCTCTCTCTATCTCTCTCTATTTTTATTTAATCCTTTATTTTCACAGAAAGAAAAAAGTACCGACACTATCCTTTAGGCGCTATCTGGGAGGGGTTCTCTTTCCAATTTTTGGACGGCAATACCCAAAAAGTAAAAGACAAAACACCACAATAGTGTAACACAATTTTGATGGATGAATATGGACAAAATTCAGTAGATGTTAGTTTTTGATAGGTGGACTCGTACCCTTCGCGCTGGTCTACTGTTTTAAGGTAGACATAAGTCGCTCCCTCACAAGCGACTTATGTCTACCTTAAAACAGTAGACCAGCGCGAAGGGTACGAGTCCACCTATCAAAAACTAACATCTACTGAATTTTGTCCATATTCATCCATCAAAATTGTGTTACACTATTGTGGTGTTTTGTCTTTTACTTTTTGGGTATTGCCGTCCAAAAATTGGAAAGAGAACCCCTCCCAGATAGCGCCTAAAGGATAGTGTCGGTACTTTTTTCTTTCTGTGTCTATATGTGGTATGTTAGGTGATTCATACTATCCGGTAAAACCTAAGGCAGCTTGTAAGCGCATAGATTAGTCCAGAAAACACCTTTGTTTGCTAATCCTTTATTTTATCCAGACATGGAGTTCCTGGGCCTATTTTTCCAAAAAATAGTACTGTATATATATATATATATATATATATATATATATATATATATATATATATACGGTATTATTAAGAATGTTAGATTTGGGCAAGTTATTTTTTTTCTGTGCTGGGTAAATACTGGCTGCTTTATTGTCGTACTGAAATTTAGAGCAATCACCACCATCCAACTCTCTCTGCGCAGGCTACATATGCCCCCTATGCAGTGCAACATGGTTTTGCCCATTAGAGAAAGATTTTGCTTTTGATATCCTTACTGAATAACACCCTATTTCAGCTATACCATAGTATACAGAATGTCTGTAGATAGTATGAATTCTAAATTGGCTAACATTTTGTTATACACAACATACTAAAATAGCAAGAGATTTGGGCAATCTTTGAGCTATCAAAACCACAATAATTCTGGTTATGTGGGAGCGTCGTCCATACTGGCCTCCCTACGTAGATACTTTGAAAAGACATCACTAACGCAAAAGAGGAATCCTATAAAAAATTTGACTTTTTCAAATTTAACAAGTACAAAATTGTTACTAAGCTACATACATTTTAATTTCATGTGCCTGCTGTAAGGACATTAAAATGTTCTTGCTGTCATTTTTAAGTTGTAGTTAAAAAACAACTGAACCAAAACCACCTAACTCATGCTTCCGTCAATGTGTAAACCCTTAAACGTGAAAACAAAGCTGTCATATCTAAGTCATGTGTGGAAAAGGTAAACATGAGGTGAGTTTGCTACATAAAAGGAGAGACCTGTCTCCTTTATTCTATAGCATGTAATCATATGCATAGACATAGTAGGAAATATTTTATATTTCCGCTTATCACAGCAACAGAATGTTTTAACGATAAAAGTTTGACCAGAGAGCTGAGTGTTGATACCAGCTGGCAGCCATAATAAGCAAGCTTCACAGACCAGTGCAGGTAGTTCTGTGATGTATTTTGACATTGTATGTAGTGACATCCAATCAATACATTGTAGCTGCTTAAGCAATTTGAGCAATTTGAGGCCAGTTGTTTGTATTACCAGTGGAGACTATATATTCTTACCCGAAAAGGTTTAATTAAGTCATATCTCTCCATAAACTTAGACTTCCAGACAACAGGGAAAGCTTATATTTCACAGCTTTCTCACCAGTAAATATCTCCCACGTTAATTCTGTTACAAGTGGGAACTCAATGTGTGTTTAATGTTGTTTTGTCACTTAGGTCTGCCTAAATAGACCTATTTTACTAATAATAAAATACAGTTTTAACAAAGTTATAATACTGTACGTACTAGAAGGATGTGACCCACCCGGGAGATTTCTTCATATCCTATGTTGGATATTTTTGTTTGAATCGACTTACCTTACTCCCAGGGAGCACCTCCTCAACCATACACCGAATTATTCAATTATTGTGTTGTATGGAGCATGCCTTCACCATCCACGACAAAAATTAATCCTGTGCCCCAGGCCTACTTCACCATTCCCCTTTTTTCCCCCAATTATTAACAGTTCTGTGATGTGTAATACTAAATAACAGAGCATATTGGTTGCCGACTACAGTCTCTGCGTACTAAGCCCATATTAAGCTTCTGGCTATAATACACACAACAAGTTTTCACCTTGCCCCTAATGTTTGTCCTTTCCAGTCTGTGGTGTTCTAGTAATGTTTATACGTATACTATATACTTACCCTGTTGGTAGAAGTTTTATATTCTACTCATGCTCTGTTAATCTATTAAGCTGTAATACACTTTGTGGCGCCTTATATAAGTTATTAATAATAGCAATTGGAGATACAGTATATGCACTGCTATTCTTCTTGCTATAAACATCAGGTTTCTCCGTGGGTAAGCTATCACTGGTGGAAACCTACAAACACTATCACTGTGTATATCCCACAATAGCTATCCAGGCCAGGGGGTACTTTTTTCAATAGGGAGGATTCAGAACTTTCTGCCAGTCATAAACAAATCCCTTTAATTAAAGTTGATTGCAATACTCACGACAAAAATTGTAATTATTCGACTTTTATTTTTAGTTACACAGCAATGCAATACTAAAATAAGAAGCCTACGGGGCTGATATAATTACCAAAGTTAAATCCTCATATATGTGCTCAGTGCCCTATGTAGTGCAAATTTGGGTGCAAACTTGGATGATGTAGCTGGCAAAGTAACACACTGGCGACGATACATCTTAACCATTTGCAGTTAATAGGATTGACCCCCAAGTATTGAGAAGCTGTTCTTTTTGCTTTATATATATATATATATATATATATATATATATATATATATATATATATATATATATATATATATATATATATAGTGTGTGGGGGACTGAGTTCTACTACCTCTAATGATAGGTGGAAATCTGTTCCTTATCCACCAGGCCCTGCACAGTTATTCCAACAGAAAAGCCTGCCCCACCTCAATAGATTTTGATGGCGGCACTAGTGTCACTGATAAGTTGCAGCTACCTCCCTTTCCTCAGGCCCTGGCGGCTCCATGGTTCTTCTATACCTGCAACCTGCAACTCCTGGAACTCGCGCGCACTGTGTCCGTAGCATTAGTCCTGTAGTCAGGTCCCAGAGGCTTTTTCTCCAGCATGTGATATGTTATGTCATGCCATCACTGCTGTAACACCTGAGCCTTGAACTTGGTCTGGGGCTGGAACGTAGTGTAAGCTGGAATTTTTTACAAGTTATTATGCTCACGAGTGGGAGGACTTCAGGGAGTGAGGTAGAGTCCAAGGCCCGAAAAATGGGTGTACAGTAGAGGAAAGTATAGGTTTATTGGAGAATAATGCAGTCTGTGAATCGGCTAGGTCCCAATGATGATTGTGACCTGCACGGATCCGGAGGGATACTTGGAATCACTGGAACTGAAGAATGACTGAGGCCGGACTGGATCCGGAGGATATATTTGGAAATTGGCTGGAACCGAATAGTGACTGAGGCCATACTGGATCTGGAGGATATACTTGGAGTCTGCTGGAACCAAAGACTAGCATACAGTATACAGGAAGCGGTAGGAACAGATGGAGAATGGTTATCTGGATTGTCCGATGTTGAACATTGATGATGAAGTTGTAGCAGACAATAACACACTGCAGGTAAGTTGTTGTTGCTGAAATCAGATTCCACTAGCTCAGGCACAACGGGAAGTACACCAATGATGACAGTTACCGATGTTGGTACACCAACGGTGGCTGATATCAATGATGACTCTCTGAAGGGTGTCTGATAGAATGGGATGGTACTATAGAGACGAGCAGGAATGCAGATTAAGCAGTGAGTGGTGGTAGCAATGATGATTAATGGTATTGATGGTGATCGATGGTAACTGGATGGTCAGTGGAAACCGGGAAGGGTAATAGTAGATGCACTAGGAATTGGCTGGAACCAAAATAAGGATTACCAGTGTTTGACACTGGAGGGTCAATAGACAAGTGTACAAAACAATGATGAGAACACAACGTACGTACAAATCAGTGGCTGAAGTTCTAGTGCGAATGAGGTAATCCCCTTTACCTCCAATAACGTATAATAGAAAAAGAAGTATGGCTCTCACTGTACAGTAGTGGGGTGTTTCTGTGAGTTACAGACAATAAAGTGCAATAGTGCAAAATATAAAATACGTCCATGTTTAGAAAGATTCTGCCATCAACGTTCAGTATACAGGGAAATCACAATTTCTCACTAAACTGACTTTTTCTCCAATATAATATGTGATAAGGAGACAAAAGCGGGAATGCAATACTGTATGGGATGCAGTGTAAATCCCGGCGGTCAGGATCCCGGTGTTCAAAATCCCGGCGCCGGAATCCCGACACTTTCTCCCTCCGGGGGTGTCCACGACACCCCCGGAGGGAGAATAAATTAGTGTGCCGAGCATAGCGAGGCACCGGGCCCGCTGCGTGGCGAGTGCAGCGAGCCCGCAAGGGGGGGCGATCCACGTCCCCCCCTTGTCGGGATTTCGGCGGTCGGGATTGCGGCATCGGGATTTTGAACGCCGGGATCCCGACAGCCGGGATTTAATACTGAATCCTACTGTATAGTGTTTAACAGTTTAATGATATGTAAAATTACATTTCACAATAAAAACACAAGTAAAAGAAGGGGAATCCTCTCCACATCTAATCCAGAGTGAACAGAAGGGAGACAAATTACCAACTCAGATGGAGAGCCAGGGCATATAGCATCTAGAAGCCGGTAAGAGCTGCCGTGACAGGCAGGGCAGTGGCTTTCCATGTTAACTGCTCTCTGCAGTCAAGATCGGCAGCCCCGCCCCCAATCCTTTCACTTACCCCCCCCCCCCCCCCGACTCCTGCTGAACACAGCAGGTGTCGAAGCACAGGTTTCTTCAATGTAGGATGCCGGCGGCCAATTAAAATGCAGCATCGGCTGGTGAGCCAATCAGAGCTTGTACCGGCAGTTGCTCCGTTTGGCTAATGGTACACGAGCCTTGATTGGCTCAAAAGCCAGTTCAGCATTTTAATTGGTTGCTGGCATCCTGCATTGAAGAAGGCAGTGCTTCATTCAGTGCCCCGAACACAGTGCAGGCAGCACAGTGGAGGCAGTCGGGCGGGGGGGGGGGTATTGTGGTGGGCAAAATGAACTGTCCAGCCTGGGACAGCTGTACATACAGAACCCCCCCCCCCCCCCCTGTTGGCGACCCTGAGTGAAGTTCCTATAGGTACTTTCTATAAGCCCATCTACAATTGCAATGGTTAGCAATAAGTGTCACAGACTTTAGAGATCAGGAGTGTTTTTGGATCAAGAACTCTATGAAGATTAGTGTCTAAGCATGGAACAGTTTTACTTCTTAAAGTAGCTTCTGTCTGCAAGCTTATTAGTCACGCTTTATTACTTATAAAACACCTGCTGATAAATGCAAGGGTAGCTGAGCCACAAGGAAGAAAATCACAAGGTGTTCCTAGTTTTACTATAGCAAATAGAAGGTTTATTTTTGATAGTGTTCACTGTTTGGCCATATTTATTATTACTGTGCATCATGCCATGTATGACACCACCTGCTTTCTCTTAAGAGAATTAAATCATTGTATGCCTGTGGTATTTAGACTGAACCTTAAAAGACCCAAGCCACGTTTTTCTTTCTGTTTGAGGCTGCAGGACTTAAAGGGCTATTGTTAAATATTTTTTCATCAACAATGTTATTTCTCATAAAAGCAAATATAACCTGGATGGCCTGAAAAATCTCTTATTTTTATATACACAAAGGAAAGCTAATGAAAAATGTGCACACTGTTTAGTTTCAGTCTACTAGGTAAAATATTGACGTCACAGCATACGGTGGCCTGGATACTTTATACCTCCCAATTGTCCCAATTTTCATAGGACAGTCCCTCTTTTGGGCACTGTTCTGCTATCCCAGCTGTGGGTAGCAGTGTCTTGCAGCATGAGAGTACTGTATTTGAAGTGAAAAGTGGGGTTAAGCTGCAGCATGGGTGGATTAGGGTAGGAATTAGGGTAAAAATACTCACCGGCATACATTATGTTTGCATTTTGACCATCAGGATCCTGCTGTCGGTCTCCTGAATGTCAGCATCCCAACTGCTGCTATTTTAATACCCAACCTGTTGTCCATAAGGTTGGGTATTAAATTATCTGTTTTCTCTGAGATCATTGCATTTGGCATAGTGAGTACAAATTGTCTGATTTGAAAATATATGTCTATGGGCAGGATGCACTAAGCATCAGTGCAGTACATTCTGCCAAAACGCATAGATACTAATTGCTTATGTGACTAACGCAAAGGGCAGCTCTTCTGAAGAGAGACGTGTTCCTTTGCAATATCAGGACTACCTGGTTTCTACCCTAGGAGTTCCTCTGTGCATGAGTGACTCAGCAGCCGCTGGAGTTGCTGGGAGGGATCCAATAGGATCTGTCTAAGGGGAAATTGTGGAAAGAAGCCGACAGGCTTCTGTAAGGTAATACCAGCAAAAGCTTTTTGCTGGTGTTACCCACTGCATCCAAACCCTTGAATGCATTCCAGTGCTTAGTATATACAACAAAGTGTCCTAAGGGTTATGGCCACAGATTTGATTTAGTACATCACGCACTATGGGGGAAATTTACTAAGATGGGAGTTCTATTTGACATGGAATGTTGCTAAGGGCAACCAATCAGAATCTACTGTTATTTTTATTCATTTAGCATCTTCTAGAAAATAGATAGTATCTGATTGGTTGCCAACAGCAACATCCCATGTAAAATAGAACTCCCATCTTAGTAAATTTCCCCCAATGTGTCTATAAGTAAATTAAACTGGTCATATCATGGAAAGAAAAACATTGCCAAACAGGCCAAACACATCCTTCATTGTCATTAACCTCTTGTGCCAGATGCACTATGCTTCAAAATTGATTAAAAAAAAGCCAGCCAATCAGCTCCTGCCTGCCATGTCACAGACTGTGTTTGAAAAATATGTCAGGAGCTGATTGGCTGGCCATTTCTCACTCCCATTTTATCACTTTTGAAGCTTAGTGCATCTGGCCCCTGTTCCATAAATTGAATTATTTTAAAAAAAATATTGTGCAAACTGTATTGTGATAGCAGTTTCCATTGACATCCTAATGCCCATATAAATGTAATAAAATACTGTGAACATTTTCCGGCAGTTGCTACAGTATCAAAATATGGAATTAGAAGGAACCTCAATGTTTTAGTGTACAAGCTACAATACTTATATAATAAAAACCACATTACCAAACCATATATATGTTATGTGAGTTAATTAGGGCCTCATTTGTCTGCTTTACCAGTGTCATCACTGGAATACACTGGAAACATGCACCCTTATCTATCTACCGTATTACTATTACAATCAATGCAAAATAATAATATACCCATGCTACCGCTTTGGCTTGTGCTGATTGAGATACAGATACAAATGTATAACTGTGGTTTTGATATTAGTAATCACTTTGTGCATTGCAATAAATTACAGATAAATCACTCTCAGGTCATGATATGTCTATAGATACTGTATCTTATATAAATACGCACACACTCATACAAACACATACACTCCCAGCATGAGCATTCACTATGGACTTAATGATGCAACTTCACATCAGGTGCATGTGCTATTGGCCAAAAAACTGAATTAACCTGATGCACTACAGTATGTCTGACATATAAAATTACTTGGAATTTCAGCTTAAGGATCAAAAGCTGCAAGCTGGTGTGTATGGCATCTGGCCACTTTTTTTTTTTTTAAAGCTCTGCAATCCTGTTCACTTGGAGGGTTCTCGGATGAGGGGAGACAATTTTATTTTGTGGTCTTACTATCAGGGTCCAGCCACAACCCAGTTCTTGCATAAACTCTGTTAAACAACTGGTTCCAGGCACTCCATGCCATATTTTTCTGGCTTGTCACATCTTCATCATCCGGAACACACAGTGACTGGATTAGACTATCTGCTAGTTGTCAGGACCAGCAGCTTGCAATCTAAGGAGCAATCTGGACTTCTTGTGGGCTCTGCTTTTACAGAAGAATATACTTTTGGGGTTATTCATGTTGGCTCTCTGAGCACTGAAACGCTGATCCACCGAATGTACCCCCCCCCCGCCACAGAATCCCCTTGGTACAATGCAAGGGTATGTGTGTGCTAACACATCCTCTTGCATGCATCTGCTGTAGGAGAAATCATTCGAAAGTCGCCGACCAACGAAAGCTTTCTCCTGCCTTCAGAAATAAAACTCGGTCTCAACTACTGTACCTTCTATTTACTTTGGTGTCCGTCAAATAGGGGACAGGTGATGACGTCCTGTGTCAGGCGCCCAACCCCAACAGGCATCAACCTGCCTGAGTTCCCATGGGAATGCCCAGCAGTTTCACAGAGACGCCCATAAAATGCTGGGCATTCCCATGGGATGGTCCCCTTTATTCCCCCGACCCTGCCTCCCCACAACGAATGGCCCAGCGAGTGTGTAACTCGCCAAATGGTTTGCACATGCACAAATACCTGCATGGGCAGAACCTCCACCATCAGAATGGGGCCGAATTCGGCCCTGTCTGAGTCTAAATGAATGAGACCAGAGTGGCAGTTGTCAATCGTCCCTTCTGTTAATATTTCCCAGCCTGCGATGCCTACTGCATACCCTCCAACATGGCCCATTCCATTAGGTACAAAATGCTCTGTTTCTGGACTTCCTTACCAGTGGCAGTTGCAGATGTGAGCCTGCAGCACAGTCCAATATTCAAAAAGGAGAGCCACACCTACTGCCACCCCAAACATCACTGTCTTGGACTCACTGGCAGTTGATGTGACCCCCCTCTTTGAATTTTGGACTGTGCTGGAGTCCAACCTCTGTAACTGCCACTGGCAGGGAAGTCCAGGAACAGAGCATTTTGTACCTAATGGAATGTTGGATGGTATGCTATTGATCTGATTAAGAAGTACAGCGCTTTCGATCTCATCTGCTGTGGCCTGGTACCTTGTCATTCCAGCATATTTTGCTTTCCTTTTACTAAGGAAGTACACACTATTAGATATAGCTGCAGATCAATTTATATGTATATAATTTATATCTGCCCGCACAATTTAGGTATTTTTTCCACTGGACCTGGCAACGCCCCCTTACAGTAGCCACACCTCTCACCATAGCCACGCTCCCTTCATTTTACCAAGGCCCTGCCAAACTAATGTCACCCCTGTATGTAAGTGAAGGGGAAGCCTCACTCCATAGCCCCTTACTGTCAGTTAATGCAGGCCAGCACACTGCCTCCAATTCAGCAGACACATTAACTTATGCTGATGTTGTCAGGGCGATACAAGATACCATTAACCCTATATTAGACTCCCATGCTGCTTGACTGGCGTAAGCAGCATAAGCAGCGCAGGACATTAATTCACAGATTAAACAGATAACGAAAAACGAGCACTCCAATGAACAAGGTTTGGGAGAGGTTTTTCATGATGTAGCTGAACTAAATTCACACACAGCTACCTTACAGAAATCGCTATATCAACTGGGCAATAAAAATGATGACCTCGAAAATAGCTAGATCCGTAATAACCTACAGTTTATTAGATTACCAGAATTCCTTCAAGGGCCAGCCATTAATTGTTTATTGCAAACAACAGTTCCTGAAATGAAGAGATTTGCACAAGGATGATCATAGAATGGGTACACAGATTAGGTCAACAGGGAAACTCTCCTGATGGCAGGGGGCTGTGATATTTAAATGCCTGTATTTTTACATAAAAAGGTCAGTCTTGAGATAAAAACCTTGGACTAGCAACAAGATTATCATATTTCAAGCATATTCCTCAGAAGTAATGAAAGCCAGAAAGGAATATTCTGCCTTCTGCACCCACCTAGTTAAAAATAGAAGAAAGATTTCAATTATTTTCCTGCCCACCTACGCATCTTATCAAGCAATTCATACAGTGGCGGAATTTGCCACCGGGCTCTTGGCCTGCAGGGGGCACTGACTCCATTGTCCTTCACTGTGTGTCCTTGCTGCTGTAAATGAGCCCCACAGCACCAATTAGCATCACCAGTACTCCTGCTCGGTGACCGACACAGACTGAGGAGCCAGTTTGTCGCTGTGGAATAGACAGCAGTGCTACATTCTTCCTTTGAGGACCTGATTACAGTGTCCCTGCCCTATGTTCCCCCCTTCTAAGGAGGGTTGTTTGTCCCTGCCCTATGTCCCCCGTCCCCCCCCCCCTTGTAAGGGGATTGTGTGTCCCTGCCTTATATCCCCCCACTTCTAAGGGGATTGTGTGTCCCGGCTCTATGTCCCCCACTTCTAAAGGGATTGTGTGTCCCTGTCCTATGTTCCCCCATCCTAAGGGGATTGTGTGTCCCTGCCCTATGGGGGAGGGGGCACCAGCACTCATCTTACCTCCAGGCGCCTGGGACAAACTTACTCCACCAAATTCATATAAAAACTTTTTTACTGTGGCCAAAGCAGATACATTCCTACTGAAAGAAGCTCAAGAGTAATCTACACCTTCTGAACACAATATAATCCCGTAACACGTAAAGGTGTGTACACACGGGATTCTGACTTATGGCCAAATTTGACTGTGTGATTTTGACTATGTGCTATTTGGTCTATGGCCAAATACACTGTACACATAGACATAATCATAATCAAAATTGTCTTGCCTGCACATTGTTAACCATGCATGCGATACTGACATCCCAGGGCTGCGCATCGATGTCGCATGCAGGGTTAACACTGTGCAATTTTGGCTAACTTACTATACGATTTTGACTAGTCAAAATCTTAAGATAAAATTGCATGGTGTGTACACAGTTTAACATGCACTTTGTACACCTTTCTTCAATCTTGCATTCATACTCTAAATAATGCCAACTTCAGTAAAATTGTTTATTTAAACCAATTAATCAATATACTTTATAGGATTGTTCGCTATTCTATCTGAATTAGGTTATTGATTGACATATGTCCCCGACGGATTCAGTATTGAATCCCGGCGGTCGGGATCCCGGCGTTCAGAATCCCGACGCCGGAATCCCGACAGCCGAAATGCCGACAAGGGGGGGACGTGGATCGCCCCCCCTTGCGGGCTCGCTACGCTCGGCACGCTATTTTATTCTCCCTCCAGGGGTGTCGTGGACACCCCAGGAGGGAGAAAGTGTCGGCATTTCGGCGGTCAGGATTCTGAACGCCGGGATCCCGACCGCCGGGATCTTAACTGCATCCCGTCCCCGACACAGGGTTCTTACTTAGTTCAGAAACCTGACACTAATACTGATAAATACACTCTGTTGTATACGTATTGCTAAATCTTTAGTTAAGTAAAAATGTTCAGAATTTACCTATTACACATTTATGTTATTTCGTTGCCGAGCACATATGCATGCAGAGCCTTATTATTTGCCAAAAAGGTTTCGACACCTCTTGTTTTTTCCCTTTGTGTTGTGTCTAATCTTAACCATGTTATGTGAATATACAAGAGATGTTTGTTGCCATTTACATTGATACCAGTCATTTTATTTCTATTTGCCAAATGCCTTATCTTATAACTCTCTGTAATAAATCAAGCCTAACTTGAAAATATGTACTTTAAATGTACCTGTAGGTGGTTTCCCTCTCCTATCTTATCTTTGTCTATAAAAATTCATAGACAAATTTGAAGTATATAATGCACAGTATTTACAAGAAACCCACTTATCACCTCCTAAAATAAGTAAACTAAACACAATATTCCAACATCAATTCATTCAACTCAAATTGAACCAGAAAGACTATGGGCAGGATGTATCAACAGATATCGCCACTCCTTGCCACGCCCCCCCCCCCCCCCCCCCCGCCGCAATGCCAGTGCATATGTACTCATAGCCTCATTATTATATCCATATTTAGACAAACATATTATGCTAGCAAGTGATTTTAATACGACTTTCTTAGATAGAACCACACAGATAACAAAACTGCCACCTTAAAATGGTGTATCCCTTTCCGCAATGCTCAACTTCATCATGTAGATGTTTGGAGAACTAGTCACCCGGTACAATGAAAATACTTTTGTATCTCAGCAGCTCACAATACGAATCTGGAATAGAATACATATAAGGTGTGCCCAAATTAAAAGTAGACTTTTGCTGCAGCGACATTGTATCTAACCGCAGTGGGTTAATGTGTTTGCCAATAGATGGCATGGCATTTTTCCTAGTTGCGCATGTGAAGTGAACGTTTTTTCTTAATTCCTGGAATTTTTTTTTTTTGCAAGGTCAGCTGTTATCCAATTTCTTCATGCAACAGGCGAACATGCTTCAGAAATGTATCGCAGGATGAAGGTGGAGTATGGAGAGAAGTGTCTTGCACAGTGAACCATATTCCGGTGTTTGTGCACAGTGGGTGCCCAAGA
Organism: Crinia signifera; assembly: GCF_055691185.1. Lineage (NCBI taxonomy): Eukaryota > Metazoa > Chordata > Amphibia > Anura > Myobatrachidae > Crinia > Crinia signifera. The sequence goes on from NC_139217.1 coordinate 173,041,182, forward strand.
ATCTGTCAGAGAATCAGAAGTTGTCGAGAAAGGGTGTTTGCTTGACCCCTCTGTTTCGGTACACAGAGCAAGGAACAGATTTCATTGTCAAGGTTATTGAAAAAATGTATTAGAATTTCCCAAAATAACCAGAAACGTGTTTAGATGAACACTCAAATGAGGGGATTCATACCCAAACTCACAGGTAGGGGGTGTGGTAAAGGTGTATAAAGGTATCTTTTAGAGGTTCACCCGTGCAGATGATTCAAAGATGAACTACCAGTAGACAAGGTGTGTCCTGAAAAGTGCGTACCGTACTCACTGTATATACAGGAGCTTGACGTCTATAAAGGTTTCTTTTCGCTGACACCCAATAGTGTAAAATATCCAATTGTCAAGGTGCCTACCGTACTCACTGAGTGTGTAGGTGGGATAAACACATAGCGTTTTCTTTAAGTGAAGCCTGGTCCATCAAATTCTCCCCAGCCTCATCCCAGAGGTATATATACAAAGAGAGGAGGAGGAGGACCGGTCTCAGTAAAAGAATTTAATTATCGGTACAAATTCAATGTGGCCAATTGGCCAATAGCCACACACAAAAGTCCAATATACAAGATAAAAACAAAGGTAAAAAGTAACTCACTTCTCTGCCAACATGTTTCGGCGGTCGCAGCCGCCTTTTTCAAGGTCCTTTGACGAGAAATATACATTTCGTGGGACACACAAGTTCAGCGCCATCAAGACCTTCCTTTGTTTCCAAGTATCTGCTAGTGAGGATTACCCAGTGGTCCTCCATTTGGGTCTACGGCTGCAAGGACTGATAGCGCTTTGGGACTTTTCTACACTTTTCTTTTCATTGTCAAGGTTGTTGTATGTGATGAAACTTGGTGTCACCACTTCGGATGAGCATGGAGTTGCGGCATCCCAACTCTCCTCATCCAAAAAAGCAAACTCTAGCCAGATACCACAAAAGTTATGCTCAGTTTCTTTTTCCATGAGGAGGCCCTCTAATTATTGACTTACTGGAACGGGGTGAAACAGTTAACATTGAATGGTACTGCAATATGTTACTGAGGCTAAAAAAAGGCCAGCAAAAACAAGCGCAGGCCAGCAATTCAAAAAAAACCTACTGGGTGTAATAAAAATAGTTTTTATTAAAAAAAAATTATTTGATAATTTGTTAGCTAAAATGGAATCCAGGCATTCATTCCCAGTACTGAGATCTTCTGTGCTGTGAGGTCGTGTGTGATAACCTGTCTTGACAAAGGCCCTCTAGTGGCTGAAACGTCAACTGCAACTTGAAAAAGTAAGATGTGACTTATCGTTGAAAGTACCATTAAAATACATTTGATTTTACTGGTGAGTGCTCCTCCTGGACCGAATAAACTCTACACCTGTTCTATAATTGGAACATATATGATGTTACCTAAAGTTCAATATAAGTCCAGCAAACATATCCCTTATACAAGGGCAAGAAAAGTCACCAAAGTCCAATGTGAAGGACTGCAGCTCCCTTTAACCACACACAGCATCCAGGGTCAGGCTGAACAAATCTAGAAAAAACATGGTGCATGTAAACGAATTTTAATAAGGAGACCTGGCAGCACAATCTAGACATAGGAGACCTGGCAGCGCAATCCAGCGTTTATGGTTCCCCTGATCCCAGGGATCGTAGAGGCTACATCGGTGCAGTGTGCCCCGGGTATTTATGCTAAAATCGTGTGGTAGCCAGCCCACAGTGTAATTTTATATGGTAGGAGCACTTGCTTTTGCCGCTCAATCCTTGAAAGAGAATGTAGGCAAATGTGAAGAGGGCACTCGTGAGATTTTTAATCTGCTCGGCAGCAGAAATCAATGATGAAGAGAGACACAGTGGGTCAACATTTCAGGCGCAAGCCCTTTATCATGTGTTGATAAAGGGCTTGCGCCCGAAACGTTGAGCCACAACTACTTGTGTCTCTCTTCATTATTGATTTCTGCCACCGAGCAGATTAAAAATGTCACGAGCGCCCTCTTCACATTTGCATATTTTTTTATATATATATATATATATATATATATATATATATATATATATATATGAATTGAACCCCAATATTCCACTTTGTGCTTATAAAGTTATACAAATAAATGAATAAAGCAATTAGGAATTGGCTGCCCAACCACAATGTTCCCTGAGGGTTTGGGGAACAATAACCACAATATATTCCCCAATAGTGGTACGGTGCCTATATTTAAACACACTCAGTAAGAGTGATCCAATTTCAATGAAGCAAAGAAGAGTTCATCCGATATTAGTTTATTTGATCCTTCAATGAGTTGTCACAGATAAAATGGTAACATGGAAACGTCCCACCGCATTTCTTCTTCAGAAAGACTTCATCAGGGGAATAGTTTTACAATCTTTCAGCTGATCTAGAATTTCATATTTTCCTATTATCCTTAAGAAGGTCATGAAAATCCTTTTTTTCTTGTCCTAATTCAAAAATTCTCCTAAGGGATTTTTTTTTATACCAGAATTCTATGAGATAATGAATAGACCGTAGATGTTTTAGATATGCCTATCAGGCCAATCCCTATAGAACTAATACGGTTACCAGTGAATAAGTTGGATAGCAGTTCATCTGGGAGTAATAGCAGCAATTGGAGCCTCTTTAGAGGACCTCTTTCTCCTACAAGGATGGTCAGCATCTAACAGGCCCCAATTGCTGCTATTACTAAAATAAAAATCAGTGTTTCATGCTGGTGAAGAAATACGTGGCACACTAGCCCCTGACCCCCTGTGCCACCCCCTTAATACGGCCCTGGCTAGTGTGCCATGTATTTCTTCACCTGTATGAAACAGTGGGGCAGATGTATTAAGCTTTAACAAGAGATAAATCCAAGGGTGATAAGGAGAGATAAACGTCCAGCCAATCACCTGCTAACTGCCATGTTCCAGGCTGTGTTTGAAAAAAGTCAGTAAGGAGCGGATTGGATGGATGTTTATCTCTCCTTATCACCCTTGCATTTATCTCTTGTTAAAGCTTAATACATCTGCCCCACTGATTTTTATTTTATTTTCACACCAAATTTACTTTGAAAAGCAATTGTTTTTTTTTTTTTTTTTTTAAATGTCAGTTTGGTTTCACTTGCTATGAAATTACCCTTTTTCAAAAAAACACTGTGCTAAAAATCTGACCTGTTTAATTTGTTGAAGTTACTCAGACAAAGGACCTTATTCTGGTTGATTCACAAGGCACAAATTCACAGCCTTATGAGTCCACGAGATGCTGCCCTGTGAATTTCAATATGCATGCCCCTCCCTCACATGCCGCATTCATACACACAGGCTGCGAATGGATGTTTAACATTAACATCCATGTGCAGGCTGTGGGGGAACACCCACATTATTCGATGGTCACTGATGTGATATGGAAGACACACGCACATCTATGGTTACTCTAAGATAACCTTAGATGTGAGTGGGCATTCAGAAGGAAGTGGGTGGGCAGCTGATATTCGGTGATATCAGCTGCCCGCCCTCGGGGCCCCTGTCACCGGGCGATTAACATGGGAACACCCAATGTTTTCATGGGAACGCCCATGAAATGCTGGGTGTTCGCATGCGCGACTAACCACCCCCACCCCTTGGCTGTGTGCACCAAGTGAACAGTCTGTTCGCCGTGGTTGCACGCACCCAGCGGAAATGCCCATGAGCAGAAATGCAGTTGTGCATGCACAAAGCATCAGTCCCCCTCCGAATGTATGGTCCGCTTGGACCAGAATAACCCACAATGTATGGAATGTATGATACAGATGTAGCCACACTCATCGTGGCTACATCGCCACCACTAGTGTCTGTTTGGTGCTCCAGGTCGCACCCGCTTTGACACACATGCAATGTGGCGGGTGCATGGATTAAGCCCCGCATGTCGCACCCGCAAAGGCTGAATGAGGCTGGCTCCATCTGTAGTTAGAGCTGCAAATATAATATAGGAGTTAAAAAAGACCAAAGGGCCTGTGAGTATTGGTCAGAGATTTTAGCGATGTAACAGTTTAAAGTGAACTTATGGTGCCCTACACGCGTAGCGATGAGCAATCTGAGCGATGCTAGCCCTGTGCCGCTGAGCGATCTGTCAGCGCCAGTATTCATCTTATTTAGTCAGTTTAAATGTTTTAGCAGCTGAATATCTGCAACAATGGTATATTTGCAGTTTGCTGTTCAACTGCAGTTATTTCAAAAAAAATTTAATGGATAGAGCTTATTAAGACCGAATACAAAATCTGCAATGGAATTGCTCAACTTGCATATGATATCTTATAACAAAACATAATGGTCTAGCAGACAGCAGGGAAACATCAGGGATCACTGTAGTATAGAGTAGGACAAGGTTTTTGCAGTCAATATAGCCTTGGATCCTGAAACAGAGACACAACAAACTCTATGACAAGGTTTATCAGAATGTGGTACATGTGCTCCAAGGGATGCTACAGTTCTTCCATAATATGTTTACTCAAGAATATATATATACCTCCACATACTGTACATGTTATATACAGATACGTGATTTGCAGTCTCGCCAAACAGCCCCTCTTGGTGTACCATGTCCTGTTAGCAGTAGGCATCGTATTTTGCTGAAATGCACAGGGGCCAGCATGGGCACTCTGACCAATCTGTGGTTATGCAGTCCTACAGTATATGCAGATTGATGGTTGATCAGACACCTTTTTTATCATATACAGAAGATAGGAGAAGAAAAAAGGCACTTGTCTATTTAATGTTACTAAAATATAACTTTTAATGGTATTTTCAAATAATAAAATTGCAACTACACAAAAAACACTCTCCACATATAATAGTACAGGTTAACAATTGCTCAAAAACAAGGATATCATCATCACACTAACCGAAAATCTGATTGTAAACCAGCAGCCAACATTCAAGGTGTATGTCTCTTAAATTCTAGACATAGGATGGGTCGTTTATACAGTGTATTGTGTGTGTGTGTGTGTGTGTATATATATATATATATATATATATATATATAAAAGTCCCGGGGGGAGGGGGCGGCACTCCAAGCGTTGCTGCTGTGAACGTAAATGGCGAATGAACCGGTGCCCTCCACTGACAGTGTGTAACTGTCAATCTGCATGCGTCTCTGTGGTGTCGGTGGCACTCGGAAATGAAACACACACCAGGCTGGTGTGTATTTCATTTCCGAGTGCCACCGACACCACAGAGACGCATATATATATATATATATATATATATATATATATATATATGTATATATAAAACTGGTGAGGTCATATATTTAACCTATAAACAATCCATAGGAACAGGACTACACATCGCAACCGACCTGCTGTCACATACATTTAATTGGAAGCTTTTTATGCAATTGATCATCGAAATTGCATAAAAAGTGACCAAATTGCATCCAAATTGCCTAGTGTGCAGCCAGATTTAGAAACCATCAAAACTGGCCCTAACCAATTTGATTCCCTAAGGAAGATTTTGTCTGGTGCCCCCTAGCACCAAAGCTAGTTCTGCCTCTAAAGGTCCCCATACATTGGTCTAGACTTGTCCTAAGGACAAGTCGGACCTGATTGTCCCGGCAGCTCCCTGGGAGGAGTTACACGCGATTGGCAAGTTTTGCACGTGATAAATTTATCACATGCAACTCCCGGGGAGCTGCAGGAGGAGGGAGCTGGGGGTGGCAGATGCCGGTGAGGGGACCAGGGAGCGGGGGACGGCAGCGACACCACGACCAGAGAGCCAGGCAGGGGGTGCAGGGGAGGCAGCAGAGGGAACCAGGTAGGCGAAGCCGCTGATTGGCTGAGAGTCGCTGATTGGCTGAGAGAGGTGTCAGCCAATCAGTGGCTTCCCATTCATTTGTATGGGCTTTTTTTTTTTAAGGGGGCGCGCTGGTGCTGCCCAGCTCCCTGGTTCCCTCCGCCACCCTGCCTGCTACCTCCGGCCAGCTCACTGGTCACCGGCATCCCCCGCCTGATCTTATGTGCAGCCCCTCCGATCCGATGTGCATGGGACCACACATTTGTTCAGACGGGATGTCTACATGTGCAATTTCATGGCCCGATTCATCTGAACCGTATGTGGACCTACCAAGCCCTTTGGTAAGAGAACAATAGTATATATTAGAGTATACTTTAATGATAAATAAAATACTTGCAGAGTAAGTGCCGGGAGTATCCCCCTTTTTGACATTTGCTCTTCTACACTTACAGGGAATATATTTTTCATCTTCAATTTGTTTTTATACTCGCCCCCACCAGTTTTAATCCTCCTTCACTAAAATTCCACATATGTCAAATGTAAACTGTATGCCATCACATCAAGATGGTGCCAGGACCAGCTTCACATTCTCTCTCAGTACTGAGTACAAAACTTTTGCCATTACTCTAATACACCCAACAACCAAACCCAATGCTAGTTTGCATCTAGCTCACAAACTTTCTCTGCCTACTGTTACTTTCCGTGCATTCTTCAGATATGTGTATATCTCTCCTTTCCCTAAGAAACCATATCGACAACTACTACATTTTTCCTCACTGTTTACAGCCAACTTCTGTGGTTTGTTTGCAAATGCCTCTTCTTCTCTCACTTCATACTCAATCCTAATCTATCTTTCACACTTTAAACCCAGCCAAGATTTCCCTCAGAGTGACCAATGATCTACTCACAACTAAAGGTCCATACACCCTGGGCGACTATGCCCAGCGTGTATGGACAGCGATGATGACAATCACCGCTGCGGGGAAAGCCGCTCAGTGCATACACACTGAGCGGCTTTCCCCCTGCCGAATGCCGACGGAGGGGGGAGGATAGCATTGCATAACGGAGCGCTATACAAAGCCGTAATGAAAGCCGATCATCTGCTGGTATAACCAGCAGATGAGCGGCTTTCTGGGTGATGATGCGTGAGCGTGCAGCAGCGCTCATCGCTGGGGCATACACACTGGGTGGCTTTGAGCTGAGATGTTTTGAGCGGCTTTCAACTCAAAGTCGCCCAGTGTGCCTTTAGTCAAATCTTAATTTTTCTATACTTTTCTTCCTCAACCTTTCTGCTGCATATCCTACACTCCCTGTATAAGGGTCACACAAAGCTCTGTTTTGGCCTTCTGTTTTTCTTCTTTTTATACCAAAACCCCCTTTAAACAAACATACTCCTTCAGTCTCCACTAGTACCTCTGTGTAGGCATTGCCTAAATTTAGATGGGATGTTGCTATGGGCAACCAATCCGATACTATCTAGTATCTTCTAGAAGGCACTAAATGAATAAGAAGTCGATTCTGATTGGTGGTCCATAGCAATATCCCATGTGAAATAGACCTCCCATCTCAGTAAATTCCCCCCTACAACTCTTACATGATCTCTTTAGTTCTCTTCTCTTTTAAACTGTGTCCAATACAAAACAACTGTCCAATGTATTAAACTTAAACATTTCAATTTTTTTATTTCTATCTTAAACAATTCCTAATTGAATATTGTATTAAAAATTATGGCAATTGTGTTTAAGATGTCATTATTAATAAAGTACATTACAACAAAATGTTAACTAAGGCATCCACAACATATGACGTGTATGTCTAATGCTGGCACGGGGGCATAACCAGAACTTTGTGGACCTCATAGCAACATATTAAAGGGGGCCCTGTCCCAATGCTTGCTTGACAAACACCTCTTCACAGCACTTATTCTTTTTTATGCCCTATAATAGTGTCCTAGTTCATTTTCTAAACCATAATAGTTCCCTAGTTTACATGATGTCCCATTATAGGGCTGCCAGTACACATTATACCACACAGTATCCACAATTCACATCATGACAAACAGTGTCCACAGTTCATATTATGCCATTTTACAGTGCCTTCTGTTCATACTGTACTACATTAGAGTTCCCTCTGGTCAAATCATGCCATGTTACAGTGCGCCAGTACATATTATGACATACATTAGTGCCTCCAATTCATATTGTACCACATCAAAGGGTCTCACTTTTTATTATGTAAAATCTTAGAGCCATCCACATTATAATAAAAAGATTAGATTATGATGCATTATGGTACCTTCCCGTTCATATTATGCCACATTACAGTGGCCTACACAATGGCTTAGTAGACAAATCTGTGAAATTAGTATGTAACTTTATAACCTTGGCCCGAGGTCCCTATAAGCCTCTGGGCCTATGGCTGGGCATACACTATACAATTATCCTGCCCTATTCTTCACAGCAGAGGAACAGAGAAATGTCTCCTCCCCAAAGAAGTAGCACAGATGTTGCGTGGTGATATATCTCATAGTGTATGCCTATGATAAAATGCCTGTCGGTCTGACAGGCAAGTTATCTGACCATGTATGCACACCGCTACACCTAATAAAACATTTAATATGGAGTCAATGAACTAATAATACTAGACATATTTGAATTGATAACTTTATCTGTTCAACAAAAGTTTATTTCCTTGAATGGAAAAAAAAATCAATATTCATCTCATGTTTCAGGACACCCTTCCAAGCTTCTGGTCTTTCAGACAACATAAAACAGCATCTCACAACAAATGGATTCAAAGTTCAGTGCAGTTATGAGTTTCTCAGCACAATTTTTTTCCTGTAAACAGTTAATAAGCAATCTCATTCCCTATTTAAATACAACTCACTGGGACACTGCATTCTTCTGCACTTCTCCCCGTAACACTGACAAATCCCAGCGCATGTAGTAAATCAGTCATGTACTTTGAACTCCATCTTTATACCTTTATTATACATACTGCACACAAACATTGTCAGTGCTTCGGCCACAAGTAACAACCAATAATGCACCTGTGGAGAAAGGTCTTATTTGTAAAAGTGATTTTATCACCACGGAGACATTAAATAAGGTAAGTGTCATTGATATTTAAATATGCTATTAGATATAGTTGTTATTTTCATTCAAAATACTTTTTTATTTTATTGATTATTAAAAATGTTATCAAAATGAACTTATCTTGAGATTGGCAAATGTAGGAGCCACTTTAATTTCGATAATATTTATTATAGTCATTTATTCAAAGTTAACAAGGAATATACACAGGCGGATTTAATTAACTTGCATCATTTTATGAGTGCTTGCACAGTACAAAGTGCCTTTTTCTTCTTTTACGATGACGGTGAGTTTAGAATCAGTGCTATAATGCTATTTGATCTACTAAAATTACAATTATATGACTTAACCCTAAAAGTTACTTAACACTGATGGCTTTGATGGGACAGCAGTTTTCTGAAAATGGCTTTGATTTGAAAAGAAAGTACAGTAAATCAATCATCTCTCATGTACATTTAATGTTATCTGGATAATATAACCTACCATGTATGGTATTCAACCTTAAAATAGCAAAAGCCAAAAGGTAAGCAAAGTATTGTGCAGTACATAAAAAATGTGATAGTATGTCCACACCTCAAGTTTACAGGACATTTTATCATAGTATATCGGTAAAAACGCTAATGAATAACTTCAACAGACTAGTATAAAATGCAATTTAATAAGTAATGTCTCACGGGAACACCGAACGTGCGGATAATATTTTAGTGCCGGTTCAGTTAGTCCTATGCTATATTATATAAGTACTATAGAAAATACTACAGCTAGAGGAAATTTTTGCAGCAGTTAAAATTATGTTCAATAAAGCAGTATATTTATAATGGGAGACGGTACAGAAAATGTCGTCGTACAGTAGGCTACACCTGTGGCTCATGTTTCAAGGTGGTTTGGTCATGACATAATAAATGGTTGAAAGGGCCTTGTAGCATGTCATATGGAGCAATATTTTGTCAGCAAGATGCATATGGTTCCAGGTTAAAAGATAGCGAGTCAATAGGTCAGTATCAAATTGTCAACAAGCACAAGGTCGACTTCGGAAAAAAAGGCTGACAGACAAAAAGTCAACAGAAACAAAAGTGAAAAAAGGTCGACATGCTTTTTTCTAATTTTGTGGGTGTCAATTTTACAACGGAGGACGTGGACCCCCAATTTGTATGAAGCGTACCCTCACATCGGTTGCTTCGCTCACCATGTTTTGAGCCTGTTGCCTCACCCTGTTCCCAATCAAAGTCACCGTGGATCAAAAAGCATGAAAAATAAAATTAAAAACATATTTATGGTTTGTTAACAGATATACAGACATTCCTCACTTAACGACCTACCTGTTTACCGACCACCCGGACTTACGACCTGGGCCTTCGTTTAGCGTCCGTGCTGTGACTCCTCGGACTTACGACCCCGTCTGCTCTGATTTACGACCTGCCTGCCTCCCCTCTCGCAGTTACGACCTGCCCTGCCTGTTTAACGACCAGCGTCTCAGAAATCTTAAGGGGTTTATATATGCTTGTTTAACAACCAATTCACTTAACGACCGGGTCGTAGGAACGGAACCTGGTCGTTAAGTGAGGAATGTCTGTACCGGCTACGTCTTTATTGCTTAAACGGACTGATTCCTGGAAGCATGATATTCCTAGCGTCAAATTCTATAATGACCTCGCTCTTCACTTTCACTCCACCGTGAAACCAAGTTCAGCATATTTGCAGGAAGTCGATCTACAATTTATTCATAGGGCATATGTCTCCCCATGTGTCCCTGCACACTTCACTACTGACGATGACAGATGCCCAAAGTCTTGTGGCTCCAATGCAACCTTTTCTTCACTCCTTCTGGAGCTGTTCCAAAGTCAAAAGCTTTTGGAACACTAAATTTAATATCACTCTAATTCTCCATCCAGCATCTTGCCGGTGCATTCATTTTTCCACCTGGAATGCTGATGTTACACTTCGCCGACTATTTCCAATGTTTACCCTTTTATTTACAGTTTTAAAAAAGGTAATTCTGAAACACGGGAGAGTTAAATCAGCCCCTACTGTGGGCGAGGTTACTAGAATGAGGTTACATTTACTATATTATGACCGGAAATCCGTCTCCTTAGACCAAGCATTCTCAAACTCGGTCTTCAGGACCCCACACAGTTCACGTTTTCCAGGTCACCCGGCAGGTGCACTGGAGCACTCATTACTCATTGACAAAGGTTAAAAGATCCACAGGTGGAGCTAAATATTTCACTTGCAATCTGTGTGGGGTCCTGAGGACCGAGTTTGAGAACCTGTGCCTTAGACGATTGTTGTAGCCTTAGGCAAGAAATGAGGAGTTTACATTTCTACCCTAGATTTTGATACACTACACAAAATTAGTATGATTAGTATGATTTTGGACTTTCAGTCATGGTCCTTATTAAAATCAAATACACAATCATCTTTATGGTTGTTGGATACATAAATGCCTATTAAACTGTACCTGCCCCATTCAACTTCATGCCTAGAACTAAACTGCTACTTTACAGGTTTGCTTAATTTCTGAGATGCTACCGTTATACCGGTTTATTTACTTCGGATTGGACAACATCCCCCCCACTCTCCCGTTTCTCCTTTCTTGAACCTCCTTGGATGTATGTTGCAATATATTGTGATTCTGACACTCTGACACTCTGTTACTGACTATGTACAAGTCATTCATTTTTGATTGTAACATGCTCCTATAATTATGACAAAAACAATAAAAGATGTTATACAAAAAGCATGAAAAAGTAAAAAATAAAAAAATCATGAAAAAATCATGTTGACCATTTCATGGGTCGATTATTGCCATGTTGTCATTTTGCTTTTGTCGACCTTTTGCAAATGTCAACCTTGTGCATGTTGATATTTTGTCAATGTTCACCTTGGGCATGTTGACCTTCTGTTAATAGCGGCCTTGTGCATGTCGACCTTTTGATGTCAACCTATTGACGGTCTATCTAGACAATGTAGATCTATCAACCGGATGCCGACGCACATATAACGTGCGTCAACAACATACATGCATAACACATAAGGCCACACTTCATACAAAGGGCGGGATGTATTAATATACATCGCCGCCCTTCGCCTGCCAGCCGCTGCGATGTTGCCGCATATGTACTAACATATGCGGCTAGCATCGGGTTGCGGTGACGGAGACCCCCGCGATACCTGTGATGTGGTCTGCGGGAGTCTCCGTCACATCCCGGCGGCTGGCAGTGTCCCCCTGCGTCTCCTCCTACCCCCTGCAGCCGGATGTCCTCCCGGCTGTGACACCTGCTGGGGGAGGAGGAGATCAAAGGAGGACAGGAGGGGGGGGTGGCGCGCGGATGGCGGAAGGCGATAGAAGCCCATAGGCAGAGGGTGGCAATACCCTGCCCAGCGGAGACGGGGCGGATGGGTAATGGTAAATAGGAGAATGCAGTAAAACCCCTGTTTTACCGCATTTTCCCTTTAGTACATCCTGCCCAAAGAGCGGACCGCGCTCATTAGCAAACGGTTCTGCAGAACCATTACTACACATTAGGTATCTGTTCTGCAGAACCGGGGCAAACTTACTGAATCCCACCACTGGTTATAGGGTGGTGGTAATGACTGTACCTAGTGTCTTAATTGTAAATACATAAAAAAATCTGAATTAGAAAGCTGGAATTTTTCCACCAGAGCAGCAAAGAAAAGTATTGTGCCTCCAGGATCAAATACATTCTTGATGGTTAGTATACCTTTTTGTTGCCATATAGCGAAATTAGTATTGTCTTGAGCTGCTGGGCAGCATGGGTTGCCACAGAAGGTAATACATTTAGAGTGGGCAGGGTGCCATTTTAAAAGTTTGTTTACAGACCACCAAGCCAAATAGAAATCACAAAATAAAGGGTTGGATTTTGCTACTATGGGCAAGGAGGCCCGAGGTGTATGTAGTAATGCAGACTAAGTATAGGGGTGTAGCACAGCGGGTTCTAGAGAAAAATTGTACTAAAGAGAGCGAGATAGTAGCCAATCCCAGTATCGGAAAGCAGTAGCTTCCGAGAAGGCTTTATTGTCTGGAAATGTCATGCCACCATCTCTGCGCTGCAGTTTAAGTTTGGCTAGAGCAATATGTGACTTTTTCTCTGCCCATAAAAATTTTGTAAAGAGCCGTTCACAAGAAATTATATCAGAGGTCTTGGAATATATTGGGAGTATTTGTATAAAATATGATAATTTGGGGAAATACTCTTCAGCTACACCACTCTGCCCTGCAGGGAGATAGGCATGAAAGTCCCCACCTTGGCTCTAACTGTGCGGAGTTTGTATATTCTCCCCGTGTTACTTACTCCGGTTCCTCCCACAATCCAAAAATATACAGATAGGTTAATTGGCTTCCAACAAAAATGAACCCTAAAATGTCTGTGTGTGCATGTACATGTGGTAGGGAATATAGATTGTAAGCTCCACTGGGGCAGGGACTGATGTGAATGTTCAAATATTCTCTGTAAAGCGCTGCGGAATATGTATGCGCTATATACGAAAATGTTAATAAATAAATAATAATAAATAAATAAATCCAACATTGAAGAAGTAAGAAAATCTTTCTAAGCACTGGAGAAAAGTTTATGGAATATATATCCGCTATATTTGGGTGTATGAGGATACCTACATATTTCAAAGAAATTTTAATTTAAAAGATGAGAGACTTGAAGAAGAAGAGGAGGAAATGAAAGAGGCCGCTGCAGCATTCAGAGGGAGGAGCTCAGACTTGTCAGCTTTAATTTTATACCTGGCGAAAGAGCCAAATATGTTTATCAGATGCATAATAGCAGGTATTGAAAGTAGTGGGTCTGAGACAAAGAGTAGCATGTCATCTGTGAAAAACCCAATCTTCAGCACATGGGATGCTACTGTTATGCCCCTGAAATCAGTAAGCTTCCTCAAAGCAATTGCCAGTGGTGTGATAGCTAATGCAAAGAGGAGGGGAGAAAGGAGACATGCCTGTCTAGTCCCTCATGTGAGGGGGATAGGATTGGAGAGATAGCCGTTGCATTTGATTATGGAACTAGAGCTTGAATATAAAGATCGAAAGTAAAGCAATCAAACTAGGAGGGAATTTAAATTAGAAAGGGTAAGAAATAGATGGTCCCATCTAGGGAAAATAGAAAAGAGGCATCCGTATTGTCATTTGTGGTCAGCTAATGTGCAGCTGATATGATCTTGCGGATATTAGTGCAATGTCTGCCTATGATAAAGCCGGTTTTGTCCGGGTGGATTATGAAAGGGAGTAAATGTTTGATCTGGTTAGACAAAATGGAAGTGAACAGTTTATAGTCCATGTTTAAAAAGGAAATGGGTCTATATGGACCCGGGATATGGGGGTCTCGGCCAGGTTTGGGAAGTAAGCGTATGATAGCATCATTAAAATATTTTGGAATGGTATTGGATAAAATAATGGTATTGAATACAGAGGTTAGCTGTGGTAAAAGTCTAAGGAGAAGGATGTTATAATATTCACTGGAAAACGTTTTTTGAGATTGTCTAGTGTAGCCCACACCTAATTCCTGTAATTCTGCTTTCTATAATGCTGAAGTGGATGCCTGCAATGATGTAATGTCTTGAACATTTTCTTCCGTAGTATGATCCACTTGGACATCCTGTTTGGCCAGTTGCTTGTATTGGCTTTTAATGTCTGTCTTTTAATGTCTGCCACAGCCTGCTGCAATACTGCAGCATTAGCCTTGGCTTGTTCTGCGAAGAGAGGTTGCACAGTCTCTCTTACCGCTTGTACAATGTCCTCATGTGAGGAGCAGCTGGGCTAAAGCAGAGGAGGATGGTTGTGCTGCTGCATGTGAAACAAATACATGGGGGAGTGAGATGGCAGAGTCCCTGGCATCTGCATGAGGAGCGGTGGCCATCTTTGGAGCAGGAACGCGATCTCCCTCAGCCTTGGCATGCTGTGATTTTCCTGGCATGGTGGAGAACAGAAACCTGTCCACGCACTTTCTTTCCACTATCTGGAGGAGGTGAGGTGGCTAGTGGAGTGGCTTGTAGGGTGAGCCTTAGAGGCTCTGGCTGGGTATAATTGTGGGTCCGGAGCGGAGCAGCGGGGACAAGCGCCTTACATCCGCCGCATTGGAACCGGAAGTTTATCTTTTTTCTTAATATTTTATTGAAACTTCTTACACTATGTATACACATAAAAAATTCCAAACCATGGAACCTCACATAATAAGACATAATATATCACATAAAATGCTAAATCATATAAGAATGTCATTATTATTCAAACTTCATAAGAATTTTTTTTTCTTTCATAAGTCTTATTTGAATTTCAGTTTGGACATACCCCAGCAGTGGTGGCTCCAGAGGTAGTAGAGCCAAACCAACTGCTACGCCAAACATTGCCAAACATGTCCAGCCAGGAATGGCAATTGGTGTGGCTCCCATATTTAAAATTTAGTCTGTTCTGCGGCCCACCTCTGGTGCCATGGCCGCCACTGCATCCCACCTGAATCTAAATCTTTCTGCACACATTACATCTGCCCCACCTGCAGTGCAATATGGATCTCCCCATGTGCTTGCTTTTTGCTTTACTTAAAAACATGAATCAGGCCACAAACACAGAGGCCAATATTGTCAAGATCGCATTTTCTATCTACTAAGCAACGATGCAGACTTACACAGATAAATAATTGGTAATAGGTACTAAACATTGAAATAAATCCCATCATTTACTATAAGTGAAGCAATGAATGGATGTTGCAACTGTTTATATTAGTAGAAGATAGAATTTAATTAGAAGTATAGGCAGAGGCGTAACTAGATATTCGTAGGCCCCATAGCAAAAGTTTGTAAGGGCCCCCTATTTAGCAACTGATGGTGATAAATGTATGCAAAACATATTAGTTTGACAGCAAAGATGGGCCCCCTTCAGCTCTGGGCCCCATAGCAGCTGCACCCCCTGCTCCTATGGTAGTTACGCCCCTGAGTATAGGCATGCGCACATTGGGTGTTAGGGGTGCACAGGCACCCCCCCTAATGCTGTGCCCAGCCTTATGAACACCTCCGTGCCGCTAGCAATAACAGCAATACCTTTTACCAAAGACTTTTGCTTTTTAGAACTGTAATCCATTAAAAGAAGCACCCATCAGTCAATTATGTGTGTTTTGCATTGTTAATTGTACTAGACCATTGTCATATCACTACATACCTGTGTCATCCATATGTGTTTTGACTTTATTTGCATGTTCTGTTACACAGAGTAATTAGAGGATTAAAACTGAAACATGCAGGAGACTATGGTGTGGCTGAGAGACGTTTCATATTGTTTAGGATTCGCTGCACATTCTCCGCGTTCCGGAGGGCTGGAGCATTCCCTGCCAGCCCTCCCTATCGCCCTATTCAACGCTGCAGGGGCTCGCTGCCCCTGATGGAGAATTTTAACCCCTGCGGCGAATGCCACAGGGAGCCGGGGGACGCACATGAATAAAAATAGCATGCCCCTTCACAGGAAAAAAATACAGATTTTTTTACACCAAATTAAAAAAAAAACTATATTTTAAAAGATAACATTCCAGTTCACCTTAAAATGATGGTGATTGCTACACGGTGAAGCACAGCGAAAATCACGCTGAAAGCAATTCGCCATCCTAGCATTAAATACACTCATGGCGAATCACAGTGAAAAACCCATTAAAAAACAGCCGCGAATTACGGTGACTAAAAGATGGCGAATTGCCCGTCATTCACTGTTCGCCAGCGGCGAATTTTGAGCGTTGAATAGGGCGAATCACTTTTTCAGTCAAAAGATACGCCGTGGAGCACGAAAATAGCACACATTCGCCGTAAAAAGCGGCAAATCAGCGGCATTGAATACTGCCCTTTGACGGTGCACCCCCTAATAAAATGTGATGTGCACACCTATAGTTAGAGGTCAATGTTGATTTATGCAGAGAAGGACATGGAGTTCCAAAATAGGGGTAGTCGGAGAGAAACATTTAATAGATTAGATTACGGTGAGAGTAGGTAACGCAGATGACAGTAAATCAATTTTAAAAGTACTGGAGAAGATATGTTTGATGATATAAGGGTTGGGACAGATGGCCTGATTCAGACCTGTTCACTAGGCTGCATGTAATTGCAGCCTAGCGAATAGGTAAACGCTGCCCGGCCATACACCTGCCCCTCCCCCCCCCCCCGCGCAAATCCTCATGTGGGTCCACTAACACAGCCCCTGCATGCATCGCCCAAAAAATGATGGTGAGTGATTATCAAATGATTTTTCTGCCGTTCACAAATAAAACTCAGCCTAAACTGACTTTTATTATGCCCGCAGATCGCAGAATTCAGGGAATGAGCTGACATCATGTGCCCGTGTCTGCAGGGGAACACCCACCATTTTTATAGGGACGCCCTATAAAACGCTGGGTGTTCCCCTGCTGCTGCCTCCTGCCCACCCCATTCCCTCCCATCCTTGAGTGCAGGGGTGGCCAACCGGTCAGAGGTAAAGAGCCGAAAAATATCGGTAGTCAAGCTAAAGAGCCGACATCATGCGCGCCCCGAAGGCGCATGCGCCAAAAAAAAGGGCATAGTCTATTTTGACCCCTTGGGTGGGTGTGATACAAATATGCCTCCAATAGTGCAGTGCCATATATACATATGCCCCCAATAGTGCCAGATACACATATGCCCCCCACGGTGCCAGGTATGCACCACACGGTGCCGTGTATGCCCCCACAGTGCCAAAAAGCTGGTATGCCCCCACAGTGCCACAAACTGCTATGACCCCACAGTGCCACAAACTGCTATGCCCCCACAGTACCATAAACTGCTATGCCCCCACAGTGCAAATTCCCAGCAGCAGCACTCACCGTTGTTGCTGCTGCCAGGCGGGGAGAGGACAGTCTGGTGCCCCCCTGCAGTCCTTCTGTCATGTCACCGATGGGAGGAGAGCACAGCACACCGCGTGTCTCCTTCCCCTCACTTCCCTGTGACTGGGCCGCCCACCAATCAAAGCTCGCTGGCCCACGAGCTCTGATTGGCGGACGGCCCAGTCACAAGGATGCACAGTAAGGGGTAGGAGAGATGCGCGATGCGCGCTCTCCTCCCCTCAGAAGGAGAAGGGATTCAGGGAACCGGCGGCAGAGGGGACTGGGACAGACGGTGGGCGGCGGGCAGCAGTGGGAGCAGGAGCCGCACTTTACAAGGGGGAGAGCCGCATGAGGCTCAAGAGCCACAGGTTGGCCACCACTGCTTGAGTGAAACTGTCCCAAGCCGTTTGCTCCTGGATTTTACGCATACGCATATTCGAGCCTGCTCATGTGCAAACCCCAAACATCGGGGACGGGGACAAACAGAGGTCCTTATGCAATTAAACCAGCGGTGGGAAAGTGGATATTGCAAGGCTGGTTGAACTGCAATTATACCTGGGCCTGAAGTTCCATGCAATTTGAATAGCTGGAAGCGCACTGAAAGCTACAGTATATCTTTTGGTATACGGTCTTTAAGGTCGACATACATTGGGTTGACCACTGAAGGGCGGCATTGGCTTAGGTCAACACGAAATAAGTCTACACGCCTAAGGACGGAAGGCCGACACAAGAATTAGGTCAACAATGGCTAGGTCGACATGGATTTTAATTTTTTTTGAGCCGACATGTGCCGACAGGCTGGAAAATGGCCATTTGTGCGGCCCTCAGATTGTGTAAAATAATAATAGGTGACAACGACTCTGCTAAACCACGTTTCAGTTGTCCAATTGTAAAGCGCAACGGAATATGCTGCGCTATACAAGAAACGGTAAATAAATAAATTATCAACTGTTTTAAAGTTATGCGATATATATATTTATACACACACAAAACAGTAAAATATATTACCAATATTTATTGGTGTGTTGATTCATATATCAGACGTGAGTCATTAGTGCAAATTCTCAATATACTTCCTAGGATAATGGAATGCGTTTAGTATGTGGTAGTGAACTTAAAAGTGAAAGTCTATAAAAGCAAAAACAGGCTACGCAGGTTATAGACCGCTCTCCACTACAAAGGTAATATTAATTGCTTAAGCTTGAATACCAAAAAAATATGGATTTCAGACAGTCTGCACGTACGGACTGTTATTAGAAATATGAAGATGCTTAGTAAGTAACTTAGCACATCAGACAATAACACACCCATATTTTGTTTAAGTCCAGTGCAAGATAATAGCAAGCTGTGTATTCTAGTCTGCAGAACCATGCAATTAATGCAAGTACTGTATTCGTGACAACCGCTTATGTTTTTCTGTCTAGGAGCCCTTTTCATGTAATATGCATTGTTAATTGTTAATCCATTGGGTGCCAACATAACTGTGAGAGATTTTCAGAATGCCCGCTAAAAATGCCAGCGTCGCTCACATTTGTTATATACATTCAAATGAAAAATGTTGTGTAAAAAAAAAGAATAGGTTTGCTTAGCAATTTTCACACCTAATTTGACAAACATGGTGGGTGTCCATGTGCAAAAGTAACCAAGCGTTTCACTTAGCAGCTTTTTCAAGGTAATACCCACTCACAGACTGTCAGTGAGTGGGTTTCTATGAGCCGGGAGCGCGCATCGGAGTTCTGCTCTAATAGTGGTCAGGAGCTGGACAGCAGCGGCTGCTGCAACCAGTCATTCAATGTCACTGTGTCATTTACCGAGATATCACCTTGAAAAAGCTGCTAAGCGAAATGCGTTGGTTACTTTTGCACACGGACACCCACCATATGGACCCTACACCAGCTATATTGGCTTTCTATCGTTTGGGACTCTCAAGAAAAAGCATTATAGGAACGGACACTATGTAGGAGCTCCTGTTGGAGATTGGGTGAATATACCCATGGTTCTGATTGTCTTAAGTACCAGCTATATACATATTGTATTTACTGTTTTAAACTCCTTTTTTTTAAATTTACATATTTTTTACCAATAAATTGTTACATATATTGGTACTCTTTACCTAGAAGGGCGCCCATCGCGGGCATCGCATGTACATCGCATGCCATTATAATGGCATGCAATGCGACCGATGCGATGCCCGCGATTTTACATAGAAATCCATGTTAAAATGTAAATCGCGTCGGTCGCATCGCATGCTGCCAAAAAATCGCATGCGATGCGACCGACGCGATTACCGCGATTTTACATAGGGAACAATGTTAAATGGCCCAATTGACCCGATTTTACATAGGGAACAATGTTAAATGGCCCACAGACCCCAAATAGCCACCCTGAAGTGTGAAATGGCCCCCCCAATTGTTAACGCCACCCCACGATCAACGTCAACCCGAAGCGTGGCGAGCGCAGCGAGCCCGCGTGGGGCGGCGGTATGCGTCCTCCGACCTTTTCATACCCCCACTATCCACGTCGGTGGGGAGTTGAGAATAGAAAGTGTGGCGAGCGCAGCGAGCCACCGAGCCCGAAGCGTGGCGAGCGGACGAAGATACCAGTGAAGCCTGCGAGGGGACGCGGATACCTGCGCTCGCCACGCTTTGGGCTCGGTGGCTCGCTGCGCTCACCACACTTTCTATTCTCAACTCCACGCCGACGTGGATAGTGGGGGTATGAAAAGGTCAGAGGACGCGTACCGCCGCCCCTCGTGGGCTCGCTGCGCTCGCCACGCTTCGGGTTGACGTTGATCGTGGGGTGGCGTTAACCATTGGGGGGGCCATTTCACACTTCAGGGTGGCTATTTGGGGTCTGTGGGCCATTTAACATTGTTCCCTATGTAAAATCGGGTCAATTGGGCCATTTAACATTGTTCCCTATGTAAAATGTAAAATCGCGTAGGTTGCATCGCATGCGATTTTTTGGCCGCATGTGATGCGACTGACGCGATTTTTTACCTTGCGATGCCTAAGATCAAATTCGTGGGCGCCGTTCTAGGTAAAGAGTACCCATATATTACTACACCTGTTGTATGTTTTAGATATAGCGCAGTTTAACCCCCTCTCATTTGCTTATATTTGGGCTCGACTTCCCAGATTATAAAAACTGCCACTCAGCCATCCAACCCCTCTCCTGGAGCCCTCTAGGGACACCTAGTGTCCAATCTATTCTATTAACTTGACATTCCATGTATGGTCTGCTGAACCAGTGGTTCCTAAACTGACTTGCCAGGACCAATTCAGTTTATTTATGGTCATTGTAATAGGCACAACCAGAGATGGTGGCTGACAGTCTTGTCCCTCACCACATAACTGAATCTAAGGATGACATATTAACACAATTCAGTTAATGTAATATTTATTCTCAATTCTGAATATGAAACCTTTGGCCTAGGGGTGCCTTGAAAAAACTTCTGATAACTTTAGGGCCATGTGACTCAAAAACGTTTGGGAACCACTGTGTTTAACAGTAAAGTACAGTATTACTTCACTATACCAACACAGACAGTTGTTTATTCTACTAAATCTTCACATCAGTGCCCTGATAGGGTCTCAAACATGACACAAAGCTGATTCTGGAGGCATTTCCATTATTGGGCAAAATGTACTAAAAGGATAATGCAGGAAAAAACATAATGAGAAAACTGTGCTTTTTGAAACTCGGCCAATGTAACAAGCCCTGGAAATAATATGTTCTGGAGCATGGACCAAATGCCATCTTTTTGAGGCCCTACCCAAAAGGGTTTTTCCCCCAAGAGGGATCCAATGGGATCTCTTTCAAAACCCGAAGTGGCTGTCATGTCACTCTGCGTATGTGCTGAAGGACTCCCAGGTCCTAAACAGGGTCCTGACCCCTCCCCATAAGAGCTGACCTTTGCACATTTCTAGATACAGTATGTACCAGATAGAGCTGGGGTAGCCAACCCTAGACCTCGAGAGCTACCAACAGTGCATGTTTTGCAGGTCTCCTCACAGAATCACAAGTGAGCTAATTAGCTCCATCTGTGTATTTTTTTTTAAATGTGTCAGTCAGTAATGAGTGCAGCTGTGCAGCAGCTAGGTTGTCTGGAAAATGTGAACTGTTGGTAGCTCTCGAGGGCTAGGGTTGGCTACCACTGAGATAGAGCATCACTGATGGTTGTAATGGTTAGCATTATAGACTCACAGCTCTGAGGTCATTGGTTCGATTCCCACTATGGCCCTTACGGGGTATAGTTTGAATATTCTCTGCGTGCTTGCTTGGGTTTCCTCCAGGTACTCCGCTTTCCTCCCACATTCCAAAAATATACTGGCAGGGTAATTGGCTCCCAACAAAATTAACCCTAGATTGTCTGCGTGTACATGTGGTAGGGAATATAGACAGTAAGCTCCACTGGGACAGAGTTGTTAATGTTCAAATATTATCTATACAGCGCTGCTTAATATGTGTGTGCTTTATAAATAACTGTTAATAAATAAATAATAAGAGTCAGAATGTACCGCGTCCCGTATGCAATGCTTAGTGTATCAATAAAAAGTGAGAAAGGGATGAAAAACAGCATAATATTCATAAAAAACACAGCAGGTACACTAACTTACTAAAGTATGACACATCATATTAAAATGTAAATAATACCCCATTCAC
Organism: Crinia signifera; assembly: GCF_055691185.1. Lineage (NCBI taxonomy): Eukaryota > Metazoa > Chordata > Amphibia > Anura > Myobatrachidae > Crinia > Crinia signifera. The sequence continues at coordinate 173,063,537 of NC_139217.1, forward strand.
ACCAGAAATGCAAGGACAAACCCGGGAATTCAGTTCCCGGGACAAGCAGGGACATTCCCGAGTTTGGACCCATTCACACCAGAAATGTCCCTGCATTTTCTGGTGTGAGAAGGGGGCGGGAAGGAGGCCGGCAGGAGGTGGGGAGGAGGCGGGATGGTGGTGGAGGTGGGGAGAATACTCACCCCGTTTGCTGGTCCTCCGTGCAGGCCAGGGATCCACACAGGCGGCGGCGCAAATGACGGGACAGGCTGCGGATGAAGATGACGCAGCTCTCCGGCGTCCTTACTGCCGCCGGAGAGCTGCGTTATCATCATCCACCTGCTGCCCCGTCATTTGCACCCGCCGCCTGCGTGGATTCCCGTCCAGACAGTACACCGAGGACACGGCAACCAGGGTAAGTATACCCTGCACTTTTCACACCAGCCAGGTCCCCGGGTTGAACCCGGGAACAACCCTGGTACCTAGCCGGGTTGAAATTTGCCGGGGATTTTGTCCCGGGAACCTTTCACATTAGCGCTAGTACTGGGTTGTTCCCGGACTCAACCCGGGAATTTAGGCTGGTGTGAATGGGGTATTAGGTGCATAGATACGACACATATTGCAGTCATTTAATACTATTATAAATAAAATTAAAAAAAACTTTGGTGTAAATAGAGATTGATTTGTTCTTAATATTCAGCCACAAAAAAACGCAGGAGACTGATTTTGGAAGGTAGATCCTGGTATGAAGTTGTACTTGTTTGACCCCAGCAGGGGTTAGCATATTTCTCTTTTCAACATGATTTTCTTCTTTTTTCAAATAGAGGAAATACTCCTTTCCTGTCACCATGCTAAAAACAGATTTTTAACTCATATTCCTATTGCAATTAAATCATATTCATATTGCATTTAATTAAAACAACATTAACATGTAATCACAACCTGTATCCTATATAGATAAGTGCGGCAGAACTTCCAGGTAGATTTATTGCGGGACTGTAAATAAATGATTATTATTTCTACATTATAGGGTTGCTATTATTATTGCTGTTACTGGGCTTTTTGTCTCGATAGATTGAAGAAGAAATTCCACACATATAAAGCACATACAGTGCTATATATATTCACTCCAACCATGGTATCCTGCTAAAGGAGTGAATATAATGTCAGTTATTTTATGTATATTATTCAGCCCAGAAATAAACCGCCTTTGTTATAAATCAAGGTAAAATAGTGACTTTATATGCTTTTCAAAGAACCCAAGGGCATATTATATATATGGCATATTATATACAACCATTCTTGATGTCTATAACATTTATAGCAGATTCAACGCTCCTAAATTGTGATCTACAATAACAATATTGTTACTGTTTGCAATGTTTACAGGTAACTTTAGACAAACTGTCAAAGTGTTCCGTGCCTGCAAGAAGACCTGCCCACAAATACATTCATATTAAAACTAAAGCTCTTTCCAATACCGATGTAGTGATCCTTCTGAAAACGAAGAGACCTACTGTGGACATAAAGAAGCCTTAGGTAAGTCAACATAATAATATATTGCAAGTTAGGATGTATCGCTCTGCCATTCTGGCTTGCTTAGGCAAACAGAGACATTTCAGTTCAACTATTTCAACACCTCAAGCTTGAGGTAATGCTTCCATTTAGATATGTATCCATGAGGCAGATTTATCAAAGCTACAGTATGTGATAGATATAGTACAGACTGAGTACCAAGCATTCTGAGAAGCATACACACCTTCTTTACAGTATTCTGAGAAGCATACACACCTTCTTTACAGTATTTTATCAGGGCAGTGCAAATGCTAACAAACCTCAGTACTGTATCTCCACACAGCGAGTAGTACAATTGTTTCATTTCATGTAAACTACACAAAGTAATCATGTACTGTACAATGCTCAGGTGCACTTGCAGCTTCTGTCACCTACTGTACCACATAAACATATACCTTTTGACAGTTTGTAAAAGCCATTGTCTGTTGTTATTCACCTAGCCTGTTTCACCACTTTGGAGTACAGTGCCACTACATTGCACCTTCAGATGGTGCTAATTTGAATGGATCAAGGGAGCAATGTAAGCACAAGATCACAGTATTACACAGACAATAGTTGGGCTTGGACAACAATCCGTAACAAAAACATAAAACATTTAAAAAATATATATAACTGTATTAATAACCAAAAACCAAAACTTTAACATAAGTGAAGTGTACATTTTACAAACATACAATAAGTGATAAGGATGTTAAAAAATCTTCTTATAGTAGAGAAATATCAAATACCGGATGTACACTATTTTCTGGACATTAAGGGGGTAGTTATCTATGCTTGGAGAAATAGTATACTAACCAATCAGCTCTGTCTTTTTTTCTAGAACAGACTGTAAAATATAAATAAGAAGCTGAATGGAGAGTACTTTATCTCTCTCTCTCAGCCTTAATAAATACCCCATAAGATTTAAAATGTTGGACGGCGGGACCCGGCGGCGGAGGGAGTGCCTGGAGGGACGCACGGGGGGTATTTAGGTGGGTAAGTAATGGTGATCAGTGTTTCTCTATTGTGTGATCTGTGCCCTGAGGACGGGGTGACTCCCAAAAGCGCTTGGTGCGCAATACACAGCATCATTTTACCTATTGGCTGAGTGTCTTATTTGAGTGCCTCCCACCCCCTGGAATTGGTGTATGCAGTTATCGGGAAGGCACCTTACGTTTGTTTTATTTGGAGAGTGCCGGCATATTGTGGATCCTTATATATATATATATATATATATATATATATATATATATATATATATATATGAGTAGGCAAAGAAGCAGACAGCGGCACTCTGGGAATTTTCAAAAACGTATATTAGTGCAAAGATAGCATACCAACGTTTCGGGACATAAGGTACCCCTTTGTCAAGGTGAACAGTGCAGTAACTTGACAAAGGGGTACCTTATGCCCCGAAACGTTGGTATGCTATCTTTGCACTAATATACGTTTTTGAAAATTCCCAGAGTGCCGCTGTCTGCTTCTTTGCCTACTCCTGCACAACTGTTCCGGAAGGCACCTGGGTCCCTGACCAGCTGGGGGAGTGCCAGGTCAACACACACCTTGATATATATATATATATATATATATATATATATATATATACAGCAGCACAGACGGGTGGCACTCCAGAAATAAATACAGTAGTCAAGTGATCAGGTGATCCAACGTTTCAAATGTTATTGCAACATTTTTCATCACTCAAATGTTGCAATAACATTTGAAACGTTGGATCACCTGATCACTTGACTACTGTATTTATTTCTGGAGTGCCACCCGTCTGTGCTGCTGTATATTGGAGCGGGTTTCATCCCCCTCTCCTGGGAGGGCACCCGATTCATTTTGTTTCTGCTGCATGGAGTGCCGGCCACCCTCTGGACCCACTATATATATATATACAGATATATATATATATATATATATATATATCTATATATATATATCTATACATGAACCAGGAAAAAAAATTAACACATAATATATATATATATATATATATATATCTATCTATATAGATATATATATCTATATATCTATATAGATAGATATATATATATATATATATATATATATATATATATATATATGGGAGAGAAAATACCCAGCGCAAAAAGTCCCACAGTCTCAGTATCAGGTAAGGTCCAATGTCCCATAAATGTGTGCAGCTCCACTACTAGGATCCAACCACGAATCCAGAAGGGGGTATGCTTGTAGAAAAGAGAAAAATGAAGCGCACCAATCAGCAATAAATTATTAAATATTTACTTATATATATGCTGACATACATTGGGTTAAAATCAGAAAGCTTGCCGTGTGGACAGAGCATAACAGCCGGACCAGGCGCCGATGGAAAGACCGCAGGCAGTGATCAATTGCAGACGGAGCGCATCAGAACTGGAACAGTCAGCTGGGAACTTCCACGGGTACAGCACGGACCAGACCAGGACGTCACCACGTCAGGAACAGGTTACCACGCCCAACGCGTTTCGTCACAGCTACGGACTTCGTCGAAGCTACGCGTTTCGTCACAGCTACGGACTTCGTCGAAGTCCGTAGCTGTGACGAAACGCGTTGGGCGTGGTTACCTGTTCCCGACGTGGTGACATCCTGGTCTGGTCCGTGCTGTACCCGTGGAAGTTCCCAGCTGACTGTTCCGGTTCTGATGCGCTCCGTCTGCAATAGATCACTGCCTGCGGTCTTTCCATCGGCGCCTGGTCCGGCTGTTATGCTCTGTCCACACGGCAAGCTTTCTGATTTTAACCCAATGTATGTCAGCATATATATAAGTAAATATTTATAAATGTATTGCTGATTGGTGCACTTCATTTTTCTCTTTTCTACATATATATACAGTATATGTATATATATATATATATATATACATACATACACAAAACTGCCTTTAAGATCCGGTACTCCAGCAATCAGTGCAACGAGAGGGTGCCACGATCCACCACATATACAGAAGCTAGAGCCAAGGCTCCATAATCTGGCACTTAGTGACAAAAGAGACCTCACACGGTCATATTGCCGTCAACGTTTCTGGAGATTTATTGTTGCTCCTTTCGTCAGGACATCAACAATTGCAACAATTGTCCACAGACAGAAGAAAGTTTAGAGACTGACTTCCGTCACTGACAGGAGGACATTGCCATTGCTTTCTGCCAGAGACTGAGAAACAACAATGCTGAACTTCTAGCACTCACAGTGAGTAGTACCATGTCATGCCTGCTAATCATGGTCTACTGAAGACAAGTTAGCTATGGTGCATACTTTCACCAGACCTCTAATACAACCCCACTGTGGTAAAAGGCTTTTATTTAGGTTGCTGAAGCTCTTCCTAGACACCAGTCATGCAGAAATAGTTAGGAGCCAAGTCCCATGATGACCAACAGGATCTTTTACAGGCAGAGATGTACTAAGGGCCTTATTTTGGTTCATTCTTTCTGACAAAATCCTTCTTAGATGGACAAAACCATGTGCACTGCAGGGGGGGCAGATGTAACATGTGCAGAGAGAATTAGATTTGGGTGAGTAATTTTGTTTATGTGCAGGGAAAATACTGACTGCTTTATTTTTACACTGCAATATAGATCTCACTTTGAAGTAAAACCCCACCCAAATCTAATTCTCTCTGCACAAGTAACACCTGCACCACCTGCAGTGCACATGGTTTTGCCCATCTAAGAAGGATTTTGTCAGAAAGAATGAACCAAAATAAGGCCCAATGTCTTGTAGACTGGTAAAGTGGATGGCTCAGGTACCAACAATGAGCTCCTAACTGCTGTTTTACAGGCTGTTTTGAAAAATGACAGGAGCTGATTGGCTGGTACTTTGGGGTCTATATACTAAAATTGCAGCCAACCAGCTACTAACTGTCAATTTCTAAACAAAGCTTGTATCAAGGCAGTTAGGAACTGATTGGCTGGTACTTTATATACCCACTTTATTGCTGTCTAAAGGTGCCCATACACTAGTAAGATTTATCTTCAGATCTGGCTGGTTGAAACAAAAACATGGTTATGGATGAGTGACAGTTTGTTAGGTTTCCAGCATTTCCAAGCAAATGGTCAACTGTCATTTGCTCTCATCCATAATCATGTTTTTGTTCCAACCAGCCAGATCTGAAGATAAATCTGCGTGTGTATGGCCATCTTTAGGCTTATTACATAGACCCTAAAATCTCTCTTCACTTTGTCACGGCTTAGTACATCTGCATTTACAGTGTTGGCTACAACAAGTTAAGCATCACATCCCCAGATCATCAGACAGTGCATGATATAGGAAACTACTGCAAAAAATGGAATTGTGTTTTGGAGATTAGTTTGTCAAATGGAGGAAGGATTTCCAATTTTGGGTGATAGTGGCTCTGGTAGATAAAAGAATATGGGCAAAGAAAGAATGGGCAGGCTTGGGTACTAAGCTATGGTACCAGTGCAGTAGAGCTATAGAGGGGTCAGGAGGTATTATAATCCGCAAAACATCAAAAACAATCACTTTCAGCCAAACGGGTTAGAATGGGGCAGTTACTGAAGACGTGGAAAATAGTACCTTCGGATCGCAGAGACGCCAGCAGAGTTTGGAGGTGGTAGGCCATAACCTATGGTGTTTGGGGGAAGGGGGGTGTGAAATACAATCTATGAAGCAATTTAACATGCATTTCGGTATGATTGGTACATTTAGATAGGAATAAAGAGGAGAGATGGATAGACTCCCACTGATTTATTGAGTGTAAAAGTATGCAGCATGTACTTCCCCAGTTAAGCTGAGCAGAGGATTTAACTAACATATCTGGGGGAGACAATAAACCCCACCAAAAGTATATGGTACCACATGAGTAAATTAGAATCAATCTATTTAAAATATGGGCCAGGAAATTGTTAGGATTACTGTAAATTGAGTCCATCCAATGTCTGAGTTGACAATAGTAAAACCATGTTGTGGGGTCTAAAGTAATTTAGTGCCAATGTCATTAAATTATAGGAGTAAGGATGGTGAGAAGAGATCTGCGAGGGATTCAAGTACTAGACTTTCCCATTAGGAGAGGTGAAGATAGGGCAATAATTTAGGACTTAAGGGATATGTTGTTGGTAGGGAGGGTAAGATCAAAATGACCTGAGTGTCTAAGGTCACAAACTGTTATAATATCAATAATAGCCGAAGGGGATAGAGGAAAATGAGGTTGGAGATGTTTAGGCAAATAGAGAAGGTCAGGGAGAGGGAAATCCTGGAAATGGTTACACTCCAACTCTACCCATGGCTAAAGCTGGGTACACACCTAAAGATTTATCTGTCCAATCTATCTGGTGGGAACAAAAACCTGGAAATGTATGGGAGTAAATTACATAAATGTGCTCCCAAATGCAGGAAAACAGAAAAAAACACACATATGCTTGGATAAATTTGTTATAAAAATATTGATTTAAACAATTTGTCTGACTGACCATTGTCTGTTTTCCAGTGTTTGAGAGTAAACTTTTGATTGCCTGTTCTCCCATACATTTCCAGGTTTTTGTTCCCACCAGACAGATTAGACAGATAAATCTGTAGGTGTGTATGCACTTAGAGTTAGGGAAGGAGAAACATATTGCATAAATGGGCGAGCAAAGTGACCTCATAAGTTACGTTTAAATAAGTCAACATGAATCTTCTCATCGGAGACAGGAGTTTGCAGGGGATTGCATAATGGGTAGCCTGAAATAAATACATTAACTTTGGTAACTACATAATATTAAATGCAACAAAGAAAATAAATTCTAGAGAGCGCACATGTGACACTAAGGGGGATATTCAATCTGTGTCGATTTTATTTTCCTCGGCGAGTATTTTACTTTTTCGTTTTGCTCGACAGATTATATTAGCTCGACGAAGCGAGATCTCGGGTATTCAATGTGCCAATCAAGCGAGACCACTCCCATCGAGGTTGTAACAATGTTGCGAGTTGTGGGCGTCACTTTTTCCCGTTTCCCGCCTCGACATCTTCTATATAAGTCCCTGTGCTGCTCGCCACGTGTGAGCGAGCGAGTTTGAGGAGGAAGTGTATGCTGTACGTGGGTGTAGCAGAAATATTGCTTGCATTTTGCTGCGGAAGAAGCCAGCAAGAATAAAGTTATGACCCCTTCCTAAAATGATTTTAGACACTCTTAACAAGTAGTTCACAAAATAGATAACAATAGTAGACTATTACATATAGGTATATATCACAAATCTGTTACACGGACCAAAATAAATACATAATATTAAAATCACGCCACACAAGCCTGGCGAGACTTGCAAGACGAGAACTGGTGAAACTGACGTCGAGAAAACCAAAAACAGAAAAGATTGCATAGGTTACGAGAAAAGTCGACGAAAATGTGTGGACAAAATGCTCGATAATGCGAGCTTATGTGCCCTCGACAGTCGACAAAATCGAAAAAATATGAAAAACGGGACAATAAAAAATTCGAGAAAAAATGCAGATTGAATAATCGAGGACGAGAAACCTAAGGATTCTGGGCGAGATAACATAAAAACTCGCGATTTCACAAAACTCGACAGACATTGAATACCCCCCTAATACTTTCCAAAATTGAAAAATGTATTACAATATTTTTCACACATAAAATACACAATCAAATTTAAATATATGAATATACATCAAAAGATGTTAATAAAAAGCATTAAAAAACTGTGGACAATTATCAGCCCCTCTTGGTTAGTAGGCTTGCAAGTCCCATAAGCTTTTCCACTGCATATGGACACTGCATCTGTTTTACTCAGGGAGCCCTTGATGGTAAGAGTATAAGACCAAATGTCCAGTCCTTGTACCAGGGAAATAGCGGGTTAGCGCTTGGGATATTGAATTTCAGTTACTCATACCAGTCTAAAGTACCGGCATAGGTAGTAGAGCTGGGATGTTTAGGTCTAATGCGGCTGCTGCTCACACAGAGCTGACTGTAGCTGGCTGTACTTTGTATTTTATGTGTGAAAAATATTGTAATTAATTTTTCAATTTTGGAAAGTATTAGTGTCACATGTGCGCTCTCTAGAATTTATTTTCTTTGTTGCATTTTGAATTTCAGTGGGGAGTACAGAGCCCCTCAATTGAGAGCAGCAAGTGCCACTTGCTCTAAAAAATTAGAAACAATAATTACACCAGATCATTTTTGTGCGCCCGATTGGTTGGTACTTTTTTGTTTCCCCGATCTATGTGGACCCGATTGCCGTGTGTCTAAATATATCATACGGTCCTCGGAGATACACTTTGAGTGGATATTTGAAGGACCAATCTTGTTTTTACATAATTTTAAATGCTGCTGAGCAGCCCAACCAGAAGACCTCAAGATTCAACCAAAACAATGCCAAGGAAGTCAGCTGAGTAAGTAAGGGGACATGATTAACTGTATCAGAAGGGATGGAGTTACCTAAATATAGCAAGATAGAGTCTTTCCAATTAAACAGAAAGCATTACTTCAAGTATCGTAAGACCTGAGATAGAATATTAATTGGAAGGGAATCATATTTGGTAGTGTTCAATTTATAATACGAGGCGGCTGCAATACACTTTTAATCAAAGTAAACATGCTGCACTATACCAACCAAATCCTCCCATCCCATTTACTGTTCTAGTTGAGTCCTTGTAGAAGATAGTCAACCTACCAGCCTGAAGACTCCAATCAAGATTTGGTGGAGGTGCTGCACAAACATACCAAGAGGAGAGGCAATAAAAGACTCACAAGTACAACATTTTCAACAACTAGGTTCCAGGTAACATAATTTAAGCTAGCACATCACTGTTTTCATGTGGCAAATATTTAAGTATGTTATGTAACAACAAACAGGGTATCGCAAAATTGCTCTGTCCTGATAAAACTGCTCAGGTTCAAACCCTTTGCACCCTCTCCTGATGAATTCCATTTTTTACTGTGGTATAGAGCATCAGCATGATTCAGCAAACACCTTTGACACATAATCCTTAACTCTTGTTATAGATTAAGTTGTATATGCTAAATAAACAGAACATCAGCACTAAAAACTGCATATATATATATATATATATATATATATATATATATATATATATATATATATATATATATATATATATATATATATATACAAATATACTGTATGCAAAAAAACAGTAGATTAAGCCAATTACAAGCTGTCCCAGAGTCACTACATTTGTGTACAGTGAACAGGTATGTTGATTTGATTTATATAACATTTACCTTTCAACTAGAATCATTACTGGAGACTAGGTTCTGTGGTTTATGTTACTTTAACTTTTCATTATTACTACTATTTCAATGTGCCACTGCTATGCACTTTTTTATGTGTTTCATTTTATAGTACATATCATCAGACTGCTCTGTGTAAAGAATTGGGGCTAGTCTCCAATGATACTCCCCAAAAATATAGATCAGTTATACAATAATTATTTGTAGACTTTATAGCATGGTATAGCTCAATTTAGGGGTGTCTGCATTCACAAATAAATTACAACTTTTTTGTACAGACCCATAGTAAATCTCCATGTGTATAGTATAGTCTTTAATTCATAACAAATCTTGTAGTGGTTCCCAGGGGCGAATCTAGGGGTCAGGCCGCCCCTAGGCACAACATTTTTGGCCGCCCCCCCCTATTTTAATGTAATCATTATTAAGGTATGAGTCCTAACTTGCCAGTATACTGTAATAGTAAAATGAGCCTAGAGATAAAACCTTTTTCAATAATTTATATACATATATATATACATATGTATATAAATATATATATATATACACGGGCGCTCTTCACACCGTCATAAGGGGCTCCGCCCTCTTAACATGTAAATGCTTAATGGGCGGGGTAGACGCTGAGGGAGGGTCAGGGTTGACAATGAAGGAGGGAGGGTTGAGGATGAGTGAGGGAGGGTTAGGGTTGACGGTGAGGGAGGGTAAGGTTTAAACATTGGGAGGGAGGGCGGCTACATAGTGGAAGGGAGGGAAGGCAGGCGGCTACATAGTGGACAGAAGGGAGGGAGGGAAGGCGGGCGGCTACATAGGGCACGGACAGATGAGAGGGCAGGCAGCTACACAGTGGACAGAAGGGAGGGAGGGTGGGCAGCTACATAGTGGACAGAAGGGAGGGCGGGCAGCTACATAGTGGACAGAAGGGATGGAGGGCGGGCAGCTACATAGTGGACAGAAGGGAGGGAGGGCGGGCAGCTACATAGTGGACAGAAGGGAGGGAGGGTGGTGGGCTACATAGTGGACAGAAGGGAGGGAGGGCGGGCAGCTACATAGTGGACAGAAGGGAGGGCGGGCGGCTACATAGTGGACAGACGGAAGGGAGGGAGGGCGAGCGGGCGGCATACATACTGTAGTGGACGCGACGGACGGAAGGGAGGGTGGTTATCCTATCCCCCGGTGGCTCCCTCCAGACACTTGCGCCTGCTGCCACAGTTAGCATGGCGCACAGCCGAATCCTGCTGTGTGGCAGCGCAGCAGTGTGACGGGGGCGAGGTGGGCGGCTCTGTGTGAGGGGCTTGGCGTTATACACACACTTACACACACTGTTCTTCTTATATATTTAGCTAGTGTGTATAATGCTGGGCGGGGTGTAACTCCGCCCAGCGTTATATACACACACACATGATTGACACATGTGTCTAAATATATAAGAGATATATATATATTATATTTAGATATATCTATCTATATATATATATATATATAGAAACGGCAGGATCCGGCACTCCAATAGTTAAACGGTTGCAGCTTGCTCAGGTGCCTTCCCAGCACTGAAGATAATACAGACGGGTTTGTAGTAAGGGCGGCACTCGGAGACTTCATAGAATTTTAAATGCTTTTATTGCATGGTAGTCAACACACTATGTGTTGACTACCATGCAATAAAAGCATTTAAAATTCTATGAAGTCTCCGAGTGCCGCCCTTGCTACAACCCCGTCTATATATATATAGATATATATATCTATATATATATAGATATATATATCTATATATATAGATAGATAGATATATCTATATCTATATATATATATATATATATATATATATATATATATATATACACATATATACACATACACATTGCATGTACAACATCCTTGTTTTAAGAAGGTAAGCCTTAGCAAGGCCCTTACTTTGGTGCTGGCACAGAGACAGGCTGTCAGTAGGGTCATGCTGGAGCCAGGAACCGGAGGACACGCTGCCAATGAACAGACAGGACAGCCGCGCTGCTTGCGCTGTCCCTGTCTGCAAGTGCCACTTCTGCAACTCCGGGCGCCGACTAAGCTGCCCCCTTACCTCCTCTGTTCTGATGCCACTGCCCACACATACATTCCGGTGCCCGCGCTGGGAGCCGGAGCCGCAGCCGCTCAGGCCACACTGCAGCAGCTGCTGGAACACTACGCATGGCCCTGGCCGGGAAAGAAGCAGTAAGAAGCTGCTATGATCCCGGGGAGGCAGATCACGGGAAGCGCCCAGGCTGCTCTACTGACACGCCGCCCGCCCAGCTGACACAGGCATTGTTTTATAGCCTCCCTTGGCGCTGGCGGCTGTCAGTCGGCCCGGGTGCGTACAATGTACTGTGTGCATGGCAGAGCGGGAGGGTAGTGGCGGGTAATGAGCGACGCTGCCACTGACATATGATGAATCATGTCAGCGGCGGCGCCGCTTGTCACTTACCGCTTCCCACCCGCTCTGCCATGCTGCTATTTAAATGAATGGCAGCCCGCTGTGCCGCCCTTGATTGGTGCCGCCCTGAGCCCGTGCCTCACGGGCCTAGGCACAAATCCGGCCCTGGTGGTTCCCCAGTTTCTAGTCTTGTAGTGGTACCCCGGTATCGCTCGGGCCCTGCTGTCCCCCCTTTTTTAACTTACTTATGGCGCCTCTTCAGCTGGCGGATTCTCTGTCCATCTCTTGGTTGGTGCTGAAGCAATCACATCAGCATAAGTACAGAGACACACAGAGGAGCCAGCATTAAATACGCCAGTAGGTAACGCCATCAGAATGCTTGGGGTATCTCTCCATGCACATTGCTACATGTCAGCTGTATGCAGGGGAGACTAGCCCCCTAAGCTGCTGGGCCCCATAGCAAAAGCACCACATACATCAACTACGTTTACGCCCTCTCTGATAAACTAGTCTGAAGAACCAATAACCCTGAGATTGGTGTTATATATAAAAACTTACATCTATTCCAACTGTACCAGGAGACTTACCATGTGATGGAACTGCACTCAGCGGGCATAAAACAGGTTTAATATGCTGGTTATTAGCTTTACAACTAATACCATGGAGCTTTGTGGTTTAAAGTTAATATTTTAAAAAGGAACAGAGTGGGTAGATTATATACATATTTATTATTATTATTTACTAACAGTTTCTTATATAGCACACACATATTCCACAGCGCTTTACAGAGACTATTTGAACATTCACACCAGTCCCTGCCCCAGTGGCGCTTACAATCTATATTCCCTACCACATGCACACACACACTGACATTCTAGGGTTAATTTGTTGGGAGCCAATTAGCCTACCAGTATATTTTTGGATTGTTGGAGGAAACCAGAGTACCCAGAGGAAACCCACGCAAGTATGGGGAGAATATACAAACTCTGCACAGTTAGGGCCATGGTTGGAATCGAACCCATGACCTCAGTGCTGTGAGGCAGTAATGATAACCATTACACCATCCATAATTCCTGTTTGGGGTATGGCAGAAGGTGCTGGTACTGATCTCAGTGAGTCAAGCCAAACTGCCAGCTGCAGGGGAGAATCCATGCCCAGGAGTCTGACATACAGCTGGGGTGGGCTGTGTCATTGCCAGCAAAGATGGCAAAAGGGACACATCTTCCACTATATCAGTTTGCTCACAGACTACTGGTGCAGGGACACCTGTGTGCCTGTAGTTTGCCATCTCCTGGGAGAGGAGCAGAAACCAGACCCCTTGCCCGCCCTAGCACTGGCAGAGGCGTCAGGTGGTACCCTGACAGATGCCAAGTATAGCAAAGTGTTGATAGAGATGCAACAGAGTCAGTGGTCAGAAACCCTGCACCCGTACCAAACCCGCTTCGCAGGGAGACCAGGAAAAATGCACCTAGGTACCCACCAATAAGACACAGGTCATGTAACACCCCTGAGACAGCCAACACGCAGTGGCACACTGGGGGTAGTACAGGTAACCAGGTGGGAGGTGCAGAGCCTAGGGGTGGTACATGAATCCTGGAGCTCATGGGTCACACCTGTAGTGCTTATCCTAACATGGGAACTGTGGCAGTCTGTAACACCAGGGAGACCGCTGCTACCCATCCAGGCAATGTAGTGAATAGCGCACTGATGATATGGTGACGTGGGTCACCACCCTTGTGCGCCATTTTGAAGAGGGAGGTGTCAAGATCCGATCACTAATTGGATCGAATAAATCATGCCTCCTGTTGTTATTATTATGTGTGAGATCAATGTATTTCTTTTATTCTGCTTGTAAACTTAATGTGACCTAAGGGGGACTGCCTGCCATTTCCCCCTGCAGAGTGTAAGCACCGTGGACATTCCCTCGGAGTGACCATCTGTAGAGTTATCTGAAGTTATGGTCTGAGACCCCTCATAAATCAGATTGGGGGTTAGATCAACATTGTCCAGACAAGAGGCGAAAGGTGTTCTTCCCCCTCCAGTACAGATCTCTTATCAGACGTGGCCTCCTGTCTGTTGCATTCCACTGGGTAAGGAATGTGTACAAATCACTTAAAAGTAGTAGATTAATCTTTCATGTAGGAAGATCAATTATATAGGGACATTCATTAATGTCCAGGAGAGAAATGGTTAAAATCCCAAAGGTGGAAGGGATGAGGAATCTGTAGGTATAATTGCACGCTTCTCCCTATAGCTGGTGGTACTTCTTGGGGGATCAGCAAGCTGTCTGGAAGCGACAGAATCAGTACTTGTGTTAGGAACCATTAGTATGGTTCAGGTCTGTTTTGTGTTCTGTTCTGTTTGTGTTTGGGCATTTGACTCTTTGTAGGCCTCCGGTGGTCAGGCTGTGCCATTGCAGCTCAAATCTTCTGGAGACTTGATTATTCACTAGGCTGATGGATATGAGCTCATTATTCCTGCTGGCAGCTTGGCTGGAGATTTCACAGGTGTGCTAATCACCTGAGTCCTTCTTAAGGCATTCTCCCCAGCAATGCAGAGCAGGTGATAGCTTCCTGTTTCCTGGTTTGCAATTTCCTGGTTTGGATTGTCTTGTCCTGCTGCAGTATGGGTCCAGTCATCCCGTGCCTTATGCAGGATTCGGTACTTGTTTCCTATCTGGGCGCCCGCTAAGTTAATTGCGCACCATGCTATTCTCCGTAGAAAAATCGGATCGCATCGCATCGTACACATACACGATATTGAACGATGCGATGCGATGCGATCCGATTCGATTTCCCATAGGAAACAATGTTAAATGGATCAATTTACCCAAATCAGCATAGGGAAGAATGGTAAATGGGCCAGAAACCCCAAAAAAACCCACAGAGCAGTGGAATGTCCCCCCAAAAGTAGTTGACGCCACCCCGCCATCAACGTGAACCCGAAGCGTGGCGAGCGCAGCGAGCCCGCGAGGGGCGGCGGTACGCGTCCTCCGACCTTTTCATGCCCTACTATCCACTAGGGCGTGGAGTGAGAATAGAATAGTGTGGCGAGCGCAGCGAGCCACCGAGCCCGAAGCGTGGCGAGCGCAGCGAGCCCCGTAAGAGGGGACGCGGATACCTTCACAGGTAAACGCGTCCCTTTGCGGGCTTCCCAGGTGTCCGCGTCGCCATGGACACCTGGGAAGCCTGCGAGGGGACGCGTATAACTGTGAAGGTATCCGCGTCCCCTCGCGGGGCGCGCTGCGCTCGCCACGCTTCGGGCTCGGTGGCTCGCTGCGCTCGCCACACTATTCTATTCTCACTCCACGCCCTAGTGGATAGTAGGGCATGAAAAGGTCGGAGGACGCGTACCGCCGCCCCTCGCGGGCTCGCTGCGCTCGCCACGCTTCGGGTTCACGTTGATGGCGGGGTGGCGTCAACTACTTTTGGGGGGACATTTCAATGTTCAGGGGTGTTTTTGGCCCATTTACTATTGTTCCTATGATAATTTGGCTGAATTGAGCCATTTCACATTGTTTCCTATGGGAAATCGAATCGGATCGCATCGCATCGTATACCATCGTACATCATCGAATACCGAATCCGATGCGATGCGATCCGATTTCATTACGGTGCCGTACGTAGAAAACCTGGGCGCCCAGATAGGAAACAAGTACCCAGGATTCTTCCTGGGACGGGCTGCTGCTACCTTTCCTGCGTGAGCCTGCTGACTCTGAAGCATCTGGGAACCACTACCTTCCATCTTATGCCCGGTGTCGTGAGTAGTCTTAGGCTACGGTTAGGTTGCACTGTGGTGCATGTCAGTTGCCCAAGAGGAGGTTGGGCATTATTCCTCCAGTTTGTTTATGTGGGGTTGTTCCCCTTTAAGTTGTGCTAGGACCAACGTGTCTGTGTGCGACGAGGTCACCTGGTGTTTGGTTGCGACAGGGTCGCTTGACTGTTGTTTTGGTTGCAACGGAGTCGCAGTATTTTCATTATTATTTTCCATACTTGTGTCACTTCAGGGACTTGTACTTCTGCATTATCCTCGTTTGTCTGGGTTATTAGTTTAGTCAGATTGTCCTCTTGGACCTATCCTTGGCGGTCGTCGTGGGCTTGTCACCACCTAACACCTGGCTGCACCAAAACTCGCCTTTTCAGCCGTGGCAGCTACAGGTGAAGCCTAGCATCCCACAGTCCATGACCACCTGTCAAGGAGGGCCAATAGAGTGAGGTTAGAGGCAGCACCACCATACAGTCTGGGAGACATTCAGTTACCAGAGTTACTCCCTGGATCATAACACTTGTGTGTAAGATACAGTTCTGTGATTTTTAATCCCTTTTTATTTTGTTTGAGTTGTATTCTTCTGTGTGTACTTTAAAATCTTTTGTAATCATGTTTGTAACCATTTTTATAACTAAGCTCTGAAGTATTTCTTGGAATAAATAATTCATAATTCCAGTTCTGAATTTTGTGTACTTAGGATTTATGCAAAAAGGGCAGTTTACACTACAACCTTGTTAGGTATTGTATTGTGTATACAGTCATATGCAAGCATTCTTCAACTTGCATTGGTGACAGTGACCTTATAAAGGCGATTTGTGTGTCCAAAGTGAACCACAGTCGCAGCCGGAGCTGCTCAGGTTGATGTATCTGGAGGAGGGACGAGTGGGTCCGTGACATATGCATTGGAAAGCAGTGGCAGCAATTGTGCAGAGTTCATTCCAAAATGTAGTGGATATAACTAGGGCCAGGAGAAAAGATCAGCTCATTATTATAACACAAGTAGAATAGGGACACCTTTATTATGCAGAATGGTGTTGATTTTAGTTGCAAGCTTCAACTGAGTAACATAATACTGTACATATCAAATCATTGCAGTACATTTCTCTGACCTCAAATAACCAACAAATACAGGGACAAAACCACAAATACTTATTTGTCACTCCTGTAAACCAGAGCCAGATTAGGGGGGGGGGGGGCAGTAAGCATCCTGACTGCCTTCAGAAGACCGGAGCCAGGACTATGAAAGGATCAGGATGCCAATGCCAGAATACTGACAGCTGGCATCCCAAGTGGTTAGTCGGTTAGTATGCAGGGCTGGTTAGATTCAGCCTGGGGAAGGTGGAGTTAGGTTTAGGCTGCAGGAGAGGAAGGTTACAGTTAGTCTGCCGGGAGGGGGTTATGAGTAGGCACTTACTGGGGGGGGGGGGTTAGGCTGCAGGGTGGGGTGTTAGATATAAGTAGAGGGGTGAGGGGTTAGGGTTAGGCATTAGCAGGGAGGGTTTGGGTCAGGCTGTGGGGAAGAGTAAGGCTGCTGCAAGGTAGGGTAATGATGAGGGGGGTAGGGGAGAGGGTTAGGTTCCTTGCTGAGCCCTGTTAGGATTATTCATATCATGATGCAAGGTTCAGTCTTTTGACTGCAGGGATATTGTATCTATCCTGGAAATACAACTGACACCATAGTCTGCAATATTATCAGTCTAAACTAGGTTGACCAATTGATGATCTGCCTCTGGAACGGATGTAGCTAGTGTCCATAAGGGTAAAACTGCCTGATGTGAAAAGGAGGGGGGGGGGGACGGGCGGACAGCAAAACAAACAAAAAAAACTGAGAAAATCAGTTATCACTGGGGCAGAAAAATAGTGATTTACAGTAAGTAGTTCAGCAGATGGGCAAGTTGCTGTACTTAAACATACAATGTGGAGCATGACTAATAATGAGGTGCTGAGAGGGGGGGGCAGGTCTGAAGAAGGGGCCCAGTGGGGCACCCATTCCCTGGCAGTAGCCGCTCTTGTTCCCCAGCACATGCTGCAGACCAGCACGGTCTGCAGTGTTACTAGGGAGGTGCTCAAAGTACAAATTTATTCCTGTATTTTATTCTAATGGTGCATGGCCACGCCTCCCACAATTAGGTTATGCCCCTGGAAACATACCAGGCTCTCTACTGCCGTGATTAGAATCCTCAGCGTAAATATGCATGTCTTGTAGGCACACAGCACAACCCTGTATTCAGCATTTTAGGGTCATGCCCAGCACTCCTCAAGCAGTTGGGCCACCCCAGGCTCACCTGCCAGCACTGAATAGGTACCATGTGTATGGCATCTATAATTTTAAACATAATTTTAAAGAAAAATAAATAAAGTAGTGTCAGGGCCCAAAAGTCTGCTAGGTTTCCCAGAGTGATTTTCGAATATACCAAAACAGTGATAAAGTAATTAAGACTGGGGTCTGTCTAGAAGTTTGTTAGTAAAGGTGTATACCATATTTGCCTAATAATCTTCCTGATTTCACCCATCCCATATACACATATATCAGGGTTGCCTACCCTCCAGGAATGGGCTGGAGGCACCCAAAAATCGTGACCCCCTTCCGTACCGCCGGAAAGGTGGGTAACCCTCCTGGATACCGCCACATCCCCCGCAGCAGCGCTAAATTACCGCAATTCGTGACTTTTTGGGGAGGGGCAGGGCTAAATATGCAATTGTGTCCTTTTGTGCCGTCTACATCAAGCCCCATCCCTAAAAGTGCTGCTGACAGTCTACTCTCCGGGGTAGGCAAGTATGACATATTTATAGAGTCCTAAACCAGAGCATACCTCCAGATAGAGACAATTGCCTCCTGATTTATTCCTGACTCAGTAGTGAATATATCAATTTATATTCCAATTAAGACAGAGAAAGTAACTGGAAATATTTCCTTGGTTCTTAGAAGAACCACACATCAGGTCTGCAGAGACCAAATGAAGCTACCAATGTTACTCTAATACAAGGGATATGGCCAGTTATGAGAAGTAATGGGCCCAATTTATTGACTCATCATCCGAATGAGAAATTTAAAGTGATAGAGCACTTCAATTTTGTAAAAGGCCCTCTTACTTATTGTGAATATACCCCTCCTGTGAAAGTTGTCCGAAATAATTCCCATTCTGTTGCAAAACCCTTGATGAAGTCCCACGAGGGGACGAAACGCGTTGGTTGTTCACATTTGCTATTTTAAAGTACCTGAAATCATCAAAGCACATATTGTAACATTCTGGAATAACTGCTACCACTGTGTGGAACAAGAGACTTTTTAATAAATATTTGAAAATGTATGGACTTTTTTTTTATATGCTTTAGGAAATTATCATAAGGCTATGTTGGTCTAATAAACAAAAATCAACACAAGGGGCACCATCTTACCACTGTACTCCACACTTCCCCCATCCCCCATCCAACAGGGGATCTTGTAAGTTAGGCAGCCTCCATATAGTAACTACAAATTCTGTGGTGCGAAACAAGAGTCTGTTCTCGATTTATACATATATACATTCAAATGGAATCATCAGTGCCATTTTCCTGAATTGATTATAAGTAGGGAGGCAACTCCCAGGATCGGGATTGGTGGGATCCCATGATTGGAGGCCAAAGTCATCAGTATTTGAATTTCAGGAATGAACGATTGAATCATGCTGGGCAGCGCTGAGCATTCGCTGAGCCTCAGATGCTGCTTGGCTGTTCACATCATTGCATGACATCAGCGGTCACACTATGCAGCGCAGCCTTCAGCTGAGCCCAGTGGCGTAACTATCGCCCCGCAGCCCCCGCGGTGGCGGGGAGGCGCTTGGAAGGTGAGGGCGCCGGGGGCTGCGGGGCTATTGTTACCGTTCCGCTGCGTCTGCCACGGGATCTTTTGCCGGCTCTCCGTCTCCCTGCTCCGTCTGCAATAAAAAAGGTGAAACACAGAAAATGGCTGCCCCCTTAATGCAGACCGTTTTTGAGGATGCTAGAGGAGGCGGAGGCCTCCTCTAGCGTCCTTAAAAACGATCTGCTGTACGGCGGCAGCCATTTTCTGAGTGACATGTTTTTTATCACAGCAGGAGCCGGGAAAGCAGGGAGACGGAGAGCCGCAGTGCAGACTGATTCGCCGGCTGAAGGTCCCTGGGCAGACGCAGCGGCACTACGTGCAGGGGGTAAGGGGGTTGGGGGGGTCGACCTGGCGGGGGGTCGACCTGGCGGGGGGCGCGCAAAAGGGTTGTTGCGGGGGGGAGATTTTTCCATAGTTACGCCACTGGCTGAGCCTGCCCCTTCAGCTGCACCCACAAACCAGCCATCTTTAGCAGAGGAGGGACTGCTCACTAAAGGCCCATACACACTAGAAGATTATCTTTCCAATCTGGCTGGTTAGAATGAAATCTGGAAATTTCTGGGAACAAATTACAATCGGCCATTTGCTCTCAAATGCTGGAAAGTGAACAAAAGCAGTCATCTGCATAAAGGCCCATACACACTAGAAGATATTTCTATTAATCTCGTTCAGAAAGGGGCTTCTGAACGATATTGATGGCAATATCTTCTGTGTATGCCTTATATCTTTAACAATTGCATTTTAAATAAGGTTTCTAGTGGCCACTTTTTATTGAACCACTTGTAAAATACAATACAAGAACAAGCCCTGACACATTTCAGTGTCTTTTCTTCAACAAGTACAGTATAATAGATCTTGCTAACTGCTTTAGGATCCATCTACATTCGCATGCAAGTCATTTTATGACGCCCTTCTCAGATGTAGCAGTAAACATCCGCACTTCTAGGTGCCACCTTCACAATCTCCCTGAAATGCTTTTTCAAAAGTAGGCACACTTACTGTATATACATATGACTATTTTGCAATGAAAGATATCACTGAGAAGGGCCAAACTGAGTGATATTGTTCAATATATCGCCCAGTATGTACGCACCTTAAAAGTTACTCCACTGTTTAAAACTGCAGTAACAAATTAAAATAACTATTATCTCTTTTTTTTATGTAACAATGTACAATCTAGTCATTTTGTTTGCAGCATAGAACAACATATTTAACTGAATTGCTTAATATTGCTTTTTTTTTTATAAAAATGAATAGAAAAAGTACTGAACAAGCACTTTAGGTAATTGCTTAAGAAAAAACTACTGTTCAGCCGGTGTATGATTCTGTGAATGTGTAATCAGCTAAAACAGGATACAATTTTAAAATAACAAACAGAAAGCAGATTTGCAAGTTAATCTTCTACTTTTTAGATGTGATGAATAGAAAATCAAACATTTCAACCAAAGTAGGAAAATGTGGAAATGTTCAGAACAGGTTGTTGTTATTTTGTTCAGACAACTCTAAATAAATTTTTATAACAATGATATTGTAACCTGCATCTACAGAATGCAGATAAAAAAAAAATCCTCAATGGGCAATCCAGTAAAAAAATAAAAATAATGCAATAATATGGGGGTTTATTCTAGTTCATTCTTTCTGACAAAATCCTTCTTAGATGGACAACACCATGGCCCTCATTCTGATCTAAGCGGTAACGGCCGCATGCGGCCGTTCCGCCGATGTTTTTTCGCTCTGCGCATGTGCAGAGGGCACTCTGCGCATGTGCAGGCGAAATCGCCGCACATTTTTTTTTAACGCCGCAAAGGGGGTGGAGGGGCTACTTAGCCTCATTTCCTATGCATACGCCCCGCGTTTCATGGGCGTTCCCATGCAAACGCGGGGCGTACGCATGGTAATGAGGCTGTGACGCATGTGTTGGGGGCGGGCATCTGATATCGCCGGATGTCAGCTGCCCGCCCCCATACAAGATTTCACACGGACAAGTGTCCGTGTGGTCTTGTGTTGCGGGACCTGGTGGAGCGTGCGGCCCTGCATTCGATGTTCGGCGACCATCGAATGCAGGGGCTGCTCCCACCATGGAGGAGGCGTATCCCCGTCCAATTTCATGCGGATCGCCACATATCCGCGTACGGACGGCAGGTGGCGATCCGTATGGAAGGCGGGGATTCGCCTGCACGGTCGTGGCCGCATATTCTGATCGGGCCGCACCGATCAGAATAAGGGCCAAGGGCCCTTATTCTGGTTGGTGCGGCCGGAGCCGCATATGCGGCTCCAACGCACCAGGCGAATCCCCGCCTTCCATACGGATCGCCACGGCCGTCCGTACGCGGATATGTGGCGATCCGCATGAAATTGGACGGGGATACGCCTCCTCCATGGTGGGAGCAGCCCCTGCATTCGATGGTCGCCGAACATCGAATGCAGGGCCGCACGCTCCACCAGGTCCCGCAACACAAGACCACACGGACACTTGTCCGTGTGAAATCTTGTATGGGGGCGGGCAGCTGACATCCGGCGATGTCAGATGCCCGCCCCGTACCCACGCGTCACGGCCTCATTACCATGCATACGCCCCGCGTTTGCATGGGAACGCCCATGAAACGCTGGGCGTATGCATAGGGTAATGAGGATAAGTAGACCCTCACGCCCCTCTACGCCCCCTGTGCGGCGTATAGAGAATCCTTGCGGCGAAATCGCCTGCACATGCGCAGAGTGACCTCTGCACATGCGCAGAAGATAAACATCGGCGGCCCGTACGCAAGCGGGAATTTCCGCACCAACCAGAATAAGGGCCCATGTGCACTGCAGGGGGGGGGGGGCAGATGTAACATGTGCAGATAGAATTAGATTTGGGTGAGTTGTTTTGTTTCTGTGCAGGGAAAATACTGACTGCTTTATTTTACACTGCAATATAGATCTCACTTTGAAGAAAAACCCCAACCAAATCTAATTCTCTCTGCACAAGTTACATCTGCCCCACCCGCAGTGCACATGGTTTTGTCCATCTAAGAAGGATTTTGTCAGAAAGAATGAACTAGAATAACCCCCATGGTGACAGTTGGAACAGCTTGGGGGAGGTGGGGCAAACCCTTTTTCACTAGCGCATGTACCCAGTAGACTCTTAACCCAATCTAAGACAACATTTCAGATTATACTGTTAGTCAGCGTAGTGAGGCAAGTGACAAATAAACTAGGAGGAGCTTACGCACCAAGCGACATTTCAAAGGATATCACTCAAAATGAGCGTTATCGTGTAAAATATCACTTAATGTGTATGTGGCTATAAAAACCAGTTGTCCACTGTAGTGACCTCTATGCATGAAAGGGTTAAGGGCCTAATTCAGCATGGATCTCTACTCATAAAATTTGCAAATCGAGCAATTATCGAACAATTGTGCATACATACGGTATCCACTGTACATGCACAAGGGGAGTTAGCTACTGAAAATGCAAAGGGGTTGTAAATTCAATGTGGCCGGAGCTTGACTGACAGGAAGCTGGCATTTGGGAAAGGAAACTTGTCATTTTTCCTGGTGTGTCTGTAGGCATGCCCTGTCTCAGTTGCAGATTAATAAAAGCCTCAGAGTTACTCACAGACGGCATAACCTTCTCAATGGTTGGAGAATTGCTTATGGATTTGCGAATCGATTGCAATTACCATATATACTCGAGTATAAGCCTACTTTTTCAGAACATTTTTTATGCTGAAAAATCCCCCCTCGGCTTATACTCAAGTGAGGGTCCCACTTGAGTCAATAAGTTTTCCCAGTTTTTTGTTGTAAAATGAGGTGCCTCGGCTTACGTATATACTCGAGTATATACGGTAGTAATCTATTTGCAATTCTCTCTCGATTTAGCAAGGGCAGTTTTCTCTTTCTGTTTGGGCGGAGGCTTTCTCCTCACAGTCCAGTGCAATTCTCACATTAACGATCCATGCTGAATTACCCCTAAGTCCCATGGAGGATTAGTAGGAATTTACAGAGGCTGAATGCGAAGTACACCTTGAAAGAAGGTCTGTACATCCAGAATAATGGCCAATCATCTATTAAAATAAAATAACAACAGGGATAACACCTGATCTTTTAGAGATGAAAGGTAAATGCCTTGATTCAGCTCATCCTGCCAGAAATACAGAATACACAATAGCCGAAAGATGAGGGATCCCATCTTTCACACCATAAAATGTAAAGACAGCCATGATGGGACATCTATTTTTATTATATGTTGTATCACACATTTGTGAAAAATGATTATTGTTTTTGGATCGCTTATACAGATGCAGCCAATCTCATCAGCGCGGCTCCGGGCGCACCTACCGCCATCCACCGAATGGGGGTGTATGCATGCCAAGACGCTCACGCACACCCCATTCTCAGCAATGAATGGGTGAGCATGTTAGACGTTCACGTGTTCATGTCCGCCAGATGGAAATCCATAAGATGGCGCGCTGGTGGCCATGCAGAGAATGGCCTCATCTGTATGTATAGGTTATATACATACAGAAAAGCTCTCTAGAAAAGCTGTGAACGCCCAAGATATGTAACTCATGCAAGCAGTCATGGGTAGACAACACAAATCTGTGTGTAGGAGCAGAAGTTCCCGCTGAAGAGGAAGGCCACAGGGAACCTTGGCCAGCATTCCCTGAAGTAAAGCATACCATGGCTGATGAGGCCAGTCTGGAGCTATGACTGGCAGACCGTCCTGATAAATACCTTCAACTACCTTAGACAGACTAACAGAAAATAAAAAAAAATGGTATGGGATCCCCCCGTCTCCCCCTGAGCATAACCAGCTGGGCTCATTGAGTTGGTCCTGGTTCCCCAAATATGGGGGGGATCTTAGGGATCCCCTGTATTTAAGAAAACAGCTCCGGGCTCTCGGACCAGTGCTGGTTCCAAAAATACTGTGTTGTGATATAGGGAGTTATTTTGGTTCATTCTTTCTGGCAAATTGCTTCTTAGATGGACAAAACCATGTGCATTGCATGTGGGGTAGATGTTACTTATGCAGAGAGAGTTAGATTTGGGTGGAGTTTATCTTCAAAGTGAGATCTATATTGCAGGGTAAAAATAAAGCAGTCAGTATTTTCCCTGCACAGAAACAAAATAACTCACCCAAATCTAATTCTCTCTGCACATTTTACATCTGCCCCCCCCCCCCCCCCCCAGTGCACATGGTTTTGTCCATCTAAGAACGAATTTGCCAGAAGGAGTGAACTAAAGTAACCCCCATAATCTTGGAAAATTCTGGACTAAAGAGGAATTCTCCTACAAAGGGATCAGCCTCCAAAGAATGCTTTGTCTCTGGGTCAGTCTTCCAAAATATGAGCCAACGAGAACTTCTGAATAAAACTGCTAAGGTGGAGATATTTGACTGTAGGAAATACGCATCAAGCAAAATATCTCCTTCTGTCTTTAAACTGGACACCAGTTTTTAAGTCTATCGATGGAATGTAATTCAGTCCAGGTTCGGTGGAGGTGCGGGATGCAGGCCAAATTCAGACTATCTTTTAAAAGCAACAATTATTTACACGGCTAAACCATGACTTTTAAATGATTGCTGCTTTAAAAAAAGTTCAGGGAAATGTTGTACCTCCGGTGTGCTTGGACTGTATATTACATCCCACCGCAAGACTCTATGGGCTTGTTGACCCTAAAAATAGCTAAAAGAAGCAACAGAAAAGGATAAGATAGATAGATTTAAGCAAGACCTCACTTTTTCTATCCATCTGATCAGTCGTGAAAGGTTGATATCCATTTCTTTTTTACAATTGTATAAGGAATTAAACAGTACTAGCCTCCAAAACTTCTGCTTCCAAAACGTCTGCTTCCTGGATATTAGGGGTACACAAATTAAATCCTGCAAACCATACTTGCCTACTTTTGAAAACTAGTTTCAGGGAGATTATAGTTGGTAGTAGAATTTTGCACAGTGCCCCATTGAGGGGGTGTGTCATGCTCCACCCAAAGGGCGTGTTTAGTTCCATATATGGAGAGTTTGTAAAAAGAGATTGTGAACGTGGCACCTAGAAGCATGGGTGTGTACTGTTACATCTGAGAGGAATCTTGTAAAATGACTTATATCCAAATGTAGATGAGCCCCAAAGCAGTTAGTAAGAGATACTATACTTGGTATAGTGCGGGAAAATGTAAATGTATCTGTCCCTCATTCCTTTTTCCCCAAAAAATGTAACAGTGTAATGTGGGCTAGGTGACATGAGGGAGATTGCTAGACTAATGAGGGAGAGAGGGAGATTGCTGCTATTTCAGGGAGTCTCCTGCATCATGCAGGAGGGTAGGCAACTATGGTAACAATGAAACACAAAAGTTATACACATAGGTAATGCACTGAATAATATTTACAGCCAGTAGCGAAACAATATAATAAGGAGAATAAACCATTGTCTTTTGTCATCATATCCTAAACAATACTGTAAGGTGCAGCCAAAGGCAGCTGACAGCCACAGGTATTTGTTCTCCTGGCAATGGAGATAAGAGAGTTTAAAAATTACTGGCACCTGGCAGGTCCTACCTAGAGACGTGAGGCAGCTGACGTCCATAGCTGCTTGTAGTGGGCAAATGATGGATGTAGCAGTGAATGAATAAATCACAGCTCCATAACAATGGGACATTCACAGGTGAATGTGCGGGTGACAGGGGTCGAATTCTTGCCTCTGACACATTTTGTGAGAGCTTTAGCAAAGACTCTTTAATATGTAATGGACATTATGATGTGTGGCATCATTTGTAATAAGCATTATGGTAAGTGGCATAATGTTTAATGGGCATTACAGTACGTGACATAATATGTAATGGGCATTACGGTGTGTGGCATAATTTGTAATGGGAATTTCAATGCATAATATGACCCATACACATTTTCCTGTTGCTATTCACACTCAAACATGCACAATGCGTAAGGTACGCATCCGCAGTCATTCGATAATCACTCAAACTATGAATTTTTTGATCAGCGATCAACCCTAAATAAGACTCTAAGATCGGTTAGTATTATGAAGGTATAGGACTAAACAAAGGTTATAGCAAACAATATTTTATTGCATCACAGCACTTGACCATACCTCCCAACTGTCACGATTACAGCGGGACAGTCCCGATTTTCGGGTCCTGTCCCGCTGTCCCACCCGCGGCAGGCATTGTCCCGCTGCGGGGGGTGGCAGTTGGGAGACCCCCCAATCTAATAGAATAGACGCTGTGCGCATGCGCACAGTGTCTATTCTCGCATGAAAATGAGGTTGCGGCTAATTAGCATAAGCCGTACCCTCATTTGCATACACCCCGCCCCCTTTTCGGGTGCTCGCGCGG
Source organism: Crinia signifera (assembly GCF_055691185.1). Classification (NCBI taxonomy): domain Eukaryota; kingdom Metazoa; phylum Chordata; class Amphibia; order Anura; family Myobatrachidae; genus Crinia; species Crinia signifera. Next base: position 173,090,633 of record NC_139217.1, read on the forward strand.
TGTCCCTATTTCCCCAACACAGAAGTTGGGAGGTATGCTTGACAGTATATGCAAAACATATAAAGATGTACAAAGGTACCCGCCCTTAGGTGTAGCTTACCCGCAAACTCATTATAGATGACTGCCCACGTCAAAGGAATAATAAAAGGTTTTGCAGATATAAAAAAAACTTGATTGCACTGACACAATAATAAGTCTGGCTGTCAACAGCAGCCAAATAATGTGGTGTCGTAGGCCTACGTCCCCTCCTCCCATGGTGCACCTTTTAATCTGGTACAAAGTATAGGTTCAGAGGGCACACTCCTCTCTTCTGTTGGACCGATAATATGCATACCTCCCAATTTCCCCTATTACAGTGGGACAGTCCTGCTATTGAGATACTGCCCCACTGTCCCTCTGACGGGCTGCAGGGAAGGTTAAGTGAGCTTTTGATCCACACAGCAAAGCAGCAGGTGATCCCTGAAGAGATAACAGTGCAGAGAAATAAGCCAGAGGGCTACCGTGCTGTGGAGGCCCCCAAAATAAGGAAAACTGGGGGACTTGCTGTGTGCCATGCTCTCCCACCTGAGATAATGCCACCATTAGGCAAGGCTCCAGCCCCCATTTTAGTAGAAGCCTCTATGTTGATTAATGGACAGTTGGGATGTATGATCCAATGTCTAAATGGCAAAAATATTCTAATTATAACAGAGTAACAAATGGGGTATATCATTCATAAACATTTTGGTATAATGCTTTCATGCCTTTCATACTGTATCTTACTATGTTCATCTGTCATTTATAGAGCTCAATGATACAAAGTAAATGAAAATGGAAGGCGTAACTGAAGAGAACCCATCATGTGGCCAAATACACCTACAAAGAAAATCAAACAACAATGTGAATCTCTCAACGTGCTTGAAAGAAAAGTTAAAAAAGCAATGTACCTGCTCCAGCAAGAGGGCCAAGAAAGCATTCACAGGCTTTTTTCCTGTCATTCGATGGCTTCCAAAATACGACTTCAAAGAAAATACATGGGGAGATGTCATGTCAGGTCTTATTATTGGTATTATACTAGTGCCCCAAGCCATAGCGTATTCCCTCCTAGCGGGTCTGAAACCCATTTACAGCTTGTATACATCCTTTTTTGCCAACATCATATATTTTATAATGGGGACCTCTCGCCATGTGTCCGTGGGCATTTTCAGCTTGCTAAGTCTTATGGTTGGGCAAGTTGTGGATCGAGAAGTTCTGCTGGCAGGTTTTGACCTGGATGACGATGTTTTTAAAACTGCAAACGCCAGTGATATGATAAATGTAACAACAACAGTCAACATTAGTTTGGGCCTGATGGATATTGAATGTGGAAAAGAATGCTACGCAATCAGTATTGCAGCTGCATTGACATTTACTGCCGGCATATATCAGGTAAGGTTCACAATTAAAATAATGCTGCCTTCAGAAAAATAATGTATGGGCTGTAAAATCTACTTCCAGAACTATAATATTACGGTTATTAGGCAGAGCTTTTCATTATCGTTGCCATGTGATACAACACAGTTAATGCAGTTGTCTCCAGACAGCAGCTTTGTGTCATTATATATATATATATATATATATATATATATATATATATATATATATCTTAAAAGAACACATTTAAAACAACAAGCATGCCTAACGATGAAGGTACCAATGTGAGTGATACCTGGTATGGCCAAGAGATCACCTGGGCACAGCTAAGGTGCACAAGGCCAAAAAGAGGGTGTGGTTTTATAAGAGCTCCATTGACATCACTAAAGGGGACATGGCTTCATGGGTGAAGCCCCCGATTACCTCTATCTGGGGGTGTGCAGGTTGACCCTGGAGACTCTTCCAGAACTGACTGATCCCTCTCAGTGACGGGAGATGAGTGCTGCATGTTACAATACAGAACTCGGCTTCTGTAACTGGGGAGGAGTCAACATTTTGTTTTCACCTCTTGGAAAGGTGATACCCGAGAGCTGCCCCTTTGTGATGCCACTGATGCCTAACAATATTGGAATTGCTGAAAATCAGAAAAGCAAACAAACTAGTCAATAAGGCAAACTATATAGTCAAATTTGCAGGCAGCATATAAAGCATTACAGTACAGGCATCCTAAGATGATAAAGAATTACGGGTTTGTTTACATAAATGAAGGCATATAAATATAATAAAAAACTGCTTCATTATTAAGTACAGCATTTCCAAAAGTAAAGCGGATACAAGCTCCATTGTTCATACAGTTAACATTTTAGTAAATATTTAGTAAATATTAATACAAAGCATTCCGTATGTGAATGAATTTGGTTGTGGATCAAAGGGTCGTCAGTGTCTATATCTACAGTCAATAAATCAACACTAAAAGGTCAACCAGAACATGTCGATATTGACAGAAGATCAACATGAATAAAAGGTCGACACATGAAGAGGTCAGCATGAATTTTTTTGGTACTTGTTTAGTTTCACAGCGGCAGCATCTCAGTCGCAGCAGCGTCTGTGTCCCCTTGCGGGGCTCGCTTCGCTCGCCCACGCTACGGGCTCAGTGGCTCGCTACGCTCGCCACGCTATCTAAAATCAACTCCATGCCGACGTGGATGGTGGGGGTATGAACCAATTCCCGCTGGCATGGACTTTATTTTAGATAGTTTTCCGAGCGCCGAACCCGGAAGTAGCGGGCGGCCATGCTGCCGCCGTGAAACTAAACAAGAACCTTTTTTTTTGTGTGTCAATGTGGACCGCTGTCCGCGTGGGCCTCCAATTAGTGTAGTGCTTTGCTCACTATGCTTCAGGCATGGTGCCTCACCTCAATCATGGTGCCTCACTTGGTACTACTTATGCGCTTAGCACTATGCGCTTAGGCACTGTCAGCCTATTATTCAGATACCGAAAGAAAGAAATGCAATGTACTGTATATTAAATACAGCTTTAGAGAAAGAAACCTTTCAATCCCATTCAGTTTTACTTATAGAGACATTATTTGAGAGACTCCTTTTGCCAATATAAATCCTAAAAGATAATTACTGTATTTTCTCATATCTTATAATGACCATACTTGCCTACTTTTGAAAACTAGTTTCAGGGAGATTGTGTTTGGTAGTAGAATTTTGCACAGCGCTCCAATGAGGGGGCGTGTCATGCTCCACCCAAAGGGCGTGTCTAGTTCCATATATGGGGAGATTGTGAACGTGGCAAGTAGAAGCATGGGTGTGGTCTACTACATCTGAGAGGAATCTTTTGAAATATCCAAATGTAGATGAGCCCCAAAGCAGTAAGTAAGAGCTACTATACTTGCTAAAGAAAAGTCACTGATACGTGTCAGGTATTGTTCATCTATTGTGATTTACACCTGGTTCCATATAAATGGCCACAAGACATGCTAGGAAATGGTGCTGGTAATTCAATGTAAAAGCATCTATCTCTCATTCCTTTTTTTTCCCCAAAAATGTAACAGCTACATATTGTGGGCTAGGTGAAATGAGGGAGATTGTTAGACTAATCAGGGAGAAAGGGAGATTGCTGCTATTTCAGGGAGTCTCCTGCAGAATGCATGAGGGTAGGCAACTATGACAATGACATCAAAAACACTCAGTTCCAGAGTTACCATCTATTATATATATGTCTAGTGTCCATGAGTCTCCGAAACAGTGTGAGTGAAACTACATCTCTTTCTCACACATGCACAAACACAGAAGGTAGCAGACTAGCTTTCAAAGCTTTTGCTTACTAGTAAAAGTATAAAACATTAGCCAAAAGAAAAAAACATACTATCTGAAAATAGGTCAAAGGCTCTAGAAAGCAACAGCTCAAGCAAACATTAACTTCAACACAGCCATTTGCCATAGAGCATGGATATAATAACACATACTGTACTTATCCATCTAGCTATTGTTTTATTTCCTATCTAATGTGATCTGCGGGCAGTGACCCAAGCAATACATCAGAAGACATTTTATGTTTTTATTTTTATTGCCACATTTTACAGAAGAAGAAATAGGTTGGGCAGAAAATAACAGCAGATGGTCGGAAGATTACACTACTCTGACAACTAGGGAAAGGTTAAAGAACATGCACCATAGTGAAACTCTTTGCAAACACTTTTGGGCTACTCTTAGGGGGCTATTCTGGTCCATTCGCAAGGACCCTAGCATGGGGACTGATATTTGGGGACTGATATTTTGCGTATGCGCAGCCGCATTTCTGCACATGTGCATAAGCCAGCTGCAAGTGGCCACGGCAAACAGACTGTTCGCTTGGCGCACGCACCCAAGGCTGCGGCCGGGTGCGTGGGGCGGCAGCAGATAGTCACGCCCATGGAAAATTGGCCAGGTGCAGGCAGCTGACATCACCGGATGTCAGCTGCCCACACACTTTTGTTATGGATTTGGGTGTTACCCACCGTTGGAGTCCGGAGACAGGGACGTAAGGATGTTGGTGTGGTGCTGCAGGAGGCAGGGAGCTGGAGATCAGTCGTGAGCCCGTAGCTGGGACCACCGGTTAGGACGGCCACAGCGAAACCTACACTGACTCTGTTGAGTCCCCCGGGCAGATGGAATACCCCTGCAGAGTGCTAGGCTTCGCCTGTAGCCGCCGCGTTCGAAAGAGCCAGTTAAGCCGGCTCTAACCCCGATGCAGCCAGGTGTTATGAGGTGACAAGGGGTAAGCGATCGCCAGGGAGTATCTCAAAAGGACCGTCTAACTACCGGGCCTAACTGGGGGAGAACCCCTGACTGCCGGCACCTGGCCAAGAGCGGGGAGAAGCGACCCAGTCGCAGACACAATAAGGGAAATAGGGAATCTGGGAATGGAGACACTGAGAGACTATGATTCCCCAAAACCAGGTGCAGTGGGAAAAGGGAACAACCCCTGCCTGACAGAAGCTAGGGCGACAGACAAAAATAAAGCAGAGGAAAAGACAGGTACTTATGTAATAACCAGATAATGGACCCACGGAGGGGCGCAGCCACGGCGGGCCTGAGGTGTGACAGCAAATAATAATAACCAGGCTCCAAAGGAGCACTTACGTGACCCACAGGCAAGGAGGGTAATGGGAACAGGCACAGGGACAGCCTGGGACAAGATGAGAATCCAGCAGACAGAACGGCTAGGGAGCTTAGACAAATAGAGAGAACTCCAGGGACAGGAACAGAAGAGATCCTGGGACCGGGTATGGGCGCTGAATGCTTGGGAAGCAAGAAGCTGAGCTGCAGAGGATATATCCTGGGATCCAAACAGGAGACCGGAACAAGGGACCAGGAAGCGTGGCTGGGAGCAAACAGAAGTTCCCTGCACAGGCAGCAGGAACTTAAACAGAAAGCTATCACTGGCACAGATCCCCAGGAGAGCATGGCTTATAAAGGCCTCAGGTGATTGAAACACCTGGTGGATCTCCAAGCTGCTCCTGATTAACGAGCTAATACCTCACAGCCTGTGAATAGCAGCTCAAAGAACACAGGGCTGTAATGGCAACAGACCTACCACTGGAGGCCACCAGTGAGTCAAAATGCCAAACAGAAACAAAACAGACTGAACCATAAAACCTGGCTCCTGACACACTTCCTTCTGAATGCCCACGCACATCTAAGGTTACCGTAAAGTAACCTTAGATGTGCATGTGCCTTCCACATCATTCGATGGTAGGGGGGGGGGGTAGGGGCATGAGTATCCGCATTAGCGAATTCACAGCCTTGCGAATCAACCAGAATAAGGTCCTTAGTCTGTGGTTCAGGACTGTTCCTGAAAACTTGGAAAAGTTAGGGAGACACATGTAAATCACTGTGGCAATAGGCCATAGATTGAAGTGGGTTAAACAAATCATTAATGGCTGAAGGACTCTTGCTTTTTGTTATATATCAAAACACACACTCTTTGGGTTGGTGCTAATAAAATTAGTAACCAAAAAACACAGTTAATAAATATCTACTACATTACAGTTAATGAGAGCTTCCACACCTACTGAGCATGTCAGTCTCAGGACATGACTTGTATAATTATTCTATAGATTGCTTTATTGTAAATCCCTGGCACAATAAACCCATGGAACCTTATCACTACAGCACCTAGGGCCATCACCTGGCATGCCACGCACCCCAGCCTATGCTACAGGCTGCATAATTCATCAGGCCTTTATAAAAGCCTTATAACTTGGCCACAAGTCACTGGCTGTGCTAATGGTGCTCAAATTCCTTTTCAAATCAAAGCTAAGCATAACAAAAAGAATTTACTCAGCAGGTTCAGGCTGATACAAATTGTAAAGCTACACTATCTGAGCTAGATCCTTAGGAAAGGGATTATGATTACAACCATACTCATTTGTCTATGTGACAAAAATATTTTACAAATATGTTCAACAATGAGTTCAAGAAAATGAAATAACTATATCAAACTTTACAATCCTTAATTAAATAAATAAAAGGCTAACTCTGCTACTCACCTCTGAGGGGAATACAAGTGTTGGCGCTGATGTTATTGTTATGTTGTTACATAGAGGGGCATACCTCCCAACTTCTGTGCTTAACAAATAGGGACACTCGCGCCCGAAAAGGGGGCGGGGACGTATGCAAATGAGGGTGTGGCTTATGCTAATTAGCTGGAACCTCATTTTCATACGAGAATAGACGCTGTGCGCATGCGCACAGCGTCTATTCTATTAGATTGGGGGGTCTCCCAACTGCCACCCCCCACAGCGGGACAATGCCTGCCGCGGGTGGGACAGCGGGACAGAAAATCGGGACTGTCCCGCTGTAATCGTGACAGTTGGGAGGTATGGAGGGGTAGTCAATGTCCCTGATGGCGAGCAGCACCATCAACTCGCCGTCAGAGTATTCTACTCCCTCCCCTCCACTCGCCATTTCCACCTCGCTGGTTTCATTCGGTGAGGTGGAAACAGCAAGTGTGGCCATTAAAACGGCGGGGCTGGCCACAAAATGCAGTGGACTTGCTGAATATGCGGCAAACCTCACTGTTTAAGGGGATACTCACCGTGATCATGGGAGTTTGATGGCGAGGATGGCTTTTCCTCGACGGAATTAAGCCATCCTCACCGTAGTAAACCCCCTCGCCGTGGCATTGAATACCACCCATTATGTTGATGGGCTGGCAAGTAGTATAGAATAATCAAGTGTTCATTACTGAATTATCTTGAAATGCTAAAAAAACAATCATTACAAAACTAAAACAGTCCCTTACAATGTTATGCGCATAAGCCACGCCAAAAGGAGAATAGGCTTCTGGGTAAAACTTTTTTTTTTTTTTTTTCAAACCTTTCAATTCATGCCTATCCAGCTTGGTTTTCAAAGTTCTTTATTTTTGCTAGTGCTGATCTAGAACAGCCACCAACTGTGCACAAAGCTTGCTTCAGTCTACACAGTTAGTTGTTCTAGTCAGTATTTGAATTGCTACAGACATACTAACTAAAACAAGTATATATCAGAACTACATCTTTAGGAAGGCTATAATAATAAGCAATTCCAAAATTTACACTATAGACTGGGATAAAATATAAAATAACAGGAACAAATGAATTTGGTCTATTTGGGCCTAATTGCTGTTTAACTTTTTGCAGGTTCTCATGGCCGTATTTCGTCTGGGGTTTCTATCTATATATTTGTCCGAGCCGATGTTGGATGGATTTGCTACTGGCGCATCATTGACAATTTTAACAGCCCAAGTGAAATATCTGCTTGGAGTAAAAATCCCCCGGTCTCCAGGCACAGGAATGCTGGTTATAACCTGGATTAACATATTTAAAAATATTCATAATACCAATGTTTGTGACGTGATAACAAGTGTCATATGTATAGCAGTGTTAGTTGCAGCAAAGGAGCTCGGAGATCGCTACAAAGACAAAATTAAGATCCCTCTTCCAACAGAACTAGTTGTCATTGTGGTGGCAACACTCGTATCACACTACTGTAACCTAAATGAAGTATATGGTTCAAGTGTCTCAGGAGTCATCCCAACAGGATTTATACCACCTAAAGTGCCTGATTTCGGGCTTATCGGTAAAATTGCGGTGGATGCAATTCCTCTTGCAGTCGTGAGTTTTGCATTCACTATTTCTTTGTCAGAAATGTTTGCCAAAAAATATGCCTATAATGTGAAAGCCAACCAAGAGATGTTTGCCATTGGATTCTGCAACATAATTCCATCCTTTTTTCACTGTTTTGTTACCAGTGCTGCTCTCGCTAAGAGTCTTGTGAAAACATCGACGGGGTGTAAAACACAGGTTTCCAGTGTCATTAGCGCTGTTGTGGTTCTGCTGGTTTTGCTTTTCTTTGCGCCATTATTTTACTCACTGCAAAAATGTGTTTTGGCCTGTATAATTATCGTCAGTTTGCGAGGGGCCCTGCGAAAATTTAAGGATTTACCAGCCCAATGGCGCTTGAACAAAATAGATGCAATTGTGTGGAGTGTGACTGTGGGCGCCTCGGCACTGATCAGTACAGAATTGGGTCTTGTAGTAGGAGTGGTCATTTCCATTATATGTATTATTGTACGCACTCAAATACCCCACACAACCATGCTTAACCAGATACAAAACTCAGTCTTTTATGAGGATGGAGACAAGTATGACAATCTTTTACCAGTTCCCAAAATCAAGATATTCCGCTTTGAATCACCTCTTTACTATGCAAACAAAGGCTACTTTCTACAGTCCCTATACAAAAAGGTTGGAATGGATCCGGGCCGGGAAATAATACAGCGGAAAAAAATGGAAAAGAAAAGAAAGAAGCAGGCAAAGAGAAAGCAAGCAGATGAGATAAAAGACGCTGACAACAACGATCTGCATATACAGCTTGTGAATAACATAAGTGACTTGCAAACAATTATTCTCGATTGCTCCTCAATAGCCTTTCTAGATACAACCGGCATTAATACACTAAATGCAGTATTAAAAGATTACAAGGAAGTACAAATTAGCATTCTCTTGGCTTGTTGTAATACTGCTGTCATTGATGCCCTCGGTAGAGGGGGCTACTTTGGAAAACAAAACAAAGATATTTATAAGATGCTTTTTTATAATGTACATGATGCTGTCCAGTTTGCAAGAGAGAAAGAGCTATCCATAACAGACTCAACTGTTTAGTTGCTTCTACACTATAAAGCACTGGATACGCAGAGAAAGCGGGCACTAATTACCCGGGCCAGACTTGGTGGAGGTGCCTGGTGGAGGTCAGGCCTGCTGTTGGTCCCCTCCTTTTTCATACCTGTCAGCAACAGCACTCCCCAGCCTAGTACACACTGCAGTGTTCTCCTCTACTTGCAGGAGAGCATGGGGTGATTGTTTAGTGATCGTACTAATCAAGTCCCCGTCCTGGCTCTGCCCCTGGCTAAGGATGTCACCCTGTGCAGTTCACAGGTAGATAAGGCCACACCCCCAACATTGCCCCGGCATTGTAATGTTGGGGTTGTGTAAAGGTGCCCACACACTAGAAAGATTTGTGATCTTAAGATGTGCACATAATTCTGGCCCTTATTCTGGTTGGTGCGGCCGGAGCAGCATATGCAGGCGAATCCCCGCCTTCCATACGGATCGCCACGGCCGTCCGTACGCGGATATGTTGCGATCCGCATGAAATTGGACGGGGATACGCCTCCTCCATGGTGGGAGCAGCCCCTGCATTCGATGGTCGCCGAACATCGAATGCAGGGCCGCACGCTCCACCAGGTCCCGCAACACAAGACCACACGGACACTTGTCCGTGTGAAATCTTGTATGGGGGCGGGCAGCTGACATCCGGCGATGTCAGATGCCCGCCCCGTACCCACGCGTCACGGCCTCATTACCATGCATACGCCCCGCGTTTGCATGGGAACGCCCATGAAACGCGGGGCGTATGCATAGGGTAATGAGGATAAGTAGCCCCTCACGCCCCTCTACGCCCCCTGTGCGGCGTATAGAGAATCCTTGCGGCGAAATCGCCTGCACATGCGCAGAGTGACCTCTGCACATGCGCAGAAGATAAACATCGGCGGCCCGTACGCAAGCGGGAATATCCGCATCGATCAGAATAAGGGCCTTAGTCTTGAAATCTTTTGTCCTTCCAGGACAAAAGATTTCAGGCAAGCGCACATCTTTACCAAAGATTTATCTTAAGATCCCGTGTGCGTTCCTATGGATCTTTTGTTAAATCTTCTGATCTTTCATGCATGTAAGATCGGAAGATTTAGCAAAAGATCCGCTGGAGAGCGCATCCGATCAAAATCGTCCGATTTGCGTACGATTTTGCGGTGAAAATCAGCCGATCAGCAAAAAAATCGTTCTAGTGTATGGGCACCTTAAAACAGCCCTGTGAATTTAGGAGATGGCCACAAACAAATTCATCATGAATGTAGTGAACATTCAACATTCAATTGTTATAAACTCTGAACATGTTACATTTATACTGTATATGTAGAATATTTAGTAGTAATTAAAATACAAAACAGTTCTTTACTATTGAGTTGTAATTTCACATTCTTTGTAAAGCTATTAAAAAATAATAAAAAGCTAAAGTTACAACTTTGTAAAAAGCATTGTTGGACATATCTGAAGTAGTAAGTAAAGTTAAAGCCCATACACTCTAGGCAATTTCCAGCTGAAAATCGCAGCCGGGCTGAAAGATTAGCCACTTTCAGCCTGGCGGACTGCCCCAATTACTTCCACGCCCGCTCCCCCACCCTGCTGGTCAGCACTGCCGCGCTTATCTGCTCAGTCCATCCAGCTAGCTCCACATGATGTCAGAGCCCTGCTCCACACGGGAGCACTGGCCACCAATGTTTTATTTTTAAGCCAGTAATATATACATTGCTGGCACTACTGGACACCAATGCAGAGTTATAAGCCAGTAATCTATACATTGCTGGCACATGAATCAGCTCCTAAATTGGGCTGATTAAAGTGCATGGAGCATTGAAGCATACAATTACTTTAGCATACAGTATATTCATGTTCATAATATCCAAACCACAGTTTCCAATGCTTCATACACAAAAAATAAAAAAAATATTACTGGCATCAGCATGCATGCGTTGCGAGTCAACCAAGGCGCGTTCCTTCACACAGCATGTGAATAGATGTTTCACATAAACATCCATTCTCATGCCGACCATCGAAAGACGTGGAAGGTGTACGCCATGGCTGCATTAGCATGAGAATGCCCATGAATCATTGGGAGCCAATAAACCTACCAGTATATTTTTGGATTGTGGGAGGAAACAAGAGTACCCGGAATACACCCATGCAAGCAGGGGGAGAATATACAAACTCCACACAGGACATGGTGGGGATTGAACCCATGACCTCAGCGCTGTGAGGCAGTAATGCTAACCATTACACCATCCATGCTGGCCAGGGCAGGTGCAAGGCACCAGAGCGCCCCAGGCAAGTCGGGGTGGGGGCACCCCGGTGTCTGCCGCCCGGGTACCTGTCCTGCGGCGCTGTGAAGCTGGCGGCGGCGGCAGCGGGGGGTCCCTGCAGTCAATAAGAAATAACGAGCGCTATCCGCCGGGCTATGCGGAAGCGCTTCTGTTTTGGACACTGGCCGCACGGTGCACGCTGATTGGCTGAATCTCAGCCAATCAGCGTGCGACCAGTGTTTCCAAAACAGAAGCGCTTCCGCATAGCCCGGCGGATAGCGCTCGTTATTTCTTATTGACTGCAGGGACCCCCCCGCTGCCGCCGCCAGCTTTTACGCACATATACGCCACAGGACAGGTACCCGGGCGCCAAGGGGGGGTGAAATACCGCCCTCCAGTGGCCGTCACCCTAGGCAAATGCCTAGATTTGCCTAGTGGTGGCGCCGGCCCTGATGCTAGACCCATTTGTAAGCTAAAGTCGCATAAGGCATTTTAAGTAAAAAGATGCCCACTTTTGGCACTGGTCCACTGCTAGAGCCAAAATACAACTGACATAAAAACATTTCTATGCTGCTCCCATGTAACATTGTCCTAGCCATGCACACAGTCGGCCTACGGCATGGGTCCTCAAACTGCGACCCATCCCAGCATGCCTTGCCACAGTTTTGCTATAAGGGAGTGTTAAAACTGTGACAAGGCATGCTGGGATTTGTAGTTTCACAACATCTGGAGGGCCGCAGTTTGAGCACCCATGGCCTACGGTATATGGTGAATACTGTCATTGACAGAAGGATATCTTGTGTTTTACAGTACATGGCAATCTCTGTATCCATTAATAAATTCACCTTTTAATAAAAAAGTGGAGGTGTTTTATGGCTCTGACAACAGCAAAAACAAAACAACACATACATTAATGACTGGACTTACGAAACTTTAATAAGGTCCATTAACCAGTGAATTCTGACTTGCAAGATGCCACCAAGTGGGACAGAAGAAATGTATGCCAGGTTTAATCTTTGGTCTTTCCCCAGAAAATAGGTTTCTGACATGTTATGTGGTAAGGGTGGACTGAAATAAAAAGAAAAAGACATACAAACTTAAACACATTTGAAACAAATCAATCCTATATACAGTGGCGTAACTAGGATATTTGCATTCCCACAGCGCAGATCTCCTCCAGGCTCCGGACCATCTCCTCCTAACCTACAGTGCTAATGAAAAATTACAATCCAAAAATGGCTGCCCCCTAATAGCAGACAGTTTTTAAGAATGCTAGAGGAGGCCGCCGCTTCCTCTAGCATCCCTAAAAAACTGTCTGCTGTATGGGGGCAGCCACTTTGTGAGGGGCGGTTTTCATTAGCACTGTAGGTCAGGAGGAGACGGTCCGGAGCCTGGAGGAGATCTGCGCTGCGGGAATGCGGCGGCGGCATGAGGAGGGGTAAGGGGGGTGATTAACTCTACACGGGCGGGCGGATGAGAGGGCTAGGGGGAGGGTGGGTGGCTGCTGCCTGCCCACATGTCCCGGTCAGCCACACACAGAGGTATAGTAACATATAGTAACATATATTAACATATAGTAACACAGACCGGCGCCCACAGTTACTCAGCGCCTCCCCACCATAGCGGGGGCTGCGGGGCTATAGTTACACCACTGCGAATATAATAAAAGGATAATGCCATTCCTAACCTCTATGAGTGGAATTAAGTGTATTGCACACCGGGGCAATTCAAATGCTGCTCCATACAGGAGTGCATAGCTGCTGGTGCTGACATTATTGTTATGGTGTTCTGTCATTTTGATATGTTGGTAGGTAGTAAATAAATGTATGAATGAAGGTTATGAACACATTGGGGTTGATTCTAAACTCCTTCTTTAATGGACAAAACCATGTGCACTGCAGGAGGGGCAGATGTAATGCTGCTCATGATATTGGCCCTTATTCAGATCTGATCACAGTACAAATTTGTTCTCAAAATGGGCAAAACCATGAGAGCTGTTAGCTCAGGTTTTTCTTTCCTGCACTGGCACTTTATACACATTGGGCGCATTCTGATGAAAAGGCTCCCATGCCTGGAAAGAAAAACCTGAGCTAACAGCTCTCTTACCTATACGTAGCGTGTCTGTGTGTAGCTGCCATGCCTTGAAACGTTGATGGAACCAATATGATGTCACTTGTATCACCTTGAAAAAACATAAAAGTCCTTTCTTTAAATCTGGGAGTGCCGCTTATTCCGCTGTGGCAGGCACAGTGTCACCTTCTCAACTACGGCTAAACATCTCCTCTGCAGCTGCGGTATGGACACTCCCATAACACACCCATGACAACCTTTTTTCTATTTTATTCCAAGCTGCAAGAGATTCACAATCAATAAACCTTCAGTCACCATGTATTAGGGTTGGACGATCAAAAAGTCAGCAATGATAATATGGAATGTAATTAATATGCCAGCAGTCGGGATCCCGGCGGCCAATGCCAAGATCCTGATAAAGGTGGTTTGATTCTGCATGTTTTTCCACAAGCTGTCAGCAATGTAGAATTTTGAAGATCACTTTAGGGTACTTGTGTAATAGCACGGTGCCCGGCTACGCTACGTTTTCAGCGTAGGCTAAGCTACGCTGTCAGCGTAGCCCAACGGTTGCCTAGCGTAGTTAGTGCAGTGACTACGCAGCAGACCAACAGCTGCCTAGCGTACTTAGCGTAGTGACTCCACAGCAGACCGGCTCTGTCCCCGGCATCCATGGCAAGCCTAATGAACGCCTCTCACACAGCGCCGGTAACCACCAGATCCCCTGCACTGGCGGACACCGGCGGAGAGGGGATCATGCGGGCACTGGCGGAGAGACGCTCTAGCTGTCTGAGACGCAGGTGCTTCTCAGACGCTCCTGTGTCTCAGTTATTATTTTGGCAGGGTACGGCAACCCTGCCCCTGTCCACTTCAGGGAGACGGGGTTAGGGGGTTCGGTAGCACATGCGTCTCTTGCACAAAGGGGTTTATGTGGACGCAAGTGTGTCTGATGCACAATAAAGGAGGCATTTGCCAGTGCTCCATGTTACATACTGGCAGATGCCTCCATTTGAACCCATACTATCCATGCCAGCCCGAAGCATGGCGATCGCAGTGTGCCCCGCACGGGAATGCGTTACGCGTCCTCCCGACCTTTTCATACCCCCATGGAGTTGAATTTATAAAGTGTGGCAAGCGCAGCGAGTCACCGAGCCCGAAGCGTGACAAGCCCCGCAAGGGGACGCGGAATACATGTAAAGTAATCCGCGTCTGCTCGCCACGCTTAGGGCTCGGTGACTCGCTGAGCTTGCCACACTTTATAAAATCGACTTCACACCGACGCGGATAATGGGGTTATGAAAAGGCCGGGAGGATGCGTAACGCGTCCGCTCACCACGCTTCGGGCTGGCGTGGATAGTGGGGGTGTTTCAGGAACACATTCACACCTGCCATATCATACATCTGAGACAGTAATGACGACATGTGTTAACTGGTAACTGGTTTTTAGTTAATAATAATAAGAAAGCAACTTAACAAAGTACAATAATATCGAAATTATCAAGAAGAAATAAAAAATGAAACAGTTATTCTTCGGATTCTGCATTGACAGAAACTGTAGCTGAAGTTGATGTAGTTGTGTCTGCATCTGTGTCGTCTGCTTTGTCAGCCTGTGGGAGTTAAGGCATAAAGTATATGCTGGAAAGCGTTTTCTGTGCCAACAGTCTTTCGCCAAATGAATTCCTGTAGGTAGGAGTCCAGATTCTGCCGCGCAGTGCCCCTTTGATGTTTGTTACGCCACTTACACAATCCCCAAAGGCGTTCAATGCTTTGGGTGTGAACCCTAGTGTCCGGATCAACAAAATTATACAGATGGTTCACCCGTGCATGGTGATACCCTGCCTGCTCCAGCTGCTTGGTGTTATATGCTCGCCAGCAATCTGAATATATAGTTGTCTCTGGTTCTATATATTTGTTGATGGTGGCCATCAGGGTGCTGGCGTCGTGTCTTTCCACAGGCGTTATGAAACAGTCACCGGTGTCTCTGGAAATGCCTCTAAACAGCCACTGTTGAGGCAGCACTCATCTGACATGACTTTCCCTCTGTACAAATAGACTGTCATCCACCTCCACTATTTTTCCCAGACCACCAATCCAGCGTTGGGGCCGTGACATTAAGTCCACGGTGCAGGACTCCCGCATAAGAATATTGTACAGCACAGTGGTTTTATTCGACAACTTTAGTTGTTGCTCACAAAAAGATATGCTTGAATAAATAAAACGGATGACGGTAAGAAATGGTGTACGACACCCCGGGAACCAATGTGCCGCAGGGAGACTGACCTTCTTACGGCAGGTTTTAATGTGGCAGCGCCACATGCACTCCTTCATACTCAAGCGCATGTCCATTAACACAGGTTTGTGTCAGTGGCAGCCAGTGTCAGACTGCGGCATGTAGGGCCCACCAGGGAAATGCACTCATAGGGGCCCACCAAGGGGCGCAGTCTTTTTTGAAGGGGTGTGGTCACTTGACCAGAGAGGAGTGGCTAATTATCGTAGGTGCCCCCTTGCATAGTATATAAAGAAAACAAAATGTGCCTTTCAAACGGGTGCCGGACGGGTTCCCGACAGTCGGGATCCCGACAGTCATTTACCCGACGTCGGGATCCCAACTGTCAAAATGCCGACAGCCGGGTGCCCGACGGACACCCGCTATTTTCCCTCGTAGGGGTCCACGACCCCCATAGAGGGAGAATAGAATAGGTGGCTCGCGTAGCGAGCCACCGTGCCCGCAGCGTGGCGAGCGCAGCGTGGCGAGCGCAGCGAGCCCGCAAGGGGCTTTTTTGCGCTCGCCATGCTGTCTGACTCCGGGCAGTCGGGATCCCGACGTCGGGATAATGACTGCCGGGATCCCGACTGTCGGAGTCCCATACCACACCCTTTCAAACAAGACCAGTTTCACTCATGCAAACGTGTTAAAATAACTACAGAGATAAAATGGATATCAATAAAATAAAATAAAAAATTATGCAATCAATTTTTATTGAGTATAAAGCAGAGTTACAGAAGGTAGTCAATGTAAGACCGAATAATGCACTTACAACAAGATAGAAGAAACATAATAAAATAATTACCTTAAGTGCAAAGAAAATTCTTTGGGTGTAACATCAAATTGTAATTATGCGTAACTCTGAAATCAACTCATACCACATATAGTAGTGAGTTACGGAGCATAGAAAAAACAAATTACACAAGGGTGGCACTACATAAATTTAATAGAAGAATAGGGGGAAAGAGGAGGAAGATAAAGAAAGGAGAGGAAATAGTAGAAAGGGGGTTGGGTGAGGAAGGAGTGGGGAAGGATTTATTCAGGAGTCACTGCGTAACAGAGAGGGCCCTATCGGACCAGACATGTATGAGTATTCAGGGGATTCTTTAAAAGTGAGCCAACTTAGCCAGGTAGCGGTAAAGGTCTGGGTAGAGTGTTTTAGAAAGGATGTTAGATCCTCCATAGACATATAAAGATCTATCCTGCGAAACCAATGGGAAAGGGGAGGAGGTGTGGGGACCCTCCAATGGCAAGGTATAACAGCTCTAGCTGCGTTCATCAAATGTCTGAGAAGTGATTTTTTAAAAAGTGAGATTGGCATATCTTTCAGATTAAGTAACCAAAAATCAGGGCTGAAAGGGAGTGAAGAACTAGTGATCTTCTCAGAGATAGCATGAATCTGGTGCCAGTATCCCTGGAGGACTGGGCACGACCACCAGATGTGTAAGGGGGTGCCTGGGGATTGATCGCATCTCCAGCAGCTATTAGGCAATGCTGTGTTCATGTGGTGTAGTATGGAAGGACATCTGTACCAGCGAGATAATATCTTGTATTGAGTTTCCAATGTCTGAACTAACTAGGAGGATGCAAATATAAATTTAAATATTTGGTTCCATTGGTCTTCCGACAATTCTCGGCCCAATTCCTCATGCCAGGCCAGTGTATAGGAAGCAACAAGAGAAAGAGAAAGTACTCTCTTTTTTGGGGGGCACACTTTGAATTTAAAACTTAACGTTTAATCATGAATTCATTAAAAAAGTTTTTTCTTAATGACATAACAGGACAAACACACATTAAACATACAAAATGCTGAAAACTCTATTTTATGAGAGTTCTGAAATTATTGTGAATTGGTCTTTGTCAAAAAGGGGCTTACCAATCTAGAAAAAATTCTGATTGGGAGCTGCCAATCACGCAAAAGAGAGGTACCACAGTATATGGAGTGGACCTAGGGTGACCTACTCATCCCTTTAATCCGGGACACATATTAATTACACAGGTTCTGTGGCTGTCTTTCACCTGGTTTTAAACTGCCACACCTCAAGACTCCATTTCACCTGGATTTAAACTGCCACAGAACCTGTGTAATTAATATGTGTCCCGGGTTAAAGGGATGAGTTGGTCACCCTAAGTGGACCGCAAATATTTATTATTACTTATATTACACCAATAATAGTTAATTATAAATGCTTATCAGGCCTTTTCTCTTACTATTATTTTTGAAAAGATAAGAGTAGGAATCCCTTCTACTAGAGTAGGATTCAACAGTAAAAAAGTTTTTCTTGAGAGAGTGCTTTCTGTGCAGCCAATAGTTGGTATATATAACAAAAGAGAGAGGTAGAACAAACTAGTGTCAGTACACCCCTGCAGTTTGTTTGTTACCACGGTGACTGCTGCTGATTGCTCTCACCGGACTGGCTCTACCAGTCCTTACAATTGAGCGGGTCTGTCCGTGTGACAGTTGCAGATTTGGGTGTGAAAAAGTTAGGGTATTCAATCTCTCAATGTTAGAGTGGGTGACTCCCTGGTTGGCAATGCCCTTGCAGGGAAGTCTACCCTCAATCAATGAGGTTTTAGCCCTGAAAGTGTGCAGATTTAAGAGCAGATATGTTGCACTCTTGGGTGTCTGTGCACGCTGCTTTCTCCCACTTGCTTTTCAGTATTGGTGGGCGATGAGCGGTGCACTCTACCTTTAAGTGCAACTTGAAAAATCCCCACAGGTAAGTGTATGAGAGAAAAAGAAAGACAAAAAGCAGTAAGCAGGAAAGAGTTTTACTGTGATGAAAAATATATCAAGAAAAAGGTTTTTCAATAATCACACTAATTCCACTGAATTATGTGCACATATACATCAAATTTCCTGCTGCATGAATTCCTTTAGTTTGTGCAACAAATAGATATTCTATAAGAACACTATTGGTAATCTCTCTCTCAGCAAAATGAACAAATAATATGTAAATTCATTTATACAAGTAGTTATCTTGAAAGTTACTCCAAGAAATTTCTCTCCCGGCAGGGAAAACACAGGTAATATGTATCAATGAGTCACTAGGTTTATAGTATAAATTCCAAAGCTGCACTTTGATACATGGCATATCATACAAATAGGCAGACAAAGTGGGTAGTAATCACAAATAGTTGTTTTTTGATATCAGCCCCTAAATAGGGGTCTTACCACCACCCAGATTACTGCCGAATTGCAGCCAGAAGGAATGTCAGTCTGCCGAAAAAGAATCTCAGGATCTCCTTTCTCAAGGCCTGGAAGCGGGGTTGAGGAGTCTGGTGCCTCCCCAATGACTAAAGGTGTAAGCTAGATGTGGGATAGACAGCTGTTTCGCGGAGGTCCCGCTTCCTCAGTATCCTACAGTAGAGTGCACCGCTCATCACCCACCAATACTGAAAAGCAAGTGGGAGAAAGCAGCGTGCACAGACACCCAAGAGTGCAACATATCTGCTCTTAAATCTGCACACTTTCAGGGCTAAAACCTCATTGATTGAGGGTAAACTTCCCTGCAAGGGCATTGCCAACCAGGGAGTCACCCACTCTAACATTAAGAGATTGAATACCCTAACTTTTTCACACCCAAATCTGCAACTGTCACACGGACAGACCCGCTCAATTGTAAGGACTGGTAGAGCCAGTCCGGTGAGAGCAATCAGCAGCAGTCACCGTGGTAACAAACAAAGGTACTCTTTACTTAGAACGGCGCCCACGATTTTGATCGTGGGCATCGTTAGTAAAAAATCGCGGGCATCGCATGCACTAAAAAATCGGGTGCGATGCGACCGACGCGATGCCCGCGATTTCCCATAGGGAACAATGTTAAATGTCTCAATTGACCCGATTTTCCTGTTCAATGCCTCAATTGACCCAATTTTTCCATAGGAAACAATGTTAAATGGCCCACAGAGGCCAAATAGGCACCCTGAAGTGTGAAATGGCCCCCACAATTGTTAACGCCACCCCACGATCAAAGTGAACCCGAAGCGTGGCGAGCGCAGCGAGCCCGCGAGGGGCGGCGGTACGCATCCTACGACCTTTTCATACCCCCACTATCCACGTCGGCGTGGAGTTGAGAATAGAAAGTGTGGCGAGCGCAGCGAGCCACCGAGCCCGAAGCGTGGCGAGCGCAGCGAGCCCCGCGAGGGGACGCGGACAGCTGTGAAGCCCGCGAGGGGACGCGGATACCTGCTTCGGGCTCGGTGGCTCGCTGCGCTCGCCACACTTTCTATTCTCAGCTCCACGCCGACGTGGATAGTGGGGGTATGAAAAGGTCGTAGGACGCGTACCGCCGCCCCTCGCGGGCTCGCTGCGCTCGCCACGCTTCAGGTTCACGTTGATTGTGGGGTGGCGTTAACAATTGGGGTGGCCATTTCACACTTTAGGGTGCCTATTTGGCCTCTGTGGCCCATTTAACATTGTTTCCTATGGAAAAATCGGGTCAATTGAGGCATTGAACAGGAAAATCGGGTCAATTGAGACATTTAACATTGTTCCCTATGGGAAATCGCGGACATCGCGTCGGTCGCATCGCACCCGATTTTTTAGTGCATGCAATGCCCGCGATGGGCGCCCTTCTAGGTAAAGAGTACCCAAACAAACTGCAGGGGTGTACTGACACTAGTTTGTTCTACCTCTCTCTTTTGTTATATATACCAACTATTGGCTGCACAGAAAGCACTCTCTCAAGAAAAACTTTTTTACTGTTGAATCCTACTCTAGTCGAAGGGATTCCTGCTCTTATCTTTTCAAAAATAATAGTAAGAGAAAAGGCCTGATAAGCATTTATAATTAACTATTATTGGTGTAATATAAGTAATAATAAATATTCGCGGTCCACTCCATATACTGTGGTACCTCTCTTTTGCGTGATTGGCAGCTCCCAATCAGTATTTTTTCTAGATTGGTAAGCCCCTTTTTGACAAAGACCAATTCACAATAATTTCAGAACTCTCATAAAATAGAGTTTTCAGCATTTTGTATGTTTAATGTGTGTTTGTCCTGTTATGTCATTAAGAAAAAAACTTTTTTAATGAATTCATGATTAAACGTTAAGTTTTAAATTCAAAGCGTGCCCCCCAAAAAAGAGAATACTTTTTCTCTTGTTGCATCATATATTACTCTCAGGGGAGCACCTCCACAACATTTATTAGTGCAGAGGCACCTGATATATCAAAATAGTGGATCATCACATATATCACATGTATATTGTACTTTAAACTATATGTGGTACTAGTGCACAGGTTATCAGTCCCAATACCCCCTTCCCCATGTTGAAACAGTGTATAGGCAGGCCTGGAGCTTGAGAAGTTACTCAGGCAGGTTTTGTAAAGTTTAGAGATCAAGTGTTTTGGACAGTCTTGAGAGAGGAGTAGAGATTCAAAAGGGGTCGGATCCCAACTTTGGTTTCGTAGGGGGAGAGAAGAAATATAGGGGTAAATTTACTAAAGGAAATTTGTAAAAAAAAAAAGTGTACAAATAGGTGTATTTGTATCCAGAAATACAATTATTTTTTACATTTACTATCCCGAAAATACGGCAATTCGTATTGATGTGCTATCAATACGAATTGCCGTATTTTCGGGATAGTCAATGTCAAAAATAAGTGTATTTCTGGATACAAATACACCTATTTTTACACCTATTTTTTACACATTTCCTTTAGTAAATTTCCCCCTTACTATCCCGAAAATACGGCAATTCGTATTCGTATTGATGTGCTATCAATACGAATACAAATTGCCGTATTTTCGGGATAGTAAATGTCAAAAATAAGTGTATTTCTGGATACAAATACACCTATTTTTTACAAATTTCCTTTAGTAAATTTCCCCCTTACTATCCCGAAAATAGTTATTAGAAATAACTTGGTGAGGTGTCACAGGCAGTTTGTGAAAGAGAAAATTGGAAAAGTAAGAATTAAGTATTGAACCAACATGCAACCTTTTAACAAGAAAAATATTGTAGGGTACTGGGTTGGTGGTGCTCCCAAAAGATTCAGCAGGATGACTGAATTAAATTAGGTGTCATAGGAGAGACGTAGGGAGAACAAAAGGGTTTTTGGGGCACACTTGAAATTTTAAGATAGTGAAAAGATGGTGTACAAATGTGTGATATAAAAACCTTAAGGACAACCTTGTCCACAGTCACTTTGTGAAAAACCAACGCAAGGAACCCAGAATCAAGGGCAGCCACCCCTGTGGAAACTGCAAAGCCTGCAGTCACATCAGGAACACTCTGACTATACATAACCGTTATGGAGATCCAATAACTATCTATGGCTACTTCAACTGCAAAAGTCCAAATGTAATTTACTGCATTACCTGCCCCTGTGACAAGAAGTATGTTGGCCTCACCTCTCGCCCACTCAAACAACGATTGCTTGAACACATTGGGAATATTAGGAATGCGGCTACTGATAAACTTAAGATGAAACAACTAACTTCAGTAGCCAGGCATTTCCTCAAATACCACAACTCGGATACCTCCCTACTGACATTCTCAGGACTGGAGCAAATCCATCTCGGACGTAGAGGGGGTGACATAAATCAAACTTTGCTGCAAAAAGAAAGCTGGTGGATTTTTCAGCTTGATACTCTTTCTCCCAAAGGTCTTAACGAAGACATTAATTTCAGCTCTTTCCTTTGATATACCTCATCCATTCTCACTAATTAGACCTTATCCAAATTTTCATTTATTTAACCAATCACCAAAACGGCTTTCAGTTCGATATATTCTCGCAAAATCCTTGGTCCGACAAGTAGGGAAACTGTTTTTTGAACCATCCTGTGCTGTTCTGGTTTTACAGCATTTAAGAATCTTGTTTAACACTACATTTCTACATTTTTCTCTTCTAGGACATACGGGCCATCGGGACAGCTTGCCACCTAAGGATTCAATTAGTTTAATCTAGTCATTATGCCACTAATTATATTCATTGTAATGAGCATATTATTAATTTTCATTATTGTGTATCCAAAAAATTTTTTTAATTTTTTATTCATATATATTTTTATCCACCTTTAATACATTACAATTTCTTATCCCTACCGTGTATCAACATAATAATCAAGTTAAGATTAATTTAACTACTATCATAACATCATACATTTTGATATACAAGAATAAGGGATGGCTAATTGCTAAAATATGCTAAATATGCTATTAATAATGTATACTCATATGCTATAATTATTTCTTTCAGAACGGATAAACTATCTGATGATAATATTATTCTAATAATATTATTCCAATCTTACTATACTTTAGACCTACCAAAGCTGTCCTTATAATAACCTATTATACCCATGTCTGCAGCATGGCCACTATACTGGTCTCCACCCAGGCCATTTGAAGTCCATTATCATTATTCCCTTTGACTAACCATTTCTTTCTTCCCATTCCTTTCCCCACATTACTTCACCAACCAGTGAAAATCTTCACACCCCACATACTTTTGTAAAATACCGAATTTTGGTATCAAATGGTCGACACAAACTATGTCGACTATATAGTGGGATCTCACTATTAAAATAATCTAACTTAGCCTAAATTTAATTTCAAGTCAACTTCATCAGACACCATTAGTGTCATATATTTATTTATATATTTTTTCTCAGCACTGTTTTAAGGTGCCTTTCTAGATGCATTTTTAGGTGCCTTCAGTTGACAACATTAACCATACCACGCAGTGATATTCACCACACTCCTCTTATTTTCATTTTATTTCATTTTATTTTATTTTTAAACACCATATCGTGGTGCTAAGAGTCGACATAAAGAATGTCAACCACAAATTACTAGGAATCAATACCTGTATCATAGCCTCCAATGTTATCAGACACCATCGATGTCTCACAACTAATACCTTAACTAATGTTAACAGACACCATCAGAGTCCTATATTCATAATCTCAGCGTAGTATTTAGGGTGCCTATAGTCGAACGTAATACAATTCCTTAGCCACTAAAGCTCAGGTTAATGCCATTATTACAAACACTAGCGGCTTTACACACCCCCCTTCCTTATTGGGACATCCTTATGTCCATCAATTTTCCGAACGCAGGATTGGTCTGCCCACCTCTCTTATACAGACTGGGAGTCCCCAGTCCAGCACGTCACTGTGATCAAGCCCAATCGGGGCGAAACACGTGTCCGTCTGACGTCAGGGCATTTCCAGCCACTCAGAGCCCTCCCACAGTCCTTCTCAGAGCAGCGCGGCCGTTATGATTTAGACGGTGGGAGTTCTCACCGCACGGTTTACCTTACCACGCTTGGATCCCGCTGTCACTTATACAAGGTAATCTGTTTCTCTGCTTCTCAGTTCACAGATTGCCGCTTGCGCACAGACTTTGTGTCTGATGCGTACGCATTCCGATACCGCTACTGAGCGGGACTTTTGTGCTTTATCATATGGGGCACGCTATAAATAGGTGTCCACTGTATGAGAAATCGAGCGCTTGTTATTAATGTGACCCTCAGGATAATTTTCTTTGCATACTAGTGTTGTTTTGTTTCATTGACTATACCTTATTAGCTTTTCAATCTACCTACCTGCTTCACTGGTGTTACCATTAAACCACTACTAACAGCCTTAATTAAAAACCTTTAACCATTGGTATTTAGCAATAGTCAGCTAAATTGACAATTACCGCCTTTCTTTCTTGAGAATTGATATCAATATTTGGTGTCCTCAACCAATACGTTCTGTTATATTGTTTTGATACATGCTTGAACCACATGCTGTGATGTATGCTGCTGATAAATTTATATATCT
Organism: Crinia signifera; assembly: GCF_055691185.1. Lineage (NCBI taxonomy): Eukaryota > Metazoa > Chordata > Amphibia > Anura > Myobatrachidae > Crinia > Crinia signifera. The sequence continues at coordinate 173,115,084 of NC_139217.1, forward strand.
TGCACATACAATAATTTAAGATTTATAAAGATCTTACTCACCCCTGCATGTGGCATTGTGCGCAGTATTTCCCATTACTGGCTCAGTGACCACGAATTCATTGAATCCAGCAGTGGGCACATATACCATTACTCTGTGAGCATACCTCTCCTTACCCTTCTCATCCTTCCTCTTTCATTCTAATCTACTATCATCTCTCATCTGGACTCGCTCACTCTCTCATTCTCCTGAGCCACATCGGGGAAAAGCAGAAGTGACAACTGGCTCCTAGTTCCTTTTGACACTCTCTCATCTGATGCCATATACAGCCATACATCGCTGGGCCGCCTGATCCCATCTGAACTCAGCAGCTAAGCAGCGATTGGCTGGATCAGTACCTCTTGGGGGACCATCAGGGAATATCCAGTGCTGTATCACACATTCAGACAGCAGAAGTAACGAATGCATACGAAGAGCATTCTTATCTCTCCCTTTACCCATTAAAACCTGCTCTAACATTAGTAATGTAAACCTGTTACCCGTATCACTGTATTTGGGTCCATTATTATGTATTGTCAAAGGAGGGTCTGAAGCAAGACTCCAAAATATTAAAATATTACGAATCTCTGCAACATTTATGTGCGTGATATCACTATCTTGTGTTGATTTGCCTTGCTCAAATATTTACGGTCTGGTAAATTCCCTGCCAAATCATTTTCGCCCACTTGACGGTTATTGTATTACAATTTCGTTTTTGTCTGCATTGTGTATTACGATTATAAAATAAACTCCGTAGATATACTCACTTGCTGATTGATATATATATTGATATATTGAAATTGTTTTTTGTATTCAATTGACGTGTGCTTCTATGCTTTTTTAAGTGTAATAAATAAAGGTTAGATTTTATATCACACATTTGTACACTATCTTTTCACTATCTTAAAATTTCAAGTGTGCCCCAAAAACCCTTTTGTTCTCCCTACGTCTCTCCTATGACACCTAATTTAATTCCATCCCGAAAATAGTGTCTGACCTGGAGATAGAACCAAAAGAAATTTGGCGGGAGACCAATGTCATCTCGTAAAGCTGCAAAGGGACGTAAGCCAGACCCGTCCACCCATTGACCCAGGTAGGACACGTCCACTGAGAGGAGACCAGAAAGGTTCCTTAAGTTAAATCCCGGAACGAATTCAGGGTTGTTGATTAAAGGTGTGAGGAGTGTGGTACCTGGATCGAAATAGGGGAGATGCCTGTATTTAGCCCAGCATTTCAGTGTTGGGGACAAGGTGGGATGTCGTACCAAGGGGATCTTCCGGAGCCATGGTATGACCCGGGGAGATATTCCTACTGAATGGCCTTACACAGAAGGCCATAGCTTGTGTTGGACAGGTCTGGACATCTCTATAATTCTAGTAATTAGGACAGAGTGATAGTAGCTAAGAAAATGGGGGAGTTGCAGGCCGCCCCTCCCGCGGTTCTGGACCAGAATTTATTGGGATATTCTCGGTCTACGGTTCCCCCAGATGATATTGACTAGAAAGCTTTGCAGTTCTTTAAACAACGATGGGGGAATTGCGATAGGAAGAGTTTGGAGCATGTAGAGCACCTTAGGAAGGATATTCATCTTGACCGTATTGATTCTACCCAGCCATGAAAGTCTAAGTGAAGACCATTTCGTGAAAAGCGCTTTAAAGTTAGCCAACAAGGGTACAAAATTAAGTTGGAAAAGGTTTGAGTTGTCTCTCGGTAGTAGAACCCCTAAGTATCTAATATGTGATGGGTGCCAGCGAAAAGGAAATTCCCTTTAAGTCCCTCCACTAAGCTATCCGGGGCAGAAACATTTAAGGCAACAGATTTTGTGAAATTAATCTTAAAATTGAATAAATTTGCAAACCTCCAACATCAAAGACGGCAGGGACGTGGCTGGACTAGATATAGATGCGAGAAGATCATCTGCATATAGGGCCAATTTATGTTCGGATCTGCCTACTTTAATTCCCTTGATGTTCTCATTCATACGAATCGCACGAGCCAGGGCCTCCATGCACAGCACAAATATTAAGGGTGACAAGGGACAGCCTTGTCTCGTGCCGTTCCGAATGTGGAAGGGATCCGAAAGAGCGCCATTAACACAGATTCGGGCCGATGGGGTACTGTATAGAGCCAGAATACGGTGAAGGCAATTTGAACCCAGTCCAATGTGTTCAAGAAGGGCCTCCATAAAGATCCAATTTATCCTATCGAAGGCCTTCTCCGCGTCGGTGGACAGGAGGACGATGTGGGCTTCCCCAAGTTTAGTAAAGTGGATCAGGTCGATTGTTGTAGTGGTATTGTCTTTGGCTTCTCTACCGGTTATAAAGCCCACCTGGTCCCCGTGAACCAGCTCAGGGAGAAGTGGTCCCATCCTCATAGCAAGCAGCTTAGCAAAGAGCTTCAGGTCTACGTTTAGGAGTGATATAGGTCTGTAGCTAGAACACTGGGCTGGGTCCTTACCCTCTTTGGGAATTATAGAGATATGGGCCTCCAGAGTTTGGGACGACAATAGCGTCTCCTTAGAAACCGCATTGCATGCTTTTAGGAAGAGGGGCATTAGCATTGAGTGAAAAGATTTGTAATATCTCGTTGGAAACCCATCCGGGCCAGGACTCTTCCCGGGGGAGGTACACGAAAGGGCCTGTTCAATTTCCTCTATGGTAAAGGGTCGTTCAAGTAAAAATAGGTCTGTTTCTGACAGACGAGGAAAATTTACCGAGGCCAGGTAATTGTTAATCTCCTGCTTGAATGAAAGTCTATCTGGAGTGGACATGTCCCCCTTTAGGTTAAAGAGTTGGGTGTAATATTCTTCAAAGGTTTTTGCTATCTGGGAAAAGGTATGCACCCGTCTTCCCGCTGCATCCATCACGTTTTGGACATAGGTCTGTGATCTCTGTGCTCTCAGGGCTCTTGCTAACATTGAACCAGGCTTGTTACCCCAAAGGTAATATTTGTGTCTGCATTTACGTAATTCAAGCTTAGTTCTATCCTGTAGAAGCAGTTTGAGTGACGCTCTGGTCTCAGTTAATTCCTTTAAAACACCTGGTGAAAGGGTGGATTTATGGGATGATTCTAGGGATGCTATCTGTTCTAGTAGTTTTGTCCTCCTAGTCTCTTTTTCTTTTTTCATTATCGAACCCAGCTGTATACATTTCCCCCTAATTACGCATTTGTGTGCTTCCCAGATTATTATCGGAGATGATTGCTCATTGTCGTTATTGGAAATGTAATCTTGTATTGTTAATGATAGATCTTTTTTAAATCTGGTGTCGGAGAGGAGGAGTTCATTGAAACGCCAGGACCACGGACGTGGCTGTAGGGAGGGTACAGTCACTGTGGCATAAACAGGAGCATGATCTGACCAAGTGACCTGTCTGATTTCACTATATGTGAATTGTTGTAAGAATCTATGGTCTACTAAAAAATAGTCCAGGCGTGAGTAAGTGGAGTGTGGTGTTGAATAAAAGGTATAATCCTTTACCGAGGGGTGTTGCATTCTCTATTAACTGGTGTTTGTGAAGTAGTTGCCTAATTTTACGGTGGTCTCGTATACGCGGGGAGTTTGGGACAGGGTTACAGTCAAGAAGAGGGTCCAGGGACCAATTTAGATCCCCTCCCAGTACCATACAACCCTCTCTAAGTGGTTCAATGAGGCGCAAGACTTTTCCAAGAAACTGGCGTTGTTTAGTATTGGGGAAATATACATTAACAAATGTATATTTTTGTGAAAAGATCGTACATTTAAATACATGGCAGCGTCCCTCTATCAGGATGTGATTTGAAATAGCTAATGGTTGCAATCTGCTAAGGTTTTGCCTACAGAATTATCACTAGAGTAAACTAGGGGGTAGTGGCTATTCAGTCTAGGTGAGGCACCCAGTTTAAAGTGCGTCTCTTGTAGGAAGGCCACGTCTATCCTTTTGGACCTGAGATCTCTTGATAGCGTTGATCTTTTCTCGGGTATGTTGAGACCTTTTACATTCAGAGAGCAGAATTTAAGAGTTGTAATGTTGGCTGAAGTCATATCTAAGGTGTCAGGCGGTTGTCTATCCTACGACATAACCACAATCGAGTCTCGTCTGGGCCAAAATAGGGAGTGTGATCTCCTGTGGGGAGAGAGGAGAGATGGGAAAGGAAAAGAGCAGGGGGGGGGGGGGGGGGGTATAAAGAAAAGAATATCATAAGAAAATAGTAAGATATGAACATATAACAAGAAAAATTCCAAACCACCTTTGGAACCAGCGATGCCTTTACTATGCTTTACAGTCCAAAGTATGTGGACCCCCTAACTGGGGTTGGCGTGTGCCACCAGCCACCGGGCTAAGAAATCAGTGCTAAGAGTAAGATCTAATGCATTTCCTATACATATAATAGTAAAACATAAGCGCCAAATGAAAGGTGCATTGTGTATCTGGGACTATTCATCAAGTAATAGTTACTTTTAACATAATGGGGAGAAATCTCCCATGTAAAAATACTCTAGGCTATCTACTTTATAATCTAAACTATAACTACTACGGATGTGGTGAAGTTAATTCACTTGTGGGAAAGTGGTTGTTGTTGATTGAACCAGTGCGTAGTAGTTATTTAAACAGGAGGGTAATAACAATTGCCGAACTCAGTTAGCCGTAATAGAACTGACTTACAATAGTAAATTAAGAATGTACTATGAATGAACAGCAGGACCAAGTATAGTGATTAAATATCATGGTCAACGATGGTAAGAACCTGTGACAGAACTGAAACTTATGCCTACCATGTCCTGTTGGTTTTGGACAACGTCAGGATATAACCCAGTACCCATTGGTCCCAACTTTCAGAACAACTAACTAATAGTTATGCAACATTGGGAACTGAAAAGTATAACTCCTCAAGGAGTCGGGGTTGTTGAGTGAGGGTAGAGGACCTGTCGGTACTTGTGGAGTATCACGGCTCCCACTATGGCCATCGTACATGAAAAAATCGCATGCGATCACATCGCATGCGATCGCATGCGATCGCATGCGATCGCATGCGATTTTTAACAGAAAAGCATTCAAAGGTATTGAAATTAGTATGAAACATGTTCAATGGCCCCCAAATGGCATTTTTTAGGCTGTACCACCCCCACTATCAACGGGAACCCGAAGCGTGGCGAGCGCAGCGAGCCCGCGAGGGGCGGCGGTACGCGTCCTACGACCTTTTCATACCCCCACTATCCACGTCGGCGTGGAGTTGAGAATAGAAAGTGTGGCGTGCGCAGCGCGCCACAGAGCCCGAAGCGTGGCGAGCGTAGCGAGCCCCGCGAGGGGACGCGGATACCTTCACAGGTATCCGCGTCCCCTCGCGGGCTTCACAGGTGTCTGCGTTCCCTCGCGGGGCTCGCTGCGCTCGCCACGCTTTCTATTCTCAACTCCACGCCGACATGGATAGTGGGGGTATGAAAAGGTCTTAGGACGCGTACCGCCGCCCCTCGCGGGCTCGCTGCGCTCGCCACGCTTCGGGTTTGTGTTGATAGTGGGGGTGGTACAGCCTCAAAAATGCCATTTGGGGGCCATTGAACATGTTTCATACTAATTTCAATACTTTTGGATGCTTTTCTGTTAAAAATCGCATGCGATCACATGCGATCAGATCGCATGCGATGTGATTGCATGCGATTTTTGAAAAATGCCTAAACACGGCAAAAATCGTATCAAATCGCATGCCATCGCATGCCACTACATTTGGCATGCGATGGCATGTGATGGGAGCCATGATAATCCACAAGTACCGACTTGTCTAAACAATTTAAACTAAGCAAACAGGGAAATATTTCAACAGTCCTGACAAACCATTGCATGGGGCCTGACAAAGGGTGAGGGGGATCAATGTGTGCTGTAAGGTGGATCCAATCTGCAAGGTGCGGTTTATTTATTGCAAGGGTCGAACAGAATGAGTCCAGGTCATCTGGATCTTGAAGCATGACAATTTTGCCCTCATAGGATGCTTGGATGCTTAACGGGAAGCCCCATCGGAATCTTATATTCTTTTGTTTTAGAAGGTCAGTGAGGGGTTTTAACAGACGCCTTTGGTGGAGAGTACTCCAGGAGAGATCTGGGAATATTTGGATCCTCTCTCCATTAAATTCAATAGCTTCCAGTTTTCGGGCCGTATTCAAGATTCTTTATGATAGTGTAAATGGCAGATAACGTCCCTCGGCCTTTCTGTTTGCATACCTATGGGACGTAGGGCGCGATGAGCCCTATCGAACAGGATAGTGTTGTCAGGTGCCGCATCAGTTATCTCATTAAAGATTTTAGTGAGGGCATCGATTAGGCCAGGTCCTTGAATGTTCTCAGCGAGGCCACATATCCTCAAATTATTTCTCCTTCCCCTGTTGTCGAGATCTTCAATTCAACGTTTAAGGAGTTTTAATTCCTGAGCATGTATGGAGGTAATTTCATACAGCTTGTCCTGGTATTTCGCCGCCTCTCCAACGTGTTCCTCCAATTCAGAGACACGCTGGGCTGTTTGACTCAGTTCCGATTGAATTGTGGAAACCTCCATCTTAATAGTTTCTCACAGTGATTGTTCCAGGTCAAGGAAGTCTTTTTTAAATGGGAGATCCGCTTTGGTAGGCAGGGTACGGAGATATGATAGAACTTCAGTCAGCGTGACTTCCGAACTCGGAGGAGCGGACGAGTTTGGAGTGGACTCCATTCGATGGGGGTTTTGTGGAGACTGTAAAGAATCTGAGGAAGTTTGACTATCCTCGGCGTTAGTTTCGATGGTTTGAGTGAGAAAGCGAAATATGTTAGACTGTGGTTGACTTTCGCTCAAATGTCTGGGCCCCAGCGTCTGTATGCCCCTCTTAGTCCTCCCCATTGGCAAGTGAGATATGGGAGAACTGTAAATGAATAGTCATAACACGATTAGCTGCGCATTTCAGGTACTTTAGGATGGTGTAAGCCCGGGGGAGGGTTGATGTCCATGCCTCCACATTCTGTGTGGGTGGTTAGGGGGTCATGGCCCTCAGGCCGAGTGGGACTGCTATCTCATGTATACTCCAGAGGTCAGCTTCTCCTGTTATATTCCAGAACAATGTCGACCAAGTTAGGGAAGGTATAGCCAACCAGTGCAGGCTGCGCGGCCGCGGCAGGGTGGAATAGTATGCAATGCACTTGTAAGGCTTTTTAAATGGAATATGGAGTTAGGCAATATGGTGTTTAAATAAAATTGTTGGGTGCTATGCCAACGATCTCCACCAGATGGCGCTTTAGTATCAAGATTAAGGCGATAGGGAAAGAAATGTCTCCCCTTTGTAGGAATCCTGCAGGGAAGCACCCATCAATGTTGGTACCAGAAGTAGCTTGCAATATTCTGTACACCCCTAGCTTATCCCATCAGGAAAGGGAGAAGCCTAAAGAACATATATCCCTGGGGAAGTAGGAGAGTTTGGGGGTAAGTTCCCCCACCAAGCTGTATTCTATTAGTGTCCCAATTAGAAGTTTATAAACTGCAATTTTGGCCAATGTAGGAGACCCAGGTAGCAAGTACATTGTAGAAAAGTGCCCAAGTCCACTTACTGTGATCATATGCAAGTGACTGAACCTATTATTCAGGTAAGGGCCAAAAGCATGGAGCCAGAATGAGGGTAGCCGCTGGTCTCCTCACCAAGATGGCCGCTGCTTCTCTTACGCCGAGGGTCCCAGTGTGCAGGGGTCTCTTGCGGTCCCCTGGGGGTTCAGCTGTCACCTCCAGTCAGCTCCCACCCTCCGGGCATCTGCCACCATAGTGGGGAGCCTCCAGTACCGCCCGGCGCCCTCCGCCCACCAATCGCGGCACCAGAGCCGCACCCTCCTTTGTAGGCCGCAACCTGAAGGGACCTCCGGATCGTCCCCCGGCTCCGCGGCAACGCTACACGGGGTGGCGGGGAGGTGAGGAAGGTATTCCGGTGGCGCTCCGGCGGGCAGAGAGGCTCCAAAGGCTGATGAAAGCTCTGTGTGCCGGGAGCTCCAAAGAACTGCGTCCTCTCCGTTCGGCAGTCAGGCCACGCCCCAATAAAATAAAATTTTATTTATCCCGGTAACCATATGCATATATATATATATATATATATATATATATATATATATGCATAGCTACAAACATATTATAAATAACAGAAAATTATTCAGCAGCATTTGAATTTAAGCACACATTAACCATCATTGCTATTTTATCTCACGGTTATGGACATATTTCAAAACAGAATGGCTGATACACAGAAATATAAATCTACTGTGTATGGGCACGTAGATAAAACAATAAACATAAAGATAAAACAATCTTAGGGCCCTACACACAGAGAGATTTGTGCCAGTGATTCATAACGGGAGATTCAGCATGAGAGATTTCCCTTAAACTGAATCCCTCAGATTATGAGCCCACACACAGATATTTGTGCCAGATATTCATAATGGGGATTCAGCATGAGAAATTTCATATCTATGACACAGAAAGTTTAGACAACTTTAGGGGAATAAAAAAAGTATTCAAAATCACTTATAAACATTGGTTCTATAGTGTCGTCGACCCCCAAACATTGGTTTCAAATGATGGGTGCTGAGAGCTGTTATTTCATCTAATACTGTACTGTTCTCTACACAAGAATACCAAATATCGCTGCGGGAGGGAGGGTCAGGGTTTACACTGCAGGAGGGAGGGTCAGGGTTTACACTGCTGGAGGGAGGGTGGGAGGGTCACGGTTTACACTGCTGGAGGGAGGGAGGGAGGGTGGGAGGCTCAGGGTTTACGCTGCTTGAGGGAGGGTGGGAGTGTCAGGGATGGGTCTACGCTGCTGGTGGGAGGGTCAGGGTTTACACTGCTGTGCAGGAGCCTGTTATTTTAGGTATGCAGTGCATTGGGCCCATAGGGTTATTATGGGGCCCTTGGGCAACTGCCCATCATGCCCAAGCACTAAGACGGCCCAGCACACACAATGAAAGCACTTTACACACACTTCATGACATGGACTCACCATGGGGTCTCATTGTGAAATAAGCCCCATAGAGTGGACTCCTTTCCAGTTGGTAAATTCACATAGGGCCTTATTCTAGGTAACTCTTTCTGACAAAATCCTTCTTAGATGGACAAAACCATGTGCACTGCAGGTGGGACAGATGTCATTGTGCAGAGGGATTTAGATTAGGGTGGGGTTCTACTTCAAAGTGAGATCTATATTGCAGTCAGTATTTATCCTGCACAGAAACAAAATGGCTCACCCAAATCTAATTCTCTCTGCACATTTTAAATCTGCCCCGCAGTGCACATGGTTTTGTCCATCTAAGAAGGATTTGTCAGAAAGAGTGAACTAGAATAAGGCCCATAGTGACAGAATCTGTTTCATTTCAGATCCAGCATCTCCAAATTGTAGATTCTGGATCTGAAATGAAACAGATTCTGTCACTGATGGGTTAGTCAGTGCCACTGTCAAAACATAAGTCACCAAGCCTTAAAACAAGAAAGAGGGGCAACATTACAGTGCCAGTTAAATACCTGCTGCTGAGCCTGTGCTACCTAGCTAAGCCCTTACAAGCACCATTAATGTCTAATCAGCCAACTATAGTCCCTGCTGCTGCACCAGATCAATCATAATAAATCTATTTACCAGCCAGCAATTACAAAACTGTATCTTGACTTCCACACATTAAGCACCACCATCTCCAGCATTTAATGAAGACATCGAGAAATTAATCAAGACTCAGATACACAAGACTCAGAGACTGAGTGACCTACCTTACCTAGGCAGGCAGGCAGGCTACAATATATAAACTTTCTATCTGCTCTCTCTGCTGTAAAACACCATACCAGCAGCAGCAGCAATACTGTCATAAAATAAAACCCATGCCAAGACAAAAAAATTAACAAAAGCTAGGCACCTATGAAGCTGAAGACAGTTGAACAGAAGATATTAATTAGTAAACCTGACCCTTTTCATCACCAATATGTCTCCAATTCATTATTTTACACACGCTTATTATTGCATGGATCACCAGCTCCCATTCACTATTACAGGACTTACACCAGGCTGCTCCCATCCTATGGAATGCCCTTCTACGCACAATAAGACTCTCCACTAGCCTCCAAACTTTCAAGCGTTCCCTGAAAACTCATCTCTTCAGGCATGCCTATCATATTTAAGTTCCATACGCATAACCCTCTGAGGCACTTATGTATTATATAGAATTAAGGAGGTTGCAGGGACCACAGGCGCTTAATAAGTTCACAAATAAGTATTTATTAGGAAAATAACACTTGGTCCAATGTGGACTGATAAGCAAAAACTTTAAAATGACAATACAAGAAAAGATAAAATGACATAACAACAAGTGAAAATGGTTCCAGGGATTGACCCTTACCCAAGCCTGGTGGTGGAGCCACAGGTGTTAAAGTGCAGAGTGCCTCCGGGGGCACCCTGCAAGGCTCTAAATGAATGAGGCTGGGAAGGTGTCCTGGTCCTGGATAAGTGCTGTCAACCAACGCGTTTTGAGTTATAGAAGCTCTTCCTCAAGCCTTGACAACTTCCCAGCCTCATTCATTTGGAGCCTTGCAGGGTGCGCACAGCGTCTATTCCCACAGCCAGGGGGCTGGGGGCATGGCTAGAGGCTCACAGAGCCTCTGGGTCATGCCCCAATAGCGTCAAAATGGGGGCATGGCCTCGTGGAAGAGCTCTGAGTATAGGCCACACCCCCGGAATTAGGTCACGCCCCCCGAAAATGTCGGCGCGCATCAGCTATAACCTGGATAGTGCGCAATGAAAGTTGGGAGGTATGCGATGCAGTATAACATAATAATTTTAGCATGATTTATAGAGCTCCAAAATATTACATGATATTGTGGGTCAATATCACAGGTCTTGTGATACATCTTGGAATTAACACCACATGATCTATATATACTGGCTGCTTTATTTTTACACTGCAAAATAGATATCAGTTTGAAGTACAAACCCCACCAAATCTAACTCTCTCTGCACGTTACATCTGCCCCCCCCCCCCCCCTGTAGTGCACATGGTTTTGTCCATTAGAGAGAGACTTTGTTCTTGCAAGTGAACCAGAATCAGGACCATAATATATGAATATGAGCGTAATGACAGACTGATATTTATACAGTAAAATAATTATCACCCTGCTTAAATCTTGTAAACAAAATATACTGTATGTAGCATTTATTGTTAGTAAGCATTTGTGTGTTTTACATTCCACAATGAGACATTTTAGCAGTTTGGTAAAGGTCATATCATACAGACCATTTTTTCATGCACAAACACACAAATACACTTCTAAATGCATAAAATATAGGTATATACATGTATTTAATTATCTGTATTAGCTACTCAGTGGATCATGTATAATACCGTACTTAGAAAATGTATAGGAGTATGTCTGCACAATAATCTAGAACTTACCAAAATCCTGTGCTTCTCCAGAAATGTTTCATCTGCTTTTTATTTTTTGTTAGATCTACGTTAATAACATAACTTCCAAATGCTAAGCCTGGCAATAAGCCAATAGCTAATATAAGACTCAGTGTTCCCATATCCTGTGACCATTTACAAACTGACTCATAAAGCTGTAACAAGTGAGCAAATTTTGTCACAACAAAACCTCTGCATGTCTGAGGTCTGTGTACACTGATTTAAAAGTAAACTACTTCCTATAGTATTCAGTAGGGGAAGTTGTGTGCAGTTTAGCAAATTAAGCCAATCACATGGCAGAAAGGAAGTAAGTCCCCCCTTTCTGCAGCAATGGTTTTCTCCAACTCTGTTCACTACACTTCTGCAGTGTGAAGCAATGCTGATGCACAATTACTGAAGTTGCCCCTCTGTTGAAAAAAATAAAGTCTAGACAGACCAATAAACAAAGTAATACAACACTTTATAGCTGTGTTTAGGTTTATTATTAAGATTTACATTTATCTATAATAGCAACCCGCCCATGCTTCCCACAGTTACAATTTTGGTAGCTAGGGTGAGGTATATAACACAGTTCATGTCCCCTGCTCTCAATTACAAAGCCCAACATGCATCCTCCATTACCTTATTACAGGGTTGCCGACCCTCCCGGAATTTCCGGGAGTCTCCCGAAAATCGGGGCTCCCTCCCGGCCCCCCGGAAGGGTGGGCAACCCTCCCGGATTCAGGGGGGACCCCCGCTGTCCCCCGGATCGCGGCATTAAATTGCCGCAATCCTCGGGTCTCAGAGGAGGGGGCGGAGCTAAAATGACACAATCGCATCATTTTAGCCCCGCCCCCTCCACGGAGATCACTGAATTAGCTGGTTTAACAGCATAGGGGCGGGGCTTAGTAAAGTCACGCTTAAGCCCCGCCCCCTGAGCGGCTACTGAATCTCTCCTCTCCGGGCTTCTCCCGGAGAGGAGAAGAAGAAAGTCGGCAACCCTGCCTTATTCTAGCTACACATCCCAATGCATACCTCCCAACATTGGTGGCAGTGGAGGAGGGACACGAGCACGTGACCAAAAATAGAGGACGTGGCCTCTGACCCAGGGGTGTGGCCTATGTACCCAATGCTTCCACAAGGCCACGCCCTCTGTTTTTGCCACGGCTAGCGGCATGGCCAGCACTGTGAGACCTGCTGGCCATGCTCCCTGTCCCTCTCTTCAGTGAATAAATGTGCAGTGTCCATTCCCTGCTGTTCTGCTAAGCACAGTGGTGTAGCTAGGTTCCACGGTGCCCGGAGCAAGGGCATGCTTTGCGCCCCCCCCCAAACACCCCCCCCCCATTTGTAGTAGGTTGGACCCTTGCACGGTGGAGAGGACTAACATTATACCACGCACCGTAATGCCCCCTACACATTAAGCCACACACCGTAATGCACACTACACACTATGCCACAAACTGTACTGCCCATTACACAATATGCTGCACACTGTGATGCCCATTACACATTATGCCACACATTGTTGAATGTAATGCCCCCAGTGCTTATAAATGTAATGCCAACAGTAGTGAAGCTTTCACAAGACCCCTCAAAAGTGCCACTTACATTTTGTTCCCAGTCCAGCCAGGCCGCCCAACATTTGCTGACTTCACTGCTGCTGTGGTGATGGTAGCAGCTACACAGAGTAGAGATGTGCTGCAGCTGTCTCTTGTGCTCGGTGTGGGGGGGGGGGGGAGAAAAGAGGCAGCTTCCCTGCTGCGTGCTGCTGCCAGCAGGGGGGGGGGGTCCATCGCCAGAGGGACGGTGTTGGGGAGGAGAAAGGACGGCAGGAGCCGATGCTGCTCCCTGGTGGGATGGGAGGCAGCTTCTGTCTTTTTGGCAGCAGCGGGGGACACAGGGCGGGACACGGGAGTCAAAGCTCCGGAGGTGGACTCCCGGCCGACGCATGTCCCAGGGGAGCCGGGGCAGCGCGCACAATTTGTGTACATCAAGTGTGCGCCGGGCCCGTCCGCCGCTGTCACTGTTGGGGGCGTGCCCCAACTGCGGAGAACCTGGGCTTCCTTCTGTCCCCCGAAGTCTCCCTTGCATTCGCGCACACTGGCTGTTTTAGCAGGGCGGGGGAGCCGGCGGCAGAGCTCCGGCGCCAGGAGACATGTCTGCGCCCGGAGCTGGTGCTCCGCCGGCACCACCCTAGCTACGCCTCTGGCTAAGCAAAGCAGTGGTTAGCAGGGGTGACTCCCAACTGCCCCTCCACCCCACCGCGGGAAACTGACAGCCCCAGGCAGTATGCAGGACTGGTCCCAAAAAACGGGATGGTCCTGCGAAAATTTGCTACATTTGTGAGGTATGCAACTGTCCCAATTACAGCAGAACAGTCCTGCTATTTGGAGACTGACCCGCTGTCCCGCGGGCAATTGGAATGAGCCGGAGATCACTGCTGGTGAGGGGGTGATCGCTGGAGAGATGCCATGACATCTCTTTAGTGCAGGGCGGGAGCCAGGGGCTGCCCAGTCACTAGGGGGGTGCTGGGCACACCCTCAAAAATGATTAAAACAAGAGTTGTTCTGCTTGGCCACACTACCTTTACCCAATGCCATACCCGCCCCTTATCTCCTTAGCCCCCTTTTTGGACCAGCCGCGCCTTAGGCATGACAAGTACCGAATTCACAATAACAAAAGTTAGGAGGTATGCAATGTAGTTCAGTCCTTCCCCTCCACTACAGGCACATAGCCCAATGCCCTGTGTGTTCTCAAACACAGTGCCCTTCATCCACTTTATCCAAGCACGCAGGTCCCTCACCTTTCTAATAGTACCAGGGTACATGTGAAGGAGGCGATGTGTAAAAGAAATTGCAGTCCGGTCCCCTGTACCACTCTCAGTTCTCATCTGGTCTCCTGCAGTGTCCAGTGACATCCACCTGGGGCCATCCCCAGGGCATATTTGTGAGAGACAGCAGAGTTTTGAGGTGATGTGTAAAGGTACTTTCAGTCCAGTCCCCTGCACCACTGTCAGTGTACAGGCTCTGAGCCTCCTCCGGGTTCCTGCCCCACTGTCAGTGTGTGTTGGTGACCCTGCCACTCCGGTCACAGCCCCCGGTGGGCGTCCCCCACGGGCTGTAGTGGGAGGAGATAAGCCGAGATATGCATTATGCCAGAGTGTATTACGATACCGCTGGGATGGCTTATGGCAAGGCAGGTTACAGGGCTTACTACCTGTGGGGAACATGAATGCAGACATAACGTAATTTGTATTGCTAGCAGTGAGGTATAATAGAGCATACACAGGGTGATAAATGCACTATTTTTCTATTCTAGAATAGAAAATTGAATGGTTTGATGCAGATTTGATACCAATGTGCGCTCCCGTGTAGTGCAAATAGAAAAATAGTCTTGGCAACCAAGACTTTATAGTGGAAATCGGTACTTGTGTATTATCACGGCGCCCACTTTAACTACGTACGTTAACTTAGTGAAATCACATCGCATAACGTTCTATTACCATGCTATGCAATGCGATTTTACCCTTCCCGCCCCATGATATTCCCGCCCCCTGGCACATCTGGCAGAATTTCACTCTGAGGTGATTTTGTGAGATTAGACGTGTGTTACAGAGCTAGAGAGATTTATATATAGTAGTTTTATAGCAGTTTCAGTGAATTTTTCAGTGAATTTTGCTTCATTTCTACTGATTCCTGTGCAATGGCAGCATCTTCATCTGTGAGCCTGTTCACCCTGCCACAGAATGAGAAGGACGCAGTTCGTTTCTTACAGGAGCGTCACCTGCTGCCAGTGACAGCGACGTGCACTAATGGGCACCCGATGAGGATGTCTGTTAATGAGTGTATGTGGAGGTGCAACATCAAGACATGCTGTCAAAAGGTGAGCCTGAGAGCGGCCCATTTCTTCCCGGGGTGCCGCTTGCCTTTCGTGAAGCTGGTGAGATTCATTTATGCATGGTCAGAGGAGATGACCTCTATTGACTTTTGCCAGCGTGAGCTGAACCTGTCTAATAAGACAGTGGTCCACTACAATAACTGGATGCGGGAGGCATGCACAGTGGACTTGCTGGCACAGCTGCAGGGCTGCATTGGGGGCCCTGGACAGATCGTAGAGGTAGATGAAAGCCTCTTTATCAAAAGGAAGAGTAATGTGGGCAGAGTTTTACCTCAGCAATGGGTGTTTGGGGGGGATATCCCGCGAAACGGGACAGTGTTTTATAACCACAGTACCACAACGGGATGCTAGCACCCTCATGGCCGCTATTAACACCCACATAGAGCCGGGGACCACTATTTATAGTGATTGCTGGCATGCTTGACTTTTTAATTAATCGTATTGTTACTATAATTGTTATTGAATCATTGTCACTTTTATTTTTGATTACTGTTGCTATGAATTGTTATATGTTCTTGAATTAATATTTATTAACTAAATTCGACCAGTTACTCGTTAACACACATTGTCATTACTGTGTCAGATGAATGATATTGCTGGTGTGAATGTGTCCATAACACAACCCCATTATCCACTTTAGCCCGAAGCGTGGCGAGCGCAGCGAGCGGCGACGGAACGCATCCTCCGACCTTTTCATACCCCTACTATCCACGGCGGCGTGGAGTTGATTTAATATAGTGTGGCGAGCGCAGCGAGCCACTGAGCCCGAAGCGTGGCGAGGAGACACAGATTACATGTTAAGCAATCCGCGTCCGCTCGCCACGCTTTGGACTGCGCTCGCCACACTATATCGCATTCACATCGAATGGAAAATCGAATATAAAATAGTGGAAGTCGAAAAGAAGTAGAAAAACCTTCAGAGCAGGTAAAATAATCCACATCTAATAGAAATCCAATTGAACCATGTGTATGCACCTTTACTTACACAGTGTGCGAGGCACGGCAACATGGTGTTGCACAGCATTGTTCCCTGCTTTGAAAAACCTCATTGTGCCCCCATAGGGTTTAGGGCAATAGTGGATTTAGATAAACCTTCCGGGGAAACTGCAGCACATATACGGAAACTGCAGAACAATTCGTCCAGTGGTTTGCGAGATTACAGTGTTCAGACAGACAGACAGACTATGTAAGTATTGAAACTAATGCGGATTACAATCTAGACCATATTATTAAAGATTTTGCCAATTTCCTAATTTAAGCGACATACTCCGTCATCTGTACATGCAAGACTATGGAGGAAATTGCAAGCAAGGGCGATGCTGCAGAAATCGATGAGGACAGGTGTAGTCCTGATGGTTGAACATGAGAACCCAGAAGTCACGGCGCATGAGGATGAGAATTTGCAGACCGTGTTGGTAAGTACATACTAAATGGTTAAGTTTGTTCCCTATCTATACCGATTTCTCCTGCCAATCCACAGCCCCCTCTCCATTAAAGTAGGCCATGTACTCTTCCCTCACCTGTTTGGCTCGTGCACTCCCCGCGAAGTGTTGTGTTGGGGTTTGCAAGGAGGATATCTGCACTACCTCCTCTGGCAGATCTGGGTCTTCTTGGAGTGCTGTGCCTGTAGCCCTTTGCTGTGTGGCTTTTCTGCATAGTAAATTGTGCAGGACATAGCACGCCGTCACAACCCAGTCAATTTTGTCCACCCTCAGGTTAATGGCAGTGTGGAAAATGCGAAACCGGCTAGCCAGGATTCCAAAAGCCTTTTCCACAACACACCGTGCCCTAGATAGCCTGTAGTTAAAGATCCTTTTTGTCATGGTTCAGGCCCCTTTGCGCATATGGCTTCATGACGTGCTCGTGCAAGCCAAATGCCTTGTCCGCCATGAATACAAAGTTAAGCCCCTGTTTAGTTTCCTGGAAAGACTGCAAGAGAAGGGTGTAGGCCGTGAGCCTTTCGTAGAACTTTGTGTCCTTGAAAGTGCCACCATCCGATGCATGGCCATTCCTTCCTACATCCAGGAAGATAAACTCGTAGTTCGCATTAACCACAGCCATTAGTACAATACTAAACTAGTCCTTGTAATTAAAGTAGTAGGAACCACTATTGGTAGATTGTGCAGGCTGGGGCATTATGTGCACAGTGTGGGGAACCTTGGATGTCCGCTATGTCTGACACCACTCTAAGCTGCCAATCCATGTTGATAAAAGTCAGTCGGGCGGATGCCATTACGAAGCTCCTGAACCTTTGCCTGCCCCTAGCCTGGGACTTTACACCAGAGACAGACTTCTGCAGCAGAGGAGGTGGGCGGAAGGGTTGTGACATCATGCGACGCAGAGGAAATGCTGTGTCACAGTGAGTATGTGGCGCAGGGAGGAAGCCTTCAACTGCGCCGCCCTCACACACTATGCTGACATTTGATCCATCGGCGCTGGAGATGAGGGTCCGTGTAGTTGACGCGAGGAGAACTTTGGACGCTGCAGTATCCTGTAGCAGCCAGGAAGAAAAAAAATCCTTTGTACAGCACTAGACATCTGCAGATGCTGTGGGACTATTTTTTAGGTTTATTTGCAACTAATTGTATGCTGATTTTTAAATAAGTTAAAAATTACTATTTTTATTATTTAATGTAGCATATTTTATGCATATTTCAATTTTTTGATACCAGGAAATCCGGAGTGCTCGCTGCTTGAAACCAGAAAACATCCCACGTCCGCTTTTTTTTTTTTTTTTTTAGACACTGCCAATGGATTCCATGGTCTTTGAACTGGTAACAAACCAGGACCTGTATAACCATTATCACCCTGCGCTGTACTGCTGCACGGCCGCTTCAGGGGGAGTGATGACTTGGAGCGAGGCGCACACAATGCAGAGTCACCATTGCCGTGGTCAGTTGTGTATACTAGTAGTAGTCTCCGACTAATACTCTCATAATTCTCAATTTCTCATCCCAAGAAGAGAAGAGCGAAGTCGGAGTCGGACTAGTAGAAATAGAAACTGAGTAGAGAGAGAGAGCACATCACGTGACTACTGTGACCCCCGCCCACCGCTAGCCGTCAGCACAACGTCCAGTGGGCCGGGACAGAGCGTTAGCCCGGTTGTACCGCCCCTTCCTCCTTTCGTCCAATCAGAGCATTCACAGCGACGTTGGAGCGAAGTTTGAAAACAGTGCAGCGAACGGAATTGCTCCTAGTTAGGTGCCCCTGACCCCATCTCACGGGAGAGCGACCCCTGGCCTGACGTGCGTCGGGGCAGTCACGGAACTATAAGCAGCGAGATCATGTCGCGACACACGCGAAGGAGGTGAGGCGGCCGCAGGGTCTGAGGGGTGACGCCGCGCAGCCGTTATATCATGGTGGTGCCGCCGCCGCCGCCGTGCGGGGGGAGTTATTCGTGTGCAGTCACTGCAGCGAACGTATGTGTACTGTATATGGTTGCCTACCTGACCCTCTCCTTCAGGGAGAAATGCTCTGTTCCTGGACTTCCCTGGTAATGAAGGATTGCCATTACCTGTGGTATCTCATCATATCTCATCATAGGTGATCATACATTACCAGGGAAGTCCAGGAACAGAGCATTTTATCCATGAAGGAGAGGGTCAGGTAGGCAAGTATGTTAAACGTGGAGAATATAGGAACTCTGCACAGTTAGGACCAGGGTGGGAATGGAACCCATAACCTCACTGCTGTGAGGCAGTAATGCTAACAATTACTTCTACATACAGATATGTCCTTAAGGTCCCCATCCACTAGGCCAAGGTGTCGGATGCGATACCTAGACAGCTCACCCGGCGGTTCCCAGAGTCGTTAATGATGTTGAGCATACACACTAGACAGGATATTAAATGATATCGATCAGAAGGACGTCTCTTAGCGATATTTTGTACTTTAATCATCTAGTGCATGCATGTCCAAACTATGGCCCTCCAGCTGTTGTGAAACTACAAGTCCCATCATGCCTTGCCACAGTTTTGCTATTTGCTGGAGGGCCATAGTTTGGACATGCCTGATAGTGTGTATGAGGCTTCTGGCATTGCGGAAGTATTAAATCACATGAGCCCCCTTTATGAGGTGCTGTCCTATCACAGCAAGGATAGAGGAGTGCACATCTGTATCTATATGTGTGTGTGTTAAGTGTGCATGTACTTTAGTGTGCTTGGAGTGTTAAATTGTATTTTGCCTGTCTGCTAGACGGAAACCGCTGGCAGTCTTCAATTTGTATTTTGGGCAGCAGCGTACAGAAAACTAATCCTGTCAGTGGTTGTTGTCGTACTGTAGTTAGAAATTTATTTTCTGGCCTTAAATGTTTTTAGCAGCGCAGTAAAATGTGATAATAGCATAAGAGTGCTTATAATGTACGGTAATAATGTCATTCTTACTGATAAATTGTTTGTGAATGAGTAATCACCTGTATGGGAATTATTTATTGTTTATTAACAGCTATTTTCCGCAGCGCTTTACAGAGAGAATATTTCACATCAGTCCATGCCCCAGTGGAGCTTACAATCTGTTACCTACCACACAGTCATTCTAGGGTTCATTTGAGTACCCGAAGGAAACCCACACAAGCACGGGAAGAATATAGAAACTGCTCAGAATTGAACCTATGACCTCAGTGATGTGAGGCACTAATGCTAACCATTACACCATCCGCGCTGCCCCTGTATACCACAGAGCAAGCCTAGAGATCAGACATTAATGTTGGCAATAATCATTATGCTGTTTCTGAAAGTTTGAAAAGGAAGTCCCTGATGCGGTGGTAACTGTTCCTGCCTTACCCTATTAGTGGAGCTTGACGTATTCCTTAAGGTGCCCATAAGGCCCCATACACTACTGTGATTTCACCCAGACCAAATCACATGTGTTTGACATCCCATCTTACCTGTACGCGGTCATGTGTGAATCGGGTCAGACCCTAGAGGATCAGATCCATCAACGGCACATTGTGGGTGCTTTTTAGCGCCCGCAATGTATTTGATCCGATTCCGCAGGTGTGTGCCAGCGGTGAAGCCTATGTGCAGGTCCAGCAGATTAAAAAAAAAAAAAAAACACTTTCAAAGACTTCTCTCAGCCAATCAGCGGCCACCCAGATGGGAAGCCGCTGATTGGCTGGGAGTGCTCTCTCAGCCAGTTTGCTGCAGCGACATCGCATGTAAACATTATTGTAAAAAAGTAAGTGGACCCTCCCAGGGAGCTGCTGGGTGGAGGTCAAGGGGAATTTAGTCAGACTAGTGTATGGGGGCATATACAATACTATGATTTGGGCACATTTCACCCAATGCCAACGGATCGGGCCTAAAAATTTGCTCCAAATCATATGTGTTTGATATCCTCCTCCGGTTCCGATGTGAGGTCCCATGAGCATTGGATCTGAACTGGAGGTCGGACCTGCTGTCAGATGTATCCCATGTGGTCCTGCCACCCTGGAAGGTCCTCGGGGGATTGGATGGCTCAAACACTGCTGCAATAAATCGCAGCACTGTATGTGCATTTTAAGCTTGTTAAGAGTTGTCTGCTGATCTATCACCCTTTACATCTGTCTGGAAAGCAGGGGCTTGGGTAGATGACAAAGCTGCTAGGTCCGGCGGGGAGCCTGCGGCGGCGGCTGTTGGGGGAAGTGCTTCTTTAAAAGGCGTCTAATGCGTTTCATGGATACTTTTAGTGAAAGTGGCCTTCAATTTATATTAAAACCCTTCCTGCATGTCCTGCTCTGAAGTGGATAAAAATCATCTGATGGTTGGCGACCATCGAATAATTACTCTCCCCTTTGGCCACATGCACATGTGTTTTTGTACACCTCCCCTTGCATGCTGAGAGTAAAGGGGGGGACATGCGTTCAGCGGGGCGGTGCTGAATCATGCCCTTTATTTTGAGAATCTCGCTTCTATCCACCAACTTTTCTAAAGCAACTATTGCATTTAGAAGCATTTGCTGACTTTAAGTACTGGCTCTTACATATTTTCTTCATGCATTGTTTTGCTGAATATAATGTTTTCATTCTTTCTCCATGTTTTAGCGAGGTTTTGGCATCGTCGGTCATCGCCAGCACAAACAATGCCCTTGCACGACTTATGGACATCTGGGATGGGCTAGGTATTAAAGAAGAGATGCGTTTGCAGAGAATTGAAGAGGTTAAAAAGCATATTGAGGTGACTAGCTGAAGTTTTGTATGTTATCTGGTATTATTGTATTTGCTGTGCATACATAGAAAAAGTATATATTTTTAGGGCTGTGTGTGTATTGGTTAAACATGGTCTATATATACATTAAAGTAAGTCTCTCTTTTAGATAATGGACTGATCAAATTGAGTCCATAACTGGCTCATAATACTTATATATGAGCGCGTCAGGAGCCAGACCATCATCCCCAACCAAAATATATGAACCACCACATAAGCTACCCCAGTATCACTTGCACTTCCCTTCACCAGCTATCAAACAACCACACATGCACCTTCAATGCTCATTGGACCCAGCCACATGTACATCACTGGTGCAAAGTTATAGTATATGTGGAAGGAAACTGGTGCACCTGTGGAAACCTCTTGGAGACTATATTAAATCCACACATATATATCTTTGTAGGGATTTATACTATAACTATCAGTGCTTTGAGGCAGCAATGGTAACTACTGTGCTTTACCATTTTTCCAAGTATACAATATTTTCAGGCGTCTCTATTCCCTTCAAGTCATTATATCTCGCAATAAGCTCTATGTGCATAGGCACAACACATTGTAGGGCTAGTCCACCGGCATACTGAGCTTCCCTATTGAGATCAGCCCAAGCTCCACCATAGACAACTGTTGGCCTTTCTTCAACCTTCTCAAAGTACAAGAACTCAGAGTTGCCTTTTTTTTGTGCTTTATTGTTCAGCTCCATGTCACTTCTTTTGTTTCTGTAGGGATTGTTTAACCGCATGATCAATGAAGAGATGGAAATGAAAGATAGAATTGAAAAAAGTATCCAGCTCTGCAGAAAGGAAATAAAAGCACTGTGTCATGACTTATCGGTCGATGACTACAAGGTGAGTAAATCATATTTGTGTAAACCTACTAACCACCATGTTGTGAAGCTAATGATTTTCAAATTTAGGGGTGAAATATAATAGGATGAAAGAATCAGAAAGTGAGAGATTTGGTAAGAAATCTCCATTTTTTTTTTTTTTTTTTTTTTTTCATTAAGTACCAATCATATAAACTGCAAAACCAGTGTGATTTTGCAGTGTAAATGATTGCCTCTTTAAAAAAAACTGCAGATTTCTTACCAAATCTCTCACTTTCTGATTCTCTCATCCATCCTATTACATTTCGTCCTTTGTATGTCATTAGGAGGTGGGGGTGTTCTACATACAAAATGTGCTGGGCAGCTTCCAAGCCAGGTAGCCAATGTTTTGGAAAACCACCTAGTCCTTTATAGTTAATGTTTATAAATACTGTTGTGTTCTATATTACACAGCTTAGTACTTTGTGTGCATGTACAGATGGAGCACCTGTCATACTTGCGGGTCCTGGCGATTCTATCGCCACCACCAGGACCCGCCATCAGATGAAGGGGGGTGCACGAGACGTTCGCGTCTAAGCCCTCCACTGCCCACACCCCTCCTAACCCTGTCCGTCTCCCGTGTGTGTGATACACATATACACACACACAAACACACACAACAAAGTCCCCTAGGGGATATAGCACTCACCAGACTTGTAAGACATTTTCAAATGGAGTGACTGGTCAACAATTTAGTCATCTGGTAAATGCAGCCTATCCAAATAGTGTAGGAAAATCACTGATTTTCCTACACTATTTGGATATGTTGTTTACTTTTGCTGCCTTGAGAAAGGTCCATTACGGACTGAAACGTTGGTAGACTGCATTTACCAGACGACTAAATTGTTGGTCCGTTACTCCATTTGAAAATTTCATACAAGTCTGGTGAGTGGTGTTTCCCCTAGGGGACTTTGTTCTGTATTTATATAGTTGTGTGGGCACCACCTACAGCATACTTTTATACAGCACCGCAGCGTATGTATGTCAGTTACACACATACATACACTTGTTAATAGGCATAGGTTTTGCTGATTTTTGTTTTTTATCCTTCTCCCCATGCGTCTGAGTAGCCCCGGGCATGCATCCTGATATTGAGTCACAGATCATATTTGGATGCACTATAGCAGAAATATAAAAGGCATTTCTGGATAGTGAATGAGAGATATCGGGGGGTGGCTAAAAAGATGCATGTATTTGCGTCTTATGGTAGTGTTGCTGAAAGCCGTTGCATACATAGACTCTGAACTGCTTAGACAGGACACCATATCCAGATGGAAAAACTGCACCTGACATAGGGCCTGTGCTTATATAGATGGTGTGTCTAAAGATACCTGTAGTGTTCTTTCTGAATCTACAGCTGTGAACGGTGGTATACTCAGTCTGTGCACAGTTGGATGCACCTACAGATGCACCTCTAGCTGTCTCTGAATAGCCATGGTGAGCCATGGCTATCCAAGGCCTATTGTTCTCAGCTGCAATACAATACGTTGAACAATACAGTAGGGGATTCGCAGAGTAATCCTATTACTCACTTAATCCTATTAAAGGCCTAGATGAGGATTATTCCATCTGTATATAACCCAGGAAAGTGCTCTGTAGCGGTGTAAGCATAAAGATGCCACAATGGGCAACTGAATTAGGCCCTGTGTACATGGAATAGTTTGCTTTTTCTGACATACCACTGGTGGTCACTGGAACAGTGGGTGTGGGTGGAGCTCAGGCGACAGGGCACCAAGGAGAATAGAAATCTTTGGGTCAAATTTAATAGGATGAGAGATTTGGTAAGAAATCTCCAGTTTTTTTAAAGTGGCAATCATTTACACTGCAAAACCAGTTTGATTTTGCAGTGTAAATGATTGCCGCTTTAAAAAAACCTGGAGATTTCTTACCAAATCTCACTTTCTCAATCTCTCATCCTATTAAATCTCACCCTTTGTGTGCAGCCCAGGCTCCTCCTCCCCATACCCCGCCCTCAGTCCCTCAGTTTTTTCTTGGTGCCTCCGGGTGAGGGTCACTGAGGAAGGGCTGCTAAGCCCTTATTAGAAATCACAGGAGTTACTGGAGCACATTAACTGCGGCACTCGACGCTCCGATCTCATCCAGTAAGTTGACTCTATTCGTAAGGCATCCGTGGATTTGGTGGCCCTTTCCTCCTGGATCTCTGCTTCCTCTGTGGTGGCGCGTCGAGCGATTTGGCTCCGCACTCGGAATGCAGATTCGGATTCCAAGAGGGTCTTGGAGGCCGTTCCTTTCTCAGGGGAGGTGCTGTTTGGGGCTGAGGTGGACAAGATCGTCACCTTGGTGGCTACCTCCAAAACGGCCTTTTTGCATTCAGCGCCTCCAAAAGCCCGTCCTGTCTCCTTTCGGCCGCAGGGAAAAGTATTGGGGGCAGGGTATGGGGAGAAAAAGCCTGGGCTGCACACAAAGATTTCTATTCTCCTTGGTGCTCTGTTGCCTGAGCTCCACCCACACCCACTGTTCCAGTAACCACCATGGATTAAGAAAAAAATATTTTACAGGTAAGACAGAAATCCAGTTACCTGTGCAATTTTGCTAAAACCACTTTATTTTGTGTGTGACCATGAAGGCAGAAGAGGGTATGACCATCCTTCAGATTGAGAGAGACTTGAGAGTGAGACTGGAGCTTTTGATGAAAGAGAAGAACAAGCGTCTTGAAGAATTGAGGCTTCTACAGCTAGAAGACCAGGAGCTTTGTTCTGATCTCTGTGTTACACCATATTATATACCATCTGGCACTGTACCCAGTCATAGACAGCTGGAGGAGCTGAAGGAGCACATCAAGGCCCAGGCAGAAGAAAAGGTAATTTAAATATAAAACTAAAATCCAATAGAAAGTTTTTTTTGTGGTGGTTTTTTAGAACAATTTAACCTAAAGTAATATATTATTCATGAGGAAGCTATATTGTTTCAGCACCTATAGAAGTGCATATCCTCGTGTAATTAAATTAGTCACCTGAAATGTTTTGCCGTCTTTAGGTATGTGGATACAGGTAATTATATTCTAGACCATGGGTCTTCAAATTGTGGCCCTCCAGATGTTGTGAAACTACATGTTCCAACATGCATTGCCACATTTTTTCTTATGAGCATGCCAAAACTGTCAGGGCATGCTGGGACATGTAGTTCCACAACATCTGGAGGACCACAGTTTGAAGACCCATGTTCTAGACCATTTTCTGATTGTGGTTGTGTAACATTTGTCAGAAGTCTGAATTACCTGAAACTTTGTAATCTTTTGCCTATAGAGAAAACGTCTTCTGGTCTTTTCCACACTTAGAACTGACATCCGACAGTGTTTAGATGACATAGGACGGCAGCCCGAGAATTCGCTGGAACAAGAGGCCATCTGTGAGGATGAAGAAGCTTTCTTCCTCACAACTGAGAATATTAAAGCTCTCACAATTTTAAAAGCACAGGTTTGTTACTTGCATGTATGGTAGAAGTGGTCGGTTTTATCTTCAGCGGCACATTAAATGGGTTACAGTGCCAGCCATAAAAAATATACTCCCCAGTGATCAAAATACACGCTGTAGCGTGTGACTTATGCGCTACAGGCAGTGAACTCTTGGTGGGTCCCACAGTGTGCACTATGGTACCCAATAGGGATCCTGCAGTGTCTCCCCTTCTGTCCTGTCACTTTTTTTGTACATGGCTGCATTGCTCAGCTGTTGAGTTGTTTTTTTTTTTTTTTGGCATTCTTGGACAATGAAATCCTTTTGTGCAGCTCAGGCTTGTAACACGGGATTTGTGCACAGAAGTTGGAATACTCTCTAGCCTGCAGAGAAGTCCAATTAAAAATATCATCTGCTTGAATATTTTTAGGAGTTACAGAACATCTAAAATGTATTTTAATTACTTTGGTAGAAATACATTTTATTATATGAAAGATTGCAACTTTTACACTTGCTTTTCTAATTTCAGTCTGTTCATGCTGAATTAGAGAGGTCTTTAATATATATAGATGGCATTACATAGAGTAAAGGTTCCTAACCTTTTTCTCTACCGTACCCCTTGATTAGGCTTTTCAGTTAGGAGTACCCCCTCATCTCAATTTGAAATATCCACAGTATTTCCGAGTGGTGTAAAAATGTGCGGTATGCGTGTTCTCATGCATGTCTGTATATAACGGAGTAGTGAGCGGCCAGGAATTGGGTCCCTCTGTGTCTGGCCGCTGGCTGTGTACGGTCTCTGTAGTTTCCGCGAATGCCTGTAGGATTAATGCCACTGCTTCCTCCACCCATTTTGGCGCCGGTCAGATTAATGCTGATGCCAGAGGGTGGCGCGGGTAGCTCCTAGTGAAAGAACCAGAAGTGAAGCAAAGTGGTTCATCTCGATGGCAATGGGAGACTACTTCCGTCATTCTTTTCTACCAATATTATTTTAAAGTACCCCAGGTTGGGAACCACTGACATAGAGTAAGCCACACGTACTTCAGAGAGCTTTTACTCACCAGGTACATATCCGTAGCATACACTGCATTGCTAATTGTACTGTTACTATGCTAAATTTCAAGTAATGCTAACTTCGTATTACAGCTTGAACTAAAAAAAGAAGGGCTTTTAACCACATTAGACGCGATTAAAGTAAAGGTTACCGGTTTGTGGGATCTACTGCAAGTTACACCTGAAGAGAGAGAAGAATGTCAAAAGACTGTTGGGAATCCAATTTCTGAGGAGATCAAAGTAGTAAGTTGGTTTAGTTGAAATTTAGGAAACCATATCTAGGTTTGTGAATGCCTGCTTTCGTGTATATATTAGGGAGTGGGATAAGATAAGCCAATTTTTTCTTAATGTTGTCCCGTAGATAAGGAAATAGGCCAGTGGTAGCCAACCACGGTCCTCGAGAGCTACCAACAGTTCACATTTTCCAGACAACCTAGCTGCAGCATAGGTGCACTTATTACTCACTAATGCATTTTAAAAGATCCACAGGTGGAGCTAATTACTTCACTTTCTGTGAGGAGATCTGGAAAACATGCACTGTTGGTAGCTCTTGAGGACTGGAGTTGGCTACCCCAGAAATAGACCAAAGTAAAATGAAAACCTATTTTTATTTCAGGATGTCTCCTAAGTCTAAATGATGATTAATTTATGACAAAGGGCTGTAAAAATATAAATTCTCAAACAAAAAAGTATTCAGATTGCCTTACATTGGGAGTACTGTAAGTTGATCTAAGTAAATTGGCAAAAGCATTGCAGCTAATTGGATACCTGCTATATTCTTATTTCTTTTCTTAAAGGTAATGTTAAACAATATAAAACTAAGTAAATAAAATACATCCTATGACCATGAAATCCTAAATCCTCTGTTTTGCACTTCAATGACTATTCAACGTTTTGTAGCAAAATAAGTGTTTCTGCCTCCTTGCTGTTCCTCCAGCCTTTTAACTTTGAGGTAGCTTCTTCAGCAACTCCTTTTAGGGGACATTTATAAATTATTACTTGGCTATTGGCCTCTTAAATGTCCTC
Source organism: Crinia signifera (assembly GCF_055691185.1). NCBI lineage: Eukaryota > Metazoa > Chordata > Amphibia > Anura > Myobatrachidae > Crinia > Crinia signifera. The sequence goes on from NC_139217.1 coordinate 173,142,931, forward strand.
TGGTACTTGTGGAGTATCACGGCTCCCATAGCATGCCATATATAGTGGCATGCGATGCGATACGATTTTTACCGATTTTGGCCGTTTTTTTTTACAAAATTGTATGCGATCACATCGCATGCGATTTGATCGCATGCTATCGCATACGATTTTGCACTGAAAAGCATCCAAATGCATTGGAATTAGTATTAAACATGTTTAATGGCTCCCAACTGGCATTTTCCAGGCTGTACCGCCCCCACTATCAACGCGAACCCGAAGCGTGGCAAGCGCAGCGAGCCCGCGAGGGGCGGCGGTACGCATCCTACGACCTTTTCATACCCCACTATCCTCGTCGGCGTGGAGTTGAGAATAGAAAGTGTGGCGAGCGCAGCGAGGGGACGCGGATACCTGTGAAGGTATCCGCGTCCCCTCGCGGGGGTCGCTGCGCTCGCCATGCTTCGGGCTCGGTGGCTCGCTGCGCTCGCCACACTTTCTATTCTCAACTCCACGCCGACGTGGATAGTGGGGGTATGAAAAGGTCGTAGGACGCGTACCGCTGCGCTCGCCATGCTTCGGGTTCGCGTTGATAGTGGGGGTGGTACAGCCTCAAAAATGCCAGTTGGGGGCCATTGAACATGTTTAATACTAATTCCAATGCATTTGGATGCTTTTCAGTGCAAAATCGCATGCGATGCGATGTTTTTGCATACGATGCCCATCGTGGGAGCTGTGATACTCCACAAGTACCTGTCCTCTTACCGGCTGTGTTTGAAAAATAACAGGAGCTCATTGTCACATCATTTTCCTTAAAAAAAAAAAAAAATGTGTTTCTCTTTGCCAGTGCTCCCCCTGATTGTTCTGAGAAATCTTGCTCTCTTTTTTTTTTTTTTTTTTTTGTCACCCTCAATTTCAAATTGGCACAATTTATCCCACAGCCAAACAAAAAACCACTTCCTAGCTTACTATTCATGCTAATCTTTAGCTAATGATTCACATGTTGCTATACTGTTGGCAAATCAAAAAAATTTGATATATATTTTTAGACCTGGATATAATTGCTGGATAGAAGTCATTATATCTGACCTGTAGAAAATGTTCTTTGACCAGCAAAAAATGGTTTCTTTTGGAAAAAAAAAAACGTACTTCCCACGTTAGCCTGTGTTTTCTCTCCATCACAGCCAGATAGCAATGATGGGTGCTTCTTGAATTTAAGGTCGCATAACCAAAGTGAAAATAGATAGAGGAGGTGGGTCATCTTACCCCTCTCTCCTCTCGAATACATTTTAGAATGGACTTATTAAATATACCTACGCTGTACATATTAACAAATGATAGCACAACATGTATGTATACCCTTTCATAATGTGAAATTTTTAACCCAACTTGCGATAAAGAATAACTCGTTTGGCATTTAAGTTAGAGGTCTTCATTAAGACTTTATTAACCTGTTACTGTGCTCTAATTCTAGTGGGAAAACGAGCTCACACGACTGGAAGAGCTGAAGTTGGCAAATCTAAAGGAAGTCATCCAGAAAATCAGAATGGAACTAAAGACCTACTGGGACAAATGTTTTTATACCCCTGATCAAAGGAAAGCATTTGCCCCATACTACAGTGGTAAGATACAGTACATTTTGCCACTTACGGATATTCTAGTAATGTAAATTAGAATTTAATTTAGAACTTCTAGTAAAACTATGATCATTTCACTATACACTATATGTTGTTAGCAGGGCTGTGAAATCAGTACAGATGGAGTACGGGCCATCCTTGCTGGCGGATCGCCAGAACGTCCCCGCTGGCGACCCGCCAGCAGCCTCGCCAGCGAACATACTGAGACGTGCGTGTGGCGCACGCGCGTCTCAGTCTCCGTCGCCAGCGCGACGGAAACCCTGTCCGTCTCCGCCTCAGGGAGACGGACAGGGTTAGGGTGGGGGGGTGCGGGCAGGAGGCGGGGACCCCGGGTTGGCGGGGACCCGGGGTAACGGATGGAAGCGCCGTCGGAAGGGGACGCGCGCGCCTCTCGTGCGCGCGCGTCCCCTTCTCGCCATCGATATGGCGCTGGCGGGGGATGGCGGCTGGCGTCGCCAGCGCCATCCCCTGCAAGGGTGGCCCGTACTCCATCTGTAGATAAATGTTCCGACTCCTCGTACTTCTGACGCCGACTCCTTGACTCCAACTGTATTAATATGCAAATGTATTTGATACATACTTTGAAGGAAAGAAATGCAACATACATATTATTACTACAGAAACTAGAGGCTGGGAAGCCAACAGTCTACTGTATTGAACAGTTTAAGCAAAGGACAAAGACAATGAAAACAAAGTTTTTTATTAATTTTTTTATTAATTAATTAAATGGCTGGATAGTAGCAGTAGGCATAAACATCAGGAACAGGAACTTTACCAGTTCAAAGATAAAAACCACATTATTTGGTTGTTTTGGGAACAAAAACAATAGGAAAGGTTCAGAAGTGTGGAGCATAAGTTCTGCATACTTTGTGATTACAACAAAATCAACGAGCCACAATCTCCGCTGGTTTGCTTGCTCGTCACCGTTCAATTCATGGACACAAGGAATTTCTTTACCAAATCGTTACTGGCGACGAAAAATGGTGCCTGTACATCAATATGAACCAGCGTAAGGAATGGCTTAGCCAAGGTAAACAAACGACCCCGCACATGAAACAAGATCTTCATCCGCGTAAAAAGATGTTGTGCGTATGGTGGGAGAGCTTGGTTGAATGAATTTTTCGAGTCTACACCAGGTGATTTCTACCAACGAGGTATTGAAAACCTTATTGAACGTTGGAAATAAGTTGTAAACTACAAGGGAGAATACATTTATAAGTATTGGTGCTCCGAATTGTGCGTTGCGAGCCATATAGTGAAGCACATGAAAAGCATGCTTTTTCACGGTCACTTAACGTGTTCGTTTTGCGGTTACGTGAGGCACTGCATGCATTGGTCTTTATTCTTACAGTAGAGAAGTCATTATTTATAATTTTCAGAGTCGGTGCATTGTTTGCCGACTCCAGGTACTCGAAATTTCCTCCGACTCCACAGCCCTGGTTATTAGCAGTGGTTATTTGCTGCTAATTGGTTAATCCGGGGCTATCCTATTGGCCCCAATGCTGGCGTCCCTTCTACCAATACCTGCTGCTGTTAGTTATTCTGCTTTGTGCACCTGAGCTAAGCCAAGTATAACCCCTGATAAGTAGCCGCCTTAACCTGCAGTAACATATGGGATCAGTGATATTTCAGGCTTGTTTATCTCCTAATATTTGTCAATATCCTGAACCATAGTGGGTGAACAAGCAGAGGAATGCTGGGTAGATGCAATGCTTTGTCACTTTTTTTTTTCTTTGTGAACCAGTAAATCTACTCTTGGCACTCAGTATTCTGTTAATGCTATGCATATACATGATAACAAAACAGTATGTAGCTCAAAAGAATGACCAAACAAGAATCAATTCTTAACTTATATTTGAAAGTTCTTATAGGGCCTACAAATGGGGCAATTTCAAGGCATTTTCAAAGTGATCTGACTGGATGGCTTATGAAATTCCCCTTTATCTCTCTGAGGGTAGTGGCCATAGTGATGTGCAGGCCCTGCGCATCGCTATCGCCCAGCGACTAATATCCTGCATGCAGTGAGATTGCTGGTCAGGTTTCTCGCTGGAGAACACTGGCCCTGAGCGCTCAGCACACAGCACTGACACATCACTGTGTGCTGAGCGATCTGCATTGCTGAGATTGCTCAGCTGTGTGTAGGCCCCATTAGACAAGTCCTTCATATCTTTAATCATCTGAGGGGGGCCGTCATCAAATGATAGGCAGAATCTATAGTCCGTCTCCCCGCAGATGTGTTATGTACAGATACATATCGTAAAGGTGCCCACACACTAGAACGATTTTTGGGCCGATATATCGTCCAATGTTTGTCGAAAATCGGCCAATTTTTGTCCAATGCGCGCTCCCGTGGATCTTTAGCTGAATCTTCTGATCTTACGTGCTGCACAAAAGATCAGAAGATTTAACAAAAGATCCATAGGAACGCACACGGGATCTTAAGAAAAATCTTTGGTAAAGATGTGCGCTTGCCTGAAATCTTTTGTCCAGGACGAAAAAAGATTTCAAGGCTAATTTATGCGCACATCTTACGATCGCAGATCTTTCTAGTGTGGGGGCACCTTTAGGCTCTGTCGATTCCTGATTCAACAAAGGAAACACCTGATCCTGTTATTTTGACCTTAATGAGCAATGTTAATTGTTATAAACACCACCATGACATGCTTATCTTCAAGGTTTGTTAATCTGCTGTCTTACTTATGTGTACAGACTCTGTATGCCCTCATTGTAATTCAAATAGAAGTTCTATTTGTCATTGTATACAGAGATGTGATAACTTCTACACTAAACATTATACATTTTAAACCACTGATGGTACTAGAGTATAATCTAGAGCACAGGTTGTCAACGTTGGTCCTCAAGACCCCACAAAGTTCACGTTTTCCACGTCACCTGCAGATTTTTAAAATGTGACCGTTCGTGATACACAGAGTGCTCCGCCAGGTGACCAGGAAAACATGAACTATGAATAAAGGCGAATGGGTAAGTTACACAAAAATAATTCTGAATTATTGAAATAATGGTCAGGACACAGTACCACCTACGCTGGTATGGGAACTTTGACTGCAGGACCAAACACAATCTATTGGAAGGAGGTCTAGATTATTATGATAAATCACTTCATATCCCTCTGGACCACTGGTTCCCAAAATGTGTGCCTGGACACCCCTCAGGATGTTTGCAAGGGTGCCACGGGTTGGGAGTCAACAACCAAAACCTATTACAGGTCGGGTCTCCCTTTATCAGTCTATTCCAAAAACCTAAATATTTTTTTTTTCATACTTATCTTGTCCCCCGATGTCCACGGCAGCCTCTGTGATTCTCTTCAGCGGCATCTATCGTCCCAGGTGTGCATTGTGCGAATGCGTGGGTGACGTCACCAGCGCACCCTCGCACAATGCACCCCTGGGACCGGAGATGCTGTTGAAGAGGATCCTGAAGGACACCTTGGATGTCAGGGGACCATTGGGGCACCACCAGGGGACCAGGTAAGTATGGGGGAAAAAAATATTCCAAATTCCGAAAAAATCCCTTATCCAAAATTCTCGTGGTCCCAAGCATTTCGGATAAGGGATATTCAGCCTGTATTTATGCTCAAAGTTATAGTCAAAACCAGTGCTGGTGGCTGCCAATCATAAAATGTATAGACAATTAAAAGCACAGCTGTGTTCCCCACCACATAACCAAACCTGAGGGGGATAGTTAAGCACAATTCCATAAGAAACTTTGTGACTAGGGGTGCCTTGAACAAATGCTGATATTGTGGGGTGCCCTGGTCAAGAAAGTTTGGGAACCACTCTGAGTCTGGCCGATGATGTAGAACACAGTCTATGGTAGTGTTTTTTTCAAACTTGCCTCTAATGCTGCTTTCAGACCGCATAACTGGCTTTGACCCTGTATTTGGAAACGTTTCCAAAAACGGGTCTGCCAGATAAAACCCCTTTCACACCGCAGCACTTAAACGGTATATTACCGTTTAAGTGCCGATTTTTTGACACTGGCAGACCCGTTTTTGGAAACTTTCCAAATACAGGGTCAAAGCCAGTGCAGCCTTCAGCCCTCCCCTCCGTGCAGCTCCCCCCCCCCCTCGCGTGTCGACCGAGAGCATGTCGACGCCCCCCGCGCATGTCGACGCCCCCCCCCCCCCGCGCATGTCGACGCCCCCCACCCCGCGTGTCGGCGCCCCCCCCCCCCCCCCCGTGTCGACTTACCCCGTGCCGGTACCTCCGTTGTGGACTGCAGCTCAGTATGCTCGGAAAGCACTTATGAAAAAAGTGTCTTCCAGAAAATGGCTGCCCCATAGGAAACCCTGTTTAAAAAAACTGTCTTCCGTATGGGGGGCAGCCATTTTCTGAAAGACACTTTTTTCATAAGTGCTTTCCGAGCATACTGAGCTGCAGTGCCGGGAACCACAACGGAGATACCGGCACGGGGTAAGTCGACAGGGGGGGGGGCGCCGTCACGCGCGGGGGGGTCGACACGCGGGGGGGCCGTCGACACGCGCGGGGGGGTGTCGACACGCGCGGGGGGGGGGCTCCAGTGCTGTGAATACTTAATGAGCGCTCATTAAGTATTCACTGTGCTGAATTTAGGACCCAGCTCATTGGCTGGGTCCTAAATACCGTTTCTGAGCCGATTTTTGCGCTAAAATACCGGTTCAGAAACGGGTAGGACCCTGCATTTTAACCGGTTAGAAAAAACGGCATTTTCTAACCGGTTAAGTGGGACTGGACCTTTCAGACCGCACACATTACCGTTTTAAAACGGTAAAAAAACGGCAATTTACCGTTTTAAAAGTGCGGTCTGAAAGGGGCATAAAATTCAAACAAACAGTCCAGGTTTTATTGATATCCATGCTTGAGCGCAGCAGGTTAAATCAAAACCGTTCCTAATTAAGGGGGTTATTTTGGTTGATTCACTCGAATGCGAATTCGCATCCTTGCGAGTCAGCCAGATCCTGCCTTGCAAATGGTGGTACACTGGCCCAACATTTGAACTGCGCGTACGTTCGCACAACGTGCAAATGGATGTTTTACATAAACAGGTAATAACACGGCTTTGCATGTTAAATAATTCCACCTATTGGAACTACTGCATGCCTGGCACCCTGGAAGTATTTTGCATAGAAAAGGAGCGTAACCAAATCGGGGAGCTAGAAAAGCTAGTGCCAATTGGAAATCATGAAGTGAGACCTTGAGAAAGACTGGAAGATGATTGATCCGGCAGTGTGAGCATCCCAGTAAGCACACAATTGGGCCATAACTACCTATGTATTGCTAGGATGGGGAATTGGAATGATCTGTGCATGAAAGCACCCAGCAGCCATTACATAGGGTTTACTGTTGGAGCAAATGAGGTTATTGGAAATATCCCTGTAGAAGTGGGATGGACTTTTGCTGAGATTACCCTGAAAAAGAGTCAGAACTACAGTAAATTAGTCTTTATACTGCTGTCCTATGGGATGGAGAAGGGGAGCAAAGTGAAACCGGTTTGTGAAAGGTGATCTAAATATTGCTGGCCCCAAGGGAGAAGTGGCAAGCTTTCTGTATACCAAGTTGGCAGCCTCCAACCACACCATGCTCAATGCAGACAGAACTGTGATATTGAGTATTCAGCAGGTGTTCAGTCATTTTGGAGACTGCAGGACCAGTTGTATTAGTTGTACTTCTCTGTAGCAGACCTGCTTGGGGTTTATTTACTATGATGGGAGCTCTATTGAAGGTGGGATGTTGCCCATAGCAACCAATCAAGCTCTTATTTAGCACCTTCGAAATCTAGATGATATAAGAGAATTATTAGTTGCCCATATCAACATCCAGTTTTAAATAGAACTCCCTCCTTATTAAATAAATCCCCTTGTCGGCTGTAAGCTGAGTAGTTTGTCCTCTAGTGTAATTCCATAGTCCGCCCTCTGTTTGAGAGGTTAAATCGTGTCATCCATACGTGATTCAGTATATTGTGAAATGCATGCCAAGTGTACTCACACGCTGAAGCATAATATATTTTGTGTATTGCCCATATAGTTGTGTGATAATGTGTGTGTGTGTGTATAGCTTTCAACTGAAAGGTTTTTGTCATCCTGTAAGCTTTTCTGTTGAGATCTGTCTAACACACATTGTTCATTCTGTATTGCAGATGACTTTACAGAAGATCTTTTAAGACAACACGATGAAGAGGTTCTACGGTTGAAGCTGTTGTATGACAGGTGCAAGTCCATTCTCGATGCAGTGGCAAAATGGGAAACCAGCTGGTCACAGTTTATAGTTCTAGAGGTGATGCATCTTAAATGTCATGTCTACTTCTGTTTAGCTGCTGATCTAACAAATAGCTTAATTATAATATAGTTTCTGTAATACAGCATGTATATTACTCTCCATCTGCTTACAATACAAAAAATAGGTAAAATGCTTTCAACAGTGTATACCATGTACACAAATCCAGACCTTTCTGCTTCAGTGTGAAATTTGCAATCCGCTAATTAGAATTGGCTATATAGTATTGGAAAACGTTTTTGCGCCAATATCAGTCACCTGGTTCTTTGTATGGCGAGCATGGCTTGTTTTTGCCAAAAACAAGCCATTGGCGCCATCAAACCCCCTCGCCGGCTGCTCGCTGTATTCAATGTTCCGGGGAAATGTCCTGGAACGGCGAGGTTCGCCACAAATGCTGCAAGCCCGCTGCATATAGTCGCAAGCCTTGCCTTTTTGACGGCCGAACTCGCCATTTCCACCTTGCTTTTTGGAAACGGGGAGTGAAGGGGGTGGGTTGAATACGGAGGGCAGGCTATGACGGCGAGCAATAGGCACTGCTTTCCGACATAGCTTTCCTAAACGGCATTGAATATACCTCCTCTCAACGTTCCTGTCCAGTAAGAGGAGACCATGCAAACTTTCTGCTGGAACATAAAAGTATATCCACCATTATATTAATTACAATTTTATTTCTTTACTTGTTCCACATGTCAGTGTAATGGCCATGCTTATGTTCTCCTTTTTATGTTTACTCATGGTCATGTTACCCTCTTATTCTGTGCTTCTAGTAGTGTTATGAAAAATAGTGGAATTCTATGGTATATTGGGGAGGAGCTTGAGCAATTTGGCAGTCATTTTTAAGAAGTTTAATTCTTATCCAATTGTTATTCCATTGTGGCGACAATCTGCCAGAGACTCCCCAGGGTATAACCAATATACATGACTCAAGTGGGTAAGAACATTGGGGGTGTGTATATGTGTGTATATGTATATGTGTGTATATGTGTGTATATATATATATATATATATATATATATATATATATATATATATATATATATATATATATACATACATGATGCCAATTTGTTTTTTATTTAGACAGGTATGATATTTATTAACAAGTATTGTCTTATTTTATTTAATCTTAAATTGTGATTTATCTTTAATAAATTGATATAGACATTTACAGTGCGCTCTCATTTATATCGTACTGTATCTATCTAGTTTGTTTCTCTCTTCTTGGGAGCAGCACACTAGCATATTTATGCTGTCAGTTAACATTGTTTAAACTCATTTAGCGATTTAGTTTAATTGGTTGCGCCTGATATACCTGTGGTATACTTTTGTTGATTTTTAATAATTGCCCAATTCCTGCAGCATAGACTTCACCCAACTTTTCCATGTTTGAATTTTTTTTCTTAATATAAATGCAGTGATGAAGAATTGTAAATAAAGGCTCATGTAATGGTTTACTCACTCTGAAGGGTGTATGTTACAAATTGTATTTCCTTCCAGAAAAAGGCCTTAGACCCCAACAGATTTTCAAACAGAGGTGGAAGTTTGCTCAAGGAAGAAAAAGAACGTGTAAAACTACAGAAATTGCTATCAAAGGTAATCAAAAATACTTGCTGTACTAAATCTTCTCACTGGATCTCCTGTACATGGTAAAACTCATTGTAATGTTTTGAATTCCTCAGCTAGAGGAAGAGTTGAAGTCCCGCATAGATGCATGGGAGATGGAACAAGGCTATGAGTTTTTATTTAAAGGCATCAAGTTTATGGAATATGTATCAAATCAGTGGGAGACCTTCAAGCAGCAAAAGGAACGTGAAAAACATGATCGGGTAAGTACTACAGTGACTGCTCAATTTAAAGATATTTTCTCTCCTTTTAAAACTTGTGCTCAAACCTTTTATAGTGTTTGCAGGTGGAATTCCTGTAATTATGTTGTGTGTCTTCTAGACAAACAAAAAAGAAGACCCTGCACCTTTTAAAACCCCCATCAAGCGGCCAGCAGGTTCATGTTCACAGGGTACGCCAAGTAACAAAAACCGAAAGGCAAGTATTACCATGCAGTGTACTTGTTTTTGCTGGAACAGTTTTTCTGCTTTTAATGGAATCTTCTAGGCAATATAGTTGTAAACACTCTTAGGTGTTTTGGAAATACATTACCTGTTTCTCTTATCTGAAAATTGAAATGCCCATTTCTTATCAATACAACACGTCATCGTATACGATGTCTTACTTCGTCAAACCCACTTTTATGCTTTTGAGCGGAAATTTACATGAAAAATGACATTTGCTTGATTTCATTAATTGGTTCTGTTTATGCAATAACTTTATTTGCAGCTTAATGGAACAACAAATGCAACCATGTCTCGAACAACTGTCATTAATTCCGGGGGAAACCAGACCGCAACTGGAAAAGTACAACTTGCCACAATTAAGGTGTCCAATGCATTTTACTATACATTATAATCTTGTTATAACACCAATGTACATTATGTAGTATTTTTTTACTCGAGTACATTGATGGTGAATTTTTGCTTTTCAATGCTTGACTGAATTTAGAAGCAAATATTTGTTCATTTACTAACTGGACCTGCAAATGTTTTGCTCATTGCTAAACAGTAATATAATTAATATGTCAGACTGCTCCAACCATGCAAAACATGTATTTTGTGTGCAGTTTTAATATTAATTATAAGACTGACTGTAAATTCGCATCCAAAAATGCCAAGATTTACAGAGTTATATGTGGAATACAACAAATGACTGGTGGTGGGATGCCGGCGGTCTGAATGCAGGCATTCCCAACCATGGTCCTCAAGGCACACCAACAGTGCAGGTTTTAGTGACATCCAGGCTTGAGCACAGGTGACTTAGGGGCAGATGTATTAACCAGCGTTAAGTGCAAAAATGCACTTAACGCTGGTTAACTGGGGGGGGATTACGTCTGTCCCTAATGTATTACTAGCGCACCTAACGTGCGCTAGTGACAGCCCGCCGAGTTACGCTCAGCAGGGCTGTCCCTGCAATCCCCCCCAGGGATTAACGGCCGGGGTGATGTATTAACAGCCTTCAAGGTGTTAATTCACCCCGGCCGCTTCGCCAGCTCAGGGCTAGCGTTGTCCTATCCCCCACTATGGGGACAACGCTAGCCCTGCGTCTGGCTTGGGCTGCGCTGGAGATCTCGCGGTTTTTGCAAGATCTCGCGCATGCCCAGTGCGGCCGGCCGGGGGACAGGAGATAGCGCATCAGTATTAACTGATGCGCTATCTCCAGAAAGGGACATCGCCGAAGGGGGGAGTTAACGCTCCCCCGCTTCGGCAGACAAGATGTTAATACATCTTGTCGATGTCCCTTCCTGCTTCGCCTCGCTATTGAGGCGAAGCAGGAAGTATCATAGCGGCGCGATAAGCGCTGCTATGATACATCTGCCCCTTAATTAGCACTGGGGTTATTTTGATCTAACCATCTGTGCTGAAGCCTGGATATAACTAAAACCTGCACTGTTGATGTGCATTGAGTACCGTGGTTGGGAAAGACTGCGATAGAGGGAATGCAGGGAGCTCCCAGTAGGAACATTTACTTGTACAAAGTAGTTGAGCACTAAGTTGGCTTCTGTCAGGTAGAAAAGTTTTTTTCCAAGCCCAGGCTGGCCAGTCAGGGGGGATAATGCTTTGGCCAGAGGAACTTGTATAAAGTTACCTCTGGCTGTGGTATTACCCTGCTGGCTTTTTGGGCCCGGTTCTGGTTGTCAAAATCTGGGGGACCCCTAGTCATTTTGTCCTCTGTATTTTGGGAGCCAGGACCGGCCCTTGAGCCTGGTGCTGGTTTTCGGAATTCTGGGGTCCCCCAACTTCCTTGGCCCTGGTCAAATTCGTCCAGCTTAGTAAATTTCCCCCATGGTGTGAATTCAAAGTTCTGTACCAGACTTTTGTACTTATTTTCTTAATTTAGCATCTGTGTTGCATCACAGCAGCAGCCAAAGTATTGGTATTTTTATCAGTGGCATTAAGATTAAGTACAACACTGTGTGACATAATGCATGGCGTTATTCCCTTGCATATATCCTCGGTGCTTTGCCTTTTTCCTTTTATACTTAGCATGAGTAGCACAAGGCTAGATGCAATGCCAGCACCAACATCCAGGCTATAATGCAAATGTCAATGCTTGCACACAGGTACAAGTGACCTACATACTGGTCTAAGAACCTAACATACAAGTTGAGCCAATTTTAATGGTGGACAACAGATATCACACAGTCAGGTCCAGTGAAAGAGGCTGTAAGTAGTTGTGAACAAAATACTACTTTACAACCCCTTTTTATTGCATTCTTTACTTTATAAAAGTTGTAGTATGTAGGTTCAATACCTATTAAGGCCCAGACATACTGGGTGACTTTCAGCTGAAAACACTCAAAACAGCAAGTTTGAGCGGCTTTCAGGTCAAAGCCGCCCCGTGTGTATGACGCGGTGATGCATGCTCTCGCATCATCATTGGGAAAGCTGTTTATCTGCTGGTATTAACAGCAAAATTTGCGGTTTTGAGGACAGCTTGCATAACGCTGTGCTATGCTAAGCTCCCCCCCAGCGATGATAGCGATCATCGCTGTCCACACAGGCTATGCATAATTGCCCAGTCTGTATGGACCTTTACGGTATTGTCACTTCACTGTACTCATACAAGGCTTCAGAAGTATAGCACTTGCATATACAGTATGTAAAGATCATGTGTCTGGGTAGAAATGTGCTGTGGTCAAGTCTGCTGTTGATAATATTGATGTTCCAGCAGTGTTTTTTCTTTGAACTGTATAACTAGTAATAATCTTGAAGTAGTAATGCCTACATGCTGCATTCTATGCTCACTCACAGTTGGGTGTCGATCATTAGGTTGATAGTGATGAGGTCGACACAGGAAAAAGGTCAACATGGAAATTGTTGCTATGAGTTTTGTGTGACGACATCAGTCAACATGGACCCTATGCTTGCTCATGATTCTATATTCTATCACGACATTAGCTCACTTTACCCACTTTGTTCCCAATTGTTTGAACAAGCTATCTGAATGGAAGAAATCGTGAAAGTCCTGTCTACCTTTTTGATGTGTTGACCTTATGTCAATGTTCACCATGTCGAGCAACCGTGGTCAACCTGGCGAACTAACATCTGAAACCAGTCACAGCTATGTTAGAACTACAGAATCGTGAGGCTATATCACTAGAAATGAGTAGTGTTCATTCTAGCACCCGCCATCTTTGAAAACCCATGCAGTTCCTGTTTCCTGCCTGGGGTGTCGCTGTCTGCTGTAGTGCTTGTAGCAGAGTGTAGTCTGTTTATCAGCACTGATATGCAAACCAGACCTGTGCTAGAAACACCACAGCAGACAGCGACACCCCAGGCAGGGAACAGGACTGCAAGGGATTTCAAAGATGGCGGGTAATGAACGCTAATGAGTATACTTTTGCCCATATCTGTCTTATCATATTTGTTGGGGTTACATTTTATGATCCTTTATTTTTTATTTTATGCTTTGCTCCAAGTAATGTGAAGAACATGTTTGAGCAAAGTGTAACTATGTAGTTTGCTTTGCAGACCCCTTTGAAAACTAGAGATACCCCTGTGAGAACTCCATTGCATGACAGTAACAAACAAACCATTGCGGTATCCGGCCAGCCTGTCAGCTATTCTGATTTTAAGGTAACTGCATGCTTTTGTACAAAACTTTCCGGCCACTGCCCTCTTGTGGTAGCCTGTACTACTTTTCTGTCGATGATCTGTCCAGGCTTTTATCCATAGAAAAGTAGTGCAGCTACCACAAGAGGGCAGGTTCAGCATGTTTTTATGTACAGCTTGATGGGACCAACATACAAAGGAAGCCAGGAGTGCAGTTATGTCACTTTGGTTTGCCTCCAAATGCAGGAATCTGGTCAGTTAATCTGTGCTGTAGGTCTTCTGCTTTACCCGGTGATTGAGGAACCTTCCCATGTTCTAATTCTACTAATCAAGGCTGAAATAAAGTGTGCAGACTTCATATTACAGCTGTGTTTTAGTAATAGGCAGTTTAAGTGGCCTCGTGGTTCAAAGATGCAAGTAGCTTAAATCCTACTGCTCCTGCATTATAGTCACTTAATACAATACATAAATGTGGGAAATGTAAGCTTTCTGAGTGATCCCAATGATTTCCGCTTGCCATCCAGTAGCTTGCTTTACTGGGAGGTCAGGAAATGCCTGCATAACTTCTGGGTACCTCCCTTCAGAGATGTAAATATAACAAATGTACCTGGATGTTTGGGATCGGAAGTAAGCACATCTCAGGGTGGGAGGTGGAAACCATTGTGCTTGGAAATATAAAACGATTTCAACATTGCTCAAACACGGGATAGTGAGGAATGGAAATGGTGTTGAATAGTTGAGGGTGGGAGAGGGTTTCATCGTAACCGATCAGAATTTGGGTTCTAGAGACACATTTTCCATCTGGAACAGTCTCTATGCTGTTTTTTTTTTTTTTTGCCTTTCATGCATATGTTGTGACTGTAGTTACAAATGTCACTACTGCCCGTCATTTTCAATATGTCTGCCAAGTGACCGGATATTAACTCCAAATTCTAAAGGAGAAGTAATTTCAGCAAACATGATTTTGTTAGGAAGACTACATTTTGAGTGCAAATACTCTGTATTTGTCCTAAGAAGCAGGAATTATTTATTATTGTTTTTAGGGCTTAATAAATGAGAAGTTAAAGGGTCTCTGTTTTGATGACCTAAAGTTATTGTTTTTTAAAGGCTTGTGAAATATCTTAATTCATGCTGCAGTGTGACTATTCGTTCCTTTTTTATATTGGATCAACTTGTATCTTGGGTTTTGTGGCTGGTGGACTACTTTGTTATAACTTGCAAACAAGCTAGAATCGGAGCTGATGTTGGCTACATAGAGAGGCTGTGACCACTTCCTGTAATTATTGTGCCATAGCTTCCTAGAGGAGTGTGTTACAGTGTTAGCCTTTATTTCACAAACACTAAATACAAAGAGAACTGACTTTACAATAACCCTCTAACTCTATTGTGATCATTTTCATTTCAGGAGGAGATTTCCAAGAAATCCAGCAGTGATGCTATTTTTAACTCAACTGTAAATGAGAACTTATAACTTTCTGGAACTTGTAACTTTCTGTGTAATGCAGAATTGCCCTATTCTATCCTGCAATGTAGGTCCTGTATTTTTGTTTCTGCGTTTTATTAAAGTGCATCTGTCTTACACAGTTAACCAGGGTCCAGTGCTTCTGTTACCTGAGTGGTGACTGGTTCCTCATTAACTGATAGACTACAAGTTTATGGATACTGGTTCAGCCTATGCAACTTTCTCCATCCATGCGTGTGTATGTATGCACTTAACGTTAAGATTTTCTTTGCTTTGGCAAATGTTTATACAAACAGTTTTGTAAATATGTCCAACTTTTTAAAGCTTCATGTATTTTTTAAATGTGCTCTTTATTCAATTTCAAATATATAAAGTATGTATCGGGGGTCGTTTAATCTGCATAGTTTTCAAATACGGTCATTGAAATGGCGCATGAAATAATAGTCTA
Source organism: Crinia signifera (assembly GCF_055691185.1). Lineage (NCBI taxonomy): Eukaryota > Metazoa > Chordata > Amphibia > Anura > Myobatrachidae > Crinia > Crinia signifera. The sequence continues at coordinate 173,158,386 of NC_139217.1, forward strand.
AAATATTGAAATAAAGCAAAATATGTAACAAATGGGTTCAACTTTAATTTCTTATCATGCAGTTTAAATTCTATTATCCAGCTTGAGGGAAAATGAAGAGCCTATTTGATTAACCGTGGCTAATGGTATCGCCACAGACTATACTATTGTCCTCGCAAAAAAACAAAATGAGCTGTGGCTTTTCAGGGATTTTCCCCCCCCCCCCCATGAGTCACATGCAGGGAAACAAAATCCCAGATAAGTGCCATCTTTCCTGTTATATGAAAACACACAGGTTTCACTAAACCACACTTGAGAATGTGTTGTTTTTTTGTTTGTTTGTTTTTTAGGTGACCCTGATAGGTGTGTGTTTGTGTGTGCGCCTGAAGACAGTATATGTCTAATCCCAAAATGTTGTAATAAAATTATTCATGTTTACAAGTCTTTGAGTGCCGTGCCTTCTTGTCCCGTATATAATATATATTTCTATATGTATAAATTTGGGAGTAAATGGTCTATTGTAATTTTCTCCCATCTACTGTATTACCAGATTTTTATTCTAACCAGCCAGATTAGATCGAATTGCCAAATAACTTGGGGCCTTATTTTGGTTCATTCTTTCTGACAAAATCCTTCTTAGATGGGCAAAACCATGTGCACTGCAGTTGGGGCAGGTGTTACTTGTGCAGAGAGAATTAGATTTGGGCGGGGTTTTACTTCAAAGTGAGATCTATATGGCAGTGTAAAAATAAAGCAGTCAGTATTTTCCCTGCACAGAAACAAAATTACTCACCCAAATCTAATTCTCTCTGCACATGTTACATCTGCCCCCCCTGCAGTGCACATGGTTTTGTCCATCTAAGAAGGATTTTGTCAGAAAGAATGAACCAAAATAAGGCCCTGTATCTTGTATGCCCAGTATTCCACCCTCAGACCCTCTCAAAAGCGTGCATATAGATGTTGTTCAATCTGGTCTCTCTGCATGTGAGGTATGGAGCTGGCTTTGGGTTAAAGCCTGACCATCTGATTTATTCTGTGTGTGATTGACTTTATCTGCATACGAAATTTTAAATTTGGGGTTTTTACAGGAAAACCCAATCAGCATTTTATATGAAGAAACAGTGGTGATCGCACTCAGAATATAGACATGCAACATAATTTTAATCGGCAGAAGCTGCTTGTGTGTCTTATTAGGATGCTAGATGTATGTTGTCACATCTTCTGACCATCAGTATCCGAACACACTTAAGTTGTCACAGTGCAATGTGTAGTAGTTTATGTGCAGTCTTAGGCATATATTCAATGCCGTGGGCGAGCGGTGACTGCGAGCAGGACTTTTTGCTCGCAGTCACCGCTCACACTGTCAGTATTCAACTGACCCCCCTCATTCGCAAATTCCCCCTCGCTCTGTTTTTTGAGCGAGGGGGAATTTGCGAATGTGCCTCCAAAAAGTGCGAGAATCGAGGCTAATTACAGCGAGTTTGCTGCACTAGCCTCGGCTCTCGCAGTTTAGGGGAATCCTCGCCGTTCTGTGACAGCGAGGATTCCCCCGGAACGTTGCATAGTGCGAGCTGCCGGCGCGGGGGTTAAACTGCGAGGATCACTGGTTTTCTGTGATCCTCGCAGTTTAACCTCCTCGCCGGCTGCTCGCAACCAGTTTTAGAATTCCTAGATTTTTTAGAGAAGTGAAATAACACAAAGGCAAGTATTCAATGCCGGTGCGAGCGGCCGGCATTGAATACTTGCCTTTGTGTTATTTCACTTCTCTAAAAAATCTAGGAATTCTAAAACTGGTTGGAAATCCTCTGATCTACATGGAGGAAAAAAAAGCTTGGTAGTGCAGCTGGTTAAGTACAAAAATATGTCTCAGATATACTAGTCTCAATACAATTAAAACACAGGATGCCCAAGAATTTCCGTGGGTGCTAATGCCCTTGAGCACCCACAGAATCGGCGCCAGTGCCTACGGCTACGTGTGTAATTGACCTTGTTTTTAGTCCTCCTGGTTTAAGCTGTTGGACTTTGTTGAGGATACGTTCCTTACGTGAAAAGTTGGCATGCTTGTGACCTTGACCTCAGCTAGACGGATCTCCGAATTGGGGGCTTTGCCGTGTAAGTCCCTCTATTTGAAGTTTTTTGAGAACATAGCGGAGCTTAGGACTCGACTGTAGTTTTTGCCTAAGGTGGTTTTGGCGTTTCACCTTAACGAGCCGACTGTGGTTCCAGCTCGGTCTGTTTCCTCGGATATTCATAAATCTTTGGATGTTGCCTGTACATATCTTAAAAGGATGACGGACTAGGAACTCTGACTCCCTTTTTGTGGTGTATGACTCTCACAAAAGGGGTTGTCCTGCTTCAAAGCCGTGTATTGCTCGTGGGATACGATTGACTATTCAAAAACTTCTTAGACAGCTTTGCCTGTTCCAAATTCTTGCCTAGATCTGGGCGGCTGCCCGTGGAGTCTTGGCCATTCAACTTTGCCAAGCTGCTACTTGGTCTGGGAAGAACACGTTTGTTAAGTTCTAAAGTTTGATACCCTGACCAAAGAGGATAACCAGTTTAGGCAGGTGGTGCTGCAACCATCTCACCACATTCCTGATGAATTCTGGAAGCTTTGGGACGTCCCCATAGTACTCAGTGAGTCCCCAGTATCCCTTCTGGTTGATAGAGTAAATAGGGGATACTGGGCACCCTCCTCAGCTGTTCGCCATTCTGCAGGTGGAATTGAAACTTGTCTTGCAAGTTGTTACTACAACAGTTTGTTGTTTTCGGTTCTGAATGGTGTGTTGGTTCATTTGTCTCACCACTTGTATCTTTAGCCTCCTTCTCTCAAGTAGGTCTTCATCCTTCGGGCATAGTTTTACCTAGACTGAGCTGTGGGAGGGGGCATACAGGGGAGAATCCAGCACACCCTGTTTGAAGTTTTATGTGCACAGGCTCCTTTCAACCTCATCTATACCCCATAGTACTAAGTGAATCCCCAGTATCCCTTATGGACTCAGAGAAAAGGATTTACCGGTAAGTATATAAAATCCTATTTGCTGACACTACTACAACTATGAAGTATCTAAACCAACATGCTGTAGTGGGACTCTCAGCCTAAAAACATCTAAATGCTGTCCACATTCTAGGGAATCTGTTACTTCTATTGGACTTAACAGATGAGTACTGCTTCAGGGAAATGGCAGCTGATTATAAAATCTTCTATAGCATTCATGAAAGACGGTTGGAAATAAATTTAATGGAATTTCGCAGTTTTAGTGAAGACATCCTGACTCCAGCAGTTATTTCAGTTTTTTTTTTTTTTTATTCCATGGAGATTACATTAAGCATGTTTATTACCAAATAATATCAAGTGCAGTAAGAAAGTTGGAGAGGAGAAAACAATAGTAAAATATATTATTGCACTTTAAGAAAGTAAAAATTTCAGAAGTCCCCTTCAAAGTTCAATGTGTCACCAAGTCTTGCAAATGGTCTTTATTAAAGAAGAATAATCTTGGCCTCTTTATACTTGTGGTAAACATGACATTAAGTAACTACCTACATCCCATAAACTACAAAATAAAGAAAATACTTTGAGTTTGGTAACTTGTTTTTTCTTACCTTTTTTTGTGAACCAGTTAATTGAGATGGAAGAGGAAGAATTTGCAACTCTTCATACAAAAGGAGTTTTGTTATTTTAGCAGAGCAGCGTGGTCGTGATGCAAAAAAAGGCGGGACTGGAGGCAGGGCTCACCAAAAGAGCTTGTGAATGGGGGGGGGGGGGGGGTGTTAAATGCAATAGGGTCCTCTTGGCAACTCCCCCCACTGTGCAATGCCAGTATTTGCATCATTTGGTCCCCATGGAACCCCTTGCTGAGGGGATCCTGGACGCTGGGGCCTTTGCGAAGGACTTGCCCACCTTTCCGGGGGGGGGGGGGGGGGGGGGGGGGGGGGGGGGGGGGTTGGGGAGGCATCGTGGTCATTCCGGAAGTGTAGGCAAGAATGTTGTAAGATTATAGGGGTTCTAGGTGTTTAGCCCATTGTTACACTATGGGCGCCTTTGTCAGCAGCCCGTGTGCTTTAACTAGTGTAATGAGATGCACCTTCAGCATTCCCTTAAGACCTAAAACTCATGCTGTTGCTTGCTCCATAGATGTGGGCTTCCATGAAGCCCTGGTTCATGCTCGGTAACCATTTTGTTAACTCACTCGGTGCTCGAGTCTGGCCTGTTTGTGCTGTATGTCATTCACACAGTAGTGTAATTGTGTTTAACCAGTGTAGTGTAATGACACGCAAGTACAGCAGTGCCCTTACACAAGTATAACCTATGCCGTCAATAGCTCCATAGATGTGGGCTCCCATGAAGTCCTGGCTGACACACGGTAGCCATTTGACACATGTGTATGCACTTACATCTAGTATAGCTCATGATTTTTAGTATGGAACCAAGATCTCAATAGAAGTTATGTGCCCAGGTAAAATGAGGGGTTGTGGCCACATCCTTGTAAAAAAAAATAATCGGTACTCTTTACCTAGAAGGGCGACCGACGCGATGCCCGCGATTTGCCATAGGGAACAATGTTAAATGCCTCAATTGACCCGATTTTCCTGTTCAATGCCTCAATTGACCTGATTTTTCCATAGGAAACAATGTTAAATGGGCCACAGAGGCCAAATAGGCGCCCTGAAGTGTGAAATAGCCCCCACAATTGTTAACGCCACCCCACGATCAACGTGAACCCGAAGCGTGGCGAGCGGGGGCGTTACGCGTCGTACGACCTTTTCATACCCCCACTATCCACGTTGGCGTGGAGTTGAGAATAGAAAGTGTGGCGAGCGCAGCGGACAGCTGTGAAGCCCGCGAGGGGACGCGGATACCTGTGAAGGTATCCGTGTCCCCTCGCTGCGCTCGCCACACTTTATATTCTCAACTCCACGCTGACGTGGATGGTGGGGGTATGAAAAGGTCGTAGGACGCGTACCGCTGCGCTCGCCACGCTTCGGGTTGGCGTTGATCGTGGGGTGGCGTTAACAATTGTGGGGGCCATTTCACACTTCAGGGTGCCTATTTGGCCTCTGTGGGCCATTTAACATTGTTTTCTATGGAAAAATCGGGTCAATTGAGGCATTGAACAGGAAAATCGGGTCAATTGAGACATTTAACATTGTTCCCTACGGGAAATCGCGATTTTTTACTAACGATGTTCACGATCAAAATCGTGGGCGCCGCTCTAGGTAAAGAGTATCAAAAAACCTAATTAAGGGGCTACATCGCTACAAGCTCGTCCTCCTACCAACATGAGTCCGCACACAACACTAGACCACTAAAGTACACTTTCTACATCACTTGGATACCACCCTTCACCTCACCAGTCTCTACAATATATGACTAAATATTTTGGGAATGATGCAGGGGCATATTAAGAGAAGAGTGCAGTATCAGTTCAGACTCCATCCTCTCTAGCCTGGTGCTGTGCCAGTGTCTAATGCGCATGCACAGGTCTTCGGGAATAAAGTATTGAAGAACATGGATGCAGGCGCCTTGCAAACCACACATCCATTATATATACACTACTGTCATGATGCCAGTTTTACATTTCACAGAATAAAAGTTATATCCATCTTTTGCCCTTCAGCAAGCAAGTAATAAGTCTCTTCCTCATAGCCCAACCAAGACAGACTTCAGAAAGAATAATCTTTTAATTGCCTATATCCTAATTATGACAAACATCATATTCTGCTTTTGTAGCTTGAAGTAAAATGTGACTGAGTAACTAGGAAGAAGGAAGTGATTGATGGCAATTTAAATTGCTTCAAGTGAACCATAAAACTGTCAAATAAATTAAGCTATGTCCGGTTGCAATCTCTAATCTCTCATGAAAGGTTTTGGGTACCATAAGAATAGTCAAAAGAGTATTGTTGTGGCAAAAAGTGAAAGAAACATAATAGATCTCTACATTGCCAAATCTCTTCTAAATGTTTATTATTTCCAAAGTTAAAATGAAATACTCAGCATGAGAACATGATGAAATAAGCTGGTAAAAACACTCATGTCCAAGTTTATTCCCTGTGTCCCTTAGGCTCATGAGTTTTGACATTGTCTAAGCTTAAAATAGCGAAAGCAATTTGGACACAGCACTTAAGGACTGAATTATTAACAAGAGAGGCTTTTGATGTGGTGTCTGGCAAGGTCATGTTGTGGCCACAGATCGCACAGACTAAAAATAAGAAAGTCAGTTTCAATCTGCAGCTTCAGTGAAGTAATCTCACATTCTTTTGAAATTACAATGGCTTTACAGTGCTGCAAGTGCTCGGCATTAATCCACTGTTTTCCAGCTTCTAAATGCGAGAACATAGGAATTACAGAGTGACTGTGTCATTACTATAAATCAACATAGTGAAAATGAGGAATGTCCTATGGGCCTGATTCTGGTTCACTTGCAAAAGCAAATTCTCTCTCTAATGGCCAAAACCATGTGCACTGCAGGTGAGACAGATGTAACATGTGCAGAGAGAGTTAGATTTGGGTGTTATGTTGTTTCTGTACAGAGTAAATACTGGCTGCCTTATTTTTACAATGCAATATAGACATCAATTTGAAGTACACACCCCACCCAAATCTAACTCTCTCTGCACGTTAAATCTGGCCAACCTGCAGTGCACATGGTTTGTCCATTAGATAGAGAATTAGCTTTTGCAAGTGAACCAGAATCAGGCCATATATTTCTGCTGCACGTCTATGGTAAACCAACACCCTTGAAAACTAGCCCAAATTCTTTCTCTTAGAAAGACAAAACACTGAGTTTAGTGTTACGGAATAGAAAAGCTGGGATAGGAACCCATGGAACAGGATACATATAGATCAAGTGACAGGCATTAAAGATTCATAAATGGTTACTGTCTTTAATTATGCTGCATTAGTTATTGACCAGACAGATTTTAGAATTGCCTTTGGTGCTGAAGAGGCTTCCTGTTAACACTAATGTGTGGTATCAAAGCAATACAATGAATTTTTGAGGTTTTAAAATACCACCAAGTGAGATAGATCAGCCTGACTTCCAGTGAATAGACTTAGATTATAAATTATTAGCCACTAAGTGGTAGTAACTTCTGCTCTGCCAGCACCAACATCCAAGTTACCTACTATGTAGCTATTTTTTTTTTCTATATTAAGGGGCCGGTGTATCATATCCCGCATTTTAAATACTTTGGGGACTTGGCCTAATAGCATGAGGCATATCCAAGGAGTGGACTATCAATGTGATGGAGAACACATTCCATGGGAAGTCAATCCTCTGCTATAATGGCAGCCTTACTTGACTTCTAGAGCAGTGGTTCCCAACCCTGGTCCTCAAGTGCCCCCAACAGTGCACGTTTTCTAGGTCTCCACACAGAATCACAAGTGACATAATTAGCTCCACCTGTGGATCTTTCAAAATGTGTCTGAATAATGAGTGCACCTGCTGGGTGACCTGGAAAACTTGCACTGTTGGGGGTACTTGAGGACCAAGGTTGGGAACCACTGTTCTAGAGGTTTCTGGGAATGTCCGTAAACCCTGGATGTCTTTTAATTTCTGCACATCAGCCAGATTGTGATCCTGCTCATGGGTACAATTACAGACCCCCAGAGCAACAAAGGCAAGAGCTGCTATGGATTAAAAAACTGTTTAATGACCATCACCTAATTGCTGAAGTGGTGATATTAAACTTTACCAACAATGCCATTTCTTATAACTACTCAATCGATATTAATATGTATTAATCGATTGGGAAGCACTCAGTCGGGTGTGGAGGTAGCTGTTTCACCATTTTCTATACGGCCAGACATTTACTCTGGTCATTATGATTAAATCGGTCAAGCGGTTTCAGAGGAACCAAGCAACATAGTAATAAGGATTACACATTCACTCTTGCCCCACTCTAATTGGAGCGATAAGATAGATCCTGTGGAGATTAAGCATAACTTGCTTGTTGATCAACTACCCATGACCAATACTCTGTATCCAGGAAGCAAGCAATGACTCAATTGAAAATGTTGGATCTAACTCCAAGAATGTGCCAAGATTGAAAACCATGTGTACCACGGATTTTCAGACTATACAGATCATTTGTCAGCGTGCCAGGGAACCTTGATGTGTTCTCGGGTGGTGATACCTTTCTCAATTCAACCGAAACTACTAGCCAAGCTACACGAGTATGAGGATGCCTAGGTAGGCAATGGATTGAGTAATAAATATTAAAACAAGGGGTGTGGGAGATTAATATTTATTAATAAAGATTTTTACAATTGTACTACATTTGCCAGTAAGCCCTTAATGTCTGGGCAATCTGACACTTGTAGTTTCCCAAGTGCCATGATGCCCTGACAGCCTTACTAGTGTCTTCATATCTATGCATGTTGACACTTGTGGTTTACCAAATGCCATGATGCCCTGGCAGCCTTGCTAGGATTAGCTGTAAAGAACAATATTATTTATTAATTATTCATTAACGCCGTTCCCAAACCCAATAAAGAGCCATAATGGTTTTGGCAATAGGGTTGATTGTACCTAGGAGGGGAGTCTGCTTGCTTTTTTGTCATATTTACATACCCCTATATCAAAAATGACATAGTGACTACTGCCTAATACCTACGGTCACTTAACAAGGGCATGGACTCTCTGCCCGCCCATCATTAACTAAATGCCTGAGACCTTACTGCATCCATGGGTCTAGTTCCCAGCGACCATGGTGTTCTAGGGACGGGAAAATTAATTGAGGTGACCAATACCACCTTGACAAAAATCTAGTTGCAGTCACGATTCATAGTACCATGAAAGTGGATTTCCAACATGCAGAAGCAATGGAACACCTGCCTCTGGACTCCAAGGGTGACATTCTATGGGATGAGATAATCTGACTTTGGCGAATTTTATCGCAAAAACGGCCGTTTTCGCACTTTTTCCCTAATTCGCATATTTAATGAGATGCGAAAATCGGCAAAAAGTGCGGTTTTGCCGCGAAATCGCACTTTTTAAAAGTGCGATTTTTAGTTTTCGCCAGAAATTGCATCCAGATGTTTTCACATTGAAAAGTATACAATTCGCATATTTAACCCCTTACCGACGCAGCCTGTTTTTGCCTTCCTGACAGAGGCCTTTTTTTCAAATCTGACATGTATCACTTTATGTGGGGATAACTTTTTATTGCTTTTACTTATCCCAGTGATTTTGAGATTGTTTTCTCGTGACACATTGTACTTTAAGTTAGTGGTAAATTTTGGTCGATACAGTCTGTTTTTTTTTGTGAAAAATACCAAAATGTCGTAAAAAAATTGAACATTTTGCAATTTGCAAAATGTTAAATTTTCTGCTTGTGAGACAAATAATCATACCACTCAAAATAGTTAATAACTAACATAGACCATATGTATACTTTATTATTACATCATTATTTCAACCTGCTTTTAATTTTTTTGGACACTAGGGGGCAGCAGAGTCAAAATTATACACATAACACAGTAAACGCTGCTTTTGGCTGTTCACGTTTGAACAGCCAATCGCAGTGATCGCTGAGGGGGGGGGGCATGAGGCAATGAGGGAAGATGTCTGCTGTCAGGGACAGCAGACATCGTCCCTCTGTCACCGCGTCTATAGACGCGTGACAGTTTAAAAACATGACGTACATTTATGCCATGTGTCGGGAAGTACATCCCGACCATGACGTAAATGTACGTCAAATGTCGGGAAGGGGTTAATGAGATGCGAATTTGAAAAATGGGTCAAAAAAATCAGACCAGGTTCTGATATGCGATTTGGCCAGAACCCTGCAGAGATCATAGAGATCTGTGCATGGCCCTGTGTTAAAAAATGTGGAAAAGTGTTTTTTGACAAAAAAAATAGCGTGGGGTCCCCCCTCCTGAGCATAACCAGCCCCGGGCTCATTGAGCCGGGGCTGGTTCCAAAAATACGGGGGACAAAAAGCATAGGGGTCCCCCGTATTTCTGAAACCAGCCCCGGACTCTTGGACCGGTCCTGGTTCCAAAAATACAGGGGACAAAAAATCTAGGGGTCCCCCGTATTTTGAAACCAGCACCGGGCTCTAACAGCCCTTGGTGTCATGCCACAGCCGGGGGACACTTTTTATATAAGGTCCCCCGGCCGAAACATGAGCACCGTGGCTGGTCAGCCTTGGACGGGGTACCTGGAGGAGTGGGGACCTCCCCAAGGCTTCACCCGTCCAGGGCTGAAGCCCGGGGCTGTCACCGGCCTGATGGGGTTAAATCTTCCATACATAACATTGCTTGATACAGGAGAACTACAAGTGCCAGCAGACCTCCCCCGCATGCTGGGACTTGGAGAACCACAAGTCCCAGCATGCGGGGCATTAATGGGCACGCTGGGACTTGTAGTCCACCTGTAAAAAGAATGTTAAAAAAAACACACAGAGAAGTAAAACTTTATTACACACACATTCACACACCTCACTTTTACAACCACATACTTACCGATCCAGGATCCAGTGCTGTCCTCTTCACAGCCGGCTCCCCCCGCACTGACAGCGGGGACAACCGGCTGTCTCCAATGCAGCTAACAGCTTCTGACGCGCTGTCCCAGCGCTACAGAGGCTGAGAGCGTGATTGGCCGATGCGTCTCCATGGAGATGCATAGCTCAGCCCTGATTGGCTGAGCTATGCGTCTCCATGGAGGCGCATAAGCCAAAGACGCTCTCAGCCTCTGTAGCGCTGGGACAGCGCTACAGAGGCTGTTAGCGGCATCGGAGAAAGCCGGTTGTCCCCGCTGTCAGTGCGGGGGGAGCCGGCTGTGAAGAGGACAGCGCTGGACCTGGATCGGTAAGTATGTGGTTGTAAAATTGAGGTGTGTGAATGTGTGTGTAATAAAGTTTTACTTCTCTGTGTGTGTTTTTTACATTCTTTTTACAGGTGGACTACAAGTCCCAGCGGGCCCATTAATGCCCCGCATGCTGGGACTTGTGGTTCTCCAAGTCCCAGCATGCGGGGGAGGTCTGCTGGCACTTGTAGTTCTCCTGTATCAAGCAATGTTATGTATGGAAGATTTAACCCCATCAGGCCGGCGTCCACTGGCCAGGGACACCGGTGACAGCCCCGGGCTTCAGCCCTGGACGGGTGAAGCCTGGGGGGGGGGACCCCTTTATGGGGGGGTCCCCACTCCTCCAGGTACCCCGTCCAAGGCTGACCAGCCACGGTGCTCATGTTTCGGCCAGGGGACCTTATATAAAAAGTGTCCCCCGGCTGTGGCATGACACCGAGGGCTGTTGGAGCCCAGTGCTGGTTTCAAAATACGGGGGACCCCCAGATTTTTTGTCCCCCGTATTTTTGGAACCAGGACCGGTCCAAGAGTCCGGGGCTGGTTTCAGAAATACGGGGGACCCCTATGCTTTTTGTCCCCCGTATTTTTGGAACCAGTCCCGGCTCAATGAGCCCGGGGCTGGTTATGCTCAGGAGGGGGGACCCCACGCCAATTATTTTTTTTATGAACAAAAAATCGCACATTTCCTTAAATTCGCACATTTTCATGCCTAAAATGCGCACATTTTCATGCCTAAAATTCGCACATTATCGCACCTAATCGCACTTTTCATTCCAGAATTCGCACCTCATTAAATATGCGAATTCACGGCAAAAATGCGATATTAAAAAAGTGCGATAATGGGCGATTTTGAAAGTGCGAAAAAATCTCATCCCATAGAATGTCACCCCAAGTCTTAAAGGGCAAATGCATGTAGAGCCATTGGCATCAAGAGTGGAGGGGAGCAAATACTTTTACAGACCAGGCCTGGGTCTGATGGATGGGCCCCGGTCCTGCTCCCACACACCTGTTGCAGGAAGACAGGAAGTGGGAGAGAGAGCACAGGCTGCCGCTGCATAGCGGCCTCTCCCCAGCTCAGCACACATTGGAGCTTATTCTGATCGGTGCGGCCAAACGTGCGTACGTTCACTATTAACGTACGCTAGCCGTACGCGGCCGTTGGGGTTAAGTCCACCCACAAATCAGCCGCATACGTACGGGCATAAACAACGTAGAAGGGGAGTGGCGTACAAATGAGCGTACGCCAACGTACACGGACGGGCCAGCCCTTACACTCCGACAACTGGCGTACAACTGAGCGTACGCCGCCGTTTACGGACGTCTCGTCCGTCTTCCCACCGACTTCTTGCGGAGATCTGAGCGTACGCCAGCTTGCACGGACGGGTCCCTATTGTTTTCAATGGAAAACTCAGCTTATGTCACCTCTCGTGAGAGTGAGCGTACGTCCGTGTACGCTGGCATACCCTTCACATATATGGACCTGCAAATCTTGCCTTTCAACTAGAATTCTGACAATTAATTAATTATTCTATTTGTTATTCAATTATTGTTTTCTATTAACTCAATTGTCTACCTTAATAATGACCCTAATAAAACAACATTTTAACCCTCATTACATGTATATTTGTTATGTTCTAATGTGGCATTTTAATCACTATCTATGTGTCCCCATATTGCTGTTACTTTTAAATCAAGTTATGTTGGTGTTTCTGTATATGTACTAAATTATGTCCATAATTACTTTGTCCAAAATGTGTAACATGTATACCTACCCTGATGTTATGTGTGATGTTTTAATCGAACAACATTAAACATTCATGCATTTTCACTATGTGTTATTTTACTCAAAAACACACACATTCACACATCAATCATTACCCCTCACCTCAAATTACTTATAACTACATTACACATCTGTATGTACCTACCCTTACAAGCCCTCTAACATATTTATTATTAAAAACACAGGCAATTTATAACACAATATAAACTTTTATTTATAACAAACATAATAAGGGGGGGGGATAAAAATAAATTAAATGCGGGCCTCCAGTAGGCCAAAAAGAATTTGCAAATAAAAAAGGGTCAGGAAGATCTCCCGAATAAGGGCTGCCACCTCCTCCTGCTGCTGTTCAGTGTCTGTAGTGAAGGGATAAAAAAAAAAAAATAATATATAACATACACAAATGTTTGTTGTATTTGTACATAATAAAAAGTTGTGAGTTATGTGTGAAGGCCACATACATTTTTAAACTACATTGAAGATGGGTCTGCTGTAAACACAGTACTAAAAAATAATATGTTAACACACACATACTGTACATAGTAAATAACATTAATTCAATTACTCCTTCTTGGATGAATGTATGCTGTATCCCAATTGCTAGTTTGGTTTTGGGGGACTCTCCTCTAACGTCACAATTCGGCTGTGCTATTTAAGGGTTATGACATTGTGGCGGCTTAAGCACTCCTTACTATTTTAAATTTAGGACATTGCTGTACAAATTATAGGCCTAGAGCTATGTTTGTAAAGCATGCATCCGCATGGCCTCATACACTATTAACAAAACAATCTCTACATTTATGTTGCACATCATGCTGGGAACTGGAGTTACCCAACACCTGGAGCCACATAACTACAACACCACTAATGTCGGATATCTCATTGGATGTACTGTTATGTCAATTATTCAAGGGGTGAGGCATGGCCACACTCCAAAAAACCACCAAGGGGACCCTTGTTCCTGGAGAAGGACAGGCCACACCTCATGGTCGCCCTGCAGTGATATGTTGCAACTAATGTTGATGTTGGATACACATATGTGGTTGTTGTGATTGTTTATGTGTAGAAATGTGTAGGTAAACATTAGACACATTATTTACTTACGGCTACTTGAGCCATCCTGGTCGCCGCTGGTTGGCTGTGCGGTGGTTGGGGGGGTCAGGAGCAAGGGGGATGGGATTGGAGTTTGGATGCTGGTAGTGGGTGTGAGTGGGGATTGGAGAGGTTTGGGGGTGGGTGGTGGAGAGGTGTAGGGGGGTTGGAAATGGGGTGGGGAGGGGGTTGGGGTAGGGGTGTGGGTGGGGGTGGGGGTAGGGGTGTGGGTGGGGGTTGGGGTGGGGGAGGGTGTTGGGGTGGGGGTTGGGGAGGGGGTGGGGGAAGGGGATGGCGAAATTGTGTGGGCCCCAGCTTGACCCATTGTCTCCTCCTCTTCCTCCTCCTCTTCTTCCTCCTCCTCTTCTTCCTCCTCCTCTTCTTCCTCCTCCTCTTCCTCCTCCTCCTCCTCTTCCTCCTCCTCTTCCTCCTCCTCTTTCGGCTGCTCCTGGGCTGCCTGGTCCCGGGCTGCCTGCTCCCGGGCTTCTATGCAGGCTCTTGCCCGTGCTGAAATGTTCATGTTGATGGCATAGAAATCGAAGATTGGGTTTCATAAAAAAGGGGGAAAGAAAAATTCACATTAGTCATGCTCATAACCTTCCAAATTATAATTGCTGTTATATTTCAGACATTTATCATGCAAACTAATTGATATGCTACACCCAAAAACTGAGCAACTACTTAAACCCCCCCCCTATACACCCCCTATACACCCATATACACCCATATACACCCCCTATACACCCCCTATACACCCATATACACCCCCTATACACCCCCTATACACCCCCTATACACCCCCTATACACCCCCTATACACCCATATACACCCCCTATACACCCCATATACACCCATATACACCCCCTATACACCCCATATACACCCATATACACCCCCTATACACCCCATTTACACCCCCTATACACCCCCTATACACCCATATACAACCCATATACACCCCCTATACACCCCCTATACACCCATATACACCCCATATACACCCATATACACCCCCTATACACCCCCTATACACCCCCTATACACCCATATACACCCCATATACACCCATATACACCCCCTATACACCCCCTATACACCCCATATACACCCATATACACCCCATATACACCCATATACACCCCCTATACACCCCCTATACACCCCCTATACACCCCATATACACCCATATACACCCCATATACACCCCCTATACACCCCATACACACATATACACCCCCTATACACCCCCATACTCAGGAACATATTTATAAAAAGTACAGAAAACATTGCAAAAAAACGCAGGCATACTAGTAAATAAAAACTTACATCGGGCAATATGGCGGCGAAGTGATGATAGCAACACTGGCTGACGCCGGCGCAGGTCAGACCAGCGCCGCTCAACTTGGCCCAGGCTCCTGTGAACGCCGGTCCGGGCGAAGATTAGCCGGCGGGCAGCATTATATGCCCGCCACTTGTCATTATTCGAGACATAAGGGCCCCTGGGCCCCAGGCGCCGGTCCATGACCTCAACCAAGGCCAATAGCTCCTGGGTAGAAAACGCCCTAGCCCTGGTTGAAGTCATAGTGGCAATGGCGCAGTTATTAATTGCAGGTACATATATCACTTTTGGTGCTTGCTGATTGGTGTAAAAAATTGTTTGTTTAGTATTAACTTTATTAATCCTTCTTACATTAACAAACTGGATGCGAATAGAAACTTACGCGGACCGTTCCGATATACACACCATAACCAACAGCATGCATTCAATGTATAGAGAGGAACTGTATATACAGTGTGCGTAAAAGAATACACGCAAGCGTCTACTAATAAATACGCTGCTAAAAGGGGCACAATACACCCATTTCCATGGAGAGACGTACTGTATATACAGTGTGCATAAAAGAATACACGCAAGCGTCTACTAATAAATACGCTGCTAAAAGGGGCCCAATGCAACATGTTGGTGTATGACAATTTCAGACTCATTACATATGTAAGGAAAGCATTATAACGTGATGTTTTGAAATGTGACTCACAAAGCATACACGAACTCCAACAGATACCAGCTGACAACACTCATCATTGGAATGACAGGTGCACACATTTCACGATGCAGAACACAATGCTCCACAACCTGTGTATGTGCATATACAGGTGATTGATCAGGTGCGTGGAGACCTGCGTAATTTAAGCGGCAATTATCGGCGGGAAATATCGGCGTAAATTAGCAAGTACATTGCGGGGAAAAATATACGCCCCCTTGTTCATGGCGGGAGATTAACATATAAATATTCAGTCAGATGCAGGCCAGAATTGCTGCAAACATGTCTAACTCAGACGATTCCGCAGCTGAGGACGCTCTGCAGAGAGCACAAGCAGAATCCCTGCTTGAAGCATTACAGAAGAGGGAACAGGAGCGGAGAAGGAGGGCTCAAGAGAGGTAGCCTGCAAGACCAAGCGGGCCCTTCACTAACAGGCCCTGTTCAACCTCCACCAGCTCCACAAGGGCCAAGCAACCAGCCAGAACAAGAGGTTGCATCTCTCCAAACAGGTGTGACCCAGCAGGTGCATGTTGAGAGAACTGGGGCCACCAGAAAACGAGCTGCAACATCTAGGGTGAGGACTGAGCAGGATACCACCTCCAAAAAGAGAAACCCTGCATTTGTAGAGGCAGAATTAAGAATTTTAGTGCCCAGAGCACGTGAATGGATAGAATTGCCAATCAGGAAGCCGGGTGCCAGTGCAAGGAGAAACCTTTGGGACAAGATAACAGAGGAAGTGAACCAGGTGTCACCAGTGGTCAGATATTGGCTATCGGTGAAGAAAAGGCAAGTGTGTTTGTCCCCCTGATAATGTCATATGTGTGTACATATGTTACATGTATGTTTTGAGAATAATAGAAAGGTGTGTTTGTAGATAGTGCTACACTTCAATGTCACATGTGAACACAACCATGTCTAATAACCCAAATTGATATATGAAACATGCACCATTGGTGTGATGTGAGGTTATGGGCACAGTTCTGCTCATGTGAAGTATGTGAAGTATGTGATGGGACAAGAGAAAGTGTGTTTTGGAAAGAGTTGTTGTAAAGGTGCCCATACACGTTACAATTATTGTATACAATATTGTATACAATATCGCATCTCATAGCATATCGGTTTAGCGATGAGTACAAAAAGTATGTGCAGCACATACTTTTTGGACTAGATCTCATCTAATCTGATCTCATCGCAAAACCGATATGCTATGAGATGCAATATTGTATACAATAATTGTAACGTGTATGGCCACCTTAACATGTTCCATATGATGCAACTGAAACAAGAATGAGCAAACTGTGCACATGTAGCTGGTGAGAAACTACACATCCCAGTATGCCATCCCATAGTTAAATGACTCCATAATAACCACACTGTCAAGCTATGGTGGAATGTGTAGTTTCACAACAGGTGGAGGTGCCTAATTTGGCCAGGGATGATGTCATTTCTGCATAGTGATCTATGTATGTGCATTTAGTGGCCTAATGAATGAGATGAGACACTGAAATGCCTCCTAATGGAGACATTAATGTGTGTGTGGGACACATATGGATAAAAAACATAAGATCACCCACACTAGGAAATGTAACGTAGTCATGATGTTCACTAGCACAGTGGTGCACATATCTCATGGTGATATTTGTATTTTTAAACTTGTAGGTGGACCGACTTCAAAAGTACACTGAAGAGGAAGATGACTGACCGGTACAACCACAGCATGTCCACCGGGAGAGGTCCTATGCCCGATACTTTGGAGTATACCCCCCTGGAGCAGGACGCCTTGGACGTCATTGATGTGGCCGAGGTCAGGGGGATCTCCAATATGGACAGTGAGCTCCCGGCGGAGGTCTTTGATGCTGCTTTTGATGGTAAGTCACAGTAATGCATTGTATTTTGAAAGAGATTTTTTAGTGCGTATGTGATGGTGACATTGTTTTCAATTATTATCCTAGCAGAAGCAGAAACCCAGGATGTACCGGCAGCATCTTCCTCTGCAGAGCCACAGGTGGAGCAAGTGGTCCAGCCTCCACCAAGAAGACACCCCCAGCCCCAGCCACAGGAGACATGGGATGAGAGCATGATGGTGACGCTGGAGAGGATCGAGCAGCAAGGGGTGGATGCTGTGCTCCGTCAGCAGCAGATTGGGGAATTTTTGGAGGATTGGAAGGCCACAAACAGGCAGCAGTGTGAGGCCTTCAACCGCATTAATGACACTCTGGCGGCTGGCATGCAAAACATTGGCCAACACCTCAGCCGCCTGAATGACATTCTTGCGGAGCTGCTGCCCACCGCCAGGTCCCTAAGGGACAATCCCCCATCTGCTGGCCCACCCCAAGCTGCTCCCCAACCTTCCACCTCTGCTGACCCTCCTGTGTCCACTAGGGGAAGACGCCGCAAGACATCTGACCCAAAGGCCCCTGTCCCCAAGGCCGCATCTAAAAGGGGGAGAAAAGGGCCCAAATAATGAGACCTGGTTCACTTCCTCTGTGGTTGGACCCCAAATGTTTAAATTGCACTGGACATCCACTTCCTGAGTTGGCCATCTATCCATTTTCGTGCCATGGGCATTAAAGTTCTTATTTTGACCTCTACAAATGCAGGATAAATTTTGGTGGTGTGTATCTTGCTTAGTATTCACCCTGGTTGTTGCAGTACGTATTCTGGTGTCCCCATTTCTTTCACCATTGCATTTGCAGGGTAACACATGTTTGGAGATATGCAACCTCTTGTTCTGGCTGTTTTTTTTTATTTTTGTGTCTATTTTATTTGTTTATTTGATTTATGACATGAAAGTGTCTACTAAGCTGTGATGCTGAACAGCAAATAAATTTATTTTACCAATTAAAACAAAATTGTTGTATGTGTAATTTCTTGTGTGAAACAAATACTAGATTTATGTGTACTTACTGACCAGGGTATTTTTGAACATTTGTTGAAGTGTGGTCGAAGTTTCCCATGTGTAACACTCTCCATGGTCATTCCCATGTTCCTATCCAACTTTTCCCTGCTAATTAGTTTGTGTCAGCACATGTGCAGAGCAACTTAATAGGTGAGAAAGCAGTTTGTGTGCAGGTGAGGTAGCTCCTACAGTAGTAGGTAAAAGCAGGTCCAGAACAATGCTTTCCTCATGGAGTGGGTGAGGCAGACAAACAAGGGTCAAAAGGTACATTTGTGTAGGAATGCATATGTGTCCTCCCTAAAAAAAGATGTGTGAATCGGCCAAACATGATAAAATTGCTTGTGAAGAAACATGTATAAGTTTTTAAATATATATGATTTTACAGTGTCATAAGCAGATGTAGGAATCCTTTGTTAGAGAGATGTGAGTGCAATAATGTGATTGGTGGCATCTTACATCCAGAGTGTAGTCAAATCCAATTCATAGCAGATCAGATAGTGGTACAGTTCTGTATTTTGGGTACTATACAAAGATTGTGTGCAAAATAGTGGGCATGGGCTTAAAACATTGCTGAAACATCCTTTGTAGGTGTTAGATGTGGTTTATGTTATTGTATCATAAATACAAAACCTATGTTTGTATTAGAGTGAACACGTTGACACATGTCGACTTGTGTAGATTGAGTGTGCTACTGTGTAAAGTCTATGAAAGCACGTAGTGAATGTGTGTAACTGTTTAGCAAATAGCTACCTTAGCATATATAAGCAGGTCTTAAAAAGATTCTTACCTTAAATTAAACAAACCTTTAAATGTAGAGAAGTATAGAAAGATAAGCTTCCAATGTGTTTGAGTGCTGTGTGTGGCTTGCAGGTAGTGAAATCATGGTTTGGACTTAATAGACTGCAGCATTGCTTATTACATTCAGGTGTATGTGTTTGAGTAGTAATCAGCGTAAATTAGCAAACCCAGGCGCACGCTGGCATGCGGTATCTGTAGGGGTGGTTTGAGATGGCGGTTGGCGGCCGCCTGTTTTGTGTCCGAAATGAACGGTGCCTTAGTCGATCGTGCGGTAGTAGCACCGCTCATTTTTGGTGCACACCCCCGTGTACGCCCATATTTACGTCCATTTTCCCTCATTATTTCGGCCGCTCCCCTCTTCACGCCCCTATGCCGCCCCCAATGCCCGTACACTCGCGTATAGGTTTTTTCGCACGTAGAGGCCCGTCCGTAAGCGTTTTGGGGTGTTCGCGCCTGCGCATTAGCGAATGTACGCATGCGCAGATCATAAAAAATCCCGGGACGTACGCGTACGGCCCGGCCGCTCCAACCAGAATAAGGCCCATTGTTCCAGGCTGTGTACTGAACTGGGGAGAGAGACAGCTGCAGGAGCATCCTGTCCTCTCTCCCTGAGTGGCTGCCCGGCCACCCATTCCCCTGCTAATGTTTTTCTTTTACATTGGCATGACCACACTCCCTCAGATTGGCCATGCCCCTTCTTTTAGCCGGGCCTGGCTGTGACCCTGTGTAGAGAAGCACCTGTGTGGTTCACAGCGGGATCCAAGTGTGACAGTTGCACTTTCAACAGAGCTCTGCTTACACCTGCAACAGAAGAAAGAATGGTTCCTGTCCGATACTGCTCATCCTGCGCTGCACCAGCCACTGCTTCTGGATTGTGATTTGGGACCCACTGATGAATGCTGATTCATGCTGTAGATGGTTATTGTCACACCTTTTTTTATTTTTGCCTCCCGGCGACTGAAATTCATTTATACCCCTGTCAATATGACTTGTCTGTTTTGTGCTTTGTAAGTTGGACTTGCATCTGAGTAAATATGTCTTTTCTATTTACCTTAAAGATATTCGTTGCATGTGTAATTATATTTATTCAGGACTACAGCACTGTGGGGGGTGGAGAGAATGCATACTGCACTTTGCTTCATTCTACAGAAGTATACTCACAGGGAAAACATTAATGCTTTATTTCTTTTCCTTAAATATAACCAAAGCAGTATTTTTGCCGTTGGCCAAAGCAGCTTAGTAAACGAGTGTCCCAGATATGTCTACATTTATCCGTCACACTGTTACACTATTTCTCCCCTTTCTCCTTTTTCTAATATCAATAATATAGTTGCAAGCACAAACCATCTGATGATTTGAAAACGGCATTGGCACCAATAGATAGATAGATAGTATAGTTACTGATTGGAATATACAGTATACTAGAAATGTCTTAGGGCAGCCGTTGTATACTATACACAGCATAAAGAAAATAGAGTTGTATGTAGCTGCAAACAGGCTGCCTCCTCATTGTAAATGATAATTTATCATTCAATGCCTTCAGTAGTTTTGCACAAATCTGCATGTTTAAAACTGTATAATCATAAATTAGCTAGTCAAGTTGGCAGCAGCTGAATAGTGATATATTTTTCTTTTTGGAATAGAATTGGGCGGGCTCAGCGTGTTGCTTGTGAAATGCAGAATAAGTGCTCAGAGGCAAATAAACAAGATATTATTTAATATAATTAGACATATAATATGATTCAGGAAGTGGACAGTAAGTACATACAGTACATAGGCCTTTGTTCAGATCTGATCGCAGTACAAATTTGTTCTTAAAATGGGCAAAACCATGTGCACTGGGGCAGATGTAACATGTGCAGAGAGAGTTAGATTTGGGTGTTTTATTGTTTCTGTGCAGGGTAAAAACTGTCTGCTTTACTTTTACACTGCAATATAGATATCAGTCAACCAAATGTAACTCTCTCCCACATGTTTCCTCAGCCCCACCTGCAGTGCATATGATTTTGTAATCTGAGAGTGATTGTGCCTTTCCGAGTGAATCAGAGTAATCCCCTACATTTACACTGCAATTTGGATTTCAGATTCAACACACCCCACCCAAAGTTAACTCTCTCTGCACATGTTACATCTGCCCCACCTGCACATGTTTTTGCCCATTTTGAGAACAAATTTGTACTGCAATCAGATCAGAATAAGGGCCATAGTCATTATGGTGAAACCTGGTTAGCTGGTACAGATCAGAGTCTGGTCAACTTCTATTTCTTTCAATGATACCTTTCATGCACATTTGATACAATAAAGCATATTTTCATAACCAAAAAACAAAAATGGAATAGCAACATTAAATGGATTGTTAATACATATGGTACAATAGGATAAAAATAAACCTTTATATGCTTTCACTAACCATTCCTGACAGTACGAGTACACCCTCGGCATCTGCCTTTACGTTCTGGGAGCCTAGACGATACCTAATCTTGAAATTGAACCAATGTGCCTGGCATGTGTTTAGGCATTGTGCTGCTTGGAGATAGAACAGATTTATATGGTCAATGATGATGTTGATTGGGAACCTGGTACTTTTCAATAAACACCACCACTTTTTTAATATAATTTGATTGCCAGAATTTCTTGGTCGCCAATAGAAATGTCTTTTCTCGTAAGGAAGAAACTTTTGAAAAAGAAGCTGCAAGGATGTCTGAAAGAGAACTGCTCTAATGCCCACACTAGATGCATCTACCTCAAGGGAAAAAGGTCTGTCGGTGTCAGGCTGCTGGAGAATTGGAGTGGAGATATGGGCGTGTTTCAGAAGGCTGAATACTGATGAAGCCTCTTCTGACCATACCACAGGATTTGCTCCTTTTTGGGTAAGGGCAGTAATGGATGCAATGAGAGTAGAAAATCCCTTGGTGAACTTCCTGTAATAATTGGCAAAGCCAATAAACTGCTGTACTGCCTTACATGTGGATGACCATCCTGTGATGGCTTCCAGTTTCTCAGGATCCATGCGCAACTGGGAACCAGAAATGATGCACCCAAAGACAGGTATAGAGGACATCTCAAAGGTACATTTGGAAATCTTACCATATAATTTGTTAGTCCGGAGACTAGGCAACACCACTTTCACTTAAGAAGATGGAAATGGAGATGCTTGGAAAAGATTAGTTTATTGTTCAGATACACAACAAGATATTAATACAGAACGTCTCCAAAGATTTCATTGACGAATTGTTACTTAGTCCGAATGGCATCACTAAATACTCTTAATGCCTGTCTCTGGTATTGAAGGCCCATTTTTCCATTCACCCCCTTTGTTGATCCTGATGAGATTATAAGCGCCCCTAAGATAGAGTTTGTTAAAGACCTTGGCACCTTTCACACAGTCGAACAGTTCAGTAATCAGCAGAAGAGGATAACTGTTCTTGACAGTTATGTCACTGAGACCATTGTAATCAATGCATGAGCGAAGAGCTCCATCCTTCTTTTTTACAAAGAACCCCGCACCGGCCAGGGAAGTGGAAGGATGTATGAATCCCTTCTGTTAATTTTCTTGGATATATTCAGACATAGCTTTGGTTTTGGGCACAGACAAAAGATATGTACGCCCCTTTGGAGGCATTTTTCCATGGATAAGGACAATGGGGCAATCCTATTCATGATGGGGTGGAAGTACATCAGCTGCTTGTTCTCTAAAGACATCCTGGAAGTCTACAAAAATGGCAGGAAGACCAGGCTTGACTTGACTTGATATCAGAAATATCAGAAGTATTGATGAGAGTTAAAATAGAGAGGCACTCGTCTTGGCAATGCGAACTCCAACTTTCAATTTGAATAGAGGCCCAATTGATATGTAGGTTATGAAGTTGTAACCATGGCATTCCCAAGACAATGTCATAGGAGGACTTGGGAATAACAAGGAACTCTATAGTCTCTTGGTGTAACACCACAACATGGAAGATCACAGGAGCAGTCTGGTGTGTAATGTTACTGCCGACAATTTTACTTCATTCCACCGCTGTCAAATGGAGATGTTGTGTCAGAGGAACAACTGAAACATTACACATTTTAACACACTTGGAAGTGATGCCCCGGAGTCAGGTAGAGCAGACATATGCTGAGAACCGTCTGGGTCTCACTGGGAACACAAGGTTAGGAGATGGAGGAGTTTTAACAAGATGGCCTAACCTTACTCCCCCTTTACAGGTTAGGGCATGGCATTTGCCGGATGCTCAGGACAGGAGCTAATGAGTTGACCAGGATTGACACAATATAAACAAGCTTCTCAGATTGTTTACTGGATCGTTCTTCGGGTGTTAGCCTAGATCTACCAATTTGCATAGGTTCATCTGTACTGGGTAACGAGGCAGAGATGGGGATGATACTCTAGGAAACAATCTCTTTAGTCTTTCTAGACCTCTCTCACGGAGACAAAAGTATATCTTGATACACAGGTAAATAAGTTCTTCCAGTTGATCTGGTAAGTCACAAGTGGCCAGTTCCTCAGAAATCCCCAACCAAATAGCAGATGTTAATGCTTCATTGTTCCACTTGAGTTCTGAGGCAAGAGTCTGGAACTGTATAACATACTGTCCTATAGGAAGGGAACCTTGTTTATCCCATACTATATCAATAGAGGCAGGTGTGGGTCCACCAGGTTCATCAAATACGCCTGCGGAATTCAGACACAAATTTCTTATAATCGGTGAGCAGAGGATCTGATCTTTCCCACAGGGGTGAAACCCAATGCAGAACCAGATAGTAGAGAGATAATATAGATAATCTGGGCTCTGGCAGAAGGAAAACTCTGTGGCAATAATTCAAAGCATATCTTGCACTGATTTATAAATCCTCTACATACTTTGGGACTGCCATGATATTTGTTTGGTAGTGGGAGGTGCAGATGAGAGGCAGAAGCGGAGGACATGGCAGCAGGAGGAGTAGATACTGCACGAGTTGGTGTTGTTACGGATTGCTGCAAGCCATCTAATCAAGTTGACACTTCCTGAAGATATCTTATGACTTGCTGCTGAATAGCTTCCTGTATCTCAACATGAGACTTAACATCCTGTAGACTCTGTAGAGCCACTGGCCTCACTCTATAGTCTTGTGCCCAGTCCATCGGCCTTGAACAAACTGTCAGGATCTGGACTTGCTGTGTTCCCAGCAGTGACTCTGGTGGGCAAGTGGAGGGTACTGGAAAATGGAATATAGATGGTTTTATGTAGTGAGAGTTCAATTGGATGCCGATGGTAGCAGAGTCGGCCTGGGAGCCGGTGTTAGCCAGATCCTATGCAAGGTATTTCTGGACTAGGCACAGAAGACAGTTAAGCATGCTGGAGATGGTAATAGCAGAAGTCTCTGGCAGCAGATGAAATAACCAGGGAGCAGGTAACAGCGGGAGACAGGTATTCAGACAGCTGAAAAAAGTCTGGAGGTTACGTTTCTTCCACCTCCTTACTGCACAGACACCTGGACACCTTAATTCTTGGTGAACCATGGTAATCTTAGATTCACATTGACCTCTTACTATATATGTACTGCACTCAGGACAGCTGGAAAACAGATGTGTATTTGTGGTTATATACTGGTCATAGGATACAAAGAAAATTAAGTCCTAGAGGCAAGTAGATGCTACTTAGCTCCAATCATATGACAGTATTCTCATATTGACATTAAGAGCACATACACGGTATACAGTTATTCATCATGTGTGTGTGTGAGTGTGTGTGTGTGTGTGTGTGGGGGGGGGGGGGGGTAAGGACAGAACCAGTATTATTTTACCTAGGGATGGCCTACCTCATAAATTAACACCTACCTGTACATTGGTGTTGATCAGCACTAAGATTCTCATATTTCTGGACACATGATTGTGTATATCTGCTGAGCGCCATTTGTTAATTATCTTATACAAATACTCTAATTATAAATGTTTTATACAAAACTCCTGGCAGCTGACAACCACCACTGTATAGCTCCTCCCACACTGTACTAGATATAATGTAATGCTGGCATCTCACTTTGGGGTAGATTTATTAAGCTAGGTGAAGTGATAAAGTGTCTGGTTTTTATCACCGACCAATCAGTTCCCACCTGTCATTTTTCAAACCAAGCCTGTAACTTCACAGGGAGGAGCTGTTTGGCCAGTGATAAAAACCAAACAGTTTTTTCTGCCCCTTACTTCCTTTTCCACCAGGTTAGCCCACATCCCTAGCATCCTGTACCACCAGGCTAGCCCACATCACTGTGAGTTATAATTAGGAAAGGACCCTTGTACATTTAAATCTAAAATCTGGATAATAGTAAACAATCACGACTACATGACTGCAGGTCACAGGTTTTGCAATAAATGCTAGACCATCTTTCAATAAAGTCCATTGTTTTATTAAACATTGCACATACAGTACTTAGTTGCTTAGTAGTTGCCAGAAATATTACAGTGTCTTTTATGTGTTGCACAACAGCTAATACACATCTGTGCTATAATCACACTCACTTCTGTTCTTTACATTGTCCTACTGTATGTAGCAGTTCCCCAGGTATCCCACTGTCAGGTTGCGTCCACATCATTAATGTACCCCATGACACTTTATGCTTGCACAGGTATATTACATTTGCTACAAGAACTTTGATTATTATAGTCAAACTCCCAGTATTGCTCATTCAGTCGGTTGACCTGACACTAGTCCCGTCATCCTGTATATGTGTTTCATTTCTTTGTAGCTCTGCATGGATTTCACCAATCTTCTTCTCCGAGCTTGACTTGGCTGTAGTTATTATCCTCTGCTCAGAAAAACACCACTGATCTAATATACAGGGTGAACTTGAACTTAACCACAGCTCAAACTTTACTTACGCATACCTCCCAACATCCGGGACCCCGGTGGCGGGACAGGGTGCGCGCCGAAGGCGAGCGGTGAATTTTTGGGGGCGTGACCTCTCTGAAAGGGGGCGTGGCCTATACTCATGGCACTCACGTGAGGCCATGCCCCCATTTTGCGCCGCGGTGGGGGCATGCCCACCAGCTCTGTGAGCTGCTGGCCAGCCCCCAGCCCCTCTGCCTGCAAGAATAGACGCTGTGCGCATGCGCACAACGTCTATTCACGGACGACAGGGGGGACTCCCAACTGCCCCCCCCCCACCGCGGGACACTGCCGGTGGCGGGAGGGATGCGGGAATGTCCCAAAATATTGGGACGTTCCCGCGATAAGCGGGACAGTTGGGAGGTATGCTTACGGTATACTTAGTCTCCCTGCTGACTGGACGCTACTTGAACTTGAATCAATACCAGTGGCGGTTTTTACTTATGGGATGCAGGGCTGCAGCCCCCCCAGGTAAAATCCGCCACTGTAGTGAAGACAGATGCAGTCTGTGAGACTGCACTGGCTTCACTGTGACTGGCAGTGATTTCCAATTAGAAATGCCAACCTGCCAGTCACAAAGGCAGTCCCATTGGGAGGTGTTCCCTCCATCCGGGACGCCTTTGTGTGGGCTGCCAAAAACGGCAGATAGGTACTGCGCACGCACTGGTCCCGGTGACTGTAACTTACATTGTACAGGCGCCGGGACCAAAGATTGCTTCTATGGGCTGTTGCCCAAGCAGCCCATAGAAGTTGGCTGCATGCGCGGTACAGGCGTGTACTGCGCATGCGCCAGTCCCGGCGCCTGGCACTCAGAGTCATCATCACAAGCACAGGTGCGGGAGAGGAGAGGAGGCAGAAGCAGTAGTGACGACCTGAATCGCGGCACCCCCGCTGCGGCCAGAGGCAGCCCCCCTCCTCCAATAAGGTATGAGCCGCCGCTGATCAATACACTTCCATAACCTACTAGAATAGCCACATACTTTTGAGTTTCGGGGGTTCCTCTCTTATTTATCTCTGTGTCTTTCAGAGGGATTGGACAGGGTCAATTTTAAACTATCCAATAAAGCCACTAATTATTCCTCCTCTTGTAACACCCGATGGTGGACCCAACTAACAGTGCTCAGCATAAGGACATAACACCTGGATATCAATGTACTCTTTACTACACATTCTATTTCATATTTGGTGGATCTGTATTTGTCATTTATTATACTCTATGTCAGTGCACTCTCTTTTCTTCTGTTACTAGGAGTGAATGTACATGGACTTAATGAAATAAACATCTGTGAGTTTGTATGATTAGTAGTGTCCTTAGGTTTTCTATAATAATGTAAAAAGTCCTTATATTAAAGTCTTATGTTTTATTCCCATCAATCATAGGCTGCATAAACAAACCAGTGGTCCCTAATACACACAGGATAATGAACACCCAGAGAAAGACTCTATCAATCACCATAGCAACATACTTCCAGTCATCTTCTTCCTAAAACAATACAAAATAAAAAGTGATGAATTTTTTTCTAGTTTGTGATCATGTATTTGTATTTCAAAGACAATGTCTAAAATAAAACATGGACACTTAAGTAATTTAATTAGTTCAATTATATATATATATACACAAACAATTAGGTAACATCGACTTCTATTTATGGCTATTATTGAATAAAAACGGTACCAATATTTTATACAATTAAACATATATAGCAATGTTCATTGTAGGTATATGTACAATAGTTTGCTAGAATGTGTGTGTGTGCTCACCAGCATGTATGTGTATCTTAGCCACAACTGCAAAAATTAAGATGACATTACAGTATATGCAAAAAAAAAATCTTTGTGGGGCAACTAGGCGCATCAGGAGTGTCCATGCGCGTGGTTATGTCTTTCTCTCTATGTTGACCTTCAAGGTAATCTTTCATCTTTGGGAAGAGGGTTGCAGTGCCTGTAGTTCAAGAAGGTTCTGCAGCACGGACCTTGTGCCCTGTGACTTTCACCTCTTCCCAAAGATGAAAGAGCACCTTAAGGGTCAACACTTCAACTCTGATGATGAGGTGAAAGCTGCCATTCAGTCGTGGTGTCGACAGCAACCACCAGCTTTCTTCTCCTACAGGTTTCACCGACTCGTCAAGTGTTGGTGCACGTGCATGAAAAGAAATGGGGACTACATTGAAAAGTGAATAGTGCATAACATGGAGGATAAACTCTCTATTCAAATGGAGGCATTACTTTTCAATCTGTTCCCACTTGCTGCTTGACCAATATCAGTCTGGCTTCTGTCCTTTCCACTCCATTCGGAAACTACCCACATAAAAGTTTGCAATAACCTCTATGAGTCCAAATCTAGCAGCCAATATTTTCCTTGACCTTGGCCTCTTCGCTCCACAAATGCATGCCGCCTCTCTTGTCAATTGATTACTTCCAGGTATTCCTGCCTCCAAGATTTTGGCTGTGGTGTGCCCAAATTTTCTACCTCTGCCTATCAGACTCTCCACCTCTCTACAAAACTTAAGATAGGCTCACAAGACCCACTTCTTTATTAAGCTCAGCCATCTCTAATCCCAACCCGCTGCTCCATGCTCACTTCTACCCCATCCATTTCACCCATCTGCCACTCCCCTTCAAAATGTAAGCTCTCACGAGCAGGGCCCTCTCCCCTCAAGTGCTTTTCCTACTTTTAATTAGATTATCTTCTACTTCATAATTCCTACAATGGAAATTAACCCTCAATTCGTGCCAGCCTGATGTTTGTTTTCCCCTTGTGCAACAATGAACATATCATTGTTTTGTACTGTATGTCGCTGTTTTGTTGTTTTGATCATTTGTTTATGCATTTTGTTAGGTGCTGTGAAACCCTTGTGTTGCCATATAAATCAACAATAATGATACTAATAATTTTGATTTTGTGCAGGGTAAATACTGTCTGCTTTATTTTTACACTGCAATTTACATTTCACTTTAAACACACCCCACGCAAATCTAACTCTCTCTCTGCCCATGGCCATGTTAAATTTTCCCCACTTGCAGTGCAGCATGGTTTTACCCATTTGAGAAACATGTGGCTCTTGCGATCAACTCTGAATCAGGTTCTATGTCCATAAAAGAGCTAATTCATTTCAATATAGTCTTTCATAGACATCCATTATTTTTGCATCTGCACTCATAGGCGTCATTCCCATGCCAGAAGTGCAGCCATCCGAAAAGCCATTGTCAACCTAATGCTTGTGATGACCTTACACCCCTGTCCACCTTAGCCAACCAATGCATGTCGATCTAATATTGGTCAAACCAATGACCCATACCCTACAAATGTCCCAGTGACATCACTGAACAATATTGTTTACCGATATCGTTAAGTACATTCAATATTGGCCAATACTAACTATATCGGCCGCAGCCAAGGTCACCTAGTGTGTATGGGGCTTTTCAGCCTCATACAAACTAGACAATTTTTTAAAAGATATTGCTCATTTTAGCCCTTCTGCACAGCTTGCGTAATGTTGATTATATCATCAACGAGGCATGTTGTCAGCTAGGGTTGGATGACATCAGTAAACTCAATATTGTTTGCCTGTGAGTTCAAAGGAAAATACTGCCGATATCGCTCATGGAGCATATCGGCTAGTGTTTACAGGGCATAAAATTGTTATAATCAATATAATGTTTACCTCCTTCCTTTCGTTATGATCTTTGATGTTTTCTGCCATAAACTGAATACTATCGACAACATCTTTCATTTCACCAGGAGATTGTTCAGCTGCATTACAAGCTTCCCGTTGCTGTAATCTGCGGCTTCTGGCGCTCCGTTCCCTTGATTTCATGCAATGATAATATGTCTCCTCTTCAAACACTTCTACATCTCTGCACTGGGAGTTTGATAGTTTTGCTGTCTTACTGCAAGTTCTCTTCTTGGTTCGTTTGGAACCAGGCCGATCTCTCTTCCCCACAGTCTTTCTCATCATGAGCAATTTAGGCAGATGTTTCAAGAAGACATCTTTTACCCACCCAGGCATTTTATGCGTTGTTCTAGTGCGGTAGTGGATATTGAGCACAAATACTGTGACCACTATAGACAAAGTTACAAATATCATAGTAAATAAAAGATATTCTCCGACCAGTGGAATTACAAGAGACGTAGATGGAATAGTTTCAGTGATTACCAACAAAAATACAGTCAAGGAAAGCAACACTGATATGCAAAGTGTGACCTTTTCCGCACAGTCTGATGGAAGGTAGAAGACCAGCACAGTTAAAAATGAAATGAATAAGCAGGGCATAATAAGATTAACGGTGTAGAACATGGGCAGTCTTCTGATGTAAAAAGAATAGGTGATATCTGTGTAGATCTCTTCACAACAATTGTACTTGATATCATGTTTGTACCCGGAAGCATCTATTATTTCCCATTCATTGTTTTCCCAAAAATCTTTCATGTCAACTTTTGACCCAACGATGGAAAGATCTATTTTGGCCTTATCATAAGACCAAGACCCGAACTTCAATGAACAATTTTGATGGTCAAATGGAAAAAAAGTTATATCCATTGGGCATGAGCTTTTGAATATTGCTGGTGGAGCCCAGTTTATTAAGCCATTATATTTAAGTAAGGCCTTTGTCTTTCCTTCCACTTGAAAGTCTCCGACAGCACTGCAGAAAGAAAACATTGTGGAAATGAGGATGGTGTCTTATTTTAAAAACACAGGGATATAGCAATTAAAGTTGATGACATACTTATTATATAAAACAATATCAGGTTTCCAAATTTTGTCTGCTGGGACACGCATAAATTCAATGCCATCAAAGTCCACAGGATTCCACTGCAGCTTGTAATCATTCCAAATCTACAAAATAAAGCAATTCAAACAATGTTTTTATTTGAACTTGATAGAAATCATATTGCTGTAAGCATCTGTAATGAAATAGCTATTACTAGTTATGCATAATGTAACCAAACCTCCTCTTCTGGGTAGATGCTATATGTGGATCTTAAGCCTCTGAGTAAATGTTAGTGGGTATTAGTAGCATCCATGAGTAATGCAACAGATTCATTTATGAAAAGGGGTCTTGCCTTCATTGCCAAGCCAACTAAAGGCCCATACACACTAGGAGATTTTCATTTCAAAAGACTTTTGCTAAAATCTCTGATTAGATATATCTGTCACCAAAGTAGTGCATACACACTGAGCAATTTTACCAAAGAGCAAGAGATTTTCAGGAGGCGAAAGACTTTGGTGAAAATTTTTCATTAAAAGGCTATTTACATAATGGGCTAGGTTGGAATTCCAAGGGAGGGAGCAGGGGCCATTTGATTCAGTGCATTTCTGTTCTTGGGGCCTAATTCAGAACTGATCATTGGCCTATGCATATATTTGGAGCCCAGGGATCAGGTAAACGCCACCCCGCTCGGGGAAATTTGACTATTCGGCACGTAGGAAGAAATGTATAGACTGCTGCCATAATAAAATTAGGGTTACCACCTTTGTGTTGAGAGATTCTCAGACAGTGGCTCACTCTTTGACCCACCCCCAGCCCACTCCTTTACCCGCCCCCAGCCCACTCATTGACCCACCCCCAGCCCTGCCCCTTGACTCGCCTTATCATGGTTTTTTAACCTTTGCTAAAATTCTATTCTTGATTTTACACACTGTAATGTCAATTACACATTATTCCACACATTGTAATGGCCATTTCCCATTATGCCACACATCATGATGCCCATTCCACATTATACCACACACCGTGATGCATATTACACATAATGCCACACGCTGTGATGGCCATTTCATATTATACCACACACACCATAATGGCTATTACATATCATGCCACATTAGTCCCACTTACCTACATATTAATTGCTGGGGTTACTTGCTCAATGCCAGAGGCTTCATGCTAGATGCCAGGGCCTTCATGCTAGATGCCAGGACCTTCATGCTAGATGCCATGGGGAGTCAAGTACTCATTGCCATGGGGGAGTTTAATAGCAGTAAGAGCGGCATCCAGACAACCGGGCCAAAAATGCTGCACAGACGGCAAAATAACTGCAGACTTGCTCGTCGGGCCGGCTATCTCTCCCAGCGGCACAGAGAGTTACTAATGTTAGCACTGCTGTCAGACTCTGCCTGTTTCCAGACATTCTATAGTCCAGGATCCACACCCGTCTGGACACCAGGCTGTCCGGAGTCATCCTAGATGGGTGGTAACCCTAAATAAAATATATATTGGTGGCCAGTACCGGTGGTAACGTATACATGGCTGGTATGTGCCAGCAATGTACTGTATATATAACTGGCTTATAGGTGACATTGGTGGCCAGTGGTGCCAAAAATATATACTTTGCTGGAATGTGTCAGCAATGTATACATTACTGCCTTAAGACTAATTCATTGGTGGACAGTGGTGTATGTTTATCTATGCTCCATACAGTGGAGCAGGGGGAGGAAGCGGCCAGTCAGCCAGGGGTCAGGGCATCCCACGGGGCTGTGTGGCCAGGCGGGGAAGCGGAGGGGAAGTCATGCAGTGTTGGAGGCGAGTCAAGCAGCATTGGAGCAGGGCAGGGTTAGGATAAGCAGGGGGAGGGAACGGGCGGTCATCCGGGCTGAAAGTCTCTCATCTTTCAGCCCGGCGGACGTACACACCTAGTGATGATGGCTGAAAAACCAGCAATAATTGCTAGATGCACAGGTAAAACCAGCAGATGGCCCACCTCGATAGTGATGATGCGGGAGCATGCCTCATTGCTAGTCGGCAGTCGCTGGGGCATACACACTAGGCAATTTTCAGCTAAAAATCCCATAGTGTGTATGGGCTTTAAGTACTGACTTAAAGATGCATTAGATTATTCAGGGGATACAGAAAGGTTATGTGGGTTCTTGTTCAGATTTTAAACCAGGGTCAGCTGACCTAGATACGCAATTGATAATATTGGTGTCAATATTCAGAAAAAATAAGATATAGTAATTACATTTATAGGGGCAGATGTATTAAGCCTTGTGCCCAATAATAGTCATTTACCACACAGTAAAAACACGCTTTAATTGTATAACCACAATACTCTGGTACTTACATGGCGAAGCCACAAGTTTGTCTCCAAGATTTGATTGACTTCATCCTTTAAAACAAGAAAGATATATTCAAAATTGTATGTATGTTTATGTGTGTCCAAATATTTAAATAGTCTTGCTGTTTTGTTTAAAAGTAAACCAAAACACAAAACAGTTTTTTTTATTATTTTGTGTAAAACTAGATGGCTGAACTTCAACTTTAAAGGAATAATGCCCATTTTTCAATTTTTTTACATTTATACATTATGGATGTACTGCAGTTGTAGTTAGCATAGGACCCCTTTCTGCTTGTTGACATTGTAAGTGTGGCTCTACTAAATTGATTCCAGTCTTTTCCATCCCTGCTTAGAGTACAAATATGCAGGCAGGCAGCTTGGCGTGTGCTGCATTACCATGCTTGTCAGAGTAGTGATCTACAGATAATTTTAACAAATGCAGTTTAAGAAATGCTGAACAGACCATGGATACCATGTTTTACATTTTTGACCCATCAGGGCATCAGTAAATATGCTGAATTGAATCTTGTTTACCACTATTTTGACAATTGTAAAATGTACCTTATGTACACTGGCAAATCTAGAAATATGGTAATGGTTGGTCCCAGCCTCACGTAGGTGAAAGGAGGTGTGGCATTACAAAAAGGGGGCGTGGTATTACACATTATACCACACGCAGTAATGCCCATTAAACATTTTAGCAAACGCTGTAATACCTAATACACATAAAGCTACACACCTTAACCCCTTCCCGACATTGCCTTTTATGGTAATTTTTTTTTTTTTTTCCTCTTTGCGTTCAAATAAGCGTAACTTTTTTAATTTTCCAGCTATATAGACACATGAGGGCTTTTTTTTTGCGGGACAAGTTGTACTTTGTAATGGTACCATTTACTATACCGTATAATATTCTGGGGAATCAGGAAATAATTCAATGTGGGGTAAAAAAAAAAAAAAACGCCATTGCACAATTTTGCGCTGGTTACGTTTTTTTGGGAGTTCATAGTTCGTTTAAAATGATGGGTTATCTTTATTCTATGGGTCGTTACGATTCTGGTGATACCAAACTTATATAGTTTTCGTTATGTTTTACCACTAAAAAAAAAAATAGCAACTTTTACGGTTTTTCGAATTTGCGTCGCGTCGCCATGTTCTGCGGCTTATAACTTTTTTATTTTTCCACCTACGGACCTGGGTGAGGGCTCATTTTTTGCGGGCTGAAGTGTACTTTTTAATTAATACCATTATGGGATATGGGCGACTTTCTGATCTCTTTTAGTTATTTTTTTTTGGGTACGCGATGCGACCAAAAAACGTAGTTTTGGCGTTGGGAATTATTTTCCGTTTACGCCTTTAACCGTGCGGGATAACTAATGTTAAATTTTAATAGATCGGACTTTTAGGAACGCGGCGATACCAAATATGTTTATTTTTTTTATTTTTTATTTATTTTTATTTGTGAAATGGGGAAAGGGGGGTGATTTGAACTTTTAATATTTTTTTATTTTTTTTTATTTTTAAACTTATTTTTTTATTTTTTTTTACTTTTACTACAAGGCCCCCTAGTGTACTTGACCACTAGGGGGCGCGATCGCCTGTACTAGGTTCAGCCATAGAGCTCTATGGCTGAACATAGAGATTTTCAGCACTTTCTATTACATCCTGCCTCAGGCAGGATGTAATAGGAATACTGACACGGCCAGCACAGGGGTCTACATTAGACCCCTGGCTACCATGGCAACCGATCGGCACCCTCCGATCTCGCCGCGGGGGGCCCCGATCGGCGCCGGAGGGGGGCACCCCCCCTCCGATCAGCTATTTAAGCACTGCGGGCGCTTTGCCCGCGGTGCTTAAAGGGTTAAACGGCCACGATCGGCGAACTCGCCGCTCGTGGCCGTGAGAGCAGGTGCCTGGCTGTAATATACAGCCATTACCTGCTCTCTTTCAAGCCAGCTCACTCCGTGAGCTGGCTTGATTCCCCCGCAACCGACACATGACGTATATATACGTCATGTGTCGGGAAGGGGTTAATGTCAATTATACATAAGGCCACACACCATAATTTATTTATTTATTTCCAGTTTCTTATATAGCGCAGCAGATTCTGTTGCACTTTACAATGGTAATGCCCATTACATATTGTACCACACATCATGATGCCCATTACATACTATATAACAAACCGTAATGCCCATTACATATTTAACACATACAGTAAGTACCGCTTACCTACATGCTGTGGGGATTCATGCTCGATGTAAGGGGCTTCATGCTTGATGCCAATGGGTCTTAATGCTCATTGCCAAGGGGGAATACATGCTTGTTGCCAACTGGGAGTGAATTGCTCATTGTCAAGGGGGATTGAATTGCTTGTTACCAAGGGGGAGTGAATTGCTTGTTGCCAAGGGGGAGTGAAATGCTGCAGCTCCAGTAAGACAGCCGCCATCCTGAGCCACATACAATGTAAAGCCGGGTAGAGAGAGTGGTGGGCTCAGGGCCGGCTCAAGCCTAATTTTTTGGTAAGCAAATATAGATTTTAGCAACCCTCGTTGTGGGTGGAGCTACAATGTGGGTGGAGCTCAGGGCCAGCCCATGCCTAATGTTTTTGGTAAACAAGTATAGATTTTAGCACCCCTTGTTGTAGGTGGATCTACAATGTGGGTGGAGTATCAACTGATAGGCAATGATAGCGTCACCACACGCCTCCAGCGCGCATCAAAAATGAAGGGCATGACTACATAATAGAACCAATTCACATTACACCACACAGTAATGCCCCTTAGACACACTTCACCAGCTAGAGCCCATAGACACCCTATACATTACACGTTGTGCCACACACTGTAATGCCCATTACTCATTGTGCCATACACCGATATGCCCATTACACATTGTGCTACACACCGTGATGCCCATTACACATTGTACTACACACCATGATGCCCATCATACATTATAACACACACACACTGATGCCCATTACATATTTGATACATAAGTGCCGCTTACCTACATGCTCATTGCTAGGGGATTCTTGCTTGATGCCAGGGGCTTCATACTCGATGCCAAGGGGGAATACATGCTTGTTGCCAAGGGGAAAGACATGCTCATTGCCAAGGAGAAGTTAAATCCATTAAACTGAGTGTCCTGTGTGTGTGTGTGTGTGTGTGTGTCAGCACTTATTTAATGAGTTCTTAACAATTACATTTTAAGGCAAGTAAAAAGGGTGTGCTTCTTCCCTTATGAAAACACATACAACTATTTTTTTTTTATAATCTGTTGATGATAAGAGCAGTTACATAGTATATGAATTAATTAAATAACATGGAATTGGGATGATAGATCCATATCAAATTAATTGACATTGTTTGAAAAGAAAATAGGTGACTTACCACATTAACAAGTTGAGTTATAGCAGCCTCAAACTGTACCATAACAGGATCAGAGACATTTTCTACTGGCCGTATGTACTGATTGTAATGAGCAAAGAGCTTGCGGAAGAGTCTCTCTTCCATCTCACACTGCGAGGAACCTGAGAACAGCATAGTGAGAGTTTCTGAGTCAAAACAGATATTTCATTTCTTACAAATCATAGAATTTAATAGCAGAAAAAATGTTCTAAAGCATTGCAAATATTTTCTATTGTCGAAATATTCAATAAATCATTTGCTATAAAAGCTGTAGGAATTATTGTAATGTATAGTGCTATAGTAGTTCTTTTATTGTATAGGTTTGATTCAATTCATACAGGTACAAAACAATAAAAAAATAACAGTGTAGTAACCAGCTACTGTTTTATTGCTTCCACCACACTGAGGTGTGGAAAAAAATGTCAGTGTATACTTTTTGTAATTACCACTAATATACACAGCTGAACCTCATACCGTAACTCCTGCAATCATCCCCTATTGGGAAAACTTTCTTGCACACACAGTCTATAGAATGTGAGTTAAAATCAGCAAAGCTACATTGCTAAGGAGTGTAAAGCTGTGTACACATACTTCAATGTTAGATTCAATTTTCTATTAGATTTGGCATTAGATCTTTCCATTAGATCTGTTCTTTTACATTTGATTCGATATCAATTTCACAGTGTACACATTCGATTTACTGGATGGTATTCGATATTTCCTTGGCTGCACAGTCTATTTTTCTTTTCGATATAGAGAAAATGGGAGTGTGCATCAAATCGAATGCCAGTCGAAAGTGTCCTAAAAACCATTCGATTTCGATTAGGTTTCGATTTGATTTTGTTTCTATAAGCAAAATCGAATCGAAAACAGGGAAAAATTGAAGCGTGTGTACACAGCTTAATTGTGACCATTCCGGAGGCACACCAGGTAGAATTTAATGACCTCATATCAGTCTCTACACAACCTACTAGATGGCTTTTGCATAGATCAATGACTATTCCAATGACAATGTTCTTCCTTATGTTCTTATGTTAGTGTTACCGAACGGGGTTCTTCACTACAAGTACAAAGTGTTCCTACAGTATGTACAGATCACTTACTCCTGAACTCTGTTAATAGTGTTTATTTGAATGTTTCTATAATATCTTCTCAATCTCTTCTCTCCTCTTTACAGGTTCAGCTCTTGAAGTCTTTCCTGACAACCTTGGTTTGCAACCAATAAATCATATTAGCTTAATTATGTAAATTATTTTATTAATAACTATGTTAATTATTCTTAGGCACTTCAGAACTACTGTATATACAGTACCCAAGGTAATGACATGCAAGTGACCTATACAGGGGAGTTTTAAGCGAAGAAGAGGCCCATGTGCACCCTCCTCCTTTCTACCAGGGAATAGGGGAGCGCTCAGACCCTATTATTATGCATGCGCAGATCTCCGGAAAAATGGCAAAGTGGCAATCTTTCCTGCTATTTCTGCATTGAAACGTTGTGGAATCGGAGCACTACAGAGCTCAGACTCCACTGCGTATATGCAGATTGTCGGAAAAATGGCACAATGGCCATTATTCCGGTGATTTCCGCAGTGCTGCTGCCGTCACTGAACTCCAGAGGATAAGTATTGCAAAAATGGGTGCAGCCATTATAAATACACCACTGGACCTATAGAGTTGTAGTATGACCTCCCACTTTCCGCTCTCCTTTTTCTGTACTACCAAGTATTCAACTGCCATTTTCCCATTTCCTCTTTAGCATCCTTTGATAGCCTCTAAAATTCTATAATTCCAAGATGATTAAATATTAATAATAATGATAAGCGCCCCTTCATCACTGCAATTGGAAAAAGTATAATATAATTAGGGGGGCACTGTTATGCTTACTAATCTGATCTCATTGTTGTGGGGGGGGCACTATAATGTTATGTAATAAGAACTGTGGCACTGTAATGGGGCATAATATGAAATGGAGGCACTATAGTGGTGCACACAATATAAATCACACCAGAAAACATAATTCTTTTAAAACGACATTAAAATACAATATGGAAATAGCGCAATACTTAAAGACGCTTACCACAGTTAAGGGCACAATACACATATTCCAAATGCTTTCTGTCTAGTATATGTCTTATATTAGCAATCATAACAACCTGAGGCAAATAAATCCAGTGGATGCAATGCTGGAAATATAAACTGTACAATAAATATCATGTCTTTGTATTGTAAAGAAATGTCCATTATATTTATTTTGAATCACATGAGGTAAGAATGTAAAAATGAAGAAAGCAATGTTCTCTATAAAGATCACTTATGAAGCATAATAAATGTATAGTGCAGTACTATAGTTCTGTTGTGGTGTGCCTGAATGGTCTGCCAAGTGCACTTCAAGGTGTAGCATTGTGCAATCTAAAAGTGCATCTACTATAATGAGCACTACACACTTGCTGACATTCAGGCATTTTCTGAGAGATTTGACTAAATCAGTAAGTCACTGAGAAGCTCCTGCTCTTCTCCCGCATGTGTGGCCGCGGGCAGATGAGCAGGGCAAAGCGATTGAGGATGCTGAAGAACCTGCCCCAGAACCTGCCCTGAGGACGCCGGAGAACCCCCCTTCTGCACCCGCCGGCACCCCTGAGTCCCCTCCTCCACCAGCGGAAGCACCGATCCCCCCCCCCCCCCACCCGCAGCACCACCACGAACCCCATCTGCACGCCTCACCACTCGGCGGCAGCTGTCCGGTCCGGGTCCACAGGGGTGGCGTTTTAGTACCCCTCATCCATCGGCGGCAGCGTGGCAGTGGGAAAAGTAAAAAAACCCTTCAAAATGGCCATGGCCAGCCAATCACGGCTCGCTGTCATTGCCTCGCCCCCTAGAGCTGGCTATATTAGCCAGCTCGAGACAGGAGGCAGAGCAGAGAAGAGCTCCAGAAGAAACAGTCCTGGAAGGCAGCGGCCATGCAAAAGAGCTGAAAAGGCTGCCGCCCCAGGTGAAGAACACAGATGAAGAGGCTGAAGCCCTGGGAAGCAGCGGCCATGCAAAAGAGCTTAAAAGGCCCCAGGTGAAGACTCCGCAGATTCCCTGGGAGGGGCAGCCCCCCCCCCCCCCGGGTGAAGACAAGATGCAGTAAATAAAATTTGTAAAAACCTGTGTTTGTGTTTTTATTAAATAAAATATTTAAAAACCTGTGTTTGTGTTTTTATATTAATATTTCCTTTACAGGGGGCTATAGGTACCAGCGGGCCTTTAATGCCCCACATGCTGGTACCTGTGGTTCTCCCAAGTACCAGCATGTGGGGCAGACTTGCTGGGACCTGTAGTCCTACTGTAAAAGACAATATTACTGTTTAAACAAGCTATCAACCCTGCAACCACCGCCCAGGGGTGCAGGGGATAGCCCTGGGCTTCAGCCCAGGCCTGGGGTGCCCTAAAGAGGGGGGACCCCTTTATTTGGGGGGGTCTCCACCTCCCCAAAAACTCCGGCCTGGTCTGACTAGTTAGGGTGGTAATGCTTGGGCCACGGGACTCCACCAAGCGTGTCCCCTGGCTATGGAATTACACCCCCTGCTAGTGGATCCTGGTGCTGGTCCCCAAAATACGGGGACCCCTATTCATTTTGTCCCCTGTATTTGGGAAACCATGGCCGATTCAAGAGCCTGGTGCTCGTCCCCAAAATACGGGGGGACCCCCACTCAGTTTGTCCTCCGTATTTTGGGAACCGGGACCACTCTAAAAGCCCGGGGTTGGTCATGCTTGGGGAGGGGGAGGGGGGCATGCCATTATTTTTTTTAAAATTATTTTTCTATTATAGACAAAGAAGATGAAACTCCACCAGGCTCTATTCCAACCCATTATTTTAATTTGAAGACTTTTATTAATTCCCCTGAAGTCGCCGAAACACTTTCTGTGAGAGATTTGAAATCTCTCATGCTAAATCTCCCATTATGAATCTCTGGCACAAATCTCTATGTGTGTAGGGCCCTTAAGTGCATGGAGAGGTGGAAAAATCTGTGAAAAAGTTATGGGTGAAATTTAATAGGATGAGAGATTCAGAAAGTGAGAGATTTGGTTTTGCAGTGTAAATGATCGCCGCTTTAAAAAAACTGGAGATTTCTTATCAAATCTCTTACTTTCTGAATCTCTCATCCTATTAAAATTCACCCTAAGGGGGAAATTTACTAATATGGATTCGTAGAAAAAAGGTGTATTCATAGGGAGAAATACACCTTTTTTTTACGAATTTGTATTTTCGGGATTTTCTATCCCCAAAATACAACAATTCGTAGTCCTAGGGATGGAACATTCGTATTTGTAAATACAAATACGAATGTTCCATCCCTAGGATGTCTACACCATCGTTAGGATACGACAGAAATCACCATTCAAAAGAATGGTGGTTCCTGATTTACTAAGCAGCCGTATAGAAAATACGGCAGAAAAATAGAACACCATTTTCCTGTCGTATTCTCGTTTTAGCCTTCACGGATCA
Source organism: Crinia signifera (assembly GCF_055691185.1). NCBI lineage: Eukaryota > Metazoa > Chordata > Amphibia > Anura > Myobatrachidae > Crinia > Crinia signifera. The sequence continues at coordinate 173,199,610 of NC_139217.1, forward strand.
GTCAGATCCGTGCAGGCTGCGGTGTAAAAATAAATAAAATAAAATAAATAAATTAAAAAACGGTGTGGGGTCCCCCCCACAGCCGAAACCAGCACCAGGCTGACAGAGCCTGGAGCCGGTAATTAAAAATCAGGGAACCCGACAAATAGGGGTTCCCCGATTTTTAACAACCAGCCCAAGGCTCCTGCTCTGGGGCTGGTTCCCAAAATACGGGGGACAAAATGACTAGGGGTCCCCCGTATTTTAAGAACCAGCCCCAGGCAAAACCAGCCAGCAGGGTAATGCCACAGCCGGGGGGAGACTTTTTATACAAGTCCCCCCGGCCAAAGCATTCATCCCTACCGACCAGTCAGCCTGGCCAGGGGTCCTGGGGGAGTGGGGACCCCCCCAATAAAGGGGTCCCCCCCTCCAGGACTTGCCTGACCAGGCTGAAGCCTGGTGCTGTCACCGATGCCCCTGGGTGGTGGGCATCGGGCTGATTCAAGTGTAAAAAAAAGATTAAACTATTGTTTTTTACTGTGGCACTACAAGTGCCAGCAAGCCTCCCCAGCAAGCTGGGACTTGTAGAACCACAAGTCCCAGCCTACTGATCCGTGCAGACTGCCTGTACGAATTCGTATTAGCGGCCGTATATATGGGTTACAAAGCAGTCGTATATGACTGCTTTGTACATTCCCCTCCGGAACACGACTTTGCATACGACTGAAACAGTCGTATGCAGTCGTAGGGGAAATACCAATACGAAAAACTAGGTTTTTCATATTGGTAAATTTCCCCCTAAATGTCAATCGATAAGGTTTTTATTTGTAACATAGCTACAACGTGCACCCTTATCTCCCAGTGTTTTTTTCTGGATCAATACCCTTATTTTACATTTTTTTATATTTTGTATAAATAAAGTGCATTTTATCTTCAATCTGAGTGGCCACTTTTAAAAGATACCTTGATAGGAGTCGAAGAAGCCATTATGCCCCATTGGATGTGTATAAAGCTATATAAAGATACATAAAGATAAAGATACCATGATGTGTTTATAATATACCATTGAGATGTGAGTTGGGTACGCAGTCACAACAATTCTGACCAAGCGATACCATCTACAAAATAATTATTATCAAAAGCTGTATCCATATACATTTTTCTTTCTGTTTTCATTTTTTTTATATGCACCTCACACCTTGGAATATTTGGAGACATCCCTTGAATATACAGAATATAAAGCATCTCCAAAAAAGGAAGTATTTCAATGTTACATGATGATATATAAAATAAACTAGTACGCTACTATGGGGCATAATATAATGTAATATAATTCTGGCATCATTCAGAAAATGAACTTATGGTGTTACACAGACCTGATCTCTGCTGTGAGAATTCACATGGTGATCGATTATGGAATAACTGTGCATGCGTATTGATATTAGCGTGCATGCGCAAGGCCAAACATCAACAAAAATCAGTGGTACTGCCTCATCTTTGCGGCCACCGCTTACGCTACGGAACAGTGCTGATAAGCATCATCATCCCCTTCGCGGGCTCGCTTCGACCGCTACGCTTCGGGCTCGGTGGCTCGCTTCGCAACTTTACTAAAGGTAATAAATGGTGGCGTGGACACAGGATCGTGGCGTGGATCCAGGAGGGTGGCATGGACCCAGGGTGGTGGCGTGGACCCAGGGTGGTGGTGCGGTTCCCTCGCCGAAAATCCTTACATAGTGGTTAAGTAGCAGGTAACGTAACTGGCGTAGTGGTGACCGCAAAGATGATGAAGTACCAGTCAGTGATTACTCTATTCACAAGCCATTTGCAAGTTGATTTACAGGAAGCCATCATTTGTGAGTGTCACCTGTCCATTTTCTGGAAGTATTAGGAAAACCGCGGGTGTGCCAAAGTGTTGTCAGTGAATGTGATGTCCATTATGGAGTTGATCAGCCTGTTTCCACCGCACACTTGTGGAAGGGTAGGGGTTACGCACAGATTGCACACAGTTGACAATTCATTTTCTGGTTTGTGAGTTGCTATGGATTTGCAGGTAGCTGCATGTGGACGATATTTTCACGCGCCATTTGCAGATTTGCAGGGGACGAGAATTCACACAATCTGGATGGTGGCTATCTGATCGCAGGTCTCTGCAAATTCACCCATCAGCAATCAGGTCTGAATCAACTATTCACTATTATGGGGAATAAAATTAATAACTGCTATGGAGAGGTGTCTCTCAAGAATGATTTGGACAGGGGCCCCTGAAATATGTTGCTATGGGGCCCCCAAAGTTCTGAGCTTGTTTTCTAAGCAATCTGGATAGATTGCTTAGAAATTGAGCACAAATTGCTTAGAGTGTATGTCCCATAGCAATGGCGATACACGGTCCCGCGTGTCCCTATCCCCAGGCTAGATCATTCAAGCCTGCATAATAAACCAATCATCGCCAGTGTTCTCTCACCAGAGAACACTGGCTATGACAGATTGCTCAGCACACATCGCAGGGGCATTGCTGTGTGCTGAGCAAGTTTGCTGGGTGATCTGTACTACACTACATCGCTCAGCACATGCCAATTGCCATGAAAAAGAAACACTGAATACTATTATTTTTAATATACAAGTTTATATCTATACATTAAAATACATACAGGCAATAAATCATACAGGGCGGTATACAATGTCGGGCACTATTTCCGACAGGGAAAATAGCACCTGCCGCCAATTCATGCTGCCATTTCTGACAGCATTGGAGGCGGATTTCGACAAAACAGACTTTAAAACAAGTTGGATCTGTTTTGTTGGAAACGGCCATGTATTGTCAAAATTCACGCCCGTTTCTCGACAATCCACGGCCGTATCCACCGACACACCCACTTTTTGACACTCGACAGGAGGAACATTGAAATGCAAAGAACCAGGGTGAAGGACTGAACAAGTACTTTTCTTGTTTTGTTGGTGTGCTTGAATACCCCCCAGATATTCAAGCACACCAACAAAACAAGAAAAGTACTTGTTCAGTCCTCCACCCTGGTTCTTTTCAGTTGCTGACATTACATCACTATTTATTCTGTATTCTTCCTTGGTCCCACATGCATTATTTTTGCATTTTGATATATTACATTTAGGATTCTACACTTTAGTACTTTCCTCAATTCCTCTAGGCACATTTGTTTAACCCCGTCTGGTTCTGTTACAGAACTTTTGTAAAATATCAACAAAAACAATTATTAAAATAATCTGCAATTCTTTTTAGTTGTATACTGGTTATTCCTCCTTCTGTTCCTTTTGTGGTTGGTGGTATTTCTTTTCTTAATATTGTTTGTCCTTTTTTACTAATTGTAGCTTATCTTATTATTAAATACATTGTTCCAAGAGCATAGCTATCCCAAACAAGACACCTTATCATTATTATAGAATATGTGAATACAATGTATAATGTGATAAACAGAATAATATTATGCTCTATATAATCTCTGTAAACTGTATTGCTGTTAGGCTAAAGTATAGCGTGTCTAACAGGCTTATATGTTGCTTTGGTAGCTAGTGGCACATGGTTGATATGTGAGTTATGTGGAATAATAATATTTTGAGCTTATTTATTCATGGTTCATGCAGAGAAATTATGTAAATAAGTTACGCTACCTCTTAGGAATACATTGTATTTCCGATATTGCAGAGACAATACAGACAATCTCCTTCATTTAATCATGCAGATGCAGCCTTATAGTTACCATGCTGCTGCTGCTTTTGGCAAAGGGTGAGTACGGGCCTTTTGCTGGAGATGGCAAGTGACCATAATGGCTCACACAGTGCTGTATCTCTAAGTCACAGGCTCACAATAATAATATGCATGATACTGAGGTAATGTGCTGACATTGTCTGATAAGCTGTGTCCACACTGCTCAAAGGGCTTGAAATGGGCTACAATACGTATGTTTAAGTAAATTTTATAGTATATTTAACCATGGAACATGGAACTATTGGTGAAATCATATGACCTATATTTATTTATCTATCTGTCTGTCCAGCGATGCAGTTCTATGTTCTATGATGCAATATATTGTACAAATAAAACTAAAATAGAGATACCAGTATCCTGTGAGTGAGTCTAGATCACACTGGGAGGTCAAGAATATCTAGAGCACGGGTGTCAAACACAAGGCCCGCGGGCCAAATACGGCCCGCCAGACCTCGTCATGTGGCCCGCGCGAGGAGATAGCACGCAGAGGCAGTGTGTCTAAAACAGGAGTGCTGCGGGCCGAGTCCACGTCCACGGCCGCCTTACCTGTTCCTCCACTGTCGGCGGCCATGTTACTGTAGGCACATATGTATGCGGCTACAGAAACATGGCCGCCGGGACGTCATGACGATGACGCCACCCGCCCATGCGTCTGTAGAGAAGTAGGAGCAGGCCGGGAAGCTGGACCGGGAGTCGGGGACAGTGTGGCCGCAGCAAGCAGTGAAAAAAAGCTGGAAGCCGCAGCAGCTGCAGGACAGACGGAGAATCAGTAAGTGAGGATGAGGATCACACTTACAATAAAAATATATATATATATATATATCTGCTGTTTCCTGAGGTGTCCCCGTGTATAATAATAATAATAATGCCATGACACCACAGGCTGCTCCTCCTGTATAATCATTTATGTGTCATGGCATTACTTTTATTATATTATACAGGGGGAGCAGTCTGTGGTGTCATGGCATTATTATTATACAGGGGGAGCAGCCTGTGGTGTCATGGCATTCATTTTATATTATACAGGGGGAGCAGCCTGTGGTGTCATGGCATTATAATTATACAGGGGGACCTACAGATACAACCGGCCCTTTGAGGGTGACCAAACTGCTGATGCGGACCCTGATGAATTTGAGTTTGACACCCCTGATCTAGAGGGTACGCAGGACCATTGAGCGAGCAATCTGATGGAACTATTTTTTACACATCAGAAAAAGGAAACAACACAAAGAATACAGAGAACACAAAGAGTTATGTGGAAGAACAGGAAAAGTATTAGCCTTGGAAGTGGAACCTCCAGTTATCCATCAAACAAAAGCAGTGCATTCAGCTGCACCAACTGAAATTGCAAATAGGGATGCTGGGCTGGCTACAGGCTACAGTGGGGTAAAGAGGTATGTTCAAGTCATACGTAACAACAATGGGCCTGATTCAGACCTGTTTGATAGGATGCGTATGTTTGCAGCCTAGCAAACAAGTAAACGCCGCCCAACCGAATGTCTGCCCGCCCAACGCATGAATCCTGGCATTTGCATGTGAGGGTAAGTGTACGCTTACACATCCCTTGCAAGCGGCCGAATGGAGGAAGAAGTCATTCAATGGTTGCTGACTATCGAATGATTTTTGCAGCCTTCGGTCTGAAAAATAAGTCAATACTTACTTTTCAGATGGCCGCTGATCTCCGAATTTGGTGCCGTCACTGACGCCATGTGACATCAGCCTCCCACCCCGAGCAGGCATCGACACACCTGCGTTTCCAGGGGAGCCCCCTGACTGCCCCTTCCATCCCCTGACAGTGTGAACGCCTCAGCGAGCGCGATACTCACTGAAGGCATCCACACAGGGGGTTTCCGCATAATCGCGCATGCGAATATGCAGCCCCCGAACATCAGGGAAGGGGGCAAATTCCGACCTGTACGAACGGTCTGAAACGGCCCCAATATTACAAAACCAAATAAAATTAGGATGATTAGCATTTTTATTATTATTATTATTATCATCATCATCATCGTCACAATTCCAGTCTGCACTAAAAAATAATCTGGGTCATGACAGTTACACACTTTGGTCAATCAGGATAAATATACAAATGAATTCTGCCACTATGGGGGGAAATAATGGATTGCTTCCATTCTCAGCACAAAGGTTAATATTTCACACTTACACATAGGCATGTAGCATTGGGACTCACATGCTCGCAAATTCAACAAGAAACATTGAGAATGCGCTAAATTAAATGTATTAATACAAAAAATATTTCCAAAGGTTGTTTGCAGAAAATTTATGACGACAGCAGATTATATTGCATTAGGTTCAAGAAAATAAAAAGGAAAACAGAGTTCACAAACGTGATACGTGAAAAGAGAAAGATTTGATGCATTACCAGCTGTGCAATGCAATGACTGGTAATGCATCAAACCTTTCACTTTGCTTTAGGAATTGGAGGTATTTAAGTTTTCTCAGTCCTTTATGCCTCAGCAGCTGCTCCAAGGCCCCAATTTTGGATTTAACTCTCTCAGTGCAAGATTTTAATGAATAATACCACTTTCCACTTAGGGCCGATGCTAGAGTGTTCGGCACCCTCCTGCAAACTTTAAATTTGCGCCCTCTCATAGTTTACAAAGTGACAGCGCACACTGAAAAAAAGACGTGTGATCTCACAAGGAAGGGGCATGGCCACACAATAGTACTACCATTTCAAATGATGCCACACAGTAGCACAATCTTAATCACATTACACAGCTCCGGTGCCATAACTAGATATTATGGTACAGTAGTAGTACAGTAGTAGCGCTGCTTAACGCCCACACCAGTTGCCAACAGTAGTAGCGATGCTTAACACAAACACCAGTTGCCAACAGTATTAGTGCTGCGCGACACCCACACCAGTTGCCGACAGTAGTAGCGCTGCTTAACGCCCACACCAGTTGCCAACAGTAGTAGCGATGCTTAACACCCACACCAGTTGCCAACAGTAGTAGCGCTGCTTAACGCCCACACCAGTTGCCGGCAAAAGTAACGCTGCGTAATGCCCACACCAGTTGATGACAGTAGTAGAGCTGCTTATACAAAACACACCAGCACCACACCAGCTGCTGACAGAAATAGCGCTGCTTAAGTGTAACGCCCACACCAGTTGCCAACAGTAGTAGTGCTGCGCAACACCCACACCAGTTGCTGACAGTAGTAGCACTGCATAACTCCCACACCAGTTGCTGACAGTAGAAGTGCTGTGTAACGCCCACACCAGTTGCCGACAGTAGTAGTGCTGCATAATGCCCACACCAGTTGCCGACAATAGTAGTGCTGCTTAACGCCCACACCAGTTGCTGACAGTAGTAGCGCTTGGTAATGCCCACACCAGTTGCCGACAAAGTAATTCTGCGTAACACCCACACCAGTTGATAACAGTAGTAGCGCTGCTTATATATAATGCCCATACCAGCTGCTTACAGAAATAGTGCTGCTTATACGTAATGCCCACACCAGTTGACAACAGTAGTAGTGCTGCATAACTCCCACACCAGTTGCTGATAGTAGTAGCACTGCGTAATGCCCACAACAGTTGCTGACAGTAGCAGTACTGCGTAACACCGACACCAGTTGCCTACAGTAGTAGTGCATTGTAACGCCCACACTAGTTGCCGACAGTAGTAGTGCTTTGTAACGCCCACACCAGTTGCTGACAGTAATAGCGCTGCATAACGCCCACACCAGTTGCCGACAGTAGTAGTGCTGCTTAACGCCCACACCAATTGCTGACAGTAGTAGCACTGCTTAATGCCCACACCAGTTGCCGATAGTAGTAGCACTACGTAACGCCCACACCAGTTGCCGACAAAGTAACTCTACGTAATGCCCACACCAGTTGATGACAGTATGAGTGCTGCTTATACATAACGCCCACACCAGCTGCTGACAGAAATAGTGCTGCTTATACGTGTTGCGTAACGCCCACACCAGTTGCTGACAGTAGTAGTGCTGCATAACGCCCACACCAGTTGCCAACACTAGTAGTGCTGCTTAACGCCCAGACCAGTTGCCAACAGTAGTAGTGCTGCTTAATGCCCACACCAGTTGCTGACAGTATTACTCTCTCTCACAGACTTTAATTACCTTATAATATGTCTGGCAGCTCATCCTCTCCTTTTTTCCTATCATCAGCCTTGCTCCGTGTAAGCCCGCCCCCTCAGCCCCTTGTAGCTATACCCCTCCATTCAGTGTAGCCACACCCTTTTATTCTCTGTAGCTCTGCCCCCTTTCAGGCCCTGTTGCTTCAGTGCAGTCAAAGAGGGTCGGAAGCCTGGATTTAGCTTCCCGCTGTATGTCATGCAGTGTGGGTGCAGTGGCAGCAGTCAGCCACAGAGAACACTAGGAAAGCAGGGGATGTAGAGCAGGGAGAGCTCCTCTACTGCCCCGCGCCTCCCTGCCCTACATCCTCTGCTGAGCGGGTAGTGCCGGCCCTGTTTCCACTGACTTAAAATCCCGGGCTTTTGCATTGCATGCACTGACTTGGGATTTTTGTCAGTGGAAATGGTGACCAGGTAAAAATCCCAGGTTTAGTGACCTGGGATTCTTTCCTGGGAATCAAGCAGTTTTTTACACCCCAGTAGGGGAGGCTGCTATTGTGCAGGCGCCTACTGCTGCCCACCCGTCCACCGCTGACAGGCTGCCCCCCCTCCCGGTGGTGCCCAACTGTCCACCGCTGACACCCCTGCCGGTACCCACCCATCGCTAACCCCTTGGCAATGCCAACCTGCCGGTCACTGACCCCCGCTGCTGACCTCCTGCCAGTGCCCCCCCGCTGCCCTGCTTTCCTGGGTTTCTATTTTCAGTGGAAATGGGATCAACCTGGGAAAACCCAGGAAAACAGGGCAGTGGAATCAGGGACATGGAAGGGAATCCACCAATACCTGGGTCAAAATCCCAGGTGTGTACCCTATTTTAGAGCATACCTAATAAAAGTTAAATCTTAATATTACATACAAACTTTTGACCTGTGATATAAGGGTGCCCCCCACCCAGAGTTTTTTATTTTTTTCTCCTAATCTTCTGTGACTTGTAAGATATTGTTATATCACTTCTTTGTCCCAAAGTAGCCCATTAGAACAAGCAGGGGTGCCCTTTTTCCCCACAAATTGTTGCCCTAATCATTGAACCCTTAGCCTGCAGGATCCATAGAAACACAGATATTTCTGGCATCTCTGTTGGGGCTCTTCTTAGAAGCTTTTACTTTTGTTGATGATGTCCTCCTTACCCTCACCATCCCCTTGATTTCTCTTCCAAACCTATTTCAAGAGCTCTCCCTCTATGGGCAATTATATGGTTATAAGATAAATAAGGAGAAGTCAGCAGCCTTACCATTTAATATCCCAAAGCCATCCTTAGACCGCCTTCATTTTAATTTCACATTCACATGACAATCAAAATTTATTAAATACCTTATTGTCCATCTTACAAAATCTTTCAACACCTTATATAAAACAAACTATTCTACCTTGTTTAGGACAGTAGAAGAAGACATCTATTGGCCAAATTAATGAGCTTAAAATGAACATCCTCACCAAACACTTGTACCTTTTTCAGACTCTACCTGTAGTGGTTCTCCCTTGTGTCCACTGTTCTCTCCAATCATTATATGGTAAACTCATCTAGGTCAAAAGGAGACCTCGAATACGCACTCTTTTTAAGTGTTCCACAAATGCTGATCTTGGTCTCACATCATTAGCTAAGTATTACCAAGCCTCCAGATTAAGTTGCCTGGCACTCCCCTAAAGGTACCAAAAGCCAACCCAGCTTCTGATACCTTTAGGGGAGTGCCAGGCACCTTGAATGTGCCCTCAGTGGGGTCCCCCTGTCTCTGACTTACCGTTGCTTCCTCAGAAATATAGGCCCCTCTCAGAATTATCAGTGTGGGTTATAGTACACATGCGCAAGGCCAAATAGTGACAAAAATAGCACAAATATCTAATCACAATCCCTTCGCAATTTAAAGGACAGAAAGTCACCGTTTAGTGCCATTTTCTAGGAGTGTCATAAAAAACATAGGCTTGCCCAGACATTTAAAAGGTGGGTGCGTGATGTCAGTGCCTGCCTTGATAAGCCTATCTGTTATGCTTAGTTGTGGAAGGGTCAGACTTACTCAGATTTGCAAAGACAGGGATAATCATTCGATACTCACTGCATTGCATGTGGATATGCAACAGGATATTGTATTGCAAAATTGTTCTGGGTGGCAGCTAACTACCCACAGTCATCTGCAAATTTGCAGATCAACGATCATGTTTGAATCGGGCCCATGGTCTCCACTAGGACAAGTGGCTGGTGTTACCGGTTTTTGTCACATTATTGCCCAGTTTGCATCTTTTTCAGAATCATGGAGAAACATTCTCTTCCACAATCTTGTTTCTATGGATATATCCAAATCCGACATTTCATCGATTTGTCTCTCTCATCTCCAGACTCTTTACAGAATCCTCTGGTGATGGAGCATCTTTGCATTTATAGCCTACGAACAACAATCGGCGACTGACTTACCTCTTAATGAGAAGACAGCTCAGAGACTCAATATTTCAAAGTGTTCTTTAAGCATCCCTATAAGGTACAGAACATTTACACCAAATGTATCCCGACACCTCTAATCTTTGTGAGAGACACTGTAATGAAGTAGGATCCTTTAAGACATTTAGTGGATGTGTCCTAATATCACACACTTTTAGACAATGGTCCAAACAGTAACATTACGTTTAGTCTTGATGCCCACTTCTCAGCGCAGTGCACCATTCCTGCCAATCTTTTGGGAGTCTAATCTGTACAATTATATTACATTAAGCACATTAAGATTTATAAAGGTGCCCATACACAGTGCGTTTTACGGGTATGATGTGATAAGCACTTCTGCACACATCCCATCTCACAGTTCAAAAAGTATATGCTGCACATACTTTTTTAACTAGCTTTGCATCGCATTGCATGCAAATTGCATGCAATGCGATCTAGTTCAAAACACATGCAAGAGTCATTGCCCAGCGTGCAGGTAAACGCCGCCCAGCCGAAAGCCAAACCCTCACCGTCCAAATCTCCTCACTAGCATTCCAGCGGATGCGTTCACTTACACATCCGCTCATATGTGGCAGCAAAATAATAATAATAATAAAAATAATTTGATGCTCGCTCGCCATCTAATTAATTTTCTTCCTTTCACAAATAAAAGTAACCCTAGACTTACTTTTATTCTGCCCAGAGATGGCTGAATTCAGGGTGGGTGAATGTAACATCAGCCTCCTGCGTTCATAGGGGTACGCCCAGCATTTTTGTGGGCACGCCCACAAAACGCTGGGCAGGCCCCTACATTTGCCCACCCATCAATGAGAGAACGCCCTGGTGCTCGCTCCCGGGGTTTGCACATGCGCATAGGTTACGATCCGCCTCCAGCGGATCGGTGTAAATGTGCAGTTTTACTTATTCTGTGTGTAGTTTGTCTGTTTTCCCTGGATTCTGCTCCCTGGGTTTATTCCAGCCTGTGTTTGCGTTTGCTCGCTGGTGGCCTCCAGTGGTAAGCATGGGCCATTGCAGCTCACTCTATGTAGGAAATGTGTAATCAACACCACATTGTGCTCTCTATATAAACCCTCTGGTTATTCAGTCCCATGCCGGTTATAGTTCTGTCCTGCATGTCCAGAGTGTTCCCGGTTCCTTGGCATTACCCCACCTGTCCAGTCTGTTGGTTCCCGTGTCCTGAGGCTTGTCCTGCCTGTCAAGCTCAGTTTGCCTGTCCAGTGAGTCTTCCTGGTTGTTCCAGTCTGTCTTGCTGTGCGTGTCTGGTCTCCGGTGGGTCCCGGATCTACTGCATCCTCCTACCCAGAGTCACCTGCTGCTTCTTTCATGAGAACCTGTTACCATCCAGAGTGTTCCATACCTGTGAGGGAAGCAGAGGTGCCGTGGTCCGTGACAGTCCCGTCCGAGACACCCCTGTCACCGTGAGTCTGGGTGGGACACCCTCCGGGGGTTCCCCCAGTATATCCTTTTACATTCCTGATTGTTCAGTGAGATTTTGTTATTGGTGCCAACTTTAGCATTGTTGCTATTCACCATTGGGTTATACCATCCTGGCCCTACTGTCATTTGTTGTTATCTTTTAAGACCAATACGCATTGTTGCGTTTACCTGCGCTTCCCGTAGTCAGGTCATTAGCGGGTTCACCACTGTGTAGGCATCTCCCTGTGTCATTCACTCAGCTGTGGTTCTGGGGTTCCCCGCCTTCATTGGGTCTAGCTAGTTTATCCCCTTGTTCTCTCCTGGCCTCGGCGGACGAGTTGTCCATACTTAAGACCTGCCTGTAGCGGAGTGGGGCGGACCTAATTCACCCTTCAGCCGAGACGGGCCCAGGTGAAGCCTAGCCCTGCACTCGTCCGTCGATTCCAGGCGGAGGCAACGGAGTTAGGGTTGGCGGGGATACCCTCAGATCCTAACATTATAACCGGCCATAACAGATAAACTCTGGAGCTGAGTTCTGCCCTCTCAGTCCAGCAGTTTTCCTGCCTTGTCACTCTCTGTTTTGTCACTGTCATTGTCGAGTCACATTTTTTTTTTGTCGTGTCATTGTTTGTTGTGTAACCTTGCACGGCTATATCATGCAGGCCATGCAAGAATCTTTAGCGGCTCTAAATTTGGCATTTACTGCCTTTAAACCTGGGCAGTTAGAGGTTTTGCAGCAGTCCTTACTGCAGTTGCAAAAACTCCTAACAGAAATTTTTCTGATCCTCCCAGAGGTCACTGGGGTTCATTGAGCCCCTAATGAGACCCTGCCTAAGGAGGTATTAGGCAGCAAGTCCTCAGACCCAGAGGTTCAGGTAATGCATAGGAGTGTTCTACGGCCGAAGCTCCCATCGGAGGAGCGTCAGCGGCGTAGAGACTTTAATCTATGCTTATACTGTGGAGATTCAGGCCACTTTGTGCAAACTTGTGTTTTGCGCAACTCCAGTGGTGGCAACAGGGTGTTTCCTCTGGCCAAGTCAGGGCAGGTTGTCAGATCTATGCCTGTCTCCACTGTGGCAGAAGAGCGCTCTACTGAGTCTCCCAGTAAAAGCGCTCTGATTAATACGGTTGGTCTAAGTGCTGGGAGACCCCATTTTGGGTTTAAGAATCAGCAGAGGAGGTGCTCCCATATTAAGTCAGAGTTGCAAACCCTTAAGGGGAAAGCCCAGGTGATTGACTCAGGTGCCGGGGGCCCGCCGAGTCAGGCTGATGCCGGGGGCCCACCGAGCCCGGCTGATGCCGGGGGCCCGCCGAGTCCGGTTGATGCCGGGGGCCCGCCGAGTCCGGTTGATGCCGGGGGCCCGCCGAGCCCGGCTGATGCCGGGGGCCCGCCGAGCCCGGCTGATGCCGGGGGCCCGCCGAGCCCGGCTAATGCCGGGGGTCCGCCGAGCCAGCCGGAGGCCGCAGCCCCAAGTGGGGTCCCGAAGGCCGCAGCCCCTAGTGGGGTCCCGAAGGTCGCAGCCCCGAGTGGGGTCCCGAAGGCCGCAGCCCCAGAAGGGGTTCAAGTTGGTGTTGCCCCAGAAGGTGTTCAAGTTGGTGTTGCCCCAGAAGGTGTTCAAGTTGGTGTTGCCCCAGAAGGGGTTCAAGTTGGTGTTGCCCCAGAAGGGGTTCAAGTTGGTGTTGCCCCAGAAGGGGTTCAAGTTGGTGTCGCCCCAGAGGGGGTTCAGGCTTGTGTCACCCCAGAGGGGGTTCAGGCCTGTGTCGAGGCTGCAGCCCCGAGTGGGGGCCCAAAGGCTGGTGTTTCCCCAGAAGGGGTTCAAGTTGGTGTTGCCCCAGAAGGGGTTCAAGTTGTGCTCTCTATATAAACCCTCTGGTTATTCAGTCCCATGCCGGTTATAGTTCTGTCCTGCATGTCCAGAGTGTTCCCGGTTCCTTGGCATTACCCCACCTGTCCAGTCTGTTGGTTCCCGTGTCCTGAGGCTTGTCCTGCCTGTCAAGCTCAGTTTGCCTGTCCAGTGAGTCTTCCTGGTTGTTCCAGTCTGTCTTGCTGTGCGTGTCTGGTCTCCGGTGGGTCCCGGATCTACTGCATCCTCCTACCCAGAGTCACCTGCTGCTTCTTTCATGAGAACCTGTTACCGAGTGTTCCATACCTGTGAGGGAAGCAGTGGTGCCGTGGTCCGGGACAGTCCCGTCCGAGACACCCCTGTCACCGTGAGTCCGGGTGGGACACCCTCCGGGGGTTCCCCCAGTATATCCTTTTACATTCCTGATTGTTCAGTGAGATTTTGTTATTGGTGCCAACTTTAGCATTGTTGCTATTCACCATTGGGTTATACCATCCTGGCCCTACTGTCATTTGTTGTTATCTTTTAAGACCAATACGCATTGTTGCGTTTACCTGCGCTTCCCGTAGTCAGGTCATTAGCGGGTTCACCACTGTGTAGGCATCTCCCTGTGTCATTCACTCAGCTGTGGCTCTGGGGTTCCCCGCCTTCATTGGGTCTAGCTAGTTTGTCCCCTTGTTCTCTCGTGGCCTCGGCGGACGAGTTGTCCATACTTAAGACCTGCCTGTAGCGGAGTGGGGCGGAAATAATTCGCCCTTCAGCCGAGACGGGCCCAGGTGAAGCCTAGCCCTGCACTCGTCCGTCGATTCCAGGTGGAGGCAACGGAGTTAGGGTTGGCGGGGATACCCTCAGATCCTAACATTATCTGTTAGGGGGTACCAAAGAAAATTTTGCCTAGAGCATCACATTTCCTAGGGCTTGCGGTAAATAATTACCACTTGTTACAGCTGAAAATAGCTTTTTTGATCAATTGAAATGAAAAAGCATTGCTTTGAACATTAGATGCCATTTTTATTTTTGTCAAAATGTGCATTTGTGTTCTAGAAAGCCAGCCAGATGTCATGCAAAATATCTACAAAGACAAATATGAAGAAATGAAATAGGGGTATAGCAGGGTCTCTGTATCTGTATGTGCCTTTACTGTTTACCGATATATAAATGGATTTACACAAATTATATAAAAACCCCTGTAGGTGAGAGATTACACTGCGGTTATCGCCACAATGCCCACAATCACATACACACACAATATAGATAAAATAGATAGATAAGATAGACTCATCTTCATACTAATCCGTTCTATTTGTAAATTAGGTTAAAAGCCTTGTAGCATCAAGGCGTTTAAAGTTTTATTGAGCAAACACACTGTAAGGATTCCAGAAATAGGTTTACAAAGCATTTCTGCAGTATCCACTTAATCTTGATATGACAAGTGAAGCAGATGTTATGCAAGGTACTTGTGACTGCAACTCTCCCCTAAGTCCGTGTTTAATGCATGGCTAAACCACATTAAAATTTCATTGACTAAATTGTCTTGGTCTTTCAACCCTTTTAGTGCCAGCGGGCCTGTTATTCCCCACAATTCAGTGCAGCATATTCTGGCAATTAAATTATTGCCTTTTCATTACTGTATAATTAACATATATTAATGTACCAAAATACTAACAACACAAAGTAAATCTTCATAAGATATATTGAAAAATGCATCTGTTAAAAAGACTATGCAGCCAATAAACTATAAATATGTTAAAATAAATAAAGAATAATGCATGATGATTAAATGTACTACATAAATATAAACACAAAATAAAGTATTCCAAAAAAATGGTACTGTTATCCTAGGGTTACAGAACTTTATCCAAAGACCATTTTATTAATTCTATGAAATCACGGACTAGTTTATCCATCATACATTTTATATGTTAAAAAATATCAAATATATAAAACAAGGGAAAAATCAATATATTAGACTTTTAGAGCAAACATGTAATTTTACAAAAATTTTAAAGTTCTATACATTTTTCTATGTGAGCTAAATTTAAAATGAAATACAAAATACTATTTAATACAAGAAATTGCATGTAATTATATGAAATTGTCTTACCTCTGAAAGCAATCAGCAAAGTAAGTATATGGCTGAAGATCAATGTTTCAATGTTTCTAACATGGCAAAGCATCATTTCTCCTGAAGCAGAAACAGAAACTGGAGGTGAGCGGAACAAATCTGATGTCAGAATCCAGATAAAAAGATGGATTTAAATGTTGTGGAAAATCAAGATCTTCTTCGGAGACTAGACACAGGTGATACGACAGCCAGAAATGCTTCTGAGACACGTACAGGTAAAGGGAAGAATTGAATGTTCTCTCCTTTCACAGGGACTGCATGTGTGTTTCATGAGCAAAAGATTCACAGGGAAAAGTACCCGTTCATGTGATAGAGAATACAGCCCCAGGGGATAAACATAGCAAACACTGAGAATATTAAGAGAAAAAGCGAGAAATGCAGAGCA
This sequence comes from Crinia signifera, assembly GCF_055691185.1. Classification (NCBI taxonomy): domain Eukaryota; kingdom Metazoa; phylum Chordata; class Amphibia; order Anura; family Myobatrachidae; genus Crinia; species Crinia signifera. The sequence continues at coordinate 173,215,659 of NC_139217.1, forward strand.
ACAGAATGAATCAACCTGAATCAACTCTGCACTGATGCCCAGATGTTTGCTTCCAATTGAAACCGCCGAGACTGGGTGTTACCAAAAACAATCTAAACATGAAATTACATGCTATATCTTTGTCACATTGCATGGCTTGGTAAAGGAATAATTCATCAACTTCTCTGGAATCCAATACTTGAACAACTATAGCAGGTGTTTTATAGGTCAGTGCACAAAGGCTGACATTATTTCCTGTTCAGATTCCTTAAATTAATGGAAAATACACGTGTGTATATCTGGTCTACCAGACAGCTTTATATGCTTTGTACATATCAGATTATAGCAGGCGTACCCCTGGGGGTCTCTGTTACAGTACATTGGCTAGATGCGAAAATAAGCTGTAGCGCATGAAGGAACTTTACATACAATTTGCTTCATAGTTGAAGTAATTTATAAAATACTAAGGGGCAGATGTATTAAGCCTTCATTTTTGAAACACAACCAGTAACATGACCGTTAGGATTTTAGTGTTCATTCTAGCACCCGCTATCATTGAAAACCCATGCAGTTCCTCTTCCCTGCCTGGGGTGTCACTGTCTGCTGTGGTCTGCACTGATATGCAAACCAGACCTGTGCTAGAAACACCCCAGGCAAGGAACAGGAACTGCATGGGTTTTCAAAGATGGCGGGTGCTAGAATGAACACTACGATTTTATTGGCTGGTACGCTATACCTTTTTCACTCTCCTAAGGCTTAGGACATTATATATCCCTGACCTGATTGATACCGCTGATCTGCTGACCAGTCACCAATGATGATTCCTCTTTGGAGGACTAAGGTATTCGGAGGAGTGAAAGTGAAGTGGAGAGATGTTACTGGTTGTGATTAAAAAATGTCAGGTGTTGATTGGTTGGTAGTTTATATCTCTCCATTTTATTTCAAAGGCTAAATACATCTCACCCCCACCCACCCACACTATTTTTTGTCATTTTTTTAAATTATTATTTTATATCGCTATTTATTGATCATTTATATTGGTTACCTTTTATATGTAACAAGGATGTATTTTCTTCTATTGATATATTGTTTACAAATCTTTTTTGTTTGTTTATACTGCTTGAGAGTACAGTTTACACTGTCCCACATGATGACTATTAATATATTTGTCACGTTATATTGATTGTACTTCTGCAGACATTCTGTTATTATTTTTTGCAATTACTGCTAATTTTGTTCGGTACTTATGAGTTATCTGGGCGCCCGATTTTTTGATTGTATGCCTTAAGTTAAGGCATACAATCAGATGCGATGCGATGCGATATCGCATCGCATCGCATGCGACCATCGGATGCGATGACCCGATTTTTCCATAGGAATCAATGTTAAAATTGACAGAGTCCATTTTAACATGGAATTCAATGGGAAAAAGGGGTCCTCTTCATACCCCTACTATCCAAGTGGGCATGGAGTTGGATATAAACCTGTGGCGAGCGTAGCGAGCCACCGAGCCCGAAGCGTGGCGAGCCCCGCGAGGGGACGGTATTCTATGTCCCCTCGCGGGGCTCGCTACGCTCGCCACGCTTCGGGCTCGGTGGCTCGCTACGCTCGCCACAGGTTTATATCCAACTCCATGCCCACTTGGATAGTAGGGGAATGAAAAGGACCCCTTTTTCCCATTGAATTCCATGTTAAAATGGACTCAGTCCATTTTAACATTGATTCCTATGGAAAAATCGGGTCATCGCATCGCATCGCATCCGATGGTCGCATGCGATGCGATGCGATGTGCCCGATCCGATTTAGAAATCGGGCGCCCGGATAACTCATAAGTACCTTTTGTTCTGTATGTCTGTGATGTGCTTAATAAAAACATGTTAATAAATATGCCTGATTCGCCAAAACTGACAGGATTTGGAATTTTAAAACTGTTTAACCCTTTAAGTGCCAACATCTCTGTGAACAATGTAAAAAAATTAAAATTCCAATAAAAGATGTTGTGTAAAAAAAAAAAATATTTCCTATAAGTTACACATTACAGGTCATTATGATGAATAAAAATTGTCAAAATGTTCACAACTATTTTGTCAAATTAACTTGGCAAAGGGCTAATTACCTATTACCTGACTCGGATGTTGCAGTTTCGGGACATTGCTGTAATTTGTGGGGAATTATGTACATCTTTCCCTAAAAGTAACTCAAGTTTATTACAATGAAGCTTAGAGAATGGATTTGCCTTATGCTGTGTACACACGGTGAGATTTGACATTAGATTTTGACTATATAGTCAAAATCGCATGCAGATTGTTTAAAGATCGTATGCAGATCGCAAGCAGATCGCACAGGTTTTTTACCTTGCGATCCCGATGCGCGCTCCCGTGACAGCACAAATTGAAACCCAGATAGACAGGGCAGCAAAGACTATATAGTGCAGATCTAATGCAGATTGTATGAATTGTATGTAAATAGTACAGAGTTAGCAAAGATTGTAGCACTCGAATCTTAAGTCGAATAGCAAGGGAATCTCACTGTGTGTACACACCATTATTATTATTATTATTAATAATAATAATATATTTTTCAAATGTGTTGCCACAGAAGTTCCATAGCATTTGTACACAGTGGAGCCAATGCTGAGTTGGGAACAAAGCAATGAGCAACAAGTAACTTTAAACCATGGCAAATCCATACTGCATTGTAGGTGGGACAGATTTTAAATGTACAGAGATATTTTTGGGTATATCCATTTAGCAATTAGGTTCAACATTTTTGTATAAAACATTAAGGGTGAGATTTAATAGGATGAGAGATTAAGAAAGTGAGAGATTTGGTGAGAAATCTCCAGTTTTTTACACTTCAAAATCAAACTGGTTTTGCAGTGTGAATGATTGCCGCTGTAAAAAAACTGGATATTTCTTACCAAATCTCTCACTTTCTGAATCTCTCATCCTATTAAATCTCACCCTCAACATTAAAACTATTGCACCCATTTTTCAACCATCACAGGTACAGTATACTTACTTCCAATTCTTTTGCTATTCAATTGGAAAAAAAAAAATCAGGTGTGATAATTTTTCCAGAGAAAACCTATGCAATTTTTTTAAAAGTGAAAATGTTTTAAATAAATATAAGAAAATGAAAAAGTTGAAAGAAAAAAAAATGTTGGTGTATTTTGAGTCCACATTACATTAAAAAAAACTCAAACCTGCAATGCAATTAAAATACATGTCCCTTTCATACAAGAGCCCCATATGGTCCTGCCATTTTTGCCTTAAAATAAAAAAATTCTAAATACACACATGTTCTTAAATTATAAGAAAAAACACCATAATAATTTCTATAGAGAACTCAAATTCTTGCGTCAATCTGCACAAAATCTTGTATGCCGTGGGATGAACAGACTGAACACTTCCAATTAAATATACCCCAAAATTTGAGAGAGGAGAGTTCAAACTCAAATTTAAATTGCAGTATGAAAGTGAACCTGTCCTGCATGAGTGGGCAGGCTGATACTGCACTAGCTACACATCAACCTATTTGTGATAAACCGTTATTTAGTTGCAGTATCAATACACAGTAACACACTCTACTTAGGACAGTGGTTCCCAAACTCCCTGGGGTGCCTCGAAACACTTGCAGGGGGGCCTCGGGTTGGTGGTCCAGAACCAGTTCAATGAAATAGGCAAAATCAGTGCTTGTGGCTTCCAATTATAAATTATGTGGGTAAACAGAAGTGAATCACATAACTGGACCTAAGGATAAAATGTAATCACAACTTATTTCATTTTTCTGAAATTCTCAGTAACAACTTTTAGCCTAGGGGTGCTGTGAAAAACATTCTTATACTGTAGGGTGCCGTGATTTGAGAAGTTTGGGAACCACTGACTTAGGGAATGGAATCTTTTTACATACAGATTTAAATCTGGTGATAAGCAACTGTATCCCAATAAACAAGTAGCCTTCGTCCCCTATCACAGATTAGCGTGTATGCATTGTCTCCTCTCATATATGGAATCGGCTTTATAGCCACATAAATTAGCGACGGACATACTGTCATAAGTCACTCGTATCTGGTAACAACACACTATTCTATATAAGGAGGAACACACCACCAAGCACATGGTGACCTTGCAAGTGCTTTTTTAAGCACGCACTCTATTCACTTTGTCTTTGTTATATGTTACGTGATGTCTTTTATATACTTGGCAGTTTTAATATAAACTCATTAAAAGGTATTTTTTATAGTCTCCCTTCTTTTTCTGGTACATGTGTGGACTACATGCAAAAGAAGACAGCATTTACCCTGCATGCAAATTAGAGATGTGCGGCGGCCACTTTTTGGGGTTTTGGTTTTGGATCTGGATCTCCCTTCGTGTTTTGGATCTGGATTGGTTTTGGCAAAACCACCCTTGTGGGTTTTGGTTTTGGATCTGGATTTTTATGAAAAAAATGCTAAAAATGGCTAAAATAACATAATTTGGGCCTGTTTTTGCCCCTAAAGTATTATTACCTAAATAACATTATTTTGCACTTATTTCTAGTAAATTTTGATCACTTCACAGCTTACAAAATTGTTTTAATTAACTGTAGTTGGGCCAAAAGGGTATACCGAGGTAGCTGGATGACTAAGCTAAGCGACAGCAGTCGGCATCACATACATGTGGACCTTACACTTCCAACCTGGCAGAGCGGCACTGCAGGGGCAGACAGGGTGGCAGTTTAATAAACTATCCCAAAAAAAGAGAAATGCTCCAAAGAGCAAATACAAAGAGGTATCGGCCTTGTCATGACTGGTGGTAGCAGCTTCAGCACTTCTATCAGGTTGCTAATCTCCCACTATTTCCTCCATCATCCTCCAAAAATGTGTTTTTATTTTATTTATTACTTTTATTTATTTTTCTTACTTTACACTGGACACAGCCTGTCACACTGGACACAGCCCCTTGGACACTGGACACTGCCCCTGGACACAGCCCCTGGACACTGCCCCTGGACACTGGACACAGCCCGTCACCCTGGACACAGCCCTTGGACAATGGACACAGCTCCTGTACACTGGACACAGTCGTCACACTGGACACAGCCCCTGGACAATGGACACAGCCTCTGGACACAGCTCCTGTACACTGGACACAGCCGTCACACTGGACACAGCCTCTGGACACAGCTCCTGTACACTGGACACAGCCTTCACACTGGACACAGCTCCTGTACACTGGACACAGCCTTCACACTGGACACTGCTCCTGGACACTGGACACAGCCCGTCACCCTGGACACAGCCCCTGGACAATGGACACAGCCCGTTCCCCTGGACACAGGGCCGGCGCAAGGCACCGGAACGCCCCAGGCGAGTCGGGGGTGGGGGCGCCCCGGTGCCGGGGGGGTGGGGGGGGTAGGGGGGGGGTACCTGTGTAAAAAACTTGCGTCCCCGGCATCCCTGCTGAGTGCTGGTGCATGCAGGGGTGTCCGTGCCGCCGGGGGAACCTGCGGCGCTGTTATTGTGTATAAGCTGGCCGCGGCCGGCGGGGTCCCTACAGCGCGCATAGCGCTAGTTATTTTCTATTCACTGTAAGGACCCCACCGGCCGCGGCCAGCTTATACACAATAACAGCGCCGCAGGTTCCCCCCGGCGGCACGGATACCCCTGCACGCACCAGCACTGCAGGGACGCAAGTTTTTTTACACAGGTACCACAGTTCGCTAACCCTCCATGCTGGGGGTGAGGGGCGAACTGCCGCCCTCCAGGTGCCGGCGCCCTAGGCAAATGCCTAGAGCTGCCTAGTGGTGGCGCCGGCCCTGCCTGGACAATGGACACAGCCTCTGGACACCACCCCGGGACACAGCTCCTGTACACTGGACACAGCCGTCACACTGGACACTGCCCCTGGACACAGCCCCTGGAAACTGGACACAGCTCCTGTACACAGCTCCTGTATACTGGACACAACCCCTGTACACTGGACACAACCCCTGGACACAGCCCCTGTACACTGGACACAGCCCCTGTCACACTGGACACTGGATATATGTAGTCACACTGGACACTGGATATATGTAGTCACACTGGACAATGGATATATGTCACACTGGACACTGGATATATGTCGTCACACTGGACAATGGATATATGTCACGCTGGATACAGGATATATGCGGTCACACAATGGTTACATGTCACACTGGACACAGGATATATGTCGTCACACTGGACAATGGATATATGTCACGCTGGACACTGGATATATGCCGTCACACAATGGTTAGATGTCACACTGGACACTGGATATATGTCGTCACACTGAACACAGGATATATGTCGTCACACTGGACAATGGATATATCTGTCACACTGGACACTGGATATATGTCCTCACACTGGACACAGGATATATGTCGTCACACTGGACACAGGAAATATGTCATGACTCGTGACACTGGACAATGGATATAGGCCGTCACACTGGACACAGCTTCTTGTATTACTGCAGCCCCTGTACACAGTGTACTACTCAGCAGCACTGCAGCCCCTGCGTGTGAGCACTGCAGCACTGAGTTAGTTAAATCACACAACACAGGGCTCAGGGCTAAATAAATCACAACACAGGGCTTAGGGCTAAATAAATCACATCTGTGCACGGGCCACAGGACAGCCCCTGGACAGTGGACACTGCAGCCTCTGCGTGTGAGCACTGCAGCACCTAGTTAGTTAAATCACACTACAGGGCTCAGGCCTATAAACAGTCACTGACTCTCACTCAATACAAGTCTACAACACGGAGCACAGGGCAGTGAGGGAACAGGGCAGGTCACGGAGCACAGCACAGCATGGCACGGAGCACAGCACAGGGCACACGGAGCTTCCCAACCACCCTCTTCCCTCTCCAAGATTGGAGTGAAGATGGCGGGGCGCGCGTGCGTCTTTTATAAGATCCTGCTTGCGCGAGAATCCGACAGCGCGATGATGACGTTTTGCCTCGTTTTCGGTCCGGAATTGAGGGGGGAACTCCCGAGCCGCCTCGGATCCTGACCCGGATCCCGAGATTCTGATCTGACGGATCTGGGGGATCCGGGCCCGCTCATCTCTAATGCAAATAACAATTACAATAATAATAATAATAATATTTACAACAACTGCAAAGTTACTTGTTGTTTTTTTTTTGCAGTGAGAATGGCTATGAAACGGTATTTAGTAAAAACAGCAGATTACAGACCTGTGATAGGCTGTCCCCTGCATTCTGCCTTGAAACGTGTTCAGGGGATTAAACGGGTTGACTGATGTGAATGGTACTTAAACGGTATTCTACTGCCATGTGAAGGCTCAGACCCATTTTAAATACCACTTAAAAATACCGGTTTTTAAAACGTTTTGGCAGTGTGAAAGCGGTATAAGTGAGAAAGCAAAACAAAAACATATATAGATTTTTCATAGTTACATAATTACACATTTTAAATGAGAAAATGATATACAGAAAACCACAGAAGAGAGCGCCCTGCTGCTGACAGTTTACATTCTAAAGTGGGGTGGGCAAATGGATTGAGGAAGGGGGTGCAAGGCTGGAGAGTATGTAAAAGATAAATGTATGTATGTTTCACCTTTTCTTTTTGCCCGCAAAATCATTACTTTTGGACTATGGGAGGAAACATTTAGAGTTGCATGAGGGGTGGGTTAGGGTTAAAATACTTACCTGGGGGATTGATCAGGATTCTGAATGCCAAGATGCTGCTGTCAGTATTCTGACTGTCGGGATTTTACCCCCTGGTACTCTGGTAACATTCTGCCCAGGGGTTCCCAAACTTTCATGAATCGAGCCTAAGTTATCAGAATTTTTTCATTGCACCCCTAGGCCAAAATATTTTCATTGAGAATAATTTTGAAATTATGTAACTTGTGCTTTCTTGTCATTCTTAGGTTAAGGAATGTGGGGGTGGACTGGGTTGTGCCTATGTGTTAAATAAATCATCTGTTATGATTGGCAGCCACTGGCACTGGTTTTGACAGCGAGGATTCCCCCGGAATTTAGAATAGGGCGAGTGGCTGGCGAGGGGGTAAAACGGCGAGGATGGCTTGTTTTCGGCAATCCCCGCTGAAAACAAACCATCATCGCTATAAAAACCCTCTCGCCAGCCTCATTGAATACATGCCTAAAAGTGCCCTTCAGTGCCCCATTTGGAATCCAATGGCCCATGCTTACATTTCAATTATTTACTTATATTTCTGTGAACATGCTTATCTTTTTTTTTTTTTTTTTGTCAGGATGCCCACAGACCAGTAGTTATTAGAGTCCCTAGTCACTGGCCAGTTTTCCAATATCAGTCACACAGACAAATAGCCCAGACCCTAGCCTCCTCCTCTCAGACTGACAGGCAAAAGGGACCTCTGAACAGCTGCTCTGTTTTGATCAGTCCCATGCCTTCAGCTGTACAAGGCTGCCAGATGAAGTACACTGAAATCAACAACCTACTAAGAAACAACATTTTTAAAACTCTGCAGCACACCGCTCTGATTGCCATATTCCTATTGCCATAGAGAATAAAGGACATTTGATATAAAAGGATGCACATTTAAATTGCATGCCCTGCTGTAAGTACATTAGTTATTAATTAAATGGTTTTCAGAACTTTTATTTAATATCACTTTCAATACACAATGGTAATTAATGCATTCTGATACTCTTTTTCTTCTCTTATGAAGCTTATAATTAGTTTTACCTTTTGAAATGGATATGTGAAAGTCACAAATACTGTACTTAAAAGCAGTTCCAAGTCCAAGGGAACTGCATAAGTAATGAGATATATAGGAATGTCACATCCTACCACTTGTATCCATATAGATAATAGGCTACACTGAACAGGTTCTGTAGTTTTTAGATACAATCCTGGGAATTTCACAGGAGTCAATTTGGCTTTGAGTTTAAAGATAGGCCTCAGGTGTGTTTGAACTTGTACATAAAAGGCGGTCTTGATATCTAACATGTCTGCTACCCAGGAGAGAGTGGATCAGGAAAACTGCCACTTTGCATTTTCATTCAGCTATTTTTTTCTTTTACAGTCCTTAACCCTTCAAGCTTGAAGAATGAATGTATATAAAGTTATACCTAAGCCACTTTTTATTTCCTAATATTACAGAGTGATTCTTGCCTACACAAATTGAAGATAGCTATTTTGGCAACTGAATTAATGTCCATGTATAGACTTGCCATAATAACCCTTTAATCCAGGACACACGTGTCCTGTGGCTGATTAATACCATTTGAAACGTAGGCTTGAATTTAGCCAGCCACAGAACCTTTGTAAACTATACTGTAGCTGGCCCAAATTAAAGGGAGGTTATGGCAAGCCTATTGATGGAAACACAACCTGACAATCAACTAGGAGCACTAGCATAATAATTGTTGATAATAATTCATGAATATAGGTCTCCCCATAATGATGTGTCAAATCTAATCGGAGAGTGTAACTAACAAGTGCTCCTTTACAACTTTGGGAGGGTAAATTATTTCTGATGAAATACACCCAATTAGGGATGCCAATCCTGGGGCATTTTTATAATCTCGGGTTTTGGGATTAAAAAAACTGGTCAATGATATTGACACTTTTGTAGCCAATTTATTATCATAGCACAACTAAAGTAATAGAGTTTTAAAACGTAAAAAGAGACAGGCTTTTAAGGACTGAGCAATAATCACATTATATAAACTCTTCATATTCTGGGCCAGATGTATCAAGCATCAAAACTTAATAAAATGGAGAGTGAGAAACAACCAGCCAATCTGCTCCTAACTGTCATGTTACAGGCTGGGTTTGAAAAATTACAGGAGCTGATTGGCTGGTTGTTTATCACTCTCCATTTTATCACTTTTTGATGCTTGATACATCTGGCCCTCCATGAGAAAATCAGGACACATATGAGCGTAAAGAACAATACCAACAGCATTCCACTAAACAGATGGATTTTTCACTATGACATAGATTTAAATATTAATATTTTTTTACATTAATAATTTTTATTGAAAATAGATTATTTTGCATAAGGAAAGGGGTACAGAAAAGAGAAAATGGGGGTACGGAGACAATATAAGAATACATGGTATATATATATATATATATATATATATATATATATATATATCTAAAATATCAATTCAAAATCAAATATCAATCTATAAGGCAATAGACAGCAGGCAGCACAAATAAGAGAACATAATTTACACAACAGATTGAAATATTAAAAAATAATAATAATCAATAAGTCATCAAGGGGATACTTCCTCCTTTAAACTGAATTGGAGAGGACTAGTTTGGGAAGGATGTGTTATTAATTGAACACCTTCACCTGTTATTAAAAATTTGTGCCAGGACATCCAGCGTACTATGCCGAAAATGAATGATGCTGAAAAAGAATAAGGCATGAATTCTATTTCCATAACAAAATTAAATTGTATTTTGTGAATAACCTGTAAAACTGAAGAGATGTAGATTGTTTCCAATGTTGGGCAAGTGTGGCACATGCCACAATGCAAATGTGACCTAAAACAAAGTGATGACCTCATGAATGGAAGTACATGTCATGAAATATGTGGCCCACTTCCCTACATTGATGCCAACAATACTTAGAACAAGAGGAACAACATGTATGCAACCTGTCAGGGGTTGGGTACTCGGGGAGTAGAAAAACGATTTAGCCAATGCTGATTTTGAAAATAGTGAAGAAGTTTAAGTCAACAAGATAATTTTTATCTTGAATTTGAGAAAAGGTGGGTAGGGCAGTACCATCCAAAAGGTCATCGAGATTCTCAACACCACATCCTTGCCAATGCGTGAGATTAAGAATTGACAATAGAACGGAGAGAGTGGGCTGAGAGCGCATAAGTAAAACCAGGGAGTTTAGATATCAATTTATTCCACACCAGAATGGAAGCTCGGGAAGATGGGAATTATAGATTAAGGGTCCATAAAACATCTTTTAGCGGCCTGGGTAAGCTGGGGACAAATCCAAACTTTGAGTTGGACCAACAAACGTGCCTCGTTATATGATGTAAGATCTGGGAGGGCTAAGCCTCCTTAGGCTTTTGTTAGAATCATTCTCGAGCATGCTATTTTAGGACAGGAAGATTTCCAGAAATATGTAGACATTATAGATTTACTGTTATCTAAAAAAAATTGGGAAAACATATGGGATAGTAGATTTAATTATTTTTATGTTCTCTTCTAGTTGCAAAAAATGCTAAATCCAGCACATTGCATGAATGCCAATAACCAGAAGTATACAGACCCTATTCTAAATCCAGTGCTGAGAGTGGCATTGCAATCCTTCTTGCAGGGGAAATACAGTATATTTTTTTAAATGTTTTTATTAGAGGTTTTTGTCATAAAGGGATGATAGTATGTAGAAAAAATAACTGAGTAATAATATTGATGTAGTAAACATTGCAGAATAGTAAAGCCAATCACATAAAACAAAACATATTACAATCCATGTAATCATATAATATTATGTTGACATGCTTGCAAGGGGAAAAAAAGAATAAAAGAAAGATGAGAAAGAAAAAAAGAGAGAAGGTAATAAGAAATTGGGGGAAAGGGAAAGATTGCCTGAAGCCCAAAAACTTCAGACATTTGAAACATCAAAGTTAAACACTGCAATATAGTTGAATAAAGTTGCATGAAAACAGTTATGAATTTGATAATTAATCGAAGTGTGTAATGAGTCAATAAAAGATTTCCAAAGAGTAATTAAAATTAACTTTTCAATACATTGTTCTTTATGTAACACATGAGAAAGTTTATATCTACACAATAGATAGGTAATTGCTGGAGTATACATTTCCACGCCATGGCACTTTCGAGTGCCAAGGGAATTTGTAAAAATACTCTAGGTATGAAAATTGCTAAGCAAACCTTTTTAGTAAACCGAGTGCCAACGTTGCTGTGAGAGATCCTTAAAATATCCATTAAAAATGCCAGTGCCACACAGCAACATTGGCACTCAAAGGGTTATGATCAGTTTATGGCAACCCACCTACATTCTGAAGTTAGTTGTCATAATGCCAAAAATGGCCCATTCTGTGGTTAATGGTAAAAATGTAACTATATCTGATAAAGCAATTTGTTTGAATTGAAGTCCAAAACATCCCCAAAACAATTCTAGAGATAAGCATGTTTTTAACATATTTTGGAAAGGATGACATGGAGGTATTCCCATTAGATGACAATGGAAGGGATATAAATATCCTCTGTAAAATAAATTATAAACATTTTTTTATATGTTGTGGCTGGTAAAACCCAAATGAAATAAAGAAGTGCTTGTAAGATCTTAAGGTGAATACACACAGGACAATATGAAGGACAATGTGGGTGTTCCCAATCGATGGGAATGACCAATCGTTCAAATCGTTCCGTGCATCGTTAACGATGCACGTACCCATTGATCATTAACGATGGTCAATGGTCTTCCCTGCATGCAGGAAGATCATTGACCAATCTTTAGCGAAGTCTATCAAATCGTTCCATGTGTACGCACGATGAACCATTTGATACACTCGTGAACTTCCGTCATCATTCCATGTATATGCACCTTTAGATTCACTGCGGTTTTATACCAATATCACAATGGCCATTATAGTATTTGAAGTATCTTCTAAAACAAGGAGATACTGTAGCTTCTCTAGAACCAGCCGAGGATTAGAGGGCCGTACCTAATTGGTTCATCCGTTGGTGAGAGGAAGGAAACTACTTTAGAAACACAATGTAACCCCTTCCAAGGCTCAGACTGAGCCTGAGAAGGGATTACATTTTTAATACAAACCAATTCATGAGGGAGAAAAATAATTATATCAAAGTTCACACTCTTCTTATTGTGATTATAGAATACATTGAAGCTGAATGAAATGGTGAGCAGCAAATGTTATTTTTTTTTAGATAGTGCATAGTCTTGATGTCTGTGGAAATACTGTTGATAACTGTTGCCAAGGTTGAAGTGAATAGCAATAAATAATTGAAATCATCTCTCCACAAGCCCTCTGCAGTGAACCTGACACTGAACATTTTTATTACAGAAGGCTGACTGAGCGCCAGGATCTAAATCAATCATCAGTCGGTCCAGCGGTAAGGATTCCCATTTGCACTACCAGAGTCTCATACATTGGTACACTTGCTACAGAGCAGGAACATAAACCCTACTAAAGTGTGAGGATTTCATTCAGTTTCTTTTCTTTTTCTTGATGGTCAGAAAAATGTTAGGGCATAAATAACTCCGTGCAACGATTCTTCACTCTTGGCCTAATTCATGTTTGTACACATTTGCATTGTATATGCAAACCAGAGGAACATTGTCTGATAAGGCAACCCCATGGCTACTCAGACTGGACAAAGCAGGAGCCGTGTTTTTGAATGTACAAGCCTCGGAAATGGCAATGTAACGCCTGCGTTTTTTCAACCGCTCCCCCTTAACACCTTCAAAGGTCACTTTTTGTCAATCACTTTACCATGAAATCCTAATTGTGAGCAGGATCATACAGTAGCGGCACCTTGATGCAAGTGCACTGCAATCGCAGCACATGCGCAGTTTACTAATAATCTCACACCTGTGTGAACATCAGCCATAGACTGCAAACAGAAATTAGGCCCCTCTTTATATTGAATTGTATGGATACTATGGGGGGATATTTATCAAAGCTTGGAGATAAGAGGGAACAATAAATACAATGTCTTATCTCATAGTGATAGATATCCCTAAAGATGGCCATACACACGCAGATTTATCTTCAGATCTGTCTGGTTGGAACAAAAACCTGGTTATGGATGAGAGCAAATGACAGTTCACCATTTGCTTGGAGATGCTGGAAAACTGACAAACTGTCACTCATCCATAACCATGTTTTTGTTCCAACCAGCCAGATCTGAAGATAAATCTTACTAGTGTATGGGCACCTTTAGAAAGTACTATTGTTCAGAAAGGGCTTTCTGAGAGATATCATTCACTAAATCATCTAGTGTGTACTCAATATCGTTAGCGCTGCACGCTCCCACATATTGTTAATGATGATTGATGTCTACTGAACTTGCAGGTCAATTTGGCTATATAGCCAAATGACCTGCATGAATAGCAGGCCCCAGTGACATCACTGAATGATAATGGCGGGTAATATCATTCATCGTGTATGCACAATATCGGCCGCCGATGGCCTATATTGTTAACTACAGTATATCGTCCGTGGCCAAGTAGGCATAGGGTCAGCTAGTGTGTATGGGGTATCAGTAGATCCTAATTGCAAATATTGAAAAATTGAAAATCATTCTTGTGTACTTAAATGTAATTGGAACCTTATTCTGGTCCACAGGCAACGCTGCAAAGTTTACAACGTTGTGTGTGGACTAAACACTGCCGGCCGGCCGCAGTGCCTGCCGCCCCCCCCCCCCAACCCCCTCACACGCCATGATCCCATGCACAGCTGCCAATGGATTATTTGCATAATTATCCATTTACAGCCTTGGTAAATCCACTACTGTGCACTACAAAACATTATAATAAGCGCTATTTTCTTGAGCATTTAGAATCAGGTTGTGGAAGACATCCTATATAAATTCAGTTTGATACAAGATTGTATCCATTGGAGCATCTGTTATTATCTGATCCTTGGTATTGATATTGTGTGGTACATTATAATGAATAGACAGCCATTTCTTTATATTCCCCTGTACACAATTCCCCTTGTCCATGTAATGCTGTCTGAGAGTTAGAGAACCAGCTGTGCTAGAAAATTAACCTTATCTACTAAGCAGGATGCATATTACCTAGTGAAGAAATAACTGTGTCTCTTGGAGATGGTATTATTGATGTCTTTAATACATTTTGTATATATTGTGATTACTGTACTATTAATCATGATCCATTTAGTTCATGCAGATTTCCAGCCAGAAGTTACAGTAAAGATTAGCAATGTAATCAACTTCTTTCAAAAGCATCTCTTCTGTTTCCTCACAAATTGGAATATTTCAAATGATAATTCAGCCATTTAAAAATATTTTTGCAAATATATAATAAGAATTTTACTACCAATTCAAGAGTTACCACCCAATAAGAGTGTGACACCCCTGTCAATGTAACTGTGTTACGGTGGGGGATGTTTGAAGTGTTGTTATGGGGGGGGGGGGGCAACGACTATTTCTTCATTTATTATCAGTTTCTTATATAGCGCACCATATTCCGTTGCACTTTACAATAGGAGCCAGTGATAAAACAAACAGGGTATTTACTGACAGATAAAATTATGAGATCCCTGCTCGCAAGCTTACAATCTATAGGGAAATAGGCATTGATACAAAAAGATAGATATTCTTTATTGTATAAAGTCCAGAAGAATGCAAAAGTTCCTGGTGTGCTCTAAGATACGGTGACCCAGCAGTTTGGCCAAGGGTCAGGAGGATGGATAGTGTGAGAAAGAAAGAGAGAATATTAGTGCGGCCTGTACAGTGGAGATGTTATTGGATAGGAATGGTTTATGAAGGTTAAGTGGCTGGTTCTGGAATTTGATAAGCTTGCCTGAAGAGATGAGTTTTCAGGGAACTCTTATGGGTTTGGAGACTGGAGGAGAGTCTTATTGTGCTTGGGAGGGCATTCCACAGAGTGGATGCAGTCCGAAGAAAGTCGTGCAATCGGGAATGGGAGCGAGTAATGAGTGTGGATGAGAGACGTAGATCTTGAGAGGATACGTAGAGGTCGGTTTGGAAGATATTTTGAGATAAGAGAAGAGATGTATGTTGGTGTGCTTTGGTTTATGGCTTTGTGTGTGAGTAAAATAATTTTGTATTGAATACGGTAGAACACAGGTAACCAATGAAGTGACTGACAGAGTAGCTTTGGAGACGATGAACGTCTGGCTAGGAAGATTAGCCTTCCAGCTTCTTCCTGCTGTGCTGATACGCTGCTGGGTTTTCTGTTAACAGTGGCTGTGAGCTCTTCTATCTGCCTACTGACACCCCACTGAGTTCTCTGGTGATACAAGAGGGCTGGGTTTGGCTTCCCCGCTTTAGCAAACCCAGCCCTTTTGCTTGTATGAAATTATAAAAGGAGATGCCAGGAATGACCCTTTAAGTGGCTAACTTTACTTCAGCACCTCAGTGGTGTATTTATGCTGCTCTCTCCAGTCCATCACCCTATTGGACCAGCTTCTTTCCTAGGATTGTAAGTTATTTAAGTTACTAGTGGTAGGGTATGATTCAGCTGTAGGTTTAGTCTGCATTTGAGTGCTGCAAGAATATTATTTATTACCACTTATTTATATAGGTCACACATATTTCACAGCACTTTACAGAGAATATTTAAACATTTAAATTCGTCCCTACCCCAGTGGAGTTTACAATCTATATTCCCTACCACATGTACACGCACACACAGACATTCTAAGATTAATTTAGTTGGGAGACAGTTCACCTACCAGTATATTTTTGGATTGTGGGAGGAAACTGGAGTACATGGAGTAAATCCATGCAAACACAGGGAAAATATACAAACTCCGCACAGTTAGGGTCAAGGTGGGAATCGAACCCATGATCTCAGTACTGTGATGCAGTAATGCTAACCATTACACCATCTGTACTGCCTCAAATAATATAGTAATGGGTACTTGTTTCCTAGCACGGCGCCCGTTGGGTCCATCGCATACCATTAAGTTAAGGTATGCGATGGGACCTGGTCAGAGCCGATATGAGGGTTTTTAAAGGTTTCTGTACAATTCTGTAAAATTTTAACATTGCGTCGTATCGCATATCATTAGAATGGCATGCGATGCGATGCGACGAGACCCGTTTTTAATTGTACACCCACCCTGATGGGTGATTACTATGTTAAATGCCCCCCATTGTTAACGCCACCCCACTATCAACGCCAACCCGAAGCGTGGCGAGGGGCGGCGGTACGCATCCTCCAACCTTTTCGTACCCCCACTATCCACGTCGGCGTGGAGTTGATTTTATATAGTGTGGCGAGCGCGGCGAGCCACTGAGCCCGAAGTGTGGCGAGGGCATGCGGAATACATGTGAAGTTATCCGCATCCCCTCGCGGGGCTCGCTGCGCTCACCACGCTTCGGGCTCGGTGGCTTTCTGTGCTCGCCACACTATATAAAATCAACTCCACGCTAACGTAGACAGTGGGGGTATGAAAAGGTCAGAGGACGCATACCGCTGTTGATAATGGGGGTGGTGTTAACAATGGGGGGCATTTAACATAATAATCACCCATCAGGGTGGCTGTACAATGAAAAATCGGGTCTGGGGGTGCATTTAACATAGGTATCACCCATCAGGGTGCCTGTACAATTAAAAATCGGGTCGTATCGCATCGCATCTCATGCGATGCGATACGACCGATACAATGCCCTACGATGGAAATCCTGGACGCCCTGATAATACACAAGTACCAAAATTACTTATATACAAATGTAGATGAGCCCCAAAGCCGTTACTAAGAGTTACTATACTTGGTAAAGTGCTGGGAAATGGTGCTGATGATTCATTGTAAATGTATCTATCTCTCATTCCTTTTTTCTCCATAAAATGTAACAGTGTAATGTGGGCTAGGTGAAATGAGGGAAATTGCTATACTAATGAGGGAGAGAGGGAGATTGCTGTTATTTCAGGGAGTCTCCTGCAGAATGCAGGAGGGTAGGCAACTGTGTAGTACATGCCGAGATGTTTAGTTCCACAGTAATGGCAAGTCTCTCTACAAATTCTGTATCTATTGATATTTTTATACTGAAGGTTAAACCTCAGTGTTAATCCATCAGTATGACACTAATCCCCCCACTGCATTGATCCATCACAGGCCCTAATTATTGTAGAAGTAGCTAAGAAAGTATTTCTTTTTTTATCCAGTCCAATCCGCAAATTATTGCTTACAGTCTCCTTGGCTGCATGAGAAAATATTATTCAGCCCTGGATACAAACCTACTATATCCCTGTTCCATCAGAAGCTGTATTATATCATTACAATGGACTGGATAAGACGAGCACTCGGAACCTCGTCCTCATATGGCAAAATTTTATTTCTGTTCTATCTTCTCATCTCATGGAACAACGCGCTGCTCATATTTTATTTTCATTTAATTGCTGCCCATACATATGTGAGATATCGAATGCAATCATTCGATTTCGGCCACATCTGGCCGATAAATGGAATGATTGCATGCATTTTTAAGCTGACATTTGACGCGATGCCCAGGCACGCTGCTGAATGTTGCATCGATAGATATTATGAACTGCACATAATTTTTATCGAATTGCATGAGCAATCGCATGTGGTTTTTAACCACATGCGATTGCTCAAAATGCAATCAGCGGCGGGTTCGGGGAGCGGGGCCGGAATGGGTCTCAGCAGCAGCAGGGGAGGCATGGCGGTTGTGTAGCGTTGAGCTTTCAGGCGGCGGGACGCGGCAGCGGCAGCAGATGAGAGAGAGTTCTCTCAGCCAATCAGCGGCCGCCTGAATGTGAGGCCGCTGATTGGCTGAGAGAGCGCTATCTCAGCGGCCTCAGCCAATCAGAGGGCCGTCCCAGTGTTTCAAAGTCAACTGCTGCCAAAGTCAACAAGTCCCGCCACCTGAAAGTTCTACCGCTATGGTCCCCAGCTCCGGTCCCGCCTACACAGCCGACACACCACCCCTCCAGCACCCGATGTCCATCGCAGGATGGAATGCGACATCGGGTGCTGCACTGGGCACCACTTGATGCGATCAGATGCGATGGGACATGTCACATCGCATCTGATCGCACATATGTATGGGCAGCATATGTTTTATCAGTTTGTGATTTATACACGTTTCAATAAAAAAAAAGTTTGTAAAAAAATATTTTAAAGAATTTCATAACTTCATATTTAGCTGTGAAAAATAATTGTGTAAATAAAGATGATTAATTATATATAGATTTTTCTATTGCATAGATTTTTAATAGACTACCTTTTATTGGTGACAAAAACTTAAATGCACACAGTACTATGGAATAGTTTGGTATCTGATAAATAACATCCAGGTGTGTGAAAGTGTGTTGCTTCTTTTGGATTTTTTAAGGCATCAGATAAGAAATAGTGACATCTGCTGGTTAATATTATTTACATGTATAGATAATATTAATATAATGCACACATGTTCTGATGTGCTGAAAGGGCAATTTGAGCATTCAGAGTAGAATCTTCCCCAGTAGAGCTAACCCCATATATTCCCTGTCCCATGGAGACACACATTCTGTTTATGATTAAATTATTATTATTATTATTATTATTTATTGTTATTATTATTATTTTAATTGGAAGCAACCAATTAGCCTACCAATATTTTTTGGTTTTGTGGGAAAAAACCCACTTAAACACGGGGAGAACAAACTCCACACAGTTATGACATTGGTTGTAATTAAGCCAATGAACTCAGTACTGGCTACTTAGGGCGTGATATCTGTACTGTCGCACAGAACACAGGTATGTTGTTGCTGCTCTACCACCCTTGCTTCTGGTTAGTAGAGTGCCTGGAATAGTAACCAGTGTGCGCCACAATGACATCATACACTGAAGGAGTGGGGCCAGTGCAGGATGCAATGCCATGCTGTTAAAAAGTGTGTCAATGCATTGCGCTAAATTAATTATGTGTGCAGATATATGCAAAGCCATAAATTACAGAGACACAAACAGAGATCATAGATGTCAATTTTACATTAAACATTTAAATTCAAAATGCTTCACCTGCCAGTGTTATGGCAGAATTACCCAACTGTATAATCTGCAAAGCCATATACCATAGGCAGTATGTTATATCCTAGTGTCACAGGATTGATGTACTGTAAAGTATTACTTGCTGTGCAATAATCTATATTATTATTATTATTATTTATTATTATTGGGGTCACAACTAGGGTGGTACCAAGTATGCCCACAGCACAAGTGAAATCCATATGCCCTTCAGGCAGAGAACTTTCCGCACTCCACATCTGCCATAACTTGGCAACCAGAACTATAAATTTTGCTCCCCCCTGCCAAAAAGTTTGTGGCGCCCACCCACCCACCCCTCCCCCCCAGGCTCCTCTCCAGCGTGTTTCCCCACCATGTGATGTGATGATGTCACACGCATAACGGAGAAGCTGAAGCAGGATAGAGGAAGAGAGACCAGCAGACACTGCTGCTTCCCTTGGCTCTGATTCATCCCAGGTCGCCCTAGCACGCCCATCCGCCTGCCCATCCTGTACACAGTAGCCAATATCCGGCTCTGTGTACAGTCAATTGAATCAGTGGGGAGATTTGTTATCTCTGCCATGGCCGCACCCGCGTTGTGGATGACTCGCCTCTGGTGCTCAGTCAGTGGGCAGCGGCAGGCAGCAGCATGTCAGTGCGTTGAGCGGGTGCCGGCGCCCACAGAGACCCCGCTGCTGCTTTCTCCCCCAAGCGACTGCTGGGGCTGCCTTACAGTAGTTATGCCACTGACCAGAACTGCATTCACCCGCCACTAGCTGAAGCGCTGCCCACTGTTATATATGCAGCTAATGTACTCTGCCCTCTCTCCTGCAGCCTCTCCTGGGTGAGACATCATGAAATCTCCTCAGACTACACTGACAGTGAATGTCATACCCCTTTCACATTGCAGCTGTAACACGGTATATTGCCGTTTTTTTAGTGCTTTAAAACGGTTCCAGCTGCAATGTGAAAGCTACATTGTCAATTTACCGGTTACAGAAAACCGGTATTTTGACACGTGTTAAAAGCAGGATCCTACACGTTTCTGAGCCGTTTTCCCTGCAGTCTGAACAGCTCAGAAACGGTATTTGCTACAAATGATAACCTCACTTGATCCCCGCCCACAAGCAGGAATTTTTTTTTTTAAATGACATTGTATGGCTTTCTATGGGTGAAACGGGTGGAATCTGAAAGGTACAAAATGGTATTTAAACTGCAATATACCTTTACATCATGCAATATGAAAGGGGTTTAACTGGCTTTTGACCAGTTTTAAGACACGTTTAGAAAATCGGGTTGAAAGCAGGTTTTTGCAATGTGAAAGCAGTATCAGTGGGAACAGTGAAGCCTCACAGTGGCCCAGCACAACTGGGTACAGAAAGCAGCACAGGTGGAATGAGGTAGTTGTGGAAGGAGAAATGAGGAGGAGAAGGAGGAGGAGCAATGATGAGTAGGAATGATGAGAATTCACAGCAGCTGAAGAGGAGGCGGCGATAATAAGGAGTACAAGGAAGATGTGCATGAATGGGAAGAATTGATGATGAGGAATGAAGAGTTGGAATGATGACGAGGATAAAGTGGAGGAGTAGCAATGAGAAGGAATGATGAGGAATTAGATGAAAAAGGAGTAATAATGTGGAGAAGGAGGATGAGCTATACAGTGAAAAAAACTACTGTGTGGCAATATGGGGCATAATGTCAATAACAGACACTACTGTGTGGTGTAATTTGAGACACTACTGGGCGTGTAATATGCATAATGGACACTAATGTTTGATGTAATATGAATAACAGAAACTATTGTGCTGTATAATGTGAATAACTGACACTACAGTGTAATGTAAATAGTACCCCTTTCACACCAGAAAATGCAGGGACTTAACCAGGAATATGGTCCCTGGATCATGCAGGGACATTCCTGGGTTAGCCCCTTTGACTCTGGCCTAGTCCCTACATTTTCTCTTGTGAGGGGGCAGCGGGTTCTGGGCAACGGGTGGCTGGGTCCGGGCAGTAGGTGGTGGGGTGTGGGGTCCAGACTGCGGGGATCTGGCAGTGCTATTTGTCGGGCAGCGGGGTGGGAAAATTTGAAAGTTTTTTTAAAAGACTGGCCGGAAGCTGATTGGCTGAGAGCATCCGGCCTTTTTCAAATCCAGCAGCTCTTCCCACCCCGCTGCCTGGCAAATAGTGCTACAAGCGCCCAGCTGCCTCTGCCGGATCCCTGCAGTCCAGACCCAGTCGCCCAGACCTCGCGCCTGGACCCCAGACCCCGCTCCCCGGATGGAAGAAATCCAGGATGCCGGGTAAGTTCCTTTCACACTGGCCTGTGTCCCAGGCTGGTCCCCGGAGCAACCCTGCTATCTAGCAGGGTTGAATTCTCTGGAATTTTCCCAGGAACTTGGCCCGGGAACCTTGCACACCAGCAGGGCCAACCCGGGAATTCAGGTTGGTGTGAAAGGGGTATAACCAGGGGTTGAAGTGAGGGGGAATAGGGTGGAACTGATTTCCACCACCTCTAAGTCCTTTTACTCATTTCCATACATTTACACAATATATGCTACATAAATATAAATTTAATATAAAGTGTAGTAATATAAAGTGATTTAGAAAAGGTCAAGAATCTAATATATCATGTTTAAATCTATTGTACATTATCAACATAATGGGGGAAATTTACTAAAGGAAATTTGTAAAAAAAAATAGGTGTGTTTGTATCCAGATATACACTTATTTTTGATATTTACTGCCCCCAAAAATACGGATAGCACATCAATACGAATACGAATTGCCATATTTTCGGGATAGTAAATGTGAAAAATAAGTGTATTTCTGGATACAAATACACCTATTTTTTAGAAATTTCCTTTAGTAAATTTCCCCCAATATCTAAGCCACATTTATTTTCTTTGCACAATTATTTCTATATAATTTTTTATAGCTCTGTTAATGTAAAATATAATTTTTTCATATTTATGTCAGGATATCTGATACCAGCTAAAAACGACAGTGGGCATTGGAAGGGTTAAACAGGGCAGGGCTTAGGATCCAGAGATTGGATCCAACGCTCGGAGAAGCAGACAGCTGAAACAGTAAAGTACGCTCTAATTATTTTTCATGCCGAAGGAATTGCATTAAATCCTTCCTCTGTCTTTTCAAGGATTAATCTGCGGTGTCAGAGAAATCTGCTCCATGACAGCACATGACTGAGGCTGACAGAGAAGGGGACTCCTGATGAACATGATCCTGTGGGCTCAGTTTCTAATTGTACTCATTAATGTGTTTTCCTTCAACTCTGGTGAGTACATTGTAAGAATTGCACTTTTGTTCCTTGTTTTAGATGAATGTTCAATTATCTTGGGAAATTCCAGCTTTTTCACCGTAACTTTAATTGTGTATAGCTGAAATTGCATATGGATTACCAGCCCCAAGTACAGTGTCTGAAAAGTGATGAAGTGAGAAAAAGATACTGCTTGTGAATGACTACAACATGTAGTAGTGTGGAGGTAGGAAACAGGAGAAATAAGAATAATATACAGAATAAGACAAAGCTGGGCTGCAATAATTTCCATTGATAAATGTGTTAACCAAAAATAAAATTCCCTTAAAATCATGTTAAGGTTTCATTAAATGATTAATCATTATTGCTCTGAGAGGTTATATATCATCATAAATAAATATTACAGCAACTAATATATACTAGTGTAAATGTATGCATGCAGTTAATAAAGCTGATACTGTATGTAGGATACGTGTAGATGTATTAATCACAGATAAAAGATGAATGTGTTGGTGGCATGTTTGTGTGTGAATAGTGGTTTATAGAGCAAGCTAACAGTTCTGCAGCTGCGGTGACACACCTGGCTCTGTCCTGTCTCAATGTAGCGCTGATACCCAAAATGTGTACCATTCTTCTAACACCCCATAAGGTGATGGCTATGCAGTGCATTGTTGGATATTCAGTAATGCCAAAAACAGGTTAATTATGGATTACTTGTGTATCATTAAAATGGAGCATTGTGCTTGTAAATTATTTAGTAATGAGTTGTTATGTGTACAGTATTTTCTCTATATCATTTAGTTTCCATTTATCAATGTATTTAAAATGAACATTGACCATTTAATTTTCCTTAACTGAAATGTGAGAAGGCAAAAAGCTCCTTACTAACTGTACATTAGAGTTACGCTCAGCCAATCTTCTTGTGCCTTTGTACAATAACAGAGCTGGTGACTTCTAATATGCCTATAATTTATGCTAGTGATACATTATTCCCTATAATTTAGTTTCTATTGGAAAAACTCTAATCTGTATTTATGAACAAAGTATACAGGTTCTGATATTTATTTACCTTTTCTGCTGTCAAAGAACTAGACAGATTGTGTGTGTGTGTGTTTGTTTGTTTGTTTGTGTGTGTGTGTGTGTGTGTGTGTGTGTGTGTGTGTGTGTGTGTGTGTGTGTGTGTGTGTGTGTGTGTGTGTGTGTGTTGTTATTATCTATTGATGGATGTACTGTACATCTGCTTTTTTTATGTGAACTATCACTGAGGACATTATGGGAGAAGTAATTTGGGTCAAGCAAACCTAAAGCCTCTCAGTACTGCATTCATGCTGTGGGGTTTATTTACAAAAATAGAAGTTGTATTTCAGATGGGATGTTGCTATGGGCAACCAATCAGATTCTACCTAGTATCTTCTAGAAGGTGCTAAATAAATAAGAAGTAGATTATGATTGGTTGTCCTTAGCAACATCCCATCTGAAATATAAATCCCATCGTAGTACTGTAAATAATGCTAGGGTTGCATCTGATTCCCTTGTATTATTTCCCAAATATTTTCTTAAGCCTTTATGTGAATTATGGCAACTTCTGCAAGTATTTGAATCTGGCCCTTTCCATACCCTCCAACATGACCCATTCCATTAGGTACAAAATGCTTTGCTTCTGGACTTCTTCCTTAATTTAGGATTGCCTTCACCTTTGCTGGAACACCGTTATCATCACTGGACTAGTTCAACACAGGTGACTGCAATTATAAATTATCTACCTAATGGAATGGGTCATGTTGGAGGGTATGCCTTTGTAGTAGTAGAATGAGGAGTATTGAGCATTTTTGTGTTACTACACAGGGTCGCGGATCATACACCAGGATGTAATCATTGAGAATGTACAGAAAATACTTGCCTCACTTCCCTCCACCTGCATAGAGAGCAACTACATACATACACACTTCTGCACTGCACATGGACACAAGAAATGAATACGTATATATCCAGTTAATGGTATGCTGAGAATAGTAAAGGTGTGCTAATATAACATTGTCACAATCATAGGCGTGCGCAGCACATTTTATTAGGGGGTGCACTGTCAAAGTGGTGTGCCTAGCACCACCTATTGGGCATGTCTAACACCGCCATTGGGTCTGTCTAACACCGCCAATCAGGCGTGCACTCACTACAATATAAAACGTCTCTCAGCCACACCATTATATCCTGCCTATTTCAGTTTTAGTCTTCTCATTACTCTGTGTAACAGTACATGCAAATAGCAAAGTCAAAATCATATATGGATGACACAGATATGTAGTGATATGACAATGGTGTAATACAATTAATAATGCAAAACACACATAACTGATTGATGGGCGCTTATTTTAATGGAATACAGGTCTAAAAAGCAAAAGTCTTTGGTAAAAGGTATTGCTGGTATTACTAGCAGCAATAAGTGTGGGGATGGGGGCACAGCATTAGGGGGTGCCTTTGCACCCTTAACACTCAATGTGCTCATGCCTATGGTCACAATTAGATATGGATGCTTCCTCAGATACACTTTCTCTGTAAAGCGCTGCAGAATATGTGTGTGCTATATAAATAACTAGTAATACACCTCGCTGCTGCCGATAAGGTGATTGCACATTAACACAAGATAGTACTTATATGTGTTAAATGGTGCAACCAATTGATAATATGCATTAAAAAAAATGGCATCACATTCACTCATTGTTGTTTTCTGGTAATTACAAGTAAAGTACTGGCGCCACCTTAATTTTTATTATCACTAGTTTATTTTTATTTCCCTGTAGTGCCAGCTGCCAGTGCCAGCTGCTGACAATAACCAGCTGCTTCTTACCTGTGAAGTTGCTTAATACTTAATTACCTACGTTCATAATCTCCTCTCTGGGAGCCTAGAGAGAAGCGTGTAGGTGGTGACAGGGGCTAATTGCACCTATAGACCCCGCCTCCTCTTAGGGCAAAATGCAATGATTGGGAGAAATTTGCATAGGGCGTGGGGCTAAAATTATGACATTAGCATTTAATCATGTCATTGAGCTCTTCATAGGGGCCTCGAGATTCAGGCAGGTAATGAGGTCCAGCTGGGGCCAGGGCCGGTGGAAGCCCTGTCAGTGCCCCAGGCGACCCCCCAAGGACCCCCCCCCCCTCCGCTCCCCATCTCCCCTCTGCTCACCCGGTCCAGGGGGGGAGGGGGGTGCGGACACCCCACTGCTCACCTCCGCTCACCACCAGCTCCAACCTGGTCTGGGGGGTTTCCGACACCGATCACAGGGGGAAGGGGCGGGGGTGACGTGGATGCCCCACTGCTCTCCCGCTCCCCTCCGCTCAACACCTGCTCTGACCTGGTCCATGGGGGTGAAGTTGCTGACACCGATCACAGGGGGGAAGGGGCAGGGGTGGCGCGGACGCCCCACCGCTCTCCCTCTCCCCTCCGCTCAACACCCACTCCGACCTGGTCCACGGGAGGGGGGGGGGTCATTGCTGACACCAATCGCCTGGCTCCACTGCGAGTGTAGGGGAGGGAAGTGGTTTGGAGGCAGTCGGTCACCTCTGACCCAGTCTCAATGGGGGGGGGGGGGCTGTGGGCCCCGTAACCTGGCTCCACGGTGGGTTCAGTGGCCTCCGCTTCCATACATAGTGCCGCCCTCCAGTGGCTGGCGCCCTAGGCAAATGCCTAATACTGCCTAGTGGTGGCGCCGGTCCTGGCTGGGGCAATGCATTACTGAGTAATAACTCCCATGACTGTGCTGAAGGGTAAGAAGGCATGTGCTGAGCTCTGATTGGAGGAGCCAATCACATGCTCCTCTCACCTCTTGAAATCAGCAGAGCACTTGTGGGAATGTCACACACTCAGGCTGTAACTGCTGCTGTGCTGGGTTCAGTACTTGTGTATTATCACGGCGCCCACTAAGCAAATAGCTTAGTGCCCTATTCAACATAGTGAGATCGCATGGCATGCAATTTGCGTGCGGTGTGATGCGATCGTACTAGTTCATTTTTCACTGCACCCCTGGCCGCGGATCGCATTGCACGCAAATCGCATGCAATTTAGCACACCCCCACTATCCACGTCGATGCGATGCAATGCGATTTAACACACGCCTACTATCCACATCACCCCAAATCGTGGCGAGCGCTGCAAGCCCCAAGAGGGGACGCAAAATGCATCCTCCCAACCTTTTCCTACCCCCACTATCCACGTCGTTGTGGAGTTGATTTAATAAAGTCACCGAGCCCGAAGCATGGCGAGCACAGCGAGGCAAGCTCGCCACGCTTTGGGCTCGTTTTCCGCAGCCCCTCGTGGGGCTCGCTGCGCTCACCACGCTTCGGGCTCGGTGGCTCGCTACGCTCGCCACACTTTATAAAATCAACTTGGGCGCCGTGATAACACACAAGTACCATGACTTCTGCCAGATGCTGTGGCTTTCTGCTATGACTGTCGACCTAACCCATGTCGACCTATTGGTTGTGTTGACCTAAACACCTGTCGACCTTGTCCCATGTCAACCTAGACACCTGTCGACCTTGTGCCATGTCGTCCTAGACACCTGTCGATCTTCCAGTATATCGACCCAATGGTGTTGACCTAATGACTGTTGACAATCTTTAGGTCGACCAACCGACCGTATCCCAATTTCAGCACAGGCGATTATGGGGGAGGAGAGGCCCCAGAAGTATAAATGTACCAGGACCCAAGATTTCTGTTGCTGGTCCTGGCAGTGCCTGAGAATCTAGGCCCTTATTGTGCTTACCTAAACCTAAAGGAGGAATTTGGACTTCAATATGCATGCAAACTACATAAAGGGAGGTCATTCTGGTTGTTTTGCTCCCCCCATGAGTTTGCACGGGGAGTGATTTTTTGCTTCTGCGCATGCGAATATCCATTTATGCGCATGTGCAGGCTCTGTTTGCGAATGAACGCGGTGATTTGTATAGTCGCCAGACCACTCACAAAGAGAGGTGCGGGTGGGGGGCATGGGGTAGCAGGTATGGGTCGTGCCTATGGGAATGGCCAGTGTTTCATGGGCGTTCCCATGCAAGCGCTGCCCGCTCCCATGCTAATGGCGGAGTGACGCAGGTGCCAGGGGCCGGGAGCTGACATCACCGGATGTCAGGTTACCAACCTTGCTAGAGGTCAGCAATATGATCTCTAGTGCAATGCTTATGCCTTCAAAAATGACCACAGCAGAAATTAGACCAAGGACAATAAATGGAGCAAGTTACCTGGGACATAATGAATAAGTTCAAAGGGTCAGCCCTGCATTGAGTAATAGAAGAAATGCCAAGTCTGCTTTTGACCGGATGATAATTAAAAGGGTATTACATCATCTAAATACTTAGTTAGATTCATTTATAGGTTACAAAAGGATACAAGAAGGATATAAATGGACCACATGGGGGAATCCTATTAGCCACAGGTTGACATTTAATGAGATGCGGAAATGTGATTTGTTCGATTTTTAGTCAAAAAAAAATGGCCGAAATCACATTTTTCCCGAATTCGCGTATTTAATGAGATGCGAAAAACGTCAAGAAACAAAATCTGGAGATGCGATTTTTAGTAACGCCAGAACTCGCATCGCATATTTAATGAGATGCGAATTCAGGAAAATGTGTGTAAAAATTGCCACACATGCAGACCAGGTTCTGACAGCGAATTCGCCAGAACCCTGCACAGATAATTGAGATCTGTGCATGGTCCAGTCTTAAAAAATGTGTAAAAGTTTTTTTTGCTTGTTTTAAATGGCGTTGGGTCCCCTCCTCCTGAGCATAACCAGCCCCGGATTCTTGGACTGGTCCTGGTTCCAAAAATATGGGGGACTAGAAATCTGGGGGTCCCCCGTATTTTGAAACCAGCACCGGGCTCCAAAAGCCCAAGGTATCATGCCATAGCCGGGGGACACTTTTTACATAAGGTCCCCTGGCCAAACCATGAGCACCATGGCTGGTCAGCCTTGAACGGGGTACACCAATATACTTACCAAGTCCTCCAGAGCCAGCTCACCCCGTACTGACAGCGGGGTGAGCCGGCTTTCTCTGGCGCTGCTAACAGCTTCTGTAGCGCTGTCCCAGAAATACGGGGGACCCCTACGCTTTTTTTCCCCCGTATTTTTGGAACCAGGTCCGGCTCAATGAGCCCGGGCTGGTTATGCTCAGGAGGGGGGGATCTCACGCCATTTTTTTAACACAAATTTGCATATTTTCATGACTAAAAATCGCCCATTATCGCACTTAATCATACTTTTTTTTCCTGGAATACGCAGCTCATTAAATATATGAATCTGCTGCAAAAAATGCGATTTTAAAAAGTGCAATAATGGGTGATTTTGAAAAGTTACTAAAACTCTCATCCTATTAAATGTCACCCCTTGTGTTTACCGCGCAGTGAATAGCTCTGGTTTTCATGCCTGTAACTATTCAGCCTTTTTCACGTGTGGTAAACACAGGGTTAACTTGTGCTAACCCATACATTCCACAAATTTTGCTGCCAAAGCCTGTCTTAAGCTGGATACACATTGGGCCTGATTCTGGTTCACTTGCAAAAGCAAATTCTCTCTCTAATGGACAAAACCATGTGTACTACAGGTGGGGCAGATGTAACATGTGCAGAGAGAGTTAGATTTGGGTGGGGTTTGTACTTCAAACAGCCAGTATTTTCCCTGCACAGAAACAAAATAACACCCAAATCTAACTCTCTCTGCACATGTTACATCTGCCTTCCTGCAGTGTATTACCAGCAAATGAGCGACCTGTTATGGAAAGCAGTCCACCCTGAGGAAAATGGCTAAAACAGGCGAAAAACGCTCAATGTGTATGCTCTGAGCGTTTCTCAGCCCAGCAATTTTCCCCATCATCATTGTCCATACACGCTGGGCAAAATCCCCCAGGGTGTATGACTAGTAAAAGAGTTTCTAGAGCTGTTAATTATTTCCATAATTTACCAACAAAACTTGAGTGGTTGGTAGAAGTATAGGGGCTTACACACGGAGTGATTTTGTGCTCTTTTCTAAGCAGTCTCACTAGTTTGCTTAGAAAGCAAGCACAGATATCTCCGTGTATATGCCCCAAGCGATTAAGTCAGTGCATGCAGTCAAAATCTTGTCAAATTGTTTAGCAGGTGACTGCAAATCTCTCTGTGTGTACAGAATGAGAGATAGTGATTGAGATCTCTCATTCTGAACCACTACCCGGCCTTTTTATTTACGTAAGCAAAATTGCTTAGCACAAATCACTGCATGTGTATGTGCTCTCCATGGGAGATCTGGACATCAGGAAATCGCCTACCCTAAATAGCTTAGCACACATCTCTACGTATGTAAAGCCCTGTACACACACGTCGATTTGCTTTTGATTCGATGTTAGATTTGATTTTCTATTAGATCTGGCATTAGATCTTTCCATTCGATTTGGTATTAGATCTGTACTTTTGCATTAGATATTGAATTTGATATCGAATTCGATATACATTCATGGTACATTGTACACATTCGATTTACTAAATCGAATTCGATATTTCCTTGGCTGCACAGTAGATTTTTCTGTTTGATTTTGTGAAAACAGGAGCGTGCATCGAATTGAATGTTGATCGAAAGTGACACAAAAACCATTCAATTTTGTTTAGGATTCGAATTGAAAATGTGGAAAAATCGATGCATGTGTACAGGGCTTAGGGGAGCTGAAGGCTGTTTAAGCATGAGGCAAGATAAGAGCCCTGACTTAGGGTCAGTAAAAGTTCAAGCAGTGAAAAAACTCTGTTCAGGTTTTTCTGCCTAGTGATAAGGTTGGCAGAAGTAGTTAGCCTATCAGGAGTCAAGGGGGAGGGTACATTTTAGCACTACTTAAGCTCTAGGGACCATGTGACCTCCACCTTCTTACCTTTGGAAGTGCTGGTATCCTGTGGGCTCCTGCGCAGATCTGGTAAGTGGATTATTTTCTTGGCATCTTAAGCATTAGAATGCCTAGGCCTAGACGCTCTGCTCCCCCTCCCCGCCGACTGGCGGACGCTGCCAGGCCCCTTGGGGGGTACAGGCGGCCCAGGGTGAGAGTAGTGGGTGCAGAGGTCAGGGCTGAGGCTTTGCCTGCCCCCCCTGTGAGCCAGGGTGTTAGTGAGGTGAGGGTGGCTTCTTCCCCTTCCCCCTCTCCCGCTCCGGCGCTGAGCGGGGTGTCAGAGTCGGGCAGGGAACAGGCTGGGAGCCTGGAGAGGTCCCGGCCGGAGGCGGCAGTGGCTGGTGGGTCAGGGAAGTCGGCTCCCCCGGCGGGGAGCGTTGTGGCAGCTGAAGGGCAGGACGCGGCGCTGGCTAGCGCGCGCCCTGCTCCGGAGTCGGGTGATGCGGCGGGGTCGCAGGCGGGGGTGACGGACATGCCGGCTCCCCCGGCGGGGAGCGTTCCGGCATCTGACGGGCAGGGCGCGGCGCTGGCTAGCGCGCGCTCTGCTCTGACGGCGGGTGACGCGGCAATGACGATGCCGGCGCCACCCGCTGACGGGGATGCTGGACACGGAGCGCAGGCCTCTGCTCTGGTGAGCGCGAGGCCTGGCGCTCACGCTGGCACAGGGAATGTGGTTAGTGCGCAGGCCCCGGCTCTAGCGAGCGCGGGGCCTGGAGATGGGGATCAGGCGGCGGGGACTTACACTGTGCCGGCGGAGGCTCGGGGGTCCCCGGCGCTACAGTATTATAGGCCTGAACAGGGGGATGGAGGAAGTGCGCTGTCTTCCCTTGCGGGGAGCAGCGGAATGTTGCGGGTGGGCACCGCATTGTTAAGGGAGGAAGTGGGGGAGGATATGTCTGCTGAGGGGAGAGGGATAGGGGTGGATGGCCAGGCAGTTACAAGGCTGCCTGGAGCAAATAGTAGCGCTGCAGGAATAAATGTGTCTGCAGGTCCTATAAGCGTTGGCCCTGCACTAGGGGGTTTGAGTTCTCTCAGACCTCAGTATATGGTGGGGATGGGGGGGAAGTGGCTTGGCTCCCCCCAATTCTGGGGCTAGGCAGGGGTATTTTGGTGAAGCTGGGCCAAGGCTTATGGGTTACAATCCCATGGCAGGGCAAGGGAGTGGTGCACCAGCGCCACCTACAGGTGCAGGGGTGGCAGGAAATGGTTTTTATTCTAGTAGCTACATGGCCACTTCCGTACAAATGCAGGGATCTGCATCTAGTGTTTACCCTGGGTTTCACTCAGTGGGGGGGATTATGTCATCAGGAGCCTGGCAGGGGGCTCATTCCATCTCATTGCCACAGGGCCCCCCTATGTCGGGTTGGCAAGGGCAGTGGGCGCCCCATAGCTCACCGTATTTTCAGTCCCCCATGGGGGTTGGCGGGCAAGGGGTGGTGTCCCAGGGAGCCACCTGGAGACCTGGGTTTTCAACGGGCTATGGGTTTCAGCAGGGTGTAGGGTATCAGTCGGGGACCTCGGGACAGCATATGTGGGGGCCCATGGTTCCGCATGGGTACAGCTCACCCAGTTCAGCAGGCTATGTTTGGGAGCAAGGGGCAAGGTTTTCGGGGTATTGGCAGCCTCAACTGGGTCAAGGTTACGGAATTTCTCCCGGGGCAGGTGCGGTTGGGTACCCCCAGACCCCTCGGGGATACGGGAACCCGCCAAGGTTTGTTAATCCACAGAGGGTTCCGCCTTCAGGTGCGGTTGAAGTAGTTCCCCCTGCCACGGCGGTAGCTCCGGCATCCGCTGGGGCCGGGGGGGATAGTGTTTTTTCTTCTCCCCCCCCCCTCTCTTGTTGTGTCTTCACAGGTTAGGGCGGTTGCAGCTACAGGATCAACATCCAGGAGAAGAAGTCGGGAGGTCAGGGTCGAGCAGAGGACAGTCCCTGAAACGTCTGCAGCAGTTTCCGGGTCGGCCGTTGTGGCTGACGAAGCTCCAGGGACATCGGGCACAGGTGAGTGTGTGGGTCATTCATCTTGTGATTCTACTGACAGCGACACCAGTAGTGTGGGGTCGGATTCCCCTCGGCGCCCGCGTAAGTTAGCCAGGATGATTGCGCGTCAGGTTGGTAAGGTTACCACAAAAGACAAGCCTGTGGGTTCAAGCGCTGCTCCTCCTCCTGCGGAGCCACCCCTGTTCACCGAAATGGTTCACTGTGCGAACACAGCGGTCACCAGGGGCATCCGTAAGAGGATGAGGGAAAAGATTAGAAAAGGGAAATATGTGGATATTTTTACACTGACTGATGATATGAAGCAGGCTTTCGAGAGGGCGAAAAAGGCCGATGGAATAGGGGAGAATGCTTTTAAAAATTTTCACCAGTGGCTGAAAGGGTTTTTAGTTTTTGCAGCCTGCTATGCTGAGACAAGGGTGGCAGAATACCCCAATCTTATAAAATATTTGTTTTTGGTACATGAGATGTATTTGAAGACAAAGGGGTATTCCTGGCGGGAGTATGATGAAAAGTTTCGTCGCAAGCAGGACGGGAACGGGGTGTTGCCCATGGGGTTTAAGGACGTGGAGGTCTGGTTGGAGGTTACCCAGCAGACCAGGCCTTTGGGTGAAGCTTCGGGGAAAAAGGTGGCGGTGGCGCCCGCTCAATCCCCCAAGGTAGCGGGCAAGGGCAAGTGTTTCGCTTATAATGAGGGAAAATGCGACAGGGGGGCGAATTGTCGTTTTCGCCACTCCTGCAGAGTGCGGGTCCAGTCACCCAGCAAAGGATTGCACCGCAGCCCCATCTTACAAGGCAGGTGATGCCAGTGATGCCGCTGGAAGTCACAAGTAAGGCCCCTTCCCCTATAGTGGTGGTAGAGTTAGGCAGGTGGCTTAGGAGCTACCCAGATCGAGAGGCTGCCAAGTTTTTGTTGAATGGTTTTCGCTCGGTTAGTTGCCGATAGAAGGTTCTGTGCATGTTGTTTCGGTTAGGAACTTAAAATCGGCCAGGGATTTTCCTCTCATTGTCCGCCAGAAAGTGGACGCGGAAATAGCATTAGGGCGTATGTGCGGTCCATATGCGGTACCGCCAATACAGGGTTTATGTAATTCTCCGGTAGGTGTTGTACCCAAGAGTACCCCGGGAAAGTTTAGGTTGATCCAACACCTATCTCACCCCCACGGTGGGTCAGTTAATGATGCCATACCGGAGGAACTGTGCAGGGTTAGGTACCAGCTGTTCGAGGAGGCCTTGGAGTTAGTGAGAGGCTGTGGCCGCAATGCGTTGTTAGCAAAGGTAGATGTTGAAGCCGCTTTTCGGTTGTTACCAATACACCCGGTTTCCTTGCGGTTCCTGGGTTTCAAGTTGGGTAGCGAGTTTTTTTTGTGGATAGATGTCTACCTATGGGGTGCTCGGTTTCTTGTGCGTATTTTGAGAGGTTTAGTTGTTTTTTGCATTGGTGCATTCAGTCGGCTTCAGGGCATCAGGGTATTGCTCATTACCTGGATGATTTCCTTTTTGTGGGTCAAGGCGGGAGCAAAGTTTGCCAGAGGTTATTGGAGGTTACCGAGAGGGTTTTTGGAGCATTAGGGGTTCCCATAGCGGAAGGGAAAACAGAGGGTCCAACCCATTGCCTAAGCTATCTGGGAATCGAAATTGATTCCCAGGCGGGATGCTGCCGTCTCCCGGCGGACAAGGTTCAGAAGCTGTTGGGTCTCATTGAAGACTGCCTGGGTAAGCGGAAAGTGCGGTTAAAGCAGGTGCAGTCGTTATTGGGATCTTTCAATTTTGCGTGCAGGATCATACCAATGGGACGTGTTTTTTGTCGCAAATTGGAACGCGCAACAGCTGGTGTGGTGCGGCTCCATCATTCAGTTTATCTTTCAAGGGAAATCAGGGAGGATTTAAAGGTTTGGGCTTCGTTTTTGGTTTCTTTTAACAGGGTAGTTTTGTGGCCTGCCCCTCCTGGTTACAACAGTGCGTTGCAGTTGTTTACGGATGCGTCGGGTAGTTGTGGGTTTGGAGCATTTTTCAGGTTGGAGTGGTGTGTTTCGGGCTGGCCAAAGTCCTGGGTGGATAGGGGCTTTACCAGGAACCTGTTGTTATTGGAATTGTTTCCTATTGTGGTGTCTCTGGTGTTGTGGGCCCGCGATTTGGCTGATAGGCAGGTGGTTTTTAGGTGCGACAACATGGGGGTAGTGCACGCGATTAATAATCAGAGGAGTTCATGCCCGTTCACCTTGCGGCTGCTCAGGCATCTAGTATTGCAGTGTTTGCGTTTTAATATTAATTTCTCTGCCAGCCATGTGCCGGGCATAGATAATAACATTGCGGATGCATTGTCCCGTTTCCACTGGGAGAGGTTCCGGGAATTGGTACCCGGGGCGTCTCCAGTGGGTTTGACATGCCCGCCTTATGTCTGGCAGATCATCGAACCGGGTTAGTGGGCCATGTCGATTGCCCTTGCGGGCATAGCCTTTCATTCTAGGCTGCGGGGTCAGGAGGACCCCACTCGGTCCTTTGTGTTGGCTAAGGCCATGAAAGGGGTGGGCAACGTCCAAATAGGTAGAGGCAGCGTTGTTATGGATCACACTGCAGGCGCAAAGCGTTAAAGATATCTGCCCGCTCAGCTTGGCGCAAGCTTATTTAGGAATCCGCCCTGCGGGGATTCAAGGGCAGTTTTTGTTGCATCCAGATGGGAGTTCAATGTCAAAGTTTCAATTTGCTGAAGTTTTAAAGCAGTGTTTAGAGGTGCTGGGACTAAGGCCCCAGGAATATGGGACCCATTCCTTTCGGATTGGGTCGGCTACACAGGCGGCGGCGTCCGGATCGTCGGTAAGTGAGATCTGGGCGCTAGGCCGGTGGAAGTCAAATGCATACAAGTCTTATGTTCGTTTAGATAAGTTGTAGATGCGCCTGTTGCGCCAACCCTAAAACGAAGTTTACTGTCGGTTTTGGAACGGCAGCGTTCCGGAATCGATGGTGTGAAGGTTGCTTTTACTTTTTCCTCCACGGGGGCCTTAATTCAATTGGCAAAACTGGTCCACGGGAGGTTTTTTAAGTTTTCTCCTTCACATGGATTGATTATGTATCAAGTTGTGTTTTAAGAATAAGATACTGATGTTAGGGAATCTCCTTAATTTTTCAGTTTCAACGGATTCATCAGGACAAATATGGCTCATCGGCCATTCTTTTATTTATTGGGCCGGTGGGCATCCAATGGCGAGAAGGTCACATGATTATCTTGGTGATAGGCAGGTCAGGTTGATAGGAGTCCGGGGTCTGCGTTGGGTCGAGTTCCTGAAAGTGCTCATGAGGCATGAGAGGAACTGGGGCAGGCCTGAGTGGCTGGTTATTCATCTCGGTGGTAATGATCTGGGTATTACCAAAGGGATTGACTTGATTCTAAGTATCAAGTCGGATCTGGTAGCGTTGAGGGAACACTGGCCTAATGTTAAGGTGGTGTGGTCGGAGATAATTCCCAGGTTTCATTGGCGGGGTGCAGTTAGGATCTCCGCCATTGGAAAGGCTCGCAAGAAGGTGAACTCCGCAATAGGAGTTTTTGTGAGAGCCATGGGGGGAATTGTCGTCAAACATCCTTCACTGGTTTCTGGACAGTGTGAGGTTTTATCGCGAGGATGGGGTGCATCTTTCCCCTGCGGGAAATTGCATCTTCTTGGAGGATATTTTTAGAGTTTGGGCATGAGTATTCGGGTTAATGGCCTTTTCGGGTTCTTTCCTGGGGATGGCGGTGGAGGTTGCCTTGAGGCAACCTTGTTGTGGCGGAAAGTCGCTACCAGCCAGCGGTCAAAGGGGGGCATAAGCGGTCATCGTGGGACACCACCCCTTTCGTAGGACGGCGAGTGGTCCTCGCCATGCGGGTGGACAAGGGGCGTTCCCTTGCGGGACCGCCCATTTTTTGCTCTGCCAGGTTAAGGGGTGGTGGGATCCTCACGATGCAGGTTGTGCCAGTTAGGAGGCGGTGGTGAACCCCTCCTTAAGTTTAAGTCACGTGTTTCAAGTTGACTGGGCTGGCGTGTGGTAGCGACTAAGAATTTTTGCCATCCTCCATCTTTAGTTTAACGTTAGGGACTTGATCTTTATGATCCCAAAAATTCCAAATTTAAAATTCTAGTTTAGCTTAACAAGGTCTTCAATAAATAATTCCTTTGACCTTTTTAAACGTAATTCTGGTGTCTGAGTCTTTATTTTGTCTGCGTGATTTATTTGAGTCAGTCTCAATTATTTTAAGTTAGAGGTTTTGCACTTATGGTTAAGTAAAGGTTAATTAAGTCATGGGCTACTTAGGGGAGCTGAAGGCTGTTTAAGCATGAGGCAAGATAAGAGCCCTGACTTAGGGTCAGTAAAAGTTCAAGCAGTGAAAAAACTCTGTTCAGGTTTTTCTGCCTAGTGATAAGGTTGGCAGAAGTAGTTAGCCTATCAGGAGTCAAGGGGGAGGGTACATTTTAGCACTACTTAAGCTCTAGGGACCATGTGACCTCCACCTTCTTACCTTTGGAAGCCCTCCCGCCCTCACTATTTTAGCATTCAACGGTGGGATGGTTATCCCTCAGAGTGCTGGTACGCTTGGTCTTTTTAAGCAATTTTTTGTGGTGGCTTTTCAGCCAAAATGGCGGAAAGTCGCTACCAGCCAGCGGTCAAAGGGGGGCATAAGCGGTCATCGTGGGACACCACCCCTTTCGTAGGACGGCGAGTGGTCCTCGCCATGCGGGTGGACAAGGGGCGTTCCCTTGCGGGACCGCCCATTTTTTGCTCTGCCAGGTTAAGGGGTGGTGGGATCCTCACGATGCAGGTTGTGCCAGTTAGGAGGCGGTGGTGAACCCCTCCTTAAGTTTAAGTCACGTGTTTCAAGTTGACTGGGCTGGCGTGTGGTAGTGACTAAGAATTTTTGCCATCCTCCATCTTTAGTTTAACGTTAGGGACTTGATCTTTATGATCCCAAAAATTCCAAATTTAAAATTCTAGTTTAGCTTAACAAGGTCTTCAATAAATAATTCCTTTGACCTTTTTAAACGTAATTCTGGTGTCTGAGTCTTTATTTTGTCTGCGTGATTTATTTGAGTCAGTCTCAATTATTTTAAGTTAGAGGTTTTGCACTTATGGTTAAGTAAAGGTTAATTAAGTCATGGGCTACTTATGTCGATTATGAATGATATTATACTGGATCATGACTTAGCTTTCCAGGTTATCCAGCTTATGCCTGTGCACAGTACTAGAAGTTTGAGCTTAGGCTTTCATTGGTAGTTAAAGCAAAAGTAAAATAAATATTAATGCCATTTTGCAAATAGAAAACATAATTAAACCTGAATTATTAATAGATATAAATATTTAATTATATAAAGCTTTTCATCTTCTTGTTGCCTTTGTTATTGTCATCTAGCTAGTGATAATGTTCAAAATATTGCAGCAGTACATGGACATTCCTGATCACTCTTATATATTGTATCAAGTTATACCCCTTTTAGACATACTACCCGGGATTTTGGCCAGGTTTACCCGGGATTTTCAGCCAAGGTCACTCCCGGGATTTTAGTACAGACCCCCTTTCACACTACACCTCAGACCCGGGAAAAACCCGGGTATACCCCTTTCACACATAAGCCAGGCTTTTTCAAGCATTTCAGTGTGTCATCATTAAAATGGGACACTTTGCTGGCTCACAAGAATGACATCATGCAAAGGTGGGGGCTGACTACAAAAGGGCCTGTGGGGAGTTCCCACAATACATTGCTGTTATGGCTGCTGAGAACATGTGGAGGATGGAGAGTTTGTCTGTTCTTGTGGATCTGGTGTGTTTTGCAGGCTGTGATGCTTGGATTAAGCTGCACATGCTGTTCATTGTTGCACAGTGTGAGATGCAGAGAAGGAGGTATCATTTTTTGGTGGAGAGGGAGGCCAATCGCCGGCATTACTTACGCCGGAGGAGAACCATGATCATGTCCAGCATCGCATCCATACTACGTGTGACTGGTGCGTCAGCTCGTACACTGTGGGCTAGAGATCAGCAACATGGGCAGGTTTTCTGGGCTACGGTGGAGGCATTTGAGGATAATCAATGGCTGGCACATTTCAGGATGTCGCATGGAACCTTTAATTATCTTTTGGAACTCCTTTCCCCGGCACTTACCAGGCAAACAACACGTTGGAGACAGCCTATTTCCCCCAGCAGAAGACTGGCAATTGTCTTGTGGTGGTATGCTACCCCTGGCGAGTACCGCACAATAGCCTGCTTGTTTGGTGTAGGCATTTCAACGGTGTGTGTGTTGGTGCGGGAAGTGACAAAGGCAATCCTGGATTCCTTATATCGCCGTTTCATTTCCCTACCCCAGGGGCAGAGACTGGATGAGACTGTGGCTGGGTTCCTGCGTCGCGGATATCCGCAGTGTGCAGGTGCCATTGATGGCACCCACATACCCATAATTGCTCCTACAGACAGCGCAGCGGACTACTACAACCGCAAGGGTGGCATTCCATCATTCTACAAGCAGTAGTGGACCATAAATATTGGTAAGTGCCTTTGGAAGTTTGGAGGGGGAGGATTGCTGTTGTGGAACTACACATCTCAGCATGCCCTTTCACAGGTTTTGCATTCTCTAGGAGCAAAACTGTTGAAGGGCATCCTGTGACTTGTAGTTCCACAGCAGCTGCAGAGCCTAGAGGTTGTTGTACACTTGTGTATTGTATTTCTTAACAAATCATTTTTTTTCAGTTTCACCGATGTGTTCATTGGCTGGCCAGGACGTTCTCATGATGCCCGTGTTCTGGCCAATTCGGACATCTACAAGATAGCGGAGGAGAGGAACAATGGCAGGCTATTCCCTGAAGAGGTAAATTTATGCTTGTGTCCCCTATAATATATATGCCCATACAAAGTCTGTATCATACTTCCCAAGTTTACACGTTACACTGCTGTATATTGATACTGTTTTTTCTTTGCAGAATTCAAAGTTTGTGCAGGGGGTTGAGGTTCCAATCCACATCATTGGTGATGCTGCTTATCCGCTAAGAAGGTGGCTAATGAAAGGTTATACCCAGCATCTTAGGTTGACACCGGAGCAGATACACTACACCCATACCCTCAGTTCTGCCAGGATGGTGGTGGAGAACGCCTTTGGCCGGCTCAAGGGACGTTGGCGGTGTTTGCTCAAGCGCAATGACATTCACATTACCCTTGTTCCTGACGTTGTGGCAGCATGTTGTATCTTGCATAACATATGTGAGATACAGAAAGAACACTATTTGCCAGAGTGGGATGTGCAAGATGATCAGGTTGGCAGTGAAATTGTTCCTGCCCCCACACAACCCCCTGAGACCCAAAGTGGTGTGAATCCCGCAGAAGTAATACGTGCCACTATTACAAATAATCTGGATGCCATGTTGCAGTAATTAATAAATCATAAGTCTGTTGCTTAAACCATACATTTTTATTTCAAATGCATTTCTTTCATGCATTAACTGTTTGATAGCATGTGTAACAATGCCTTCATAAAGAGTTCCATAAAATCAAGTACGTTTATAACACAGGCCATGTGTGAAATGTCTTGTAAAGTATTCTCACAAACAGACAATACAAAAATACACTTTTTTTTAGATGGTGAAATTAAAACTTGCATGGGTAGTATTCAATGTGCCTAGCGAGGGAGTTAAACAGCGAGGATTGCAGAATTCCTGCGATCCTTGCTGTTTAACCCCCACACCAGCTGTTGAAAACCTGCTATATTTGGTGTCAGCGAGCAGGAAGCACAGCGAAAAATTGAAAAATTTTCAAATGGAACAAACAAGCATTTTAAAATAAATAATTGCCACCTATACCTTAGCCGTGGCCAAACAAATAATTATAAAATAATATTAAAATCTGGACGTATATTAAGTACAAACAAAGTATCCCCAAACTTTTCAAGAAACATGGAATAAACTGTAGAAAAAATGTAGGGGAGATATATCTACCCAAATGTACTCTCTAAACTCTACATATTACGGTAAATTCTGAACTCTGTGTTGTTTGGAGAAGGGGAATGTTGCCCATTATGCCCATTCCAGCCACTTTCCCCAAATGCAGGTGGAGATTGTGCTGGAGGATTGGGTACAAATGAGGGTGGAGAGTGCACCTGTTGCACATACTGAGAAGTATGGGCAAATGATGGCGGTGACTGTGGTTGGTGACTATATGCGTTTGGGGGTGGCAACGTTGCGGTGGGTGGTGACCAGGATTGGGACAGTAATTGTCGTAGAAAATCACGATTTTCGCGACAAAGGTTTGCCTGATCCTCACTCACCCTGTCATGCATTGCTGCCATTTGGGTTAGTAAATTTTTCTGCAGTTCGCGTTCACTATCCATGAAGCGCTGCAGTCTGACATCTTCTTGACGTTGCCACGCAGAATCCAGGTCCCGCAGTTGCTCACCGAGGATGGTTGTCATGGCTCTTGTGGTCATTTCTATTTTTGTCCTCTTCTTTTTCCTCGATGGGACATTGTAGACTGTGTGGCAAAAAAAGTTGTTATAACGGTGAGCCAGTAAACAGTCATAATACTATATCTACCTGTCATGTCGGCAAAGGTGGACAATACTATATCTACCTGTCATGTCGGCAAAGGTGGACAATACTATATCTACCTGTCATGTCAAAAAGGTGGACAATACTATATCTACCTGTCATGTCAAAAAGGTGGACAATACTATATCTACCTGTCATGTCAAAAAGGTAGACACCACTATATCCACCTGTGATGTCAGCAAAGGTGGACACCACTATATCAACCTGTCATGTCGGCAAAGGTGGACAATACTATATCTACCTGTCATGTCGGCAAAGGTGGACAATACTATATCTACCTGTCATGTCAAAAAGGTGGACAATACTATATCTACCTGTCATGTCAAAAAGGTAGACACCACTATATCCACCTGTGATGTCAGCAAAGGTGGACACCATTATATCCACCTGTCATGTCTATAATCAAGAGGCACTTACTGTTAGCGCGCAGTGTCGGCATGCCTCCCTGGGTCTCCAATTGGGTCTCTCCACCCTGGCTCGGTTGTGCTGCTGTCACATCGGGTGTGCTGTCTGACTTGTCGGATTCTAAAATGATGGTATCGTCATCATCATCATCAAATAGAAGTTGCGATGGCGGCGGGCTCTGCGGACTGCACTCCGTTGTCGCTGCTGGCGTCTGTGGCGGAGACGAGGCATTGCTTGATGACGACAAGGCAACAGGGTTGCATAAAGCTGTATGGCCAAAAACAGCATTGCAAAGGTCGTACAAGGGCCACTCTGTGCGTCCAGCCCCACTGCGATTGCGATTCTGGTCATTGACCTTGAGGTACTGCTTTTTCAGGGACTTAAGCTTGTTCAATACCTGCTGCTGGGTCTTCCTCACACCTCTGCTACCAAGGACCTTTGCAATATTTCCATACACTATGGCATCCTTCACAGTGCCTGTGATTTGAGATTTGATCTCCTCTTCTCCACGGACATGTAAGAGCTCCCTGACCTCCTCATCCTTCCAATGCTGTGCCATAGCACCTGTCTGGCCACAGGAATCTGCACCCTTTTGCTGGAAAGGGAGCACAGGAGCAACATGCAGCCACTGCCTCTGCTTGCTCCGCCGCACGTGTGCCTGGGGCGTCTTCCGCGGCTGCAGCTGATGACCTCATCAGAAGACGCCCAGGCAGCAAAAAAAAAGCGTTGTCGTATGTGTAAAACTGAAAAACCCGGGTAAACCCGTTCAGACATAACCCGGGTATTATACCCGGGAGTTAAATACCGGGAAAAACCCTGGTCAATTGCAGGGGCTCAGCATCCGGGAGTAAAATCCCGGGTATACCCTTTCAGACATACGCTACTCCCGGGTTTGGGCGCGTTCATGTGAAAAAACCCGGGATTTTCG
The DNA here is from genome assembly GCF_055691185.1 of Crinia signifera. Taxonomy (NCBI): domain Eukaryota; kingdom Metazoa; phylum Chordata; class Amphibia; order Anura; family Myobatrachidae; genus Crinia; species Crinia signifera. Next base: position 173,258,411 of record NC_139217.1, read on the forward strand.
CGTATGTCTGAAAGGGGTATTAGTGTATGGGGGCCTTAACTCCTCTCTTTAGTGTCCCTGCCCATGCCTTCCTTCTAACTCCCCATTAGCATCACTGCCCTCACCCTCCCTTTAACTTCCAATGTATCCCTGCCCGCCCCTTTAACTCCCCCCTCAACATCCTTGCCCTCTTTCTAACTCTCCCATCTCTGCCCTCATACTCCCTAACTCCCCCCTCAGCAAACCTGCCCTATCATTTAACATCTCCCTGAAACTGCTTTTCAAAAGTAGGCAAGTATGGTTTAAGGCACTAGTGAGTGACATGTTAAATATAATCAACTAGATTAGCTTGACGTGCCCTTCTCTCAGGTATCTCACAATTCGTTCTCAGTGAGCTTAACCAGCCCATAAAATTAGCCTTACCTTTGTTATATTTATAGGGAACAGTGCACTTCTGCAAAATCAGTCTGTGATCATCAGGGCTTGTCATGTCACAAGAGACTGATTACAGAGGACAGAAAAACTATGACATTTGTTTAGTACTTTAGGATGAATATATAAGATGAATGTTTTCTGACTGTTTTTCAGAATGATTACAGCCATCCACAATGCAATTCCATCAGCAAAAATAGTTTTACACCCAAATACCCCCAAATAACAGTGTTACTGGGTCTCAAAAGGGCACCAAGCCAATATCAATTATAGTTCAGGCCTGGCTGAAAATGATGACTGTCTGCTGCTGTCATCATCCAAGCACACGTAACTTTGCCTTGAAGCTTATGGACATTCAATCTGAGTTTTGTGCAGCAAGAACATTGAGCTTTATCACCAACGGGTGATTTTACATCCGCCACAATTTTGCCTATACAACAAACTATTGCGGTAATAGTAAATTATTTTTTAGGTAAATTTATGTCTCTTATAAAAAAAACGTACCCCAACCCTGAGCAGCAGCTTCCTCTATCGCTTTACTGAGAATTTTATAATCTGCTTGTATAAAAGCCCCAGACACATTACCCGACAGTGGCCACTACCGATATAGGTGGCCCGCGGGTGGCCAATATTGTCGGCACAGTGTGAATGCTATCATCCACCAAAACCGTTCAGTGACGTCACTGGGACCGGCCGAACATTCGGGTTATTTGGCTATATTGCCAAAATGACCTGCATGTTCAGTAGATATCATTGTTAACGATGCGCGGGTAACCTGCATGTTCAGTAGATATCAATCATTGTTAATGATGCGCGGGTGTCCGTGTGTAACCGAAACACTGCCATCTGTTGGCAATGAGTGAAACTACATCACTTTCTCTTTTGCACTTACAAAAACCACAGTGGCAATCACACATACAGAAACATAGAGGCAATCACAATGTAGCAGACTAGCTTTTAAAGCATTTTCTTCAAGCGGACTTAGCTAGTATACATACTGTATATATATATATATATATATATATATATATATATATATATATATATCAAATGTATGTACCAAGGTACTGGGGCGGCACTCGTCGGGCTTCACTCAGAACGAAAAAACTGCACACCACACTGCAGTCTGGTGTGCAGTTTTTTCGTTCTGAGTGAAGCCCGACGAGTGCCGCCCCAGTACCTTGGTACATACATTTGCTATTTGACTACCTTGTGGAAGGCACCGCGGCAGTTTATACTTAGGTGGAGTGCCGGACCCCAACCCTCGCTATATATATATATATATATATATATATATATATATATATATATACACACATATACACAAAGGTGACCTTGGATGCGCTATCAATTAACAGCAGCTACTCTATATATGCCCCCTGTTAGCGGGAGACAGTGAGGGCTAGAAGTAAAAGTAATAGAGGGTGCTATCATATTGCACCACCTTCAAGTTCTCACCACAAGTTTTTAAGGGTGAGAAATAGTAACAAAAAATATTTTTTATTAAAAACAACATAAAATTGTACAACATCTGTTCATTACAATTGGAGTAGACACTTGACGAATTTAAAACCCTACGCGTTTCATCTAAAAAGACTTCATCAGGGGTCAACGCATAAACAGTATGGAGAATAAATGATGATCGCAATCCCTTTTATAACTGGTTTCTCCAGTAAAATCAAATGTGCTTCGTATATTTTCTGTTTTGGAAGGGGTCTCACATGGATTCTAAACCAGGTGTAGAATCTAACAGTGTATCTCCTCAACAGTAAGTGTGTGTGTGTGTGTGTGTGTGTGTGTGTGTGTATATATATATGCACTTAACCAGTTTGTACTACTTCCCATAAGACAAGCTAGTAGCTATATGAGATATTATGCCCCAGTAATCCAAAATGAATTTGATAGTGAGACTGTCCAAGTGCACTTGATGTTCCTACAGTTTCATCTGTTGCTGAACACTATGAATAAATAATAGGAAATAAGATTCTGTAGTGTGCAGAACTAAAGCGCTTTGCTTGTTGTATGCTATTATAGGGTCTTCAACAAATGAACTAATATACATTATTTTACTATAAGAACTAATATACTAACATTATTTTACACTGAGAACTAAGAGAGCGATGTCACGTCCGAATTCGCTACCCCGGCTGATTTTTGCTGGGGTTTGCGCACGTGCATGCGTTCAGTGGTGTAACTATAAATTTTGCTCCTCCCAGCCTCAATATTTTCTGGCACTGCCCCACGTACTGCCCCTTATACATCATGCAATACATCTTAATGTCACTTACACTATATGGTTAGGGTTATAGGCTGCGTGGTGTGTGTGTGGTTAGGGTTATAGGCTGCGGGTGTGTGTATGGTTATGGTTATATGCTGCGGGGTGTGTGTGTGTGGTTAGGGTTATAGGCTGCGGGGTGTGTGTATGGTTATAGTTATAGGCTGGGGTGTGGGTGTATGGTTAGAGATATAGGCTGCGGGGTGTGTGTGTGGTTAGGGTTATAGGCTGTGGGGTGTGGGTGTATGGTTAGGGTTATAGGCTGCGGGGGGGGTGTGTATGGTAGCGGTTATAGGCTGTGGGGTGTGGGTGTATGGTTAGGGTTATAGGCTGTGGGGTGTGGGTGAATGGCTAGGGTTATAGGCTGTGGGGTGTGTGTGTGGTTAGGGTTATAGGCTGCGGGGTGTGTGTATGGTTAGGGTTATAGGCTGCGGTGTGTGTATGGTTAGGGTTATAGGCTGTGGGGTGTGTATGGTTAGGGTTATAGGCTACGGGGTGTGTGTATGGTTAGAGTTATAGGCTGGGGTGTGGGTGTATGGTTAGGGTTATAGGCTGCGGGGGTGTGTGTATGGTTAGAGTTATGGGCTGTGGGTGTATGGTTAGGGTTATAGGCTGCGGGGTGTGTGTGTATGGTTAGAGTTATAGGCTGTGGGGTGTGGGTGTGTGGTTAGGGTTATAGGCTGCGGGGTGTGTGTGCATGGTTCGGGTTATAGGCTGTGGGGTGTGTATGGTTAGGGCTATAGGCTGCGGGGTGTGTGTATGGTTATAGTTATAGGCTGGGGTGTGGGTGTATGGTTAGGGTTATAGGCTGCGGGATGTGTGTGTGGTTAGGGTTATAGGCTACGGGGTGTGTGTGTATGGTTAGAGTTATAGGCTGTGGGTGTATGGTTAGGGTTATAGGCTGCGGGTTGTGTGTATGGTTAGGGTTCTAGGCTGGGGGGTTAGGTGTACACAGGCAAACTTTAGCAGGTGTATTGGTGCAGTTATTGTACTTATCTGCACCTGCAGCTTTAGGGATATACAGCAAGCAATGCTCTATGGAGGTCTCTCTGCTGGCTTGAAGTCTGCACAGCTGTGGAGCTGTAGAGTTCTATGAGGCAGGCAATGACATAGCGCTGCAGGCGCTATGCGGGAGACACCGCCGGGCAATGATTGACAGCTCCCCCGGCACAATGACTCAGAGCGGATGCACGTACATCGGGGCTCTCCTCACTACAGGAGGGACACCCCATAGCGCTAGGTTTAGGGACACACTCATGGTGCTGGACTAAACCAGTGTAACAGAACAGCATCAAGCAGCGCTACAATTGGCTGGTAAGGGCGCCCTGAGGGGCTAACTGCTGAGGGGCTAACTGCGCTGTCACTCAAGGATGTGACAGCGCGGGATTTCGCTGATGACCGCCTATTCCTGGGGACAGTGGCTGCAGGGGACAAACAGCCCGCGGGCTGCTGCTGGGGTTGCCATGGGGATGGTTGCCGAGCGCACTTTTCCAACACCTGCGCCCCTGTGGCTCTGGCTCTCCCCCGCCACTGCTAGGGCTGCGGAGCCTTAGCTACGCCACTGCATGCGTTAATATGGTTAATATGCACATGTGCAAACCCCAGAACGAACTCTTGCCAGGGCGTTTGCTCACTAATGGGTGGGAAGGAGGTGGTCACAGGGGACCGCCCAGCATTTTATAGGCATGCCTACAAAAACAGTGGGTGCGCCCATGGAAACACTGGACAGTGTCCATGCCTGCTTGGGGTAGGCGGTTGACATCACATGACGCCAGCGCCCTCCACCATTTTGGCCATCTTCATTCAGCATAAAAGTATAGATATACTTTTATCCACGAAGGGAGGAAAAATCATTTGATTGTGAGTGGCCATTGAATGATTTTTCCTCCGTGCGGCCGCATGCGATTTGATGTGTAAGTGTACACATCCGCTTGCACCGTAGTGCGGGGATACGGGCGGTGGGGGGGGGGCTGCATTCCGCGGGGTGGCGTTTAGCTGCTCGCTAGGCAGCGAATAAACACAATATAGAGTTATTTTGAGTTTAAACTTCTGGGCACTGAAAACACTTGTACCTATTATTACTCCCCAGGTAACTTGAAGACAGTGAAATGGATAAGTATAGCACAATCAGGTAAAATACATGTATTGATAATAACACAATAAAAACATTTTTATTTTTTTTAGTTTTTTTAATTGGATTTTTTTTATTGTGTTTTTATCAATACATGTATTTTACCTTATTGTACTATACCATATTTGATTTTAAATCTTTTACATATGGTTCCTTTACCCATTACTGTAATGGAGAGCCTATTTTAGGTGAAAATATGAAATATAAATGAAGTTTTGTGTCACATTATTCTCTTTTTTACACAAATTTTATGGGAAGACGGCTACTGCAAAGCTGCTATATGCACCAGAAGCAAAGATTCAGCCCATGCCCATTAAAGACATTGGGCGGGATTCTCTAAAATCCGCAGCCCTCTTCGCCGGCCACCGCATTTCTAATGACCGCATATTCTTTAAAATATGCGGTCATTAACGCAAGGGACAGCTCTTGCGATAAGAGCTGTCCCTTGCGATGCGGCGCCGTTGCTGGACTTCCGGGTCTATGACCCGGGAGTCCGTCTGCGCATGCGCAGACTGACGTGCCGGCCGCGGGGCATGCTGGGAGGGATCCGTGACGGATCCCTCACACACCGCTGCGGTAAGAAGCCCATAGGCTTCTGCAGGGATCCGCCAGCTTTTGCTGGCGATTCCCTCCGCAGCGGTGACACTGCGGAGGGAGGTTAGAGAATACAGAAATGCGGTAAAACCCCAATAACAGGGTTTTTACCGCATTTCTGTAATAGAGAATCTCGCCCATTAAGGGCCAGATGTACTAAGCCTTGAAAAGTAATAAAATGGAGAGTGCAAAAAAACTGCAAAAAAACTGTGAAAACCCGCATGTCGACATTTTGGCTGTCAACCTTGCCCATGTCGACCTAGACCCATGTTGACCTTTCAGTATGTCGACCTAGTGGTGTCGACCTAATGACTGTCAACCAACTTTTGGTGGACCATATGATGCACACCCTCTTTAACTACCATGTCTTTTTCTGAGCTTCTTAGGTGCCCAGCTATTAGCTATAAACTGTTATCTCCATAGTAACTTAGAAGCACAGCTATCTTGTGCACAAGTCCCAGCATCATCCAAAAATCAGTAAGCACAGCTGTAAGTGAAAGGAGGCTGCTAGAGGTGATGGCACATTAAGCCTTTTTTTTATAATGGAGTAGCCAAGGGAGCTGCGGTAGAAATCATTACATGATCCGAGTACATGACGTTACCTAAGTCTACTAAGCCTTGGAGGGTAATAAAGTGGAGGGATATAAAATATTAACCAATCAGCTCCTGCCATGCTACAGGCTTTATCTCTCTCCACTTTATTACTCTCCAAGACTTACCACATCTGCCTATTGTATAGTGACGTTAACTTGCTTCTGTATGTTTTTTTTCCATTAGATGGATTGCGGAAATGACCACAATTTACAATTTAGCTGCGGTTTTCGCCAATGCAGATTAAAAGCCAAATCTGCATTGGTGAAAACGGACACTAAATTGTCGCATTTTGCAGCCGTTTTTCACCGATACACCGGCTATCTGACTGTCTGAAAGTTTATGGATAGATTGAATAGGTAGAATGGAAATTCGTACAAAAAAGGGGAAAATGGGGAGTTTGGGAGAATTCTGCACTAGGTTAGGTTAGTTAAATTTGTTAGTAAGCCCCAATTCCGATTTTTATATCAATATATTTTTCACATGTTGGGGGGTGCTGCCATAGACAATAAATTGATGCAAAAAAAAAAAAAAAGTATCATCTCTTTTGCTGGCACACTAGGTAAAGAAAAATGATTAGAGAATAATTCAAGATAAAATATACCTTTTATTAAATTTCGAATAAAACTGTTTTTGTTGAAGAATGCAATATAAAATTGACAAAACAGAGTACAATAATTTAAATGATGCGAGTGTCACTGTGTATTGGTTTATTTATATGTTATGACACCTTATGGGGACCGTAGAAATAGTAAGCACTATTATAGCTTATGTATATATACTGTATATTCAACCTCTTAGTTCTGCTTCCTCTGAGTATTTTCTGAAATTAATCAGATACAGAGGGATCATTGGTAAGGGTAAGTATTGCCTTATATCTCCCAAAAATATGGAGGGATCTTTATTGTATACAAAGAAATGTTTTTGTATACAATATAGATGTCTCCATATTAAATATAGATCTCTGAGCAGTGCGGCTTCAACCATGTTCCTAGTTTGCCTACATAGAACATGAAATGTTTGTAACCTCGGAAATGGATATATTTTATTGAAGCGATTGATGAATGTGCCTAATATCTTGTCTTTCTGTGGCCATACAGCCTTATGCAGTTCCCATCCTTTGGCAGAAATAGAAGACTCACTCCTGCGAAACCTCTTTATTGGATACCAAAAGTGGGTGAGGCCGATTCACAACCCCAATAAGACTATAAATGTAAATTTTGGCTTGAAAATATCACAGCTTGTGGATGTGGTAAGAAGTCATTAACATATTATTTTTTTATACTTATATTACATGCCCTACATGTTCTGAACATGGTGCCATCAAAATAATATTCCTGTACTGATTTCAATACATGAAAACCAACTGTACAGCTGAAAGATGTGAATATGCCCTTAAAAAAAACAAGACACTTTAGGAGATATCTATTAAAGTTATGCACTATACAGTATGTTTGTCACTGTCAGTGCTGTAACAGGGCATCAGTGAATCATGTTTTCCTCCTGTGCCCTAAACCCGCAATGTCATGACATCAACTGTAGGGGCAGAAGCGCCAGTTCTTGGAAGTAGAGCTTTGCAAGAAGCATCCTAAGGAAGCTCCAGGCACCTCCACAGGCTGTGAAAATGCTTTGGGTGGGCCTGCAAAAGCACTACTGGCTGCAGGGAGCTGTTCCAGGTATCCGGAAAGCCACATACCGGTGACATGGCCATTGATGGTGCCACCCACATCTCCCAGTACTCTGTGTGATGGCACTACTTGCACATCCCTGGTTACCACCCTGTTTCTGTAACATGTTCGTTCACCGCAGGTATATGACAACATGAATTAAGCAGCACAGGGTACTCTCCGCACAAAAGGGAATACAGTTCACTGGATATCAAAATAAAATTTTGTTTTACAAAGTCCCCAAAAAATTCCAAAGAAAAAAAAAATGTAGGGGCGTGGCCTGCACGGGAAGCTGAGCAGTCGTACCTGGACGCAGCTCCTGCCTACTAAAGCCATTTGAGGCTGTAAATCGGGATCCCCCAGCCCTTCTCCCTCCCAGACTGCTTCCTCACAGCCCGGAGAGGCACAGCGGGTGAGCTGCGGAGTCGGGAGGCCGTTTTCACGGCCTTTGCGGACTGCGGCCTACCACCCTCCAGAAGCCGGGGACTCGATTTGAGGGCTGACCTGGATCTCGGGCTCCACGTCGGCCGCGGCACCCGCGACGTCTCCCCCGCATTGCCTGGAGCACCCCCGGGGACAGGTGGAGCTTGCCTGTGCCGGAGGAGTCGTCCCCAGCCTTCCTACCTGCCCGGGGGAGCCAAGACAGCCAGCCAGCAGGGTAAGAGAGACAGGACAGCCCCAGACGGCGTGTTCGGCGGCCATCTTGGGTGGGGAAGCTCTGCTCCCACCTGCAGCTTAGCTTCTGCCAGCGCCGTGCTGCAAATATAAAGCACTTTCCAGGGGGGCTAGGTTGGGGAGTGCACAGTGCCCCATTTGTCCAGGGAGGCATTGGATCCCAGCCATAAGCCTCTCCAGACCATATCCAGACAGGACACTTGCCCTCCATAGGAGAGTCCCTCCCTGCCAGCTCCCTAGCTATATTCTCCCTGAGACTGTCCTCCACCTGCCGTTGTGGAGGCCTGTGGGGACATTGAGCCCACCTGGTCAAGCTTAACCCCCGACTGGACTGTAATCCTGTACTGCCTCCCCCTTCCATTCCTGCTGTGTGCAGATGCAGGTGACCTGAGAACACCCATTCACAGGCTGGTCCGTGGATGGTAGCCCTGGCCTTACTCTGAGGCCTCCTCCCTCATTATAGCGACAGAGTGCACCGGGGCGTGCTTTGCCCTCACACCCCCTTCGAGTGTGCCCCCAGTGTTCCAGGGTCCCTCTATCAGTACTCGCTGCCGCTCCAGATGTGAGACCCCCCCCGCCCACCGATATGCCAACTACTCCACAATAATGGTGGAGGGCTAGTGCCTCTCCATTGGGTCCTTCAGCTTACCCACTCCTGGTGAAAACGAAATGGAGTGATCTCCTCGCCCGCTCTTTTCATGCTATCTTCATAACATACTAATTCCTATCACACGGTCTCTTAACTCTGCAATCTGATTCCTACCCCTGTACTGGCCTCTAACGTTGTCCATACAATGCCGAAGAGAGGGGGCAAGACCCCTAAACAACCCACTCCTGTGCGGTTCAAGGAACCAATCATGCAAAAGCAACAACCCTCCACGACTCCAGTGAAGTCATCCATGGCCCCCAGCACCCCCGCCAGGCCCTCTTCCTCCAACCCCTTAGCTGACCTGGAAACTGAACTTGATCCGCAGGCTCCACTCACAACCCAGTCCATGCTCCGCCTGTTTACGGTGTTTCGAGCTGACATCCTTACCAACCTAGAGTCCTCGATCCAAACGCTCAGAACCGATTTGGGCGGAATCACAGGTCGCACAGATCATTTGGAGTCAAAGATGCAAGAATTAATGACGTCTCATAATGACCTTCTCACGTCCCACTCTGAACTACAAGAGGAGGTCGGCCTGATGCGTGATAAACTAGCGGACCTGGAGGACAGGTCGAGACGAAATAACCTTAAAATCAGGGGAGTTCCAGATTCAGTTGCCCCCGCAGAGTTGAGAGACTATGTTACAAAACTGTTCCAGAAACTGCTGCCAGCGGCTACTCCACAAGACCTAATAATTGACAGAGTGCACAGGCTCCCCAAACCAAGAGGGAATTATGCATCTAATTTCCCAAGAGATGTCCTGCTTCGAATACACTTCTTCCATGTTAAAGAAGACATCCTTAAGGCCGCGAGAATGGCGGAGGGTTCTGACACCCTCGGAGGCCTACAAATCTACTCCGATCTGTCACAGTTTACCCTGGCCAAGAGAAGGGCTCTACACCCTATAACATCTGCGCTTCGTGACAACGACATCCAATACAGATGGGGATTTCCTGTAAAGATCATTGTCAGGCACGACGACTCTTCCTATATCATTTCTTCACTTGAGGCAGGAGTTAAACTCTTAGAAGACTGGGACATTTCAATTCCGACGCTTAGGCCCACTGCTTCCGCCCGGCTACAAGAGGACTGATGGTGGAGAGAACCAGGCCCCACAGGTGTAGTTGCACTGTTTAACCTGCTACTGCATCAAAAGTATTTTGTTGTATTTCTTATGGCCAGTATAGAGATGAATGTCGGTATCATGTCAAGGTCGCCTACCCTTTTGATATAGACTCCCTAGTTATTGGTTTGATATGATGCCACTGTTATGGTTCTTCTCAAATACCAGACTTTGCCCTGTTTTACTAATTACTATATCATCACTCTGATTCAGGGAGTGCCCATTTTTATATGGTTTCAGTACCGTGTTTACAAGTTCATTCTCAGTTTAGTATGTTGGAATATATAACTTACAAATGTGTTGTAAATTATTTACTAATTGATCTCCTTAACAGGACCCGTCAGGGACCACACCCCCAATGTTTTTGGATTTGCCGCCAGTTTTTGAAGGTGGCAAACACTCTGGCCCTAGTTTTAGGGCTATTTCAGTTAACCCTTCTATTTGTTTTTTCCTATTGCCCGCCGTTTTTAGTTCTATGTATCCTCCTTGTCCCCTGTTTTCTGTCACCTCCCTTATCCCCTTGACGTCCGTCTATAAGCTGCATATCCACGACCTAAGTACTAAAGTACGGATTCTTACCGTTAATACGCTTTCCTCTACTCCACCATGGCAGCTGTACTATGGGTTTTCCCCCTCATTAGGTAGATCTGGAAAGGAAAAAAAAGACACAACACTGCCCCTATATAAGGACCGCCCCTACTGAGGCTCAGTGTCTTGATTATCAGCAATTATACGCTTTTACATAACATAACATAACACTTATATTGCTTCATATATCCCAAGGGAGGGAATAATGCTGCCATGGTGGAGTAGAGGAAAGCGTATTAACGGTAAGAATCCGTACTTTCCTCTACCTCCCCATGGCAGCTGTACTATGGGTAATACCATAGCAGTATAAAGAAAGAAAAAATTTTTTTGGGAGGGACCAAATAGAAGTAAGATTACCTTTAGGATGCAGGTTGTCATCACCTACATATAAGGCTGCTTTTGAATTAAATGCCCTTCCCCTTTTTTTTTTTTTTTTTTAAAAGGTGAGTCAGTGTAATCTTTAGATTACTGCGCTTAGTATCTTCCTGCCCAGTTTTGCGTCACTGGAGGATTCGACATCCAAGCTGTAATGTCTAGAAAAGGTATGTGCTGAGGCCCAACAGGCTGCTTTGCATAGTTCTTCAAGAGATGCTGCCCCTTTCCTGGCCCAGGAAGACCCCACTGCTCTAGTGGAGTGAGCTTTTAAGCTCTGGGGAACTTCCCTATTGTTCCTCCTGTATGCCTCAGCTATGCATGTCTTAATCCATCTCGCGATGGTTGTTTTTGAGGCCCCTAGGCCCTTGTTCTTGCCCTCAGTCACCACGAAGAGCCTTTTTGTCTTTCTCCAATCTTTCACTCTTTGTAAGTAGATTATTAATGCTCTTTTCACATCGAGTTTATGGAGCTTTTGCTCTTTTTCATTCGCTGGTTTCGCACAAAACGAAGGTAGTACTATCTCCTGGTTGATGTGGAAAGAAGTCACTACTTTGGGCAGGAAGTTAGGGTTTGTCCTTAGGACGACCTTATTTTCGTAGAAATTCAGGAATGGCTCTTCTGCCCAGAGGGCTTGCAGTTCTGACACTCTCCTTGTGGATGTTACGGCCACCAGGAATGCTACCTTAGTTGTTAGCCACTTGACTGGTACCTCTTCAAGCGGTTCGAAAGGGCTCTCTGTTAAGGCGTTCAGCACCAGATTAAGGTCCCATGGCGTAGTAGGGTTGCGAAACTCTGGTCTTATCCTCTTGGATGCTTGTATGAATCTCTGTACGTATTTATCTTCTGCTATTTTCCTGTCAAGTATAGCCCCAAGAGCAGATACTTGGACTTTTAACGTACTGACTGACAGTTTTTTGTCTAAGCCTGTTTGCAGGAAGTCTAGCACCGTAGGTATAGCTTTATGACTTTTTCCCTGCGTCTTGCAGAATTGTATATATGTTTTCCAAATCTTATAATATGTACCTGAGGTTGAGCTTTTCCTGGCCTTCAGAAGAGTTCTTACTACTTTCGAAGAGAAGCCTTTATTCACCAGAGTTCTGGTTTCAGCAGCCATGCCGCTAGGTTCCAGTTCCTGGGCTGTTGTTGCGCATATTTTCCTTGCCCCAGCAGGTCCTCCCGATCTGGAAGCCTCCAGGGCCCTGCTACTGCCATTCTGACCAGTTTCTGGAACCAGGCTCTTCTTGGCCATGTGGGTACGACGATTATCACCGTCGCCTTTTCCCTCTGTATTTTGTTTAGCAACCTGGAGATGACCGGGAATGGCGGAAAGGCATACATCAGACCTTGTTCCCATTGACACGTTAGCGCGTCTGTCCCCCAGGACTCCTTTTCCCAGCGTCTGGAGATGAACTTCTTCACCTTCCTGTTGTCTCTGGTTGCCATTAGGTCGGTCCTCGGATTGCCCCACATCTGTACTATCTGTTCGAACACTTCTTGGGATAATTCCCACTCCCCTGGTTTTATCGGCCTCCTGCTTAGGGCGTCCGCGTACATATTTTCTTGCCCCGCAATGAATACTGCTGAGAGACTCTCTGTCCAAGCTTCTGCCCAGTTCAGTACCTGTGCTGCTGCTGTCATCATGGATCTGCTTCTCGTGCCTCCCTGCTTGTTCAGGTATGCCACTACCACCAGGTTGTCTGTTCTGATTACTACATCTCTTTGGTACAGGTGGGATTGAAAATACCGACACGCCTCCTTCACTGCATTCATTTCCCTGATATTTGAGTGAAGCAGTCCTTCTTGTTTTGTCCATTCTCCTTGGGCTGCTGCTCCTTGACATACTGCCCCCCAGCCTGACATGCTGGCATCGGTTGTCACCAGCACCTGTTCCCCTGTGGTGAAGGACTTTCCCTGTCCTAATCTTCCTTCCATCACCCACCAGAGCAGGTCTTGTTTGGCTCTTTTTGATAAAAGGATCTTTTGGGTTGTCTTCTTGCTGTCTCCGTCCCATTGCGACAGAAAGCAGTTCTGCATGCTTCTTGTATGAAACCTTGCCCATTTTACGGTGTCCGATGCTGCTGACAGAAGACCCAATAATCTTAGGCAGTCTGCTGACCTGACTGCCCTCCTTGGTAAGAAGTAGCTTATTTCTTGTCTTATCTTCATTATTCTCTCCCTTGTCAACATCGCTTTCATTGTCCTTGAGTCTATGATGACTCCTAGGTATTTTACTGCTGTTGTGGGTTGGAGCTGACTTTTCTCTAGATTTACAATCCATCCGTGTTCTTGGAGAAACTCCATTACCCTGTGTGTGTCCCTTAAGGCTTGCTCTTTTGACCGCGCCATTACAAGCAAGTCGTCCAGGTAGGCCCAGACTGTGATGCCTTCCTCCCTGAGTTTTGCCACAAGGACTATCAGGACTTTTGTGAACGTCCTTGGCGATGTTGACAGGCCGAACGGCAGTGCCGTGAACTGATAAGTTATGCCTAAGATTCGAAATCTTAAGAATTTTTGGTGCTCTGAATAGATTGGTATGTGCAGGTAGGCATCCTTGAGGTCTATTATAGTCAGAAAGGATTTTCTTTTTATGTCTGGGAGTATCGTCCTGAGAGACTCCATCCTGAATTTCCTGGCTGTCACATATACGTTTAACCTCCTTAGGTCCAGTATGGTCCTGAACCCTCCTGATTGTTTCTTGACTACGAAGAATCTTGATTGCCATCCTGTCATTTCTTGTCCTTTGGGGACCGGCACCACCACGCCTTGCGATATCATATTTCGTAGACTTTGTCTCAACGCCAGCCTTTCTTCTTTGTTTTTTGGTATAGGTGAGTCTTCCAGCCATACCCCAGGATCTCGTACAAATTCTATTTTGTATCCTGACGATACGACCTCTGTCACCCATTTGTCGTTTGTAGATCGGCCCCAGGCTGAATGAAACTTCTTCAGCCTGCCCCCGACCTTCTCCTTGGCGTCATTGTGTTTGTCTGTTATATCCAAACCTTCCGTCTCTGCCTCTTTGGCCACGAAAGGAACTTCTTCCCCCAGACCAGGGCCTCCTGTACCCTCTGCCCGGCCTGTACGTCCTCGCCTACTTGAAATCTTGGGATTGAAACTTTTGAGATCTATTAGGCATTTTTTTAAAGCCCCTGTCCTGGGGAAGCCATACTGACTTTCCCCCCGTGGTTTTTGATATGATCTCATCCAGGTTCTTCCCAAACAGGTAATCACCCTGGAACGGGAGGGATACCAACTTATTTTTAGATTGTGCGTCCGCCGACCAGGGCTTCAGCCACAATGCTCTCCTGGTAACCGCGGTGCTCGCATTTGTTCTGGCCGCCAGTCTGACCGCATCCAGTGATGCATCGCAGATGAACTCAACAGCAACTTGCACGTTCTGAATTATCTTAAGGAGTTCTGACCTTCTTACTCCATCCAATAAGTCGGACTCTAAGTCCTGGCACCAGGACCTTAGTACTCTCGAAGTCACCGCTATTGCCGAGGAAGCCTTAATGGAGGCACCGGACGTAATATGCTGCTTACGCAGGCTCATTTCCATCTTTCTTTCCATTGCATCCTTAAATACATTGGCGTCTTCTAAGGGCAAAGTAGTTTTTCTTGACAGTCTGGCAATGGCTGAGTCGACTTTAGGAGCCACCTCCCACTTCTTCACCTGGTCTGTGTCGAATGGGTACATCTTATTGACTCTGAGAGGTACGGCTATTTTTTTATCTGGGTTAGCCCACTCTTCCTCTACTATATCCTGGAGTGGCTTTGATAAAGGAAATGCTTTTGGTTTTTTCTTTTTATCCTTAAAGAGGAGGTCCTGCAACTTCCCTTCTTCTTGTGGGTCCTCAATACTGAGTGATTTATTTATCAGGATGAGAAGGTTGTTGAGGAGATCTGGGTTGAAGTCCAGCTCCATTTTCTCCTGGGTTACTTCCCCATCTTCCACCTCCTCAAGTAAGTCAGTGGCAGGACCTTCCCCTGGATCAGAGTCCTCAGATGGTGGTTCCCTAGGCCTCTTTGACCCCTTCTTCATATCTTCCTTTGTAACAAAGGTATCAGCTAAGGAAGTTTTTAACATGGCGACCAAGTCCGCCATTTGGTCCGGTCTCATTATGGGGGCTTTTTTGCAATTCTCACATACAGCACTTTTCCATTTGTCTGGCAGAGGTGCATCACACGCAGAGCATTTAGCCACATGCAGCTTTTTGTGTTTCTGTTTCACTTCCAGCTTGTCTTTACTTGATTCTGACCTGCAAGGAACAATAACCTTGCTTTAGAGCTGGGATACACTATGAGTCTCTCCTAATAATTTCCTTCTGGCTTACCCTGATTTTGTTTGCTGCTTCCTATCATCCTCCATTGCTGCGGAGTCACTGTCATAACAATATGCTAGTTAGACATGTAAAGGGTATAGTAATAAAACAATTGTACTCCAGCAGCAGCGCTGCACAGTGGAGTCTTACCCGATATCCGTCTGGCTTAGGATCTCAGCAGCGTTTCTGCTTAGTTGCGGCGCCATTTTAAGTCCTGGCGTCTGCTCTGCTTGTCAGAGATCGCGCGCGCCACCTGGCGCCTTCTGGTGACGTCAGACGCCGTTTCCCCGCGCCCCAGGCGCGCGCGCCAGTCTGAGACCTGCGCGATGCCGTCAGACGCTGCGTCTGACGTCTCCTCCGGCCGCTGATGCTGTAGCCGGCTTCCTAACCTCGTGTCCCTGCCGGAGGGGGGGGGAGATCCAACAGGACTGTGTGAAGCCTGTGAGCTGATGCCGGACACCCCATGTACCTCCGCGCTCCTGTTGAGACCACGTTGGCGAGGTTTGTTTTCTTTTATGCTCCATAGTCCCACACTGCTCTAGGCAGGGGGGTATTTGCCAGACAGGTGTCCCTACTACACTAGGTAGCGGGTAACCTCTAATTGCCTAAACCCCTATCTGCACTAGGCAGTGGGGAAGGCTGCAGCAGTTCCAGGGTAAGCCTCCTCTACCTGGAAAGGAAAAAAAGACACTGAGCCTCAGTAGGGGCGGTCCTTATATAGGGGCAGTGTTGTGTCTTTTTTTTCCTTTCCAGATCTACCTAATGAGGGGGAAAACCCATAGTACAGCTGCCATGGGGAGGTAGAGGAAATATGGTTAAGTTTTATTCTTTGAATGTCCATGGTCTTAATTCCCCGAACAAAAGACGCCAAGCACTGGAAACATTTCATAGAGAGAGAGCTGAAGTAGTCGGCTTGCAGGAGACTCACTTTGCAGCTCTAGCTCCCCCAGCTTTCCACAACTCGCGATACCCCTTAGGATATTTCTCCAATGGCCCTTTTAAGAGACAGGGTGTAGCAATTTTGTTCCACAACACTGTTCAGTTTGATCTAATATCTCAAACCTCAGACAAGGAAGGCCGCTATCTGATTATAGTAGGTAAACTAGACGACACATTAATCACAATTGTCTCTTTATATGCCCCTAACATCGGCCAGATCTCTTTCTTACGCAAATTATTAGACACACTCCAGAAAGTTAAGAAAGGACATGTAGTTATAATGGGTGATTTTAATTTAGTCCCAGACGAGAGATTAGACAAATCTACACAATTGAATAGCTTACCACACCAACAGAGAGCCCCATCCCCTCTGAGCCGTCTGCTAGCAGAGTTTGACCTCTATGATGTATGGAGGGTCAAGTCCCCCTCAGTTAAAGATTATACCTTCTTCTCCCATGTACATAACTCTTACTCCCGCATAGACCTAATTCTATTAGATAAGTGGACCCTCCAGCACACCTCCAGAACATCTATCACCCCAGTTGTGTGGTCAGACCATGCAGCGGTGACCTGGTCTTGGAACCTGCACCGCTCTAGGATACCACCCCGACCTTGGAGACTACAGGACTCTATACTTAAAACCCCTGAAGCTCTCACAGCTATTACTGAGGCCCTGAAATCCTATCTAGCTACCAACTCTCCCCAAGACACATCGGTACCAACCCACTGGTGTGCCCTGAAAGCCGTATTACGGGGGATAATCATCCAAACAGGAGCTAGACTTAAAAAGCAATACTTACAAAAACAGGAAGACCTGGAAAGTCGCTTACTCCAAGTCGAATCTTTAAATAGAGCACAACCATCCCGCCTACTGAAAAGGGAATTAGTTTCCATACGTAACCAACTCGAGGCATTATTCCTGCAGCGTATGAAGTATGCTTACGATAAACTACAACAGAGATGTTACTCCCTGGGAAACAAATCCGGGGCTCTTCTGGCCATCAGGCTTCGCCTGCAGCACACCAGAAATAGAATCAAACTCATCCAAACCTCCGACGGAAAGAAACTCCTTAACCCAACAGACATAGCAGAAGCATTCGCTGACTTCTATAAAAAGCTATATAACCTTCAGTCCGACGCTGACACCATACAACCCACCCCCTCCCTGATACATTCTTTTCTGCAAAATCTCCACCTCCCGAACTTTTCCCAGGCGGTCGTAGACTCCCTTAACATACAATGGACTGAAGTAGAGATAAAATCGGTAGTCAAGTCCCTGCCCCATGGAAAAGCCCCTGGCCCAGATGGCTACACAAACTCATTCTACAAAAAATTAATTTCAGATTTGCTACCCCCTCTTATTCAGTTATACCAGCATGCAACTGATAGGGGCTGGCAGTGCCAGATTTAAGAAGATATCAGTTAGCAAGTTTGATAGCTCAGACGTGTGATTGGTCCTTACCTCCAGGTACAAAACCTTGGGTAGACCTAGAGAGACAAATGTACCCCCGGTTCCCCTTACTTGATTTATTGTGGATCCCAGTCCAACAGAGACCGCTAGCTCACAACATTCCCTGTGTGATCAAGAACTCACTAAAAGCGTGGGATGAGGTCTTAACCCTCTCCAAGAGAGTATCCTTACCCTCTAGATCTTTATCACTAAGGGCCCTATCCGCTATAATCCCAGACTTGACGCTGACCGGTTGGACCTCCCGAGGTATTGTCACAATTGCAGAACTAGTAGAGGGCAATTTAATTACTCCTTTCTCAACATTACAAGCTCAACATAATTTGCCCCCGACAGAACTATTCTCATATACCCGCGTTGTCCACTGGATAACGAGCTCACTTCGCTCCTCGGGGCCGCTTCTCCTCCCCCCTCCTGACATAATGACCAAGATTGCATCTGGTAACTCTAGAGGTTCAATTAGATTTTGGTACGGGCTAGCAAATAGTGGTGATCCAGATGCTAAAACAGCATCGCAATTGAAATGGGACTCAGACTTAAACCTTTCGCTTACTCAGAAACAATGGGAATCGATTTACATGACGTCTCATTCTTTGTCTAAATGCAGCAACCATCTACTTCACACCGGCCAAACTTCATAAGATATGGCCGTCGATCTCCAAATACTGCTGGCGAGACTGTGCGGAGATAGGAGATGTCTTCCACATATTTTGGGCGTGTCCCAAGATTCTCCAGCTATGGAGAGAAGTATTTGCACTGGCCTCCAAAATCCTGAAAATATCTATCCCGTTATCACCCACACTCGCCCTTCTCCACATTTATACAGACGAGACCCCCGTCACAGCAAGATATGTCCTTGGACATATATTAATCGCTACTAGAGCAGCGATAGCACAAAACTGGAAAAACCCAAACCCCCCACCGATTGCGAAGATTATCCGCAAAATACATCATGCATACCAAATGGAAACCTTTGGCTTACCACACTCTGCCCAGACCAACTCACCAGCGGCTAAATGGCTCGACTGGCAGGTATACTCGATGTCTAGAGACGGTCTCGAAGCTATACTAGGCCCAGACTAACACAGTTAAGGGGAAAGGAAGGCCAGACTCACCCCATGTACATTAAAGCCAGAGCAGATGGTAAAATAAAGCCTATATCTGTTATGTGTATAGACAGTTACATGTATAATGTGAATTGGATGTATTGTATTCGGACTTTACCCCCCCCCCCCCCCTCCTATTTTATTTTCTGTATCCCTTCCCCTTCCGTGGCTAACGGAACAAAATTTTCTCAATAAAAATTTATTGATGTTAAAAAAAATAAAAAATAAAGTGTAAATTTCAAAATACATACAGTATGATGCAAGCTTGTAAGATCTGGATACAAAAGGCTCTTCACACTCCTGAGTCAACGTGTTTTGGTCTCTGGGATATTATACCAGGAGTTACCCCTAGACCCTCCTTGCGGCACTACAGGAAACAGCACGATCTCTCTTTAGAGATTGTCTATTGTTCAAATTGGTTGTATAGTTATAGCCAACTTAGATTGCCTAATTGCTTCTGGTCCCCTGCCACTGAGAGTTTACAATACAATAATCTGGCTGTTATAGCACATGAATGCTTGTATTTCATTGAATTTAGGGCCTAATTCAGGCCTGATCGCTCATCTGCAAATTTGTAGCTGCCACCCATACATTAAAAAACCCTACCCTGTGCACATCTGCAAGTGAATTTTGAAAATATCGCTGGCACACACCTATGTGCAAGGGCATGCAGGGGCGGGCAGCTGCGGGGTCCGTGCTGCGATGAGTGCCTGGGGACGAGGCAGCTTATTGGCTGAAAGAGAGAGCACTCTCAGACGATCAATGGCTAGCCTGCCTTTTGAATGGAGGGTACACGCAAAAAGAAGACACTCTAAGGTGTCTTAGTTTTGCGTGTATTCCTAAGGGGAAAATGGCAGGCAGCTGTCATCTGGTGATTGAAATTGAATTCTGCTTACTGAAAAGAAGTGAGGAGAGGTACTGTAGGGCCTGCACCCATCAAGATAAATGTGGAGACAGTGGTGTAACTATAAATTTTGCTCCCCCCAATAAAGCTTACTGCACCCCCCCCCCCCCCCATGACATTAAAGAAATTACATTAATTATATATCCCTTACCCCTGATGCAGCTCTGCTCCTGGCACCATTCCCCTGATACAGCTCTCCCCGTGATGCCATACTCCTAGCACAGCACTGCCTCTGACATCATATCCCTGGTTCAGCACTCACCCCTGATGCAGGTCTCCCATGGCGCCATTTCCGACACAGCCCTGCCCTTATCCAACTCTCCCCTGATGCACTGACCCATATGCAGCCCTCCCCCTGATGCCATGCCCGTCTCAGCTCTCCCCTTGATGTCATACCCAACGCAGCTGTCACCCTGACCCTACTCTCCCCAGGCCCTCATGCACTTTATATAAACTAATGCAGCTCTGAGCTTGTCCCCCCACATGTGGCTGCACCACCCCTTCAACCTGCTTCTCTAGTGCGCACCTCATGCTGTCGTCAGAACTCCTCCTTCACAAACATTCGCTTCCTATCAGGTATGTGGCCAGGAACAGGTCCATCCTCACGGCTGCTCCTCCTCGTGCTGCGGGATAGATGTTGCAATATCTCTTCTCTGCCAGCAACACCGGAGGGTTACTGAGGGAGGCCCGGGCTGACGCTGAGTCTCTAAAGCAGGGGAAGGGGGGGGGAGGCAGGCGGTGCTTGAGAGTGGGTGTCTTGCAGCAGCTGCAGCCGGCGGCTCTGTGTGTGCCAGTGAATGGCTCAGTGCACCGCAGGCAGGCACAAGCAGCTGCAACACTATAAAGGATGCTGTGTGGACAAGACAGAATGCATTAACCCCCAGCGCCCACAGACCCCAACGGCACTGGCTCCCCCAAGCCACTGCGGGGTCTGCGGCACTATAGTTACGCCACTGTGTGGAGAGATGGAAGAAGAGTTTCTATACCTTATTAGGGTAAAGCCATGGTTACAATGGTTGCAGGGTATGCCATATACATGGGCCCTTGGGTCCAGGGGTGCCCACAGTGCACACCTTGCAACCATATATAGTTCTAATTACCTCTTCACGGTCTACACAGTCTCACTTCAGCATAGTAGAGAACTCCCCTGGCCCTGCTAAGGGGTCACAGAAGTTTTAGCTCACCCCACTGGGAAATTTTTCATTATACAGTTTGTAAAAAAGTAGAAGTTCCAATTACTTCAGTTTCAACATTCGTCCAGCCAACTGTAACCAATTAATAATAATAACATGAACATATACTGTACATATGTTTGTGCGAACAGTGTTCCTGTAGCCTCACGGTAATCCTCGGGCTAATACTGTCACTGGTGAGAAAGGGCTGACGTTTATGTAAAATAGGTCACAAAATAAAAACAGCTGAGTGAGCAAAGTCGCAGACCTCATTTCTGCAGAGCCTGGCGTACGAAGTAATAAGGTGGATGAGAGAGGTAACGCCATCGTATCTATTGTTTCCCTCGGATGCTCATTATAATATACATCAGTAATATATTCTATGCAGGCAGAATGTTCAAATCGTGCTTGCGAAGCACAAAAAGATTTATTGAAAAATGTAAAATAAGAAACATTTGTTCCAATAGTAAAGAAACTTTAACAAGGAGGGGAAATATGGTATCCTACACTGTGGGCCAGATGCACTAAGCTTCAAAAAGTGATAAAATGGAGAGTGAAAAATAACCAACCAATCAGCTCCTAACTGTCATGTCACAGACTACTACATTTTCTCTTAAAACCACCTCTAATCCTACACCCTGCACTAGAAGGATGTGGCCTGTCTGGACACTCATCCATAAGTTCGGGGGACTTCCCAAAACTTTGTGAGTTTCCTGGAACTTGCAGGAGAGTTGGTAAGTTGTATAATTAGGTCACGATTGGCCCTTAAAGCTCCATAGCCAAGAAGATGAAGTCTGCATCAGACAAAGAGCCTCACCTTGGAACTCCAAGGAAATGGGACTCAGGGGGCACTGTGTGTGACAATGCTGGACCCATTCTGCACACGTTCAGAAGAATTACGCAAACAAACCACGTCTATGAATTAGGCCACATGGTCAATAATAGCAAGAAATCCTTCTTGCTCAGTTTCATACTTTATTAGGAATAATATGAAAGAAATGCTAATGCTTGGTTCCTTGGTTTTCAATGAACAGCTGGGTTAATTCACAATAAGGCATGCAAATATCAGTCACATAGTTATGCAATGTGTACTTACATCCTGTAGCGAGCTCCTGAGCTAATTCTACTTTTCATTTATCTTCCTGACAGGATGAGAAAAAGCAACTGATGACCACAAATGTGTGGCTAAGACAGGTAATAACATTTCTGTTGGTAACATTTATTTACAAAGGTAGCATTTACCTTGTTATATATATATATATATATATATATATATATATATATATATATATATATATATATATATATATATATATATATTGTTTAACCCATTTCATACAATACACTTGAGCACTGTGGATAAACCTTTCTTTATTGTTATAGATATGCAAGACATATCTATAACGATGTACATATTACAGTATATATCATAATATTGGCATAAGGTTAACATCCCAGCAGCTGGGATGCCGGGAGTCCAAATAAAGACACAGGAATTGCAACTTACAGGCAGAAAACAGTCATTGGAATCCTGACATCGCTTTCAATGCTGATGCTGGAAACCAAGCATCTTGATCCAGGGCCGCCACTAGTAATCTTGGGGCCCGGGCACCCCTGCGCACCGCACCACCCTGCCCCCTTCACCATTACTTACCTAGCTGTGGCATCGCCCTTGTTCCTGCATGCCTCCACGAGAGCATACACTGCACAGTGCAGCCTGCAGAGCGCCGAGCCCCTCTGTCTGTGTCCTGGGCTCGGCACTGTGCAGGCTGCACTGTGTATTGTGCGTGCCTGGCTGGGGGGCCGACGGGTGGGGGAGACGGTGTGCGGCCGCAGGGGTTGGGGGTGGCACCATGCCACTGTCGCTGTAGGCAGCTGCCCAGGCCCCTACAGAGGCCAGGGCCCAGGACAGCTGTACCCACAGCACCCCCTGTCAGCGACCCTGTCTTGATTATAAGTTTGCCGAGGTAAGGCTTAGGCCAAGAAGGGGAAGGGGAAGGGGGGTGGTGTCAGGTTAGCTTTAGGCACAAGGGGGTGGGTTAGGGATAGGCTTTGGTGGTTGGAGGGCAAACCTTAGGGTGTGTGAGGGGGGGGGGGGGTTGATTCAATTTAATCTTAGGCCCTGAAAAGGGGGTTATGGTTAGGCTACAGGTCAAAATGGTTAGGGTTATGCTGCGGGGGGGGGGGGGGGGTTAAAGTTAGGCAATAATGGGGAGGGTTAGTTTTAGGCTGTGGGGAGAGGGTTAGGGGGGCACTGGGAGAAGTTAAGTGTATTTACTGGACCCCCGGCTCAATTCTGTGCATCCCATCTGTCGGCCATCAATATGTAATCACCAGTGAATCTCTGAGCCACTCTATTCTGCCTCAGAATGTAAATCTCACTTAGAGACAGGTGTATCAAGCTTCAAAAAATAAAATAAAACGGAGAATGATAAACAGCCAGCCAATCAGCTACTAACTGCCACGTCACATGGTGGGTTTTAAAAATGACAGGTAGGAGCTGAGTGGCTGATTGTTTATCAGTCTCCAATTTATCACTTTTGAAGCTTGCCCTAAATTTTCCAGGGCCTCTCCGGCTGCATAGGAATTTTGCAGTGGTTGACTATGGCATGAAGGAAAATGGTCCCAACACTTGTATTTCTCTAGCCACTCTCCGTTACCTTCCCCAAATGCTGAACACCTGTCACTCACTATACCAGTGGTGGCCAACCTGTGGCTCTTGAGCCTCATGCGGCTCTCCCCCTTATAAAGTGCGGCTCCTGCTCCCACTGCTGCCCGCCGCCCACCATCTGTCCCAGTCCCCCCTGCTGCCGGTTCCCTGAATCCCTTCTCCTTCTGAGGGGAGGAGAGCGCGCATCGCACATCTCTCCTACCCCTTACTGTGCATCTGTTAGGAACAGGGAGATCTCGCCCACCCTAACTCCGTTGTCACCCCTTGGAGTTGGCGGATGCGTGCTAAGCTAACCTTCACCAATAATAGCCGCGTTCGTGGGAGCCCGTTAGTCAGGCTCCCACCTCGATGCCACCTGGTCTTACTAGTGACAACGCAGCCGCCAAGGCCAGAGGTAAACAAGGGGAAATCTACCTAACAACCAAGGAGGCGAGAACCACCCTGCCCCACGGAGGGGGTGTCAGTGGATAGCGGACTGAGCTGGGACCCGCGGTGCTAATGCTGTGGGCAACAGGCAAGACAATGTACCGTGGCCAAGCTGACCGGTATCACTGTACACGAGGTGTACCCAGATGCTAAGCAAGAGTAACAATACACAGTATGCTGACACAATCAGACCTGCTGACAGGTGTAACAATACACAATATGCTGACACAATAAGAACTGCTGACGGGTGTAACAATACACAATATGCTGACACAATAAGAACTGCTGACGGGTGTAACAATACACAATATGCTGACACAATAAGAACTGCTGACGGGTGTAACAATACACAATATGCTGACACAATAAGAACTGCTGACGGGTGTAACAATACACAATATGATGAGACAAAAGATAAATGACAATAAGGGAGGCAAGGAGTGGGAATCTCCCAACTTATCTGAAAACCAAGAGATCGGCAGGCAGACACAAGCAAGGATCCTGGAGGCAGCCAGGAACAGGTACTGGAAACAGGAACCACGAGTGGGTAGGAGCCTGGAACCGGAAACACTCAGGACGCCAAATCAAGAGCTATAGCCGGCGTCTGAGTGCCCCAGCAACCAAGTTTAAATAGCGCGCCAAGCGCTACCCTGACGCTGCGTGCGGCGTCATGCACACCCCTTCCTCCCTGCGGCCGCCAGGCGTCCCCCGTCGCCTTGGCAACCGCTGCGGCAGGGGAGGAAGGGGTTGTACGCCGGCAGCCTGACTGCCTGCCGGAAGCTCCCGGCTGATGACGCGACGGCGTCGCGGTAACCCGGCAACCGCCGGAAGAACTACAGAGGAGACTGCCGGGCGAGCGGAGGCGCTGCCCGTGCAGCTCCTAACAGTACCCCCCCCCTTGAGGAGGGGTCACCGAACCCTTAGAACCAGGTTTGAACGGGAAGGTCTTAAAGAACTCTGCTTTGAGCCTGGGCGCATGTAACAATCGCTCAGGCACCCAAGACCTCTCCTCTTCTCCGAACCCCTTCCAATGGACCAAAAATTTCAGTTGACCCTGAACAACCTTGGAATCTAATATCTGTTCTACTATGAATTCTTTGTGCCCTTGAATGAGGACTGGTTTGCGGTTAGGAGCAGGCCCTGATTGGGAAGCCATCGAGGCTGGTTTAAGAAGAGAACAATGGAAGACATTATTGATCCGCAGTGCTCTGGGAAGCTGCAACCTAAATGCCACCGGATTGACTTGAGCAGTGATCAAAAAATGGACCGATGAACCTGGGCCCTAATTTTGGACATCTCTGGCGAAGCTTAATGTGGCGAGTAGACAACCATACCTTTTGCCCCACTCGGAAAAAACATGGTCTCCTATGTTTGTCAAAAAATTTTTTTGAACGTGCTGAAGATTGCCTCAGAGCCAAATGAACCTTTTGCCAAGACTTCCTAAGGAAGGACACTGTGGAGAAGGGCGGCCGAGAGGAATCCCTTGGGACAAAGAAGGAGTTGCACTTGGGATGGAACCCGAAATTACACAAAAAGGGCGAGCTCTTGGAGGCCGCATGATAAGAGTTGTTATAAGCAAATTCTGCTAACGGTACCAGTTCGGCCCAATTGCTCTGACATTTGGAGACGAAGCAGCGTAAATATTGCTCCAGTGCCTGATTGACCCTTTCGGTCTGCCCGTTGGACTGTGGGTGATGCCCGGAGGAAAGACTGACCTGTATTCCTAAACCGGAACAAAAACTTCTCCAGAACCTGGCCACAAACTGAGATCCCCTATCAGAAACTATATCCAAGGGAAGGCCATGGAGTCTGAAAATATGCGAGATAAAGAGCTGTGCCAACTCTTTAGCAGTGGGGAGTTTACGCAAGGGAATAAAATGTGCCATCTTGCTAAAGCGGTCGACCGTGACCCAAATGGTGGTAAAACGGGAAGAAGAAGGAAGATCGACAATGAAGTCCATAGAAATATGGGACCATGGCCTTTCTGGAATGAACAACGGCAGGAGAGTACCCACTGGTGATGATCTGGGAGATTTATGTCGAGCACATACCGGACAAGAAGAGATAAACAGAGCAACATCCTGTTTTATGGTGGGCCACCAAACCGCCCTAGACAAGTGCTCAAGGGTCTTGGTAACGCCAGGGTGTCCAGTGACCCTACTGGAATGAAAGTCTTTGAGGACCAATTTTCTGAGGTGTTTAGGAATAAACAGTCTATTATGTGGAGTCCCCTGAGGAGCAGAAGGCTGGGAAGCCAGGACACGGGAGGCCAAGTCCTGAGTCAGACCCGCAAAAATGACAGAAGACGGGACAATGGGTGTATCTTTGAGTCCAGCACTCTGACAAGTCTGGAAACTACGAGATAATGCATCAGCTTTGACATTTTTGGGGCCGGGTCTGAATGTAATGATGAATTGAAACCTGGTAAAGAACAACGCCCACCGGGCTTGTCGTGGGTTTAATCGTTTAGCAGACTCGATGTAGGCTAAGTTTTTATGGTCGGTAATCACAGTGATGATGTGTTTGGCTCCTTCTAACCAATGACGCCACTCCTCAAAGGCCCACTTAATGGCCAACAATTCGCGATTCCCGACATCATAGTTCCTTTCGGCTGAGGAAAACTTACGGGAGAAGAAGGTGCAAGGATGAATTTTCTGATCACGAATGTCCTTCTGAGAACGGACAGCTCCAGCCCCTACATCCGAGGCGTCAACCTCCACAATGAAAGGAATTCTGGGATCTGGGTGATGTAAGACAGGAGCTGAGCAGAAGGCCTTTTTTAACTGATGAAAGGACTCAACGGCCTGTGGGGACCAAACTTCAGGATTGGCTCCCTTGCGAGTAAGTTCCACAATGGGGGCAACAATGTCAGAAAAGGACCGGATGAATCTCCGATAATAATTGGAGAATCCTAAGAATCTTTGGATGGCCTTGAGATTGTTAGGACGAGCCCAGGACATGATGGCTTGAACCTTGCTGGGGTCCATGGAAAAACCCTTTGGAGAGATGACATAACCCAAAAAAGAGACTTGAGCAATTTCGAATTCACACTTTTCGAGTTTGGCGTATAATTGATTTTCACGCAACTTCTGAAGGATCAGGCGGACGTGTTGCCGATGTTCAGAAAGTGACTTGGAAAAAATCAAAATGTCATCTAAGTAAACCACAGCAAATACCCCCAGGTACGGCCGGAGTACTTCATTGATGAAATCCTGAAAAACTGCAGGAGCGTTGGCCAAGCCGAACGGCATCACAAGATATTCGTAGTGACCTGAATGTGTGTTAAAGGCTGTCTTCCACTCATCTCCCTTTCTAATCCTGATGAGGTTATATGCTCCTCTAAGATCAATCTTGGAAAACACCACCGCTTCCCGGATTTGATCGAACAAAACAGAGATGAGTGGTAACGGATAGGAATTTTTTACAGTGATTTTGTTCAAGGCCCTATAGTCTATGCAGGGACGCAAAGATCCATCTTTTTTTTCAACAAAAAAAAACCCTGCACCTACAGGTGATTTAGAAGGACGAATGAATCCCTTTTCGAGACTCTCTTTTATGTATGAATCCATGGCCTGGGATTCAGGTTCTGAGAGGGCATATAGACGTCCCTTGGGCAATCTGGCATTGGGAACTAAGTCTATAGCACAATCAAAGGGACGGTGAGGGGGCAACGTATCAGCTTCCTTCTTGGAAAACACATCGGCAAAGTCTCTGTAGGGTACGGGTAAAGAAGTAAAAACGGGAAGGACAAGACGAAGAGGAAGAGAGAGACAATGATCAGAACAGGAAGAGCCCCAACGTATGATTTCTCCTGTGGTCCAGTCGATACTGGGATTGTGCTTCCTAAGCCATGGTAACCCCAGGACGAGTGGCGTGAGCGGACAGTGAAACAACAGAAAAGAAATCTCTTCTGAATGAAGAGCCCCCACCGAAAGCTGGAGAGAAGGGGTGCATGCGGTAACACTGCCGTTGGCGAGTGGCTGACCATCCAGGCCACAAACCGACAAGGAATTGACCAGGGAAATGGGTTTGAGCCCCAACGAGCAAACCAGCCCCCTGTCAATAAAATTGCCGGCTGCACCGCAATCAACAAAGGCAGTGGTAGCGACAGTGCAGTTATTATAGGTGACAGAAACCTGAATAATGATTGAGTCTAGGGGAGAAAAACAAGATAGGCCCAAGTGAGTTTCCCCAAACCCACCTAGGCCCTGTCTTTTCCCGCCTTCAACGGACAGACCACTGCACGGTGACCCTGACCTCCACAATACAGACAGAGACCCTTCAGCCTCCTACGATTCTTTTCTGCGGCAGATAAACGTGTAGCCCCAATTTGCATGGGTTCGTCACAGGCAACCTCCGAGGTCTCCCCCAGTGATGTGGAGGGATATACCCCAGAGACCCTCTCCCTCTGGCGTTCCCGGAACCTCCGATCTACCTTGATGGCTAACTCCATAATTTTATCAAGGGAGGTCGGGGTAGGGTAGTGAACCAATGCATCTTTTAACGTTTCAGATAAACCGATGCAAAACTGGCTACGGAGTGCTGGGTCATTCCAACCAGAGTCAATGGCCCACCTCCTGAATTGGGTACAATAAGCCTCTGCGTTACTCTGACCCTGCCGTAGTGCCCTCAGGTTGGCTTCAGCGGAGGCAGCACGGTCTGGGTCGTCGTAAAGCAACCC
This sequence comes from Crinia signifera, assembly GCF_055691185.1. Taxonomy (NCBI): domain Eukaryota; kingdom Metazoa; phylum Chordata; class Amphibia; order Anura; family Myobatrachidae; genus Crinia; species Crinia signifera. The sequence goes on from NC_139217.1 coordinate 173,287,179, forward strand.
CATGGCAGAAAAAAAAGCATTCACAGAGGTAAGGGCCTCGGACCCTGCGGGAAGGCCAAACGCCCAGGTCTGAGGGTCCCCTTGTAACAGGGAGATGACCATTCCCACACGCTGGGATTCCACACCGGAGGAGGCCGGGCGGAGTTTGAAATAAAGTTTACACGACTCTCTAAAGTAAAAAAACTGGGAACGTTCCCCGGAAAACCGGTCCGGGAGACTCAGCTTGGGTTCGGGGTTTCTAGATGAGGATACGACCCCTTGTACCCGTTCCTCTTGTGAGTTTACCTGGAGGGTCAATTTCTGAAGCTCTTGAGTAAGAGTATGCATCTGCCCCGCCAGAGCGTGATTAGCAGCCTGCTGGGCCGGATCCATGATAGCTGACTGAAAGTTGGGTGAAGTATGTGGCCGGCTATAATGTTAGGAACAGGGAGATCTCGCCCACCCTAACTCCGTTGTCACCCCTTGGAGTTGGCGGATGCGTGCTAAGCTAACCTTCACCAATAATAGCCGCGTTCGTGGGAGCCCGTTAGTCAGGCTCCCACCTCGATGCCACCTGGTCTTACTAGTGACAACGCAGCCGCCAAGGCCAGAGGTAAACAAGGGGAAATCTACCTAACAACCAAGGAGGCGAGAACCACCCTGCCCCACGGAGGGCGTGTCAGTGGATAGCGGACTGAGCTGGGACCCGCGGTGCTAATGCTGTGGGCAACAGGCAAGACAATGTACCGTGGCCAAGCTGACCGGTATCACTGTACACGAGGTGTACCCAGATGCTAAGCAAGAGTAACAATACACAGTATGCTGACACAATCAGACCTGCTGACAGGTGTAACAATACACAATATGCTGACACAATAAGAACTGCTGACGGGTGTAACAATACACAATATGCTGACACAATAAGAACTGCTGACGGGTGTAACAATACACAATATGCTGACACAATAAGAACTGCTGACGGGTGTAACAATACACAATATGCTGACACAATAAGAACTGCTGACGGGTGTAACAATACACAATATGATGAGACAAAAGATAAATGACAATAAGGGAGGCAAGGAGTGGGAATCTCCCAACTTATCTGAAAACCAAGAGATCGGCAGGCAGACACAAGCAAGGATCCTGGAGGCAGCCAGGAACAGGTACTGGAAACAGGAACCACGAGTGGGTAGGAGCCTGGAACCGGAAACACTCAGGACGCCAAATCAAGAGCTATAGCCGGCGTCTGAGTGCCCCAGCAACCAAGTTTAAATAGCGCGCCAAGCGCTACCCTGACGCTGCGTGCGGCGTCATGCACACCCCTTCCTCCCTGCGGCCGCCAGGCGTCCCCCGTCGCCTTGGCAACCGCTGCGGCAGGGGAGGAAGGGGTTGTACGCCGGCAGCCTGACTGCCTGCCGGAAGCTCCCGGCTGATGACGCGACGGCGTCGCGGTAACCCGGCAACCGCCGGAAGAACTACAGAGGAGACTGCCGGGCGAGCGGAGGCGCTGCCCGTGCAGCTCCTAACAGCATCCTTGTGACTGGGCCGTCCGCCAATCAGAGCTCGTGGGCCAGCAGCCAATCAGGAGCTGCTGCTGGGAAATTTGCACTGTGGAGGCATAGCAGTTTGTGGCACTGTGGGGGCATAGCAGTTTGTGGCACTGTGGGGGCATAGCAGTTTGTGGCACTGTGGGGGCATAGCAGTTTGTGGCACTGTGGGGGCATACCAGCTTTTTGGCACTGTGGGGGCATACCCAGCACCATGTGGTGCATACCTGGCACCGTGGGGGGCATATGTGTATCTGGCACTATTGGGGGCATATGTATATATGGCACTGCACTATTGGAGGCATATTTGTATCACAACCACCCAAGGGGTCAAAATAGACTACGCCCCTGCGCATGATGTCGGCTCTTTAGCTTGACTACCAATATTTTTCGGCTCTTTACCTCTGACCGGTTGGCCACCCCTGCACTATACAATAAATCCATACTGCGTACACCATCACTAATCTATTGCTCTGTGCGCGCATTGCTGCTTTAGTACAAGCGTAGTAAAAAAAATCAGTTCACCTAACACCTCTAAATCCAGCCTATACACACCATAGTTGCCTACCCTCCCATAATGGCTCCCAAAAAGCATGCCCCTTTTCTCCTTTCTCCTGGAGCCTCTTCACATCAAGCCAGCTTCCTCCCTTTAGTGGTCTAAAAATCGCACCCTATTACATCTCCCCCTTTATCTTGTATCTTGGCATGCTAGGGCAGAAGATAAACAGTATTGACATCATGGTGTGCAGCAAATATATGTATATTGTAAATGCAATAGGGTTATATTGATTGGGGCCCCCAGATTTTGTTTGCTTACCTAATTGTGATAACCTCTAGCTGTTAATTGCTACATTTGTACAATTCCAGGTTATTCACCTGAATTACAACTGGAAAAATTGTGGTGTTCTAAAACTTTTGATTAGTAGTTGTACATTTTACCTTGCTACTTGCATTTCACAGAAAAAATATAAATGTTGTGTTTTGCCATGTTGGCCACAAGACGTTTTTTTCTGACACCATGAGTGATATTTCATTTTTTATATAACTTTATTTGAATTGGCATGACTGAAGCATAACATAATCATGTAACACAATATATAGATAACAGACATATTGGGTGACATTCTATGCTTTGCGCTAAAAGCGCATGTTTCATTCGCGCACCACATCGCCGCAAATCGCCTTTTTCAAAATCGCACTTTTCAGCCAAAATTCGATTATTTAATGCATGGGTCTTCAAACTGCGGCCCTCCAGATGTTGTGAAACTACAAATCCCAGCATGCCTTGCCACGGTTTTGCTATAAGGGAGTGTTAAAACTGTGGCAAGGCATGCTGGGATTTGTAGTTTCGCAACATCTGGAGGGCCGCAGTTTGAAGACCCATGATTTAATGTGATGCGCATTGGAGGCTGAAAAGTGCGAAGAGGGGCGATTTGCGGCGAAGTGGTGCACTGTATTTAGTCCTGAAAATGTGCGATTTTCATGTCTGAAAATCGCACATTTGCAGAACAGCGCAAAGTTTAAAAAAAAAAACGAGCGCGGGGTCCCCCGCCCGAGCATAACCAGCCCCGGGCTCACTGAGCCGGTGCTGGTGACATAAAATCAGGGTCCCCGACAAATAGGGGTCCCCTTGATTTCATGAAACCAGCACCAGGCTCAAGGTCCGGCGCTGGTTCCCAAAATACGGGGGACAAAGTGACTAGGGGTCCCCCGTATTTTAAGAACCAGCACCGGACACAACCAGCCAGCAGGGTAATGCCACAGCCGGGGGAAACTTATTATATAAGCTCCCGCGGCCAAAGCATTAACCCCCTGGCTGGTCAGCATGGGCAGGGGTCCTGGGGAAGTGGGGACCCCCCCAATGAAGGGGTCCCCCCCCTCCAGGACTTACCAGCCCATGCTGATAGTCCGGGGCTGTCCCCGATGCCCCTGGGCGGTGGGCATCGGGCTGATGGCTTGTGTAAAAAAAGAAGTAAAACTATTGTTTTATACTGGCGAACTATGAGTCCCAGCAAGCCTACCCCGCATGCTGGGACTTGGAGAACCACAAGTCCCAGCATGCGGGGCATTAAAGGGCCCGCTGGCACTTGTAGTTCAGCAGTACCAAAAATAGTTAACAAAATCACACTGACACCCTGTAAAATAAAAGTTTAATACATACAAAACACACACACACTGATACTTACCTACCTTGAGCCCGTAGGTCGGTCCCTGGATCCTGGGTCCGTCCTCCGGGGCTCCAGGGCAGAAGAGTCCGGTTCCGGGGCCTTGGTCCTGGTTCCGGGGCTGGTCCTGGGGTTCCGGGGCTGGTCCTGGGGTTCCGGGGCTCCTGGGCTGCAGAATCCGGGGTCCGGGATCCGAGGTAGTCCCCAGGGGTACCTAAGGAAGCAAATCCAACTCACCTGGTCCCCGGCGACGACCTCGGAATCCTCTCCGGTGACAGCGCTGCTCCCATCTGGTACCCGGCTCGCAGGACTTTGACAGGCGCAGAGATGTTTCCTCCTCGGTGTCTCTGCACAGAATGATTTCTTGGCCAATCAGGAGCCGAGAAAGTCGGCTCCTGATTGGCCAGAAATCATTCTAACTAGAGACGCCGAGGAAGTAACATCTCAGCGCATCTAGAGCAGAGATGTTTCCTCCTCGGCGTCTCTAGTTAGAATGATTTCTGGCCAATCAGGAGCCGACTTTTTTCGGCTCCTGATTGGCCAAGAAATCATTCTGTGCAGAGACGCCGAGGAGGAAACATCTCTGCGCCTGTCAAAGTCCTGCGAGCCGGGTACCAGATGGGAGCAGCGCTGTCACCGGAGAGGATTCCGAGGTCGTCGCCGGGGACCAGGTGAGTTGGCTTTGCTTCCTTAGGTACCCCTGGGGACTACCTCGGATCCCGGACCCCGGATTCTGTAGCCCAGGAGCCCCGGAACCCCAGGACCAGCCCCGGAACCAGGACCAAGGCCCCGGAACCGGACTCTTCTGCCCTGGAGCCCCGGAGGACGGACCCAGGATCCAGGGACCGACCTACAGGCTCAAGGTAGGTAAGTATCAGTGTGTGTGTGTTTTGTATGTATTAAACTTTTATTTTACAGGGTGTCAGTGTGATTTTGTTAACTATTTTTTGTACTGCTGAACTACAAGTGCCAGCGGGCCCTTTAATGCCCCGCATGCTGGGACTTGTGGTTCTCCAAGTCCCAGCATGCGGGGTAGGCTTGCTGGGACTCATAGTTCGCCAGTATAAAACAATAGTTTTACTTCTTTTTTTACACAAGCCATCAGCCCGATGCCCACCGCCCAGGGGCATCAGGGACAGCCCCGGACTATCAGCATGGGCTGGTAAGTCCTGGAGGGGGGGACCCCTTCATTGGGGGGGTCCCCACTTCCCCAGGACCCCTGCCCATGCTGACCAGCCAGGGGGTTAATGCTTTGGCCGTGGGAGCTTATATAATAAGTTTCCCCCGGCTGTGGCATTACCCTGCTGGCTGGTTGTGTCCGGTGCTGGTTCTTAAAATACGGGGGACCCCTAGTCACTTTGTCCCCCGTATTTTGGGAACCAGCGCCGGACCTTGAGCCTGGTGCTGGTTTCATGAAATCAAGGGGACCCCTATTTGTCGGGGACCCTGATTTTATGTCACCAGCACCTGCTCAGTGAGCCCGGGGCTGGTTATACTCTGGCGGGGGACCCCGCGATCGTTTTTTTTTTATTTTAACCCTTTATTTTTTACAGCAGAACCCTGCACAGAACATTGCGATCTGTGCAGGGTTCTGGCTAATTCGCCAAACAGACCCTGGTCTGAAATAAGTGCGATAATTAGGCACCTAAAAAATGCGATGTGCAAATGCGCATTGCATTAAATAAGCGACTTGTATACTTTTCTATACGAAAACATCTGGATGCGATAAAAATGCGAATTCATCTCGCATTTTTACTCAGCATACCTTAACGCACATAATATGCGATTTCAGTCCCTTAGCGCATCCCATTAAATTAACGATTTAATGGGAAAATGCGATATCGCCATTTTGTGGTCTAATTACCGCAAAAAAAACGGAAATCGCAGAGCATAGAATGTCACCCATTGTTTTTTTTTAACAGTATGGTATCTTATATATAGATAGCATTTACAGATACATTGTTGCATTAAACAGGGACAAATAAAACAAAAGGTAGGTAGAATCATGAAGTGAAGGGGCTAAGGAGCAGATTTCTGAACATTTTTGTTCTAAAATATTATAAGAAGGGTGTTTCCACACCTTTTTTACATTATTTTAGTAATACATAATAAATGTATTTAAGGGCTTTTGCAGCACTTTTTTTGAAAGTGAAAAACTGCTCCAAACCTTTTCATTCACATATTTTTAGTAATCAGATCGCATTTCCCATACTTACAATGGGAAATGCAATCTAACTGAATTTACTTAAAACATAAATAAATACCAAACTACAGTAGTGAGCCCTGTGATATTTACGCCATCAGAGAGCGCGTAATGACCATGCTTACTCTATAGGGAGAAGACAGTGTAAGCTCAAAGCGCTGCCTCACAGCCTCCTGATGATGCGCCGCTGCCCCACCCCCTTTGTGACTTAAACAACCTGCAATGCTGTGGGAGCTAATCATTGCAAATGCGGGTCACTCCCGGGAGGGACCCAAGTCCAAATCTTGGGTGCGACCAGTCATGTGCATACCTCCCAACAGTCCCGATTTTATCGGGACAGTCCCGATTGTCAGGGCCTGTCCCGATGTCCCACCCGCGGGCGGCAGTGTCCCGCGGTGTGGGGGGGCTGTTGGGAGTCCCCCCTGTCAGCTGCTAAGCAGCGGGGAATAAACTCGCCAGGGGGCTGGGGGCATGGCTAGAGGCTCACAGAGCCTCTGGGTCATGCCCCCATAGCGGCAAAATGGGGGGGTGGCCTCGCATAAGAGCCGTGAATATAGGCCACGCCCCCAAATTAGGTCACACACCCCCCCCCCCCCCCCCCCCCCCGAAAATTTCAGCGCGCCTACGGCGCGCAGGAGCATCGTCCCGCCTGCAGAGCTTCAAAAGTTGGGAGGTATGCATGTGAGATGTGAAAGGGGTATCAGACTGGATTGATTTGTGAATTATGAAGAAGTGCTATCCTATTCATTATTTTTTTTTTAAAGTTACCATAGTAACCAACTTGTTTGGAATTGTCATCACAATATTACTGTACAGTAAAACTGTAGCAGTATGCTTATGTCAGTCAGGAGTGTTGCTGAAGGCTCCTTTTTAAAATTACCCAACACACTTTTAAATGGCCCTAAACCGCTGTGAGGAAAAAGCCACAGCACAAACTTCATTTTCAAACAAAGCAAAAAATGTATTATGCTTAGTGAAGGAATATTAGTTATTTGAGTCATGCCAGCAATTTTAGTTGCAAGTCATAATTGCTATACAGGAAGTACCTTGTTATATTGAATTTAAGCCCTTACTATCCCTTCGATAGATTTCTATACCTGTGAAGGAAAAAAAAACAAAGATGCTTTTGCTGATTATTTACTGGCACATTTACTATTTATAATGTTTTTGCTTCATGCCTTAGGAATGGGTGGATTTAAAATTGCGTTGGAATCCAAAAGACTATGGTGGTATTACGTATATTAGAGTACCTTCTGAGACCCTGTGGCTTCCAGACATTGTCCTCTTTGAAAAGTAAGATTTACTAATTTTCTTATAATGGGGTATGTGCATTGCATATGTTAGCTCAAATACCACTAATTCACAGGGAAGTGAATGAATTTGCAGGCAGAGATTAAAAGTAAAATCATTGAGCAGGGGCGGATTAAGGTCACAACAAACTTGACACCACCCCCAGACAGCTGCCCCCCCCCCCCCCCAGGGGGTCCCTGCTGCTCTCTCGGCAGTCAGCACCGGGGTCCCTGCAGCGTATGAGAAGTCAGCACCGGGGTCCCTGCAGCGTATGAGAAGTCAGCACCGGGGTCCCTGCAGCAGATGGGAAATAGTAGAGGTATTGGCTACAAGTTCCCATAGGCCGCAGGGATCCTGTGGCTGACTTCCCATTCGCGGCAGTGACCCCGGCGCTGATTGCCCAGCCCACTACAGGGATTGCCTGCGCTGCGCCGCCAGACCCCGCTGCCCAAGCACGGGGTGACAGGAGCCCCACACTGGCAGCAGTGCAGGTGTGGGGGCCCCGGGGTGACCGCCCCTGTCGCCCCATGCTTATTCCGCCTCTGTCTTTGACTAACATTATTTAACTGATATAAAGGATTCAGAGGAACATTGGGGGGATTGTTTGCCAGATAATGCACAAATCTGCTCTTCTTGAAAGTCTCTCACTCCATACTTCAGTTGGCCTGCATTTTGAATCTTCTATCTGCACTTTGGACAATGTAAAGGGGAGATGTATCGAGCCTATTGGCTCTATTATATAAGCATTGGGGAGAGATAAAGTGGAGAGAGATAAAGTACCAGCCAATCAGCTCCTAACCATTGGGCAGCTCTACCATTGGGCAGCTTTAGGCAGCACCCTAGGAGCTCCAGAAACTGGGAGGCACCCATGAGTCTGACTATCTAAGATTAAGGATGACTCTGAGAGAGGCATCATTGCTAAACTTAATGCAAATGGAAGGGGTTGACCTTCTAAGACGCCACCTCCACACTTTCAGTTGAGTTTTTGGAATGTCGTATTGGTGAGTCTGTGATTCTGGGAGCAGTGAGATGAGGGCGCCAAAAAACCCTGCACTGGCCCTGAGCTGGTTGGGTGGTAGGTTGTCTCTCTCTACTTTACCACTCTCCAGGGCTTAGTACATAGACCCCTTAGTAAATAGAAAAAGAGATAATGTGATGAATATTCCCAAAGCAAATGACCGTTAGAAGCTGATTGGTTGCTTTTGGGTACTTTGCACATGTGCTGGACGTATACTGCTCATGTGTAGTCTGGGTCTGCTACTTAAGTCGCACTATGGCATCAGACTGTCAGTGACTGACAGGCTGATGCCGTTCAAGGGTAGGAGGGTGTTGAAACAGACTCCATTTTGTTTTTCCCACCTACAGTATATGGTGGAAGGCCTGGAACTTTGTGTGAGTACAAAGATTTTCTGTCCTCTCTTGCTGTTGGTGCTAGGATGCAGCTTGAAGGCTTGATACATGTCACCCTATATATGTAATAGCAGCTATTTAAGGTTGGCCTACAAGCAATGAGTCCAGATGGAATGGCACAATTGTAGGCAGTCATAAACGGAGTTAGCACGCAAGCATATAGTCAGTGGTTGTACAAGGTGTTAGATAGTGACCGTCTAAAATAAAGTTTAGTTAGAGAGGAGCACAGAAAATAGTATATACCACTTTCAGAAGAAGAGCCCGTAAGTTGTGGCTTTTACTCTGCATTTGAGTGCTGGGTTGTTCTGCAGGTCCCAGTCTGACCCTTTTTCACACAGCAAAGCAAATTACCGGGTCAAGCATTTCTACCCGGTAATTTTCTGATTAACAAGTGTCTTCTGTGTTAAAGGGCCAAACCAGGTTAAAACTCAACCCTGATAAATACCTGGGTCGAAAACCTGAAAATTTCAACCCAGGTTGATGCTGCACACAAGTAATGTACCCGTATTGAACAGCAAATTACCGGGTGGAAATGTTTGACCTGGTAATTCGCTTTTCGGTGTGAAAGGGATATTAGTCAGGCAATGCCTATTTATAAACCCAATTTGTAATAGATTTTTCGGAGACCGTACAGGCCATCTTGGATAAGTGGAAATTCAGGGCAAAATTAATTGGTATAGTAGTGTCCTCTGCTGGCTACATGTGAAATTGTCCAAAACTATTACTAACCATAATAAAAATCTTAAAACACACATTATTATATTATTATTATTATTATTATTAATATTATTATTATTATTATTATACAGCTCTTCTAAAAGTGCCACATGTAACAGAGTATACAATACACTAAACTGAGTAATAATGGAAATAAATTAATTACTTTAAAAACTACCAAAACATCATATCCAGACTATAATGTTGTATGTTTTACTGAGGTTAATGTTGCTTATTTCTATACGTTTGTGTATCATTTGTATAACACATTATGTTTAATTTACAATTAATATGCTACTCATGTCTTTTAATGGACCTTGTGCGTTCTATTCAGTCAATAGCAATGTGCATTTTGTCATCTCTGCTAACTATTCAGCCATTCCCAAATAAACTCTCAAGCTGCAACCGTTCCCCTTACATAGCTTAGATGAAACTGGACTGTGAATGGAGAAAGGGTTCAAAGACAGGACAGAAATGGGTACTTGTGTAATATCTGGGCGCCCGATTGTTTCATTGTATTGCATCGCATGCAATATAGTGGCATACAATTCATGCAATGCGATTTTTCATTGTAAAGACACGATTTTTAATTGTATAGTCACCCATGGGTGATTTCATACCCCCACTATCCAACTACGTATGGAGTTGATTTTATATAGTGTGGTGAGCGCAGCGAGCCACCGAGCCACCGAGCCCGAAGCATGGCGAGCGAAGCGAGCCCCGCAAGGGGACGCAGAATACATGTAAAGTAATCCGCATCCGCTCGCCACGCTTTGGGCTCGGTGGCTCGCTGCGCTCGCCACACTGTATAAATTCAACTCCATGCGTAGTTGGATAGTGAGGGTATGAAATCACCCATGGGTGACTATACAATTAAAAATCGGGTCTTTACAATGAAAAATCGCATTGCATGCCTTAAGTAGTGGCATGCGATGAAAAAATCAGGCGCCCAGATAATACACAAGTACCCAGAAAATCGCAGCACACAATAGTAATACTATTACTAAACTACATGAACATATAGGACCCACTTCAGCTTGGCCCTCTAATTTGCAAAAGAAATTGCTAAAAATGCGACCATGGTCTACGGGACTATGGAAGCGGGGAAGTGGCAGGGGTAGCAAATGAGTGTTTTTGGGGGGCAGTCTGGACAACCCCTGCACCCCGCGGGGGGTGGGGGGGTGTTGGGCAGAAACTGTGTGATATCACAAAACTCTCAAAACTGCAACCCATAATGAATCAGGCCCATGTTGCTGTACCCAAGTGATTTGGAGTATCTCCATTCCGCTACTATGCAGATGCATGCTCCATTTCCACATTTATATATATTTGCAGTTTTCCCCTGTGCATGTATCGGCCTTTATTTCTAAAAATGAGGGTTACCTTCAGTATAAAACATTGCTCCTGCTGTCTCACTTATCTTGATATCATGGGTGTGTTTTTTCACGGTTTCAATCAATCAGATGCAGTCCTTATTAACAGCTCTGCAATTCTCATGTTTTACTATTACACTTACACCAGAGTTGATGCAAGTCATCCCTTTTGGCAGGGCTGCCATAAGGCATTTTAAGGGCCGGGTCTCATTTCCAGTCCGGCACCCCCCTCCACACTTGACTTACCGTAACCCGGCTCCTGCTCCCCCATGTCCTCTTAAGCTGAGCTGCAGCCCAGAGGTATCAGCACTCGCTCTGATTGGCTCAAAAGCCAGTGCAGCATTTTAATTGGCTGCTGGCATCCTGGGTTGAATAAGCCTGCGCTCCGGGACCTGCTTTGTTTAGCGTACTGAGTGCAACGGAGGCATTCAGGGGGGTTGCAGTGGGCAAAATGAGCTGTCCTGGGCCCTTCCAGAGGCTGGGGCCTGGGACAGCTGTACCCATAGCACCCCCCTATTGGCGGCCCTGCCCTTTGGGTGGCTGTGCTAGAGACTCTTCGGAGCCATGTTTGACTCAATTTGTGACTTGCCCACTCTTCCCCTTTACTGTACTTTTGTTTTGCAAATGCCCATCCACTGCAGTAACATTAATAGACACTTCCTGCTATTCCCTGCCCATGTCAGTCCCCTAGACAGACATCGTCTCAAATCAGACATGAGACTAAAGAAAAAGCAGCTCCAAAAGTCACACACACAGTGTGAAAATAGCAATTTGAAAAAAGACTGACTCTAAATAAAGCCCTGCGTCTTGTAGGTTATGATGTACATAATCCTTACATTTGGAAGCAATCAAACATACTCTGTTAACTGATAACGAACATTGCTTTGTATTTTCTCCATTCCTGGCTGGTATTGTTATAAGAGTAAAGACAAGATGTATTAAGCATTTCATCAGTGATGCAATACATCCTGCCACTTACCAGTAAGTACTTAGAAATACAATTAAGATGGAAAGCACAGCTCTCCCGATAAGAGCTGCCCTTTGCAATAAAAGGACTTTTGGGTATTTGACTCAGGAATTCATCTGTGCATTAGCAGAGTGCTGTGGTCTTTATGAGAGCTGGTAGGGATACTGTTGGATCCCTCTCTGAGGAAAATGTGAAAAGAAGCCTATAAAATGTGAAAAGAAACCTATATGCTTTGGGTATATAGTTAGACCACATCAAGATTGCATTACTTACTGGTACCTAATGGAATACATTCTGGAACATATGAAATGTGTACAAAACTCAGAAAATTGGCTGCGGTTTTGGCTTTAGTACATCCTAAGCACTGTAACTTTACATGACATGTTTCTATCACCTTCTGTACACTGTAATACCATATCCAAATGTTCATCGAAAATTGTATAAAAAAAAAAAAATCTATATTTATGGACTTTCACTTGTCTTACAGTGCAGATGGCCGTTTTGAGGGATCTCTGATGACAAAAGCCATAGTAAAGTATGATGGTACAGTAACATGGACTCCACCAGCCAGTTATAAAAGCTCTTGCACTATGGATGTCACATATTTTCCTTTTGACCGTCAAAACTGCTCAATGAAATTCGGATCATGGACTTATGATGGGAACATGGTTGACCTCATTCTTTTAGATGAAAATGTTGATAGAAAGGACTTCTTCGATAATGGAGAATGGGATATATTAAATGCCACAGGCCTGAAAGGAATGAGGAAAGATGGACTTTATGCTTACCCGCACATCACATATTCCTTTGTTCTGAGGCGCCTTCCGTTATTTTATACTCTTTTCCTAATAGTCCCCTGTCTTGGGTTGTCATTCTTAACTGTCCTTGTCTTTTACCTTCCATCTGATGAAGGAGAAAAGCTCTCTCTATCTACTTCTGTTCTAGTTTCACTTACAGTTTTCCTTCTGGTCATTGAAGAAATTATTCCATCTTCATCCAAGGTAATTCCATTGATCGGAGAGTATCTTTTATTCATCATGATATTTGTAACCCTGTCAATAATAGTGACGGTATTCGTCATTAATGTCCATCACCGATCTTCTGCAACATACCATCCTATGGCGCCATGGGTTAAAGCACTTTTCTTGCAAAAGCTTCCCAAGCTGTTATGTATGAAGGGACATGTGGATCAATTCTCCTTTCTGGATACAGAAAATACTGCCCCAGCTACAAAATCCAAGATCTCTAGCAAAAGGAAACACATTCAAGCAAATGATGGAGAAAAGATTCTAATTGCGTTCCTGGAAAAGGCAGCTGATTCTATAAAGTACATCTCAACTCATGTTAAAAAGGAACATTTTATTAGACAAGTAAGTAATAAATATATATTGTTTATTTTATATCAAAAGAATGCATCCACCAAGTGATCCATATGTACCATAATAGTTTAGCTAAACAACATGTAATATGCGAAGACATGTAAGTTGCAATGCAAAATATGACTCCTAGTGTTCATTCTAGCACCCGCCATCTTTGAAAACCCATGCAGTTCCTCTTCCCTGGGGTGTCGCTGTCTGCTGTAGTGCTTCTAGCACAGTGTAGTCTGTATATCAGCACTGATATGCAAACCAGACCTGTGCTAGAAACACCACAGCAGACAGCGACACCCCAGGCAGGGAAGAGGAACTGCATGGGTTTTCAAAGATGGCGGGTGCTAGAATGAACACTAACTCCACTAGTCCTTAATGATGCGTAATTATGATCCTCATTTGCAATTGAACTATAAAAAAAGTTATTAAATTATTTCTTAAATCCTATCATTCAACACAAAATAGAATATATAGTAAAAAAGAGCAAATATTTAGCATACGTCTGATGTGGTAGGAGCTGCGCCTTGTGCAGCAAAAGCACCGGTTATAAGTACTTTGCAAATGCTCGGGACACATGTATGTGAACGGGTCATGCAACAGCGGATTCTGTCAATGACTGACAGTCTGTTGCTGGGACAGGGAGGTTGCGGCACCGACCTCTATTTGTTAAAACAGCGTGTAGCTGCCATTTAAGGGTATAAAATAGGCCAGTTACCTCTGTTGTTGGATGGAGGTTTCCTGGCCTCTGTGAAGGATGGCTTACGTGACTCAATGGGTGCAGCAAGCCACCCTATGGCAGTGGCATAACAATAGCCCCGCAGACCCCGCGGTGGCGGGGAGGCGCTGAGTTGTGTGGGCACCGGGGATCTGTGAGGTATGGATACACAGCACTTCAGGACCACCCTGCCTTACCCCTCAAAAGTGCCGCCGGGACCCGCAAAGCTCCTTGTACAAGCTCCTTTCCTATGGTATCGGTGCTCCTCCTGGCTGCTGGTAATAAAAGTGACCATCACAAAATGGCTGCCCCCTTACAACAGACACTTTTTGAGGATGCTAGAGGAGGCAGCGGCCTCCTCTAGCACCCTCAAAAACGGTCCATCCTCTGCACCTGCTCTAAATGAGAAGCCCGGAGAGGAGAGTTCCAGCAGCCGCTCAGGGGGCGGGGCGTAAGTGTGACGTCACTAAGCCCCGCCCCCATGATGATAAACTGCCGAATTCACGGATCTCCGTGGAGGGGGCGGGGATAAAATGACGCGATTGTGTCATTTTAGCTCCGACCCCTCCTCTGAGACCTGAGGATTGCGCCATTTTATTGCCGCGATCCGGGGCGCAGGGGGGGTCCCCCCTGAATCCAGGAGGGTTGCCCACCATTCCGGGGGGCCGGGAGGGGGTCCCGATTTTCGGGAGACTCCCGGCCATTCCGGGAGAGTCGGCAACCCTGATTTATACACTGAAATATAGATATCAGTTTGAAGTGCAAACCCCATCCAAATCTAACTCTCTGCACATGTTACATCTGCCCCACCTGCAGTGCACATGGTTTTATCCATTAAAGAGAGAATTTGCTTTTGCAAGTGAACCAGAATCAGACACTACATCTGCTCCACCTGCAGTGCAGCATTGTTATAGAAAGGTGCAAAGTTAGTTGCTCTTTTTTTGCTTTACTTCCTAATCATGCCGTATGAATTAACACTTATACAGTTTATTCACCATCATATTACACAGTGCTTTACATAGAAATCCTAATCATTCACATTAAACCCAGCTCCATGGGAATCTAAAAATCTATATTTCCTACTACACACAAAGGCACACATACATACACCCTACCTCCCAAATGACCCAATCTTAGCATGACAATCATATTTTTTTGTGCACTGTTCTGCTACTCCAGGCATAGACTGCAAGGTCCCATTGTGGTGGGAAGGGAAGCTGGAAGGCCCTGTCTCACTGACTGCTCTGCTTAGTGCACATGCAAACGTCATCTATTCACGAAAGAGAACAACTGGGTTAATATCTAGCAGCTCCCGGACAGCTTGCCAAGCCCCGACTATGCCAAAAAAATTAGAGACATTGCTCATAGGCAGCCATTTCCCATGAGGTCACGACCCCTGGCTTTGAGTTCAAGCTCCCCAATTTTAGATGTCCCTCATACTGAAGTAAGAAAGTTGGGAGGCATGATACACACTGCAGTTAATTTAGTGAGAACAGAGCCGGATTAACAATGGGCCTGATGGAGCTACAGCTCCAGGCCCACTCTCTAAATAGGCCCATTTTGTAGCTGAGGGTCAGGGCTTTCCAACGAGCCCAGCCCCGAGTCTCTAGCCCCCTGGGAACCGGAGATACTGCCAGGCAAAGCTGGAACGTTTTCCCCATAGGATAACATGAGACCCACAAATTCCAACTCCCACCTGGTTCCAACGGCATCACAGAAGCTAAAGGTTGATCTCAGTCTAACCCAAATTGGGCCTTCAATCTGATACCAGGCTGGTCCATATGGGTTCATTGGTTCTAGAGATATTTCGTGTAAACCGATTTTTTTTTTTTTTTTTTTTCATTTTTGAAATGTAATTTCATGGTTGTTCATGTTGTTTGAGGACAGATTTCTCTGGAACCAAATGGCCCAGTTTCACAGGACCAAAATTATTTGAAAATAATTTGAATCCCTCGTGTAAATGGCTCAGTTGGTTCCGAAGATATAGCTGGTTGTTTAAAGGGGGGAGGGTAGTTTCCTCTCCTCCTCACGCCAGAAAATGCAGGAACTAGGCTGGTGTAAAAGGGGCCAATCCGGGAATGTCCCTGCATGATCCTGGGTCAATATTCCTGGGTAAATCCCTGCATTTTCTGGTGTGAAAGGGGTATTATATCAAATAGCTGGGACCTATATTGCTCTGAATACAGCCGGGCAGCCCCCTGCTCTCTGTCCGGCAGTTAATGGCTGTCGTTTCTGCCTGGCGGCGGCTGTCCCTCAGTTACCACAAGCATGTATTCCCCCTTGGCAATGAGCATGTAATCCCGCATGGCAATGAGCATGGAAACTCTGGCAATGAGCATGGAACCCCTGGCAATGAGCATATAGGCAAGCAGCACTTATGTAGCATAATTTTTAATAGGCATTATGGTGTTTGCTTAATACGTAATGGACATTATGGTGTGTGGCTTAACATGTAATGTAACATGTAATGGATATTATGGTGTAATATTTAATGCACACCTTTGGCGCGCAATGCCCGTTTATGAATGATATGACTCACCAAGCAGAGGGCACGGTGCCTTGCTACGCTCGGCACAATATTTTATTCTGACTGGAGTGCCGCCTCACCCCGCAAGTATCTTAGGACATCGGCATCCTGCGGGTGCACATTTGGATATCATTTTTCCTATGTCAGACCCCTGCTTTTTCCAGGCATATATAATTAGTTGAAAGTATTTACAAAAATAGAGACACACCCATGAGCAGACCACCCAACCAGAACACTGGTCACGCCCCCCACATTATTAGGCGCTGGCCACAACCCCTATTATTGCGCATAATAGGCCCTTGATCATTTTCAGCTCCAGGCCCATTTAGACCTTAATCTGGCTCTGAGTGAAAAGTCAACCTTCCAGTCTGTCAGTGTTTGTAAGAGTATTTTGGCACAAAGAAAAAAAAACATGCAAATTATGGGGCCTGAGACTGACAAAATAGGCAGATTCCCATTCTGTACATGAGGGGCACAGAGCAAAGGGGATTAAACAAAGAGGAAGTTAAGGACAGAGAGGGCAGGATCAATTGGGTCTACAGGGATGACTAGACAAGGTGGGTGGTGGCATGTAATAAAAAAAAAAAACACCTTTTTTTAACAGTGTCTTGTCCTCTAATGCATCTTTGTACAAATCAGGGCGCATGCCCAGTGTGAGCCAGACACAAATGTACACATCACTGCACCCAAAGCAGATTCAAGCCCCTTATGTCGATTGAAATATTTGTGGCGGCATCTGAATCAGCCAATCAGTGCTTCCCTATTGAATACTATGGCAGTGACCCTCGTAGGAACGGTCTTATCGGGAATAGCGCTGTACAAACTGTACAGAATGCCAAAGCACGGGTCAGAATGTTTCATCATATTGACTTGTGCGCTACTACATGGAGAACAGGACCAAGCACTGGTTTTCGCTGCAAGATCGGGCTTAGAGCTTTGTGGCTGGTTGTCGATTTAGTTTTTTTGTGTTGATTTTTTTTTTTTATAAAAGCTATTTCATTTAATTTTAACGCTAAAAATGAATAATTCTTTGTAATTTACACCTGCAAACTCTGATTGACTTCAATCTCAGGTATCAACTACAATTGACAGGTGATAATTATGTGGAATTTAAATTGGAAATCAATGTTGGTCAGTTTAGATCAATTTTAAAATCAATTTAAAAAGAGAGCTTTGATAAATTTACGCATTTGCCTCAAATTTATGTTACTCATTTTAGATATAAATGTTGGATTGTATGATCTGTATATCCATGTTGACTTTTTGAGAAAAAAAATAAATATAAATATGTAAAAGTTTTATTACAAATAACAGTTACTGTAGAATAATACTAGATCCAGTATTAACGATTTTATCTAACAATTTATTCTAGGTAGTTCAAGACTGGAAATTCGTGGCTCAGGTTCTCGATCGTATTTTTCTGTGGGTGTTCCTCACTGTATCCATTACTGGATCTGTTCTAATCTTCACTCCTGCACTAAGGATGTGGCTAAACAGCTATAATGTCTAATTTTCAATCACCACTGAATTAAAAATTGTTATCACATTGTGTCAGCGTCACTGCAGCCAAAAACAGATTATGAGATTGATGTTATATTACAGTCAACCTTTTATTTTTATTTTTCAGATATCCAATGTATAAACAAATGTGCCTTTCCATGCAGCACAACTACGGTCACATATTTAGGTATTTTTAAATACTGTTCTTTGCGTTTTGCATGTACATAAAACCAGTGCTTTATATATATTTTCCATATTACAGTAAATGGACAAAATTAAAATATAAAATGTGTCACTAATTTATTATGTACACCTCATTAATACAGATCATCCAATAACATGCCTGGAATTTAAGGTATAAAAACATGTGTATATATGATCAAGAGGTTCAGTTGTTGTTTAGACCAAATACCTGACATGTTGAAATGTGATCTGATGGTGTCAGACTTTCAGTTTTGAGATTTTAAAAACTGTTGATCTTGTGGGATTTTCACATAAAAGAACTTTTCAGTTTACAAACTGATAGGAAAGAGACAGTAATTAAAATGGTTATGGTATACAGCAGGCATGTCCAACCTGCAGCCCTCCAGATGTGCTAAAACTACACATCCCAGCATGCCTTGACACAATTTGGCTATTAGGGAATGCTAGAATGATGGCAATGCATGCTGGGATGTGTAGTTTTAGCACATCTGGAGGGCCGCAGGTTGGACATGCCTGGTATACAGCATCGACCACTTTTACAACAGTGGTATGCTATATGGACTATACAAAGGTGGCACTACCATTGGTTCAGCAGGTGCAGTGCATTGGGGCCCCTGAGGACTATCACCCTCTTCCTGTCACCCACAGTTTTTCCTGTCACACTCTACCTGTCCCCCTTTCTGTCAGCTTCAGACGCTCCACGTCTCCCACTGCTGTGTTGCACTTTGTGAACTTAGTTTCGGGTGGAGGAGGGGGGCCCAAATATATTTTTGCACCTGGGCTCACAACCCACAAGTTCCACCTCTGGGACTGCGGTTTCTTGCTTGCAACCATACATTTGCTGTGTTATTTATTTTCTTCTCATTCAGCACAGTATACATGATTAATGTGATGCCTATGCAATAAATTCCAAATGCAATCTGACCTTGTGTGTATTCATCCCTAAGCATAGAAGTATGTTTTCTGTGTATTAAATGTTATTTTATTGTGAACACTAGCCTGTCTGCAACTTGCGCAGTAGGCGCTATCTATTGTTATTTGATGCTGATTTTCATACCATTATAAGATTACTCAAATCATTATGGATACCAGATACTTTTATTAAACAAATGTGTTAATCTAAAAAAAGATTTCTAAAGCAGAAGCAGCAACGGCTGTGGGTCAGTGCACAACAGCACAGATACTGAGGTCCCTGTGTGATAATGTTCTGCTGTTGCTCACTCCTATCATAGATTCCCGCAAGAGGGGGTAAGAGTAGTCAGCAGAGACCCCTCAGCTGCTACAGCAAATCACTCTTGTAACGAAACTCATTAGTGGCACCCCTGGCATAATCTGAGAAACCCAGGGGATGAGAAGTACAATGCAGGGGAGCAAGATATTAATGGCAAAAACAGGAGCCTCCTGCCAGATGCAAAGGGGTAGGTAACTATGGCTACAGCAAAACAACACTACACTAGGTACAGTAACACTCCTCAAAACATTGGAGGCAGATATACTGAGTGTGATGGAGAGAAAACATGCATAGAGAATATAGCAAATAAAATGTCACTTGGGAATTTTATTCAACTATTTAATTTAAATCCAAACTGATTTCCTGGGCTTAAAATAAATGGTTGCATTTAGTCATATTTAGATTTTAATGCAGATGTGAAACTTTTTTTTTATTTAAATTTGCTAACGCGATCTGGAAAGGTTTCATATTCCAGAGCTTGGTAAATTCAACTGTATAGCAGCACCCATAGAGAGCTAGGGTCAGAAATTGAGAGAACATATAGTAAGTATATTGGAGATATTGTCTGTAATACCTCCATGGCTGTTGTCTCCTTGATATTTGGGAGTACAGTATACTCTGAAAACTGCTGCTCTAGGTAAAGATCCTGCAAATATTTAATGATAAACAAATCTCTTATAACTGAAATAAAACAACCACCTTGTTACTTTAAGCCTCATACATATGGGGCAATTTCTGCTAGCCTGCATGCTGAGTGCCCTTCTGTGTCCCAGCGTAGCAATGTGTGTATGGGTGATCCGTGAACAGTGGCAATCTGACCAGACCTTGAATACATGGTAGTCAAGATCTAGTCAGGCGATGGGGATGCATGGGACTGCGTGTCGCGTTCGCCTAGGAGAAGACTGCAAAGAAGATCCATCAGTGAAGCTGCAAAGACGCCAGTGCCAAAAACACGATCCCCGATACTGGAAGTCGCCGCACGGGACTCACACAGCAGAGGGAGAAGACGCGGCTACAAGAACCCAGCTTAAAGCACAATAAGGGTCAGTTAGCGATTGACGTCAACTGTGGTCTGTTCCGGACTAAAGGCTGTTTTGAAAGGACATTTGCACTTATACAAAAAGAGCATAAACATTGGCTAAAAAAACTTTTATTTTATCTTTGGTATTGCATACTTTTTTTTTTTTATATACCTTTCTTCTCTCTTTCCTACTCTTGAGCGCTTTGGTTCTTTATCCTTTGAACATATGTCCCCACATGCCACCAGCTAGTGATAGGCATCAGCAGTATCTTATACAATCATAACCAGTTTTAATATTTTCAAGTTTCCTGTGCATAGCTCTAAACCAGTGATGCTCAAACTCAGGACCCCAAACAGCTCACATGTAGCAGACACACTGGTTTATTCATTACTCACTGAAACATTGGAACAGATTCCCAGGTGGAGCCATTTCTTTCACTTGTGATCCTGTATGGGAGACCTCCACAACATGAAGTAGAATCTGATTGGTTAGTAAGGGCAACATTTCCACATTTGAAAACCTGCATTAGGCCTAGAAAATCAGATAAAAAGTGTAAAATTGCTGGTGCTTAACCTCCAATTCCGAACAGATGCTTGGTCCCGTGTGCATCGGATGAGAGACCACAAGGACTGCACTATAGATCAGATCCAGCAGCCTTAGCTAGGATAGCATACAATACATAGTATGCAAAAGGACCGCATACTATGGCAGAAATTTACTAAGATGTCAGACATTTTGTGGCAAGTCTTTTTCCCTAAAATATTCTGAAGTAAAAGGAGGAGATTAAATGTTATTCAGCAGGATGTTTTCTACAATGCAATATATTCTTGGGAGTGAAACAGTGTCTGGACATAGGGGATTAGAGAATCCCCTCTTTCACGCATCACCACAACAGTGATGGGCAATCTCCAATGGCCAACCACTGCATCAGACTTCCCTTGCAAGAAATTACACACACTATCTATAGTTACCTACAATGTGCTACAAATCTTAGCACATCTTATTATACATACAACAGATAATTTCTTACAAAAAACTGATATCCCATGGGTGGTCTTTGGCAGCTTTGCACCAAACATTGTATAGCTTAAAAGGTCTTAAGGTGCCCACACACTGAGATGGTCAGATGTGTTTTGACCTTTAGTTTAAAATGCATCGCATGCGGTTCACATCACAGTGTTTCTATTGGCTTGCAATGCGTGCATTGCATATGGCTAAAAAGTTGGCGCATGAAGTAATTTTAGTTCAAACCGAACACTGCTCTAGCATATCGCATGTGATTTTAAATAGATGTGAAGCAATCTAAAACAAAGCACATCAAGAACACATCTCACCAAGGGGCAGATTTATTAACTGGTGATCAGGGGAATCTGCGCTATCCCCATGTGCTAAAGCAGGGGATAGCACTTCCCCTGATCCAAGACCCCCGCCGAGTGGGTGTCTATCACGCGGCAGTGTGAGGAAGGAGGCATAGCACAACTACGAAATTTCGTAGTGTGCGCCTGCCTCCTGCCTAATTTATGAACGGTCAGCATCACTGACCGTTCCGCCGCCTGCAGCTATTGACTTCAACAGCTGCAGGCGGCGATGCCCTATGCCCACAGCAGGGACAGTGCTGTCTCTGCTGCTGGCTCCGAGCTGCGCTGGGGATCTCGCGTTAGCAGCGAGATCCCGCGCATGCGCAGTCCAGCCGGCCGGGGAGAAGCAGACAGCGCGTCCGTTAACAATGACACGCTGTCAGCTGGAGGAGGCATCGCCGGAGGGGGGAGTTAGCGCTCCCCCGCTTTGGTGGCAAGATCTTCGTGATCTTGTCACTGTCCCCTCCTGCTTCGCCTTGCTACTGAGGTGAAGCAGGAAGTGTTATAGCGGTGCTTTTAGCGCTTCATATCTGTCGAAAAATAAAAAAAAATATTTGTTTTTACAGTAATACATTTTATTAGATGTGTCCTCATACAGAAAAAATGCTAGGTAGCATAGTTGCCCTTATTAACCCTTTGAGTGCCAAGTGAATTGCCAAAAAGGTGGAAAAATTAGCAAGTAAACATTTGTTACTCACTGTAATGACACCTTTTTTATTTGAATTTACAACAAATATGAGTGACGTTAGCACTTTTAGGGGATAAATTGAACATCTCACAGATGTTGACACTCAAAGGGTTAAAAGTAGGCATGGAAAATATATTACATGACCGAATCGATTGCAAGGATGCATTCATATTTTTGTTAAGCCCACAAAATGGCTGCCAGTTGTTGAAAAGGATTACTGCTGCTCGGTCTAATGTACACAGACAGACGATCATAATAGATACTGGTAATGCATTTTTAAATATTAGATTTAGTATATCAGAAACCTTTCATTTTTACATTGTGGGTTGC
Organism: Crinia signifera; assembly: GCF_055691185.1. Lineage (NCBI taxonomy): Eukaryota > Metazoa > Chordata > Amphibia > Anura > Myobatrachidae > Crinia > Crinia signifera. The sequence continues at coordinate 173,309,778 of NC_139217.1, forward strand.
TCACAGTGCAATAACAGACCAGTTACCATACACTTGCTGCAATATTACAGCATGAATGACTAGCATTACTGAATTTCAGTAAAAAAAAAAAAAATACAGTATACACAGGTTGAGTATCCCGTATCCTTCCCCCCCAAGGAGACGGATAAACACCTTGCTACATCATGCCAGTTTTCATCCACCAGCCACCATCAAAGGGCTCCCTTATTTCGCAATTTATAAGGGTACGCCGATGCACCAGTGACCCGGCCTAGAGAGAAAAAACTGGACATCATGACATACAAATTTCTATCAAGGGGATACCCCATAAAGGAAATAGAGAAGGCCAGATCAAAAGCAATCAATAGACCGAGAGGGAAATTACTACAGGTAAAACTAGTGCAAACCATCTCAAAAGGTCACACACTGGGTACAACAATTCAATTCCCAGAGCTCTGAACTGGTCCGGAAGGGAAAAATATACTGGCCCCCTGCACCACTTGTGGATTCATGCTTACTGGAAACAGCATTGCACATCCACATACGGGCAGAAAATTCCATATTAACAAAGCACTTACGTGCACGTCCAGGTTTGTGGTGTATGCTCTGTTTTACCCATGTGGCCTATGTTACGTGGGCAAAACAGAGCGGCAGTTCAAAGAGGGAATGACCCAGCATTGTACAGCCATTAGGGCAGCACTGGCCAGTGGCATCAGTGAACAGCCCGTAGCCTGCCACTTTGCACAGCAACAGCACGGAGTGACAACTATCCGTCATAAGGTCATTGACCAAGTCCCCTTGTCCCCGAGAGGTGGTAACAGAGGGAAGGCTTTACTGCAGCTGGAAGCTACGTAGATCTTTCGTCTGGACACAGTACAATCAAAGGCCTCAACAAATCCCTTTGGTTGGGCTGCTTTCTGTAGAAAGCAGAGTAATAAATGGTGTCCCCATAGGACCATAATATTGTCGTCTTCCATTTCTCCTTTCCTATTAAAGTTGTTTTGGTAAATTTTTATTGTCTAGTTACGACACGTTTGATGTTCATTCTATTTTTTTTTTATTATGAATATTTAGTTAGGTATACATGGCACTCATAACAGTTTGTTTCCGATGAGCTCGACACATCAGTTTATAGTATATAGGATAGAGCTGCAATGCATTGAGACCCTATTTTAACACTAGTCACTTTTAACACTAGCTTCACAGTGACAAGTAGATGCATGGGTTCCCACAAAGGTACACACTAAAATAACAGCATGGTCTAACATGTACACATTGTTCTTTAAACAGACATTTTTCTTATGGTATTTCTTCTGATAATATTTTTTCCACATTTATATTTGCCATGGTCATCCATATGTATGATCATTTCTTTCATGCGGTGCCTCGAGTATTTGAATGGGCACACTCATACATTTACACATGATCTCCCTCATACAACCTTTGCAATTTAAATTTTTTTTTTCATGTTATCATACTGTCAAGTTATGTTCCCTGTCACACAATTTTGTCACATATTACACAGAGGTTCGTTACACTGTACTTATCCTCGGGAATCAGCGGGGTCTTACACATATGACACTCAGTCATGGCAGGCTACCTAAGCTTATGAATTATACTTAGCAGGGCACAGCAGCACATCACATTTGATAAGTTTAAGATTATGTAATGTCACATCATGTTTATGTTATGGAATGTAATTTGCGTTTTATATTTGTTTATGTTTCTGTTAGCTTTTTCCACCTATATCTTTTACATATTGGTGCAGGAGTAACCCTGGTCTCAGGATAGCTCCAGGGCATTAAACGATCCGCAGCAACAGTGAGTGCCGGATACCAGCGATACCTATCTATCTATACACACACACACACACACGAGAGATAACCTTTACCACATTTCAATATTAATTACTATAGTAAACTATGGGGTAAAAACTGTCAAGACAAATATCTCTTATATATTTAGCCAGATCTGTCACTCAACCCCTGTGGAGAACGTTCCTGTGTAAAACAGTTTCACTTTCATGTGTCTGACGTTCCACCCCCTTGACATCACCTCCCCCCCGCCCAGCCAGGGCTACAGTACACGCCCACCATCCACCATTACTCCACAGCCACCATCCACCATTACTCCTGCACATCCCTACCCTCTGCCAGGACCCCCGCGACCCCCCTCCCGCGATTCGCGGGACCCCCGCGACCCCCCTCCCGCGATTCGCGGGACCCCCGCCCCCCCCCCCTCCCGGGAATCGCGGGACCCCCGCGACCCCCCTCCCGCCTTTCCACCCTCTCGCGAGCCGCGGGAACCCCGCGACCCCCCCTCCCGTGATTCGCGGGACCCCCGCGACCACCCCGGTATCCAGACTATTGTTAGACAGCACTTACATTGACAGCCATTACATCGACACCATTAGTTCAACAGCTCAATAGGTCGACATGGTTTTAGTCGACATACCATTAGGTCGACATGTCATTATGTCGACAGCTCATTAGGTCGACATGTTTTTTAGGTCGACACTGCCATTAGGTCGACAGTGTCTATGTCGACAGTCAAAAGGTCGACATGGGTTTTTTTCACTGTTTCATTGAGCCGACATGTGCCGACAGGCGGTATTTCATGACCTACTATCCACTAGGGCGTGGTGGGAGATAAAATAGTGTGCCGAGCGCAGCGAGGCACCGTGCCCGAAGCATAGCGAGCGGCTGCGGTACACTTCAAACTGTGTCCATGTCGACTGTGTCGACATTTCGGCCAAAAAACAGTGAAAAAACCCATGTCGACCTTTTGACTGTCGACATAGACTCTGTCGACCTAATGGCAGTGTCGACCTAAAAACATGTCGACCTAATGAGCTGTCTGACCTAATGAGCTGTCGACATAAATGACATGTCGACCTAATGGTATGTCGACCTAAAACCATGTCGACCTATTGAGCTGTCGAACTAATGGTGTCGATGTAATGGCTGTCGATGTAAGTGCTGTCTAATATCCGTCCCAGACCCGACCACCCCTCCCGCGATTCGCTGGACCTCCGCGACCACCCCTCCCGCGGAAACGCGGGACCCCCGCGACCCTCCCGCAAATCGCGGGACCCCAGCGACCCCTCCCGCGATTCGCAGGACCCCTGCATCCTCCCTCCCGCGATTCGCGGGACCCTTGCGACCCCCCCCTCCCGGCATTAAAAGGGCCCATGCCCCCCTCACGCAATTCACGGCACCCCCATACCCCCCTTCCTGCGATTCGGAACCCCCCACGACCCCCCCTCCCGCGATTCATGCCCCCTCCCGCGATTCACGGACCCCCGCACCACCCCCCTGCGCCCACCCTCCCTTGATTCACGCCCCCCTCATGCAATTCACGGCAACCCCCCACACCCCCCCCCCCTCCTGCGATTCATGACCCCTCCCGTGATTCACGGACCCCCGCACCACCCCCCCTTGACTCACGGCACCCCACGCAATTCACGGACCTCCGCAACCCCCCTCCCGCAATTCACTAACCCCGACAACCCCCCTCCCGCAATTTGCGGACCCCCTTCCCACGATTCAAGCCCCCTGCTCCCCCGCCCACGATTTGCGGACCCCCCGCCCCCTCCCGCTAACCGCGGATCCCCACACACCACCCCCCCTCCCGCAATTTGCAGACCCCCTTCCGGCAATTCCACCCCCCAGCGACCACCGCGGCCCCCGCTCCCGCATTTCACGTAACCCCGTGACAATGGGGGATCCTGTACCACCACAAGCAGGTACCCCCCTAGGTGGGAAATCCGGCCCTGGCTGCCGCACTGCAGGTTTCCCCTCTGCCCTCTGCACCAGCGCACAACTTTTATCAATGTCTTGCCCACATACCACTATTATACAGCCTCCTGCTCTCATGCACGCTCACTCCCTCCCAGTGGGAGGAGACGCTCACCCACTGCCCGGGAGCTGCATACTGTCCCCCTCCCTCCTCCAGTTCTAGAGATGCCCATCGACCATCAATGATTTTCAAATAATCGATGGTTTATGGCCGATGTTAAATACTTTTGCCATCAATGTGGGAGGACACTGCCCTGCCTCCTGTTCTCCTGCCCCGTAACTTCCGCCAGTGGAGACCCGCTCACCCTGTGTTGCCCACATTCCCCTATCATGCTTTGCCACCCAGCCTCCTGCTCTCATGCACCCTAACTCCCACCCAGTCGGAGGAGACACTGACTCCTGATTTCTGTGCTGCCACGCTGGACCCTCACCCACTGGCAGAAGCTGCACAGTGTCCACCACCCTCTTTAGTCCCCCGTATGCCCCACACCCCCTATCACTACCCAGCTTCCTGCTCTCCTGAACCGTAACTTCCACCACTGGGTAATCGCTGACGCTGTGTTGCCCACATACCCCTATCATGCCTCATATTCCAGCCTCCTGCTCTCATGCCCCTAACTCCCACCCAGTAGGAGGAGACACTGACTCAGGGCCACCATCCGGTACTCCTGTGCTGCCACGCTGGACCCTCACCCACTGCCAGAAGCTGCAATACAGGGCATCTTTCATACAATTCTAACCATATTCTCACAATACAAATGTTCACAAATTAAGGGGCGTAGCCCCTTACGCCGGTGTGAAGAGCGCCCGTAGGGCGCGATGAATCACCTAGTTTATTTATAGTCATCATGTAAGAAAATCTGGGGGGGGGGGGGGGGGGGGGGGAAACAAAACAGTCTGATACACAAAACCAATAGTTTCTTTGAAGGTTATTATGCATGTCACTTTAAAGAAAATCACAACATTCAACATGGATAATTAAAATGTTTATTTTTATTATCCCCAAATATTTTTTTGCAAAGAATTCACATTTCAGTGCATATTAAAATGAACATTTTCTGACAAAGTACAGGAAATAAAGACGTTATGACCAACTTTGATTCAACAAAATAACGGATGGGCTGTCCTCAACTGAGTCAATCAGCTTATAAAACCAGCTATAACAAAAAGCATAACAGAAACAACTAGCATTTCTAAATAATAAATGTACAATACTTTGTAATGTATGTGGCCTAGGAGATACAAATGATCTAGAAAGGACACACTGCATGACATAACAAAATAAATCGATTGATGCAAATTGTAGCAACAAAAATGTGCAAGCCATTTACAACTTCAACTATTGACAACTGTGCTTCCATTTCTTGGCTCTATTGCTTTATAATAGACAAAACACAAGTTGCAATTACGGTACTTGTTTCCTAGCACGGCCACACCGATTTGCATCGGGGTGGTCTTAATCGCGTCTGTCGCATCGCATGTGACCAAATCGCATGCGATGCGACCCGATTTTTACATTGAATCAAATGTGAATAGGGTCCCTGGGACCCTATTTTACATTGGATTCAATGTAAAATATTCCCCAAACCCCAATTTTACCCCCTCAACACCACCCCACTATTGACGCCAACCCGAAGCGTGGCGAACGCAGCGAGGGGCGGCGGTGCGCATCCTCTGACCTTTTCATACCCCTACTATCCACATCGGCGTGGTGTTGAGAATATAAAGTGTGGCGAGCGCAGCGTGCCACCGAGCCCGAAGCGTGGCGAGCGCAGCGCGCCCCGCGAGGGGACGCGTATAACTTCACAGGTATTGGCGTGCGCTCGCCACACTTTATATTCTCAACTCAACGCCAACGTGGATAGTAGGGTATGAAAAGTCGGAGGACGCGCACCGCCGGCCCTCGCCACGCTTCGGGTTGGAGTCAATCATATATATATACACAATGTGAAATGGGTCATATTGGCCCATTTCACATTGTTTCCTATGTGAGATGGACTTAATCAAGTCCATCTCATCTTGTGCCATTATAATGGCACAAGACCGACGCGATGCTCCCGATTTCAATGTTAAAAATATTTTAACATTGAAGCCTATGGCAAAATCGCGGGCATCGCGTCGGTGGCCATGTTAATGCACGCGACTGACGTGATGCCCCCGATTTTGCCTTTGCCGGCAAAATGGACCTGATTTCAAAGGAAATCGGGTCCATCGCAGGCATCGTGTACCTTAACTTTAAGGTACACGATGCCCGCGATTGTGGCCGTTCTAGGAAACAAAGTACCGCAATTACACTTTATTAAAGCCAACACAATCCAGAGCCCTGAGCGTTCGCCCAGACTTGTACCATTAAATCTTTCAACAAGTGACTGAAATACCGACACTGGTTACAAGGACGTGCTGTGCAAAGTAGGATTTCACCAAAACCCTCAGTGTTAAACTACAAAACAAATAAATACGTATTGAGAGAGATTTGGAATTTCTACCTAAAAATGACTGCTGATCAGTAGTAGAATATGCAGACATGATGGTTATGCCTTTATTTATTCAAAGGAGCACTGCGAAGACTTTGTTAGGGGAACGCCATTCTTCCTTGGCAAAAGCACTTTTTTTTTCCTCTCAGTAGCCAACTCCCACTGAAGAAGAACAAAGCCCATCCCCCTCCTTCTAAGGAGAGGCCTCCATAATGTCAGTAAAGGAATTGGACATTTTCATTTTAAGTTAAAACAAGCTGAATTGGTCCTGGAGCACCATCTCAGGACACCCCTGATAGTGCCCCACATTTGGGAACCACAGTTATTGGATTTGCCTGAATCCAGGCAATGTTTACCATTCCAGTTATACCTGTGCATATGCAGAACGTAAGTTTTTATAAGGAAAAAAAAAAAAAAACAGAATGTATTTTCAGTTCAACAGAACCACGCAATCAGCATCTAAAGCACACCGATTTTGAGACAAACAAAAAGTTGCAAGTTTAAACCAATGAAATCTCAGCAATTTGTACAACTCATACTCCATCACATTTGACCCATTTACTCTTTTAGATTACAGATCAAATTATTTGTATGGTTCTTTATTTGGTAAATGTGGGACTGATGCATATTAAAAACAGTAAAATAAAACCAGTTTACTTGTAACAGCTATAGAAGAGCTTCTCTCTTCCTGAGAAAGAGAAGACTTTCATTTCTACAGATGTAGCAGCAGCAGTTTTTTTTTTTTTTTTACATTTCCCATTAGTATCTTTATAGGACCAGCGTAAAATGTGGATCAAAGGTGTGTAGATGGTCCCAGGCTACACAGAAGTACAGCAGTGCTATAGGATTTTCTCCTGCAGAGTATTTCCCAGTTACTAAAAATAACTGGTGATTGGCTGGTGGTTTCCTTCTGAACCATACAGTACTTACACACCAATAGTAGTTTCAACCCCGCCCCCCCCCCCCCAAAAGGGATTAAACAAATAAATAATCATAGTTACCTAAATAGGGTACCTGGATGATAGGTTGACATTGTCTAGGTCAACAGTCAATACATCAATCCTATATGGTCAACATTGACAAAAGGTCAGCATGGCAATGGTTGACACATGAAGATAGACATATTTAGCACTATTGTTTCATGCAGTGTGATCCACGTGGACTATAATTGGGAACGGAAAAATGTGCCTTGGACAGCTGCAGCAGAGCGAGGCATCATGCACAGTGAGCGAATTGGGGGGGGGGGGGTTGTCTTTGTAGACATTGATAGCCCACTCCAAAAAAAAAAAACTCATGTCGACTTTTTCATGTGTCTACCTTTGTCCTTACAAATTACTGACTGTAAGCTCTTTGATCCACACCCCCTAAGATAGTCAGCTAAATAAAAACAAAGTACTTAAGAACCATAAAGACTTGATGGCAAGTAACAAGAGTTCTAGTTGTACATAAAATGTATTCCAATCTAGTAGTCTCTACATGGATGAAGTTTGAGCTACTAATGGTCTGCATCCACTTATGATAAATATGCAACACCTGTGTACCAAGATGCTAATGCTTCACTGCATAAATAGAAACAGAATATATATTTTGATGAAGCAGACTAATATTGAGTACACACTAGATGACATACAAACAATAATATGTTACTAATGATTTCCCTGGAACTCCCGACAAATGACATAGTACACCTGAACAAACTATATAGATTGCACCGGTGGCCACATCCAGAAGTATAGTGGTTGTTTACTATATCCTTCGATTAAGCTGCATGTACAGACGTTACTAGAGATATACAGGAGTGCGTACACACAGTGAACGATTAAAGATCTGTCGAAGAATTAAGCCCCAAACACACTACATATACTATAGTTAATATGGGCCGCAGGTGGCCGGTTAGTGCATGTACACACTGAACAATATTGGTAAAAGATATCATTCGGTGACATCCCCAGGACAGTGACATGTGTGTGTAGCCAAATTGATCTGCATGGTCAGACGAGAAAAGGGGGGTCTTTAGCTATGCATGGGAGCACGCATAGTTAACGATATTGAGTGTACACACTAAAAAATATAGTAAAATAAATTGCTCAGAAAGCCCTTACAGCGATAACTTACTACACCCTCTAGTGTGCACGGGCCTTTATTTTAAAATGTTGTCTAGTGTGACCTGGCTTTTCAAGGTGTAAAGCAGCCCATACACGCTGCTATGAGGGCGTGCTTTCCGTGCTGTACTAGCACAGATCACATTGCATTGCCTGTGCATGCGTTGTGCATGCAATGCGATGCAATGTGATGAAACCTAAGTACAAAAAGTATGTGCAAGCACAAACTTTTTGTACTGTGCGGTGAGGTGCCGCGGGAGTGCGCACCTCAAAGCACACATCGGGACAGCACGCATAGCAGCGTGTATGGGCAGCTTTAGATGCCATTAGTTTGCAAAACTACCATTACACACACACAATTTTATGCATCTTAATGTACAGGTCAGTTGAGTATGTTGCTGCATATTTAGGTTATACAGTGTCTTACTGCTCATAGTTTACCAAAATCTCAAAAGGATATAGTTTTTCTAAAGATCAGTAAAACTAAGATGCACTAAATGTGCTTAGGGGACACACAGCTAGTCAGTGCTGGCATTTTGCCTTTTCTTTACATAAAATGCAACTCATTTATTTTACATCAACAATAAACGAGAGGGGGCATCTAATGGTGTGTACACTCGGGTACAATCAGCATGAGATTTTGACTATATAGTCAAAATAGCATCAGGATCACAAGCAGATCGCACAGGTTTTTTACCTTGCGATCCCGATGCGCGCTTCCATGGCAGCACATATTGAAACCCAGATAGACAGGGCTCCAATGACGATATAGTGCAGATCTGCACTGTAGCGTCCAAATCGCATGCATGTAGGGTGGCTTGCTGTGCGATTCAATCTCATTGCAACAGTATCGAATAGCAAGCTTAAAATCGACCGTGTGTACACACCATAAAAGTAGACAAAGAGGGAAAACAAATAAATACACCTTAGAGAGTCCTATGCATGAGATTTGAAAATGTATATAACACAAAATAAACAAACACAAAAACTAGGAAAAATAAAAAGTTCTACATTTAACCAACTGAAATAAAAAAAAGTGCAGTTTTTGCAGCATTTTTCATTTGACTCAATACTTTACTTCATGCAAGGAATGAACTTTATATATAAAACAAAAAAAGGGAAGGCGGCTATTCTAACAAGAAATAACGCCTTGACAAAAACACAGATAACATCTTAATTACACCATGGAAGTACTACAGGTTTCTTGTTTAGAGCAATTTTCCAGCAAGCTATGCTGCACATCCATGGTAAAAGCATGAGTAACATGATGTGGCGAGAATCCCACATGCTAGTTCCAGAGTAATGCTACAGTTCTTTCTGTGCTCTGTCTTATCTAATGGCTGGCTGGCTGCTGGAGTCAGTCATGGCTGCCTGCAGAGAGCAGTTCTTCATTGGACCTCACCATTGCTGCCAACTGAAGTCATCATTGCTTCCAAATACTAAGAAGAAGCCTAAAATGGTAGAGAAGATGACTGCGTTTCCAGTGAGAACTAGTGCGCATGACCCCCAATAAATCTGTGAAAAAATAAAAATAAAAATTAAATAAATATTTGATTGTCACACATCTTCAGTTTGAGGAGTCAGATTTCAAAAAGCTGTACAAACTGAAATAGGTATTAGAGAATGTAACTAGCATGGCAGTGTAATTACAGTTACAAACATTGATAGTAGAAAATCCAAGGAAGTAGGGAAAATGTGACATCACAAGTAAACACTACACTTCCTCACTGTGCATTTACATATAGAAGAATAAACCACAAACTAGATGTAAGAAGCGGTTTAATGCGAGCTGTTAGCGCTTCTCTCCATGTATGAAGGAGAAGTGTGACTAGTATTAACCGAGCTGCTATCTTTAACCCTTGGAGTGCCAACATCTATGAGATGTTGAAAATATCCGATAAGAGTGCCAGAATCACATGTTAAATAAACGCAAATAAAAAAAATGTTGTGTAATAAAATATATTTTCTATAAAAAAAAAAAAAAAAAAGTAAACATTACAGGTCATTATGATGGAAAAAAAAAATTAAACACCTATTTTCCCAAATTCACTTTTCACTCAAAGGGTTAAATAGCGTGCCGATATGTTTAAACAGTCAGTAGCGGCGATCAATATTGACAACTGCAGGTGTTGTGCATACACAGAAAAGGGTTTAGACCTCAAGGGGCTCTTAGCAAGATAATGGTTTGGGGCCCTCCTCAAACAATCCATAGCACTATATTTTGCTGCTGATTTTAGCCAGCATTGATAAATTACAGTGGTGAGTGCAGTCTACCGATAAACGCTCAGCTATATGAACATCGGCATTTGTACATATCGGAATCAGGCTCTAGGTATTTTGGAAGCAGGCTTAATACCTGTATCACATTTAGAAGTAAACTGTCACCAGGTGAGCAGCTGGAGACCGTAGCCCGTGAGAGAAAGCCACCACACACAAGGGGAACTGTGCCGGAGCAGAGGAGTGTGATTCAGTGACACCATCGGCACCGGGCTGCTTTGAAAGATCCAGAGCGGGAGCTCCTGTTTTTGAGTGACACAGCTTTCTATAAACATTCTCGCTGTGAAACCCCCACCAGACTGCGAGCGCAGGCAGTGCCTGGACAAGGGGGAGGGGGGGGGGGGGGGGGGGGTAGTACGAGCAATATCACCAAAAGCCGTACGCCTAGTTCACAGAACCCCTTCTTTTTTCCACTAAGATCCTGACCACACAGTAAAAATCTGAAGGATAGCCGTAGTGGCCCTGACAAAAAGGAAGATATAACATCTGTGGATTAAAAGATGAAAAGCACGTCCCCAGGAGGTCAGTCTAGTTTATAATTTTTCTTCTTGTGGATAAGGAACAGGTTGATAAACATTTTATCTTCATATTTTTTTTTTTATTGACTTTCTGTTTTTTAAGAAATAGACTTATTTTTTTTAAGAAAATCGTGGAAATTGCATAATTTTTAAGTCCCTATTGGAAAAATATAGAAATCAATCCTGCATATCCTACAAAGTTTTAACCTATTTTTCAAGCTCTGCAGTGTGTCTACATATATTTTAGACCATGGGTCCTCAAACTGCGGCCCTCCAGATGTTGTGAAACTACAAATCCCAGCATGCCTTGCCACAGTTTTAACACTCCCTTATAGCAAAACTGTGGCAAGGCATGCTGGGATTTGTAGTTTCACAACATCTGGAGGGCCGCAGTTTGAGGACCCATGTTTTAGACTATCAAAGAACATTTACCATCTCTGTGAGACATGCAAACTATCCACTAAAAATGCCAAAAAACACATTTGTTAAATAAATTGAAAAAAAAAAAAAAAAAAACGTTGTGCAATAAAAAACATTATATTTCCTATATTAGGCAAACGTTACAGGTCATTCATTATGAGTAAATAAAAATGTTTGCTTCCCAATTTTCAGACCTATTTTGACAAATTCACTTGCCACTCAAAGAGTGAAAAAGGACTTTACGAGTTTGGGCAGGTTTATGAGATGTCACAACTCCTCTGGGAACATTTTAAATGGCCATGAAATCTTTATGGGGTTCCTTGGGGACTGTTGGGTTCTAGGCAGGCATCTATCTATATCATGTACTTGATTTACCATATGGTAAACATGATAGGTTTTAAAAGTATGCATGTCAGGGGGAAAGCAAGGATTATACTCACGATAATACCTTTTCTTCGGAATACTTCATGGCAGCCATTACATTGGGTTTATCCCCCTCTCTCTCCCAATTAGACAGGTAGTTTTTTCCTCCCTAGGATCCAACTCCTCCTCTTCCTCCTGCTATATAACTGAGCACCTCCCCTTAAACCATAGTCTTTTGAATGTCTCCGTCCTGATCCTAGGGAAAAAACAGAAACAGGGAGGGCTTAAAAAATATGGGCTGCCATGAAGTATTCCGAAGAAAAGGTATTATCGTGAGTATAATCCTTGCTTTCTCCTTCATACTTCATGGCAGCCATTACATTGGGATGTACCAAAGCAGTAGGGCGGGATATACAATACCTCAAGCTAGCGCTTGTCTTAGGACTTCGCTTCCAAAACGTGCCTCTGCCACATCCAGGGCATAATGCTTGGAAAACGTGTGCAGAGACTTCCAAGTAGCCGCTTGACATATCTCTCTGGCTGATACGTTCGCCTCTCTCGCCCATGAAACCGCCATTGCCCGTGTCGAGTGTGCCTTGATACCCTCCGGGACTGGACGTCCTACTTTCTTGTAGGTAAAGGAAATAACTTCTTTAAGCCATCGTGAAATTGTTTGTTTCGCTGGAACGAATCCCTTCTTCGCACCTTGCGGAATCACAAACAAATTCTCTGTTTGCCTGTATGATGCAGTTCTGTCCAAATAAATCTTTATGGCTCTGACCACATCTAATGAATGCAAATTCTCCTCCCTCTTATTTGAAGGATTGGGAAAAAAACAAGGTAAAATAACCTCTTGATTTAAGTGAAAATATGACACCACTTTTGGCAAAAAAGAATTTTTAGTCTTTAAGACTACTTTGTCCGGAAAAATTTTAAGATATTGTCCTTGAATACACAGCGCCTGGAGCTCACTAACCCTTCTGGCTGAAGTGACTGCTACCAGGAAAGCAACTTTCCATGTCAAAAACTTAAGGCTTGTCCTGTCCAACGGCTCAAACGGAGCCTCCATAAGCCCGTTCAGCACCAAGTTAAGATCCCATTGAGGAACCGTAGAACGAATCCTTGGTCGGATTCTCTTGATGGCCTGACAGAATCTCTTTACTAAGGTATGATCTGCCAGCCTCTGGTCTAATAAAATACTTAATGCTGAGATGTGCACTTTCAGGGTAGACACTGCTAGGCCCTTGTTGAAACCGTCACACAGGAATTGCAAAACATGAGACATGGTTGCATTTGGAAACTGAAACTTGTCTCTAGACCACTTAGCAAATATCCTCCAGACTCTGTAATAGATGGCTGATGAAACCTTCTTCCTAGCCTGAAGAAGTATTTCTATCACTTCTGGGGACAGATGTTTCTCTCTCAATTGCTGCCTTTCAATTTCCACGCCGTCAATGACAAGCTCTGAGGATTTTGGCATCTGATTGGTCCCTGGGACAGCAGGTCTGCTGATACTGGCAGAAACAGAGGTCCTGCTACCGCCATGCTCTCTAGCATCGGAAACCAAGCCCTTCTGGCCCAAAATGGTAGAACTATCAATACCTGACATTTCTCCGATCTGATCTTCCACAGCACCCTGTGAATGAGAGAAAATGGCGGGAACACATAGGCTAGGGAATAGCTCCACTCTTGTGACAGGGCGTCTACTCCGCACGACCCGTGTGCTGGGTACCGGGAGAAGAACCGGGGAACTTTTTTGTTGACCGATGTCGCCATTAGGTCGATCTCTGGCATGCCGAAGTTTTCTACTATGAGCTGGAAGACTGACTGCTTTAGTTCCCATTCGCCTGGAACTAATGTATTGCGACTCAAGAAGTCTGCAGCTTGATTTTCTTCTCCTGGAATGTGCAAGGCCGTAATAGACAGGAGATTTACTTCGGCCCATGACATTATGTTCTCTACTTCCTCTAACAACACCCGACTTCTTGTGCCTCCTTGCCGGTTGATGTAAGAGACTGTCGTGACGTTGTCTGAGAACACCCGCACATGTGACCCCTTTATTTCGTCTGCGAAGAACTTTATCGCCTGCCACACCGCTCTCAGTTCTCTGTGGTTTGATGACCAATCCTTTTCTTGCATCGACCACCTCCCTTGGCACGATCTTCCTATCCCATGCGCTCCCCAGCCGGAGGCGCTGGCATCCGTAGTTATCACTACAAACGCTGGACTTTGCAACGACCACCTTCTTTCTTTTAACAGATCGTAGCTCCACCAATTTAGAGAGTTCTTTACTGCGTCTGGAATCCTTATTACTTGGTCTAATGGCGTGTGATTTCGTGAGAACCTTAGAAGAAACCACTGCAGTGGCCTCATCCTCCATCTTGCCCACGGCGTAACCTCTACTGCTGAGGCCATCATTCCCAGCAAACTCATTGCCGTTCTCAAGGGCACGCGGGACTCGCTGTGAATGAGAGAGATTAGCTGTTGGACTTTCTCGCATCTTCTCTCTGAAAGCGCTATTTGAAAGGAGATGGTATCTACTAGAATGCCTAAGAACTGGATCTTTCTTGACGGGATGAGACGACTTTTCTCCCAGTTGATCATCCAGCCGTGTTTTTGAAGAAACTCGATGGTATAGTCTCTCGCTAGTACACTTTCTTCTTCGGACCGTGCTGCTATCAGGATGTCGTCTAGGTATGCCCATACCATCACCTTTTGTCTTCTTAAGCTTTCTATTAACACCACCAGAACCTTTGTGAAAACTCGGGGTGACGAAGTTAGCCCGAACGGCAGACATGTAAACTGGAAATGTCTTTCTTTTATGGCAAACCTGAGATACTTTCTGTCGCCCGGAAAGATGGGAATGTGAAAGTACGCATCCTTCAGGTCGATTGTTACCAGATAATCGTCTTTCCTGATTCCCATCAAGATCGACTTGGTTGTTTCCATATGAAACTTCTTTTTTCTTAGGCGATTGTTCAGACCCCTCAAGTCGAGGATCGTTCTGAACCCGCCTGAAGCCTTGCTTATAACAAATAACGGGGAGTAATACCCCAGTCCTCTTTCTTTTAATGGAACTTCTTCGACTGCTTTTGTGTCGACCAGATCCTGCACACTTAACTTCAACACCTCCTTTTCTGTTTCCGATAAAGGAAGTTTGGAACTTAAAAACTTTGCCCATCTTGGCCTTGACAGAAATTCTAACTGGTATCCTTGCGATACTATCTCTAGGACCCATTTGTCCGAGACGTTTTGCTCCCAGACGTGCGCAAACTCCAGCAGTCTTCCTGCTACTGGAATTCGTCCTATGGTGCTTCTGGCGTCACTGCTTTTGAGTTGTACTAGAGCTTTCGCCTCTCTTCTTAATGTATTGGCGAAAAAATGCCCGTGACGTGCCTGATGCGTACTTGTCACGAAAAGGCCTACCTGGTCTGTATGACCTGGCCTGTCTAAATGACTGCCTGTTAGAATAGGAGTTAAATCTACCCCTCCTATCCTGGGGTAATCTGACCGATTTACCCCCCGACATCCTCTGAATCATTTGGTCGAGCTTACTCCCAAAGAGAAAAGCACCCTCATACGGAAGTGTGGCCAGTTTATTTTTAGAGTGCGAATCCGCCGACCATGACTTCAGCCAGAGCGCCCTCCTGGCTACTACTCCTGAAGTCAAGGATTTGGCTGAGAAATCCAACATGTCTAGTGATGCCTCACAGACATAGTCTATAGCCATTTGTATCTGAGCCAAGCTCTTGCTCATATGATCTCGGGAGGTTTTGTCCTGCATATCATCCTGCAATGCCACACACCATATGCGTAATGCTCGTGACAGAGAGGCTATGGCTACGCCTGCCTTCATGGACACAGAGGTTGATATGTGCAAACGTTTCAAAGCACTTTCCATTCTTTTTTCCATAGGGTCTTTTAAAGAAGCACCGTCCTCTAATGGAATCGTCGTGCGGGTAGTAACCTCAGACACGGATGCATCAATTTTGGGCACATTGCTCCATTTCAAAAAGTCCTCATCCTCTAAGGGAAACATCTTATCAATCCTCTTAAAGGACCCGACACGTTTGTCCACATTATTCCACTCCTTTATCAATATATCTTTGACAACCTTGTGGACCGGAAAGCACCTGCCTTTCCTTGATCTATCCTCGAATAGAGTATCCAGCTCCGTCTTAACTGGCTGCTTATAATTCAAGGTCTTATATAGATTCTTCAACACCACTTCCACCAGACCTAAATCAAACAAACGCTCGTCTTCAACCACTTCTCCAGACTCGGCCGTGGAACCACCTGTGCCGTCATCAGAACCGGCCCCTACCGAACCACCGTCATCTTCTACATCCAAACTGGTCTGAGACCTAGACCTCTTATTGCTAGTGTATTCTTTCTTAGAGACAAAATTCTTCTCCATCCACTCTCTAAGTTCTGAAATCTGGCTAGACACTGAAGCAGCCTCCTTCTTTTGAAGACAATATCTGCATAATACATCCTCTCCAACAAACGACTTGTCACACTCTGGGCAAATCTTATCCAATCTCTTTTTGGCTGTCTTCTTTTTTGCAACTATAGGCACACTAAAAATAGAAGAAAAGATAGACTAACTAACTGACTATAACCAGCATAGAAGGAACAATAACCAGTCCTCACTGAGGACTTACCTGGGCAGCGGTACATTGGTATTAAGAGAGGCTTCCTCCATTGCAGCTGAAGTCCTCACTTTAGCACACCACGCAGAAAGAAGCAGCAGCGCCTGTTACACCGGCCAGGCGCTATATATATGGTCACTTCCGCACTGTGACACGCACGCGACCTGCAATGGAACGCAGGCCGCGTGCTGACGCGTCGCATACGCGTCACTTCCTCCCCGGCGTCCTAGCACATAGACCGCCGAGTAAGGAAGCGCTGGCTACTTCCTGACTGTGGAACGCACGCGGTCTGCCTGTGCAACGCAGACCGCGCGCCGGAAGCCCGCGTCACTCTCCCTCCGGCGTCTACTGTCCCAGCACCCGGAACAGACGCCAGGCATCCATGACACGCTGGACGCTGCTGCGCCCGCCTTCCAAGTGCTCCGGACTCACCGCCACGCCATGGCCACCGCACTAAGGCACCTGGTGAGTCCCTCAGCCATATTCTCTCTCTCTCTGGGTTATAGGCTCCGCCAACCCGTTTCTTTGAGCACAGATCCATGCCTCCGGCTCCGGATCATATATACAGGGTAAGGCACCGCCACCCCTCGCTGCCAGGTCATTTTACTTTACTCTAGCCTCTAAACTAACTACCTGTTACAGATAGAGGAGACAGGAAAAAAGACTATGGTTTAAGGGGAGGTGCTCAGTTATATAGCAGGAGGAAGAGGAGGAGTTGGATCCTAGGGAGGAAAAAACTACCTGTCTAATTGGGAGAGAGAGGGGGATAAACCCAATGTAATGGCTGCCATGAAGTATGAAGGAGAAAAACAAACAAATAAAAACACGTGGGTAGATTTATTAAACTTTTAGAAATGTAGAGTGGTGGTATTGTAATGCAACATGTCCGACTCACCACACTTGCTCGGGCAAGCACAATTGGCAGTCCAAATGCTGAGACAACTATGCCAGTTGTGAGAAATATTGCCAGTTCCTTGCATGCATTACTTGCAGCATCCGTCTCATCTACGGCTCGCTTTGCTATGCAGTATGGAATAGGTGCCAATATGTAGAAAAACAGCACAAACAGTGGCCAGTACACGCTATATGGAAAAAAAAAAGGGAAAAAAATAAATACACATTACTTGCGACAGCCTGAACAAACCTCATTCTCACAACCTTAATAATATGAGACAGGAAAAGAAAGGAGCCATAATTCAAAGCGAAAAGAAAAAACATAAATAACTATGACAGGTTTCAATATCTGTCCCTCTCTGCCAGTCCATACACTGCCACTCATATTCCTAGAGCAGCGTTTTTCAACCATTTTTTCTGATGTGTGCCACCAGAGCTAGAGATATTCAAACCAGTTTCCAACCAATGAAACTGGTTCAGCGGTTATTCACTGGTCTCCGTTTTCATGCTAAAGCCAATGTATTCTATTTTGGCTACCTATGGGGTCTAGTGTGATTGTATTTTTCAGATGGGAGCCAATGGGTTTGTTTGTTTTCCTGTGGGAGCCAATGCAATTTTCCAATGTGAAAGTCTGATGGTGTGCCTTGGTTTTTTTAAACTCATGTTTGGTGTGCTGTGAGATGAAAAAGGTTGAAAATCACTGCCCTAGAGACCAGTCAAGCTCAGTTCTGGGATAATGGGACTACAATGTCTAGGGCAACCACGATTAGGTCAACATACCCTAGGATGACAATGACAGGTTGACACAAGCTTAAGGTAGACATGAGTCTTTCATGTTTTTTTGGTGTCTATGTTGACATTGACACCGTATAAGTGTACCGTGGCTCGCCATGCTTTGTGCAACAGTGCCTCGCTGCACACTATTATATTCTCCCTTTGGACTTTATTCTGGTTCACTCTCAGAGGCAAATTCCTTCTCAAGTGGACAAAACCATGTGCACTGCAGGTGGGGCAGATGTAACTTGTGCAGAGAGAATTAGATTTGGGTGGGGTGTGTACTTCAAAGTGAGATCTATATTGCAGTGTAGAAATAAAGCAATCCGTATTTTCCCTGCACAGAAACAAAATAACACCCAAATGTAACTCTCTGCACATGTTACATCTGCCCCACCTGCAGTACACATGGTTTTGTCCATTAGAGAAAGAAATTGCCTCTGAGAGTGAACTAGAATAAGGCCCTTTATGCACACTTGGATAGTAAAGTATGAACCAATTTGGTCTTAAAAAAAAAATTAAAATAAATAAATGTAAAAAAAGCCCCTTGTGTCGACCATTTACATTTTGACTCTCAAGCTCGACCTAGACATTGTCGACCCAGGGGCCGGATACCGTCAAGCTCTTACTACTCCCCTTATAATAAAAGGGAAGCAGTTGAAAAGTCTAGTGTCCAGGTAGACAGACACTAGGTTGAATGCATCGTCAACATGTCAACACATGAAAGTCAACATGAGTTTCACAATTTTTAAAGTATTTTTTGGCCTTTCAAACTTTAGCATCCACGCACACTACAATTGGGAACGGAATATGGAGACATATAGCACAGTATGCGCTACTCTAATTGGGGGTCCCATGTCGACAGTGACAAATAAAAAAGAAAAAAAAAAACTTATGTGTCAGCCTGTTCAAAGTTGACCCTTTCCCTGTGTTGACATATTGCATGTTGACCGATTGACTAACAAAGCCCTTATCCCAATATACTTTAGATTCAATATTTGTCGTAAGTAGAAGTACCCCATGTCTGGTACCTTTTACAAAAACAATATCTGTAACGGTGTGCGATACAGATTATGCACAGTTTTTAGCCAACACAGCAAGTGCTGACAACACATGAACAAATGTAAGATATTTTTATACAATGTACTTAAAGATAAATATAGAACATCTTTAATAAACCCATGAACCGTGAAATGACAGCTTGTGTTACATAATGTTCCATTACATGCCTCTACTTTTCATCTCACCAGTTAGCTTCCACTACTGAACAACCCCCCCCCCCCCCTCATCCCGCAAATAACAAAAACAACTTACTTATATTGTGGCAATGCACATCCCAGCATCAGAAACATCAGTCCAATTGCCCCTCCAAATGATAGGCTGATCAAAGCTAAAAATAAACATGAACATTTTTTTTTTTAAAGGGAAGCGACTCCACAAACGTTACTGACTTAATGAGCTTCCTATGCAACTACAAGCAGGTAGGTTAATGGCTGAACAAACTCTTTTCAGGAGAAATGCATACAGACATCACTCAGTAACAGAATGGAGACAATGTAACAAAAGGGAAGAAGCTATAGATATTGTGACAATGTATTGGATGTCATCCCTTAATAACCCTAGGTCAGCGAGTGCTACATTGGGGCTTATTCAATGTGCACCGATATTTCCATTTCTTTACCAATATCAGCGCACATCAACTCAAGATGGCTTGCTGTCCACGCAGATTCAACTATTTAAAAAAAAAAAAAAGTTGAATCTAAATTGACGAATCGGTGGCTATTTTCGCCTATCCATGGCTTTCGACGGTTAGAAGATTTCTAGCTGGAAAGATTGAATAGGTCAAACGTAAAGTCAACCTACTCTTGTTCAGACAATTCCATCAACAGAGAACGTACGTTAACAGGTGGTAAAGTTAATTGAATAACAAAATAAAAAGCAATCCTATACAAGGCATCTTACCACAATTTTCCAGTCCACTGCCTCCCATACTTTCACGTATTTTGAAATTAAAAAGGTACTGCAGATTCTGGCAGTTACCCCACCGAAATGAAATCAAAATGGCATTGGAGACATGGGTCATGTGCTAACACACCAGTGTTGTTCTTATTCATAAAGCACAGCCAAATACTATACCAAAAGTCTAACACACAGCCAGTCAGTCAATTATCAAGTCAGCAGACTGTCATCTGACCACCCTAATCCCTGAGGGCAGCTCTCAAATTACTATTAAGCGAATAAATGAAGTATTTAAAAAAACAAAACACTGTAAACCCAATGTAATATCAAAAATAATTTTAAGACTTATTACAGATTCTGAACATTTTAAGTAAATTCAGAGTCAACCACTACATATAAACCAGTTACTTTATAATCAAAACATTAGAGACTATAAAATATTTCAGTGGTGTGGTAGGAATGCTACTACAGAGAAGACAAAACGTTACTAATGACTATATGCACATGGCATGCGGTCCTTAAGTTGACAGTGTCTAGGACAGATTGCCAAGTAACAGGTCGACACAGTAAAAAAGGTGGACACGGTTTTTGTTTCTGGACTTGTTCATACTTTACTATCCCAGTGGACAGCGCAGGGATGGGGAACCTTCGGCCCTCCAGCTGTTGTAGAACTACACACCCCAGTATGCCTTGTTACAGTTTTGCTATGTGGCCATGCAACAACTGTTGCAGGGCATGCTGGGATGTATAGTTCAACAACAGCTGGAGGGCCGAAGGTTCCCCATCCATGACAGAGGGAGAATATAACAGTGTGCCAAGCGCAGAGAACCATGTGGGAAGACGCGATACACTATGTTGACAAACAACTGAAAACCTTAACTCATATCATCCTCTCTCATGTGTCAACCTTTACACCAGAGATGGTCTCAGATGAAAATCACAGTGCCGGGAGAAGAGGCAGTGGAAGTCGCTGGTCGGAGGAGCATGCTCCTCCGACCAGCGACCATTCTGGGGCTGAAAAATGGAGCGCACGCCTGGCGATTTATCGCTGGTGCACACTCCAATCACTGGCAATATGGTCGCTCAGCGACTATATTTCCAGCGATATTTGCTATAATCGCCCCCGTGTGTACGCACCATAAAGGTCCATACACACTGGGCGACTATGCTCAGCGTGTATGGACAGTGATGATGTCAAGTATCGCTGCGCGGAAAGCTGCTCAGTGCAATGAGCGGATTTCCCCCTTGCCCGCCACCGACGGAGGGGGGAGGGCGGCTTTGCATAGCACAGTGCAATGCAAAGCCGTCCTCAACGCCACATCTGCTGGCATTACCAGCAGATGAGCGGCTTTCCCGGCAATGATGCGGGAGCGCGCACCAGCGCTCATTGCTGGGGCGTACACACTAGGCAGCTTTGAGCTGAAAGCCGCTCAAAGAGGCAGTTTTGAGCGGCTTTCAGCTCAAAGTCACCCAGTGTGTATGGGCCTTTACACTAATTAGGGGTCCAGGTCGACAGACAACTTAGAACCATGAAAAAGCATGTGAACCTTTTGGTCAAAGTTGACCTTATTATTGTGTGGACTATTTTTACAATAGTGATGGACCTATACACGGTATCTTTCAATCCACAACCCTTGCACATACCTTTCTTTCCAAAAATAGACAGGTGAAAAGCAGACCTTGTTCTACTTTTAACCATTCCTGATAGACAGACATGAATCCTGCAAATGTGTCTCTAAATAACTGTGTGTGATATCCAGCACTGTTATTTCCTTTTCTATGTAAGGTATGACAGCTAATAATCAGGTGCACAGTAAAAGGTATAATATCAAGGGCATCATGAATGTAATGGGAGTAAACGCAAAAGAGCAAGGACACAGTGGGTGGTTACATATTAAAAGATAGGATTATTAATGAAATAAGAGGATTGGCACAGAGGGATAACTATGAGTGGAGGAATATAAAAGGTTTGGAAATTGGGTGGTTGATGGTGTTGAGGAACATACACACACAAACGCATAGATAGAAGGGGACAGATAAGGCGTATGCTGTGTTGAAAATATAAAAAAAGGGTGAGGTGATTTTAAATTAGAAAAAAAGCCTGGCTAATAGATATTTCCAGAAGTAGGCATCAGCTGCTGCACATACTTCTGGGTATAGAGTCCCAACCAAGTTCCATAACAATGTTGAATACACCAGTGCAGATCTCAGCTGTCAGAGTCCAGGTGAGGTACCAGCAGGGGGGATGACTCCTGCATTCAATTTCTCCATCATCATCATCTTCTATATATGTCTAGTGTCTGTAACACTGCCATTGTTGTTAGTGAGGGAAACTACATCTTTTTGTCACACATGCATGTAGCTTACGCTACGGAACTTACGTACTGATAATCGTCCGCCCAGCCCACTTTGGGCCTCGGTGACTCGCTCTGCTC
Source organism: Crinia signifera (assembly GCF_055691185.1). NCBI lineage: Eukaryota > Metazoa > Chordata > Amphibia > Anura > Myobatrachidae > Crinia > Crinia signifera. Next base: position 173,332,422 of record NC_139217.1, read on the forward strand.
ACCACAACCTTACTAAAGGTAATACATGGTGGTGTGGACACAGGAGGATGGCGTGAAAGTAACTTTAGTTGTCGGCACAGCTATTTTGAATGCGGCTAATATAACTGGCATAGCTGTGGCCACAAAGTACTATATCTTATTTGTATGGATCCACAAACATACAAACCAGTATATACAACACAAATGTAACACATTTTCGGGAAATGATCACAAACCTCTCTGCTTTGCAATAGACAGAAGTGAAAGTCCTAGGAGCAGGGTTGCAATCACAACATCTGACTAGAGAGCAGATGGATATACTCAGGTTATCAGCAAGAAATCAGAACTTATACACCCTGATGGTGTCCGCAGTATAGTTATACACAGGGGTGCTATTATGAAGAGTGGACACACAGATTGTGCATGACTGTAGCAGGGAGACATATACTAGATGGCCTCTAGCTGTCAAAACGCTATTCCGGGCAGCAGCTGAGGGACATACTAAAAGGAATGACAGTGGAATGACAGTGGAATGACAGTGTTGTCTGCAGATAAGGAATGCCAATTGACTATAATGGGAGAAAATGACTTTTATATTAATATTTCTGAAATTATTGCACATATCAACTATATTTTAGGTATACTTCTTGCTAAGACCATTACACATATTTTACATGCAGAATGACGCGGAATGACGGCTGCCTCCTATGGAATGACGGCCTTTTAATTCGCCATCCTGAAGCCAAAATAGCATTAAAATAGCTCCATTATGCGATATTAAGACCCCGATGTTACGGTGATCCCCATAGCGCACGCGCTCATCCTTTTCCAAATATGTCCGCCTACACCCCTACTCTCGTAAACATGTCACTTGACGCGGAATGACGGCTGCACCCTATGGAATGACGGCCTTTTAATTCGCCATCCTGAAGCCAAAATAGCATTAAAGCAGCTCCATTATGCGATATTAAGACCCCGATGTTACGGTGATCCCCATAGCGCACGCGCTCATCCTTTTCCAAATATGCCCGCCTACACCCCTACTCTCGTAAACATGTCACGTGACGCGGAATGACGGCTGCCTCCTATGGAATGACAGCCTTTTAATTCGCCATCCTGAAGCCAAAATAGCATTAAAATAGCTCCATTATGCGATATTAAGACCCCGATGTTACGGTGATCCCCATAGCGCACGCGCTCATCCTTTTCCAAATATGCCCGCCTACACCCCTGCTCTCGTAAACATGTCACCTGACGCGGAATGACGGCTTCCTCCTATGGAATGACGGCCTTTTAATTCGCCATCCTGAAGCCAAAATAGCATTAAAGCAGCTCCATTATGCGATAGTAAGACCCCGATGTTACGGTGTTCCCCATAGCGCACGCGCTCATCCTATTCCAAATATGCCCGCCTACACCCCTACTCTCGTAAACATGTCACCTGATGCGGAATGACGGCTGCCTCCTATGGAATGACGGCCTTTTAATTCGCCATCCTGAAGCCAAAATAGCATTAAAATAGCACAGTGGAATGACAGTGTTGTCTGCAGATAAGGAATGCCAATTGACTATAATGGGAGAAAATGACTTTTATATTAATATTTCTGAAATTATTGCACATATCAACTATATTTTAGGTATACTTCTTGCTAAGACCATTACACATATTTTACATGCAGAATGACGCGGAATGACGGCTTCCTCCTATGGAATGACGGCCTTTTAATTCGCCATCCTGAAGCCAAAATAGCATTAAAATAGCTCCATTATGCGATATTAAGACCCCGATGTTACGGTGATCCCCATAGCGCACGCGCTCATCCTTTTCCAAATATGTCCGCCTACACCCCTACTCTCGAAAACATGTCACGTGACGCGGAATGACGGCTGCCTCCTATGGAATGACGGCCTTTTAATTCGCCATCCTGAAGCCAAAATAGCATTAAAGCAGCTCCATTATGCGATATTAAGACCCCAATGTTACGGTGATCCCCATAGCGCACGCGCTCATCCTTTTCCAAATATGCCCGCCTACACCCCTACTCTCGTAAACATGTCACGTGACGCGGAATGACGGCTGCCTCCTATGGAATGACAGCCTTTTAATTCGCCATCCTGAAGCCAAAATAGCATTAAAATAGCTCCATTATGCGATATTAAGACCCCGATGTTACGGTGATCCCCATAGCGCACGCGCTCATCCTTTTCCAAATATGCCCGCCTACACCCCTGCTCTCGTAAACATGTCACCTGACGCGGAATGACGGCTTCCTCCTATGGAATGACGGCCTTTTAATTCGCCATCCTGAAGCCAAAATAGCATTAAAGCAGCTCCATTATGCGATATTAAGACCCCAATGTTACGGTGATCCCCATAGCGCACGCGCTCATCCTTTTCCAAATATGCCCGCCTACACCCCTACTCTCGTAAACATGTCACGTGACGCGGAATGACGGCTGCCTCCTATGGAATGACAGCCTTTTAATTCGCCATCCTGAAGCCAAAATAGCATTAAAAAAGCTCCATTATGCGATATTAAGACCCCGATGTTACGGTGATCCCCATAGCGCACGCGCTCATCCTTTTCCAAATATGCCCGCCTACACCCCTGCTCTCGTAAACATGTCACCTGACGCGGAATGACGGCTTCCTCCTATGGAATGACGGCCTTTTAATTCGCCATCCTGAAGCCAAAATAGCATTAAAGCAGCTCCATTATGCGATAGTAAGACCCCGATGTTACGGTGTTCCCCATAGCGCACGCGCTCATCCTATTCCAAATATGCCCGCCTACACCCCTACTCTCGTAAACATGTCACCTGATGCGGAATGACGGCTGCCTCCTATGGAATGACGGCCTTTTAATTCGCCATCCTTAAGCCAAAATAGCATTAAAGCAGCTCCATTATGCGATATTAAGACCCCGATGTTACGGTGATCCCCATAGCGCACGCGCTCATCCTTTTCCAAATATGCCCGCCTACACCCCTGCTCTCGTAAACATGTCACATGACGCGGAATGACGGCTGCCTCCTATGGAATGACGGCCTTTTAATTCGCCATCCTGAAGCCAAAATAGCATTAAAATAGCACAGTGGAATGACAGTGTTGTCTGCAGATAAGGAATGCCAATTGACTATAATGGGAGAAAATGACTTTTATATTAATATTTCTGAAATTATTGCACATATCAACTATATTTTAGGTATACTTCTTGCTAAGACCATTACACATATTTTACATGCAGAATGACGCGGAATGACGGCTGCCTCCTATGGAATGACGGCCTTTTAATTCGCCATCCTGAAGCCAAAATAGCATTAAAATAGCTCCATTATGCGATATTAAGACCCCGATGTTACGGTGATCCCCATAGCGCACGCGCTCATCCTTTTCCAAATATGTCCGCCTACACCCCTACTCTCGTAAACATGTCACTTGACGCGGAATGACGGCTGCACCCTATGGAATGACGGCCTTTTAATTCGCCATCCTGAAGCCAAAATAGCATTAAAGCAGCTCCATTATGCGATATTAAGACCCCGATGTTACGGTGATCCCCATAGCGCACGCGCTCATCCTTTTCCAAATATGCCCGCCTACACCCCTACTCTCGTAAACATGTCACGTGACGCGGAATGACGGCTGCCTCCTATGGAATGACAGCCTTTTAATTCGCCATCCTGAAGCCAAAATAGCATTAAAATAGCTCCATTATGCGATATTAAGACCCCGATGTTACGGTGATCCCCATAGCGCACGCGCTCATCCTTTTCCAAATATGCCCGCCTACACCCCTGCTCTCGTAAACATGTCACCTGACGCGGAATGACGGCTTCCTCCTATGGAATGACGGCCTTTTAATTCGCCATCCTGAAGCCAAAATAGCATTAAAGCAGCTCCATTATGCGATAGTAAGACCCCGATGTTACGGTGTTCCCCATAGCGCACGCGCTCATCCTATTCCAAATATGCCCGCCTACACCCCTACTCTCGTAAACATGTCACCTGATGCGGAATGACGGCTGCCTCCTATGGAATGACGGCCTTTTAATTCGCCATCCTGAAGCCAAAATAGCATTAAAATAGCACAGTGGAATGACAGTGTTGTCTGCAGATAAGGAATGCCAATTGACTATAATGGGAGAAAATGACTTTTATATTAATATTTCTGAAATTATTGCACATATCAACTATATTTTAGGTATACTTCTTGCTAAGACCATTACACATATTTTACATGCAGAATGACGCGGAATGACGGCTTCCTCCTATGGAATGACGGCCTTTTAATTCGCCATCCTGAAGCCAAAATAGCATTAAAATAGCTCCATTATGCGATATTAAGACCCCGATGTTACGGTGATCCCCATAGCGCACGCGCTCATCCTTTTCCAAATATGTCCGCCTACACCCCTACTCTCGAAAACATGTCACGTGACGCGGAATGACGGCTGCCTCCTATGGAATGACGGCCTTTTAATTCGCCATCCTGAAGCCAAAATAGCATTAAAGCAGCTCCATTATGCGATATTAAGACCCCAATGTTACGGTGATCCCCATAGCGCACGCGCTCATCCTTTTCCAAATATGCCCGCCTACACCCCTACTCTCGTAAACATGTCACGTGACGCGGAATGACGGCTGCCTCCTATGGAATGACAGCCTTTTAATTCGCCATCCTGAAGCCAAAATAGCATTAAAATAGCTCCATTATGCGATATTAAGACCCCGATGTTACGGTGATCCCCATAGCGCACGCGCTCATCCTTTTCCAAATATGCCCGCCTACACCCCTGCTCTCGTAAACATGTCACCTGACGCGGAATGACGGCTTCCTCCTATGGAATGACGGCCTTTTAATTCGCCATCCTGAAGCCAAAATAGCATTAAAGCAGCTCCATTATGCGATATTAAGACCCCAATATTACGGTGATCCCCATAGCGCACGCGCTCATCCTTTTCCAAATATGCCCACCTACACCCCTACTCTCGAAAACATGTCACGTGACGCGGAATGACGGCTGCCTCCTATGGAATGACGGCCTTTTAATTCGCCATCCTGAAGCCAAAATAGCATTAAAGCAGCTCCATTATGCGATATTAAGACCCCAATATTACGGTGATCCCCATAGCGCACGCGCTCATCCTTTTCCAAATATGCCCGCCTACACCCCTACTCTCGTAAACATGTCACGTGACGCGGAATGACGGCTGCCTCCTATGGAATGACAGCCTTTTAATTCGCCATCCTGAAGCCAAAATAGCATTAAAATAGCTCCATTATGCGATATTAAGACCCCGATGTTACGGTGATCCCCATAGCGCACGCGCTCATCCTTTTCCAAATATGCCCGCCTACACCCCTGCTCTCGTAAACATGTCACCTGACGCGGAATGACGGCTTCCTCCTATGGAATGACGGCCTTTTAATTCGCCATCCTGAAGCCAAAATAGCATTAAAGCAGCTCCATTATGCGATAGTAAGACCCCGATGTTACGGTGTTCCCCATAGCGCACGCGCTCATCCTATTCCAAATATGCCCGCCTACACCCCTACTCTCGTAAACATGTCACCTGATGCGGAATGACGGCTGCCTCCTATGGAATGACGGCCTTTTAATTCGCCATCCTTAAGCCAAAATAGCATTAAAGCAGCTCCATTATGCGATATTAAGACCCCGATGTTACGGTGATCCCCATAGCGCACGCGCTCATCCTTTTCCAAATATGCCCGCCTATACCCCTACTCTCGTAAACATGTCACGTGACGCGGAATGACGGCTGCCTCCTATGGAATGACAGCCTTTTAATTCGCCATCCTGAAGCCAAAATAGCATTAAAGCAGCTCCATTATGCGATATTAAGACCCCGATGTTACGGTGATCCCCATAGCGCACGCGCTCATCCTTTTCCAAATATGCCGCCTACACCCCTGCTCTCGTAAACATGTCACATGACGCGGAATGACGGCTGCCTCCTATGGAATGACGGCCTTTTAATTCGCCATCCTGAAGCCAAAATAGCATTAAAATAGCTCCATTATGCGATATTAAGACCCCGATGTTACGGTGATCCCCATAGCGCACGCGCTCATCCTTTTCCAAATATGCCCGCCTACACCCCTGCTCTCGTAAACATGTCACCTGACGCGGAATGACGGCTTCCTCCTATGGAATGACGGCCTTTTAATTCGCCATCCTGAAGCCAAAATAGCATTAAAGCAGCTCCATTATGCGATAGTAAGACCCCGATGTTACGGTGTTCCCCATAGCGCACGCGCTCATCCTATTCCAAATATGTCCGCCTACACCCCTACTCTCGTAAACATGTCACCTGACGCGGAATGACGGCTGCACCCTATGGAATGACGGCCTTTTAATTCGCCATCCTGAAGCCAAAATAGCATTAAAATAGCACAGTGGAATGACAGTGTTGTCTGCAGATAAGGAATGCCAATTGACTATAATGGGAGAAAATGACTTTTATATTAATATTTCTGAAATTATTGCACATATCAACTATATTTTAGGTATACTTCTTGCTAAGACCATTACACATATTTTACATGCAGAATGACGCGGAATGACGGCTTCCTCCTATGGAATGACGGCCTTTTAATTCGCCATCCTGAAGCCAAAATAGCATTAAAATAGCTCCATTATGCGATATTAAGACCCCGATGTTACGGTGATCCCCATAGCGCACGCGCTCATCCTTTTCCAAATATGTCCGCCTACACCCCTACTCTCGTAAACATGTCACTTGACGCGGAATGACGGCTGCCTCCTATGGAATGACGGCCTTTTAATTCGCCATCCTGAAGCCAAAATAGCATTAAAGCAGCTCCATTATGCGATATTAAGACCCCGATGTTACGGTGATCCCCATAGCGCACGCGCTCATCCTTTTCCAAATATGCCCGCCTACACCCCTACTCTCGTAAACATGTCACGTGACGCGGAATGACGGCTGCCTCCTATGGAATGACAGCCTTTTAATTCGCCATCCTGAAGCCAAAATAGCATTAAAATAGCTCCATTATGCGATATTAAGACCCCGATGTTACGGTGATCCCCATAGCGCACGCGCTCATCCTTTTCCAAATATGCCCGCCTACACCCCTGCTCTCGTAAACATGTCACCTGACGCGGAATGACGGCTTCCTCCTATGGAATGACGGCCTTTTAATTCGCCATCCTGAAGCCAAAATAGCATTAAAGCAGCTCCATTATGCGATAGTAAGACCCCGATGTTACGGTGTTCCCCATAGCGCACGCGCTCATCCTATTCCAAATATGCCCGCCTACACCCCTACTCTCGTAAACATGTCACCTGATGCGGAATGACGGCTGCCTCCTATGGAATGACGGCCTTTTAATTCGCCATCCTTAAGCCAAAATAGCATTAAAGCAGCTCCATTATGCGATATTAAGACCCCGATGTTACGGTGATCCCCATAGCGCACGCGCTCATCCTTTTCCAAATATGCCCGCCTACACCCCTACTCTCGTAAACATGTCACGTGACGCGGAATGACGGCTGCCTCCTATGGAATGACAGCCTTTTAATTCGCCATCCTGAAGCCAAAATAGCATTAAAATAGCTCCATTATGCGATATTAAGACCCCGATGTTACGGTGATCCCCATAGCGCACGCGCTCATCCTTTTCCAAATATGCCCGCCTACACCCCTGCTCTCGTAAACATGTCACCTGACGCGGAATGACGGCTTCCTCCTATGGAATGACGGCCTTTTAATTCGCCATCCTGAAGCCAAAATAGCATTAAAGCAGCTCCATTATGCGATAGTAAGACCCCGATGTTACGGTGTTCCCCATAGCGCACGCGCTCATCCTATTCCAAATATGTCCGCCTACACCCCTACTCTCGTAAACATGTCACCTGACGCGGAATGACGGCTGCACCCTATGGAATGACGGCCTTTTAATTCGCCATCCTGAAGCCAAAATAGCATTAAAATAGCACAGTGGAATGACAGTGTTGTCTGCAGATAAGGAATGCCAATTGACTATAATGGGAGAAAATGACTTTTATATTAATATTTCTGAAATTATTGCACATATCAACTATATTTTAGGTATACTTCTTGCTAAGACCATTACACATATTTTACATGCAGAATGACGCGGAATGACGGCTTCCTCCTATGGAATGACGGCCTTTTAATTCGCCATCCTGAAGCCAAAATAGCATTAAATAGCTCCATTATGCGATATTAAGACCCCGATATTACGGTGATCCCCATAGCGCACGCGCTCATCCTTTTCCAAATATGTCCGCCTACACCCCTACTCTCGTAAACATGTCACCTGACGCGGAATGACGGCTGCACCCTATGGAATGACGGCCTTTTAATTCGCCATCCTGAAGCCAAAATAGCATTAAAGCAGCTCCATTATGCTATATTAAGACCCCGATTTTACTATGATCCAATAAGCGCACACACTAACCTCTTTCCGTATACGCCTGCCTACACCCCTACTCTTATTAATATGTCAAATTTTATTTTATTTTTTTTGGTACTTGTGTGTTATTGCGGTGCACGTTACGTAGCGTCCCTGTCAAAATAGGCGTAGTGTTCCCGCGGCCAGCGTAGTTTAGTGTTCCCGCCCGTCGGGCCGGAGCTTACGTAGTTAGCGTAGTCAGTCAGTGTTATGCAGTTAGCGTAGTCAGTGATCGCATATTGTATTGTGTGGGAACCATTGACCATTTTAACCTGCCTGACATGACAGGTGTGAATGTGTTCCTGAAACACCCCCACTATCCACGCCAGCCATCATACCCCCACTATTGCCGCGCTTTGGACTCGGTGGCTCGCTGCGCTTGCCACACTTTTCTAAAATCAACTCCCCGCTGACGTGGATAGTGGGGGTATGAAAAGGTCGGGAGGACACGTAACGCATCAACGTGTCCCCTTTGCGGGGCTTGCTACGCTCGCCACGCTTCAGGCTGACGTGGATAGTGGGGGTTTTAAATGGAGGCATTTGCCAGTATGTAACATGGAGCACTGGCAAATGACTCCTTTATTGTGCATGAGGCGCACTTGCTGCCAAACCCCCCCCCCTCCTTTGCGCAGGAGACGCACGTGCTACCGAACCCCTAACCTGCCGTACCCTGCCGCAATAATTACTGAGACGTCTCAGACCCGCATGATCCCCTCTCCGCTGGTGTCTGCCAGCGCAGGGGATCTGGCGGTTACCGGCGCTGTGTGAGAGGCACTCACTAGGCTGGCCAGGGATGCTGGGGACAGAGCCGCAGCTCTCCTGGGGACAGTACGCTGGCTAGCTGCCTGATGGGGACACTGCGCTGACTACGCAGGGCTGCCGCGGAGTCACTACGCTGACTACGCTAGGCAGCTGTTGGGCTATGCTAACGTAGCTTAGCCTGCGCTGAAAAGGTAGCATAGCCAGGCACTGTGATAATACACAATTACCGGGGGTTTTTTTTTTCACAAAAGTGCTTGAAGTGTGGCAGTAAACAACTTTATGACATACCGCCAGATCTGGCCACCATTTTGATCTTGCCGGAGAAAGAAAAATAGCAGCCTTGGGATTGAGTATGGCATCCCAGCTCTGGAAAAGTAGCATCATTATGTGTAAAGGTGTCCCTCTGTGGACAGGTGTCCATCAGCATTGGCCAAGCTGGTATGTACTGTAGGTTGAGCATGGTCCTGGCTGTAACTTTTTAGTTAGCACTGGGGTGGTGGGTATGCTGGCATTCACAATACTCACCCCTGCATACCGACTACCACCAGGAGTCCTGCTTCAGAATACCAAGATCATTGGAAATGCCTACGTCGGAATGTTGAATGCAAGTATGTGCGTTAGGAATGGCTGGGGGGGTTAAGGTTTAGGCACTAGGGATGACATAGGTCAATTCTGGGTAGGTGGGAGTTAGGGTTATGCACTTAGAAATGTTTTTTTTTTTTTTTCAATAATAACTTTTTATTGAGTCTTGAACACATATAACAATAGAATCAGTAACCAATGTTTGGTTTCGATTGTGCAAAATATCTGAATAAATTGTAAAAAGACATTACAATTACATAGGTGTGAAACATACAAGACAGGTTTTAAATTTATGAGTTAAGAAGAGAAAAGGAGGAAAGAGCGGAGAGAAAAATAAGAAGATAAAAGATGAAAAGAGGGAAAGAAAGGGGTGAAAAGGAAAGGAAAAGGTCCCGGGGTGAGTTATGAGGCGGAGAGGTCCAATAGGCAGGGGGCCATAAGGGGACAACTAGCTCCTAAGTAGAGCCGTCATCCACAGAGTGCGGAGGGGATAGAAGGGTTGCTGGGTCTGCAGTGTCTGTGTGAGACAGTGGAAGGCCATGGGACTCCCTATATTCACTCCATTTAAACCACTTGAGGTGTATTGACGAAGCTGAAGATGTATATTTAACGTTGGATGTCTCGAATAGAAAATGCTTATGAATACTAGAAATTATATGTGGCATGGAAGGGACATCTAAGGATTTCCAAAGTTGACCTATGGCAGCTTTGGTGGCTATCAGAATGTGTCGAAGAATGTATAGGTCTCCCTTGGGAAGCTGCATACACTGATGTAGGAGAGCTATTATTGGGTCCAAAGGGATACTAACTCTCAAAACATCACTAATAAGGGAGAACACCCCACAGCGGACGTATTAACGCACATTCCCAGAAGATGTGGTACAGGGAACCCACACTGCCACAGCTCCTCCAGAAAAGTTTGGAGACGGTGGGCCAGATCCCGTGGAGCCGCTGGGGGGTGAAGTACGCTCTGTGGCACAATCTGTAAAACATCTCAGAGTGGTGGAGGCATCTAGACATTTTAAAGCCAGAGTAGAGAATAGCGTTCCACTCCTCCTCCGTGAAGGTAGTGGACAGATCCACCTCCCACTTCAGCTGGGCCGGTAATTTACCTTTTTTCCCTTTAGTAACCAAGTATCTATACCATCTTGAAATACCCCCTCTATGGTTCTGTGAAGTCAAATAAGAGAGTACGTAATTAGGGAAGGAGGGGCTGGCCGTGGTACTTTTAAATGAGGATGACAACCAGTGCCGTATTTGAAGGTATTTATAAAAGTCCTGCTTGAGTACCCCGTATCTCTCCTGTAAAGAAGAGAACTGTAAAAGATTACCCTCGTGGTACATCTGTCTAAGGGACACTATTCCTGCCTCTATCCAAGAATCTAGCTTCAGGTTGGGAATGAGTCTCGACATAGCTTTAAGTGACAGGTCGGGTCCAGGCAGGGAAACTCCCTCTGCGCCAGTGATAGCTTTATGCCAAACCGTTACCGTAGCTTTGATAGATGTCCCAGGGCCAGACCATTTAGGGGAGACCTGAGGGGGAATCCAAAATAGTTAGTTTAGGCCCAGTCTTGGGGAGAAAGAGCGTTCTATCACCACCCAAGGCTTAGGGGAGTGCGGCGCGAACCAGTCTCTAGCTTGACTAAGCCGACAAGCCAATTGATATCTCTCGATATCCGGATAGGCCACTCCCCCCCTGTCCTTAGGCAGCGAGAGCACTCCTCTGGAGATCCTGGGCCTGGAACCCTTCCAAATGTATTTAGAAAATAAGGCATTGAATTTACAAATAAGAGAAGTAGGGAGGATCCGAGGGATAGCTCTGAACAAATACATGAGCTTAGGTAGCAAGACCATCTTTGACGCTGCTACTCTACCTAACCAGGAGATCTCGTGTATGGACCATTCCAGGGTTCGCAAAAACGCGCTATAGCGCGTATTTTACCCTAAAACGGTCCCCGGGACTCAGTTTTTAAAACTAAAGGGGTCCCCGAGGACGCGCTGTACTAAACCTGTCAGCCGCTGCTGCGAGCCAATCACTGTGACTGCAGCGGCCGCCAGGACCCAATCACTGAACAGTGGCCACCGGCAGCCAATCACTGTAGGTTTTATACAGTTTGCTGCCGCTGCGCACCTTAAAGCAACGCACCCTGCATGAGAGCAGGTTACCGTTTCATAGTAACTCTGCATCCCAAGTCCACTCCGCTGCTGAGAGGGGGGGGGGGGATGCTGTAACAGCCGCTCTCAGCAGAGTAGATGAGCGCGCTGTCAGGGTGGCGGGGGACTGGATGTGGCTAAAGCAACTCAGAGCAGCGTGTCAGCTATTCCAGCCACATCCAGTCCCCCGCCGCGCTGATAGCCCGCTCACCTACTCTGCTGAGCAGCATGTCGGCATGTTTTCCAGCCCCCCCACTGTGGCAACAAACCTAATAAGCACCCCCCCCCCCCCCAATGGCAACCAGCATAAAACGCCCCCTCCCCTGTGGCAACCAGCATAAAATGCCCCCATCCCCCCCAGCATGTGACCCCTGCAAGGAGCATGTAACCCCTAGCAACAAGCATGTAAGTAAGCAGCACTTATGTGCTATAATATATACTGGGCATTACAGTGTGTGCTATGATGTGTACTGGGCATATCAGTGTGTGCTATGATGTGTACTGGGCATATCGGTGTGTGCTATAATATATACTGGGCATTACAGTGTGTGCTATAATGTGTACTGGGCATATCGGTGTGTGCTATAATGTGTACTGGGCATTACGGTGTGTGCTGTAATGTGTACTGGGCATATCGGTGTGTGCTGTAATGTGTACTGGGCATTACGGTGTGTGCTGTAATGTGTACTGGGCATTACGGTGTGTGCTGTAATGTGTACTGGGCATTACGGGGTGTGCTGTAATGTGTACTGGGCATTACGGGGTGTGCTGTAATGTGTACTGGGCATTACGGGGTGTGCTGTAATGTGTACTGGGCATTACGGGGTGTGCTGTAATGTGTACTGGGCATTACGGGGTGTGCTGTAATGTGTGCTGGGCATTACGGGGTGTGCTGTAATGTGTGCTGGGCATTACGGGGTGTGCTGTAATGTGTGCTGGGCATTACGGGGTGTGCTGTAATGTGTACTGGGCATTACGGGGTGTGCTGTAATGTGTACTGGGCATTACGGGATGTGCTGTAATGTGTACTGGGCATTACGGGATGTGCTGTAATGTGTACTGGGCATTACGGGGTGTGCTGTAATGTGTACTGGGCATTACGGGGTGTGCTGTAATGTGTACTGGGCATTACGGGGTGTGCTGTAATGTGTACTGGGCATTACGGGGTGTGCTGTAATGTGTACTGGGCATTACGGGGTGTGCTGTAATGTGTACTACTATGTGACACCACCCCCCCCCCAAAAACACATGCCATAAATTTTTAGCGCGCGCCTTCGGCGCGCACTGTCCCTGTTTTCAGGTTTAGTTAGTTTCTAGTATATATGTACCTTCATGAGAGTGGGCCAATTGATACTCTCTCCCCCCCCCCCCCCTGACCCACATGTGCTATGCTAGGGAGAAGGGGAGAGGAGGATTTATTCCGTTGGGACCCAGAAAAGGTCCGGTAGGACCCCAATTTTTAGAAGTGAAGGGTCCCCGGGACCCACTTTTTTGGGTGGTTTTCGCGAACACTGCATTCAGTAATGAGCTTTTCAAAAGCATTCAGTAAAGGGATAAAATTACAATCTATAATATTGAGATCCCAAGCTACATGCACCCCCAGATATTTAATCGATTTGTTCTGCCAGGCATATTGGTATTTGTCTTTTAATACTGTAGTTACCGCGGGAGGGATATGCAGTGGGAGGGCTTCAGTCTTAGAGGTATTAAGCTTATAAAAGGATACTTTGGAATATTCCTCCAGAGTCTCGTGTAGAGCAGGGAGGGAGCTCTCAGGATCCAGAAGACATAAAAGTATGTCATCTGCAAACATACAAATTTTATGGGGAATCTCACCCACAACTGGGCCCACTATTTGGCTGTTTGTCCTAATTTTTTCCGCCAACGGTTCAATAGCCAGAACGAAAATTAGTGGGGACAGGGGGCAACCCTGTCTGGTCCCGTTGGTAATATTAAAGCTAGAGGACAGGCAGCCGTTCACGAAGACCCTTGCGGAAGGACAGGAATACAGGGCAAGTATGGAATTCAAAAAGATAACCCCAATGGAGCCTATTGAACGCTTTCTCAGCGTCAAGAGAAAGCAACAATAAGGGCTCTAGATTCATATTACAGTACTCCACAATATCAAAAACCCTTCTTGTATTATCCGGTGCCTGCCTCCCCGGGACAAATCCCACCAAAGCAGGAAGCAGAGGAGCCAAACGATTGGCGACTAATTTAGCGTATAGTTTAAGGTCAGTGTTTAAAAGGGATATAAGGCGAAAGTTCTGGGCCGAGGTTGCAGGTTTACCAGGTTTGGGGATCGCCACTATTCTCGCCTCAAGCATTTCCCTAGGGAAGCCCTTGGATTCCGAGGCTTCACTAAAGACAGTTAACAGTACAGGGATAAGTTCTGACTTGAAGCATTTATAGAAGGTGGAGGGATATCCATCCGGGCCAGGGGCTTTATCTCGTGGCAAAGAGTCGATGGCAGCCTCTATTTCGGAAGTGGACCAGGGAGAGCATAGAGACAGCGATGTCTCGGTCCAATTTTGGGAGATTGATGCTGTTCAGAAAGTTATCTATGTCGGCTGTCGTAGGTTGGTAAGTAAGTGGGTCTGAGTTGAGATTATATAGCTGTGAGTAGTAATCAGCGAAGGTATTCGCAATGCTAAAAGGGTCCACCACTCTCGAGCCCTGGGAGTTAATTAGAAGGTTAATTTTTGCCCTGGCTCTATGGCCTCTTAATTTCCTCGCCAAAAGGCGCCCCGCTTTATTCCCAAAAATGTAAAACCGCTGATTTAATTTGGCTAGATTCTTTTGTACTTCTTGCATAGAAAATGAATTAACTTTATCTCTAGCTTGAACCAGTTCTTTATGTAGAGCCCTATCTGAGGGGTTCGCTTTATGGGCAGACTCCAATCTAGTTAATTCTTCTTCAGCTAGTAAGCGCTCTTTGATTTGAGCCTTTTTTAACCTGGAGGCTGCCTGAATGGCAGAACCTCGGATTACCGCTTTGAGCGAACACCAATGATTGAATATGGAGGTGTCGTTGGGGTGATTAGTAGAGATATAGGAAGTAAGACCGTCCTTAATAAACTGAAGGGATTCAGGGTAGGACAAGGCCGATTTACCCAGTCTCCAGGGGCCCGGGGGAGCTCTATAGCGAGATTGATCCCAGGAGATAAACAAGGGGGCATGGTCCGACCAAGTAATGGGTAGTATTTCAATTTTACGTAGAGACTCTAAAATCCATTTATCTGTTAGCGCTAAGTCTATCCTAGAATAAGTTTGGTGAGGGTGAGAGAAGAATGTATAATCTCGCTTCCCTGGGTGCTTAGCACGCCAAGCATCATGTAGGTCAAATTCATTAATGATCTGCCTAAACCTGGAGGAGTGGTCTGCTGCTTGGGTCCCCCTTCTAGAGCAATGGCCCGATCTATCAATATTGGGGTCCAAGACCATATTGAAGTCTCCCAGAACAATGAGGGCTCCCCTTGTATGCTTCTGCACCAATGCACAGAGTCTCCTTACGAACTTTACCTGCCCAGTATTTGGAGCATAGCAGGCAACCAGGGTTACCTCCACTTCATCCAATTTACCCACTAAAATGATAAATCTGCCCTCAGAATCAGAGTGTTGAAAAGAGAGTGTGAAAGGACAGTGAACAGAAAACAGAATTGCAACACCAGCTTTCTTAAGGGGACCATTGGCTGAATAACACTGGGGATATCTAGCATCTGAGAACTTAGGAGGGGACGATTTCTTAAAGTGTGTTTCTTGTAGTGCAACTATATGAGCCTTCAATTTATGGAAGGTGGCCAGAGTAACTCTGCGTTTATGGGGGGAATTGAGCCCCTTCACATTCAGCGATAGAATGTTAACCATAATCTAACTTGGGTAAAAGTTTAACTCTATCTAGGCAGAGTACAATCTCATAATAACTCACCCACACCGGGACCCCGAGAGGAGGGATAGTAAGAAGAAAGGATAGGTTAAGCAGGGAGAATAGAGACAGAGATGTAAAGACAGCGACTCTCAGAAGAGTCGAGAAGAGGCACCAAGCAAAAAGTACCTCACACATAGTTCAAAAAGGGGGGTAGTGGCCTAACACCCCAAGGTAGTTAAATCCAAACTAGTATTAAAACAGGCTTAAACAGACTATACTAAACTCTACCGATCTCCTTAATGCCAATATCAAACATTGCAGGAATAAGATAATAGAAATGCAACAGGGACACAGAGCCCTTGCTCATAGGTTGAAACATAACGGGGATCAGGAGGCCCCCTGCAGAGGTCCCCACGGTAGTTTTAATATTACAATATATTTAAACAACATTAGACCAAGTGCTGAGGCCCGCCACAGACAGCAGGCCCTCCGCTCACTCCTCGGCACGTCCCCCAAGTCGGCATAGACTAGTGAACAGATACAGTGCGCCAACAGGAGGTATAGGGCGCATCTTAGAGGACACCTGGAGCGCTCCAAGGAGAGACCGGGGCCGGTCCGCCACATGCAGTGCAATTAACGGTTTGCTACATCAGACATGGCTAATAACATAAGTACGTTGTAAAACAATTATGCTCTATATGCTTAATTCAACAGGATAATTAGGGCTATGTGGGCACTATTAATAAAAGACGTATCACAGGGTATCCACTTTCCAAATAATTTGGGAATACCACCAGCGAGAAGGCGCCATTGGGCGTGTCCTTCCCCACCGGCGTGGACTTACTCCACCGTCGACCAGTCCTGCTGAAGCCGGCGGTTTGGAGAGTCCCCTGGGTGAGTTACCGGGATGTTCCATTTCTGCAATATTTTCAAACCGTCCTCCATTGAGGAGATAGAGTTGGTTGACCCCTCACGTACAATCAGTAGTCGAGTCGGGAAACCCCAACGGTAAAGGACATTGGCCTTCCTGAGCGATAAGGTAATAGGTTGTAGCGCTCTCCTCTTAGCTAAGGTTGCCTGCGACAGGTCCCCAAACAACTGATAGGAGCCCAAGGCAGCAGCCGTCTCAGAGGAGGGTCTCGCCGCTTTTAGGAGAGCCTCTTTAATGTGGTAGAAATGTACACGCATGAGGACGTCTCTGGGTGCACCCTCAGGGGCGTTGATGGCTCGTGGAAGCCTATGAATCCGGTCTATCAACAGGTCGGAAGCCGAGGCCGATGGAAGGAGCTTCTTGAAAATCTCCAAAGTCACATCATGAAGGCTACTGTTAGAGACGTTGTCAGGAATGCCCCTTAGCTTAAGGTTATTCCTGCGGGAGCGATCCTCCAAGTCTGCAACTTTATCCCGTAACAAGGCGACTTCCGTCTCCAGATTAGCATGAGAGTCAATCAAATCGTTATGGGAAGCAACCACCTCCCCCATTTTCAACTCCAAAGCATCCGTACATTCTCCCAGTTCGTTTATGGAACGCTGGCACGACTGTAGGGATGTACGTATTTCCGCGGATACTTCATCTTTCAGTTGTGTAAGTAGAAATTTCAAGGTGCCAACTGTCAGCGCCTCATCATCAGGAAGCTCCCTGCTGGTTGGGGTCTCCAGAGGAGAAGACAGGGAAGGGGCTGACGTAGGGAATAGTGAAGTGGGAGACGAGGTGGATGTGGAAGGTGGAGCATTTTCAGATTTAGAGGATCTGGAAGACGGTTTGAAAAAAGCCACCTGGGACACTGTCTTAGACACCTTGTTTTGCGCGATCTCATAATGGCGAAGGCAGGAACATAGACTTCTCTTAAATCAATTCCTTAATAGGGTCAAGGGGGTCGGTAGCAATTTCACATAAACAGAACTGTCAGGCTGCACTCATGCAGAAAGAGGACAGTCTCACAGCATCTGCCTTGACATAATGGGGTGTATGGGAGGCCGTCACATCAAATGTACACAAGACCCATTCCTGAGCACACTGACTCCCCAATGGGCTGAATGATAAGGTAGGGATTCACAGCTAGCAGGAGGGGGGTGAGATCACTGTGTCCCGATCAATTCTGGTTGTAGCAGAATAGTGAAGTAAGGAGCAGTAGTGTAGATTCAGAGTAGGTGGCGCACAGGAGACACTTATTTTGTGTACCCACTATCTCATGCCCAGGCTAAGCTTACCCTGCAGTACAGTACAGAGGGGCTTGCCACCCAGTATGTGAGTGAAGGCAGTGCAGTACAGTAATATGCCCTGTGAGGTGTTATATTAATGTAGGCTAGGGTAGCTGTAAAGAAGGCACTGAGTGCCACTTACTGCAGCTTGCTGGGGGCAGCTGGGGGTCTGCAGGAATCCGTGTGGAGCACAGTATGCCGGGGCAGAGCAGCAGAGGTCTTAGGCTGCAGCTCCGGATCCAAGATGGCCGCCATCTCCCTGAAGCAGAGGGGATCACCGCAGGGAGGACTCCTCGGGCGACAGCAGCAGATCCTCAGCCCGCTGCCAGCCTCCTCCCGCTCCTGGGTGGGCTGCTGGGGGTCTCTGCTTCACTCCAGCCACTCCGGGCGCGGCGGGCTGGACCCAGAACCGCGTCGCGGGCAGCCGCAAAACTCGAGGCCCTGGCTCCACCACCGCGAGTAGGCCGCAACCCGCGGGGACTCCGGGAATGTCCCCCGGCTCTGTGGCACTAGTCAGCTGTGCGAGGGGGCCCCGGGCAAGTGATCTGGGGCAGTTGTGGGTAGGGATGAGGCTCTGGGCACCAGGTTTTGGCCTTGATAGTGGGAGCTCCAGCAGCCCACGTCTGCTCAGCTCAGCGTCCTGGCCACGCCCCCCCAGAAATGTGTTTAAGGCTAGGCTTTGGGGTGGGAGGGTTCGGTTTAGTGAGCAGAGTACTACGGTTAGTCTGTGTGGTTGGGGGAAGGTTAGGGATAGGAAGGGGCTGTAAAGTATACTTACAAGACCCCTTTCAGGATTCCGTCTTACAGGATGCCGGTGTTGGTTTTCTGACTGTCAGCATCCTCACTGCCACTCATTCATGTGTATTTCATCTCTTAAGGCCCCCATACACTACACGATTTGGGCCCGATTTCACCCGATTCTGGAGGATCGGGCCAAGAAATCGGGTGAAATTGCCCAAATCGCGTAGGGTATGACATCCAATCTCTTCCGATGCGTGGTCCCGTGCGCATCGGATCAGATCTGGATGTCGGACGGTCTGCACATAAGATAAATCTTATGTGCAGCCGGCATTGAGCTGGTCTGGGGGAGTGGGGACCAGAGACCGGAGAGCAGGGTCCGGTCCGTGGGTGATGCAGAGGGGGTAGTCAGCTAGTGGCAGGAGAGGTGGCAGGGAGCGAGGTCCGGTCCAGCTGCAGGAGGGGTAGTGGGCTAGCGGGTGGACTGGAGAGGTAGCGACAGGCGGGGAGCGCACGGCACAAAGCAGAGTCCAGGTATCGGCGAGCGGGAGAATAGGAAACATCCTATTCAAAAGACTGAGTGGGCAGGGCAGTCGCTGATTGGCTGAGCTCTCGGGCAATCAGCGTCCGCCCAGTCTCTCCGGTCTCTGGTCCCCGCTCCCCCAGACGGACCCTGACCCCCCCCGCCGCAAGCTCCCCCTAGACCCTGCTCTCCTGCAGCTCTGCCCGGATTTGAATCGATCCGATTTATCATATGCAAAAAATGGCACATCAAGTGCCAAATCATATCAGGAGCTGCCGGGGGGAGCTCAGTGGAAGTCGGGGCCGACATTAGGCCGACTTGTCCTAATGTCCCGGCAAAGTGTAAAAAATCACACACATCATCTATAGGGATGTGGGACCATTTGTAGGCAACAAGTAGATGGTTCCCACAAAATACAATATGCGATCACTGACTACACTAACTGCATAACACTGACTGACTACGCTAACTACGTAAGCACCGGCTCGACGGGCGGGAACACTAAACTACGCTGGCCGCGGGAACACTACGCTTATTTTGACAGGGACGCTACGTAACGGGCACCGCAATAACACACAAGTACCAAAAAAAAAACAAAGTAATTTGACATATTAATAAGAGTAGGGGTGTAGGCAGGCGTATACGGAAAGAGGTTAGTGTGTGCGCTTATTGGATCATAGTAAAATCGGGGTCTTAATATAGCATAATGGAGCTGCTTTAATGCTATTTTGGCTTCAGGATGGCGAATTAAAAGGCCGTCATTCCATAGGGTGCAGCCGTCATTCCGCGTCAGGTGACATGTTTACGAGAGTAGGGGTGTAGGCGGACATATTTGGAAAAGGATGAGCGCGTGCGCTATGGGGATCACCGTAACATCGGGGTCTTAATATCGCATAATGGAGCTATTTAATGCTATTTTGGCTTCAGGATGGCGAATTAAAAGGCCGTCATTCCATAGGAGGAAGCCGTCATTCTGCATGTAAAATATGTGTAATGGTCTTAGCAAGAAGTATACCTAAAATATAGTTGATATGTGCAATAATTTCAGAAATATTAATATAAAAGTCATTTTTTCCCATTATAGTCAATTGGCATTCCTTATCTGCAGACAACACTGTCATTCCACTGTGCTATTTTAATGCTATTTTGGCTTCAGGATGGCGAATTAAAAGGCCGTCATTCCATAGGAGGCAGCCGTCATTCCGCGTCATGTGACATGTTTACGAGAGCAGGGGTGTAGGCGGGCATATTTGGAAAAGGATGAGCGCGTGCGCTATGGGGATCACCGTAACATCGGGGTCTTAATATCGCATAATGGAGCTGCTTTAATGCTATTTTGGCTTCAGGATGGCGAATTAAAAGGCCGTCATTCCATAGGAGGCAGCCGTCATTCCGCATCAGGTGACATGTTTACGAGAGTAGGGGTGTAGGCGGGCATATTTGGAATAGGATGAGCGCGTGCGCTATGGGGATCACCGTAACATCGGGGTCTTAATATCGCATAATGGAGCTGCTTTAATGCTATTTTGGCTTCAGGATGGCGAATTAAAAGGCCGTCATTCCATAGGAGGCAGCCGTCATTCCGCGTCAGGTGACATGTTTACGAGAGTAGGGGTGTAGGCGGGCATATTTGGAAAAGGATGAGCGAGTGCGCTATGGGGATCACCGTAACATCGGGGTCTTAATATCGCATAATGGAGCTGCTTTAATGCTATTTTGGCTTCAGGATGGCGAATTAAAAGGCCGTCATTCCATAGGAGGCAGCCGTCATTCCGCGTCACGTGACATGTTTTCGAGAGTAGGGGTGTAGGCGGACATATTTGGAAAAGGATGAGCGCGTGCGCTATGGGGATCACCGTAACATCGGGGTCTTAATATCGCATAATGGAGCTATTTTAATGCTATTTTGGCTTCAGGATGGCGAATTAAAAGGCCGTCATTCCATAGGAGGAAGCCGTCATTCCGCGTCATTCTGCATGTAAAATATGTGTAATGGTCTTAGCAAGAAGTATACCTAAAATATAGTTGATATGTGCAATAATTTCAGAAATATTAATATAAAAGTCATTTTCTCCCATTATAGTCAATTGGCATTCCTTATCTGCAGACAACACTGTCATTCCACTGTGCTATTTTAATGCTATTTTGGCTTCAGGATGGCGAATTAAAAGGCCGTCATTCCATAGGGTGCAGCCGTCATTCCGCGTCAGGTGACATGTTTACGAGAGTAGGGGTGTAGGCGGACATATTTGGAATAGGATGAGCGCGTGCGCTATGGGGAACACCGTAACATCGGGGTCTTACTATCGCATAATGGAGCTGCTTTAATGCTATTTTGGCTTCAGGATGGCGAATTAAAAGGCCGTCATTCCATAGGAGGAAGCCGTCATTCCGCGTCAGGTGACATGTTTACGAGAGCAGGGGTGTAGGCGGGCATATTTGGAAAAGGATGAGCACGTGCGCTATGGGGATCACCGTAACATCGGGGTCTTAATATCGCATAATGGAGCTATTTTAATGCTATTTTGGCTTCAGGATGGCGAATTAAAAGGCTGTCATTCCATAGGAGGCAGCCGTCATTCCGCGTCACGTGACATGTTTACGAGAGTAGGGGTGTAGGCGGGCATATTTGGAAAAGGATGAGCGCGTGCGCTATGGGGATCACCGTAACATCGGGGTCTTAATATCGCATAATGGAGCTGCTTTAATGCTATTTTGGCTTCAGGATGGCGAATTAAAAGGCCGTCATTCCGCGTCACGTGACATGTTTTCGAGAGTAGGGGTGTAGGCGGACATATTTGGAAAAGGATGAGCGCGTGCGCTATGGGGATCACCGTAACATCGGGGTCTTAATATCGCATAATGGAGCTATTTTAATGCTATTTTGGCTTCAGGATGGCGAATTAAAAGGCCGTCATTCCATAGGAGGCAGCCGTCATTCCGCGTCATTCTGCATGTAAAATATGTGTAATGGTCTTAGCAAGAAGTATACCTAAAATATAGTTGATATGTGCAATAATTTCAGAAATATTAATATAAAAGTCATTTTCTCCCATTATAGTCAATTGGCATTCCTTATCTGCAGACAACACTGTCATTCCACTGTGCTATTTTAATGCTATTTTGGCTTCAGGATGGCGAATTAAAAGGCCGTCATTCCATAGGAGGCAGCCGTCATTCCGCGTCATGTGACATGTTTACGAGAGCAGGGGTGTAGGCGGGCATATTTGGAAAAGGATGAGCGCGTGCGCTATGGGGATCACCGTAACATCGGGTCTTAATATCGCATAATGGAGCTGCTTTAATGCTATTTTGGCTTCAGGATGGCGAATTAAAAGGCTGTCATTCCATAGGAGGCAGCCGTCATTCCGCGTCACGTGACATGTTTACGAGAGTAGGGGTATAGGCGGGCATATTTGGAAAAGGATGAGCGCGTGCGCTATGGGGATCACCGTAACATCGGGGTCTTAATATCGCATAATGGAGCTGCTTTAATGCTATTTTGGCTTAAGGATGGCGAATTAAAAGGCCGTCATTCCATAGGAGGAAGCCGTCATTCCGAGTCAGGTGACATGTTTACGAGAGCAGGGGTGTAGGCGGGAATATTTGGAATAGGATGAGCGCGTGCGCTATGGGGAACACCGTAACATCGGGGTCTTACTATCGCATAATGGAGCTGCTTTAATGCTATTTTGGCTTCAGGATGGCGAATTAAAAGGCCGTCATTCCATAGGAGGAAGCCGTCATTCCGCGTCAGGTGACATGTTTACGAGAGCAGGGGTGTAGGCGGGCATATTTGGAAAAGGATGAGCGCGTGCGCTATGGGGATCACCGTAACATCGGGGTCTTAATATCGCATAATGGAGCTATTTTAATGCTATTTTGGCTTCAGGATGGCGAATTAAAAGGCTGTCATTCCATAGGAGGCAGCCGTCATTCCGCGTCACGTGACATGTTTACGAGAGTAGGGGTGTAGGCGGGCATATTTGGAAAAGGATGAGCGCGTGCGCTATGGGGATCACCGTAACATCGGGGTCTTAATATCGCATAATGGAGCTGCTTTAATGCTATTTTGGCTTCAGGATGGCGAATTAAAAGGCCGTCATTCCATAGGGTGCAGCCGTCATTCCGCGTCAAGTGACATGTTTACGAGAGTAGGGGTGTAGGCGGACATATTTGGAAAAGGATGAGCGCGTGCGCTATGGGGATCACCGTAACATCGGGGTCTTAATATCGCATAATGGAGCTATTTTAATGCTATTTTGGCTTCAGGATGGCGAATTAAAAGGCTGTCATTCCATAGGAGGCAGCCGTCATTCCGCGTCACGTGACATGTTTACGAGAGTAGGGGTGTAGGCGGGCATATTTGGAAAAGGATGAGCGCGTGCGCTATGGGGATCACCGTAACATCGGGGTCTTAATATCGCATAATGGAGCTGCTTTAATGCTATTTTGGCTTCAGGATGGCGAATTAAAAGGCCGTCATTCCGCGTCACGTGACATGTTTTCGAGAGTAGGGGTGTAGGCGGACATATTTGGAAAAGGATGAGCGCGTGCGCTATGGGGATCACCGTAACATCGGGGTCTTAATATCGCATAATGGAGCTATTTTAATGCTATTTTGGCTTCAGGATGGCGAATTAAAAGGCCGTCATTCCATAGGAGGAAGCCGTCATTCCGCGTCATTCTGCATGTAAAATATGTGTAATGGTCTTAGCAAGAAGTATACCTAAAATATAGTTGATATGTGCAATAATTTCAGAAATATTAATATAAAAGTCATTTTCTCCCATTATAGTCAATTGGCATTCCTTATCTGCAGACAACACTGTCATTCCACTGTGCTATTTTAATGCTATTTTGGCTTCAGGATGGCGAATTAAAAGGCCGTCATTCCATAGGAGGCAGCCGTCATTCCGCATCAGGTGACATGTTTACGAGAGTAGGGGTGTAGGCGGGCATATTTGGAATAGGATGAGCGCGTGCGCTATGGGGAACACCGTAACATCGGGGTCTTACTATCGCATAATGGAGCTGCTTTAATGCTATTTTGGCTTCAGGATGGCGAATTAAAAGGCCGTCATTCCATAGGAGGAAGCCGTCATTCCGCGTCAGGTGACATGTTTACGAGAGCAGGGGTGTAGGCGGGCATATTTGGAAAAGGATGAGCGCGTGCGCTATGGGGATCACCGTAACATCGGGGTCTTAATATCGCATAATGGAGCTATTTTAATGCTATTTTGGCTTCAGGATGGCGAATTAAAAGGCTGTCATTCCATAGGAGGCAGCCGTCATTCCGCGTCACGTGACATGTTTACGAGAGTAGGGGTGTAGGCGGGCATATTTGGAAAAGGATGAGCGCGTGCGCTATGGGGATCACCGTAACATCGGGGTCTTAATATCGCATAATGGAGCTGCTTTAATGCTATTTTGGCTTCAGGATGGCGAATTAAAAGGCCGTCATTCCATAGGGTGCAGCCGTCATTCCGCGTCAAGTGACATGTTTACGAGAGTAGGGGTGTAGGCGGGCATATTTGGAAAAGGATGAGCGCGTGCGCTATGGGGATCACCGTAACATCGGGGTCTTAATATCGTATAATGGAGCTGCTTTAATGCTATTTTGGCTTCAGGATGGCGAATTAAAAGGCCGTCATTCCATAGGGTGCAGCCGTCATTCCGCGTCAAGTGACATGTTTACGAGAGTAGGGGTGTAGGCGGACATATTTGGAAAAGGATGAGCGCGTGCGCTATGGGGATCACCGTAACATCGGGGTCTTAATATCGCATAATGGAGCTATTTTAATGCTATTTTGGCTTCAGGATGGCGAATTAAAAGGCTGTCATTCCATAGGAGGCAGCCGTCATTCCGCGTCACGTGACATGTTTACGAGAGTAGGGGTGTAGGCGGGCATATTTGGAAAAGGATGAGCGCGTGCGCTATGGGGATCACCGTAACATCGGGGTCTTAATATCGCATAATGGAGCTGCTTTAATGCTATTTTGGCTTCAGGATGGCGAATTAAAAGGCCGTCATTCCGCGTCACGTGACATGTTTTCGAGAGTAGGGGTGTAGGCGGACATATTTGGAAAAGGATGAGCGCGTGCGCTATGGGGATCACCGTAACATCGGGGTCTTAATATCGCATAATGGAGCTATTTTAATGCTATTTTGGCTTCAGGATGGCGAATTAAAAGGCCGTCATTCCATAGGAGGAAGCCGTCATTCCGCGTCATTCTGCATGTAAAATATGTGTAATGGTCTTAGCAAGAAGTATACCTAAAATATAGTTGATATGTGCAATAATTTCAGAAATATTAATATAAAAGTCATTTTCTCCCATTATAGTCAATTGGCATTCCTTATCTGCAGACAACACTGTCATTCCACTGTGCTATTTTAATGCTATTTTGGCTTCAGGATGGCGAATTAAAAGGCCGTCATTCCATAGGAGGCAGCCGTCATTCCGCATCAGGTGACATGTTTACGAGAGTAGGGGTGTAGGCGGGCATATTTGGAATAGGATGAGCGCGTGCGCTATGGGGAACACCGTAACATCGGGGTCTTACTATCGCATAATGGAGCTGCTTTAATGCTATTTTGGCTTCAGGATGGCGAATTAAAAGGCCGTCATTCCATAGGAGGAAGCCGTCATTCCGCGTCAGGTGACATGTTTACGAGAGCAGGGGTGTAGGCGGGAATATTTGGAAAAGGATGAGCGCGTGCGCTATGGGGATCACCGTAACATCGGGGTCTTAATATCGCATAATGGAGCTATTTTAATGCTATTTTGGCTTCAGGATGGCGAATTAAAAGGCTGTCATTCCATAGGAGGCAGCCGTCATTCCGCGTCACGTGACATGTTTACGAGAGTAGGGGTGTAGGCGGGCATATTTGGAAAAGGATGAGCGCGTGCGCTATGGGGATCACCGTAACATCGGGGTCTTAATATCGCATAATGGAGCTGCTTTAATGCTATTTTGGCTTCAGGATGGCGAATTAAAAGGCCGTCATTCCATAGGGTGCAGCCGTCATTCCGCGTCAAGTGACATGTTTACGAGAGTAGGGGTGTAGGCGGACATATTTGGAAAAGGATGAGCGCGTGCGCTATGGGGATCACCGTAACATCGGGGTCTTAATATCGCATAATGGAGCTATTTTAATGCTATTTTGGCTTCAGGATGGCGAATTAAAAGGCCGTCATTCCATAGGAGGCAGCCGTCATTCTGCATGTAAAATATGTGTAATGGTCTTAGCAAGAAGTATACCTAAAATATAGTTGATATGTGCAATAATTTCAGAAATATTAATATAAAAGTCATTTTCTCCCATTATAGTCAATTGGCATTCCTTATCTGCAGACAACACTGTCATTCCCCTGTCATTCCACTGTCATTCCTTTTAGTACCTCCCGCAGCTGATGTCTGGGTACAGGTGCATGGGCGGCCCAGCTACACACTAGCCAGCAGGTAGCAGCATGTATAGGAGTTCGGACACACGGGCAGGGCAGTCCATCCAGCCTTGTGCTTGGAGCTAGGTGTATGAAGGTAACATTACCTTTAATGCCAGCCATTGGAGAGCAGGGCCTTGCCGTAGAAAAGAAGACGCAGAGGGCACCGTGCAGCCGCTGGCAGAGGGTATGTTACCGGCAGTACATATGCCCAATGCGCACGGCGGTCACTAGAACTGCTATAGTTCACTGCAACGCCGGGTCCTATGGGCGACAGCACCAGAGACACCACTTCCGCCGGATGGCCTCACCTGCCGCTGCATTCCTGCCTCCGAGGCTCGTTGTTTCCGCATTGAGTGTATTTGTATAACTTTATTAACAAGATACATCGGTTGTGCGACGTCAACCGGGTGCACGGCCCCTCCCCTTTCTACCCGCATTACCAATGGGAAGCTCATGAAAGGTAGTGGGCGGGGGGAAAGAGGAGACCAGCGACAGGTGACACAGCTGCTCTGGGTGACGAAACTCAGAGTAATACAGCGGTAGTGACTGTGAATCCGCGGATCAAGCGGCCGGGGCAACACACACTCAGCACGGATCAGAGGGGACGATGACGCCGGTGGCAGCAGCACTGCTCCTGCCTCTTCTCGCTGCCCTGCAGCTGCCGGGAGCACAGGGATGGAACCAACATGGTAACATTTTTAGAGTGTATACTCCAGGGTACTGTATATAGCTAAGTATCTATCTATCTATCTATCTATCTATCTATCTATCTATCTAATACACTCAAGGAAAGTCCTTGTGACCCCTGATCTTTTGGGTAGTATCCCGGACCCCCTGGAGAGTTGGTGGATGTTTTGTATCCATCTCACTTCCTTGTGAATGGCCATCTGTTCTAAACAATGGTTTATATATATGATCAATGTCAAATACTTGTAAGCGTTAATTGGTAAATCCATATGGTTTCCTATCATTAGTGGTAGCTGTGGAACAAATCATCTAAATATATGTCTAGTGTCCGTGAGTCTCCGAAACACTGCCATCTGCTGACAGAGAGTGAAACTACATCTCTTTCTCACACATGCACAAACACAGAAGGTGGCAGACTAGCTTTCAAAGCTTTTGCTTTGAGCAGGCTTACTAGTAGTTTTATATTTGCACAGGCTGTTAGCCAGCAGCTCTGCCCTGCAGGGGATGAAGTGGGAGGAATGGTATAGAACGTTGAGGTGGAACTAGTCTACAGTAAATAGGTTGCGTTGATACCAAAAAGGTTGACATTGACAAAAAGTCAATGTGAAAATGTAAAAAAAAAATTATGTTGTCATTTTCATGTGTCGATCCTCTGTTAATGTCAAGCTTTTGCTTGTTGACCTTTTGGTGCCAACCTATTGACTGTAGACCAGGCATGTCCAAATTGTGGACCGCCAGCTGTTGTGAAACTACACGTCACAGTTTTACTATAAGGGAATGCTAAAACTATGGCAAGGCATGCTGGGATGTGTAGTTTCACAACAGCTGTATGGCCACATTTTGGACATGCCTGCTGTAGACTTTTTCATTCACACCCCTCTTTGCCACCCCGACTCATGAACACAGTGTATTGTGCCAGGAATGATATGGCCCACGGTCCTTAATAGGCTCGGCTCATTCACATTCCAGCCCCAAACATTGATTGCATAACCAGTGATGGGATGACATAGAATAGTTACCATCAATGGTTTATGCTACCACCAAATTGGGGTCCATGATAACAGATCTCGGCATTAACACCAAAATATGGAGAAAAACTCATCATATTGACATTGTGCTCGTGTCGACCTATTTTGTCAGTATCAACCTTTTTCGTGTGTCAACTTTTTCACTGTTGACCAATAGTCAAGATGGTGAGAGGACACCACAGATCACAGGGAGTGACCAATATGAGGTGATTCAAGAACAGTTTTGCCATGTTAGCCCTGCGCCCTCCTCACAGTCCTATGATTTGTAGCAGTTTGATTTCTGAGGGGTGGGGCGGTACTTACTACAAGATTTTGCCTTGTAAATGATAGATGCTTTAAATAAAAACCTCTGATGAACTAAGCCTTTACTACATCCCGCTGCAGATATTATTCTTGTGATTCAGTTAATAGTAAAATATAGTCTTTGTAACTGATTTCTTGCAGAACGTGTCTTGTTGAGGGATATCCAGGCGATCACACTGTATGCAGGCAGATACACAAATGCACGACGCTCATCCCCTATTCCACAGCTGAAATGTATAGGTGGAAGTGCTGGCTGCAGTGCTGTGACACCACAAGTGGTGCATTGCCACAACAGAGGATGGGATGGCATTGATGTTCAGGTAAATGTGGCACTTTCATATTCATAACTTGTATTTTCATGTTAAGCTTTGATTGGGTCAAAGTGTTCTTTTATTATTCATTTATTAAGAGACCTTGCTCGTCATTTAATGTTTCATTTGCTACATCATATACTTTAAATTTCCAAACTATTACAAATGATCTGATACATTTAAATAAATGTAAATGATATCTAGTACAAATATTTTCGATATGCTAATCATAAGATTTGTTTGAAACCCAGTGGGAATGCAAGGTGGACATGGATAACTCTTACCAGTTTGGGCAAGTTGAAGTGAGTTGTGAAGGCTTTGACTACCCTGAGGACCCCTATATCCTACGTGGTTCCTGTGGTTTGGAATACACATTGGAACTGACAACGGAAGGAAAATCGAGATCTCAGAATGGTTACAGCTCTGGTGGATTCGGCTCAGGTTATTTCCAAAGGAACTCAAGGGACTGGAATAGTGATGGTAGTGGGGCGATTGTCTTTCTGGTCATCTTGGGGTTGGCTTATGGCATGTACAAGTTATTCCTAAGTGGACCTTCAATGCAGCAACCTCAATCTCACCCTGATTATAATGGACATGGTGCCCAAAGCTCCAGTCGTGCTAATGCACCACCACCACCACCAGGTTTCAAGTCAGACTTTACAGGTGAGTACACATCTTTAATGTCTACATTATGTACAATGAAGATGACTAAGGGCACAGGAACCAATAGTCCAGCGTCATAACTGATGCACGGAGCTGCTATTTCTATCACATGTTCTCCCTGTCCTTTTCTCAACTCTTCTTATGTTCTTAAATAGTATCAGAAGGTGGTTAAAGAGTCATTCATTCATGTTCACTCCGTACTCAGCTTTCTCCCCCCTGTATTTCTGCAGCCCCAGCTTTTTTCCCCCCTGTACTTCTGCAACCAGGACCAGCTCAATGAGCCCGGGGCTAGTAATTACCGGGCGGGGGGGGACTGAACGCTGTTTTTAAAATGTATTTATTTGTCCTGTCTTATACACAGGGCAGCATCGCATGGATCTGATTGATCCGCGCGATGCTGCCGGGTTGTACGTATTTGGCTTTCGGTAATTCACCATCGGGAAATACGAATCCTGAAACTATGGATGATTAGTAAATTATCCGTATTCTCATGTTGTATTTTAGGGCTTCTCCCGTTCGTACTGGGATCAGCCATGAAAAGTAAACTTATCCCTAAGTGGTGGATCAGTACTCCAGCTATAGTAAATATCCCGGCCAGAGTTGGCCAGCCATGGCCGTCATGTTTTGAACGGGGGAGCTTGTGTCAAAAGTCTCTCCAGACTGTGACGTGACACTGCTGGTTGTTTACAAAATATGACTTATTATTTTGACATTGTATTATTATTATTATTATTATTGTTCTATTATTTTTTGCATATGCAAATAGTGATTGAAGACCTATTTAATAGGTCATTCTTAATAAACAGGTCTTTGTTATTTAAGAGATTTGTGTGTGAATTCTCCCGTCAGCCGAGATAGTTGACACAGGTAAAAAAGTGTGATTGCACTGATTCACTGTGTTCTATAAATCCACCAATCCGTATAATGCAGTTCTGAACAGGAAGACTGACTATCTTTTTGGTTATAACAAAGTCAGCTAAAGTAGAAGAGTAAAATACAGGATAGTGGATATATACAGCTTTTTCATGTCTGTTATTCAGCTCTGTTATACATTTCCTTTTAATGTATTAATATGTTATATACTGTACATCTCCTAAATATTTTTTTTCAATGTTGACATCCAGGCTCTTCATCAGGCTTTCACGGCTATGATAGTAGTTCTACTTTTGGCAGCCAATCAAACCAAGGACCTGGGTTTTGGACAGGTTTAGGAACCGGTGGTGTACTAGGATACCTGTTTGGCAATCAGAGGTAAGCGGGTTATTACAATAGTTTTGTGAGATAAAAGTGAGGTCAGCTAATTTATCTTGGTACTGGAATGGTAATTTTATTTCCTTGCAACATTGTAAAGCAGAGTTTCCCAAACTCCTTTGCAGTCCAAGTTTTAAGCATATGAATGTTTAAGCACTGGTGAGTTGATTATTTCCTCTGTCAATTTGATTCAACCATCTGGACTCAAACATAAATTTCCTTTAAAACCTGGTCTGTAATGGTGGAGTTTGGGAAACTCTGGTGTAACGTGTCCATTCATATAAACACCAAGCCTTATTGTAATGAGCTAATATTAGTAACACACAGGTAGCTTTCCTGCAGGTCATTCATTTTACTAGGTTTTCAAGTATGTGATATTGATTGGTTCCCCCTCTGTCCTGCAGAATGGAAGTCTCCTACAGTGTTTTATTGTGGTTACTAATACCCCTTTTACACCGCCGAAAAATCCGGGTCAGCTGCAGGTCAGACCCGGATCATCGGCGGTGTAAATGGGGTATATCCGTGTCCATTTACACGGGTCCTCTACCCAGGTCCTGACCTGGGTAGAATCCGGATAGGACCCGTGTAAATGGCGGTGTAAATGGTCCGGCTGCGGGTGCCCAGCTGCTGCGGGAGGAGGGGGTCCCTGCGGCTGCTGAGGGGAGGGGGGGTACCTGTCAGCCTGAGGTCGGAGCTCAGCGGAAGGGATGATGTGCGCCGCTGCTGTACCACCCCCCGGCAGCCGGTCCCTGCGGCGAATGGACAGTCAGTGTCGGCGGTCCCTCCAGTGCATGGGAACTAGTACTAGTTCCCATGCACCAGAGGGACCCCCGCCACTGACTGTACATTCGCCGCAGGAACTTCGCGGCTGCAGGGAGAGGTACAGCAGCAGCGCACATCATCCCCTCCGCTGAGCTCCGACCTCAGGCTGACAGGTACCCCCCTCCCCTCAGCAGCCGCAGGGACCCCCCTCCTCCCACACATCATCCCCTCCGCTGAGCTCCGACCTCAGGCTGACAGGTACCCCCCCTCCCCTCAGCAGCCGCAGGGACCCCCTCCTCCCAGCACCCGGGGACAGCACTCCCAATCTACCCCCTTCAAAAATTGTATTCAAACAGTAGTATATATATATATATATATATATATATATATATATCTGGCGGTGAGGGAGGCACTCGGAGACTTCTTCAAAACAACCAAAAAAGGTTTATTGGGCAACGTTTCGGGGACGGAGACCCTTTCTCAAGCCGTGACAAACAACAAGTGACAAGCATGTAAAACAAAACGTGATTAAATACCTGTGTCGGTTCGGCCGGCGCCTCCCCTCACGCTCGCACCGCACGCCGTCCAGGGCCTCCTCCGTCCATCCCATCCCTGTTCTCACCGGGTCTGTGACGTCAACGGCAAACAGGCAAGGCACCGAAGCTATTGTTTTTGTCAGCCACTGGGAGTGCCGATTCCCACGGACAGTATATATATATATATATATATATATATATATATATATATATATATATATATATATATATATATATATATATATATATATATATATATATATATATATATATATATATATATATATATATATATATATATATTATATATATATATATATATTATTATTTAAGGCAGGGCTGACCCAGGTTCAGTGTTATACTACTTTCAGACCGCAAATGCCGTGTCACGGGATTAGGACACGGGTCCCATCCCCAGAGCAACACGGCAATGCGGTCTGAAAGTTCCGACACAGCATATTGCCGAGTCGGTGACGTCACATGGGGCGGTGCTGGGCTGCGGCGCGTCATCGGGGGCTCGGGAGGAGGCAGTACTTGGAGCTGACAGTGCTGCCTCCTCCATACTGTGAACGGGACACGGGTCACTCGACCCAGGCACCCGTTCACACCGCAGTTGACACGGGTCATAGCCGTGTTCAACCCTGGTCAATACCAGGGTTGAATAGCCGTGTTGCTCGACCCGTGGTGCCCTTTTCAGACCGCACCGTGACCCGTGTTTAGGCCCCGCGAACACTGCAATATGCCGTGTTCGGAGTGCGGTCTGAAAGCGGTATAAAAGGTGCAGACCCAGGTCAAAGTGCTGTGTAAATGATGTATAAAGCAGGGTCAGACCCTGGATACTCCAGCGTTCAAAGACCAGGGTCCGACCAGGGTTTTTGGTGTAAAAGGGGTAAGGGGAATAAATAGTTGTTTGATTTATTTATATGTGTGTGTGTGTGTGTGTGTGTGTTAGACATGCATTAATAGATAAACTTACATTATACAGTATAATTACTCTTACATAATTATAAGAAATGAAGCAAAAAACATCTTAGGCTAGTACTGCTTTTACTTGTATATTGGTGATCTGTTTGTGAGTTGTTTTCATGTTTTTGTGCTTAGGGCACAGCGTCCTTATTCACCTTATTCACCCTTTCACAACACATGGAGTGGACCTGCATATTCACAGCACCACTATGGAAACCCTGAGCCGCCAAGAGCCCCACAAAGCTCCGGTATAAGAACAGCTTCAGGTAATGTTATGATTGTTTATAATAAACCGGCACAAATACAGGAGGATAACTTAGACAGTGGCAGGATAAAGTGTAAAAACCTTGCTCATAGCAGTTATCACAATGCAGAAAGTTCAATATTGACAATTAAACACTAAGGTGGGTATTTATCAAAGATTGAAAAGAGATAAAGGGCCTGATTCAGAGTTGATTGCAAATGCAAAATCTTTCTCAAACGGCCCAAACCACGGGCCCCGATTCAGACCAGATAACTGCTGCTGGAATTCACGAAGCGGACGATTATCAATATACTGTGCATGCTTATCGGCCACAAGGTGCATGCGCAGCGCCTGCTAAGGAACACATCCGGCTACTCCTTTTCATTTTTTAGCTGTGCGCAAGGTGATTGACAGGAAGTAGGCGTCTGGGAGTGGTAATCGGCTGTTTAGTGGGAGTGTTCAATGCTAGGCATGCCCAAGCGGTTTAGGGGAGGGTGCGTGACGTCCGTTTAGGGCAAGATAATCCTGTATTCTTCGCAGCAGCCGAGTAATTCCCTGGCTATACTGAGCCTGCGATGGTGAGTGTCTTACAAATGGAATTTGACATATCCCCTCCACTGCACTACGAAGTCTTTACACAGCTAGCCATACACATCTACTCGCACAGCGAGCACATTCATTTGCAAGATGGTATTTCACTATAGTGGCACAGCTTCTAGCTGTTTGCTGCTACGCAAAATAGTAGCAGTCAACAATCAGGTCTGAATCTGCAGTGCCATGTCCACTGCAGAAGGGATGGGCAGGGAGAGTTAAGGCCCCCATACATTAGTCCGACTTGTCCTAAGGACAAGTCGGACCTGATTTCACCCTGCAGCTCCCCGGGAGGGGGACACACGATTAGGCACTTGATGTGCCAAGGTTTGCATATGCTAAATCGCATGGATTTATCATATGCGGTCCCCGGGGAGCTGCAGGAGGAGGGTAGTCATCAGCGGGCGGGGGATGCCGGCTAATAGAGAGCCGAGCAGGGGGAGGCTGCATAGGGAGCCGGGCAGGAGGAGGGTGACAGCGGGAGCCGCGCGCCGGCCAGGCAGGATGACGCTGGCTGCCGGGCATCGGCGGGAGCCGGAAGGAACACAGATAACTTGGAAGAAAAAAAAAGCCCATACAGAATGACTAGCAAGCCATTGATTGGCTGAGACCTTTCTCTTTTTTTTTTTTCAAGTTAGTGTGTTCCACCCGGCTTCCGCCGCTGCCCGGCAGCCAGTGTCATCCTCCCTGCCCGACGCGCTGCTCCCGCTGTCACCCTCCTCCTGCCCGTCTCCCTATGCAGCCTCCCCCTGCTCGGCTCTCTATAGCCGGCATCCCCCGCCCGTTGTCATCCCTCGTACGGCTCCGGGGCTGGGCTGCACATTAGCAAATCTTATGTGCAGCCCGTCCGACCTCCCTCCCGAAGTGCGATTTGGGCCGATTTCACGGCCCGATTCACCCGAATCGGGTGAAATCGTGCCCAAATCGCATAGTGTATGGGGGCCTTTAGATTTGGTTGTTATTTTGTTTCTGAGTAAATAATGGCTGCATTATTTTTACACTGCACTGTAGATTTCAGCTTGAACACACCCCACCCAATTCTAACTCTCTCTACATCTGCCCCCCCCCCCTGCAGTGATGGTTTTTCCCATATGAGATTTGGCTTTTGCAATCAACTCTGGCCAGTGCTTTGGGCCTGATTCAATCCGCGGATTTCCTACATTTTACAGACTGCGGGGCAGATGTATGAAGTGTCATTATGGGGGAGAAGAGGTATGAGCGCATGTTATGTGCACTGATACCGATCGCCCCCATGTATGAAGGAGCCGGTGAGCGCTAATTGACAGGGGTGCTGTCATAGTGCCCCTGTCCATATTGGCTCTGCTATCTAAATTATAACAGGGCGAATGTATGAACGGTCAGCAGCTCCCACTTTGCCAGCAGCAGGGTGGTGAAGCCCAGTCTCCACAGCAGGGATACAGCTGGCTGTGGGCTGCACTGGAGATCTTGCGTGAGTAGCAAGATACCGCAAATGCCCAGTCCAGCTGGCCAGGGGGAAGGAGACAGTGCTTCAGTGTGAACTGATGCGCTGTCCCCAATAGGGGGACGTCATTGGAGGAGGGAGTTTGCACCCCCCCCCCCCCACACTTTAGCAGACAAGATGTTCTTGTATGTTTTGACTCGTTAATGAGGCGAAGCTGGAGGTATTATCTGCCCCAGTGTTTGTAACTGACCAGAGCTGATTGGTTGGTACTTTTATCTCTCAGAATTTTCTCTCTCTCTTATGCAGCCCACACACGCATCGATTTTAGAATGCGTTTTGTACTTTTAAAGTACAAAACGCATCGTGCGTACGATTATAGTGTTGTAGTAGCGCGGCGTGTGCGACGCGATGCTGTGCTATGCGCGTTCCCGTTGCTCGATTTTAGATGTCCTAAAAAGTATGTGCCGCAGGTACTTTTTAGGACATTATCGCACAGCATCGGGCTCTGCATAATACCGGCATACGAGCAGATGCTGCACGATGGTTTTTTTTTTTTTTTTCGAAATAATTACATACAAATAGTTATCAACAACTTTATTGCATGTTTAAAACATGTGAACTCGAACAAAAGAAAGGACAGAAAAAGCCAGTGAAAAAGTGTGCTTAAATCGCACAGCATCGCATCGCAGACAGCAAAATAACCACCACATCGGGTCATGCTTAAATCTGGACGAAAAATTGTATAGAACCATTTTACAGCCAAAAACGCATAGCACTGTAATCGGTGCGTGTGTGGCCACCATTAAAGCTTTGATAAATATCCCCCTAAATGCTAATTGCTATATGCATTGTTACCACTGTCTGATGTGATCCCTCCCCCATTCAGTGTTAGCAGAAGCTCTGAATTAACCTGAGCCTAAACCCTTTTAGTCCCTGAAAGGGTCATTATTAACATTAGTAATATTATTCATGCACACTGACTGAATAGCTTACTCTATATCGATATATAATATAAATTACATTATTATATATTGAATGTATTTGCACTTTCCTGGCTGTTTATCTGTATTATACTGTATATGTCCTTATAAAACAGATATATTGTGTGCATGTGTGCATGTGTGTTTGCTGCCCGGCAGCCAGTGTCATCCTCCCTGCCCGACGCGCTGCTCCCGCTGTCACCCTCCTCCTGCCCGTCTCCCTATGCAGCCTCCCCCTGCTCGGCTCTCTATAGCCGGCATCCCCCGCCCGTTGTCATCCCTCGTACGGCTCCGGGGCTGGGCTGCACATTAGCAAATCTTATGTGCAGCCCGTCCGACCTCCCTCCCGAAGTGCGATTTGGGCCGATTTCACGGCCCGATTCACCCGAATCGGGTGAAATCGTGCCCAAATCGCATAGTGTATGGGGGCCTTTAGATTTGGTTGTTATTTTGTTTCTGAGTAAATAATGGCTGCATTATTTTTACACTGCACTGTAGATTTCAGCTTGAACACACCCCACCCAATTCTAACTCTCTCTACATCTGCCCCCCCCCCTGCAGTGATGGTTTTTCCCATATGAGATTTGGCTTTTGCAATCAACTCTGGCCAGTGCTTTGGGCCTGATTCAATCCGCGGATTTCCTACATTTTACAGACTGCGGGGCAGATGTATGAAGTGTCATTATGGGGGAGAAGAGGTATGAGCGCATGTTATGTGCACTGATACCGATCGCCCCCATGTATGAAGGAGCCGGTGAGCGCTAATTGACAGGGGTGCTGTCATAGTGCCCCTGTCCATATTGGCTCTGCTATCTAAATTATAACAGGGCGAATGTATGAACGGTCAGCAGCTCCCACTTTGCCAGCAGCAGGGTGGTGAAGCCCAGTCTCCACAGCAGGGATACAGCTGGCTGTGGGCTGCACTGGAGATCTTGCGTGAGTAGCAAGATACCGCAAATGCCCAGTCCAGCTGGCCAGGGGGAAGGAGACAGTGCTTCAGTGTGAACTGATGCGCTGTCCCCAATAGGGGGACGTCATTGGAGGGGGGAGTTTGCACCCCCCCCCCCCCCACACTTTAGCAGACAAGATGTTCTTGTATGTTTTGACTCGTTAATGAGGCG
This sequence comes from Crinia signifera, assembly GCF_055691185.1. NCBI lineage: Eukaryota > Metazoa > Chordata > Amphibia > Anura > Myobatrachidae > Crinia > Crinia signifera. The sequence goes on from NC_139217.1 coordinate 173,370,016, forward strand.
AAGCTGGAGGTATTATCTGCCCCAGTGTTTGTAACTGACCAGAGCTGATTGGTTGGTACTTTTATCTCTCAGAATTTTCTCTCTCTCTTATGCAGCCCACACACGCATCGATTTTAGAATGCGTTTTGTACTTTTAAAGTACAAAACGCATCGTGCGTACGATTATAGTGTTGTAGTAGCGCGGCGTGTGCGACGCGATGCTGTGCTATGCGCGTTCCCGTTGCTCGATTTTAGATGTCCTAAAAAGTATGTGCCGCAGGTACTTTTTAGGACATTATCGCACAGCATCGGGCTCTGCATAATACCGGCATACGAGCAGATGCTGCACGATGGTTTTTTTTTTTTTTTCCGAAATAATTACATACAAATAGTTATCAACAACTTTATTGCATGTTTAAAACATGTGAACTCGAACAAAAGAAAGGACAGAAAAAGCCAGTGAAAAAGTGTGCTTAAATCGCACAGCATCGCATCGCAGACAGCAAAATAACCACCACATCGGGTCATGCTTAAATCTGGACGAAAAATTGTATAGAACCATTTTACAGCCAAAAACGCATAGCACTGTAATCGGTGCGTGTGTGGCCACCATTAAAGCTTTGATAAATATCCCCCTAAATGCTAATTGCTATATGCATTGTTACCACTGTCTGATGTGATCCCTCCCCCATTCAGTGTTAGCAGAAGCTCTGAATTAACCTGAGCCTAAACCCTTTTAGTCCCTGAAAGGGTCATTATTAACATTAGTAATATTATTCATGCACACTGACTGAATAGCTTACTCTATATCGATATATAATATAAATTACATTATTATATATTGAATGTATTTGCACTTTCCTGGCTGTTTATCTGTATTATACTGTATATGTCCTTATAAAACAGATATATTGTGTGCATGTGTGTTTGCTGTTTGCACAGTCCGGAGTGAAGATAATGGTCACTGAGTGAGTGTTTCCGCTGCCTGAGCATTTCCAGAGAAGCTGCTGCACACTGCATGTCATTACAGGTCACTGCATCTTTCAGCTGGCCACCAACCAAATTATGCAAATAGCTGAGCTGTTCTAACAATCAGGGTGCTAGGAACACAATAGGCTCACAGAGACATTTACAGAACCAATATTTGGGGAATATAGTCTCATCAAGTTGCAATGTACAGCAATTGTTGCAGCAGTATCAGTCTAAACCATATAACTATGTAAAAACTGTATTACAAGAAATTCCACAGCAGCATTAAAAACTCAAAAGGCAATATATCCATGCATCCCCTCCCATAGTTTTGTAGGAGGAAGTTTCAGAAAGTTTGGTGCATATTTAAATAGCAAGATGTGTATTAATATCTGTATGATAAATGAGATAATCCTCCAATGAGGAATTAGTTGGCATTCCAATTATCAGGATGCCGGTGGTCAGAAGACTGGCAAACATGTTGTCTGGCTGCGCTGTGTGATGTTAGAGGTCATGCTTTGCAACAACGCATCGGCCCGTCCCCTATACCGCATGCGCCCGCACACTGAAGGACTGCTTTTAAGCATTTCCCAGTGTGGTGCGTCGTCAGCATGCCAATCCTGGGAATCCATGATTTGACAGTTTTTCAATCTCAAATCTGATTGGCCTACCTAGTCATGATTTAAAGTTTGGAGTAAATATCAAACTAGGAATAACTTGCTTTTGGTGCACACCATATTGTTGTGCAAGGGGTGTGTATATAAATGCATGTACTTATTTTAATGTAGATGTAGAAAACATGCTGGCTACTTGTAGGAAACAATTTTTTTTTATTTATTTATTAACAGTTTCTTATATAGCGGACACATATTCCGCAGCGCTTTACAGAGAATATTTGAACATTCACATCAGTCCCTGCCCCAGTGGAGCTTACAATCTATATTCCCTACCACATGTACACGCACACACAGACATTCTAGGGTTAATTTTTGTTGGAAGCCAATTAACCTACCTGTATATTTTTGGATTGTGGGAGGAAACCGGAGTACCCGGAGTAAATCCACGCAAGTACGGGGAGAATATACAAACTCCGCACAGTTAGGGCCATGGTGGGAATCTCAACGCTGTGAGGCAGTAATACTATCCATTACACCGTCCGTGCTGCCCACGTGCAGCTTTGGTTTTAAACTCTAAATTAGAATTAATCTAGGACGCGCTCCTCCCAACTATGAATCTCTCTGCACGTTTTGAATCTGCCCCTGCAGTGCAACATGGTTTTTTACCAAGGTGGAAATAGAACATTTTGTTTTATTTACATCAAACTTTAAGATAGGCCCATTGTCCTCAAGCACGCAGGCAGAGGGTGCATTTCAGCTCACAGCCTCCTGTGGTGGCAAGGTGAAATTCTGAGAAAACTCCATGGTTTGGGTACATAAACAGTAGTTTAAACACCCTAGCCAGGTCCTTAAGTGGGTTTTTCCACATTTCACATTCACTCGCAGCCTAGTGGTCAGGTCAGCGCCACCCACCGCCCCGATCGGGCTTGAATTAGGTCCACACTGTACAATTATATGGCCAGTTTGGATCTGGTGAATCAGCCAGATAATTGTATAGTGTTTGTCCAACATAAGAAATGTTAAATTAAACGCCTTATTCTTAATTCAGTCAGAAGTGCCGTCTCACAAGAGGTTTCAGAGCAGTTTGTACTTGTCCCAGGCACTGTTTATAGGGATGCCTTAACCCTCTGAGTGCCAAGTCAATTTGTCAAAACTGGTGGGAAAATTGCCAAACAAACCTTTTTATTCATCATAATGACATGTAGAGTGAAATTTAAAAGGATGAGAGATTTGGTAAGAAATCTCCAGTTTTTTTAAAGTGGCAATCATTTACACTTCAAAATCAGGTTGATTTTAAAGTGTAAATAATTGCCGCTTTAAAAAAAAACTGGAGATTTCTAAAAAAAAATCTCTTTCTGAATCTCTCGTCCTATTAAATTGAACTCATAATGTTTACCTTATATAGGAAATATATATATATATATATATTTTTTTTTTTACAAAACATATTTTATTTGAATTCATATAACAAATGTGAGTGACTCGCATTTGTTAGTGGATATTTTGCATATCTCTCACAGAGATGTTGGCACTCAAAGGGTTAAGATTGGTTTAAGCAGTATTTCTACCTCTAGGGGTAGAGTAAATTAACAGTTGACATTACAATGGCAGAGAAACTCCAGCAACAGCAATCACTCGCCCCCCTACGTGACCTGTTTTTGCCCCATAATCACTGTTTGTATGCAGCCCTATGGATCGCGATCACAGCTACTGTAAGTTCAGCATATAGTCGTATTTACAGGTTATTGAATTGACACTTTATAACTAGTTCTAATGGAGACATGCTTGTATATAAGGACCTTACTACCTGATTCTGTATTGTTGCTATAATAAACAATGTTTTTCTTTTTTGTAGGTTTTGGGGGAACAAAAAGAAGATAGATTGCCTTACTTCTACTGGATAAAACAGGAAGCAGTAGCGGCTTCCCCATGTAGCTCAGTGAAGTTAATGATAAGGATAGGTTAGGACAAGGAAAACTAAGGTCGTGTTTCCATAATTTCATTGAGAGAGTGTTAGAATTCAGGGTGGGTGCTTTAAGTCTTCTCATTTACAGCTTTTCATATGCAAAATTTCCTAAAATGATTCTTAAGTACTGTTAAATATATTCAGATACACACAAACTATTTATCAATAAGTGATACGAATGCTTTTAAAGCATGTCATTATTTCTAAATTGGATATATAGCATATAGTTCAACTATAGCGCAAAACATATTCCCCCACCCCCACCAAGGCTATGCTAGGTTACATTGGCGTATCTCCAGGGAGGCCCACACCGAACACATTGCGCATGTTTAACTACTTGCCTTTAGGGAGCTGTGTGAACAATTGGGAAAATGGCCACCATGCATGTGCAGTAATGATTAGTCGCCAGGTGCCATTTCTCCAAAGACCTGTGCCATAGAGAGGAGGGGGCCCACATGAAGCATACATATGGCCCCCCTCCTTTTAATCTGGCACTGCTGAAATAACTCTATTGTCCTATAGATTGTAAGCTTGTGAGCAGGGCCCTCCTACCATTTTGACTATCTGTAACTACCCAGTTTGATATATCCCTATTTTGTAAAGCGCAACAGAACCTGCTGCACTGTACACAAAACTGTTGTTAAATAATAATTGTTCTCAGATAATGATAAATTGAAGACTACACAGTATGAAGAGTGTGAGACTTTTAAAAGTACAGTCTTGCCGCTTTCACCTACGCAACATCTCACGCATCAGACCATTCCTCTCCACTGACGCGACCAAAATTCTCATTCACTCTCTTGTCATCTCCCGCCTTGACTACTGCAACATCCTTCTCTCTGGGCTACCTCTCACCCGCCTCGCACCTCTCCAATCCATTCTTAATGCTGCTGCTAGGCTCATCTTCCTCTCCCGCCGCTCTACCTCCGCCTCCCCCCTCTGTCTATCTCTTCACTGGCTCCCCATTCCTTTCTGAGTTCTCTTTAAACTCCTCACCACCACCTACAAGGCTCTCTCCTCCTCCACCGCTCCTTACCTCTCTTCACTGATCTCTATCCACACTCCCTCCCGTCCTCTTCGCTCCATCGCTGACCGCCGACTGACCTCTCACCTAATCACCTCCTCCCACTCCAGTGTCCAAGACTTCTCTCGCGCTGCCCCCCTGCACTGGAACAACCTCCCGCCACCCATCAGGCTTTCTGATTCCCTTACCTCCTTCAAGCGCTCCCTAAAAAAAAACCACTTTTTTCGACTAGCCTATCCCTCCTCCTAACCTCTTTTGATCCTCCTATCCTGCCTCCGTTCCCCTCCGTTCCTACTTATCCTATTGTTTTTCGTTCGTCCACCCACCTATTTTTAGTATGTTAACTCTTATGAGTAGGGTCCTCCTTCCTCACATACTCACCCTACCTCTTTACCTCACCTGTGCTCCTGTCCTGTTCTTCCCTTCCTCTACTTCATCTTCAGTCTCCTCGACAATTTTGACACCTACTTCTGAACTGATGCTGCATTTAGTTCTACCAGCTATACCCCTATTTATACTGTATTTTTCAACACACCCTGTACGTTACCTTGTAATTTGTTTTTTGTTTGATATGTACGGCGCTGCGGACACTTTGCGGCGCCTTATAAATAAACGTACTACTACTACATAGCCGGTTATATTGTCTGTACAACACAACACATCACATTGCAGTAATATTCCATTTTAGATGCATACCCAGAAATGTGAAAACAAATCAGTAACTGCAGTTACCACTATGTTGACATCATGTCATACAGTACACAAGGGAAGCCAACGTGCTGAAAATATAACTACTGAGGCTGCACTTTATTTTATGGTTTAAATTACGATTTAGTTTTAATAACATTCTATGGAAATATACTATATTTTTGCATTTGATTTATATTTTTATTAATTTTATTCACAGTTAGGGGCAGATTTATCAATGAGGTATATTCATGTTATCACTCGGCATGAATGATAGATGGTTCTTCAGCCAATCAGTTTTCCTGTCGTGTTTGAGAGATGACAGGAGCTGATTGGCTGGAGCACCATTTATAATTTGTAGGGAGTTAAAATAAGAATATTACTTATTGTTAAATATATACCTTATAAATATATACCTTAATTGTTTAATATATCACATAAGGATTTGTTTGGTTTGCGGTGTTGGAACTGCCAGCAAAGGAAAGGGAGGAGATGTCACTAACAATAACTAGAAATTTGCATTTTGTTGGAAAATGAAGTGACTAGCATCATATTTCAGTAAAGTACATAACAATGTATGCAAAATGGTGGTCATGAACCAATATTACTGAAAAGCAATATAAGTGGGTTTATATCTTATTTTACTTTTCTAAACCCCGGGAAAAATAGACTGGCATTTGTACTAATATGTTTAGCTCTGTATATCTTTATATAATGTGAACTGAGCAATTTAGAGGCTTTTTTAAGTTGTCATATAAAGCCTTATTCTGAGGGGAAAATTTACTGATGGGAGTTGTATTTCATGAGATGTTGCTTTGGGCAACCAATCAGAATCTATCTGAGTGTGTTGCCGCAGCCATGTCTTTGTCTTAAGGTCCATACACACTGGGCGACTAAGCTCAGCGTGCATGGACATCGATGATCGCGTTCAGCGCTCGGGGGAAAGCCGCTCAGTGCATACACACTGAGTGGATTTCCCCCTGCCCGGCGCTGATGGAGGGGAGAGGACGGCTTTGAATAGTGGAGCGCTACTCAAAGCTACTCATCTGCTGGTATAACCAGCAGATGATGAACAGCTTTTCCACAGTCAGTGGATTTCAGCAGCATTCCTGGAAGCTAACAGGGAGGTGGCTAAGCAGATGCGGGCAAAAGACAAGATGCTATGCTCAGAAAGAGAAACTGCATATGCCATAGCACTGGTGTTTCACTGAGTTGGAAAAGCACCACCTGTAAGCTGTAAATTTGGCATCTCAGTTTAGATTAAACCAGCCACTGTATCTGCATAAGGGCCCATACACACTGGGCGGCTTTGAGCTGAAAGCCACTGAAACCTGCTTTCAGCTCAGTCGCCCAGTGTGTATGGGCCTTTATGCTGATACAGTGGCTGGTTTAATCTAAACTGAGATGCCACATTTACAGCTTACAGGTGGTGCTTTTCCAACTCAGTGAAACACCAGTGCTATGGCATATGCAGTTTCACTGCATATGGAAAACTGCATCCACTTCTGAATTCAGCCCATAGTTGTTTATGTTTATATTCCACATTTAAATATGATACAACCATTTAAAATAAAAGTTTTCAAAAGAATTATGTACGTTGTGAATGATTTATGTGATAGTCCAAGTACAAATAAGAAAAATGTATAATATTATGCATCCCTGAGCACAAACGTTATAATTATCTTGCAAAAAAAAAAAACCTAGGAGAAAGCCTAGAAAGTGTTGTTAAAACCAAATTAACTAAGAAAAACTAGCACAGACCCTCACTCGAGTATAAGCCGAGGGGGGCTTTTTCAGCATAAAAAATGTTCTGAAAAGTAGGCTTATTCTTGAGTATATGGGCGGGATGTATTAACATACATCGCCGCTCTTCGCACTGCAGCTGCCGCATATGTACTAACATATGCGGCCAGCATCGGGTTGCGGTGATGGAGACCCCCGCGATACCTGTGATGTGGGCTACGGGGGTCTCCATCACCTCCCGGCGGCTGGCAGCGTCCCCCTGCGTCTCCTCCTCCCCCCTGAAGCCGGATGTCCTCCCGGCTGTCACACCAGGGGGAGGAGGAGATTTTGGAGGGGGGGTGGGGGTGGGGGGGGGCACGCGGACGTCGTACGGCGGGAGGCGAAAGAAGCCCATAGGCTTCTATAGGGTATCGCCACCCAGGGGGTGGCGATACCCAGCCTTGCGAAAACGGGGCGGACGGGGATTGATACATAGGAAAATGGCGTAAAACGGGGGTTTTACGGCATTTTCCCTTTAGTAAATCTCGCCCTATATGGTATGTTTGGAATTAGAGTTCTTGTATAATATGAATTTTGTGCATCAATTCTAGCAATACCTAATTGTGGGATTTGCATGGTGTATGACAGAAACACAATCCTGCCACATGATTTCAACATTTATTAGGAAAAAACTCTGATTATATAGTGTAATGCATTTGATAACAGTCCTAACTAGACTGCCCAACTGTGTTTGGCCAATCATGACTGTCAAATATGAAAAGAAGCAGGTAAGCATGACATGTGAAAAAATGCTGTTGACTGTATGGTGCGAATTCATTTTAGGGCAGCAGAATGCTACAGTGAGAACAATCTCAGTTTGTAGTCATGGTCCTGGCCACCTGGAACTTTCCAAACATTTGGGGGCAATTCTTAAGTGTATAATCATGGCAATTTCAATAGTTTACACTGTGGTTCCTTAAATTTTACAGGTATTCATATTGCACGCATATACCCTATGGCACTTTATGCATGGAGAGACTATACAAATGTCGCACCTTTTAGGGACATCAAACTCACTTCAGTGCTGTGAGGCAGTAATGCTAACCACCACGCCAACCGTGCTGCCGATTGTATGACGTTAAATAGAGTTGCCGACACCCATAGACGGAGGCTTGCATCTTACAGGTACCTCTGTGACTACTAGTAGTTACTGGGTGCTGCTAATAGCCCAAAGTTGGGAGACTCAGCGTGACTCAGCAGCAGCAAGTTGCAACAGCAGCGGGCACCTCGTCCCTCCCCCGGCGGCAGCAGCCAGTACAGTACAAGTGCACATGGACTTCCGCGTTATGGCACTGCTGCTGCTGAGCCGGGGCAGCAGAGGCCTCTGTGCACGGCTTACTCGGAGCCACACTGTCCCCATCAGCTGCCAGGCCCGGACTCATCACACAGGAAGGCCGCCATCCGGCGAGTGTCGCCCTAGCATCACCAGAGCGCCCTTGTCACACCTGAGCGCCCATCGCTTTTGCACGCACCCGGGAGGTGAGAGCGTCACCATGTCCCAGCAGCTCCCTGGAGAGGTGCCGGACTCAGGTGCTGTGTGTGGGAGTCACCCGAAGCGCCGCCCGCACTGCTCGTTTGATTATGTGGTTATCGGGGGAGGCTCGGGCGGGCTGGCCAGTGCCCGAAGGGCGGCGGAGCTTGGAGCCCGGACTGCCGTGGTGGAGAGCAACAAGCTCGGAGGTACTTGTGTAAGTATGAGCCTGCACTGCAGCACAACTAGTGTTGATGAGGGCGGCTCAGGCGGGTCCGAACAGCCCATTTCTGTGCCAGGCGCACCGACCTTCCAGTCCGTAATGGATGGACACCTACAGTGTGGCTGCTATACATGCTGTGCTGTCACCTGCAGAACAGGGATGGGCTATACTTCTATGTCTGTGGCACTCTGCTGTCCTATCATTACACCCATACTGCAGTGCACACATGTAGTGATGCCCAGGCATACATAGCCAGTCTCCAGACCAGAACGCAGGGTACCCGGAATCTGCACGGCCATTTCCATCCGGCCCTAGTGCTGCTTCCTCTGCTCTGCTGTCAGCAGGGTCACTTACAGGGGTACCTGGGGACAAGCCATCTATACAGTGCGAGCAGCACAGGGGGGACACCAGTAGTAGTTACTTTTATCTGTTCTATGATATACATACAAATATTAGATGACATAAGTGTTTCCAGCTGGGATAAATTCAGTTGGTCTGCAGATGGGCAACCATTACTTCTCAATGTGCTTGTTGCATTCCTGTATACACCACGTTTAGAGGTTTATTGTGAATAAACCTGCGCAATGCATTGTGTGCAGTTTGGGCACCTCATTTGACATCACACAGGTAGGTTGAAAATATCAAGGCACTTTTATATGGAGCAAATTAATGGAATTAAGCTTGTGATCAAGTTTATTTGGAAGCATAACATATTGAGTGCAAAGTTTTATATTGAAATAATATTACATTATAGTATGTATTTATAACCTATTGAGTGTCCATCTAATATGTGTTGACCCATCAACTGCATACTGCCTATTAGTAAGATCTGCTGCATGGTGATTTCTAAGGATACATCACACAGGTAATATACATACATTTCCTATGCAATAGATATCACTGCTCACTTACTAATGGAAAAAATATAAACACTAACTGTTTTTATTATTAGATTTTTATTTAAACAATGAACATGTAGCAAGTTTTAACATGCCTTAACCTTGAAACTTCTACAGGAGAATCCTGATGCACCTTGTTTCAGAGCCACCCAAATACAAGCAATGAGGAAATGGTGTAAATAACACTTTAAAGTCCAGCCTACAATTACTCCAGGACAGCTTCCTCTATTGATTAAAATGTTTTCCCTTTTAACTAAAATGCTTGTCAGTTTAGCTTAATTTAAGTTTGGAATCATGAGAATGTGAAGTGGACCAGGAAACTGCTTATACAGGTTGAGTGTTCCTTATCCAAATTATTCGGAAAACCATAGTATCCAGAATGTGTTGTTTTTTTTTTTTTTTTTTTTTTTTAAACCTGATAGTTACATCTGTAACTGGCGCTACTGAGGAAATGATATGTAACTGGCACACAATATGTGCAATGTCTGCTTGGCATTCAAATTCAGTGTCTGAGATTGCACACAAACTTTGTTTCATGTTCTGAAACCTTGTTTCATACACAAAATAAATATATTTGTGTATTTCACGTTTTTGATAGGTTTGTACAACATAAATGTAAGATACCTCATTCAAATATTAAAATATTCCAAAATACGGAATAATCCATTACCCAAAATGCTTCTTGTCCCGAGCGTTTTGGATAAGGAATCCTCAACCTGTAGTACCCATGTACATTGAGGGTAGAAATATGGCATTGGGTGCCTAGTAATAAACTTGTGAAAGTGCAATATAATTACATTCTTTGTCTTTTCTTTATTACTACAGGTCAACGTTGGATGTGTTCCAAAAAAGGTAAGTCTAATAACTATTAGTTTAGCCGCTGAATGGAAATAATACTACTTTTTATAACAACACTAAGGGGACATTACATTTCATATGAAAAGATGCAGTTACAGATCAGCAGAAGTATATTTCCTGACTGGTATCATGAAAACGTCACAATCAAGTTTACCATGAAGTGTGTATGCCACACACACTCGCCATAGGGGAGGACTGGCACTTATAGGTGTGCATACAGTGAACACAAAGGAATAGATAACATTGCTGTGCTGCTGTCATACTCTACCTATGGTGCTAGCAGAAGTGGATACAGGGCCATTGGACCCTATAGGTTTCATCTTTGTTCTATTTTATTTATTTATTAACAGATTCTTATATAGCGCACACATATTCCGCAGCGCTTTACAGAGAATATTTGAACATTCACATCAGTCCCTGCCCCAGTGGATCTTACAATCTATATTCCCTACCACATGTACATGCACACACAGACATTCTAGGGTTAATTTGTTGGTAGCCAATTAGCCTACCCGTATGTTGATGGATTGTGGGAGGAAACCGGAGTACCTGAAGGAAACCCATTAAAGTACGGGGAGAATATACAAACTTAGCACAGTTAGGGCCATGGTGGGAATCAAACCCATGACATCAGTGCTGTGTTTTCACATTTGTTAATTTCTTTGCTGTGAATGACAATTGGAGCTTGTCATCCACATAATCCTTAAACCTGTGAATGATAAATCCTACTTATCATCCACAGTGAAGTGCTCCCCGCTACCTTTCCTTTTTCTCCACTGGCACAAACCACTGGTGGGGAGTTCTTAGGGTTGGAGGGGCAGTACCAGGACAGTGACATTTGACAGGGAGGCCTTTATTTTTATTTTCATTTAAACTTTAATATTTTGCCAGGGAAGGATTTTAAGTCTCTCTATCTGCTCAACCCTGGCACATACTGTATAAAGATAGTTTCACCCTTGTTTAAACGAGAGGATTCCCCTTTTTTAACTATGCTACCACAGAGAATATAAAGGGAAGGTCTCTGCCGAGCCTGGCATCCGCAAAAATCATAGGCACCCATTTTAGAAATAAGTGGTTCCTATCTTTTTTTTTTTAAATATCTTTATTGAAGTTTTATACATTTTTTTTACACAATATCCAGAAAAATCATACACATTCCTTTTACATATAAAAACATACACCTTCCTTTTACATACAAAACCATTCATCCCTCCTCCCTTTCCCCCCACCCTCACCCCTTCTTCCATACTGTATAGTACTATGTAGTTTTTTTCCTAATCATCGCCTTGTCTCCTTCCCCTTATTTTAAGCTAGCTACCACTGTTTCTTCCATATTACCAAGTCTCCTCTATCTCTATATGGTCTTAAAACTTTAGGATACTTTAACTTCTCCTATTTTTTACTTGTTCAAGTTTTTACTCTTCCAGGAGTGCCCTTATCTGTTGTTGTAGTTGTTGATCCAGCGTTTCTATATAACGAATCCATTTTTTATAGAATCTCCTACTTCCCCCCTCGCTATCCAATATCGCAGTTTGTTTTTCGAAATGAAGCGTCTTCATCAAGGACAGGTTCACTTTTTCCACTCTTGGGGCCCTCCCCTCCTTCCAATTCCTCAGTATCTCTTTTTTTGCTATCGTAATTAAGATGGTTAATATCGGGATTAATCCATATCTCTTGGTATCGAGATCCCATACCGAGAAATCTGCAAAAAGTAATGCCTTTATGTTTATGGTTGCTTTAACCTTGAACCTGTCATTGATGAAAGCCACCGTCTTATGCCAAAAACGCTGGATTTTCGGGCAGTCCCAGAAGTTATGTTTAAAGAGTGCGTTTTGCTTCTTGCATTTGGGGCATATGCCCAGTTCTTCTTGTATCATATGTTTGCGTTGGCCCTGTGCTATATAGACTCTATGTATGGTACGTATATGAACTTCTTGAAGTATTGCGGACGGTAGGTGTTTCAATACTGTTTCCATGTGCTTAAGTGCATTTAAAAAAGTGGTTTGGTGTACCTGGTCTTTTTCCCAGGCTGTGCATAGTGATGCCCATAATTTGGGGTTTTGAGGTGACGTTAATAACCAATATAATTGCCTTATCTTGTATATGTTATTTTTACTATATTCCAATAAAGTGAGTAACGTGCTAGTCTCTTCGATATTCTCTATGTGTGGGGTGATATTTTGAGCATAGTGTCTCAATTGGAGATACATAAAAAACTGTGATTTTGGCACTCCATATTTCTCTGAAAGTGCTGCGAATGTATACATTATTCCCCCTGGATCATATATATCTTTGATTTCCATTATACCTTTGATATGCCATTGTTGAAAATTTACATTATTCCATGCTGGAGAGAACATGGGGTTACCGCATATCGTTATATATTTGGAAGCAATATACGGGGCTTTAATGTTCTTATGGATTTTTATCCATGATAAATAGGTGTGCATAAATAAAGTGTTAGATTGAATATTTGCTGGTATTAATTTCTTAGGTGTGTGTAATAGTGCTCTTAGTGTGTACGGACTTACTAGTGACTCTTCTATTTCAAAGTTTGAATATATTGAAGTCTGATATATCCAATCTTTTATATATCTAAAGGCTATAGAGTGTATATAGTTTTCTATATTGGGTGCTGCTAAGCCTCCTTCTTTTCGTTGAAGGGCTAGTTTACCATACGCAATTGTTTTTTTCCCTTGCCAGAGAAACTTTGTAAAGGCTTTGTTGCTATTCCTATCTTTAAGTGATGGGTCCTATTAGCACATATTGTCTGGACATTACCGATGATCACCGGTAATCTACTATGTTGTGCATACAGTATGTTTTTCTCTCACCCCCATATTTATAACTTTTTCTACTAGCACTACTGTAGTGGGAGGGCTTTTCCCTCATACTGATCTGCACGTACATGGGGGCCGTCTGTCCTGAAACAGTGGAGTCTCCCCTTTCCAACAAACTGAGACAGCAAAAACTTAAACCTAAACATAAAATTCTGCTTTGTACTATTTAAAAAGGATTATTAGAGAAATCAGTATTAATTGTGGTGCTTATAAGATGGGAAAATATTGGGGAACTCCAGTCGTCTGTGCAAAGCTCATGCTGCAGCCCCCACAGCCCGCTGCCTCCAGCAGCATGACCGAACATGGTCACACAGGTACAAACTTGGCGCCTAGGCCAGCAGGTATGCATGGTTTCTTTGGGCAGGTGAAATTGAATAGTGCACGTTGGCACCATTTACAGGTAGGTGATGCGGTGTATGGGGTGGTGCTTAGTCCCTCCATTTCCCAGCAGCCCCAGTGTTTTACTCTCAAATATAAAGGGAAGCCATCTTATACAGACGCTGCCATGCTGCTGTATCTCCTGCTGCTCACAAGAAGTGGGACTGCTGCTCATTTTATAGCTAGGGCCAGGTTTGTCAGCTGCCCACCCCCAGCACCAGCGTCAAGGATGCATTAGCATGGGAATGCCCAGCATTTTCTTGGGAACACCCATTACTTGCTCATATTAATCTATGGCAAATGTGCATACACTTAGAAGTGAAGGCTAATACCAAGCATAAAAATTAATATGGGCAAGTAATGGATGTTGTAATGGGTTTGATTCCCACCATGGCCCTAACTGTTTGTAGTTTGTATATTCTCCCCGTACTTGCGTTGGATTCCTCAGGGTACTTCGGTTTATTCCACATTCCAAAAATATACTGGTACTGTAGGTCATTTGGCTCCTAACACAAATTAACCCTAGTATGTCTGTGTGTGTGTGTGTGTGTGTGTGTACATGTGGTAGAGAATATAGAGTGTAAGCTCCACTGGGGCAGGGACTGATGTGAATGTTCAAATAGTCTCTGTAAAGCGCTGTGGAATATGTGTGCGCTATATAAGAAACTGTTAATAGATAAATAACGTATGAGTTGAGCACTGTATTCTTAACAAATAATTACTAACCATAATTTTAAAATATACTAATATATCCTGGAAATCAATACCACAGAATTCAAACTTGTATAATAACCAATACATGAGATCAATATTTATACTCCTGGCATGGAAAAATATACAGTTAAAAGCATTTAGCAACTAAATATGAGACGCAAAAGTGCATCGCTCTATGGAGCTATATTAGGGAAATATAACAATGTAACTTTATTAATTCCATAGAGAAAAAGAGGATATCCAAGGAAGGATATCAAGAAGTCTGCCGTTCTTGATATCCTCTTTTTCTGTATACACTTACCTACTCCCCGGGAGCACCTCCACAACCATATAATTTATTAATGGTTATTTTTGTTGAATGGAGAACGCCTTCTTACCCTTTGTCAAATTAGTCCTGTGCCCTAGGCCGATATCCCCATTACCCTTTCCCTATTTATCAATAATTCCATAGAAACACAGTGAAACAAATTGTTGCAAGTTGATATTGGCAAAGAGCCGAGAAAGAGAGATTAAGATTTGAGATAACTTATAAAGAAATCTAAACAGAAACGGCGTGATGCAAACTGTACTGGGCATCTCTCCTAGAAACAGCATAATAAATACAAATGAGGCTTATGATGTAACAAAAAACATGGAAGCTTTTGGTACTAGAAGTCCAATATACTTTAGGGAAGATCTTCTAGAAGACAATGATATCATAAAATAAAACAACAAGAAAATATAATAATAACAAAAGACTCATAGAAAGGTATTGGTGATCTTTAATAATATTCCAAAGTAGCACAAAACAGACAATTATATAGAAATAGTGATTAACAATGTGATTTAATCTTTATTGCAATTGCTTTATTTTAACATGTATGACCCACAAAAACTTTAAAGAAACTTTAATGTTAAAATGGTTACATTTAAGGTCTGATGAAATTAGTTGAACTGGATATATAGGCCCTTATTGTGGTTCACTCAGAGGCAAATTCCTTCTCAAATGGACAAAACCATGTGCACTGCAGGTGGGGCAGATATATCTTGTACAGAGAGAATTAGATTTGGGTGGGGTTTTACTACAAAGTGAGATCTATATTGCAGTGTAAATATAAAGCAGTCAGCATTTTCCCTGCACAGAAACAAAATACCGTATTTGCCGGCGTATTATACGACCAGCCGTATAAGATAGGAGGGGCCCAGCAAAATTCAATAAGGGCTAGGAGGGAATGAAATGCCCACGGGCCGATAGGGCCTGACTATCATGCCCACAGGCCGGAGGGGCCTGATCTGTACCCATGGGCCTAGTGCCCCATCACCCCATGGTCTAGGGTGGGGTAGGTGGCCTGGGGCCGCCTACCTGCTGTTGGGAGAGGCCGCAGGGGGGAGCTTCGTCAGCTCTTCTGCTGGCCTCTCCGTATCCGGCCACCATCTTTCTTCTGCCGCTGGCCTGTCCTGGCCAGCAGCGGCGCTGCTTCTCCTCTTCGCTGCCACGGCGTCTTCTGGTCTCTTCAGCGGCCGCAGGAGCTCTTCTCCCCTCCGCAGTCTTCTGCGCCATCCTCCGGCGGCTTCCGGCGTCCTCTTGCTCCTCAGCCGGGGGACTTCCTTCCTCGCCCTCCCGGCAGCGTCTGACGTCAGACGCCGGGGGCGAGGCTGAGTACGGTGCGGCGAGCGCTAATTGGCTCACTGCAGTGGTCTGCCATTGGCTCCCGACTCGGGAGCCCTGACTGGCTCCCGAATAGCGGGGCATTCAAACCGCCGCGAGCTGCACTTTGGATTGGCAGCCGCAGCGGCGCCAGATTCAAAGCACCTCTCCGTTCGCCGCGCAGACCCGGCGTATAAGACTACCCCCCCACTTGGAGGCATTTTTTTCAGGGGTAAAAAGTCGTCTTATACGCAAATACGGTAACTCACCCAAATCTAAATCTTTCTGCACATGTTGAATCTGCCCCACCCTGCAGTGCACATGGTTTTGTCCATTTGAGAAGGAATTTGCCTTTTGCGAGTGAACCAGAATAAGGGCAATAAGGTTGTATTGAGTTCAGTTGCTTTGCCTCTGTCTGATCTTCTAGTGCAGGCATTCCCAACCACGGTCCTCAAGGCACACCAACAGTGCAGGTTTTAGTGATATCCTGGCTTGAGCACAGGGGACTTAATTAGTATCTGAGTGATTCTGATTAAACCATCTGTGCTGAAGCCTGGATATCACTAAAACCTGAACTGTTGGTGTGCCTTGAGGACCGTGGTTGGGAATGCCTGTTCTAGTGCTTGCCTCCTCTTTTGTTGGTTCTGCAGTTACTCCTCAGGCAGTTAACTGGTCAGGTAGAGGGAGTATACACCAATGTAAAATGACAGCCTAAAGTGTCTCCCTAGGTGTTTACAGTAAGTTAAAAGACTAATGATATTTTCTGAAAGTATAGTCTTCTGAAAGGTATACTTTTTTATATATGTTGGTACCGCATAAACTAATCAGAGTTGTTCTTAAAATATGGGGTGGGTCATCTTGGTCCTCTTAGGTTCTTCACAAAATGTTTACTAATTACTGATGTTTCTGCATTGTGATTTTGCACAAGTCCCCAGTTCTATATGAAATTGTGAACAATATGCTTAAGGCCTATATAGAATAGTGCCTGTAGTGTTTCTCCATTGCATGGCATCGGGAATTGTGTGCCTTTCATGTAGTCCTCTTATGTGAGTTATAACAGGCCTAGTCATAGGCAAGCATTACAGCCAGGTACCATGTGAAACCTTTTGTATAAAAGTTTTAATAATAACCATAGACCCTGTACACGGCACAATCGGATACAATGGTTCTGCTATTGTTATCAGATGCACCTCATCTTGTTACTTCTATGTACCAAAAGAGTATATGTGAAATGTGTACTTGTGTAGTTTCACGGCAGCACCTTACGCTATGCTGTCAGCGTAGCCCAACGGCGGCCTAGCGTAGTGTCCCCGCGGCAGCTCTGCGTAGTCAGCATAGTGACCACTTCAGGTAGCGTAGTCACCATACTGTCCCTGCGAGCTGCAGCTCTGTCCCCGGCATCCCTGGCAAGCCTAGTGAGTGCCTCTCACACAGCGCCGGTAATCAGCCAGATCCCCTGCGCTGGTGGATGCCGGCAGAGAGGCACTCCATCTGCCTAAGACGCACAAGCGTCTCATACGCTTGTGCATCTCAGTAATTCTTGCAGCAGGGTACGACAACCCTTGTCCGCTTCAGGGAGATGGACAGGGTTAGGGGTTCGCTAGCACGTGCGTCTCGTGCACAAAGAGGGTGTGCAGTGCGCAATTGCGTCTCATGCTCAATAAAAGACTAATTTGCCAGTGCTCCATGTTACATACTGGCAAATCCATTTCAAACCCCCCACTATCCACGTCAGCCCAATATAATTAAGCCTGAAGCATGGCGAGCGGACGCGGAATACACGTCCAGTAATATGCGTCCCCTCACGGGGGTCGCTGTGCTCTTCATGCTTCGATCTCGTTTTACGCGTCCCCTCTCGCTGCGCTCGCCACGCTTTATAAAATCAACTCCACGCCGACGTGGATAGTGGGGGTATGAACAGGTCAGGAGGACGCATATTGCGGGGCTTGCTGCGCTCGCCATGCTTCGGTCTGGCGTGGATAGTGGGGGTGCTTCATAGAACACATTCACACCTGTCATGTCAGGTAGGTTAAAAATGGTCAATGGTTCCCACACAGTGGGTGGTATTCAATGAGGCTGATTTGCCAGGTTTTTATGGCGATTTTGTGCTGTAAGGCGAATTACTGACTAAAACGGTGAATCACCCTATTCAATGACCAGATGGCGAATACATTTCAAGGTTTTTTTCGCCATGATTCACCGAGTAGCAATCGCTATCTTTTTATGGTGAAGTGGAAGGTGAACTTTTAAAATAAAGTGTTTTGTTTTTTTAATTGGTGTAAAAAAATCTGGAATTTTAGTCTGAGGAGGGGCATGCTATTTTTATTCATGTGCTGTAAGCACATGAATATATATTTAATTTATATATATATATATATATATATATATATATATATATATATATATATATATATATATATATATATATATATATACGGAGTCTGGAGGAGCGGCACTCGTGACTTCAATATTAGTAGATCAATAATCACACCGTGACACGGTAATAGTGATCAACGTTTCAAATATCTTTGTATTTGTCTTCATCCTGAAATACAAAGATATTTGAAACGTTGATCACTATTACCGTGTCACGGTGTGATTATTGATCTACTAATATTGAAGTCACGAGTGCCGCTCCTCCAGACTCCGTATGTATCACCCCTGAGAGGGCACCGGCTGCAGCAAAGCTACTGTTCTATGGGAGTGCCAGACCTTTGTTATATATATATATATATATATATATATATATATATATATATATATATATATATATATATATTATATATATATATATATATTATATATATATATATATATATATATATATATATATATATATATATATATATTTTTTTTTTTTTTTTTTTTTACACAGAGCAGCCAGCAGGGGGCTGGAGCCGAGCTGCTCTTTAGATATTCATATATTCACTTCACTCGATCATTACATATTCATGATCGGGTGTAGTGAATATACGCGGTCCCCTGCTGACACCCCCAGGGGGGCTGCCTGGCACCCGGGGAGCTCTCCCTGCCTGCCACCGTCCTCAGGAGCTCAAATTCGCCGGTCAGGGGCAGCGAGCCCCTGACTCGTTGAATACCGGAGCCGGCGAGGCTCCGGAACGCGGCGACCAGTGGCGAATGTGCAGCCAATCCTAAACAGGATTCGCTGCACATCGCCAAAATCCACATTGAATACCGCCCAATGTAATAAGCGCTAACTGGGTAATGCTGACTGACTACGCTAACTGGGTAATGCTGACTGACTACGCTTACTGCCTAAGCTCCAGTTAGGTGCGAACGTACATGCAGTCGCTGGCTGCAGGAACACGATGCTGATACTGACCGGGACGCTAACTACGCTGGCCGCGTGAACACTACACTGATTCTGACAGGGACTCTACACTGGCTACATAACTGCCGCTGTGAAACTACACAAATACCGAGAAATTACTTATACATAGACTATACTGGACTGTTTATATGCTTAAACTCTTGCAACTGATGTACACCTCATGTTATTTATGGCTACAGCTTCTATACAGGACTAGTGTTTTTGATATCTGAAATATTATTGGTGCTGCTAATGTGCAGTAACTGGTCTGTGTGTGCCACCAGATTATGTGGAATGCTGCTATTCATTCAGAATATGTACATGATCATGAAGATTATGGATTTCAAGCTCCAGATGTGAAATTTACCTGGAAGTAAGTAAAAGTGGATTAATTAACAATAATATTTTGGTATTATTATTTTATTTATAAGGTGCCACAAGTGTTTTGCAGCACCGTACAAAGGAACAATACAGGGAGTCAAAGCTTGGCATAACATTGAATAAATAACAAAAATACAGTACAAATAAAGAGCGCCACAGATCAATACACATTACAGCTTAAATGTAAGTAGTGAGCACTCAATCAACATACAACTAGAGGCTTGAGGCCAATGATGGAGATGAGTATGCAGACGAAGATGGTCACTGAGTGTTGGAGTATAGGAGAGCTGTGAGTGAAATGTGAAGAGAAGTGGGCTTTGAAAACAGGAGGGAAGAGGGCCCTGCTCGGAGGAGTTTACAATCTAGTAGGAAGGGGAGACAGACAGATAATATAAAGGTGCTTATGAATCAGTGTCCATGATGCTGATAGAGTTCAACCACAGCTACTGTACAATGTGTAGAACAGTGGTTTCCAAACTGTGTGTTTAGGCACTCAGGGGTGCTGCAAGGCTATGGCAGGGGCGCCTCGGTTTGGTGGTCCAGGAGAAGTTATTTATGGTCAAAGTGTTAGACAAAATCTGTGCTGGTGGCTGCCAATGATTAAATATGTGGACAATTAGAACCACAACTATCTGGGGATTTCTACATGTGCAAAACCGTAAAATGTGTTCGCAGTTTGAGTCACAGCAGCGGGTGTCATCATAAAGTTTAGGGGGCGTGTTTGGCCGGTTTTCAGAACGGCTGTGTGATGTCAAATGTAGCCATTGTGGCCTGAAACGTGGTAGTGGTGCGCCTGCGCTGCGAAACCTGGGGGCAAACTTAATCACTGTCCTCTGATTTCTGCGATGTGATCGCATTTACATTGCGATTGCAGTGCAGGACCGGCCTTTACATGCTGGGTGGCTCCCAGCATTCAAAGGACTGCAATTTCAATTCTGCTATTTTAGCAAAACTGCAACTTCTACCGAATTAACCCTGCGTCCACCACCACATAACTGAACCTAAGGGTGACAGGTAAGCACAAAAAATATTAAATTAGAAACTTTTGGTCTAGGGGCTCCTTGGCAAAAAATGCTTATAATCTAGGGTGCCGTGACTCAAGAAAGTTTGGAAACCACTGATCTAGAATATTAATTGTTTTTTGTTTGTTTAATCCATGCTCTCTCAATTAAAAGTGTGTGTGTTTTTTTTGTTTTTTATTACATTTTATATATTTTTTATCTATCTATATCTATCCCACATTCTTCATTTGATAGAAAAAAAATACACAGAGCTAGGGATACCCACTTTGGACCTGGGACTATAACCATTTTCCAGTGCCAAATATCCTGGGTTGATGGGCGCTCCCCTGAGGTTTTTATGTCAGTGGAAAGAGGCATTACGTTCAGGATTTCATGATACCACAAACTGTTAAAGGCTTTAAAGATTATAAACAAGATTTTGGACTAAATAAGTTAGCCATTTTATGCCTCTTCTCTACTGACCTGAGCCAGGAATTCAATGTGCTAGTGAATAGGGTAACCCAGGTTGATCTGACCCCAGCGGCATAACTACCGAGGGTGCAGCTGCTATGGGGCCTGGAGCTCCCCCTTCACACAGTTACACTGCACTGTATGCAGAAAAAGGCACCCACTGTAGCCTGCCATCGGCCAAAATAGGGTCATTCCATGCCAAATCATCACAGCTTCCGACCAGACGTCTCAGATTTTCATGAAGTTTGGTAGGATGATAACTGGCATAAAGTTACTTTCATATGTAAAGCAGGCTGCAGCTCACCCCACAGATTGGTAAGTGCCCGGGGAGCCCCCACCCCAGTGTATGCCCAACAGTGTACATGTGTTTTAAATCTTATTTACCCCATTCCTCTGTGTGTGTGTATGACCCACCTGTACCCCTCAACCCGTGTGCGTGAAACCTTCTCCACCCCCTACATCCTTCCTCTTTATGTGACCCCCTCATCCAAGGTGTTAGACCCCCTATCTCTGTGTTTGTGTGTCCCTCCCCCCCCCCTTTGTAGCCCACTACCCCTGTGTGTGTGTGTGTGTGTGTGTGTGTGTGTATGTGTCTGACACTGTACCCCTATGTGTATGATACACTATAGTCTTCTACCTCCCCTCTATGTACAAGGAAGGCACGTTAAAAAAATTTCTTCAGGGCCCAGATAGGGGCCCTGTACTTGTAGATGATCTCTTCTCCAAATTCTGGCCCTCCAGCTGTGTGCAGCAATGTAATTTACCTGGGAAAATGCCGGGTCCAGACCCCTATATTAACCCCTTCCTGACGGAGCCTGTTTTTGCCTTCCTGACAGAGCCCTTTTTTTCAAATCTGGCATGTATAACTTAAGTGGGGATAACTATTTTTTGCTTTTACTTATCCCAGTGATTTTGAGATTGTTTTCTCGTGACACATTGTACTTCAAGTTAGTGGTAAATTTTGGTCGATACAGTCTGTGTTTTTTTGTGAAAAATTCCAAAATGTCGTAAAAAAATGGAAAATTTAGCGATTTGCAAAATGTTAAATTTTCTGCTTGTGAGACAAATAATCTTACCACTCAAAATAGTTAATAACTAACATAGACCATATGTATACTTTATGTTGCCATCATTATTTCAACCTCATTTTCATTTTTTTGGACACTAGGAGGCTTAAAATATGAATAGCAAATTCTCAAATTTTCAAGAAAATTTCAAACTTTTTTTAGGGACCAGTTCAGTTATGATGTGACTTTGAGGGACTTGTATGTGAGACACCCCCATAAATGATGCCATTTCAAAAAGTGCACCCCTCACAGTATTCAAAACAGCATTTTGGAAGTTTGTTAACCCTTTAGGTGTTTCACAAGAATTAAAACAAAGTGTAGGTGAAATTTCAAAAAAAAAATTGGCAGATTTTCAATTTTTAATACATTTTTCTAAGGAACACAGTAGATTTTACTAGAGAAATGTGACTAAAAATTGATTCCCCCAATTCTTTTGTTTTCATAAATATCTTATATGTGGCCCTAGTGTGCACGGTGACCAAACCACAGGCTTCATAATAGAAGGAGCACCTACTTGATTTTGGAGCCTCCTTTTTATGAGATTATTTTTTAGGCACCATGTAGGTTTATAGGCACCATAAGATGCTAAAAGTTAGGAACCTCCCCCACAAGTGACCCCATTTTGCAAACTACACCCTTCAGGGAATTCAACAAGGGGTATAGTGTACATTTCAACCTCCCCCACAAGTGACCCCATTTTGCAAACTACACCCTTCAGGGAATTCAACAAGGGGTATAGTGTACATTTCAAACCCCCAGGGGTTTCACCAATTTTGATACAACTGGGCTGTGCAAATGAAAAAATTTAATTTTTCATTTTCACAGCTCAGTTGTATCAAAATTGGTGAAACCCCTGGGGGTTTGAAATGTACACTATACCCCTTGTTGAATTCCCTGAAGGGTGTAGTTTGCAAAATGGGGTCACTTGTGGGGGGGTTCCACTGTATGGGTGCTTCAGGGGTCATTCAACCAGAATCTGTGCTGCAAAATCCAAATATCACTCCTTCCCTTCTGAGTCCTGCCATGCACCCAACTGATATTTTTTGGTCACATGTGAGGCATTGCCATACTCGGGAGAAATTGGGGCACAGATTTTGGGGTGCTTTGTCTCCTTCATTCCTTGTGAAAATGAAAAATTTTGAGCCAGAACTGCATTTTTGTTTAAAAAAAATGTAATTTTGTACACAAAAATGCATTTCTGGCTCAAAATTTTTCATTTTCACAAGGAATGAAGGAGACAAAGCACCCCAAAATCTGTGCCCCAATTTCTACCGAGTACGGCAATGCCTCACATGTGACCAAAAAATACCATTTGGGTGCATGGCAGGACTCAGAAGGGAAGGAGTGATATTTGGTGGTGGAATGAATGGTGGGTGCTATGTCGCATTAGCAAGACCCCCGAAGCACCAATACAGTGGAACCCCCCCACATGTGACCCCATTTTGCTCACCAGCTTTGGGAGGGGGGCTGGCGCTGCGGCTGGTGGGGGGGTGGGAGGGGTGCTGGCACTGCGGCAGCCGGGTGGGTGGGAGGGGGGGCTGCCGGGTGGGAGGGGGGGGGGGGGGCTGGCGATCGGTGGTGATCGGTGCTGTACTTAACAGCACCGATCACTGTTACCGAGCGGCTTAGCCGCCGGTAACACAGAAAACGCTGTGATTGGCTGTTCACATTTGAACAGCCAATAACAGCGATCGCTGATTGGGAATCAGGGACAGCAGACATCTCCAAACTGTCACCGCGTCTATAGACGCGGTGACAGTTAAAACCATGACGTATATATACGTCTCCGGTCGGGAAGTACCTCCCGACCATGACGTGTATATATACGTCATATGTCGGGAATATCTTTCTATCTATCTGTCTATATATAGATAGATAGATAGGTGTGTGTGTGTGTGTATATATATATATATATATATATATATATATATATATATATATATATATATATATATATATATATATATATATATATACAGGTCCAACTACCCCACCGAAGCGGGAATAAACGGCACTCACGGAGACTTGAATAAATGCAAAAAGGTGTATTGAAAAACACAGGTATGTGGGGGACGTTTCGGGGTATCAGCCCCGTCCTCAGCCCCAAACCTACAGCAATTACATGCTGGTGCGTCGGCGTGGGTCCCAGGTCCAGGTGAGTATAAATTGTATGTCTGCACTGCATGTAATTGCTGTAGGTTTGGGGCTGAGGACGGGGCTGATACCCCGAAACGTCCCCCACATACCTGTGTTTTTCAATACACCTTTTTGCATTTATTCAAGTCTCCGTGAGTGCCGTTTATTCCCGCTTCGGTGGGGTAGTTGGACCTGTATCTATTGCACTTCTGGCACCTGGAGCAGCTGTTATGGAGACTGTCTGAGTGCCGGCAGGATTGGACAGATATATATATATATATATATATATATATATATATATATATATATATATATATATATATATATATATATATATATATATATATATATATATATTTCAGTGTGTCTTTTTTTTTTTTTTACTTTTACAGCATCTCATGCTGCTGCTGCTGCTGAGCCTGGCGGGGTGGGCGGGAGGGGCGAGCGCTGCGTGCGCTCAGCGCTTCCCCTACTGAGGACCTGCCGGGCTGCCGGGTGAGTGGGTGGGGGGGCTCCTGCTCATCGGTGGTGATCGGTGCTGTATTTAACAGCACCGATCACCACCGTTTTCTGTGTTACCGAGCGGCTTAGCCGCCGGTAACACAGGAAACGCTGTGAATGGCTGTTCAGATTTGAACAGATTTGAACAGCCAATCACAGCGATCGCCGACCGGGGGGGGCATCCCTGCCCCCCCTGGGCGGCGAGGGGGGATGTCTGCTGTCAGGGACAGCAGACATCTCCTAACTGTCACCGCGTCTATAGACGCGTTGACAGTTAGAAGCCATGACGTGTATATATACGTCATGTGTCGGGAAGTACATCCCGGCCATGACGTATATATACGTCAAATGTCGGGAAGGGGTTAAAGGGGTCTCAGCCGGGTTGTACCTGTGTACAAAATCCAGTCATTACTGCCAATGTGTTCCCTTTTTAAATCCACAACAAATTTCAGGGCAGACCCAGGTTCAGGGTGAATGCATCCAACCCATGTATTTCTTGGGTCTTGTCTATTACAAACTGTAAAAATAAGGGTCACAAGATCAATGGTAGTTATTCTGTGTGCCATTTTGTCTTCCTACATACCCCCATCAGCCATAACA
Organism: Crinia signifera; assembly: GCF_055691185.1. Taxonomy (NCBI): domain Eukaryota; kingdom Metazoa; phylum Chordata; class Amphibia; order Anura; family Myobatrachidae; genus Crinia; species Crinia signifera. Next base: position 173,395,538 of record NC_139217.1, read on the forward strand.
TTAAAACCACTCTCCATGTCAAGTGTATAATGTTGGTTACAAGGACACCTGTCAAGGGATTGGACATATTAGACAGAATGTTAACAATAAGTTCTAAAAGTTGATGTGTTGGAAGAAATATGAGCAAGCGTAAGTACCTGTGTAACTTTGACAAGGAATGAATTCTGATGACTAGAGGACGGGGACAGTGCATCTCCAAAAAAGCAGGTTTTGTTGGGTGCTCCCAGTATGCAGTGGTAGTGCCTACCAAAAGTGGTCTAAAGAAGAACATTTGGTCAACTGGTGACTGAGTTGTGGACGCCCAAGGCTCATTTTTGCACCTCGGGAGCGAAGGCTGGCCTGTTGCAATCCCAAAAAAGGGCTATTATAGTCCAAATTGCAGGAAAAAAATGATGCATCGAGGAAGGAAAATTGTCCCAGGTCACCAAAGGTTTCCCATACAAGTCTTATTGTACTAATATTTTCATTTTATCATCACTGATGAATCATTTTTATACTTGTTTTATAAAAAAAATAAATGCCTGTTATCTTTTTCTCCTAGAGTTATTAAAGACAAACGGGATGCATATGTAAGCCGCCTCAATGATGTATATCAAAGTAACCTCCACAAGGTATATTTCATTTACTTTTACCATCTGAATTTATCCAAGAACAAGAAATCTATACAGTGCGCTGTTAGTGCAGTGTGAAATAAGACGACCACTTCTTAATAAGGGGCACAACAATCTACCTTTTAGCCAATAGTTATGTTCGTAGCACAAGCCGGGGGTGAAGAGGTTAATAAGCGTCAAGCACAGGCATGGAGCAACTTCCTCAACCGTTAATGTTGTATGGGCATAAACACAGCAGTACCTCAGGCAATAAGCATTAGTCTTAAGGGTTTCCCCACCACAACCTTATCCGATTTTATCCAGTAGTTTTTTGTGTGGTGAAACAGGCACACGCATATCCATAGTGTTCATAAACAATCCCTAGAAGTATATTTATCAAAATAAATTTTCTATGTACGTACACAAACCTTACAGTTTTGTTATGTGTATAGATACTGTGGCACTAATAGACTAGGATGTTCAGATCGGGTCTACAGCAGTGAAAACATTGTAATAAAGGTGCTGGGTTGCTTCACCGATCTCTTGCTAGTCTGTGAGCTGAATTCAGTTATCTGCATTGGTTTACCTCTGCTTGAATTAAGCCCATATGCTGCTCCTATTATTTCTGGGGTACAATTGTGAAAGTCTTCTGCTGGAGGATGCATGGTCGTTTTTAATGATGTTGTTTGCTCCACTAGGGAGCCTGTTGCGTATCTGCACACCAATTGTTTCTATTCAGTAGTTTAGAAGAACGCCATTTTAATTAATCAATAGTGGGGGTGCTGTTCCTCAGTCAATTGTACAATATTTGCAAAGAAGAGAAAAAAGGGACTGTTGGTGGGGAACGCACTAATGAGTGAGAGTATACTTAAATATAACTTTAATTTGTTGTATCATTAATATTAATGATAAAACAAATAAAAGTTATATTTTAGTATACTCTCAATCATTAGTGCGTTCCCCACCAACAGTCCCTTTTTTTTTCTTCTTTGTAATCCATTTTTAATGATGTCCGCATCATTATGTGTGTTGAAATCAGCTTGAACCCCCAAAAGGTGCAAACTAACAGTGGCTACCAGTATGGAAGCCTATTGATGGGCAAACGCTAAGTATTTGAGGCTTTTTAAATGTTAGATGGATGATTTTTGCATTTTTTTAAGTTAATTATTTTATTTTATTTTTTAAACAATATTTTTCCAGCAGACCAAATGCTCTAGATGAATCTGGGGTGCATAACATGCCTGAAAGTTGCTTGTAATTACCACCTGATGCTTGTAATTCCCACCTGATGCCCCATCAATATTTATTTATTACTTATTAACAGTTTCTTATATAGCGCATACATATTCCGCAGCGCTTTACAGAGAATATTTGAATATTCACATCAGTCCCTGCCCCAGTGGAGCTTACAATCTATATTCCCTACCACATGTACACGCACACATAGACATTCTAGGGTTAATTTAGTTGGAAGCCAATTAACCTATCTGTATCTTTTTGGATTGTGGGAGGAAACCGGAGTAAACCCACGCAAGCACGGGGAGAATATACAAACCCCGTTAGAGCCATGGTGGGGATCGAACCCATGACCTCAGCACTGTGAGGCAGTAATGATAACCATTACACCATCCGTGCTGCCCTACAATACAGCACCCCTGTACACCTGAGCCACATTATTCTGCATTTTGCAGAATATAAACTCAAAAATTATATGTCACAATTAAACAAATTATGCAAATTAAAAATCTGATGTGTCTAATTATACATTAATCATAGTGGGGCAGGGGTTTGGAAGGTTCTGAATCAAGTCCTACCATTTTTACCTTTTTATAATAGGAATTTTCTTTAACTTTTCACTGTTAATGGACTAATAAAGCTACATTATGGCAAACTGAAAAGCAAAAAATTGCACCAATTTGTGTTGTTAGCGTAGCGTCCCTGTCAGAAGTAGCGTAGTGTTCCCGCTAGCGTAGTCAGCGTCCCTGTCAGATATGTGATCCTGAAACACCCCACTATCCATGCCAGCCCGAAGTGTGGCGAGCGGACGCTTTACGCGTCCCCCCAACCTGTTCATACCCCCACTATCCACATCGGCGTGAAGTTGATTTTATAAAGTGATCCCGAAGCGTTGTGAGCGGACGCGGAATACATGTAAAGTAATCTGTGTCCCCTCGCGGGGCTCGCTGCGCTCACCACGCTTTGGGCTCGCCACACTTAATAAAATCAACTCCATGCACCTGCGTCTCAGACAGATGGAGCGCATCTCCACCTGCACCCATATGATCCCCTCTCCACCGGCATCCGCCAGCGCAGGGGACATGGCGGTTACCGGCGCTGTGTGAGAGGCGCTCACTAGGCTTGCCATGGACACCGGGGAGCCGGCCTGCCGCGGAGTCACTAAGCTAGGAAGCTGTTGGGCTACACTGAACGCGTAGCTTAGCCTACGCTGAAAACGTAGTGTAGCCGGGTGCCGTGCTATTACACAAGTACCAAAATAATCACTGTTTCTTCAACACAGGCTCAGATAGAGATTATCCGGGGTCGAGCAACATTTACATCTGACCCTGAGCCAACACTTGAAGTGAACGGTCGGAAATATACGGCTCCACACATCCTCATTGCTACAGGCGGAAAGCCTACGATGCCATCGGACACAGAGGTGCCGGGTATGTAGATCCATATTTGGTTTACCATGACTATATGCTCTCCCAATACCCACGGTATCCATTTGAAAAAAATGGTTGCTGGGTTTTCAGAGCTGAAAACCCTGTGATGTGAAAAAAAAGATGTTCACCTGATTGGTGACATCCTTAACTCCCAGTGATCTCGCCTCTATGCTACCATTGGGAAAGGGCAGCGACGGACTGAATTGGCCCTGGCATTTGTGCACGCGCGCGACCTTTGTTGTGCCCGTGCACACACTGGACCCCCCTCTCTCTCCTGGACCTCAGCGGTGCACAGAGAGAGTCCAGCGGCTCTCTCTGTGTGCCGATCAGGAGGCGGAGCCTCCACCTTGCATGAAGTAATCGGGCCGCTGGCCCCTCTGTCATTTGCCAGATGGCCAGTCCAGCCCTGGGGAGGGGGCTGATAGCAGAAGCCCAGGCTGCTGTGAAATGTAGCTCTCTTAGAGGTCCGTTCTGAGTGGAGCAAGGGTTTACACTTCCACGTGGGAGTCACACACATACTCATACACATTACATCCTCACTATTGCTGCAGAAGACCAGCTCCCCAATGGTGGGTACAGAAGACCGTGCTTGGGAAGGTGAGTCATTTTAGACTAAGCTAAATGGAAACTCCCAGTTGCTTAATTGGTTCTTAGGTAGGGTGAGGTGTCAATGCAAGTTCCAGTGATTTTTATTTTTTCCTAAAATTTACGATTTGAGAAATAAAAATCAGACTTGTGATATAGAAATCGCTGCATCCCATTTTCAGTCGTAGCAGATTAGGAAAGCGCCTTGGCAGGGGGAATAACCCTGTCCAGTTACAACATATGTGGTAATACAGCAACTTACACCCAATTACTATAGTAGTAAAAATCACAATAGTACAGAGGTGGTGCGGATCATAGGATCGACAGTTTCAAGGTTGATGTGCACAAGGTCGACATGGGGAGAAGTTGACATGAATTTTTCACCATTGTCGACAGTTGAGAAGTGGACCCCCAGTTAGTGTATCTCTTCTCTTGACATTAGTTGGGCCAGGTACCTTACTGTGCTCAGAACACATTACGGTTACTAGTTCTAGTCCACGTGGATAGTAAAGCATGAAAAAGTGTAAAACTCATGTCAACCTTTTCAAATGTCAACAATTGTCAATATTTTGACCTATGTTCCGGATCCTTGCACAGAGTAATCAGTGTATATTTATATACTGAAAGGATCACCTCTGCCTTCTCATTACCGCAATGAAAGTATTCCTCCGTTTTCATCTGTGTATATGTGAATGACTCCTTTACCATCACAGCTGTATATTCTACAGTGTAGATTTAGAGGCTTATGTAATGGCGTGCAAGCTGAGCGTGCAGCACACAGGCTAGTACATAAGCCCCTTACTGTCAGTCATTCAGGGACACTGCAGGGGCGTTATAACAACTGAGTGTTGTGTTTAGTTAGCTTACTGCTGTAATTTTGAAATAATAATAGGCTATTGCTTTAATATTTATTTAAATCATTTTACAATTGCATTGTGGAAATTCATAATTAATCGTAAAAATTTTAATTTTCCTTTTAGGAGCAAGTTTAGGAATAACAAGTGATGGATTTTTTGAACTTGAAGATTTGCCCAGGTATATATTCTCAAATGCATATTAGCTATTTGCCTGGTTAATATCAAGAGCAGCTGCCTCTTGTTGCTGGTGACATTTATCATTTCTATTCCAATGCAACCTTATCAACTGTATGTGCTTTATGTTTATTTGGTTGTCAAGTCCAAACATCTACTTAAATATTCCTTTGGATACAAAATGTTCAGATTTCCTCATAATTTATTGTGGGCTCTGGCCAAATGAAGATTGAACAGATATGTCCAAAGTCACCAGAAGCCAACACTGGTGCTCAGACCACGGCCTGCAGCCAGTTCTTTTCTTAGTTATGTATATTAACTATTCCTTCTGGTATTTATGCAAACATTATTGCTAGCATTTGGTCACCAAGCAAGATTTCAGCTAGTCACAACTACAGCAAATATGATTCTTTTCGAATCATAAAACTTTTATAATCCTTAATGGAGAGAGCCATTGTGGAATTAACCACCACTTTGTCAGGACCTTCACTGTAAAGCCCCCCCCCGTACACACATACAGGGTGACGGTTACCAGGATCGTGTTCTCGTGCCCAGCAGCTTCCCGCGGCAGGCTGTCTCGTTTTCATCTTTGACCATCGTTGGTCACTGATAAAAACCGGACACTCCGCAATTTGATCGCTGAGGGACCAATCATTCCGTTTGTACGAGCTTTAATCCTGGTACTCCCTCCACTAGTGTGCTCTCCAGAAGCTGAACCAGTAAATATAAATGAATGGGACTGTAGGGGTTATTTTGGTTCACTCTTTCTAACAAATTCCATCTTAGCTGGACAAAACCATGTGCACTGCAGGGGGGGGCAGATGCAACATGTACAGAGAGGTGAGTTATTTTGTTTCTGTGCAGGGAAAATACTGACTGCTTTATTTTTACACTGCAATATAGATCTCACTTTGAAGTAAAACCCCACCCAAATCTAATTCTCTCTGCACAAGTAACATCTGCCCCACCTGCAGTGCACATGGTTTTGTCCATATAAAAAGGAGTTTGTCAGAAAGAGTGACCCAAAATAACCCCTTGTGTTTCTTTAAGATCCACCACTTCAGGAAAATTTAAGTGGCTCTGGGAGATGGATTTTCCTCTCGAGTTGACTGGAGGAAGTCTTGTTAAACTCTAGTGTAGCTCGTACTGGATGTAATGTATGAGTTCTATAACGGTTTTCCTCTTCTAGGAGGAGTGTTATTGTTGGTGCTGGTTACATTGCTGTTGAGATAGCTGGGATTCTTTCTGCTCTGGGCTCTAGAGCTGCATTGTTGATTCGACAAGACAAGGTAATATATATTTTCTTTATTTCTTTGGTGCTCCTCTTGGAAATTCATTGTAGTTAGTATAATTTAATGATGAGACCAAGCCAAATGCTGAGGGTTTTTTATGTTGTGTGTAACAGTTCATCCACTAATAAATACCCTATTTATAATCAGACATTATTAAGCACCTGTAAGAGCGCATTTGCAGTTCTGTCAGAGTTGTATAATCTAGCAGAGTACATGGAGCTTTCAGAAAATGTGGTTCGTACAGCTGCATCATTCGTAATAACTAGAGACAGGATTATATGCATTTGCATATTTGCATATGCATTTGCATAGTTTGCCCATTCTCACTGGTTATTGCATATTTGACCAAAAATCTAGTGATGGTGCATATTTTAGGCCCCGCCCCCTTTCCACCTGCGAGTTACAGCACTGCTTTGCCCTACTGCTGCTAGCCAGGTAGTGGTAGAGTGTGCAGGCTGGGGCAATATGTGCGCAGGGTGGGGGACCTTGGATGTACGCTATGTCTGACACTGCTCTAGGCTGCCAATCCATGTTGATAAAAGTCAGTAGGGGCGGATGCCATTACGAAGCTCCTGAACCTTTGCCCTCCCCTGGCCTGGGACTTTACACCAAGAGACAGACTTCTGCAGCAGAGGAGGTGGGCGGAAGAGTTGTGACATCACGCGGATAGGAAATGCCGCGTCACAGTGAGTATGCGGTGCAGGGAGGAAGCCTTCCACTGCGCCGCCCTCACACGCTATGCTGACATTTGATCCATCGGCGCTGGAGATGAGCCAGAAGAGCCTAGGACGCTGCAGTCTGCTGTAGCAGCGCCTAGGACCCTGCAGTCTGCTGTAGCAGCCAGGAAGAAAAAAAATCCTGTGTACAGCACTAGACATCTGCAGATGCTGTGGGCCTATTTTGGAGGTTTATTTGCTACTAATTGTATGCTGATTTTTAAATAAACAAGTTAAAAATTACTTTTTTTTATTATTTAATGTAGCATATTTTAACACTTTTCATGCATATTTGCATGCATATTTCAAGCTTTTTATGTTGCATATAATCCTGTCTCTAGTAATAACACATCTTCTTACAGGTGCTGCGGACATTTGATTCCATGATCAGCACAAATTGCACAGAGGAGCTTGAAAATGCAGGTGTAGATGTGTGGAAATATGCAGAGGTAACGTAATATGCAGTAACGTTTTTATTATATATGGCACCAGTATATTGTAGTTTTAGCAAAGTACAATAAGGGTTTGATTATTTGTTACTGTAGGTGAAGTCGGTTAATAAGACCAGCTCTGGTCTAGAAGTGAACGTGCAGTGCTCTGTGCCAGGACGCAAACCAACGGTGAGGACAATACAGGACGTGGATTGTCTGCTGTGGGCGATTGGAAGAGATCCCAACACTGAAGGACTGAACCTGGATAAACTGGTAAAACCTCCTTCTGGGTTCCGAAGCACTAAAGCTAATTAATTAGCTTGTTATGAAAATACAAACCTTGTTTTCAGCCATGACCGTTATTTATGTTCACATGTTTATCCCTATGTATTTTTGGAAACAATATTGTTATGTTTTGTTTTTAGTAATTTGTTTAATCACACAAAAGGTGTATCTACTGTATATGCCAATGAAACAATGGGAAATGCAATAGGAGATGATCTGAAGTGAGTAATAAAAACACTAATGGGGGTATTCAATCTGCGATTCAGACTGTTGGAACGTCCCGACAGTCGGAATTCTGGGCCATTTTCATCTGATCCGACAGTAACTTGACAGTCCGACTTCAATGTTCCGATTGTTGAGTGTTGGAAAGTCTGTGGAATGGCGAAAACGGACTTGGATTTTCAAAAACCGGTTGTGAATTCGACAATCCTTGGCAGTTACGGACAAAATAGATCTGACTTTACTAAAAAAAAAAAAAAAAGTTGGATCTGACACCCTTAATGCTGTCGTTAATGGCAGTGCTAAAGTTTCCCATCAGGAAATATAGGCACAGATTGAATACCCCCCTATTTATGCTATTTAAACACTGGCAGAGTATAAGAGTGTTTCTATTATAAGATCAGTGGGACAGTTCATGTTAAAACTACCTTTATTAGGGTATCTAAGACCATTGTGTTATTTTGTTTTTTACAGGGCCTTGACTTAGACGAGAAAGGTCACATTGTAGTAGACGAGTTTCAGAACACCAGCCGAAAAGGAATTTATGCTGTAGGTGACGTGTGTGGGAGAGCACTTTTGACACCAGGTAGTTTAATATTTTTCAATCACTGATGATTATAAATCCTTTGTGTCACGCTTGTTCAGTTCATTATATAAGATTAAATAACACAAACCGTGACATATTTTTGGAGTTCTGGGCACCTGTTTTCTGTTCCTAGCCTATGTCTTACTGTAGTGGGCCGACAAATGTGCAGTGAGCGCTACAGGCAGCAGTTTGCACTTAGTTGATCCGCCCCATAGTGTCAATATTTTACAACTAAAACCAGGACACCCTTAGGACATGAATGTAAGTAACTACTCATTAAATGCGTCCCTGTGTTTCATTTTTGGTGCAATATCTTTTTAATCCCAATGCTGTTTAGATGTTAGTATTGCAGTATCCAATTAGTGTCCATTTTTTTTTAAATCAGGTCTGGTGGCTACTTATTGGGGGTTACGCTGCGCAATAATACATGAAAACAGTGGGTTTCGGGGGGGGGGGGGGGTGTTGACGCATAATTGGGGCTATTAGGATAGCCCCTGGCGGACCTATAAGCAGAGGTGAAGAACCGCTGCTAATATTATACCCCCCTATGTGTGAGGTTTGTTCAATTACTAATTGTGGTTGTCTCAGAAGTTTTAGCTATATGTCTCAGGACCAAGTAAAGAAAGCAACACAATGAATTCTATTTATGGCAAAGCATGAGTACTGATGTTGCATACATCATTAAATATTTAGGGATGTACTCTATATTAAAACTTCCCAACACATTTGTAATGGTTGCATTTCCAAACACTTGAACCCTCTTTCTTAGATATTAAACCGACTCATTCCAGAGTCTGATTGAAAAAAAAAAAGCTGCTTTTGTTTATATTTTGTCTCCAGTCTGTGACTTATTTTGCTGCAAAGGAGAATTTTGGTATACTTTGCTTCCAAGAACAATTGTGATTTTACAAATGTACATCTTTATTTTCTGCTCTGTAGTTGCCATAGCAGCGGGCAGAAGATTGGCGCATAGATTGTTTGAGGGCCAAGAAGATTCCAAGCTGGACTACAACAACATTCCGACAGTGGTCTTTAGCCATCCTCCCATAGGAACAGTGGGGCTCACAGAAGGTGCGATGTTCTCTATATTGATTTGTACACCTAGAATTGTTTTTGTTGTCTACAGGGGTGGATCGCCCTTAGGCCTTAGTGGGACTTTTCTCCGTAGGTCACCAGCTTAATTGAGCTGCCCAGAAGCTGCTTGATGAGTGTTTCTTTTCTAATTCTGTGCGCATATGATAATGTAATTTGTAGACTGCACACCCTTGATCATTAACTTATCCCTCCCACTGCCTAAATAAAGCATCCCTTAGCTGTGTACATTTTATATGCCAAGCTATGCAGTAGTTTTTGCATGCTATCTCTTTCACCGCTGTGGGTGCGATTTAATTGTTACTGCAGCACTATCTCCGGATAAGATATGATTCGTTAAGCGTTGGGCATCTGATCGGAATCGTCAGTAAATTACATACAATTTGACACTAGTGTATGGGGACCTTAATACTAACTTGTCTGGCAGAGTTAAAAGTGAGCCAGCCAGGGAAAGCATCCCTCACACTTCACTGGCTGCAGACAGCAGCTCCTCCTTGTTACAAGTTTCTGGTGCCTCCCCATGGCACTTAGGTAATGCAAACCGTTAAAAATGCACTCCCAGACACTTTAAAAATAACTAATTTGTGCATGTTTCATTCCAAAAAGGGGGTGTGGCCTTGGTGCAAGGGTGCACATGTGCTTCGTCTGTTGTGCTTTAACTTGTCACTCCAAATCTGAGAGAAAGTACAATATTACTTAATGGAAATTATATCCGTACTACTATATCTGACACCACATGCTGTGATCGGTGCTGCAGGATTTTCTTTTCCATCAATCTCCCTCTATATTAATTTATTGTTTGCCGCTGGCCACAAACTTGTCCAGTCTGTCTGCAGCAGCAGTGGGTACAATTTGCATAACCGAGATGGGACAAACCAGCAGATGTATAATAAAACCGCTATGTAGAAGTATGGGATTGTGCACATGGGTATTCATTAATTTCCTCTTCTCTCCACACGTTTTTAAAAAGAACAATATTCTATAGCCTTTCATAGGAATGCTTATCTCTCTCAAATGTGTTCACTACTCATATGTATTTTTCACTACTTAAATTGGTCTATTTTAGAGGAAGCCGTGACCGCCAAGGGCAGGGAGAATGTCAAGATTTACACTACTTCTTTTCCACCAATGTACCACGCAGTAACCAAAAGAAAAACAAAATGTGTGATGAAGCTGGTTTGCGTTGGCAAAGAGGAAAAGGTGAGAACGCAACTCCTTCATCTGGTTCTATTCTATATCTATAGTTCTCTACACTGGGAATGTTTACTATGTGCATCCCCCGGCCTGCAGTGGTCCTGAAGTCCTGCCAGCCCTTTAGCAAACTGTATAATAGCATTACAGTAAATATCTACTCGCCAGTAATGTCTTTCTTGAAAAGCTGACTTCTTTATAGGAGACCTTTAAGCCATAGCATGACAGAATGGAAGATTGTTAATTACCTATATTATCACCAAAACAAGCATGCTCATTTGTGTGTTCTAATTCTTTATTTCAAATGTTTAATTTGAGTAGGGTACGCCTTATAATGAATATGATTCTAATTTAACCCTTTGAATGCCAAGTGAATTTGTCAAAATAGGTGTGTAAATTGGCAAGCAAACCTTTTTGTTCATCATACTGACCTGTAATGTTTACCTTCTATAGGAAATATAATCTTTTTTTACACAACATTTTTTATTTGAATGTATACAACAAATGTGGGCGACGCTGGCATTTTTGGCAGATATTTTGCACATCTCTCAGATGTTGACACTCAAAGGGTTAAGCAGTTGCATAGTTGGAGGTTTAGAAGTTAAAACTGTAGGGGGACAACTACAGAAAATAATTTGATACGCTTAGGGGTCGATCTTATTAACCCCAAAGGGTGCGAGTTGCCATTCGGGTGCCGTTTTAACTCTGATAATGGCACCAGATTTAACCCTAACTCGAACCCTTCGCAGGGCCGAATTCGCTGAAAATTGCTTGCACCCCTATGGAGGCGCAAACACTTTTCAGCGAAGTCGACCCGCCATAAAGTGTGCCAACTTGCGAATCATCTGCACCATTTGGGGCTAATAGGATAGACCCCCATGTATGCAGATACAATGCTATAGGTCTAATTTATAGGAGATGGAATCTGATTAGGAACCTGTATGCAGCTTACAGGTTTATGTCTGGCTTTGGTGCACCGACAGTCGGGATTATGACGGTCATTAGACAGACGTCGGAATCCCAACTGCCGGTACTCTGATAGCTGCGCCTGCCACAGGTTCTGTTGTCCACCCCCCTATGGGGGTCGACAGAACCCCCACGATGGAGAATAGCCCCTATAACTTGAGATCCCATCTGTAGGGCTTTTAACGATCTCTATTCCCATGTCAGTCTACTGATCATCGGAATCTGTTGTGAGGTCATCCAGCACCCCATAAAAGTATTCTGGTACTGAGTGGTAATTGGTCTCTGGACAAGAAGCTAGGTTGCCTTATGTATGATCCAGCTGTGTTGGGCGAAATACTGCCTCTGTGTGACTTGTGTGTCTATGGCTGGAAGTTTTAATTCTAACATTTCATTTCACAGGTGGTTGGGTTGCATATGCAAGGACTGGGATGTGATGAGATGTTGCAAGGATTTGCTGTAGCCATCAAAATGGGAGGCACCAAAAAAGACTTTGATAACACTGTTGCCATTCACCCTACCTCTTCAGAGGAACTGGTTACATTACGCTGAAGTTTTTATACTGTGCATTGACCAAGAGCCACAGTGAATAGAGCAGCATCACTGTGCCTCCCTGAAGCTGTCTCCTACCCCTCCACTCCATCCTAATTTATAAGCCTGCTTCTGTCATAGACTTTTGTAGCTCAGCAGAAGAATTCTAAGCAAACAATTGGAGAAAATCTTTTACAAGTGCCTTTTAATTGACTCTTAAATAAGGATGGTATCATTTTATTAACTCATAATTACTTGTATTGCTTTCAAAAAAATTAAACAGCAAATATTGGATAATGTGTGTTTTCACCTCCATTTTATTGTTCTTTTACGTGCCTTGTGGTATAGGACTACAGTCATGTTCAGATACATCTAGCCTACTTGCATCTCATGGCATGACTCAAAGGGTCTTTTTGTGCAAATCTTTCCACTAAAATGGCTTATTTGCCAAAGGATGCAAATATGAGCAGTCTGTCAATTACCATGATATATATAAAAAATACGGTACTTGTTTCCTAGAACGGCCACAATCGTGAGTGATCGTGGCTCTTAATTAAGGGACACGATCCTCACGATGTGGCCGATTTTTTACAATTTTTTCCATTTGATTGACAGAAATCGGGTCAATCGGTCGGTCGCGACCAATTAAAATCGGCCGCGATGCGACCGACCGATTGACCCGATTTTTCCATAGACTTCAATGCCCGCGAGGGGCGGCGGTGCGCGTCCTCCGACCTTTTCATTCCCCTACTATCCACTAGGGCGTGGAGTGAGAATATAATAGTGTGGCGAGCGCAGCGAGCCACCGAGCCCGAAGCGTGGCGAGCGCAGCGAGCCCCGCGAGGGGACGCGTATACCTGTGAAGTTAGACGCGTCCCCTCGCGGGGCTCGCTGCGCTCGCCACACTTCGGGCTCGGTGGCTCGCTGCGCTCGCCACACTATTATATTCTCACTCCACGCCCTAGTGGATAGTAGGGGAATGAAAAGGTCGGAGGACGCGCACCGCTGCCCCTCGCGGGCTCGCTGCGCTCGCCACGCTTCGGGTTCACGTCTATCGTGGGGTCTAGCACACTTATTAACATTTGGGGGGGCAATTTAAACAAATCTGGTGCAAAAAAAAAAAAAATCGGGTGAAAAATCGGTCGATCGGATCGGTCGCATCGTATGCGACCAAATCGCATGCGATGCGATCGATCCGATTTTTTATCTTACGACCACAACGATCTAAATCGTTGTGGCCGTTCTAGGAAACAAGTACCAAAAATACAGCTGTAGCAGTGGTATCTGCAGTACTACCTTCCTGGAGGAATATGTGCTGCATGTACTTGCAGTACAGTGCGGTCACACTCAGAATAAGGTGGCACAAAGTCGAATTTTAGGATGTGCAGCAAGGCTTGCAGCTAATACCTTGGTAAAGGTGGCTTCAATACAGGAGCACAAGATAATACTGGAGTGCACTACACTAAAATGTATTTCACATTGCCATTACTGTACCTCTTTTAACAGCAGAAGCCATGTATAAACCCTGTTCCGAAGTGACAGTGCTGCCAACCAATCAAACAGCAGAGTGGGGGTTTGCCATTGCACATAGGTTTGCAAACATGTTTGTGCTTATTGGCCCTTATTCAGATCTGATCGCAGTACAAATTTGTTGTCAAAATGGACAAAACCATGTACACAAAAAAAAATGGAAATTATGTGTGTTGCGCAAATAACAGCTGCTGGCACGGGGTTGTCACACCCCAAAAAAGACTAAAGAGAAAATAATATAAGTGCCAGTGCTGGCTGAATAATTAGTTTGCAAGACGGTGATTAAAAAATGACTAAACATACATATAAATATAAAACATGAAATATAAATAAAAAAAAAAGGTCACAAAGTGCAAATACATTTAGCTAGCATAAAATCTGGTATTTTATGTAGACCACTGGTCTTGAATAAATGATCCAACTGGATCAAAAAATGAATAATTGAGTTACCAATCCACTGGTGGAGCGAAATGTGCTGTAATAATTGAAGTTGCTAGGGACAATATTTAGAAGAAATGGGAGATGTGAAATCTTGCGTTCTCCTCACAATATGCTTGTATCTACATAGAAAGATTTGTGGTTCTCTAGAAACTTCTGGAATCTTTGATGAGCTGTACTCAGGTGCTGGATAATTAGGAACCAATGCAGAAGTCCCAAATGCAGTATCCAGCCAGAGCAGAAGTCTTTTTTTATTCAGCAGCAGCAATAAGGGTGGAAATACCAATTGGTGGTGGATTGGATGGATCAATGCTAGTTGATTAGTCGTCTAATTATTAGCAGGCACGCTTCTTGTGCTGTAGGAGAGATCATGCAGCTATGGAACGCCCACATTGGCGTTCCAGCTTTGGCAGTATAATCGCAAGAACGGCCAGCATATCAAATGAACCTGTGTACACACTGCACTTTTGTTCCGATATGGGCACGTCCGGTCGGATTAATACTAAACCGCACTGAACCTTCGACCGACCGAGTATGGACGGACAAGACCGTATTTGGCTGTTTATCTATCATACAGAGGGAGTCGTGATCACGTACACACCTATACAATGGAACGGCCGTTTGTCCCAGAACAGAAGAAAGGCCCGACGATTGAATATGTGTACCCAGCTTAAGACATTGAAAATGTATCCCTGCCTGGAATGGTTACTGTTCAGTTGTGATGTTACATATATATCAGTGTCAGTTACCAAAATGCCTCAGGTTTTTTAACCTTACCACAAAAGTGTAAGTGTACAAGATTCAATACATTTGCATCAAACATGTCTGGGCTCTGGATTTCTGTGGCTCATAAATCCCCAATATTATATACATATATTGTGACTGCATAAAATTTACTGTACGTGGATGAGTGGGGCATATAATCAAAAGCTTATTGGCAGGACCGCACATATAAGCATTGTATTTTCCCTTTTCATTCCTGGAGATGGTGATCCATTGCAGGTTAACAATTATGTTATATGATGTACCTTAAAACTGATCACCTGATTTTTTTTGCTATCACTTGGTCTTGCAGGACGCTGCAGCGGACTCAGGATGAGCGAAATCAGGTGTGTTTAAGGTCAGAAAATAAAGATAATCACACTTCTGCGGTCAGCAATTTCAGAAACAAAGGAGCCTGTTGCTATTAGCATTGCAGGATACCAGGGTGCCTGTTTAGCTAATGAGAGAGTGTGAAAATTATACAATGAAGTATTATACAAATAAAGTGTGCCTTTTGCAAATATACTCAGCCTTCTGCTGTCTCTGAGTCATGACACGGCTGCGGACTCAGGATGAGAGCATTACTGGCAGGTAAATGCTATCTAGCAGAAGAAAGGAAATAAGTCGGCAGCTTCTACTGTCAGCTTAAGGCAGAGCTCATAGTCCTGTTACATGAAATGCATTGCAGGAGCATTGTGTGCTGCCCGCTGATGAGAGAGCTGCCAGTTACCTGAGGGTGTGGGGATAGTGTGTTCACAGCATGGCAGTGGGACTCCAGGCAGTCTGTGTGTCCATGCTGTGCGCCGGCTGCACAGACAGTGTTAGATGACTCATTTGATCAAGTGGAGGCTTGATCACATCAATGTCCAGAGATTTATGGGTATAGCTGTCAGTGCCCTGTAGCCAATCCATGATATACCTTTAAGAAAACCAAATGAGAGAAAGCTACCAGGTGGGGAATTCCCAAGCCCCCACCCGCCCTCCTGGAAAATTATTGGACTTTTTATTACAAAACTTTTCTCAGAGATACCACCATTTTTTTGCAGTTGTTGGGTTGGGTAGGGGAGGTTCCTGCTGGGTTTATTATGGTTTACTTGGATTATGTGTAGCCTCTACACCTTCATCCCTGTTGATGGGGCTCTAGAAACTGCTAAGAGATTCATCCAGCAATACCTGGATCCTACTTTGTTTAACCAGGAGCTGTCTATCAAAGTGTTGTATTTAACATTAAAATGCAGTTATTTTTTGTTTGATGGAGCATACTATATCCAATTAAGGAGGTGTGCCATGGGGTCTGCTGTGGCCCCTTCTTTTGCAAATATTTTTATGTTTGCACAGGAGAAGACAGTGTTTTTTAATAACCCGGATTTCCATTGATTATTTGTTATTATATACCCGTTATATCCAGATTTGTTGGAGAAATTGCTTGTTAGTATTAACTCTTCGGAGCTCAATATCAAATAAACTGCATCCTCTAGCACTGTCACTACTCATTTCTTGGATGTAGCTATTAGCATTGTAGCCGGTAAGATATGTACTGATGTGTTCTTCAAAGACGTAGATCCTAATACTTTTTTGATGGCCTCCAGCCATCACTCTCCTGCACTGAAACATGGGCTCACCCTATCCCAGATGGGGGTTTCCAGCATCATGAGTGATACGGCTGGTATTGAGGCTTGCTTAGATACTTTGATTCAAAAGTTTTTGTCAAGAGGGTATGATCACGCTACACTGGAGACACAAAACCATTATGTCTTAAATATGCCCATATCTCAACTATTTACCCCTAAGGTAAATACAGGATACAAGTCTAGTGTGTTCTCGGTTGCCAGTCCAGTGATTAGAAAGGCAACAAAGGCCTTGTGGCCCAGTATTAAAAACAATGGTGAGCTAACAGGTCTCAAGTCCTTGCATTTAAAAGGGGACCCAACTTGAAAGATCATCTCATGAAGACTGACATCACTGGGATGGGCATTCCCAGCCCACCTAATACCTACACCAAACTGCCTGGTTGTTACAATTGTTGTGCCATGTGCAGACATATGATATCTTGCAAAAGCTTTAACCCCTTCATGACAGAGCCAGTTTGTGCCTTCATGACAGAGCCCTTTTTTTCAAATCTGACATGTCTCACTTAAGTGGGGATAACTTTTTTTTGCTTTTACTTATCCCAGTGATTTTGAGATTGTTTTCTCGTGACACATTGTACTTCAAGTTAGTGGTAAATTTTCGTCGATACAGTCTGTGTTTTTTTGTGAAAAATACCAAAATATCGTGAAAAAATGGAAAATTTTGCGATTTGCAAAATGTTAAATTTTCTGCTTGTGAGACAAATAATCATACCACTCAAAATAGTTAATAACTAACATAGACCATATGTCTACTTTATGTTTCCATCATTATTTCAACTTCCTTTTAATTTTTTTGGACACTAGGAGGCTTACAATATGAATAGCAAATTCTCAAATTTTCATGAAAATTTCAAACACTGATTTTTTTAGGGACCAGTTCAGTTCTGATGTGACTTTGAGGGACTTGTATGTGAGACACCCCCATAAATGATGCCATTTCAAAAACTGCACCCCTCACAGTATTCAAAACAGCATTTTGGAAGTTTGTTAACCCTTTAGGTGTTTCACAGGAATTAAAACAAAGTGTAGGTGAAATTTCAAAATTTCTTTTTTTTTGCAGAGTTTCAATTTTAATACATTTTTCTAACGAATACAGTAGATTTTACTAGAGAAATGTGACTAAAAATTGATTCCCCCAATTCTTTTGTTTTCAAAAATATCCTATATGTGGCCCTAGTGTGCACGTTGACCAAACCACAGGCTTCATAATAGAAGGAGCACCTACTTGATTTTGGAGCCTCCTTTTTATGAGATTTTTTTTTAGGCACCATGTAGGTTTCTAGGCACCATAAGTGCTAAAAGTTAGGAACCTCCCCCACAAGTCACCCCATTTTGCAATCTACACCCCTCAGGGAATTCATCTAGGGGTATAGTGTACATTTCAAACCCCCAGGGGTTTCACCAATTTTGGTATAACTGGGATGTGAAAATGGAAAATTACATTTTTTTACACAAACATGCAGTTCTGGCTCAAAATTTTTCATTTTCACAAGGAATGAAGGAGACAAAGCACCCCAAAATCTGTGCCCCAATTTCTCCCGAGTACGGCAATGCCTCACATGTGACCAAAAAATACCAGTTGGGTGCATGGCAGGACTCAGAAGGGAAGGAGTGATTTTTGGATTTTGCAGCAAAGATTTTGGTGGAATGAATGGTGGGTGCTATGTTGCATTAGCAAGACTCCCAAAGCACCAATACAGTGGAACCCCCCCACAAGTCACCCCATTTTGCAAAGTACACCCCTCAGGGAATTCATCTAGGGGTATAGTGTACATTTCAAACCCCCAGGGGTTTCACCAATTTTGGTACAACTGGGATGTGAAAATGGAAAATTACATTTTTTTACACAAACATGCAGTTCTGGCTCAAAATTTTTCATTTTCACAAGGAATGAAGGAGACAAAGCACCCCAAAATCTGTGCCCCAATTTCTCCCGAGTACGGCAATGCCTCACATGTGACCAAAAAATACCAGTTGGGTGCATGGCAGGACTCAGAAGGGAAGGAGTGATTTTTGGATTTTGCAGCAAAGATTTTGGTGGAATGAATGGTGGGTGCTATGTTGCATTAGCAAGACTCCCAAAGCACCAATACAGTGGAACCCCCCCACAAGTCACCCCATTTTGCAAAGTACACCCCTCAGGGAATTCATCTAGGGGTATAGTGTACATTTCAAACCCCCAGGGGTTTCACCAATTTTGGTACAACTGGGATGTGAAAATGGAAAATTACATTTTTTTACACAAACATGCAGTTCTGGCTCAAAATTTTTCATTTTCACAAGGAATGAAGGAGACAAAGCACCCCAAAATCTGTGCCCCAATTTCTCCCGAGTACGGCAATGCCTCACATGTGACCAAAAAATACCAGTTGGGTGCATGGCAGGACTCAGAAGGGAAGGAGTGATTTTTGGATTTTGCAGCAAAGATTTTGGTGGAATGAATGGTGGGTGCTATGTTGCATTAGCAAGACTCCCAAAGCACCAATACAGTGGAACCCCCCCACAAGTCACCCCATTTTGCAAAGTACACCCCTCAGGGAATTCATCTAGGGGTATAGTGTACATTTCAAACCCCCAGGGGTTTCACCAATTTTGGTACAACTGGGATGTGAAAATGGAAAATTACATTTTTTTACACAAACATGCAGTTCTGGCTCAAAATTTTTCATTTTCACAAGGAATGAAGGAGACAAAGCACCCCAAAATCTGTGCCCCAATTTCTCCCGAGTACGGCAATGCCTCACATGTGACCAAAAAATACCAGTTGGGTGCATGGCAGGACTCAGAAGGGAAGGAGTGATTTTTGGATTTTGCAGCAAAGATTTTGGTGGAATGAATGGTGGGTGCTATGTTGCATTAGCAAGACTCCCAAAGCACCAATACAGTGGAAACCCCCCACAAGTCACCCCATTTTGCAAAGTACACCCCTCAGGGAATTCATCTAGGGGTATAGTGTACATTTCAAACCCCCAGGGGTTTCACCAATTTTGGTACAACTGGGATGTGAAAATGGAAAATTACATTTTTTTACACAAACATGCAGTTCTGGCTCAAAATTTTTCATTTTCACAAGGAATGAAGGAGACAAAGCACCCCAAAATCTGTGCCCCAATTTCTCCCGAGTACGGCAATGCCTCACATGTGACCAAAAAATACCAGTTGGGTGCATGGCAGGACTCAGAAGGGAAGGAGTGATTTTTGGATTTTGCAGCAAAGATTTTGGTGGAATGAATGGTGGGTGCTATGTTGCATTAGCAAGACTCCCAAAGCACCAATACAGTGGAACCCCCCCACAAGTCACCCCATTTTGCAAAGTACACCCCTCAGGGAATTCATCTAGGGGTATAGTGTACATTTCAAACCCCCAGGGGTTTCACCAATTTTGGTACAACTGGGATGTGAAAATGGAAAATTACATTTTTTTACACAAACATGCAGTTCTGGCTCAAAATTTTTCATTTTCACAAGGAATGAAGGAGACAAAGCACCCCAAAATCTGTGCCCCAATTTCTCCCGAGTACGGCAATGCCTCACATGTGACCAAAAAATACCAGTTGGGTGCATGGCAGGACTCAGAAGGGAAGGAGTGATTTTTGGATTTTGCAGCAAAGATTTTGGTGGAATGAATGGTGGGTGCTATGTTGCATTAGCAAGACTCCCAAAGCACCAATACAGTGGAACCCCCCCACAAGTCACCCCATTTTGCAAAGTACACCCCTCAGGGAATTCATCTAGGGGTATAGTGTACATTTCAAACCCCCAGGGGTTTCACCAATTTTGGTACAACTGGGATGTGAAAATGGAAAATTACATTTTTTTACACAAACATGCAGTTCTGGCTCAAAATTTTTCATTTTCACAAGGAATGAAGGAGACAAAGCACCCCAAAATCTGTGCCCCAATTTCTCCCGAGTACGGCAATGCCTCACATGTGACCAAAAAATACCAGTTGGGTGCATGGCAGGACTTAGAAGGGAAGGAGTGATTTTTGGATTTTGCAGCTCAGATTCTGGTGGAATTTTGGTGGGTGCTATGTCGCATTAGCAAGACCCCCCAAGCACCAATACAGTGGAACCCCCCCACAAGTGACCCCATTTTGCAAACTACACCCCTCAGGGAATTCATCTAGGGGTATAGTGTACATTTCAAACCCCCAGAGGTTTCATCAATTTTGGTACAACTGGGCAGTGAAAATGAAAAAAATACATTTTTTTACACAAAAATGTACTTCTGGCTCAAAATTTTTCATTTTCACAAGGAATGAAGGAGACAAAGCACCCCAAAATCTGTGCCCCCATTTCTCCAGAGTACGGCAATGCCTCACATGTGACCAAAAAATACCAGTTGGGTGCATGGCAGGACTCAGAAGGGAAGGAGTGATTTTTGGATTTTGCAGCACAGATTTTGGTGGAATGAATGGTGGGTGCTATGTTGCATTACCAAT
The DNA here is from genome assembly GCF_055691185.1 of Crinia signifera. NCBI lineage: Eukaryota > Metazoa > Chordata > Amphibia > Anura > Myobatrachidae > Crinia > Crinia signifera. The sequence continues at coordinate 173,416,521 of NC_139217.1, forward strand.
ACAGTGGAACCCCCCCACAAGTGACCCCATTTTGCAAACTACACCCCTCAGGGAATTCATCTAGGGGTATAGTGTACATTTCAAACCCCCAGGGGTTTCATCAATTTTGGTACAACTGGGCAGTGAAAATGAAAAAAATACATTTTTTTACACAAAAATGTACTTCTGGCTCAAAATTTTTCATTTTCACAAGGAATGAAGGAGACAAAGCACCCCAAAATCTGTGCCCCAATTTCTCCAGAGTACGGCAATGCCTCACATGTGACCAAAAAATACCAGTTGGGTGCATGGCAGGACTCAGAAGGGAAGGAGTGATTTTTGGTTTTTGCAGCTCAGATTCTGGTGGAATGAATGGTGGGTGCTATGTGGCATTAGCAAGACCCCCGAAGCACGGTGAAATGATGAACCTAATAATCCATAGATGTGTGGTATATTTTGAAACACTCCTTTATACATAGGCCGGGTTTGTCGGGGCAAGTTTCACAGTGGAAAATAGTTTCCTTTCTTATTCCCTTTTTATAGCAAACTTTGCACCTTTTTTGTGTCCTGCCCTTTCTTGCAGTGGAGGGGATTTCGTTGGGAAAATGCTGCCCTGGTACAATACGGGGGCCAGTACTAGAAGTACTGGGGCCCTCTGCCTGCTGATTCCCAAATGTTAGGCTCTTTATGACTTCCTCTTGAAAGTGCATAAATGTCCCCCTCTGGCCGGTAGAACGGAATAGCACGTAAGCGTTATACAGTGCCATCTGGATGATATACACGGCCAGCTTCTTGTACCAGATATTTGTTTTCCGCAGGGCACTGTACGGCTTCAGTACCTGATCTGAAAGATCCACTCCGCCCATGTACTTATTGTAATCTAGGATACAATTTGGTTTTGAGGTGTGGGTACTGGTACCTCGTACAGGGATGGAGGTGGTACTGTCTCCATGAATTGTTGTCAGTATAAGGACATCCCTCTTGTCCTTATATTTGACCAACAACATATTTTCGGTGCATATTCCCCTGCTTTCACCCCTTCTCATTACTTGGGCAATGTGCGTTTTGGGGAGGCCTCTTTGGTTCTTGCGCACAGTACCGCAAGCTGCTGTACCTCTTGAACCAAGGGCCTTAAACAGGGGGATGCTGGTGTAAAAGTTATCCACATAGAGGTGATAACCCTTATCCAGGAAGGGGTGCATTAAATCCCAGACAATTTTTCCACTAACACCTACGAGGGAGGGGGGGCATTCTGGTGGTTCAATTCTTGAATCCTTCCCTTCATATACCCTAAACTTGTGGGTGTACCCTGTGGTGCTTTCACACAGCTTATACATTTTTATGCCATACCTTGCCCTCTTACTGGGAAGGTACTGGCGGAATTTAACCCTTCCTTTAAAATGTATAAGGGACTCGTCGATACTAATACATTTATCAGGGATGTATAGCTCTGCAAATTTGGCACTGAAATGATCAATGACCGGCCTGACTTTGAATAGCCTGTCAAAGGTGGGATCATCTCTGGGTGGGCACTGTGCATTATCGGTGTAATGTATAAATTTATGGATTGCCTCAAAACGAGCCCGGGGCATGGCCATACGGTGAAATGGGGTGCTGTACAGAACATCTGTACTCCAATATTGCCTAATTTGTGGCTTTTTTACTATGCCCATATGTAACACCAGACCCCAAAACGTCATCATCTCTACTGCATCTACAGGGGTCCACCTAGCAAATGATGACGTGGGGTTTTGAGCAATAAACTGCTGGGCATATAAATTAGTTTGGTCCACCATTAAATTTATAAAATCATCAGAGAAAAATAATTTGAAAAAGTCAATTTCTCTGAGACCTGTTGAATCAAATTGGATTCCTGGGATGGCCAAAAACTCAGGAACCTGGGGCTCAAAATTGTCTGGTGGTGGGGTCCATACGAGATCAATTATTGGGGGGGGGGTCTCAGCTGCTCTACGGGGGCGTCTTTGAGGGGGTCCCTCATCATCAGAGGAGGAAGAGGAGCTTAAGACAAATCCTTCAAATTCCCCGCTTGCCTCACTGGCTGTGTCAGAGTCAGAGGCAAGCATGGCATATGCCTCCTCCACCGAATACATTCTCCTGGATGACTGGGACGACATTTGGGATGACATTTGGGATGCCATTTATATTTTTGTGTTACTGGTAGTGAAATGTTTCAACACGTGTATAGTGTAGGGGGGGGTACAAACTTTATTTCAACCCGGGGGGTATGTAGTGTGTAGTGTGTATGTAGTGTGCAGAAAAAAAAAAATACAAAAAAAAAAAATGGAAGGGGTTAAAAAAAAAAAATGGAAGGGGTTAAAAAAAAAAAAAAATGGAAGGGGTTAAAAAAAAAAAAGGTCCTGCGCCAAAAATTGAGCACAGATGTTGGTCAGTAACGTCCGTCACTGAACAGCGCTCAAAGGCAACAGGAATTTGATCCAAAAAAAAAAAAAAATAGATCAACCCTGTGCCGAAAAAGCTGATCAGTGATGTACGTCACTGATCAGCGCACAGTGGCCACAGGACACACACAAAATCACAGTGTGTGTAAAAAAAAAAATGTAAAAAAGACCCCACAGCACTCACAAAAAATAAAAAAAGGTGATCAGTGATGCGACACTGATTACCAGTGAGGGGCAGCAGGTGCACAACCTTTGGTGGTACTGACAGGTATATATAAAAAAAAAAACCTCTGTACCCCCAAAAAGTTGCTGATCACCTCAGATATAGTGATCAGCACAAAAGGCGGGGGCAGCAGACACAAAATTTAGCACTCTCTATCACTCTCTATCTCTCTATCTCTCACTATCTATCACTCTATGACACTGCAGCAGCAGCACTGACAGGTATATCTATATATAAAAAAAAACCTGCGCCCCCAAAAAGTTGCTGATCAGTTAATTTATACTGATCAGCACAAAAGGGGGGGCAGCAGTCAGTTATATAAAAAATATATAGCACAATCTGTCACTATCTCTCTATCTCTCTCTCTCTATCTCTCTCTATCTCTCTCTATCTATCTATAGCTCTATCACACTGCAGCAGCACAAAATATAGCACTAGGCCTCTCTATCTCTCTCTATCTCTCTCTATCTCTTTCAGTTATATAAAAAATATATAGCACAATCTGTCACTATCTCTCTCTCTATCTCTCTCTCTCTATCTCTCTCTATCTCTCTATCTATAGCTCTATCACACTGCAGCACAAAATATAGCACTAGGCCTCTCTATCTCTCTCTATCTCTCTCTATCTCTCTCTCTCTAACTCTCTCTCTATCTAATAAATCGCAGCAGCACAAGATGTCACAGGATGTCACAAGATGTCACAAGCATAAGCAATATCAATGATCAGGTAAGTATTTTGGATGGGTTCTGGTCAGTATAGGCGGCAGCTGGGCACGGTGACCGCACTGCACGCTATTCCAGACCGGAATGGCGTCTGCAGTGCAGTCACCGTTAGTTTAAACCCCCCTCCATGGCTGTGATTGGTCCGTCGGTCCGACGAACCAATCACGGCCTTTGGGGGCGGGAGGGGTGAGGTGGGGTGACACCAGTGTCACCCTTACACCCCGCGGTGATTGGTGCTGTACTTTACAGCACCAATCACCTCCGATCCCGTGTCACCGGCGAACGTTATTCGCCGGTGACACAGAAAACGCTGTGAATGGCTGTTCACAATGAACAGCCAATCACAGCGATCGCCGACGGGGGGGCATGCACGGACATGTCTGCTGTCAGGGACAGCAGACATCGTCCCTCTGTCACTGCGTCTCTAGACGCAGTGACAGTTTTAAGCCATGACGTATATATACGTCAACGGTCGGGAAGTACTTCCCGGCCATGACGTATATATACGTCAAATGTCGTGAAGGGGTTAAAAAACCCCATTCAAAAACCCAAATTTTATGACACGAGGTTTGTTCTCACGTGCAAGAATTCTTTTGTTGTATATGTAACAGTCTGCCCATGTGGATTATACTACATTGTGAAGACTGTTCGGCCATTCCGTGACCGAATGGCGCTCCATCGGTCTGCTATCAATTTATCCCTCAGTGGTAGGGAGGTTGATCAACCGGTGGCTCACCATTTTAAAATGTTGGGTCATCCTACGACCTTATTAAAATATTTTATTATCGATCACATTGCGGAGTCTATGCGTGGTGGTGATCGTGCTAGAAAATTGAGTCTTGAATATTCAGGTTGGATACTATCCAGAAAAGCCAACACTCTATGGAAACAATACAACAATATGGGTGCCTTTTACTATACTGTGTGTGTAGTAAAAATCATTACAGTAAAACTTCAAAGTTCCTAAAAAAAGTGTTTAATGACAGCATAGGATCCCTTTGTTAGGACAGCAGATGCCGGCAAGACAAAAAATATATACTGCAGAACCACTGCACTCTGTGTCCTGAATATATATAAATATAATATATAATATATATATACTGTACACAAAGGTTAGTTCCGTCAGTTCTGATCACAGCCAGAACCCGTTTTTTTAAACAACATAATTATGGATTAATGCTTGTTGTGTAATATGAATATGGGTCATTACGCACTCTGTAACGTGACTATGGCCCTTATTTTGATTCGTGCGGTACGGCCCGCGTGCGGCCGTACCGCCGATGTTTTTCTTCTGCACATGCGCAGAGGTCAATCTGCGCATGTGCAGCCCCCTTCGCCGCAGACGGATTTCGTCCGCCGCAAAGGGGGCGTATAGGGGCGTGAGAGGCATCATGCCCTCATTTCCCTATGTGTACGCCCCGCGTTTCATGGGCGTTCCCATGCAAACGCGGGGCGTACGCATGGTAATGAGGCCATGACGCCACTCATGGGGGCGGAAAGCTGACGTCGGCGGATGTCAGCTTTCAGCCCCCATACAAGCTACCACACGGACGATTGTCCGTGTGGTCTCAGCTTGCGGGAGCTGCCGCGGCGTGCGGACCTGCCTTCGATGGTCGTCGACCATCGAATGCAGGGGGCAGCTCCCACCATGGTGGAGGCGTACGCCTCCACCATTTTCGTGCGGATCGCCAGCCGTCCGTGTACGGACGGCCGTGGCGATCCGTAGTGTGGGCGGGGATACGTCTGGTGCGGTCGGAGCCGCATATGCGGCTCGACCGCACCAACCAGAATAAGGGCCTATGTGTCACCACGGGCTGTGAAATGTGACTATGGGTCACTACGGGCTGTGTAATTTGACTATGGGTCACTATGTGAGTATGAGTCACTATGGCCCTTATTCAGATATGATCGCAGTACAAATTTGTTCTCAAAATGGGCAAAACCATGTGCACTGCAGGTGGGGCAGATGCAACATGTATAGAGAGAGTTAGATTTGGGTGAGGTATTTTGTTTCTGTGCAGGCTATAAATACTGGCTGCATTATTTTTACACTGCAATTTAGATTTCAGTTTCAACACACCACACCCAAATTTAACTCTCTCTGCACATGTTACAAATTTGTACTGTGATAAGATCTGAATAAGGGCCATAGTGACCCATAATGTGAATATTGGTCACTACGCGCTGTGTAATGTGACCATGGGTCCCTACGGGCTGTGTAATGTGACCATGGGTCACTACACGCTGTGTAATGTGAAAATCGGTCACTACTCACTGTGTAATATGAATATAGGTGACTACGCAACCATTTTCCCAGTGATCGTTACCGCTGCTCTGCCAGAGCGATGGAGAGGTGAGTAGACTGAAATGGGTGCAGGGTGTACAGTGTGTGGGGCCCCCAGGACCCAGGGGACTGTGTGAGCTGCAAACCTTGCACCCATTATGGATAAGCCAGTGGATGGTGGCTGAGGCTGAGATCTGTGCTGCTGGGTTATGGGTGCTGGATCAGAGGTGGAACTAGCGGCAGTGCTAGGGGGCACCAGGCAAAACTTTGCCTAGGGCATCATTGGCTAGGACCGGCTCTGGATACAAGGATGGCCACTACTGCAACCAACTCAGAATAAAGCCCTATGAGGAGTGATACCCCCAATAGACATTCGCAAATGTTGACATAGATAAAATGTAAATGCATTGTCTGCATACTGATTTTTGCTTATATTCGCCTAATGCTAACCCTAACCCTAGGCCTAAATATCTTCCTAAAAATAACTATGTTTACGGTTTGACCAAATCAACATTACTGAGAATCAACATTTTATATTAGAACCTAGTGCTTTGATTGCTCACTTTGAGTTGAACACACTGGGTGTTTTAGGACACAGTGTATTCACAGCGCTGATGGCGAAAATCACTGGGTTGAATATTGCTCAGTGCATACACACTGAGCAATTTCTGCCCATCCAATGATTTTCACCTTAATGGATGGCTTTCCATAGCAGGACGCTCTCTCATCTGCTGGTAATAACAGCAGATGAGTGGCGGCAGCCAGAAATGGTGCGGAAGCGCGCATCAGCACTCACCACTCAACGACAGGCCATACACACTGGGCAGCTTTTGAACTGAAAGCAACTCAAACTGTAAAAGTGTGAATGGGCTTTAAAAATGACAACAGAGCCACCTAGTGGAAACTTTAATTTCTTACTAGAGCTCTGTCCTGAGCTTGCGTTACCACATGAGGAGCTTGTATGTTTTTTTTGTTTTGTTTTTTTTACTCCCTCTAAACTTATTGTGTTATTACTACCACCCTGTGGCCAATAATAATACTGCATGTGTAATTATCAACAGAGATATTTCTAAATCTCCAAGTTTCTTGATGGTTAGTAACAGAGGCGTAACTAGAACCAGGCGATGGCGGTGCCCTTTTTATTTTCTCACATAAGCTGCTCCTCTACCTTAAGAGACGAGGAGCAGCGATGCCGTGACTGCCCAACTGGGGGGCACCCTTATGAAGCAGAGCTGCAGTGGTTGAGAAGTGACCAGCTCCCGGGAATCTTCTGTAATACCTGCAGCAGTGGCTGGCAGAAGTTAAACAAACAATAATCCATCTATAAGCGCTATCTGTGTAACTTGTGCAGTAAGCTGTATTGCACCTGCCGCTGATGCAGTTGTTACTGAAGAGTTAGTGGAGCCGGTCATTTTTGCGACTCCTAATCCACTGTAGCTGAGTTCTCTGCTTGTCCTGTCCCTGCCGCTGAAAGGTCCCCGCCGGGGCATCCACGCCTGGTGCACGCGGCTCTTCTCCCTTCCACCTCCAGACCCCAGTTGGGTGTCTACGCGTGATGCGCCTGGCTCTCCTCGGTGCCGATGCCAGATCTGCCAGACGTCCATATGTGGTAGGCCTGGCTCTATTTCCTGCTGCTTCTGGATCCCTGCTGACTGGACATCCACGTCGGGTGGCTTAACAGCACTCCGCCCACTGCCGCTGGATCCCTACCGTGCATCACTGCTTAACCCCTGTGCCACACACAGAACAGTTGAGTTAAACGTTCAGAGAGTAGATGGGTCGTTTAACGTGAGGTTGGCCTAAAATCACTGTGATTTCAATCCCGGGATTGGCGCGTCCAATTTTGGAATTGCGCAAATGTGTTTTATTTTTATTTTTATTGCCGTGCAGCGCTGAGTATGAAATGGCTCAGAAGCTGCCCAGCTGCCCCTTGGCTGTGTGCAGCGTGACATAAGAGGTCACGCTGCGCAACCTAACAGCCGCATCTACCTGCTGAGTCTACTGATTCTCCTGCCCACCTGCCTCACCAGCACGCCCGCTCTCTAGCCAGCCAGCCTGCCCATCAACCCACGAAGACCCCTGATCCTCGCACGTCAGGTCTTCATCCAGCTGTGTCCGCCCGCCTGATCTCTGTCCTAGTTCTCCAGGCAACTCTGTGGAAGCAATATGCACTGCTTTGCCACCATTAAGTCAATCCTGTGATCCCAGGATTCATGGGATTGATCATTTTTAAATCCCGCATCCCGGGATTGGCATCCCTAATAGGCAAGGTTTATCAAGAAACTAGTTTAGTTATTTTTAAAGATGGATAAATACAACCAGGAAGTTATTAACTGACTTTGGTAAGAAATATATATGTTGGTATATATATGGATCCAAACACAGAGGCACACGGACACCATTCAATAGTTCAAACGAGTGTATTGGGCAAAGTAGCATTGTCAGATAGTGCTACTTGCCCAATACACTCGTTTGAATTATTGAATGGTGTCCGTGTGCCTCTGTGTTTGGATCCATATAAATTTATTGTAGTGCACCAGATCAAGATGTCTGGGAGTGCCGGCAAATAAGGACATAAATATGGGATATAAATATTGGATATGTGTTAATAATGAGCAAATGAAAGGCAGTGTTTATATGGTAATCCAGTTATATCCAAGGTGAAGCAATAAAAAATAAATAAAAAAAACTCTTTCAGTTTGAGTAAATGAAAATGCAGACAAGTTATAAAATATACAATATTACAACAGTGGCCCATATTATATCACCATAAAATACAAGCACAAAAGCAAATCCTCTGTAAATTAGAATTTTTGGCTTGCATTATAGTCTGAAATGTTCTCACTGGTTAATAAGAACCAAAAGCTGTTTACTTTGGCCTTGATCCGGCCATCCTCCAGTGTACATTGCATTATAAGTGGAGATTCACATTTCCTGTTTTACCAGCTGCCTTCTATCACTGATAAGACTATGGCTTGTACATGTCTCTTACGCTTTCATATAAAGCAAACAAAACTTCAACTTTTTGTTTAATTCTCATTACATACATCAAGCTGAGCCAACAGTGACAGCAGAAAAATGTGTAATGTAAAAGCTATATAATATGCAGAGAACGTGAAGTGACTTTGGGTATAAATACCGCAGGGACCGCTAATACACAGGGAAGCCTTGACAACGGCTTGGGGGCTTATTCATACATGTACATGTTGTACAAGATCTCTGAATTCTGTTACCATATAGGATTTATATCTTGTTACTGGTATTATTCAGGGTGCTGGGAGAAACCAAGTGTGTTTACCCCTCCCATACGAGCACCTGAGTGATATCACTAAACTAATCGAAAATCTGCTAGTATCATCTATATATGTCTAGTATCTGTTTGTGTGTCTCCGAAACACGGCCATCTGTTGGCAGCGAGTGAAACTACATCCCTTTCTCTCTCGCACAGGCACAAACACAGAGGCAATCACATGGTAGCAGACTAGCTTTTGAAGCATTTGCCTGGGGTTTGTCACATGGAGCCTGATTCAGACCTGTGCACGAGGCTGCATATGTGTGCAGCATAGCGAACAATTAAACACCGTCCGTTGGCTGACCAAATCCCTCCTTCACAGACGGTCGGGAGCGCACAGTGCAGCCTGCAGAGCGCAAAGCCTCTGTATCCTAGGCTCGGCGCTCTGCAGGTTGCACTGTGTATTGTGCGTGCCTGGCTGGGGGCCGCTGGGTGGGGGAGGCGCAGTGCTACTGTGGACAGCTGCCCGGGCCCCTCCAGAGGCCAGGGCTCGGGACAGCTGTACCCACAAGTGCTTGCTGGTATCTTTAGTCCCTCCTTTAAAATAATATTAAAAAAATACAGAACACACACACACAAAAGGAAACACCCTTGCACAATTACACACACAAGGAAACACCCTTGCACAATTACACACACACACAAAAGGAAACACCCTTGCACAATTACACACACACACACACACGGAAACACCCTTGCATAATTAGACATTGAATGCATACCTCCCAACTGTCCATATTACAGCAGGACAGTCCCACTAATTGCAGACTGTGCTGCTGTCCTTCCCGTGGGTCACAGTGTGGTGTCCCGTGGGCGAATGGGCAATTGGGGGATCCAGAGATCTCCACTGTTCTGCTTCTGCCTTCATTGCGGCAGGTCCTGAGTTTCAAAATGTAAAAGTTGGGAGGCATACCTCCCAACAGTCCCGATTACCGCGGGAATGTCCCGGTTTTCGGGGACATTCCTGAATCCCTCCCGCGGCAAGGGGTGGGCTGTTTGGAGTCTCCCTGTCGGCTGCTGAGCAGCGGGGAATAAATGCTGTGCGCATTTGCACAGCGTCTATTCCCGCAGCCAAGGGGCTGGGGGTATGGCTAGAGGCTCACAGAGCCTCTGGGTCATGCCCCCATAGTGGCAAGACGTGGGCGTGGCCTCGCGGGAGATCCGCGAGTATAGGACATGCCCCTTTAATTAGGCCACACCCCAAAATTTCCCTCCTTGGTCTCCCTACAAGTTGGGAGGTATGGCGAGGTATGCTTACTTACCTGTAGCCATTCATGTTCACTTGTCCAGTAGAATATACTGTAACTGGTGGGGGAAAAAATCACCTAAATCAGTGTAAATCGGTCCTCTTTGTTTTTTGGATATTTGAGCACTTGGGAACTGTGTCATTAAATGTCAGCACCATGGGGCCAATTCAGACTTGTTGGCACTGGTCCGAATTCATCCCTGTCCTCGATGGTGGGGGTCTGTGCATGCGCGATTATGCGCATGTGCAAACCCCTGCAGCGAGCGCCTTCAGAAAATGTTTAATTTCCCAGGGCGCTCACAGCCTAAGTGACAGACAGGGGGCACTTTGACGGGTTCGATTGTGAGTGACCATCAAATAATTTTTCCTTTGTGCGACCGCATGTGAGCTGATGTGTAACCATACACATCCGCTCGCATGAGGGTGCAGGGATTTGGGGTGTGCCTTTGGCAGGGTGGCATTTACTTACTTGCTAGGCAGCGGATATACGCAGCCTAGCGAACAGGCCTGAATTACCCCACATGTTTGAATTCATCTAATTTAAGTTGCAGTAGCAGCCATGACAGAGGCACCAGGTTATGGGAATTATTTCTGCTTTTCATATCAGCCATCGGGATTGAGGTTAGCAAGTGTGCACTGAAGACAGGAATATGCAGAAGGACAGTACTGAAGCTACAAGTGAAAATACATTTAGTCCAGTTTGCCTTTTTGTAGCAATCAGTATACGTACAGGCCACTGTGACCTGAGTTTGCCAGAGGTGTAGGATGCCAGCCTAGCTTGTAGGATGCCAGCCTACCTCCCAACATTGGCTGAACGGGAATCGGGATAGTGCACGCTGCCAGGATTTTGGGGGCATGGTCTAGCGAGAAGGGGGCATGGCCTATATGCAGGATGCTCCAACGAGGCCACGCACCTGTTTTCGCTGCTATGGGGGAATGGCCAGCGGCTCTGTGACGCATGTGTTCTGTGTCTATTAATGGGTGACATGGGGAACTCCCAAGTCTCCCCCCCCCCCCCTTAGCCGCAGGACACTGCCAGCCCCGGGCGGGACGTGGGATCGTCCCAAAAACCGGGATGGTCCAGAGGAAAGCAGGAGAGTTGGAAGGTATGAAGCCGCACCAAATAAATGCCACTTAAAAAAATAAAATCTGAGATCGACCAGCATCTTGCTCCTCCAGCAAACGTTGACACTATTACTTATGCCCCATTATGTTAGTACCATATTAATGTAAATAGAGAGATTTGTTTGCAAGTCTGATTAACCATTTCCAAAAAAGAAAATTTCTATTATACATCAACACATTGGAAGTAAATGAACAGAAATTGTACAATTGTTAAACTGTGCATCACCAGCTGCAACCTGGTGACAGAATTATGATACCGACTTCAACAACAGAAAGTACACTTTTGGACAGCTAAGTGTGAGAAAGGCCAGCAGATTACAAAATCTGTCAACCAGAAAGCCAACAGAAAGAGCGGCTATATCATATTAGCTTGCTGAAGCCCTAGAGAGATAATCAGAGTGTGTATGACACAACAACTCCCAGAGTCAGTCAGCTTCTCACTAACTTGCCAGATCCTCAAGCTGCTCTTTTTCTTTTCCATGAAATCCAGATTCAATACTAGGCTAACAAGAGTCACTTCAGCAAGATCTTGATTAAGATGGAAGGGAACTTATTGAAGATTCTAGAGCAGGCATGTCAAACTCAAAATCCCAACTGGGCCGAATAATAAAGGTCTAAGGGAGGTATTCAATGTTTGGCGTGCTCCCGCAGCCATCTCCCGACGGGGGAGATGGCTGCGGGGCCCTATTCAATGCTGTCTTCCCCAACAGCATTGAACAGGGGTTCTCGGCAGAACGAGCCCGACATCACAAGCTGTCGGGCTCGTTCTGCCGAGAAAAGCCGGAAATAGGCGAGCTCCCGGCCGGAGCTCATCTATTTCCGCCCTCAACTCGCGGCCACGCCCCTTTCTCGCCGCTCGGCGGCCGGGACATTGAATCCCGACCGCCGAGCTCAAGTCGAGCAAAGCGACATTGAATACCCCCCTAAGTCTTGTGAGTCCTATATACCCATTGTCAGCACTGTACAGTCGCCTCCTCTATATTATATTATATATCAGTGTCTATTTAGCCTTCAAATTCACATTGTGACACAGAGAATAAGCCGAAATTCTCATTCTGACACAGAGAATAAGCAGAAATTCACATTGTGACACAGAGAATAAGCCGAAATTCACATTCTGACCCATGGTGCCAGATAACACATATGCCCCCACGGTGCCAGATAGCACATATGCCCCCACAGTGCCAGATAACACATATGCCCCCACGGTGCCAGATAACACATATGCCCCCACGGTGCCAGATAACACATATGCCCCCACGGTGCCAGATAGCACATATGCCCCCACAGTGCCAGATAACACATATGCCCCCACGGTGCCAGATAACACATATGCCCCCACAGTGCCAGATAACACATATGCCCCCACGGTGCCAGATAACACATATGCCCCATAAGATAACACATATGCCCCCACGGTGCCAGATAACACATATGCCCCCACGGTGCCAGATAACACATATGCCCCCACGGTGCCAGATAACACATATGCCCCCACGGTGCCAGATAACACATATGCCCCATAAGATAACACATATGCCCCCACGGTGTCAGATAACACATATGCCCCCCATAAGATAACACATATGCCCCCATAGTGCCAGATAACACATATGCCCCCATAGTGCCAGATAACACATATGCCCCCATAGTGCCAGATAACACATATGCCCCCATAAGATAACACACATGCCCCCACGGTGCCAGATAACACATATGCCCCCACGGTGCCAGATAACACATATGCCCCCACGGTGCCAGATAACACATATGCCCCCACGGTGCCAGATAACACATATGCCCCCATAAGATAACACATATGCTCCCATAAGATAACACATATGCCCCCATAGTGCCAGATAACACATATGCCCCCATAGTGCCAGATAACACATATGCCCCCATAGTGCCAGATAACACACATGCCCCCACGGTGCCAGATAACACATATGCCCCCATAAGATAACACACATGCCCCCACGGTGCCAGATAACACATATGCCCCCATAAGATAACACACATGCCCCATAAGATAACACATATGCCCCCATAGTGCCAGATAACACATATGCCCCCATAAGATAACACACATGCCACCACGGTGCCAGATAACACAAATGCCCCCACAGTGCCAGATAAAGCACACAAAAAAGACATCTTACCGCTGGCAGGCACATGGAGGTTTACTTCATCCCCGTGCTGACGGGGAGCCACTGCTCTGCTCCCTGATGCTGCCTCTGGCAGGGGGTAACTGCAGGCCGCTCTGCCCCCTCACTGCAGCTGCTCGCAGCCCTCCGCTACCCTGCCTTCCCGCCTCCAAGCGCCTTAGTCCTGCACTGCGCGGTGACGTCACACGTGCACCCACGCAATGCACTACTGAGAACGCTGAAGCCAGGAGAGGCTTCAGAAGAAAATGTGCAGTATTTCCACACATTTTCTTCTGAAGCCTCTCCTGGCTTCAGCGTTCTGAAAGGGGCTTTGCCCTTGATCCTGCGGGTCACAAAAGTAGGCGGCCGGGCTGTTCTAGAGACTACATATTACAAAGAGACTTAAGGGGTGTACATATGGTGAGATTTTAGCAGGGGATGTTGGTGCTAGCACATCTCTGTGTGCTGAGCGAAATTTGCTGAGCGTTCTGAGCGATGTAAAATTGCTCAGAACACACATCACATCTCAACATGTGTACTTAAGTCAGTATCCCCTAGCATAGATAGACTGTGCAGGCAAAGCAATTTTGACTAGATCACAGACTATCATTAGTTAGACAAATTCACCCGCCCCCCAGCTAACAGCATCGGGCAGGAGGAAAGCTGCACAGTGGCCCTTATTCTGGTTCACTCGCAAAGGCAAATTCCTTCTCAAATGGGCAAAACAATGTGCACTGCAGGGGGGGCAGAAGCAACATGTGCAGAGAGATTTAGATTTGTGTGAGTTATTTTGTTTCTGTGCAGGGAAAATACTGGCTGCTTTATTTTTACACTGCAATATAGATCTCACTTTGAAATAAAACCCCACCCAAATCTAATTCCCTCTGCAAAAGTTACATCCCCCCCCCCCTGCAGTGCACATGATTTTGTTCATTTGAGAAGGAATTTGGCTTTGCAAGTGAACCAGAATAAGGGCCGGTGTGTATGCACTGAGCGGCTTTCCCCCCCAGCGCTGTCCATACACGCTGGCCAGTGTATGTTAGTGGGAAAATAACATTTAATTGTATCAGATTCTATGCAAGACTATCTATATAAGATCTATATAAGATCATTTGTACAGTATGTCACAGACCCCTATATCAATAGATTCTGGTTAAGTACAAATACATTGTTACTGTTTAGTGAGCTCGGAGCAATGCATACAGCGTTCTTGTCATATTAATCATCACAGCTGAATTTTATGTACTGTACCCTTTGAAGTTGGATTGTCCATGGTGAATGCCCAGTAGACTTACATATAAATAGGCACTGGAGCTGACCGTTTCTAAAATGTATGAAATCGATTATAAAAGTATCACGCTGCACTGATCTCAGCTGCTTATACATTATGTCAGCATATGTTGTAGAGGATAAAGGGAAGTCATCTAAAAGCCTAGGCTAGTGTCTTTGCAAAGTCACTTTATACATATTACCTGAAATCGAATAACACTTTGCAAATCATTTTACCTGCTGTTGGTTATTATTTAAAAATGATAGATTTTCTGTTTGAAGTTGAACCAATACCATTTTATTTACTTTAAAGTCCCACATACATTAGTCCGACTAGAGAGCTCACTGACGATTTGGCACTTGATGTGCTATTTTTACATGCAATATATTCTGGAGAATTCAAAGAACCCATTCAAAAGAATGGGAGGCTGCTCATTGGCTTGGAGAGCTCTCTCAGCCAATCAGAGGCCACCCATTCTGTTATATATTTTTTTTTAATGTTCAGTCCGCTGCCCACTGGGGATGCAGAGTGTGGGAAGCATCTCTCCTATTATCAGACCGTATTAGTGCGATACATCACGTGTGCTAAAAAGCACCCACAATGTACCACTGACGGCTGCACGTACGAGTTATCTTACATGCAGCCCGTTCGACTTCCAACCGTGCATCGGATCAGATCGGATGACATATACATGCGGTTCTGTAAGTGGTTATGTTCAATCTTCATGTGCTATGTGATTTAGGTAGCTGCGATAGAGTAGACATCTGTGCTTACAACTTATGGCCTGGTTCAAAGATTAGTCAATTAGTACAATTGGAGCAATTTTTTTTGCATCTTAGTTACATTGCGCATGTGTCATGATGATTTTGTGACTTTGGTCACTGGGCTTTATTCAGTGTTGATCGCTGATATTTAAATTCACAGATAAGGTGATTATTGGTTGACTGTGCATGAGACGTGATAGCATATAGAAATATTTCACAATTTATTTGCAAGGGCTGTGGTACTTTCCTTCCATCAGCCATGCTGAGCGACCATGGGCTAATCAGAAAGTTGGTGTTTGGCCAATGTGCATCCAATTGCTGTGCAGTGTCATATTTATAATAGTTGCATTCACAGGTGTGTGTATGGGGGTTTCCTTGTGTTCCCATGCACCCCTCAATGCCTAACACACCCATACACCTCTGCTGCAGCCACCGCATACGGCCTCCAACCCACAGTGGGCTGCACGCACATTCTGTCAGTGGCGGCCTGTTCAAAAATGGCCCCCGGCTTGGAGGAGAAAGACAGTAGAGGTCTGGCAGACACTAGAGGTCCAGCAGACATCTGTCTCCTCCACGGCGGCAGACATTTTTGGAGGGGCCATCACTGACAGACTGTGCGTGTGGCCCGCTGTGGGTTGGAGGCCGGACACAGCGGTCAGAGGAGTGCAAGAGCAATGTTAGGACCACTCTGGCAACAAGCATGTAAATCCCCTTAAAATGTGAGATGTTCCACACTACCTGTGCAAGCAGCTCATAAAATATATACAGCAGTTAAATAAAATTTGGATGGAGGGCTATAAATGTGTCAGTTATTAATTGTATAACATGTAATCATTTTTATTTTGGCACCTGAAAAATAAAATAGATTAAACATTGTAAACATTATTTTAATTTATTTTTCAGGTGCCACAATAAGAATTATTACATGTTATACAATTAATAACTGACACATTTATAGTGCTCCATCCAAATTTTTTGTAAGTTCCCTTGGCAATAAGCATGCAAGTCCTTGTGGCATTATGCTTAATGGGCATTATGGTGTGTGGCATTATGTATAATGGGCATTACAGTGTGTGGCATTATAGCCCCTATTCAGGTCTGTTCGCAGTAGGGCTGCGTTTGCATGGTGACCTGTTGTTTTACTGCACATGCACATTTTGTGGCATTTATTGTGCATTTTATCTCACTTCGTGTGGCATTATGTGAATTTTGGCTCAATCCGTGTGGCATTATATGAATTTGAATTTGGGCTCATTCCCTATAATTGGGTCTTCTATTTTGTTGCATAATGTGTAGAGGTGGTATATGGTGTGGTACACTACACTCAAGGACACGCCCCCTTACACGTGGCCACACACCCCTTTTCCAATCCACAACTGCATCCTTCATGCTTGACGCCAAGTTGGGCCTGTGTACTTTAAAGGCCAGGGCCTATTTATAATCCCACTCCTGCCCTCTCTCTGCTCTTCTCCTCTATCTCTATCTCCCCACTCTCTGAACGGGCACACTGGCACTGCTATCACCAAAACACCCCCCCCCCCTGAAACATGGTGCCCCCCCTGTCATTTTCTCCTGGATCCGCCCCTGTTTCTATAGAACATCCAGTGGCTGCTGCACAGTTGCTGCATACAAATTTTCAGATGTGAATTAATTTACCTACATCACTGTAGATGGAAATGTTGTTCCATCTCTGTTTAGTTATTTGCTGTTTTATCAGGATGATGAGGCGATACACTAGACATCTTAAGACTATTTTGCCATTACATTATTATATGTGGCACACACTCTTATCATTGCAACATGACGATTGCCTAAGAAAGTTGGCCAAGAAATGACAAGGGGTAATTCACGTTCAACAGGAAGTTACAAATTAATGTCTGGGGATGAGTTAGACGGAAAGATGTTTTTTTCCCACAGTGTTATTTTTGTCTCTCTGTAACAATGATCAGTAGGGAAATGTTGTATGCTCCACTCAGAATAAACATTTCTAGTACAGTATGTGGCTGTAACTTTGTTACACATTTAATACATCAATTTTATGTTGTTGGAGATCATGGATAAGTTGCTCCGAACGTGGTCCATATGAAGTAAATACATCATCTTTAAAGTGCTGTTTAAATATAAAGATATGGGATAGAACGACAGAGAGGGCCAACACTTTCCATGGAAAATATATTACTCTGTAATCTACATCTTTGTACGGTACATTTAGCATGGATGGAGTTCACATATTTTTTATATTTACGTATAAGAGTTCCTCTATGTAATAAAAGGGGAAAATGCCCCAAACACTGTAGCGGAACATATAAGAATCACATGTTTCTGGAGAGACACTCATTCATTATCTGACCATATTTTTATACCATGGTTTTAATATTATCTGTTATTAACACTAATATAATTTATATGATGCATATAGTGCTAAATGTTTTTCGCTAGCCATACTATTTATGGTAATTTATTCAAATATTCCTTTTAATTAAGCAGGTTTTATTTTAATTTTATGATTCTTTTAACCCCATATTGCATGCGGGCATACCTCCTAACTTTCATTCGGAGGAAGAGGGACACCCACATGCGCGCCAAATACGCAACAAAAAAATTGGGGGCGTGGCCTATGCTTGCGGCTCCCGCCATCCCCGGGAGGGATACAGGAAAGTCCCCCAAAAAACGGGATGTTCCCATGATAAGCGGGACAGTTGGGATGTATGATGTGGGCAACAAACCATTTGTTCATGTTTTTTACGTTTCCTTCCCTTCAATTCCACTTTTGCATGGTATATTTAATATATGAAATGAAAATATAATTCTGGGGAACCTGCTTATTCAGGTTTTCTGTATTTTTTTTATTTTTTTATTTATGTTTTTTTTTTTTTTATTCATCAGGATGCAATCAGAATCAGTGGGGAATTTCCCATTAAGCACATGAAGAACATGCAGAGAAGAATTTATACCTCATGGGGTCCTTGGCCAGATACCAGTTTTGGGCCCTCCTCAAACAATCCATAGCACTATATTTTGGTGCTGATTGCAGGTGGCATCGATAGAGTACCGTGGTGCGTGGAAGTAGGCCTAATACCTGAGTTACATTGAAAGCAAACTTACTGCCCATATACAGTGGATGAAAGCAATTGGTGTGTCTAAATATTTTTCATCCTCTCAAAGAAAATCAAAGGAACTGGTTCATGTGTGCAGGTCCATATAATGTCATGAAATCACGCTGTGATTGCATAATGCTCCTCTGGAAACATTTTGGATGTCCAAGATATATTTATGGGCCCCTTGGGACCTACTGGACCCTAGGCAGGCACCTAGGTTGCCTTGTGGAAAATCCGCCCTCAGGTACGTGCCTAGGGCCCGCACTTTCGGCAAATAGATGCTTGTTTTAGTACTGTCAGACTGAAATATACCCATAACTGTAAAATATTTCCACTCTACTGTACCATATGGCATTTTGAGTGGAGTGTAAATGGGTTGGCCTACCCCTGTAAGCTTTACTACTTAGAAAATATGCATACACAATTAAAAATAAAATTAAACTTCATAGTTCATGTTTTTTTAATTATTATATTAAATTGGCAGTCATTGAGTGCTTATAACCCAACTAGGTCAGAGGGGGACGGCTATTGCAGTTGTGCTTAGGGGCTCCAAGACCCTAAAATCCACTCCGGATCAGAATACCAACCGTGAAATCCCAACGAATCCTGATCGTAAGTGCAGGGGTTAGGGGGGGGGGGGGGGTGGTTAGGGTTAGGCTTTGGAGGCTAGTTTAATATATTATACTGTGGAGGGGGAGTTAGGGATAGGCTACAGGAGTGGTTGGTTAAGTTTAGGAATAGGGTAAAATAAAAACCAGGATCCATCTGGATTTTGACCGCGGGATGCTGCTGTCGGCATTGTGCCCATGACTGATGGAATTTCAATACTAACCATATTTAGCAAAACAAAGTTAATAAAAAGTTATTATTTAAATTATTGCTTTATTGCTTTTATTTCAGGGTTGCCTGAATGGAATGGCCCGGGAGGGTCACGGAAATCAGCTACACCCCCCCTCCCAACCCCCCCCCCTGGAAAGAGGGCAACCCTCCAGCAAAACCACCTGGCTCCCACGACCCCCTTGGCGGGGGGGTCCGCGGGTCAAATGACGCGATTTGTGTTGTTTTAGCCCCGACCACCGCAGTGCAATGCCTTAACAATGGCATTGCATGTTGGGGCGTGGCTAAAACAGCACAAACGCTCTGGCCATGCCCCCAAATAAGTAGCCACTCATGTGGCTCCACCCCCACCCCACCCTTTTTCACTCCCCGCAAGGGCAGATAGAAAGTAGGTAAATATGATTTATTTTGTTTTATGTTATGTTCTAACACTTTTTTGTCAATGTAGGTTGTCTGAGTAGCCATTGTTTTCGGCTTCATCTCATAAGCACCTGATCTGTGATCACTTAAGTATACTGGCAAAGGTGACCCTGACATGACTGGGAGGCATAATGTAGCCAGGTCCACACAGACAGAAGTTGCAGGGGAGACACACACAATCCACTGCACAAGACTCTAACCTGTACAGTTGGATAACATAGGAATAGTATATTTATTTTAATACTAGCTGACCCGCCCGGCGTTGCCCGGGAAAACCTTGGGGTTTCTTTATTTCCAAAATTGCTGAAAAATGTCATCTTACAGTATGCTGTGCCAAAGACCTAAGATTGTAATTTGTTATAGTTTCCACCATAAGGTTAGAATGTGTTTGCATTGATACTCAATGACGGCAATGAAATCAGGTGTGGTGTTGTTGTTTGAAACACAACGCTCCTGAGTTGACTTGTATGTGTTGATGAATTCCACATCCACTCCTACTGTATGACATATCCTCCATCATCTGAGGGTCAGATATCGGTACAAAATCAGAAAGGGACGTGGCCACACCTCCATTTCTATACTTTCAATGGTACAGTTTCTAGGGTGTGTAATTACAGGTGCTGAGTGCGTGGAGACCGGGGTGGGCGTTACTTACCCCGCCATAATTAATTAAAAATTCACTGCTCCCTGCTACTGCCGCTCCCCTCACCGATCCTGCCTGCAGCAGTCTCTGAGGTCTGAAGATCTGTAAAGCACATGCACCGGGCATCTCTACCACAGTGGGGCCGCCGCTGAGTGTGGGAGCAGGTCCGCGGGCCTGGCCACATGATGTCATAACCCGACGCATGCTACCCGCACCACTGCGAACGGGTGCAATGGGCTAAATTCTTCCCTACACCCGCTGGGCCAATCCACCGAGCCAGCCATCGCAATCATCAATGGGTGCATTGATAAGGTTTTGAGTGTAAGAAGTTGAAGAATAAGACTGAGATAAAGATCTGCCATGTTAAAGTGTACAATTTACTCAATAAATCGTGAAAAAAATATAAGTGTACATAGAAGTACAATCAAGAAATTAAAGTAGGATTAAAAAATAAGTTCTGATTCAAACTGATAATTGTTTGGATGGGGGTGGGTTGTTAAACAAATCTATAGGTGGGGGTATGGATATTGTGGGTATAATTGGTGTTTGGTACACCTACAGGGGGCCCTCAATTGATGGGATTTTCACTACAGTGTTACGGTCACAGCAGTGGCGTAACTATAAATTTTGCTCCCCCAAGCCAAAAAAGTTGTGGCGCCCCCCCCCCCCCCCCACTAACTATATATATATATATATTACACATACATACATATACACACACACAGACACAGGGATCCAGAAAAAATGACAGTGGGGGTACTACAATAAATAAATGGGGGGGGGGGCAGTTTTGTGCAGGTTCCTAGAAAAGTGTGTATGGTCTAATACAACAGGTTGTGAACTCCAAGGAAATACTGTTCCCAGGAGCCACAAATTCATTTTCATCATTCCGTGTGCATGGGATACAGTTCTAGCTGGGGACAGATGGGTATATGCTGGGCAGAGAGAGGGAGACAGATGTGGGGAGAGGGGAGATAGATGCTGAGGAGTGCGTATGGGGCAGATGCTGGGTAGAGAGAGGGTGGTACAGATGTCGGGCAGGAAGAGGGGGACAGGTGATGGGCAGGGAGGTGGTACAGATGCTGGACAGAGAGAGGGGAGAGATGCTGGGGATGGACGGGGACAGACATTAGACAGAGAGAGGAAGACAGGTGCTGGGAAGAGGGAGGGGGGATGAATGGTGGGCAGAGATAGGGGGTGGTTTGCAGGGAGTGGGGGGAGGGATGATTGACAGGGAGAGGGGGAACGGATGGTGGGCAGAGAGAGGAGATGGATGGTGGGCAGACAGAGGCCGGATGGTGGACAGGGAGAAGGGGTACGGATGGTTGGCAGGGAGAGGAGGGGGGCAGATGCTGGGCAGGCATAGGGGGGAGAGAGAGGATATCCAGTGAGTCGGTGGGCAGGTAGAGTGTGGACAGATATTGGGCAGGGAGTGGGGTAGGCACTGGGATGGAACGCAGGACTGGGGGGCGGGCATAGACGGCCTCCCTCATACATACATACATACACTGCCTCCCTGATATATACAGATACATACAGTACATACATACACTGCATCCCTCATACATACATACATACATACAACCATCCATCCACTACCTACCTCATGCATGCATGCATACATACATACATACATACATACATACATACACTGACTTCCTTATGCATACATACATACATACATACATACACTGCCTCCCTCATACATACACTGACTTCCTAATGCATAAATGCATACACTGCCTACCTCATACATACATACATATATACATACATACATACATACATACATACATACACTGCCTCCCTGATACATACAGCACATCCATACACTGCCTACCTCATACATACATACATACATACATACATACATACACTGCCTCCCTCATACATACATACATACATACATACATACACTGACTTCCTAATGCATACATACATACACTGCCTACCTCATACATACATACATACATACATACATACATACACTGCCTCCCTGATACATACAGCACATCCATACACTGCCTACCTCATACATACATACATACACTGCCTCCCTCATACATACATACATACATACATACACTGACTTCCTAATGCATACATACATACACTGCCTACCTCATTCATACATACATACATACATACATACATACACTGCCTCCCTGATACATACAGCACATCCATACACTGCCTACCTCATACATACATACATACATACATACATACATACATACATACACTGACTTCCTTATGCATACATAAATACATACACTGCCTCCCTCATACATACATACATACAACCATCCATACACTACCTACCTCATGCATGCAGGCATGCATACATACATACATACATACATACATACATACACTGACTTCCTTATGCATAGATACATACATACATACATACACTGCCTCCCTCATACATACATACATACATACATACATACATAGACTGACTTCCAAATGCATACATACATACACTGCCTCCCTCATACATACATACATACATACATACATACATACATACATACACTGCCTCCCTCATACATACATACATACATACATACATACATAGACTGACTTCCAAATGCATACATACATACACTGCCTCCCTCATACATACATACATACATACATACATACATACAACCATCCATACACTACCTACCTCATGCATGCATACATACATACATACATACATACATACATACACTGACTTCCTTATGCATACTTACATACATACACACAAACACACACCCTGCCTCCTACATACATACATACATACATACATACACTGCACCCTCATGCATACATACATACATACATACATCCATATGTCCCCAAAATGACATCCATACATGTATCCCAAGATATTAATAATATTGTACATACCACTGGCGCTGGGTGGAGGGCCTGTCAGCAGCAGCACTAGGGAGTCCAGCAGCAGGTGTTTGCAGGGGCCAGCTTAATTGTCACTGGCAGAGAAGAGGCAGCAGCTCCGGCCCCAGGAACCCATGCTTGTTCGTTCTCAGCAGTTACTGGAGGGAGGAGGCGGGGCTCAGAACTGCAGCGTGGAAAGTGAAAGTAAAGTCACTTCCTCTGCTGCTGCTGCCCTTGTAAGCCCCGGCTCCTGAGTCCCGTCCAGCAGCAGCTGCTGCTTTCATTACAGCCGGCGCTGCTGCCTGTCATCCCTCCCTGCACACTAGTTAGTACGCCGGGCGCCCACCGCAGTTGGCTCCCCCAAGCAGCTGCGGGGGCTGCCTTTATTGTAGCTACGCCCCTGGGTCACAGTGTCACCATAGGGGGATTCCCAATTGGGGTCCAGGTGGTCTTTTAGGGACCCTTTACAATCCTGTAGGTCTCTTCTCCTTGAGCTTACGGTCTCCCTTAATGATAGTCAATCACTGAGGGAGACCGTAGGCTCCAGGAGAAGAGACCAACGGGATTGTAAAGGGGTCCCTAAAAGACCACCTGAACCGCAATTGGAAATCCCCCTACGGTGACACTGTAGTGAAAATTTCTCATCAACCGGGGACTCCCTGTAGGTGTACCAAACACCAATTATGCCTACAATATCCATACCCCCTCCACCTATAGATTTGTTTCGCAACCCACCGCCATCCAAACAATTATCAGTTTGAATCAGAATTTATTTTTTAATCCTACTGTCATTTCTTGATTGTACTTCTATGTACACATTTTTTTTTCACGATTTATTGAGTAAATTGTACACTATAACATGACAAATATTCATCTCAGTCTTATTCTTCAATTTCTTACACTCATAACATTCAAACAAATGCATGCAGCGCTCATGCCCATCGACCAAACATTATCTATGAATCAAAAGAGTCTGGGAAACCCTTAAGGCAGAGCAGTGCCTGATATCCAACTGACTAACAGGGTGAGTGCAGTGTACCCACTTTGTATTGATCAATGGGTGCATTGGCCAGGACAAAGATTTCTCAGTGCAACTGGCCGGGGAGCGCAGTGACAGGCTGGAGGACTGGAGAGACGGATATGGGGAACAAAGTAGAAACGGTACATTTGGTACAGTTTTTATTTGCCGGTACAGACTGTAAAATAAACGGCAAATAATTTTTGATGTGTTCTGTGTGTTTGTGTGTGTTGTACTGTTTTTGTGTGTGTGTTGTAGTGTATGTGGTTGTGTGTGTGTTGTATTGTATGTATCTGTCCAATGCGTAAGTGTGTGAGGTGTGCTATGTATATACAGTATGTGTGTGTTGTGTCTTTGTGTATCTGTGCAATGTTTAAGTGTGTGTTTTGTGTGTGCTGTACTGTTTTTTGGGTGTGTGTGGTGAATGTGGGTGTGTTGTGCTGTTAGAGGTATGTTATGTGTGTGTTGTGTGGATCTGCCCTATGTGTAAGTGCGTAAGGTGTGCTATGTATAAATCTGTGTGTGTGTGTGTGTAGTGTGCTGTGTGTATCTGTGCAATGTTTAAGTGTGTGTTCTGTGTATTGTACTGTTTTTGGGTGTGTGTTGTAGTGAATGTGGGTGTGTGGTGTACTGTGAGTGGTGTGTTATGTGTGTGTGTTGTGTGTATCTGCCGAATGTGTAAGTTTGTGAGGTGTGCTACTGTACGTATATATGTGTGTAGTGTGCTGTGCGTATCCTGGCAATGTTTAAGTGTGTTTGTTCTGTGTGTTTGTTGTACTGTTTTTGGGTGTGTGTTGTAGTGTGTATGGATTTATATTGTACTGCATGTGGTGTGTTGTGTGTGTGTGTATCTGTCCAATGTGTAAGTGTGTGAGGTGCTCTACGTATAAATGTGTGTGTTGTGTGCTATGTGTGTGTATGTGGTGTACTGTGTGTGTGTGTGCGTGTACAATGTGTACGTGTGTGTGTGTTATGTGTGGTCTATGTATATCCTCAATTATTTCCTAATTGTTTAAAGCCTTCACCATAATGTTAGAATGTGTCTGTCATATTCAGTGACAGCAATTAAATCAGGTGTGGAGTTGTTCCTTCGTCCACGGTTTCCCAGATCGTCGATCTTTTCTCCAGATCATCAATGGAGGAAAATTAAAACTTGGTGTTTTTTTAAAATTCTAAGTGAAATTTCCCCAAAACGGCTTCGAGGTGCACACCACCGGGTCCAGAGGTATCTTGTTGCCAAATTTGGTGTCTCTGAGTGCCACGGTGTGTCCGCAATGCGACGGACACGCACGCACGCACACACACACGCACACAGACTCTTCAACTTATTATATAGATATTGGATACCATGAATAACATTTCTTTATCATGTCCATTATAAAAAAAAAGAAAAACCAATGTTTAAGGGGATGCGGTCATCTATTAGAATGAACTTAGGTCTACAGTTATTAGGTCGACCCCACTAGGTCGACTGGCAGGAAGGTCGACCTGACTTAAGGTCAACATGGGCCAAGGTCGACATGACTTAAGGTCGAATTTGCATAAAGGTCGACATGAGGAAGGTTGACTGGTCATAAGGTCGACATGGGGTTTTTCACAGTTTTTTGAGCCGACATGTGCCGACAGGCGGTATTTCATGCCCTACCATCCACTAGGGCGTGGAGGAGGTTATTAAAGCTGTGGCGAGCGAAGCGAGCCACCATGCCCGAAGCATTGCGAGCGTCCGATTCTCATTGCCAACTGTGTCCAAGTCGACTGTGTCGATATTCGGATAAAAAAACAGTGAAAAACCCATGTCGACCTTATGACCAGGCGACCTTCCTCATGTCGACCTTTATGCAAATTTGACCTTAAGTCATGTCGACCTTGGCCCATGTCGACCTTAAGTCAGGTCGACCTTCCTGCCAGTCGACCTAGTGGGGTTGACCTAATGACTGTAGACCTAAGTTCATTCTGACAGATGTACCGATTCCGTTTTAAGGGTATCCATATGGCTCAAAAAAGGGGGGAAAGGAAGAATGTCACGGTGTGGTGCACCTAAAGACTGGAATAAAATATAACTTTTAATAATAGATTTCTAAAAGCTGCGAAATATACAACACACATACATAAATGACACGGACAGTGAATTTAAAAGTAATCCTCACACCGTGAGGCTCCCAGGATCTGTGTCCCTTCTTTTAATCTTAGTGTTGTTCAGTGGTGGTACTTGGGGATATGTGTAACACTGTTGCGTGAATCCACTGCACAGTAACAGTAATACCACAAATGTTGCAACAGTATCCCACTGCCCAATGGTAAAGGAGATTCCTCCTATCAATTAGGTAAAGGCAGTTAATTGGTTAAAGTGTTGTGTGGACAGTCTGACAAAAATAAGTCAGTAGTCCCGGTGCCAGGCAATTCCCGTTGGTGTAGACAGTAAGGTGACCGTCTACAGTGGGCACAGCAGCGGCACGTAATTGCCCCGTCCTCCCTGTGGCTAAGGAACAGCCAGTGGGGTAGGGACGGTAGTCAGCAGCAGCCGCGGCTTGCTGAATTGGAGTGACAGCGGTAAAGTACAGCCGCTTCACTCCCGAGACGCCGTCTGCCTGCAAGTGAACACCGCGCTGTGTTCAGTACCTAGACACCGCGTCTCAGGCTTGGAGGCGGGTGGGAGAGCCGGCAGCGGGGACGCACCACTTAAACTAAAATTTAAACTAAACAGATCAAAATCACATTTCAGAGGGAGGGGAAGGCTGGGAGCACATACTAGGTGTGTCAGGTCTGCGTATGCTTCGCAGAGAGCTTCAAAGGACCAACCGGGCTGACATCCGGAGGCTCCTTAAGTACCCATACCTCATGCATATTCATGATATGTAAATAAGAAAGGAGGCGGCTAAAAATAATCCACCTATATTGGAGCTGAAATTCAGCAATTGTTCTTTACAGGGGTCAATTTATCCATGTCCAGTGGTAGCACACACCTAATCAATATATGTGTGATTAATCATTAATGCCTATTAGGGGGCCATTTTGAAATACCTGTGGATAATTTCTGTGCGACCGGTCACCACCAAAAAACCTCCTATCCATATGGCTCACAGACAATGGGCCTTATTCAGACCTGATCGCTGGGCTGCTAATTTTTTTTTTAGCCCTGTGGTCAGGAATACAATGCCCCGCCAGAGTGAAATTCCACCCTGTGCAAGACTGCAATTAGTTTAGCGCGCCGTGCAAAAAATATCTGGATCAGCAAACCGCTCACCATCCAATGATTTTTCACTGTGTAAAGTCTGTGCGTAGCCCAGGACTTATTCGGTGGCTGCGATAGAGACAGGCTGTTCGGGGCTGGAGCTGAGGTCACAAGCCTTCATCTAAAATGCCTGGGCACATCTGCATTTTCCCTGACACTCCCAGAAAACAGCCAGTTCCCACCCCCGAACACTTGATTCATATCAATCACCTTGCATACGGCCAGCAATAAAAAAAAGTAGCAGGATTTTATTGCAGGATGGCCCCGTGGCATGCGTACTATGGGCCGCACACATACGCAGTCTATCGATAATTGCCCAGCCTGCGATTTTGGCAGCCGTGCAATGAGGTCTGAAATCGGCCCAATTTCTCAGTAGATATAATAAGTTGAAACAAGCAAAAGGTCGACATGATAATGGTTGATGCATGAAAAGTTTGATATGCTTTTTTCATGATTTTCTCCAATTTTTGAGGGACCTTTTCATACTTTATCATTCACAAGAACTCTGATGCTCAGGTGTTGACATTGACACCAGAAAACCCTGAAAACCTCATTTCGACCTTTACCTATCTACTTGTGTCGACCTTTTGTCATTGTTGACCTAGTGCAGTCATGGCTAACCTTGACACTCCAGCTGTTGTTGAACTACACATCCCAGCATGCCCTGCAGTGGTGGATTGGGACTTGAATTCTGGCCGGGAATAATCGTGCAGCAGCCCGGGGGAAGGGGGTGGGGGGGTTGTCGGTGGTGTATGTGTGTGTGTATGTGTGTGTGTGTGTGTGTGTGTGTGTGTGTGTGTGTAGGGGTGTCGGCGGTGTACGGGGGGGGCTCACCTACTGGCTCCAGAGGGGGAACGGTGCTGGGAGCCTTCAACGTACCAAGTATAGCCGCTTCAGAAATGAGTCTGTGACACCAGTTGATGATCTGTCCTGTCCATGAGCAGTAAGGTCTGTGCAGCCTCCTCCTCCACCACCACCGCCGCCGGTCCACCAGCTGCCATTCTGACCTCAGAACTCCAGAAGGTGCAGGAAGATGGAGCCACATGTAACCCACTGCCTACCCCCGCGTGTTCCCAGCAGCAGCAGAAGGCCCATGGGAGGTGCTGTGCGCTGTCACGCATAAGCAGCAGCCCTCCTGTGGCCATTTTGGTTTTGGGCAAAGTGCCCAGCCAGCCCAGGGGGAGCGCGGCGGCCTGGTTTTAGTGAGTTTGGGGCCGGCTCACCGGGAAATGGCCCAGTTTCCCGGCGGGCCAATCCACCCCTGATGCCCTGCATCATTTTTAGCATGGCCAAATAGTAAAACTGTAGCACGGCATGCTGGGTTGTGTAGTTCAACAACAGCTGGAGTGTCAAGGTTAGCCATCACTGACCTTGTGCATGTCGGCCTTTTGGTGTCGACATATTGACTGTCTACCTAGACATTGTCTGTGAGCTAATCGACACCCCACTAAAAATAAATTTCAAGCGCAAAGTATATCTGTAGCAGACCCAAACCAAAACACTGTGTGTAACATTTACCCAGTAATTTCTTACAGTAGAACTAAAACAATCTCATAAGAAATCTATGGTAACTGCAGTCTGCAAATATAAAGTCCATTGTTCTAAGCAATCTGTTTTGTAAATCAGTAATACTGGTTATACATTATACAAACATCCATATTCATCACTCATACAGGTAGACATGTCAGCCATTTGGGCACTCTGCCCTCTTTTTTCTCACTCCCTCTTGTTCACTCGACATTCAGTCGGTGATCGGCTCAATTCCCTACCTGAGCCCTCTGACACAGTTACTTCATTTGATCCCATGAATGAAGATGAAGGGTGACATTTAATGCATACTTGCCTACTTTTGAAAACTAATTTCAGGGATATTATAGTTGGTAGTAGAATTTTGCACAGCGCCCCATTAAGGTGGCGTGTCAAGCTCCACCCAAAGGGCGTGTCTAGTTCCATATATGGAGAGATTGTGAATAGAGATTGTGAACATGGCACCTAGAAGCGTGGGTGTGTACTGCTACATCTGAGAGGAATCTTTTAAAATTACTTATATACAAATGTAGATGAGCCCCAAAGCAGTTAGTAAGAGATACTGTACATGGTAAAGTGCTGGGAAATGGTGCTGATAATTCAATGAAAATGTATCTATCTCTCATTCCTTTTCCCCCAAAAAATCTAACAGTGTAATGTGGGTTAGGTGAAATGAGGGAGATTGGTAGACTAATGAGGGAGAGAGGGAGATTGCTGCTATTTCAGGGAGTCTCCTGCATCCTGCAGAATGCAGGAGGGTAGGCAACTATGATTTAATGGGATGCGATTTTTAGTAAGGTTTTGAAATCGCACATTATCACATTTTCCGAAATCGGGAATTTTTTTGAAAAAAAAAATGACTATTTAATGGCAATGCAAATTTGCGGGTGAAAAGTGCGATCTGGTGCGATGTTTAGTCATTAAAAAATGCAAATTTTAGTCATGAAAATGTGCAAATTAGTGGACATGTGTGATTTTGGAGATATGGTTTAAAAAAACAAAAACGGGTTGGGGTTCCCCCTCCTGCGCATAACCAGCCCTGGGTTCAAAGAGCCGGTCCTGGTTTAAAAAAATCACGTGGCAAAACAAATAGGGGTCCCCTGGATTTTTTAAAACCAGCACCAGGCACCTGGATTTTTTAAAACCAGCACCTGGTTCCCAAAATACAGGGGACAAAACAAAACCCGTATTTTAAGAACCAGCACTGGGCCCAACCAGCCAGCAGGGTCAGTAGCGCATGCAGGGGGGGGTTTCTGAGTACCCAGAAACCCCCCTAGGAGTCTAAGGGCCCTAGTCTGAAAGCTGAGGGTCCCCTCTTTCCATGGGTACAAGAATTTTAAAAATCGGCCCTTGGGAACCGGAGATATCTGACTTCAAAGCAGTGGTCCCCATCCAAGCCTGTTAATTGCTCTTCCCAGTCAGATATTTCAGGTTCTGTCTGATTAAGAGCTTTATATTCCAAAAGCTGGGATTCTCCCCCTTTGATGGACACTAGTAGCTTGTCTCTACTGTTCCCAAAACCAGAGATATCAGCCTTCCAGCAGCTGGTTACTGCTCCAGCTCCACACACCTGGTATGTAGTTTTATATACTCGTTGGCAGATTGCTCTGCCTCCTGAACTCTGATCCCCGAGTCACCAATATCATTTGGTAGGTGGGATTCTCTAGTTTTTAATTCCTGGAAACTGGAGATATCTGCAGTCAAGCAAGCTGTCCTCCCACCAGAAAATTATGAATAATAAGCCCACTCCACTATACACCCCTCCTCTGCATATTAAACATCCTCTACCACCCTGTAAGTTATGTATCAGGGCCCCTTCATTCAGCCCAATGCCCCCTTCTCCCACCATCTGTGCAGTAAAGGTGTAATTAGTGGAAATTACTGATCCAGGCCCTACATGCTGAGCGGTTGATATAATAACCCCTACCACCTGGGGGACATCAAAGCTTCCCCCACCCCTACCGCTGGAGGTTCGGTAGGTGCCCCAATACATTGCTATGCCCAGGGGTCTACACTGCTGTTGACGCCCCTGTATATATATGTATGTATATATATACACTGGCTGTCGGCCGGCACTCTAATAATTGTAGCGATGCTGGGGTCCGGAGCTCAGTCTTCCCTAGCAGGGATACATACACGCACCAATCGACGGCTGCACGGACTCGCTTGTAATGAAACTCTCAACACACGGCTTTACTTTCAGCAACGTTTCAATGTGCGTTACATTGTCATCAGGCTTAACAAGTAATAACAAGTTCATACCTTATATACACCATGTCTCCTTAGTGCAAACAGCATTTCCGGGCGACGGGACTGCACTCCCGGCCCGCCAACGCGAATGTGACGTCATCAGGCGATACCCGTTGTCAGGGACGCATAACGACGCACCGCAGTGACATAAAACATAGCAACCACCACCACCAATAAAGAGACTGCATCTGGAATAACAAGAAGAAGATAGCGCTGTAAAGAAATACATAATGCAGCTACAATCAAAGCATACAATAAATATTATACATCAAACATTATGATTAGTATAAATAACTGATTTTTAAGTATATCATATTAAAAACAGCTTAAAGTTAATTGATCATTGAGGCCGTGGGGAGCCAAAGATTTTAATCTATGGATCCACTCGCTCTCTTTTCTGAGCAGTGCAGATCCTCTGTCACCACCTCGCCTCAATGGGGGGACATAATCAATCATGCGATACCTGATAGATGTTAACGCATGTTTCCTAAGCACAAAGTGACGGGCGACAGGCTGATCACTGTCACCCGTTTCCAAGGCCAGTCTGATGGCAGATCTGTGGGCATTCATACGCTCGCGGAACGTACGTTCCGTTTTACCCACGTATGTCATGCCACACGGACAAATGATCTGGTACACTAGGTACCGCATTTTGCAAGTGAGGTGGTATCTAATATCATAAATTTTTCCAGATAAAGGATGGGGGAATTTGTCGCCCTTTATCAAAAAGCCACATGTGGTACAACCACACGGGAAACATCCATTCTTGGGTTGCAAAAAATGTTGTGATTTGATGGGTTTGGACATATCAGTATGCACCAAATAGTCACGAAGATTCCTGCTCCGTTTATAGCAATTAAGGAATCTGGTGTCACAGAGACCCAATGTCTCATCAGTTCTCACCATCGGCCAGTTACGTTTAATTACCGCACCTGTGCTCTTACTACTGGGATTAAACACTGTGACCCATGGGAAAAAAAATTTCTGTACCTTAGTTTGTTTTTTTAAAAGATCGTTTCTATCAAGGAGCAATACTTTGTTTTTTGCCTCCAAAAGTAATTGTCTGGGATAGCCACGTTGTTCAAATTTGCTCACCATTATATCGATTTGTTTTCTAGCAGTTATACGGTCACTGTTAATTCTCATCACCCGTAAAAACTGGGAGTAAGGCAATCCAGCCTTCAAAGGGGCAGGGTGAAAACTGCTATATAACAATAAGTTATTGCGATCTGTTTCTTTAGAAAAAAGTGTGGTCGACACTGTGTCGCCACTTCTCACAATTTTTACATCCAAATAAGACACCTCTTCCTTGCTCATGTGGAAGGTGAATTTTATGGGGCTAGAGCTCTCGTTATGTGTGCCCAATAATTCTCTGAACTCCATTTCAGACCCCCTCCACATGATCAGCAGATCATCAATGAACCTCTTGTAGAAAAAAATTTTTGAGGTTACATCTGGATTCGAAAAGAATAATGCTTCTTCCACCATAAACATAAAAATATTAGCGTACGATGGGGCCACAGGGGACCCCATCGCACACCCACTGACCTGTAGGAAAATTTTTTTTGAGTAAGCAAAGTAATTCTTACAGAGGATCATCTCCAATAATTCAAGAATCAAATTTATATCAGGACCAACATATAAAGGATGGTCGGTAAGGAACCTTCTAACAGCCTGTACACCTGCCCCATGAGGGATCGAGGTGTACAGGCTGCTAACATCCACCGTGCACATCCATACATCATCTGGAATAGGAGGGAGCTGTAATAATTGTGACAACAAATCTGTAGTGTCCAACAAATAATTCTTGTGTGCTTGTACACACGGTTGGAACAGTTCATCTAAATACGTCGAGACCAATTGGAATAAAGACCCACGGGCCGCTATAATTGGTCGACCTGGGGGTTTCAAAGGGTTCTTGTGAATTTTGGGAATTAAATAGATTAGAGGGACCTTGGGAAAATCTGGAATTAAAGCTTTAGCCAATTTCTTGTGGATGGTATTATTTGACACTGCTGCGTCTAATGTAACCTTAAGTTCTTTTGTGAACTTGGTGGTTGGATCGCTTGGTAACATGCGATAAGTCTTTTCATCATTTAATTGGCTCTCCATTTCAACCTCATAATCTTGAACATCCATGATAACTAACGCACCTCCTTTATCCGCAGAGCGGAATATTAACTGGTCATTTGTAGATAATTTCTCCAAAGCTGTCCATTCCTCACCCGATAAATTGCCTCGATTATACGATGGTTTTGTTTCATCGATGGAAGGAGTCGCCTGTTCCATAACTCGCATGAATGTCTTTATTGTGGGATTCGAGGATGGTGGATCAAATTTGGATTTCGGGAGTAGTTTGCGAACCTGGGGTGGTATTGGATCAGGTTCAATGTTATTAGGAGGGTTTTTTGTAAAGAACTCTTTAATGCGCAGCTTTTTCTGTAATTCATGTAACTCCACCTGATGTCTAAGTGGGTCATGATTGCTTGTCGGCACAAAAGAGAGTCCTCTCGACAATAATTTTTCTTCACTAGATGATAACGTATAGGAAGACAAATTGTAAATTACTGACGTCTGGGGAGTGGTGGTCTTCCCCGTTTTGCCCCTCTGCTCCCCACGGCCTCAATGATCAATTAACTTTAAGCTGTTTTTAATATGATATACTTAAAAATCAGTTATTTATACTAATCATAATGTTTGATGTATAATATTTATTGTATGCTTTGATTGTAGCTGCATTATGTATTTCTTTACAGCGCTATCTTCTTCTTGTTATTCCAGATGCAGTCTCTTTATTGGTGGTGGTGGTTGCTATGTTTTATGTCACTGCGGTGCGTCGTTATGCGTCCCTGACAACGGGTATCGCCTGATGACGTCACATTCGCGTTGGCGGGCCGGGAGTGCAGTCCCGTCGCCCGGAAATGCTGTTTGCACTAAGGAGACATGGTGTATATAAGGTATGAACTTGTTATTACTTGTTAAGCCTGATGACAATGTAACGCACATTGAAACGTTGCTGAAAGTAAAGCCGTGTGTTGAGAGTTTCATTACAAGCGAGTCCGTGCAGCCGTCGATTGGTGCGTGTATGTATATATATATATATATATATATATATATATATATATATGTGTGTGTGTGTGTATATATATATATATATTATTATTATTGTTATTATTATTATTTATATACATTTGGTCTATCTATAATACTTTAACTGACCCGGCATATACTGGGTCACCTAAGTGTCCATCTCCGTGCTTTGCTCCGCCCCTCTGGAAACCCCCTTCTGAAAATCCTGCGTTTGCCACTGAGGGTAATGCTACAGCCATGGGGAGACTTTTTAAAAAAGTCTGCCCCAGCCAAAACATTGACCCCCTTTCCGGTCAGCCTGGGCAGGGATCCTGTGAAGTGGGAGCCCCCCCTACAGAATTGTTGTGGAATTATGAGTCCCAGCAAGATTGCACCACATGCAGGGACTTGGAGAACCACAAGTCCCAGCATGCGGGGCATTAAAGAGCCCGTTGTAGTTCCACAATAATACAAATAATAAAAAAAAAACAAGGACACCTCCGAACAGTAAAACTTTATTACATACTACAATCATCCACTCAATCATTACCTATGGGTCCACCGATGGCCTGTCCTCTTGTCCATGTAAAATCCATTTGGGTTCCTGTGGAAAGAAATTGTAAGCCCCAGAAGGAAGGGGTTAATCAGTGCCGCGGAGTGCGCCCAGGATTGGAGGGGAGAGTAGAGGAAGAGGCGGTGGCAAGGAGCAGGAAACGGAGAGAGGAGACTCACGTGGGGAGAGAGGTGGAAGGGTGAAGAGGGAGAGAGCCCAGCAGCAGCGTGCGGTCCCCGGCGTGGAGTGGAGCGCCCGCCGCTGGGAAAGGAGACGGAGAAGCGGGTGACGTCAGTGGTGACCCCCGCCGACCTCCAGGCAGAGACGCGGCGCTCGGAGATTGCCGCATCCAGGTAGGATGGGCAGCAGCAGCAGCGCGCCGGTGACCCCCGCCGACCCGGAGGAGAGGGACGGAAGATGCGGTGGGGAGAGACTGCCGCACAGAGCCGGAGAGGGAGCGCGGAGAGGTCTGTGACCCCCGCTGACCTCCCTGTCCATCAGCCGCACCGGCCACGCCACCTAGAGGGGAATAGAGAGAGGGAAGAATCCCTCAGGGTCCGGCACTCACCAGCCGCATACACAGCGTGGCAGTAGCCGGGACCCCCACTGACCCCACTTCATAGCAGCCCAGGCCATCAGCAGAGGCCCCTTGAGAGAGGCCCAGGCCACCAGCAGAGGCCCTGGAGAGAGTGTCCCAGGCCACCAGCAGCCCAGGCCACCAGCAGAGGCCCATTGAGAGCCGCACCAGACCACCAGCAGACCCCCCACCAGGTGCCGGTATCGTACCAGAGGGAGAAAGGAGTGCAGCGGGGAGAACTGCAGAGCCCAGCAGTAATTGCAGCCCAACCAGAGGACCCAACAGCAGCCGGGGTGCAGTGTAGCGGAGTGTGGCAACGCCTGGCGCCCACACTAGCAATCCCGTCGGGGTGCACTGCGACCGGTGAATGTCTGCCCATACCCAGCGGGAGCTGGCACCACGCCACAGGTACTTTACCCCTGACCTAAAAGTTAACCCCCATACTTTGTCACTCCACTTTTCAAATCCAAGGAAAAGGTTGCTGGACCAACATTGCCACCCGGTGGCAAAAGGATAAAAGTACAGGGACCCATAGACATAATTAAATCCTATGCATAGGTTCTTGTTGAGGACTGACCGGTCTTAGCTAACGATAGTACCCGGGTACATAGGCTTAGGTGGTGCGAAGTTAAATTTCATGATATGTGTGTTGCAATAGGTAGCGGTTAAGATAAAGCCTAATTATTGCTGTGTTAGTGATAATCGTAAATAATGGCCATTACTGTCCTAGAGCTACTGTCCTGTTTGTATTCCAAATGATGTTTGCACTGTGATATTGTTTTATACTGTTACGTGGTGTTCACCCCATTCCAAGGTACAAAAACCAGCTGGCGCCCCTAGTTGCAGGCCCAGAATAAAGCATCAATTGAGAAAGTGTGTCGATTGATTTGTGTACCCATCCTATAGTACGAGAAGACTCCAGACTGTGAACCGGAGGAGACTAGTGGGACCGATTCCAGCCGTACCAAATGAGGTAAAGCCCCTTTCGGTGCCTACAAAATCATACACACATGATGTCTTCTGTGCTTCTCCGGCTCCACAGAAACGCTGTACACATACTGCGATCTTCTGTTTACATCTGTGGCTCCACCCACAGACCTGGAGTTAGGCCCGCCCACCAGCCAATCCTGATCGGATAATTTTTGGACTAAAAATCACAAAAGTCAGGATATCTCATCCCATTAAATTAAATGTCACCCAAAGTATCTGCACTTTTCTCATCCTCCCACTCTACTACCTCTCCTCTTGACCCTATACCCTCACAAATAAGTAAATCTCTTTCTCCTGTACTCATCCCAATCTTAACTAAAATCTGTAACCTCCCTTTCTCTACTGGTATCTTTCCTTCATTGTTCACACATGTAGTTATTACTCCTGGAGTTATTACTGTCTGGATCACGACATCGTGCTAATGACTGTCGGGATCCTGACTGTCGGAACCCTATACCACACCCCTCTTTCTTTATCACATTTTCCATCTTCCTGACCCCTGGCCTAACTGCTGGGTCACTTTATCATACAGCACACCAGGAACCTTTGCATTCTGGTGGAATCATTGCCTATTTCCCTAAAGTCCATAAACTCACAATAGTGTCTTTTAACATTACACCACTCATATATGAGGAACAATGTTACACCAAGGCGCTGTCTCTATATTGTTTGTTATATCTCTTCCTGGCTATCTGGATATTGTTCCATATGGTATAATTGCCCAGGGGCACCAAGGGGGAGGAGGGACTTCTAATTACCCAGGCCCAGAAGCAGTAGCCCAGGTCTGATGGAGGGATACAGTGGGGGCCGTGATATTCCCCCTCATTACCTGAAAGCAGCTTATCTCCTTAAACCAGCACATGCTGCTGTGTGCTGGGGTGGAGTATGGCCAGGAAGGTGCTTAAAGTACTACATTTTCTGTATTTTATTTTAAGGGTGCATGGCCATGCCTCCCATGATTACAGCACGCCCCAAAATAAATCCCTGTGTTCAGGTGGTCCTCTGATACTCCAAGTTCCAACCATTACTGCCGGTCACTTACACAGTTTCCAGCTTGTTTCTGTTATGCTCATAGTGGCAG
Organism: Crinia signifera; assembly: GCF_055691185.1. Classification (NCBI taxonomy): domain Eukaryota; kingdom Metazoa; phylum Chordata; class Amphibia; order Anura; family Myobatrachidae; genus Crinia; species Crinia signifera. Next base: position 173,454,175 of record NC_139217.1, read on the forward strand.
CGACTACTATGCACTCTTCACAGTTTCCAGTATGTCTAGTGACCAGGCCCGACGACAGGGGCGTCAAAGGGTACAGCTGTCCCAGGCCCCGCTGATTTGATGGGCCCCAATTCCAACCCCCTGCTCAGCCGTCCATCCTGCATCCAGCTCCCCCCTCCTCTCACTCAGATGCCCCGCTTCGGATCAGCAGCCCGGCTCTGCCAATCAGCCACATCCTCCCCTCTTGCCGATTGGGAATCAAATGGGGCTTTACAGAACTTGACAGGGGCAGGGCTACGCGGGTCTCTGTGGGGCTACCCAGGTCCTGGTGTGGGGCGGGGCTACATGGGATTCAAGTGGCTGCTGTGCTGAGCAAGAGGGAGAAGAGAAGCTGCTGCCATTCCAGGTCCACCCATCCGTGAAAATGCAGTTTGCAGGTGTTTCTAAGGTAAGAGTAGGTGGTGAGTGTATATATATATATATATATATATGTAGGATGGGTTAGGGTTAGGCTGTAGGGGTAGGAAGGGTGAGGGAGAGAGTCAATGTGATAGAACGCAGGCCGCAGTGTGAGGGAGCGTGCCAGTGTGATAGAACACAGGCAGCATGGGGAGGGAGTGCATTAGTGTGATAAAACACAGGAAGCATGGTGAGGGAGCGCGTCAGTGTGATAAAACACAGGCAGCATGGGGAGGGAGTGCATTAGTCTGATAAAACACAGGAAGAATGGTGTGGGAGCGTGTCAGTGTGATAAAACACAGGCAGCATTGTGAGGGAGTGCGTCAGTGTGATAAAACACAGGCAGCATGGTGAGGGAGTGCGTTAGTGTGATAGAACACAGGCAGCATAGGGAGGAAGTGCATTAGTGTGATAAAACACAATAAGCATGGTGAGGGAGCGCGTCAGTGTGATAGAACGCAGGCAGCATGGGGTGGGAGTGCGTTAGTGTGATAGAACGCAGGCAGCATGGGGTGGGAGTGCGTTAGTGTGATAAAACACAGGCAGCATGGGGAGGGAGTGCGTTAGTGTGATAGAACGCAGGCAGCATGGGGAGGGAGTGCGTTAGTGTGATAGAACGCAGGCAGCATGGGGTGGGAGTGCGTTAGTGTGATAAAACACAGGCAGCATGGGGAGGGAGTGCGTTAGTGTGATAGAACGCAGGCAGCATGGGGAGGGAGTGCGTTAGTGTGATAAAACGCAGGCAGCATGGTGAGGGAGTGCGTTAGTGTGATAAAACACAGGAAGCATGGTGAGGGAGTGCGTTAGTGTGATAAAACACAGGCAGCATGGGGAGGGAGTGCGTTAGTGTGATAGAACGCAGGCAGCATGGGGAGGGAGTGCGTTAGTGTGATAAAACACAGGAAGCATGGTGAGGGAGTGCATTAGTGTGATAAAACACTGGCAGCATGGTGAGGGAGTGCGTTAGTGTGATAGAACGCAGGCAGCATGGGGAGGGAGTGCGTTAGTGTGATAGAACGCAGGCAGCATGGGGAGGGAGTGCGTCAATGTGATAGAACACAGGCAGCATGGGGAGGGAGTGCGTTAGTGTGATAGAACGCAGGCAGCATGGGGACGGAGTGCGTTAGTGTGATAAAACACAGGCAGCATGGGGAGGGAGTGCGTTAGTGTGATAAAACACAGGCAGCATGGTGAGGGAGTGCGTTAGTGTGATAAAACACAGGCAGCATGGGGAGGGAGTGTGTTAATGTGATAGAACGCAGGCAGCATGGGGAGGGAGTGCGTTAGTGTGATAAAACACAGGAAGCATGGTGAGGGAGTGCGTTGGTGTGATAGAACGCAGGCAGCATGGGGAGGGAGTGCGTTAGTGTGATAAAACACAGGAAGCATGGTGAGGGAGTGCATTAGTGTGATAAAACACTGGCAGCATGGTGAGGGAGTGCGTTAGTGTGATAGAACGCAGGCAGCATGGGGAGGGAGTGCGTTAGTGTGATAGAACGCAGGCAGCATGGGGAGGGAGTGCGTCAATGTGATAGAACACAGGCAGCATGGGGAGGGAGTGCGTTAGTGTGATAGAACGCAGGCAGCATGGGGACGGAGTGCGTTAGTGTGATAAAACAGTACTTCTTTACTTTCACGGCGCCAGCATGGCGCCGCGCGTCAGAGTCCCCTTGCGGGGCTCGCTTCGCTCGCCCACGCTGCGTGCTCGGTGGCTCGCTACGCTCGCCACGCTAATTAAAATCAACTCCATGCCAACATGGATAGTGGAGGTATGAACTATCCATGTTGGCATGGCGTTAACTTCGTTTATTTTACTTAGTTTGTGGCGAGCGTAACCCGGAAGTAGCGCGGCGCCATGCTGGCGCCGTGAAAGTAAAGAAGTACCTAAAGCACAGGCAGCATGGTGAGGGAGTGCGTTAGTGTGATAAAACACAGGCAGCATGGGGAGGGAGTGCGTTAGTGTGATAAAACACAGGCAGCATGGGGAGGGAGTGCGTTAGTGTGATAAAACACAGGCAGCATGGTGAGGGAGTGCGTTAGTGTGATAAAACACAGGCAGCATGGGGAGGGAGTGTGTTAATGTGATAGAACGCAGGCAGCATGGGGAGGGAGTGCGTTAGTGTGATAAAACACAGGAAGCATGGTGAGGGAGTGCGTTGGTGTGATAGAACGCAGGCAGCATGGGGAGGGAGTGCGTTAGTGTGATAAAACACAGGAAGCATGGTGAGGGAGTGCATTAGTGTGATAAAACACTGGCAGCATGGTGAGGGAGTGCGTTAGTGTGATAGAACGCAGGCAGCATGGGGAGGGAGTGCGTTAGTGTGATAGAACGCAGGCAGCATGGGGAGGGAGTGCGTCAATGTGATAGAACACAGGCAGCATGGGGAGGGAGTGCGTTAGTGTGATAGAACGCAGGCAGCATGGGGACGGAGTGCGTTAGTGTGATAAAACAGTACTTCTTTACTTTCACGGCGCCAGCATGGCGCCGCGCGTCAGAGTCCCCTTGCGGGGCTCGCTTCGCTCGCCCACGCTGCGTGCTCGGTGGCTCGCTACGCTCGCCACGCTAATTAAAATCAACTCCATGCCAACATGGATAGTGGAGGTATGAACTATCCATGTTGGCATGGCGTTAACTTCGTTTATTTTACTTAGTTTGTGGCGAGCGTAACCCGGAAGTAGCGCGGCGCCATGCTGGCGCCGTGAAAGTAAAGAAGTACCTAAAGCACAGGCAGCATGGTGAGGGAGTGCGTTAGTGTGATAAAACACAGGCAGCATGGGGAGGGAGTGCGTTAGTGTGATAGAACGCAGGCAGCATGGGGAGGGAGTGCGTTAGTGTGATAAAACACAGGCAGCATGGGGAGGGAGTGCGTTAGTGTGATAAAACACAGGCAGCATGGTGAGGGAGTGCGTTAGTGTGATAAAACACAGGCAGCATGGGGAGGGAGTGCGTTAATGTGATAGAACGCAGGCAGCATGGGGAGGGAGTGCGTTAGTGTGATAAAACACAGGAAGCATGGTGAGGGAGTGCGTTGGTGTGAAAGAACGCAGGCAGCATGGGGAGGGAGTGCGTTAGTGTGATAGAACGCAGGCAGCATGGGGAGGGAGTGCGTTAGTGTGATAGAATGCAGTTAGCATGGGGAGGGAGTGCGTTAGTGTGATAGAACGCAGGCAGCATGGGGAGGGAGTGCGTTAGTGTGATAAAACACAGGCAGCATGGTGAGGGAGTGAGTTAGTGTGATAGAACACAGGCAGCATGGGGAGGGAGTGCGTTAGTGTGATAGAACGCAGGCAGCATGGGGAGGGAGTGCGTTAGTGTGATAGAACGCAGGCAGCATGGGGAGGGAGTGCGTTAGTGTGATAGAACGCAGGCAGCATTGGGAGGGAGTGCGTTAGTGTGATAGAACGCAGGCAGCATGGGGAGGGAGTGCGTTAGTGTGATAAACCACAGGCAGCATGGTGAGGGAGTGCGTTAGTGTGATAAAACACAGGCAGCATGGGGAGGGAGTGCGTTAGTGTGATAGACTGCAGGCAGCATGGTGAGGGAGTGCGTTAGTGTGATAAAACACAGCAAGCATGGTGAGGGAGTGCCTCACTATGATATAGTGCGGAGCGCAGGGTAAGGGACCATGTCAGTGTGACAGAACACAGGCCGCATGGTGAGGGACTGCATCAGTGTGATATAGCACAGGCCGTAGGGTAAGGAAGCACGACAGTGTTATAGAGCTCAAGCCGTGGGGTGAGGGAGTGCATCATTGTGATATCGCGCAGGCCATAGGACAAATGTGGCGTGAGGGAGCGCTTTATTGTGATAGAACACAGCCCACAGGATGAGGCAGTGCGTCAGTGTGATACAACGCAGCCCGCAGGGTGAGGGAGCGCATCAGTGTGATAGAACACAGGCCACAGTGCAGCCAGTTTATCTTCCAGCATAGGGGGGTTGATAGCATTTGAGGAGGTGGAGGGCACATAGAGATTTTAGAGTATGTTTCCATTGTCAGCCCTACCTGTGACAGTGGGCCAGATGCACTAAGCTTCAAAAAGTGATGAAATGGAGAGTGAACAGCCAGCCAATAAGCTCCTACCTGTCATGTCACAGACAATGGGCCAGATTCTCTAAGCTTCAAAAGTGATAAAATGGAGAGTGATAAACAGCCAGCCAATCAGCTCCTGTCTGATATTTTTCAAACACTGTCTGTGACATGGGATACAGGAGCTGATTGGCTGGCTGTTTATCACTCTCCATTTTATCACTTTTGAAGCTTAGAGAATCTAGCCCTGTGTTTGAAAAATGTCAGGCAGGACACAGCGCTCTCTAGTGTATTACTTTTGTATTTCAGTGATGGTGATTTGTATTGTGCGTTAGGTTGTGCTTTAGTACTCATTAAAAAAAGGTATTTCGGATTGTCTCCCTCTCACAACGGTGGGTTTACTAGAACTCGTCCGGATGTTACTAGATTTCCCCCTCCCATTAAGTGTTCATCATGCATGACTCAATATTCCTTTTGACAGGCGCGTAACTACCATAGTTGCAAGGGGTGCAGCTGCTATGGGGCCCAGAGCTGAAAGGGGCCCATCTTTGCTGTCTAAGTAATATGTTTTACATACATTTATCATCACCAGTTGCTAAATAGGGGTCCCTTACAAACTTTTGCTATGGGGCCCACGAATATCTAGGTACGCCTCTGCCTTTTGACAGGTCTGGTGCTTCATCAATGTTTGCCTTGCAAGATAATATTAATTATTACTTATAGTGCACCACCAATTATTCTTTTTAAATATAACCTTTTGTAAATATGCAATAACATCAGCTAGGGATCCCTACATAATAATTACATCTGGCTGAACATGCTCTGGTAACTACCATGCAAGAATATGATCTCAGCTTGTCCACGCTGCAAATGTTGGCTGAGCTATTGAAATGAGCAGAAATGAGCAACACATACAATAAAAAAAAGCTTCGAATAACTGGCCTGCTTGGCATTGATTGTGATTTTCCAGCCATTAGGCATGTTTCTTAAAATAAATATTTAATTGGCAATTCTTGCTCATCACCCTGCACAGTAATGTTTGGAACACAAGGCTAGCAATCAAATACCTGGACTGCCAACAGATCTCGTTATTCTGAAATAGGGGTCATAATGTCAAACATCTGCCTGTAACTGTAAAGGTCTTCCGAACATTGTTTTTGCATTAATGCTCTGCTGATTCATGATGGAAAAGTTCAATCCAGATCACAATCAGTAACATTCTATGTTTTAATATACTGCAGTGCAGTTTGGAAAGTGGAAATGAAGCAATACAGCAATGACGTGATAACAGACTGAATATGTTTGTAAGTCAGGGAATAAGGGCCATAGTCCAATAAATTCCTTGCCAATGAGAAACTGATTCTCGCTCCAAATACATCATCCCAAAACCCCAAAATAAGAGTTCCTAAGTACTTGCTAGATCTTTTCTACAATTTAGCCAGACACCAGAACAAGCCATCTGCTGACCTCTGTGAGGTCTGTAGAGGACTGCTTATTCACTTCCAAAGGGCATGGCAGAGAATGCACAGGGCGGTGCATGTAAAACGGCAGATCAGACGACTGGCTTATAGTATAGAATAGAATAGTATGATGGTCACTTCATCTAAAATCAGTTGAATGATGCATCGGCCAAATATCCTAATTCTGTATGTTTGCGCAGGTTTCATGTCATACTCTAACAGGGAAATTATGGTACTTGTTTCCTAGCACGGCCACAATCTGGAGTAATCGTGTCCCTTAATTAAGGGACACGATTACCCCCGATGGACCCGATTTCTTTTGAAATCAGGTCCATTTTGCCGGCTAGGATACAATATCGGGGGCATCGCGTCGGTCGGGACCATTAACATTGGTCCCGACGCGACCGACGCGATGCCCCCGATATTTCCATAGGCTTCAATGTTAAAAAATATTTTAACATTGAAATCTTGTCGGGAAAGTTAAAATATCGGGGGCATCGCGTCGGTCGGGACCATTAACATTGGTCCCGACGCGATGCGACGCGATGCACCCGATTTTTGCATAGGCTTCAATGTTAAAATATTTTTTAACATTGAAATGGTGAAAAAATGTGAAAAAATGTGAAATGGGCCAATATGACCCATTTCACATTATAGATGTCCCCGTCGTCACCCCACGATAGACGCCAACCCGAAGCGTGGCGAGCGCAGCGAGCCCGCGAGGGGCGGCGGTGCGCGTCCTCCGTCCTTTTCATTCCCCTACTATCCACGTCGGCGTGGAGTTGAGAATAGAATAGTGTGGCGAGCGCAGCGAGCCACCGAGCCCGAAGCGCAGCGAGCCCCGCGAGGGGACGCGGATACCTTCACAGTTATACGCGTCCCTTCGCGGCCTTCACAGGTGTCCGTGGCGACGCGTTTACCTGTGAAGGTATCCGCGTCCCCTCGCGGGGCTCGCTGCGCTCGCCACGCTTCGGGCTCGGTGGCTCGCTGCGCTCGCCACACTATTCTATTCTCAACTCCACGCCGACGTGGATAGTAGGGGAATGAAAAGGTCGTAGGACGCGCACCGACGCCCCTCGCGGGCTCGCTGCGCTCGCCACGCTTCGGGTTGTCGTCTATCGTGGTCTGGAGTTTACGCGCTTACATTTGGGGGGGTTGGGAATTTTTTTCATTTAATCCAATGACCCAATTTACATTGGATTCAATGAAAAAAATCGGGTCCAAAATCGGTCGGTCGCGTCGATCGCATCGCATGCGACCAAATCGCATGCGATGCGATCGACCCGATTTTTCCGACACGACCACCCCGATCTAAATCGGTGTGGCCGTGCTAGGAAACAAGTACCGAAATTATATTTGTAAAAATAGGAAATCAAGGGACCCATGTTACCTACTAGATCTTAACAGGCATTCCTTTAAAAGCTGATGATTGTTCATATGTATATGGATGTGCTGTATCTGATATATGTCTCTGTCATACCATTGCTGTCAATGTCAGTTTATATGTTCCTTTAAAATTCGATAAAAAGTTACTAAATTTAAAAGCTGATGATTGTGTTAATATTATTTATTTATTAATAGTTTCTTATATTTCCTTTTGTAAAGCACAATGGAATATGCTGCGCTATATAAGAGAATTACAGAGAATATTTGAACATTCACATCAGTCCCTGCCCCAGTGGAGCTTTGGGGGCATGGCCTAACAGCAAGGGGTGTGGTCTATACTGCATGCGCACAGCATCTATTCACGGGTGGCAGGGGGGACTAGATTAGGTGGCATAGAGAAAGGAGTTCCCCCACATTTGCATGACCACTTTAAGCCCTGCCTTTAATACAAAGTACAGCGGGAAGCGCTGAAGCTGCCTGCCCAATATGGTCCACCACACGGAGCGGACCAAATTTTTGATAGTCTTAGCGTAGTCTTAGTTAAAACTATGCTATGACTATGCTATGCTATGGTCTTAGCATTGCTAAGTCCCCCCTCCCCCTTCTCTCCCCACATCCCCCACCTACCCCCTGTACCTCCCACTCCCCCCCTCCCCCATATCCCCCACCTCTTCCTCATCCCCTCCTCCCTCCCCTCTAACCCCTCTCTCCCCCCCCCCCCCAACCCACCTGATGAGGTCACCTTGATGTGGTAGGTGGTCTCATAGTTTTGTACTAAGAACCTCAATGTAGCCATATTAATATTATGTCATAGGAGAAGTGTGATAGAGGATATGCAGCAAAAATTGAAAGTTAGAGTCTCTAATTGTTTATTGCATATCACAACTTAGTATAGCATAGCATAGTCCCCACTCCCCCTTTTCTCCCCCATAAAAAAAACTATAAAAAAATCCCCAAAAACTTAATAGTCTAAACAAAATGATAGTCTTAGCACAGTCTTAGTTAAAACTATGCTATGACTATGAACATAGTCCCCCCCCTCCCCCTTCCCTCCCCCCATCCCCCCACCTACTCCCTCCCTCTCCCCCCCCTACCCCCCCCCCCCCCCACTTCCCCTGCCCCTTGAATGGTAACTTTCTATAATACAATACAAGCAGAGACAGTACAGTTATCACACAGAGAGCACAGCATCTAGGCAGCCATTTCCAGCAGCGCCACTGGTTGCCACAACAGCCAGGCAGGCAACAATACAAGCAGAGACAGTACAGTTATCACACAGGGAACACATATGCGCTTTCTGGGACAGAGTGAGGCTATGGAGGAATATGTAGAAGAAAGTTAAAGAATAATGACTGTGCCTAAAATACTGCCGCCCTTGATCAACCACAAGACTCCTCAAATCTTAAACAAAACACAGAAAAAAATGTGGTGATCATAGGCGCTGTGGAGGAATATGTGACTGACAGCCTAAATGAAGGCTACTCGCCCCTCTAAGTCTTCCTTTAGTTCAGGGTTTTTCTTTGTAGGGAAAAAAGATGGGTCTCTGAGGCCCTGCATAGATTACAGGGCACTGAACAAGATTTCAGTCAAAAACTTATCCTCTTCTTCTAATATCCGTGTTATTTGATTAGATTCGGACTGCAGAAATTGACCTCAGGAGAGCGTACAATTTAGTACGCATAAAATTTGGCGATGAATGGAAGACAGTATTCAGTACTCTGTCGGGCCATTACGAGTTTCGGTTTTGGAAAGGAAATTGCGCTAGTTTGAGCAGCTCTTATAAGGAGAAATAATTAAAGAGCGCTAAAGTTATGTGTAAAGGTTGGTATTGGACGTGTAAAGAGTGGTAAAAAAGAGATGGATGATAAAATATTAATTAGAGTGGTACCTGTAAAGGAAAATAGGTTATTATAAATGTTTACACCCTTTTGGGGAAAACTTATAATGGATGGAAGGTTACAGCTAATGCCTGTCCCTATCTTACCCTATACTCTGTGTCTTCTCTGTGCTGTGATGGTTTAGACAGGTGCAGGTGTGATCCTGCAGCCGATGCTCCGTGCGTGAGTCGGGGGTGACAGGATGGTGCAGTAGCGGTGATGTTCTTTTTGCAGTGCAAGTATTGCTAGCGCTGGCCGTGTCACTGATGGAATCAGAATCTCCTAGCGCTTCAGATGTTAGTAGCGCTACCCCGCTGCGTGCCGTATGGACCGGAAGTGACCGGGAATCGGTGCCGGCTGTCAGAGTAGACGAATGGAGTATGGGGAAACGGGTGTCAGGGTTCAGCTGGTTCTTCTCTTGATTGGCCAACGCGTTTCGTGCGGCCTGCGCACTTTTTCAAGGAATGAGGTTGTGTAACCAGCATTGTCTATTTATAGAACAAAACTTTATTAGTAAAACCGGAAATGATGTCCAGGAAGTGCTAAAAAGTGGTAGGAACCACATGTTTTCCTTTACTTGCAGGAAAAACTGGTTTGATTATTTAATTAGAAAAAAGGAGTTATAAAGATAAAAATAAAAAAAATAAAAATGAGGTACCACTCTACAAAAAAGCATTTAATTCAATGTCAATATTGAGGCCTAAGGGTTCTAATGTCTTCATATTGAAAATCCGTTTTGTTTCAATTTTCTTGAGTTCATTTACTAGATCGCCTCCACGCCAGTTTCTATTGACTTTTTGTATAACAGTGCATTTCAGACCCGCCGGGTTTTTTGCATGTTTTTCGCAGAAATGATTGGAAACGCTGTGAGTTTTCATTCCCTTTGAAATATTATAGATATGCTCTGCAAATCGGATTTTTGCTTTTCTCTTTGTTTGCCCAATATATTGTAATCCGCAGTTGCATTCCAATAGAAAAATGACCCCTTCTGAGTCACAGGAAAGTCTATCTTTAATTTTGTATTCTCTTCCTGTCTGATTGGATTTGAAAACAGTTACTGGTTTAGTTGATGTTTTGTTATTTCTGCATGCTTTGCAATTTAGACAATCCAAGAAACCTTTGTTATGAACTGAAGTGTTATTTGAAGAATCTTTGGTGTAGCTTGTAATAAGATGATGTTTTATATTTTTTGCTTTGCGATATATTATTTTTGGTTTATTTGGGAGAATGGGCCGTAAGGCTTAGTCCAACTGAAGGACGTGCCAGTGTTTGTGAATCATCTTTTCAATTACTTCAGAATTACTGGTGAATTGTGTGAAGAAAGCAAGGTTGAAATCTTCCTGTTTTTTTTTTCCCTTTGTTTTGTAAGTGATAAGGTCTTTCCTATCAGTGTCATTGATTTTGTTTAGCTGTTGGTCTAGTAATGTCTCTTTATATCCTTTAGCCACGAAGTTCGTTTTCATTTCTTCACTTTGTATTTTGAAGGTCAAGTCGTCTGTGCAGTTTCTTTTCACTCGACGGAACTGTCCCACAGGGATACTTCTGATCCAGTTCTGATGGTGGTTACTCGTTGATGGAAGGATGTTATTTCCATTGACTTCTTTAGTGTGAGTTCTTGTTTTGAATCTGTCTTCTTCTATGAAAATCTCAAGATCTAGATACACCACTTCAATTCTAAGTGGTGGTGAACTCCAAATTTAGATTGTTTGAATTTAAATATGCTTTAAAGATATCCAATTGTTGCTCTGTCCCTTGCCAAATAAAGAAGATATCGTCTATGTAGCGATACCACTGTACAAGGTGTTCGCTGTGCTGGTTGTGGGTCCAGATATAATCATCTTCCCATTTTGCTACGAAGAGATTTGCATAGCTAGGGGCTAGTGGAGTCCCCATAGCTGTTCCTCGCTTTTGTAAGTAAAAATGTCCATCGTGCCAAAAATAGTTATTGGATAGGATAAAGTGAATATTTTCCATGATGAAATTTATTTGCAAATTTTTTAATGTTTGATCTGATGATAAATAGTGCCTTGTGTGTTCGCATCCTTGAGTATGTGCAATGCATGTGTACAAGGATTTTACATCCGCTGTACACAATATGTACTCCTTCTTCCATTCGAGGTGTTCTAGAACTTGGAGTATGCTGGTTGTATCTTTGAGATAGCTTTTTTGTTGCCTTACTAGTTCTTGTAGGAAGAAATCTGTATATTTGGAAAGATTTGACGTGACAGAGTCAATTCCGGAGATAATAAGTCTTCCGGGAGGGTGAGTCGTGCTCTTATGCACTTTTGGCAAGAAATAGAAGGTCGGTATTTTAGGATATTCTTGGTAGATAAAGTTGAATTCTTTTTTTCGTAATGATATCTCTCTCCAAACCTTCCTCTAGATGTTCTAGTAGTTGCCTTGAAAAGATCTCTGTTGGATCATGTTGTAGGATCTCGTAGGTTGTTTCATTGCCATTACGAGTACTTAGTAATGCCATTCGGGCTATCAAACACCCCACCTGTCTTCTAGGATTTTATCACAATGTGCTTCGTGATTTTTTTGGGAAAATTTGTAGTTGTGTACTTAGACGACATTCTTATTTACTCTTCTTCCACTTCACACCATGATGCTCATGTTCACCAGTTCTTACAAAACTTACGTGAGATCCAGCTCTATGCCAAACAGAAGAAGTGTGAATTTTATGTCTCTGAGTTAGCTTTTTGAGGTATATTATTTCTCCCAAGGGGATTTCAATGGAACCCAAGAAATTTTGAGCCAAATCCGGAATGGGAGCGACCTGGGAATCTCAAAGCAGTTCAGAGATTCTTAGGTTTTGCCAACTATTACCAGTGCTTTATTCATACTTTTGCCGAGTTGGTAGCACCCATCATGGCTCTGACCAAAAAAGGGGGGCAATCATTCTAAGTGCTCACCCCAGGAGGAGCATTTATTTCAACTTCTTAAGCAAGCTTTTGTGTCTGCCCCAGTGTTTAAACACCCCAATCCGAACTTACCTTTGTTGTGGAGGTGGATGCCTCGGAGGTCAGGTTTGGGGCAATTTTGTCCCAGGAGGACCAGTACTCATTTGAGATTCATCCTTACACATTCATGTCTAGGAAATTCTCTCAGGTAGAGGCAAAGTACGATATGGTGGGCAGTACAGTTTGTGTAATGGTTAGCATTACTACCTCACAGCACTGAGGTCATGGGTTCGATTCCCGCCATGGCCCTAATAGTGCGGAATTTGTATATTCTCCCCGTACTTGCATGGGTTTCCACCGGGCACTCCGGTTTCCTCCCACATTCCAAAAAAAATACTGGTAGGTTATTTGGCTCCTAACTAAAATTAATCCTCAAATGAATGAGTGTGCGTGTACATGTGGTAGGGAATATAGGGCCAGATTCTCTAAGCTTCAAAAGTGATAAAATGGAAGTGATAAAAAGCCAGCCAATCAGCTCCTGTCTGACATTTTTCAAACCAAGTCTGGGACATGGCAGGTAGGAGCTGATTGGCTGGCTGTTTATCACTCTCCATTTTATCACTTTTGCATACCTGAAAAACCTGGGATAGTGAGGGGGAAAGTGACTCACTCCAGGATCAGTGCAGCGCTGCGGGCAGGAGGACGCCTCGTCTGTGAGGTTCAGAGCTGCAAGGAGTTCCGGCGCCATTCTGTACAGGGCCGGATTTAAGTGGCCCATACGCACAACATTGTGTGCCCCCCCCCCCCCTTGTGTACCTGCTGATGCCCGCCTGCATACCTGCTGATGATGCCCCCCCGACCTGTTGGTGTAGCCATCACAGTCCCAGATCTGGAGGAGGCATCCTGTCCTCTCCTCCTCCCCAGTGCTGGAGATGTCACTGCTGCCACTGCAGCTGGTGCTCCAGTCACTTCCACAGTTGCTGCCATAGTGCTACTGGGATATTAAGCAGCAGCCCTCCGCATTTTGCGGACCCCCATGACCCCCCTCTCGTGATTCACGGCTCCCCCGTGACCCCCCTCCTGCATTTCGCGGGCCCCCTGCGACCCCCCCTCCCGCGATTCGCAGAACTCCCAACACCCCCCCGCGCGTGATTCGCGTACCCCCCCTGTGACCCCCCTCACGCGATTTGTGGACCCCCTGCGACCCCCCCTCTCACATTTTGCGGACCCCTGCGAGAAGGGGGGATGCTGTGCCGCCCCCAGCAGGTGCCGCCCGTAGGCACGGGCCTAGTGGTAAATCCGCCCCTGATTCTGTATCCTGGCGCGCCCCTCTGAAGTGGCTTTATTGTAGAACGCTATCATCTCCAGAGGAGCGTAGTAACGCTCCATGCACCGCCGGACTCTTCAGCGGGGTGGGTGAAGGGCACTTGGCCCTCGTTAAAGCTGGGATTGACCATGATGTAAGGTACAGGTGGCGGGGACAGCTGAGCCGCACAGGGGAGCTGCCTCACATCCCGGAGGCATGTCACAGTTGTCACATATCAACTCTTGCTATTCTTTTCTCCAGCACAATCTTCATATCTGCTACTTCAGGATACAGCATAGATACGGCAAGACTTTCTGATTAAGCATAAATGATGCAGTTACAGCAACACAAATACATTACCAGAGTCCTGCTGGGATCACTAGTTTCACAGCTTCCTGCTGGGATTTTCCCTGTCATTGTGCGTCCTCTCTCTCTGAGGCCTAGTCTTATCATGGTACTCATAACGTGGACCGTGTTCGATGAGGCTGCCGTGCCCACTGTAGTCCTTTCCACTCACCCAGATTCATCCTGCTTCCCGAGACTCACATGGTGAACTATGAGGTTATCCCAAAAGGTGAAGATCCTCCTGGTTTGCTTCCATTCATGCTGCTTTTACCCTGCGATCTCACTCAGTCTCTGAAGTTGCTGGCTCCTAGGTCACAATGCAGAAACGGGTTCTCCCTCTCTCCATAGCAAATCTGGATCTCTCTTGCACTTCCTAGCAGCACCCATATGCTGCTGCATAATGCCTGGGACCATGAAACCAATATATGTCAGTCCACGGCCCCAGCAGGGGATCTCATCCCTGGACATTCTAGCTTGTGCCTGCCATGCTTCCTCAGCTCACATCTCAGACTGCACAACTACCCCCTTCAGGGCTGCCACTAGGAATTTTGCCCCCCCCCCCCCCCCTCTCTTTCTCCCCACACCGGTGGCCAATTAAAATGCAGCACTGGCTGGTGAGATAATCAAGGCTCATGTACCAGCAGCTGCTCTGATTGGCTAATGGTACACAAACTCTGATTGTCTCAAAGGCCGGTGCAGCATTTTAATTGGCTGCCAGTGCCCTGCATTGGAGATGCCTGTGTTTCGGGACCTGCACCAAGCGCAGCGCAGGAGCACAGCGGAGGCAGTTGGGGGGGGTTGCAGTGGGCAAAATGAGCTGCACAGGCCCTTCCAGAGGCCAGGGCTGGGACAGCTGTACCCACAGCACCCCCTATCGGCGGCCCTGACCCCCTTATTCTAAGGATTTTCTCTCCTAAAATCCCCACATCCTGCATATCCCACTTGCCTGTGCAGAGAACTGGAATTTCCGGTGGCCATAAAAACTCCCTAAATGTCCCTAGTCTTCCAACTTAGCAAATCCCCCCTCTGATGAGGATCAACTGGCATTTTGGAACTTTCCAATATCTTAACTCCTGTCATGCCTGCAGCTCAGCCAAAGGCTGGAGTATCACATATGTCTCCGATGCCTCTGCTCTGAGCGATGCAGAACTGTCTGGTGGGTTCTGCATCTGTTTCCTGGTTACTGCTGCTACTATTGCTGAGTACCTGTATGTCAAGTAACCTGGGGTTGAAGCATAGAATATGGAGTGCTCTCTATGTACATAAGGGGTACTATATGGAGGGGGTATGGTGGTGCAATGTATGGCAGTCTATGGCAAATGATGGGGGTGCAGTGTAAATAGGGGTGTGTTGTGCATTGGTGACTCCTTCCTTGTTGGAGGAGGGGGGCTGCCCCTGGTGGCAATGCCGCCCTCCCCCTTTCACCGCTTCAGCAGCAGCCCATAAAAGATAAAATATGTCCAGGTGCCTGTACACTTCAGATGACAGGCACCAGGAACGTTGTATGCGTGGTATCGGCCTCAGTACTGTGCATGCACAGACCACAAATTCTATAGGCTGTAGTCATAGCAGCCCATAGAGGCATCCCTGAAGGTGGGAACACTTCTCAATCGGACTGCCTTGAGTGACTGGCTGGTCGGACATCCAATAGGAAGTCACTGCCAGTCACAGTGAAGCCAGTGAAATCTCACAGACTGCATGTGGCTTTAACCAATGGTGGATTTTACCTGGGGGGCTGCAATCCATAGGTAAAACCGCCACTAGTGTTGTGTGTCCAGATCAGAGATCCGTTGGTGCCCTACTGTGGCTTGCGACAGCACTACAGAGGTGATGAACAGCGTATACAGTATCTATATATAGATGGTATTGCACAGCCACAGGGAGGCAGATGTGTAATATTGTACAACTAATGCTAATGCAGCAGGAGACATCTGAGGAGAAAAGACACCCCCTCGGGTGGCACATCAGAAAATACATCATCGTATTTCCAATATTTCCAGTATCAGCCATCTGAGAAAGATGAAGCTTACTCAAACTTGCAGCCTCATCCCTGCTCGTGAGGTCAGGAAATCTGCACATGCGTAGACACACCACAATCGGAATAGAACACAAACCATCAAGATTCTATGCTTGAAACTTCAAAGCTGGCGGTTATTTGCACGCTGTGCATGCATGGTGGCCTTCATTCGCAAAGGTACGAACACGTGCATGATACAGTCAGGAACACATCCCAGCCATTTCTCAGACACCACATGGGCATATCTGGGTGGCAACAACCTGAATGTATGCAAGATAACCATTTTGCGATTGTGTCAGGGAGTGTAGCCAGACATACGTTCTACTGGAAAAAGAGATATGTCATAGGGCAATAGAGTGGTTGGTGGACTAGTAGTTGTGTCTATCAGCTGGCATAATAGTGGAGATATGCCAATCTCCTAAATTTGAAAACTGAAGAATACTTCTATGTGGCGCTAGACAACACGACACCAATTATTAGATGAATAATTAATTATTAATTAACAATAAGACATTAAATACCATATGTAAAAGACAAAAAAGAAAAATCTAAAGGTACTTGTGTATTATCACGGCGCCCCCGATATTGATCGCGCGATGTTTTCATCGCATCGCATGCCATGCACCCGATGGCATGCGATGCGACGCGATTTTAGCCCCCTATTCGATAAAAAATCGTATAAGCACCCAAATGGGTGCTTTTAAGCACCCTAATGGGTGCTTACAATGTTAAATGCACCCCCACGCACCCCCTACTATAAACGTGAACCCGAAGCGTGGCGAGCGCAATGAGCCACGCGTCCTACGACCTTTTCAGACCCCCACTATCCACGTCGGCGTGGAGTTGATTTTATAAAGTGTGGTGAGCGCAGCAAGCCACCGAGCCCAAATCGTGGCAAGCGCACGCGGATACCTTCACAGGTATCCGCGTCCCCTCGCGGGCTTCACAGGTATCCGCGTCCCCTCGTGGGGCTCGCTGCGCTCGCCACACTTCGGGCGCGGTGGCTCGCTGCGCTCGCCACACTTTGTAAAATCAATTCCACGCCGACGTGGATAGTGGGGGTATGAAAAGGTCGTAGGACGCGGACCGCCGCCCCTCGCGGGCGCGCTACGCTCGCCACGCTTCGGGTTCACGTTTATAGTGGGGGGGTGGCTTGGGGGTGCATTTAAGATTGTAAGCACCCATTAGGGTGCATTTAAGATTGTAAGCACCCATTAGGGTGCTTATACAATTTTTAATCGCATAGCATCGCATTGTATGGCATTGTATGCCATATACAATGTCATACAATTTAAAAATTGTATGACAATGTACAACATCGCGCGATATCCCGTCGCATCGCATACCATCGCATGCCTTTTGGTATGCGATGGGCGCCGTGATAATACACAAGTACCAATCTAAAAATTAAAATGATAAATACAGCAAATGCAATTAATTAATATGCAATCATAGAACCTCCCTGGGGGTAATTATATTAGTTGCAGGGCCAGACGCATTGAATTGAGTCCATGGACAGTGCTGTATATTATTAAAAAATGTTTTCCAGGGGGATAAACAAAAGATTCCTCTTCATATGCTCCCAATTATTTATTTATTAACAGTTTCTTATATAGCGCAGCATATTCCGTTATGCTTTACAAAAGGAGTCTCAAGGACTAGCTCCAAACTCCCAGTATCCGGAAGCCGATGCCCTTGCTGTCCCGTATGTATATATGTATAGTGGGCAGCTTTTCCGGCTTTTTCTCGGCGTTGCTGGAGCTTGTTCGAGCTGGGAATTTGTGCGGAGTGCTCAGAAGAAAGGATGAATGATGACTGGGGGAAAAGAAAAGAGAGGCTTTTTCTTTTCTATCTTTTCCTTACTTTCTTTTACTCATTCTTTCACATATATTAGCACTCATCCAACCATTTTTTAGTTTGTTTCTCTTATTGATTTGCTCATACATACTGTATAGCTCAGTACAAATATTTTTATGTACAATAGTCATTTTAAATTCACTGCAGCTGTAACATGACACATTATACACCCATTCACTTATCATATCAACAAAAAAGAAAGAACATAGAAAATATATTCTCAAGAGACACTCCTATATCAGTAGCCCCCATTCAGGATGATGGCTTTCAAGCACAATTTTTTAAGTTAAAAAAACTATACGGACAAGAAGCCAGACAGTGGAGGGAAATAACCACCCTAAATAAATATTTAGAGAATGGACTCATTCCTAGAGGTCTGCGGATAAGTAAAACTGTGACCTTTGACCCTATACAACAGACCTTCCATAAAAAATGGAACAGAATACTTGACCAATGTTCAAGAGATCTTATTAAATTTATAATTAAAGATAAATCACTTAGCCTCTCCCAAATCAACCAAAATTTTGGGGTATATGAATAACATTTTGAAAAATTTAGAAAAATGGAATATTTCAGAACTCTCCTACGAATGACAAATGAGAAAATAACAAAAATAGAAGAAGACATTATACAAATAAAACAAAGAAAATTCCAGAAACTTAAACAGAACTTTCATCATATCCAAAAGAAAAAAGTCAAAGAGCCAGATTCTCTAAGCTTCAAAAGTGATAAAATGGAGAGTGATAAACAGCCAGCCAATCAGCTCCTACCTGTCATGTCACAGACTGTGTTTGAAAAATATCAGGCAGGAGCTGATTGGCTGTCTGTTTATCATTTTATCACTTTTGAATCTAAGAGAATCTGGCCCAAAATCTGAAGCAAAAAAGTCAATAACCAGATGAATCTAAAAATAGACAGTACCAAACAGTACACCCAAAACGACAACGACAACAACAACAAAAATATCATCAACAAATTCCACAACACAACATTTACCAGTTGAGAAAAGAACAATTAATCAAAAACCCTCCGGCATTTGGGCAAAGAACATATCCATCATATGATAAAATAATTTTCAATACTCTACTTATTCTCAAAAACTGGCAAAAACATCTTTTGAACAAGGAAGGAAAGATGGTACAGTATAACAGAGGAGAAACAAGAATTTTGCTCTCTGTTCCAGAAACTTTCTACTAACTCACAAGGGGGGTTATTCTTGTCCATTCTTTCTGACAAAATCCTTCTTAGATGGACAAAACCATGTGCACTGCGGGTGGGGCAGATGTAACTTGTGCAGAGAGAATTAGATTTGGGTGGGGTTTTTCTTCAAAGTAAGATCTATATTGAAGTGTAAAATCATGCAGTCAGTATTTTCCCTGCACAGAAACAAAATAACTCACCCAAATCTAATTCTCTCTGCACATGTTACATCTGCCCCCCTGTAGTGCACATGGTTTTGTCCATCTAAGAAGGATTTTGTCAGAAAGAATGAACTAGAATAAACCCCAAGATGACCAAGTAGTGAGGAGAAAAATTCCATCAAAAAGAACATATGTTGAAGAAGACGACAGTGGAGTAGAATATGCAAATTATTTTTTAGAACTACATAAAGGTTCAAAAAAACCACCAGATGCTACTCCGAAATACAAAAGACAAAGGGACACCAAAGGAAAAGAAAGAGAGGATGTAGAGGGGGCACAAAAAGAAAACTAGATGAAGAAAATTTGGAGAAGACAACGGTCTTCAACCTCAATGGACATGAACTTTCTGAAGATGACCTTTCTTTACTTCAAAAGGTACTTAAATTTGCTCCTGATTCAGAAATAAACAAGTTTAATTTGTACAGTATTGTTAGGTGCTGTGGAACCCTTGTGCTGCCCTATATATAAACGATAATAAATACATATACATATATCTATAAAGTCCAGTTATCCAATTAAGGAAATGAGCACTCGCCTCTAAGTTGTATATATAAAAATCTTTCTCATTTATTTGAAAACAGAAAAAAAAAAACAGAAAAAAAAGTGAAGCTGTCAGTGAAAAACTGTCCCGACGTTTCAATCCCAATCCAGGATCTTTATCAAGGGAAAGTCACCAGGGTTAACACCAAATGGAAGTAGAAAAAAGCCACAATATATAATGCAATAAAGGACTTTTAAACTTCACTACAAGTCTGTGAGAGTGCCGCCTTTCTTCCTGCTGGTTATTTTGGATCCTAGAGCTCCCTGGAAGGCACCGCAGCAAGATATTTGTATCACAAGCAGAGTGCCGGGTAATACTGTTTCCTGCATATGTCTTTTGTGGCTCCTTTATGCTACAGAAGTCTCTCCAAGGCACCTATACCTGAAGTCTTGTGTGTTTAAAATACCCCTGGGTCTGGGACTGTCTTATGGAAACCTGAAGTGAGTGTCTCCAATACAAGGCACCTTCTCGTTTCTTATTATTGGAAAAACCTGCTTTTCACATGATGATGGCTGTCAGTCAGCAATTAGATGAAGCACTGGACTTTATGAGGCTGGATCTGAGTGAGACCGTGAGCCTTAGTGATTTGGATGCTGAGGCTATATTATCCAAGCAGCAATTTGAAGATGTTTCACTGCCATTAACCCCTGAAGTTCTGTACAGCCAATTACTGCGATTGAAACAGAAAGAATGTGACTTTATGTGCCACAGTGTCAGTTTATCTGACTACTTTCGCAGGAAACAGATTCCCAGGGGCTTTAGGGTAAAAAACACACCAACGATCGGCAGGTATAACATCGCCTTCTGCCGACGTTGGATTGGTGTTTTAAATAAGTGCTCTCAAGATTTGCTCCTGTTGGTTATAGAAGAGGCCACTAGGGAGCAAAAAGAGCTGCAACAACAGATTACAACATTTGAAACAGCTCATTCCATCACGTTTGCTCAGGACACTCAGACCAACTGGCTTGAAAAATTAAAGAACCAGATGGATAGATACAAGCGTGATCTTATCGCCTTTAAGAAAGAGAAAGTAAAGAAGGTTCAGCTTGATTACGATCAAAGGAGGGTGTACCCATGGCTCAATGCCGGCAATTTCCAAGATGGAGGTCCACCTAATTATGGAAGACGCAAGCCATATAGGTTTCAACACTCCAATCAAGGATCAAGCACCTCTCAAAGCGAGAGTGAGTCCTCCTGTTCGACTTCCAATGCTGCAGGTGTCCCTTTAGGTGAAACTGGGACGGCAGCGACAAGACGTATCAGAAGACGAGGAGGGCAGGCCAAAACCGCCGTCAGAGCAAGCACTCGCCCGCCGAGGAAAGTCAAAGCCTAGTCTTTAACCTATCCAAGGTACCATTGTCAACAACAGAGGTGGAGGTCCTAGCAAAAGGACTATCATTTGTTCCAACTGTGAAAGCAGATTCTGTACAGCCAATTACTGCGATTGAAACAGAAAGAATGTGACTTTATGTGCCACAGTGTCAGTTTATCCGACTACTTTCGCAGGAAACAGATTCCCAGGGGCTTTAGGGTAAAAAACACACCAACGATCGGCAGGTATAACATCGCCTTCTGCCGACGTTGGATTGGTGTTTTAAATAAGTGCTCTCAAGATTTGCTCCTGTTGGTTATAGAAGAGGCCACTAGGGAGCAAAAAGAGCTGCAACAACAGATTACAACATTTGAAACAGCTCATTCCATCACGTTTGCTCAGGACACTCAGACCAACTGGCTTGAAAAATTAAAGAACCAGATGGATAGATACAAGCGTGATCTTATCGCCTTTAAGAAAGAGAAAGTAAAGAAGGTTCAGCTTGATTACGATCAAAGGAGGGTGTACCCATGGCTCAATGCCGGCAATTTCCAAGATGGAGGTCGACCTAATTATGGAAGACGCAAGCCATATAGGTTTCAACACTCCAATCAAGGATCAAGCACCTCTCAAAGCGAGAGTGAGTCCTCCTGTTCGACTTCCAATGCTGCAGGTGTCCCTTTAGGCGAAACTGGGACGGCAGCGACAAGACGTATCGGAAGACGAGGAGGGCAGGCCAAACGCCATCAGAGCAAGCACTCGCCCGCCGAGGAAAGTCAAAGCCTAGTCTTTAACCTATCCAAGGTACCATTGTCAACAACAGAGGTGGAGGTCCTAGCAAAAGGACTATCATTTGTTCCAACTGTGAAAGCAGATGCCTTCCAGTGGAAGGTGGACACTTATAAGCTCCATCGGACACTGCGTTTAAAAGAACATTTTGGCAAATCTGCTCCTTCTGCATCAGCATCTGAGAAAGTCATCTTACCTGAACAGCTAAAAAAGATCATACGACGTTCAAGGTTCGACCCCCCTTCAATCAATCCCTCAGTGAGAACTTTTACACAGATGGTGGATCAATTGGGCATGGAAGAACCAGCCCGCACTCACACCAGGTACAATCTTTCCAGGCCACAGCAATTGGCTTTGGACAGTCTGTCTAAAAGGAGGGATGTGATTATTCGCAATGCGGATAAGGGGGGTGCGGTTATTGTTCAAGATCTTCAGGACTATAGAGCTGAATGCTTAAAACAGTTGAGTTATGCCAGGACTTATATTCTGCTTGATAAAAATCCCACTATAGCATTTAAGCAAGAATTAGATGTAATACTTAATGCTGCTGTTAGAGATGGGTATCTTGATGTAGAGTTGAAACAGGCTTTGATGGTTGAGCACCCTGTAGTGCCATTGTTTTCTACCCTACCGAAGGTGCACAAGGACCCTCTGCATCCTCCGGGACGACCAATTATATCATCCAGGGGGTCCTTGATGCACCCGGTAGCGGTATATTTGGACACCATCTTGAATCCATGTGTCCAAAGATTGAATTCATATTTGAGAGATACTACTGCTTTACTATCGATCCTTGACTCTCTTTCAGGACAGAGTGTCCTTGAAGGAAATTGTGTGATGTGTACAGCTGATGTCACTAGCCTCTACACCTGCATCCCACACGGTGCAGGTGTAGAGGCGGTGCGCTCTTTGATTTCTAATGATGTGGAATACATTGGTCCCCCGATTGATTTTTTCGTGGTCTTGTTAACCTTCATACTAACTAAAAATTACTTCCTCTTCGAGGGCAAATATTACTTACAGGTGGCAGGCTGTGCCATGGGGTCCGCAGTGGCCCGGCATATGCCAATGCCTTCATGCACCACGTGGAGCAAAATATGTTTTTCAGGGATGGCAACCTCAGGTCGGAGGTGTTGCTGTATAAACGTTACATCGACGACCTCTTAATTTTTTGGGGTGAGGATGTTGAAAGCTTGAACCAGGTGTTTGAGGACCATGCCCACAGTGACAGTGTGGTCAGGTTCACTCATACCATGAATACTTAACGGGTGGAGTTCCTGGATGTCGCAATCATGAGAAGGGGGGCTGCTATCAGCACCTCCCTTTTCGTGAAGGCGACAGACAGGAACACACTATTGAGAAATGAAAGCTTTCATCCCACCCCTCTCCGCAAGGGATTACCATATTCGCAATTATTGCGGGTTAAAAGGATAACATCAAACCCTGAGGAGGTTCCTATGGCTTTACAAGCTATGGTAGAAAAGTTTGTCAATAGAGGATACCCTAGAAGTGAGTTGAACATCTTAAAAGACATAGTGTCACTTATGCCTCGTGAACAACTTCTGAGTCCAAAGATACTGCCGCCCACTAATAAGGATAATAAACGGGTGCCCTGGGTTAACCGCTATTCAGTTGGGTCAGAAAGTAAAACCAGGAAAGTCAAAGAATTATGGCCCATGTTATCTACTGATAGTGAGTTACCGTTATTACATGATTCCAGGGTGTTACCCAGTTACACTAGGGGTAGTAGTATTAAAGACAGAATTGTTAAGTATGACATCACAGGATGGGACAAAACCATTTCTGGCCAAAAAAACTTCCTATCTAGGAAGAATGGTTGTTTTCGCTGTTTGGGGTGTACCACGTGCAGGTCTATGTCAGTGGGAAGTTTTTTTTACTCATCCCCACAAAGGGAATAAAATCCAGATAAAATTTCCCCTCACTTGCACCTCCACTTACATCATTTACACTTTGACCTGCCCCTGTGGACTGACCTTTGTTGGGAAGACCCAGCGCTCTTTTCGGGAGCGCATGGCCCAACATAGGTCAGCCATATATCAGGCCCAGTCCAGCGGACATAGTGACCAACCCGTGGCCCGCCACTGTTTACAATTCAAACATAATATTTCAAGTATACGGACGATGATTATTGACCATATACCTTTGCCCATCAGAGGGGGTAATAGAAATAAAATTTTGCTCCAGAGAGAGAGTCGCTGGATTTTCTCTCTGGGGACTATGTCCCCTGGGGGGTTTATGAGACGCTGGGGCTCCAGTGTTTCATTTGACCATCCTGTATTGGAGGGTGTTATGTGATCTTGCTGTATTTATTTTGTCATATGTTACATGCCTTATTCATTTATCCATTTATTTTTATTATGTATACTCATATTTTCTGGTGTTATGTCTCTTTAAATTGCTGATTGATGCATTTAGAAAGTATTAATAGCTACAGATGCTATATCCCATAAGAATGTGGGTGTTTACTACATATTGAGTCTCATGTATATGCGGTTTTTCCATTTTTATATTCTGCGATCGCTGTTGTATCAGCGTTTTTACTATATGTAATGTGTTTGTTATTTGTTTCCATAGGAACCGTTTGTGCTGTGTGCAGAAGCTCCCTGCCTCGCGTTGATGACACGCGCCGGTTCTATCCAATTGCATAGTGAAGGCCACCCGGTCACGTGATGTGGAACTACAGGTCAGTGAGAGGGGCCTGTTCTTTACACTGCAGCGTGCCAGGTGATGCCTGAGCAGTGCAGGCTGGACAGGTGTGTGCCATGATGCTGGTGGGGGATGGTGAGTGCACAGCCAATCGGTGTGGGCATGGGGGGAGGGTTTTTTATGTGTGTATGGGTGTGTCCCTGATGACGGAGGTAACTCCGTAACGGCATAGGACCGCTGCAATAAAGGACTTTTAAACTTCACTACAAGTCTGTGAGAGTGCCGCCTTTCTTCCTGCTGGTTATTTTGGATCCTAGAGCTCCCTGGAAGGCACCGCAAAGATATTTGTATCACAAGCAGAGTGCCGGGTAATACTGTTTCCTATATATATATATATATATATATATATATATATATATATATATATATATATATATATATATATATACACTTGTAAAGGAACCGCACTCAGTCCAGTAAGGGGAAACAGGGTGGTGCTCCACTTTAGAGGATTTCCATCCCAATCATAGCATTTTCATAAAGAAGTAGGCACTCACCAGCACTGAGAATTGTGCAAAACGCAGATAAAGTTTTATTTCATTTCATCATCAGGTCATCAATAATGGTCGACGTTTCGGCCCACCACAGGGGCCTTTGTCAAGACACCAACACCTGGATACAGCAGCAGACAGAGTATACTCTGTCTGCTGCTGTATCCAGGTGTTGGTGTCTTGACAAAGGCCCCTGTGGTGGGCCGAAACGTCGACCATTATTGATGACCTGATGATGAAATGAAATAAAACTTTATCTGCGTTTTGCACAATTCTCAGTGCTGGTGAGTGCCTACTTCTTTATGAAAATGCTATATATATATATATATATATATATATATATATATATATATATGTATATATATATATATATATATCTCACAAACTGCATGTCATGTTACACAGTACAGTATATAATTATCATGTTATACTGTATATACCAGGCCAGTCCAACCATTACACTGAGTATGCAGCCGTGTAGAGTACCACACTGTGGAGAGTGCCGCCGCTGCATTCTCTATTCTGACTGCTAGCTGACCTCTGCCACCTCTGAAGATGTTCTTGCATCCTTCCCACACTGCCTGCAGAGAGAGTCCAGGCCGCAGGATGATGTGTGCGGGGAGCCAAAGCACTTGGACGGGGACACATTTAGCAGGCACTATCTGCTGCAAGCACATTAACTATCTCCGTATCCCCCCTGCCTACCCAGTCACCCACTGCCTCCTTAGTCAATGACTGCCTCTCCAGTCACCAACTATCTCCCTGTCACCTCTGCCTCACCAGTCACCAACTATCTCCTTGTCTAACCCTGCCTCACCAGTCACCAACTATCTCCTTGTCACCACTGCCTTGCCAGTCACCAACTATCTCCCTGTCTCCCCTGCCTCGTTAATCACCAATTATCTCCGTCTCCCCTATCTCTCTAGTCATCAACTATTTCTGTCTTCCCTGCCTCGCCATTCACTAACTATCTCCCTGTCTCCCCTGCCTTGCAAGTCACAAACTATCTCCTTGTCAACCCGGCCTCACCAGTCACCCACTATTTACCTGTCACCCTTGTCTACCCATTTTTGAAGATATGCGCTGTCCCTTTAAATAGTTTATCCCATCAAGGTGCACCAAAATGTATATTTGCTTACCCCAAATAATAAGCTCAGAACAGCCCTTTGTGTAATCATAGGGGACACTGACCCAAGAATAACGCTAAACAGACTACATGCCACAAGGTTGACAAAGGCAAAGAATGCTTCCTATTACATACTAGCAAATATGTGAGATTACACAGGGGGGGGGTTATTCTTGTTCATTCACCGATGTTGTGTGTATGCGCATGCGCAGGCACATTTCTTTGCATGTGCATAGCCGTGTGCGTGCGGCCAGGGTGAACATAATGTGCACTCGGGGGGGGGGGGGGGGGGGGGAATGTAGTAGTCGCACCATGGGAACGGCCAGCGTTCCTGGCGAGTGTGCACGCATATCTTAGTGACCTGCGACCAGTGACCTGCGACCATCAAATCATGTTTGTGGTACCGCATAGCCTGCAAATGGATGTTTTTATTAAATTTATTAAATTTATATTACCAAATCTCTCACTTTCTTATTCTCTCATCCTATAACATTTCCCCCATGTCTTGTGTTTTGTTTTTATTACTTAGGTAAGGTTGTATCCCCAGCAATTCCAACCATCCAAGTCAGAGTATTATTGTTCAGATGCATCTTCCTCAACTCCATTGCAATTATTGTGCCAAGATTTCCAAACATGACCAATTGAATCTGAAAAGCAATGTTCTTTCTGCCCATTTTACTAACTTGGTTTAATAACGACCGAGTTTAGTGGCCATATACCGATTGTGCGCCGAACACAATTTACAAGGCGTGGTTTTGCTTTGTAAATGATTGCCTCTTTAAAATAAAAATATGACTTTGTCCGCCATCCCACATTGATTGAACAACTTCCACACTCTTCTTGGGGCTTCATACATATACATTACCCCTGAGGCTGAGGTTAATAAGCTGTGGCAAAGGGGGGCAAAACGTGCTGAGACTAGTGTTACAACAGCTGATAAGATAAAGGGGGAGATTCTGTAAAGCAGAAATGCGGTAAAACCCCCGTTTTTGGGGTTTTTACCGCATTTCTATATGCTACATGCCCCCTTCGCAGTGCCAGCGCTGCGGAGGGAATCGCCAGCAAAAGCTGGCGATTCCCTGCCGAAGCCTATGGGCTTCTTACCGCAGCGCTGTTTGAGGGATCCGTCACGGATCCCTCCCAGCGTGCCCTGCGGCCGGCGCCGGGGTCTGCGCATGCGCAGATGGACTCCCGGGTCATAGACCCGGAAGTCCAGTGCCGGCACCGCATCACAAGGGAGAGCTGCCCCTTGCGTTAATAACGACATATGTTACAGCATATGCCGTTATTAATAATGCGGTAGCCGGCGATAATGGGCGCGGATGTTACAACATCCCGCCCAAAGGCTGGCAAAGTATGGGGACTGTACTTGTCACAGCAATGCTTCATATAAAACTTAATATGAACACTGTGCTGACACATTTGGTTTAAGCTATAACACATCTCCCATATTTGGAGGTATGCAATGCGGGACTCCGGGCCTTGAAAAGCACTCAGAGTAAGGCGGCTTGGCTTCGCGGGAATGATGCTCCTTTGAGGCCATGCCCCTATTTCGCCACCTTGGGGGTATAGCTAGAACTCTGTGAACTGCTGGCCAAGCCCCCTCTCCCTCTGCTTGCCGTGAATAGACAATGTGAATAGCATCTATTCCGAATTGCACTGCTAAGCACAGCAGAACACCCAACTG
This sequence comes from Crinia signifera, assembly GCF_055691185.1. NCBI lineage: Eukaryota > Metazoa > Chordata > Amphibia > Anura > Myobatrachidae > Crinia > Crinia signifera. The sequence continues at coordinate 173,481,886 of NC_139217.1, forward strand.
CCCCCACACCATGGAACACTGCCAGCCCCAGACAGGACACAGAACTATCCCCCCAAAAACGGGACGGTCCTGTGAAAATCGAGACAGTTGGGAGGTGTGCTTATTATAAGTTAAATTCCACACTGAAATTGCATATAAAACATATCCTGTTATTGCATTATATCCAAGGTCTCACTTTTTATTGCATTGTACACAAGCAAGTATTGAATGAGAAGACAAAAAGCATTCAACTGTTTAGTTTATCTTAAGGAAACACGTTTCATGAACCAGTCAAATGAACTGAGGCAGTATTCTAAAGTTTTAAATGTACCTGAGACACAAGCTTAGTTAGTAAATAAAGCAGTTGCTAAAGAAGTATGATATGACCCTGTGCTGTCCAGGGCACCTATGATAGGGGGCCCCAGGTAAAAAGGGTGGGTGGGTATATATTAGATTGTGTATACCTCCCAACATGACCCATTCCAGGAGGGACTGTACTGCATGCTATCCTTTACAGAATGCCCTGAGTTCCCAGCATTGTCTGGCTATGTGCTCAGGGATCACAAAGCTCTTAGGGCATTTCCAAATAATTAATTTGTTGTTGTTTTTGTTTTTAATTTAAGTAGCATGTTTATTTTACTAGCAATGGGGCTTTTTAGCTGGATGCAGCCATCTCAGTCATGATGTTCTACTGCCCCATCTCAGCACAAGATGACTCACAGTCTCACAAGTTCAAAAAGTGACCACAATGGGAAGAAGGAAGAGGATCCCAGGAGGAGGATGGAGTTCACATTCACATCAGTCCCTGCCCCAGTGGAGCTTACAATCTATATTCCCTACCACATGTTCACAAAGTCATTCTAGCCTAGGGATAACTTTGCTGAAAGCCAATTAACCTACTAGTATATTTTTGGGTTGTGGGAGGAAACCGGAGTACCTGGAGTAAACCCACTCAAGCATGGGGAGAATATACACACTCCACACATTTAGGACCATGGTGAAAATCGAACCCATGACCTCAGTGCTTGTGGCAGTAATGCTAACCATTACACCATCCGTGCTATAACTTAATATAACTGTTACTGTTTTTACAGGGATGGATTAACTGCAGGGCTTGGAGTAACAGTATCATGCTTATTTCCAGCTATAGGCCCAACAGATTGAGAGCTCTTAAATTAAAATATGGCATGGGCACTGAGAAGGTGGGTACTTAGACTGGGGCCTGTCCAGGAGCAAAGGTTGCTGCAGCCATGCCCCCAAGACATTGTGACCACACCTCTTTCAACGGGCAACCCAGCATGTCATGGGTATACCGGCAGGCTATGTTATACTCTAGAGACGTTGTTCATAACCAATTCCCCCAAAAAGTGCTCTTATCAAATGATATTGTTGGAATTAATGTCTCCTCAGGTTACTAGTCAAATTGTACCTAAGGTAAACCACTCCATACAGCAACCAATATGTAACTGTTCTGAGCTCATTTAGAAATATAGGGACATGATTCCAATATTGGCTGCTTCAACTGCAATTTGTAATTACCATGAGCATGAGTGAAAAAAATGTTTTATCCCCAGCAACACCATTCCACCTCACAAGCATGTCTCCTATCTGTCCTTGTGTGTGACATCTCCAATGACTGAATCATCAGCTGTCAAACTACAACCGTGACAAGATGCAATGAGTGTATTCTTTGACCCTCTTCTGCTCAGGTACCAGTTAACTGACTGTGGTTGATCTATTACTTTTGCAATGAAACCACCTTGGGCTGGCAGTAACTTGGGTGGCGACCCTTACACCCCTGACTGTGCTGTACATGGAAACTACAGCATTCCGTTTCAGATACACACATTAATGAAATTTGCTTCTTATCATGCCTTTTTTCCCTATGATGTGTACACACATAAACTAATATATATAGAATATTCCAAACTATGGTGTTGCACATTTTTTTTTAATTGAAATTCACCATTATGGGCCTGATTCAGAGCCAGTTGCGGGCTGCGGGGAGGTGGGGGGCGTTCTACACAAAGCAAGGTAGTCCTGATCACCAGGTCCCTTCCCATGTTGTGCCCGCAAAATTGTGCAAGCGCTTCACTCCTCGTGCAGCTTAGATACAAAGCTAGGTGCAGACTGGTCATGTTTCAGGTCACAGTGTGACATGTGTGTGACATCAGTAGTCCGGACACCCCTGCATTGTTTGGACCGCTCCCAAAAAACGCTGTGTCGCGACCCCCCCATGGTTCCTCACTAGCTCTGAAACTCAATCACTTTAAATGCTATGTACACAGATTTGCAGTATGTTATTTTTAGTGGCAATAGAAAAATCTTACCTTCCTAGAGAGTAAAGTAATAAGAGAAAAAGGTACAGTAATCTCTCTTTTTTGGGGGGCACAACTTAATTTATTGCTGTTATTATTTTAAAACATAACTTTTAATTAGTGTGAATATATAAATATATAGGAGGAGGTTGATAAGCGGCACTCCTAGGACTTGTTCAGGAAAAAATACACAGACAAAGAATAGTCTATTCTTGTCTGTGTATTTTTTCCTGAACAAGTCCTAGGAGTGTCGCTTCTCAAGCTCCTGCATATCAAGCCATGCTTGCACGTCCTGCTGCTGGCACCCGGGCAACACAGCCCTGACTTAAGGGCTCTGGGAGTGCCTACTAGCATCATACTATTAATTAGTTGTATTCACTCCTGGAAACTTCGGAAACAAAGTGAAACAATGATTGACACAATAGACCGGTTACAGTGTTCAACCAAAAGAATTTCAAACAGAGATATCTTAGCGCTTATACAGACTGGTACTTCCCTTTGGCTGGGTTATTATTTTTTTCTCAAGATTGGGTCCTCTGATGTTTGTGGGTCCAATTCTTTAAAAGAGAATCCTCATATTCACGAATTCCAGTTTTAAATATGGAAAAAGAATACATGAAACAATATTTTAGGAATATTCCAAAATACATATAATAAATGTAGGATCTTGATCTGTTTTTTCACCCGTGTGATTGGGCCTATAGGGCTTGTGTTGATAGACCCTTCACCGATATATGAGGGTTTCGTACCCAACTCACATAGATGGTGGGTAAAAAACACCTATCAAGGTATCTTTTATATGGAATAATTCCCAAACGATTTATATTCAAGTCAGACGGTGCATAATGAGGTGCATACCCCAACTCACTCAGCAAGATGTTAGTATGTTCCCATCAAGGTATCTTTAAGGAGACCAGGGCAATGGAATTTCCACAAGACACTTTATTAACATGGATCCTCCAACAACAGGATACACCATAAAACAAACAATAAAAAAGTAGTGAGGACCACAAACGGTTCCAGATATTTTGAGATCGGGCAGATGTTGAAATACAAAGTCTACAACCTGGAGTGGTGTCCGGACTCGCTTCCCAGGTCGCTTTGACTTTGGGCCGTATTCTCCAATCTGGATCCAAGTGTTGTCCTCCTTCTCTGCTCCCCTACGCGTTTCGACCCTACCTTGGTCTTTATCAAGGTGTGCAGAGTTACAGTGTTGCTTGCAATGCCTTGTGTGGTAGTTATACCCCTTTCACATTGCAACTAATTACCGGGTACAAGCCGTTTTGACCCGGTAATTAGTGCAATGTGAAAGGGGTTACCGTGTCCCGAAAACGGGTAGCAACACAGCAAAATGAACCAGCAAAAAAGCAGAGTCCTTACTGGTCCGTTACCGTGTTTCTTGGCAGTGTTAACGTGTTAAACGGGTCGACCGACCCGTTTCTTGTTCACACTATGGTGGAGGCAGTGCTTGGAGCAGTGCCAGCTCTAAGCGCTAACTCCTCCCCCACCCCCGATGACGCACCGACTCCCCGCCACGCCACCTGATGATGTCAGCAAACCGGCATTATTGTTGGTTCTCTGTGGGGATGTGGACATCCCAAAATGAAGGTTCGCGCCGGGACTGACACGTTTCAATGTCCCGGTGCGAACCTTTATTTTGCTATTTGAAAGTAGCATAACTGTGTTTAAATAACGTACTGAATATAGAAAAGTACATACAAACAATAAGCGCTCAAAAGGTAGCCAAAAATAGAAATAGAATGATATCACCCAAATGGATTTTATGAGTCCGTCCAGGATTCCAATTAGAAGTCCACCAGGGATCCAGTACTCATATGTATAAATGTGGTAGAGAAACCTATGTGAATAGAATACATTCCCACAGTATATAAATACCAGGGAGGTGGAAAAAAAGAAAAAGATAGTGCAAATAACTTATTTTACAGGGTGAATTGTAACATAAGGTTGCACAATATAGAGACATTGGTAATTACATGATCAATTATCCATGGTATACAGCAGGCAATTTAGGATGGATCAGCAGTATGTAGACACCTGTGTAGGTATTCTCCCACAGTAACATTTTACCAGGGAGATGGAGAAAGAGCATAGGATGGCGCAGACAACTTCTTAAAAAATGGTATTTAATATAAAATTGCACTTACAATGGGTTCTATTCAATGCCGTGGGTGAGCGGCGACAGCGAGCAGGGCTTCCTGCTCGCTGTCACCACTCACCCTGTCAGTATTCAACTCACCCCCCTCATACGCCAATTCCCCCTTGCTCCGTTTTTTGAGCGAGGGGGAATTGGCGTATGCGGTTGCAGAAGCAGCGAGACTCACTGCTAAATACAGCAGGTTCGCTGCATTAGCCACGGGTCTCGCTGTTTGGGGGAATCCTCGACGTCCTGTGATGGCGAGGATTCCCCGGAATGTTGAATAGGGCGAGCGGCCAGCGAGGGGGTTAACCAGCGAGGATCGCTGGTTAACCCCCTCGCTGGCCGCAGTGAGCGGCATTGAATACTACCCAATAAGTTGGCAAGTAAAATAGCATGACACATAATCCATTGCAAAGAAGCAGGCAAGAGTGGGTGGCCAATGATGGTGTCTCTGTTCAAGCGTCTAGTCCGGAATAGGATGCAGGAAAAGAGGTGGCCAGAGTCCCAGTAAATTAGCAGTCAGCCAAGGTTAAAGCATTGTCCCAAACAGCATAACGCGTTTCAGAGTGTAACTTATTTTTCAAATGCTTAAATTTGGAATGGACAAGGCTTAGAATTCTGCAAAAACAACTTGATTAAAACAGTATGTTTATCCTCTAAGTGTTATTCCACCAATTTAATTACTGCAGCTAGATCCCGGATTGACCAGATAAATAGACAAGAACTATTAAAAAATAAAGCTAGAAATATAACAGAAAATCAGAAACATGAATGGTCCTTTGTCAGTCAGTTTAGTTCCTTACATAAAGATTGAAGGTGTCTTCTATAAAAATTGGATGATCCTTACCCAGGATCCGGTGATTGGTCCTCTACTGCCTGTTAAACCACAATTTATTTACCGCAAAGCCTCATCACTAAAAGACCATTTAGTTAAGAGTACCATAGACCCTCCAAAAAGACTAAGCAAAAGGTCTCAAGGCTTCCATTGTTGCGGCAAATGTCTAATGTGCCACAGAGATAAATGTAAAGATAGGAAACTAAATTCATTTTGTATAAATGGAAAGAACTATCAGATTAAATAGTAAATTACGTGTCATCCTAAACATGTCATATATGTATTGGTTTGTTCGTATGGTCTTGCCTAGGTGTCACGCTAGCAGTAGCACCAGCTGGAGTGTAACGGAGGCTAGGTGCCTTGATGTAAGGTTTTTGCATAGACGATAGAAGGGAGGGATGCAATTGGATAAAAGAAAACCAGTTTTAATAAAGATACTGCGATACAGAAGATGAACTGTGGCACAAAGGTAATACTGAAGATATGAAATAACCAGAGTCAATGATATGTAAAACTTATTGTAAAGTTCGTAGTGGATGGATAACGAGGTTGAAAACTGAAGATGACTTGAAGTGTAGATTTGAAGAATAAACATAAACTTGAATAGTTGATTTGAAGGATTTACTTGAAGAGATGATTGAATTGAAGATTGAATGATTGAATGAAAGATTGGATGATTGAATGGTTGAACGATTGGATGATTGGACGATTGGATGATTGGGTGATTGGATGGTTGAATGATTGGACGATTGGGTGATTGGATGGTTGGATGATTGGAAGATTGGATGGTTGATAGGATGAATCTGGGAAGAATTGCAGCAGGCCTGAGTAGCTGTGACCAGGGAGAGTTGCAGTGGAAGTAACCGTCAGGTGAGGAAAGGGTGATCCCCTTTGTGGGGCTAACTTTGTCCGGACCGTAGAGGCGGCAGCAGGGTTCTGCAGGTGGATGGTCTTCACAGCAGGCGAGCAGGAGTGGATTCAGTCTGGAGATAGCTGACAGGCAGCAGCGCTTTCAGCAGGAGTGGGAGTCAGATGCCTAGGGAAAGGACATCATTGTACTGACTGACTGTTTGGCCCAGCTGGTCAGTATTTAAAAGGAGAGCTGCACTGTAATTGGCTGAAGGTAATTGGTAGTGCAACCTGGTTGGAGAAACCAACAAGATGGCAGCCGCCAGATAAGGCAACAGGTTTCAGAACCAGGAAGTGTGTGCAGTACACTCCAGGCAGCGTGTCCAGCAAGGCCCAGGCAGAGTTCACAGCATCATGGCGCCTCAGTGTGGGAGGCATGGGTGGCAGACATGGTGGTCGTGACACTATGTAGGCAAGACTTCAAGACAATTGAAGATCCCCCTTGTGCAATGCATTTACAATATAGGAAGTCTTTGCAAACCCATAACTTGTCAGCTCATTTTTACTCCCATCATGAGGCAAAAGAATGTCACCTTACACAATTTTAAAGCATTCAAAAAATTGACCCTAAATGGCGTACCTATGACATGGATTTAAGATTACCTAAATCAGAGATGAAATGGATCATTTCCATGGCTCATGGATCATTACCTATTGCCTAGGTACCTTAACGGGGAGTTTGAATTAAAACAATTTCTGGTATAAGGTCTACTGTATCTTCATCCTCTTCTTTCGTTGTTCTTCTTTCTCTTTTATATGGTTAGGATGTATGTATTTTTGCATATATATTTATTTTATTATTTTTTTCTAGGCCTCGTCCTACGCATGTGCAGGAGGAAACACCACCACGATACAGCCTGTTTGAAAAAAATACATTTTATTAGAGAAAGGAATAGAGGTTCACTTGCGCAGTGCGTAGCTTAGATCAGCGTTTTATATATAATGTATTTGAATGCCTGACTTTTATTGTATTTTATATCATTTATTTACAATTGATTCTATATGTATAATTTTGCTCTTTGCATTGTTTGTAATGAATGTTATGCATATAATATATCCCCATTGCCAGCTTCCTGGTTTGGAGATATGCATGAAACGCTTCCAGCCGACATGGAACGCACTGCCTTCTTGTTTCCAGCCGATGGTGGCTGCGCAGTAGGTAAAGAACACCGACTAGCGGCGGATGGGAATCAGGCGTCATCAACCTAGGCCTTTAAATACCGTCCCTTGTCCATTCCAAATTTAAGCATTTGAAAATAGTTACACTCCGAAATGTGTTATGCTGTTAGGGACAAAGATTTAACCTTGGCTGACTGCTGATTGACTGGGACTCTGACCACCTCTTTTTCTGCATCCTATTCCAGACTGGATGCTTGAACAGAGACACCATCATGGGCCACCCACTCTTGCTTGCTGCTTTTCCATGGATTATATGTGTCATGCGATTTTACGTGTCCATTTATTGTAAGTGCAGTTCTATATTAAATACCAATTTTAAGAAGTTGTCTGCACTATCATGACTGGCAGCTGCAACAATTTGCGGGTCCGTGGATGGTGGGAGGGGCTAAAATGATGCAAAATTACGCAAATCATCTTAGCCCCGCCCCCTCCCAGCTGACCCGCAAAATTCGGGTTTTATACGGGGGGGGGGGGGGGGGGGGGCGGGGCTGTAGTGAATATGCACATAGGTTTTTCTACCACATTTACACATATGAGTACTGGAACCCTGGTGGACTTCTAATTGGAATCCTGGAAGGACTCATAAAATCTACTTGGGTGATTTCATTCTATTTATATTTTTGCCTACCTTTTGAGCGCTTATTGTTTGTATGTACTTTTCTATATTCACTTTGTCATTTTGTAGTAATATTTTGGGTGACTACCTTATGCATGACACATTAGCAGCACTTTGAGGTTGTATTGCGCACTGTGATCTGATTTATATTGTCACATTAGATAGCTTACTGCAACAATTGTTTCTTATTTATATACTTACATTTCTATTTTGGACATGTAGAGTTATAGATCCACATGTATCACTGAAATTCAATTTTAGGCACCTGTAACTCTTCTATAATAAGTGTGAGAGCGGGGAGCTTAGCGTGTCCCAGGTATGGTGCGATTGATGCCTGCGCCGCTATGTGCGGCATGTGTGGGAGGGGTTTAGATGGCTGTTTCGCTGTTGCTTCATCAGTCTGACTGACTGATGAAGTGACAGCAAAACGGACGTTTTCACAAATGGAGTGATTGATACATTATAAATTATATCAGTGACAGTCGGAATTATCATTCCATTTGCTCTGGTTTAATTCAGGGAGCTTCTAACTATTACTCTCCTCCCTTTCCAATTAGTGAGCTGATTAAACACACTTATCTGTAGCAGGGAGAATATCTTGCATATGTTCCAGATATAATTTTAGGGAAATATATTCATAACCAGGGTCACCGAGAGGTATGCTGGGCCCCCGTAAAATGTTAGGGCGTGGCCTAATAGCAGGAGTCATGGCCACACCTTTGATTAGGTCATGCCCCCAAACTGTTTAGGTTTTTTTTAAAAAACACTTTAAAGTCGAGGAGGGAGTTTATTGTAACCCCCCCTCAGCAGCAGCAGCACACCTACAGCATGTGCTGTGCTGACAGCAGGCTCAGCATGAGCTTTCATGCTGTCAGTGTGTGCTGCTGCTGCCCAGGAGGGACAGGGGGGAAAGGGGGGTGGAGGGGGGTTGGACCAGGGCCCCCGTTGGGTCCCTCCAGCAAGCCCGGGCCCAGGCAATTAGTGAGCCCCAAAAAAGAGTGCAAGTGTACCAGCGCCGGCTGTTAATAGTGAATGAATAAACTCAATATATAAAATTCATTATCAATTTAATCAAAAATACATATAAAAATTACATATGGAATTCCATTAATAAAAATATATTAAATTAAAAACAAGTTACAGAGCATATTACAACTGGATGTGCTTTTTAATGGTAATTTGGGATATGTCTCCTTTAAATGTAAAGCGACAAACGATTGACCAGGTAGCCAGCAATTTCCAATGGGTTGTCAGTGGATAAGTAACAGATGGTGTTGTCCACGTCCCCAACTTGTGATGTTTTTAAGGTAAACCTGGATGAACGAGCAGTACTTGGGTCGCCTCGGATCAGCCTCCGGATACAATTAGATTTAGATTATATTTGTATTCCCAATACGAAGGTGTTTCTTTTGGATAAAGATGGTATGTCCATAGAAATGTTCACCAATTGGTTGGTAACAGCTCAGATAGAACTCTCAAATGTAGCTCAACGTGTTTCCCTGAGGTAGAATCCCCCAGCTTCTTCAGGAGCAAACTGGCAGTACCAGCTGCCAGTTAGTGGCGCGCTCCTCCCAATCCTCTTTTCTTTTAATAAATTAGTAACCCCCCTCTCAGAGGCCCTGATCATAACCCTACTGGTGTTAAAACAATATCTCTCACAACTAAAAATAAAAATTGCAAAAGTGTACATATATAGTCTTTACTTTTTGACACATATGATAGAAGAGTTACAGGTGCCTAATGGGAAGCCAGGACTGCAAACACAGTTATATTGCCTGACTTGATTTAAAGCTAGGAAGCTTTCCGCCTACCCACTGTAATTGTAGCACAAGTGAGCATCTAGAGAACCTCACTTTAATCTGAGCTTTTACTGTATAATGGCCATGTTTTGTTCAAAATATGAACTTGACCTAAAAGTCAAAAGAGGTGTTCTAGCTGTTGTTTGCTAAACTCACTTAATGAGTAATCCCTGACAACAATACATTTTTGCTAGTTTTTCTTTTCCTGACTAGTTCGTTAATAGTTAATGAGTTTACTTGCAGGGATTGGAATGTGTAAAATAAACAAGTCTTAAACTGAGGACAATGTCTTTCTTAATGTACACATCTCTCCAGACTTGTCTGTCTAGTTGTTTAATATAATATTATTCATTCAGCATACATATGTATGTGAATATGTAGTAAGCCATAAATGCCAGATTATTTTGTACAGATTTATCTTCCAGTTCAGAATATGGGTCTAAAAGTTTGTTGTTTGTATCAGTGGCGTAGCTACCATACCCACCCCCCGCCGCCCCGTCAAGCACCCCCCCCCCCCGGCTGCCCTGTCGCCCCGTCTCCTATGCTAACCCCCTCCCCCGCAGTCTTACCTATCACGCTGCACTGGTCCCGGCGGCTCCGTTCTTCTGCTGAGGACCACCACAAAATGGCCGCCCCCATACAGCAGACAGTTTCAGAGAACAGTGTGCTATATGGGGGCGGCCATTTTGTGGTGGTCCTCATCAGAAGAACGGAGCCGCTGGGACCAGCGAGATACGTAAGTCTGCGGGGGATTGGGGGGGGGGGTAACTATAGCACCGCAGCCCCCGACGCCCCCACATGCACAGCGCCCCCCCGCGGTGGCGGGGGCTGCGGTGCTATAGTTACGCCCCTAGTTTGTATGGCTAGCTTTTCAAAGCAGACTGCAAGTGGAGAAAGCAAAACATGGTGCTATATTGTCCTCGACTCCAGTCTTCCCAAAAATATGCAAAATGTTGTAGACTTTGGGTCTGCATTTATTTCATATATATATGCTACATGTTTTTCACGGAATAAATACTGATTACTGTCAATCAGAATACCTATGCTGACATCACGATAAATGGGGTCCAATAAAAACATTTACCTTGCCTCTGCTCCCATGAACCCTAACCATCGCTCGCCACAGCCTATTCCCCCCCCCCAGCCTTACCTTGCATTCTCTCCAGTGCATAATCCAAACCTTCCCTTTCCCTGGTCTAGTTTACAATCAGGATGCCGGCAGTTGGGATGCTGCCATTGGCATGGTCAGCTAGGAAGGGGTTCCGGCGTAGGTCTTCCGGCTGTTGGTCAGGATGCTGGCATCGGTATTATGACTATTGCCATTGAATCTGCTGGAATGCTAAATGCATCCCTATTTGACAGAATTGGTACATTATACAGAAAATGAAATTCCCGGGTGAAGCAGTTCCATCTGGTAATTTAATGAAATAGATGGGTCATTTTTCTGTGTGAAAGGGTCAATCCGGATAATAAACTCTGGAGTTTAAAATCTGGGTCGACCCTTTCACACATGTGAAAAACCCATGTAATAGAGCAAATCTCTGAGTCTAAATTTTACACAGCGAGCAGCTGAATACCCCGGCGCTTCAAAAGCCTGGTAATTGCCGGGTTATTCGCCCGCCGCTGTGTGAAAGTGGTATAAGTAACTTATTACATGGATGCATATAATACTATAATTGTATTGCCATGATTGAACATTACAACCCTGTTCATGGCAATAAAGACTATCTCTCCTAGCTGATATTTCTGAAAAATAGCAAATCTAAGAGTCGTGATTTTATTTTACAGTTCTATTAAAGTTTAAAAATGCCTTTTATACCTTTTTTCTAAAAAAAAACACGTCAAAATAGCTTTTATTACATGAATATTGGCAGTACAGATGGTGTAATGGTTAGCATTACTGCCTCATAGTACTGAGGTCATGGGTTCTATTCCCACCATGCCCCTAACTGTGCGGAGTTTGTATATTCTCCCTGTACTTGCGTGGGTTTCCTCCGGGTACTTCGGTGTCCTCCCACAATCCAAAAATATACTGGTAGGCTAATTGGCTCCCAATTACAAAATTAACCCTAGAATGTCTGTGTGTGCGTGTACATGTGGTAGGAAATATAGATTGTAAGCTCCATTGGGGCAGGGACAGTGAATGTTCAAATATTCTCTGTTAAGTGCTGCGTAATTTGTATGCGCTATATAAGAAACTGGTAATAAATGAATAATAAAATATATAGAAAATGGTATTATTATTTTAATTTTGCCATCCTGATATGAACAGTTACCCATGCAGGTGGTAACTATGCAATCTTACTTAGCAATCTTAACTATGCAATCTTACCATTTCTGTGCAGAAAACCCTTTCTTGAATTGGGCATGCATTTGCTAAAAAGAGCTTTAATTCTGTAAGGTCCTTTCGTCTTTACAATAATCCTGTTGCTTAGTTTTATCCCAGTTAAAATGCTGGTACCCATAAAATCAGTAATACCTACCTATTATAGCATCTCCACTCTTAACACTTTATCTTGCTACTCCATATAGGGGGTTATTCTGGTTGGTACGGTGAAACGTACGTACGGTCCGTCACACTGTACGTTTCCCATACGCTCACGGTGTGAGCGTAAGTCCGCCCACAGAACAGCCGCACACGGACGGTCACAGACACCGACAATGGGGAGTGGCGTACACTTGAGCGTACGCCACCGTGTACGGACGGATCTCCCTCTTAGCCACCGATACCTGGCGTACATTAGAGCGTCCGTTTTCCCACCGACACCGTCCGTATATCTGAGTGTATGCCACATGCAAACATGTTCTAATATTGTTCAAAATAAGACTTTAGACTGTGATAGGCAGATGTTGGGATCCTTTGTTAGAGATATGTGATTGCAATAATGTGCTTGGTGGCATCTTACATACAGAGTGTGCTACATAAAATTCATAGCAGATATGAAAGTGCATAATGTATGTTGTTAGGCAAAAATATACATATTGTGTGCAAAATAGTGGCCATGGCCTAGGACATTGCTCCACCATTGCAAGTAGAAATTGAGTCCAAAAACATCCTTGTTGCTCTTAGACGTGGTTTATGTGTCTTTTTCATAATAAAAAAATGGTATGTTTGTGTTACAGTGAAAAAGTTGACACATGTCGACTCCTGTGAATTGAGTGTCCTGCTTTTTAAAGTAGAAAAAAACACGTTCTGAATGGGTGTAGATGGTTATAAAATAACTACCTTGACATATATAACCAGGTCATAGAATGAATATTACCTAAAATTAAACCAACCTTTACATGTTGATAAGGGTAGTGAAATAATGGTTTTCACTTAATAGCCTGCAGCATTGCTTATTACATTCAGGTGTATGTGTGTGACTAGTAATCAGCGTTAATTAGAAGACCCAGGCGTCCGCTCTCATACGGTATCTCTAGGGGTGGTCTGGAGCTATCTTTGGCGTCTGCCTGTTTTTGGGCCAAAATGCACGGTGCGTTCGCCGATCGAGGCGGTTGTGGCACCGTGCATTTTGTGTGCACACCCCCGTGTACGCCCATGTTTACGCCCAGTTTTCCTCATTATTCCGGCAGCTCCCATAAAAACGCACCACATGCTGCCCACAATGACCGTGTTCTTGCGGACAGGTTTTTTCGCACAGAGAGACCCGTCCGTGAGCGGTGTGAGGTCGCCGCACATGCGCACTGCTAAAGATACGCATGCGCAGATGAAAAAAAAAACGTTCCGCCCGTATACGGTCCCACCGTACCAAACAGAATAAGGCCAAGAGTGTGCTACATAAAATTCATAGAAGATATGAAAGTGCGTAATGTATGTTGTTGGGCAATAATATACAGATTGTGTGCAAAATAGTGGCCATGGCCTTAGGACATTGCTCTACCATTGCAAGTAGAAATTGAGTCAAAAACATCCTTGTTGCTCTTAGACGTGGTTTATGTGTCTTTTTCATAATAAAAAACTGGTATGTTTGTGTTACAATGAAAAAGTTGACACATGTCGACACCTGTGAATTGAGTGTCCTGCTTTATAAAGTAGAAAAAAACACTTTCTGAATGGGTGTAGATGGTTATAAAATAACTACCTTGACATATATAACCAGGTCATAGAATAATTATTACCTAAAATTAAACCAACCTTTACATGTTGAGAAGTGTAGAAAGATAAGGTTCCAATGTGTTTGAGGGCTGTGTGTGGATTGCAGGTAGTGAAATAATGGTTTGCACTTAATAGCCTGCAGCATTGCTTATTACATTCAGGTGTATGTGTGTGACTAGTAATCAGCATTAATTAGCAGACCCAGGCGTCCGCTCTCATACGGTATCTCTAGGGGTGGTCTGGAGCTATCTTTGGCGTCCGCCTGTTTTGGGGCCAAAATGCATGGTGCGTTCTCTGATCAAGGCGATTTTGGCACCGTGCATTTTGTGTGCACACCCCCGTGTACGGCCATGTTTACGCCCAGTTTTCCTCATTATTCCGGCAGCTCCCATAAAAACGCCCACATGCCGCCCACAATGACCGTGTTCTTGCGGACAGGTTTTTTCGCACAGAGAGACCTGTCCGTGAGCGGTGTGAGGTCGCCGCACATGCGCACTGCTAAAGATACGCATGCACAGATGAAAAAAAAAAACGATCCGCCCGTATACGGTCCCACCGTACAAAACAGAATAAGGCCCATAGAGCAGTGTTTCCCAACCTTGTTCTCAAAGCACACTTATGCTGGCCATACATTAGAGTCATTTCAGGGTCGAATGAATGATTTCCATGACTCGTCTGATGCATTGTGTGTTTTTGTGTTTTTCCAAACAAAATAAAATCAAAGTGTATATAATCCGATATATAATTAAAGGTAAGTCTTCTCTACCGACAGATGACATACACACAGTCTGATTTAAAATAGTGATTATATATCTGTGTGTATACAGTACACTTGGATTTTATTTTGCTTGGAGAAATAAAAACCCTTGTTTTATCATAATTGGCTGGTGCGTTACCTACCTGTGAGAAACAAAGATACCTTTATAGGAGTGAAAAGACGGATGTAGAAGTAAACATTCACATGAGTATTTCATCTCCTCATTCATTTTTTCTGATGCAAAGATACCTTGATATACTTACCCCTTACACATGATGCCAAATGGAATGAGACAAAATTCATAAAATGCCATACGGATTGAGCCAAAATTCACATAGTGACACACGGATTGAGCCAAAATTCACATAATGCCACACGGATTGAGCCAAAATTCACATAATGCCACATGGATTGAGCCAAAATTCACATAATGCCACATGGATTGAGACAAAATTCACATAATGCCACACGGATTGAGACAAAATTCAAAAAATGCCATACGGATTGAGACAAAATTCACATAATGCCACACGGATTGAGCCAAAATTCACATAATGCCACACGGATTGAGCCAGAATTCACATAATGCCACACAGATTAAGCCAAAATTCACAATACGCTTCATAAACAGGGACATTGCCTGCCAAAGGCGCGCATTAAACATTTACACCATAATGTCCATTACATGCTCATTGCCAAGGGTACCATGCTCTTTGTCAGAGGTTCCATGCTTGTTGCCATGTGGGATTACATGCTCATTGCCAAGGGGGAATACATGCTCGCGGTAAATGGGGGACAGCCGCCGACAGGCAGAAGTGATAGCCACTGACAGTGGCAGGGGCTGGCTGTATTCAGGTCCCGGCTATTTGAAATAATACCCCTTTCACACCAGAAAATGCATTCCCAGGTTGGCCCCTTTTACACCAGCCTAGTCCCTGCATTTTCTGGTGTGAGGGGGAGAGAAAACCACCCCTACCCCCCCTTTAACCAGTTATCTCATGTAACCGGTTATATCTTCGGAACCAACTGACCCATTTACATGAGAAAAGTATCATATTGAAGAACTTTTGAGTGGGCTTTGAATAATTTTGGTCCAGTGAAACTGGAATGTTTGGTTCCAGAGGAATCTGCCCTCAAAGAACATGAACAGCCATGAAATTACATTTCAAAAATAAAAAAATCGGTTAATCCAATTGACAGATATGGACCAGCCTGATATCATGTTGAAGGCCCAGCGATTTGGAATTGAATGAGATCAATCGCAAGCTTCTGTGATGCCACGGGAGGAATTGGCAGCCATCGGAACCGGGTGGGGGTCGGAATTAACGGGTCCCATATTATCCTATGGGGAAAAACGTTACAGCTTTGCCAGGCAATATCTCCGGTTCCCAGGGGGCTAGGGCTCGTTGGAAAGCCCTGGTCCTCAGCTACAAAATAAATGACAGGGGGCACGTGCCTGGGTGCCACCCCCTGAATCCGCCAGTGGCCACATGGACCTGGTAATCCATAGGCCCATCAGTTAAAAGTCAGATGGGCAGAACACTGTCATAATATTATTAAAGGATGTGAATCCCACAATGTGTCCCTACATTTTAAAAAGACACATGGAGGGGACACTAAACACATTACTAATTGTTTTGGGCTCAAAGTGGTGCCCGACAATTGGCGTGTAAATAATAGAGATAAAATACTTTCCCAATTGGAGATGCGCACAATATACACTTTAAAAACCATCGAACCCAACGGTTTAAACGTTGGTTTCGAACCAAAATGTTTTTTATAAGTAATTGGTATTATTAGGGTACTATTCGCATTATAATTGCCATATATTACATCTGGTTGCATGTATTACATTCACCAATTGAATTAATAGTATAAGCACCATATACTGTCCCTTTGCCCATAATGCTTGTAGTTTATATATGTTTATCAAAGGTTTTTAACTATGTTAGTAAGGAATATGCAGTGAAACAATCGATATTCTATATACCACCATGTTATGCCTGATGAAATACTTAATATATTTTCTCTTGTTGTTTGTCTGCCCACTTTAAAAATGCCGGCAATGGATGGCATGTACTGGAGATAAAGCGGAACTAATAACAAATAGAATGGACGCGGTGGATCTTGAAAAACAGCACTACGGGTCCCCGGAAGTATGATGCGTTCCAATAGAACCGGAAGTCCAGCGCAGTTGAACGGCGTGCGCTCCATAGACCCGGAAGTGCGGGTCTCAGCTTCCGGTCACGGCAGGTTCCGTGATTCAGACAACAAGCTACACCTGCGATGGTGCAAAGAAGTGGAACCGGATTTGGGACACTGTTTGTATTTATGCTTATGTATGCAATGTATAAGTGCATGTATTTTGAATACTGTTTTATATATGTATGTAATATATTTTATGTGTGTTGTGTTAACATATGGATTGAAGGATTTTTATAATGGTATTATGGTATACAAGCAATGTCCGCTTCCATGTTTTGTGGATAGCTGTAATCTGAAGACAATTGTTACTGGTATAAATACTAGGTAGGAATAGACAGCCTCCACACTGTGAAAAAGGGCTCATTTTTAGCCCGAAACGCGTTGGTTGGAGGAGAGGGGGACATTTAGGAGGCTTGTGAATTGGTGCTGTGTGTCATCTTCAGCCATTTGGGGGATCCTTCCATCCGGATAGGGAGGTAACCCAGACCATCACTCGCCCCTGGATAATCTCTACTCATGTTTTAGCATTGTTCTGAGTGTTTTTTATGGAATTTTATGGATATTACTTGGAAATAAATTATTTTGAATACAAGCAACTGGAGTGAACGGGTCACCTGTATTCTATGAGAAAAGGACCGGGACCAAAGAAACCTTTCAGTGCCTATAGGGAACTTGGCTCTGGTGAGTGTTACTTTCAATGGTCATCTACCCTGATGTTGTTTGAATGGTGTGGTCCCATCTACATGCAGAGTTAGAGAAGAACAAAGAACCTGCTATGTGCACATAGGGCACCTACTTCAGGTCAGTTCAGAATTATTGGAAAGAACGACCAGACAGAGGATTCCAGTTTTACTGTGGAGTTCCCCTACATACAGCAATTTTGGGACTATTATTACTAGTTCTAGAAAGGGGGTTACAGCGCCCTGAGATCACCATTTTTTCTTGTGGCTATTGTATCTAAGATCTGGGAGTCTTAGGGTGATCTTGGGCAGCAGTATCCCAGGCGCAGTCATTATTTTCTCATCTTTCTTCCATTAATCCATAGGCCCGTATATTTTTTTGAAGATTACTATATGACAGTGGTTCCCAAACTGTGTGCCTAGGCTCCCTGGGGTGCCTTGGGACACTTGCAGGGGTGCCTTTGATTAGTGGTCTAGAGTCAATTGAAATTATTTATGGTCATTGTAAAAGGCAAAAACTTTGCTGGTGGGCTGTCAATAATAAAATATGTGGACAAACAGAAGCTAATCCTGTCCCTCACCCATAAATAAACCCATGTATGACATACAAATCAATTTACAGAATTTACAATTTACACCCCTTTTGGACTAGGGGTGCCGTGAAAAAAATTCTGATGCTCTAGGGTGCCGTGATTCGAAAAAGATTGGGAACCCCTGCTATATGATGTTTTTGCCATGTAGCTTAAAGAATCATTAAATAAAACTTTGTTTCTCTGTGTTTTTTTTTGTATTTCATGGGAAATATCCACCTTGTAAGTCAACACTGTGAACCCGTATATATGAAAGCCTGATTGAGGAGCGTGATATCCTTTTTTTTTTTATTATTATTATTTGTGTTAATTTATTTGCATAGTAGAAAATTATTTGCATAATATTATTTGTTAATATTTATTTTGGGTATCAGCTGTCTCCCCCATTTCTGCGCATATGTTATACACCTTTAAGTTTCACATTCTACCGGTTCCAGTCCGGCCTCAGTTTACTCTTCGTCCTCAGCCGATTCCAAGAACTCTACCAGTTCCATTCCTGTCTCAGTACTTCAGTGTTTTGCTGATTCACAGTTGCTGTACTTAACTTCAATAAATTATTATTCATTTATACTTACCTCTTTCAGACTCCGTCTTGTCAGTTATGCCTCATGCCCTGAGGTCTGACACCCACATATGTGGGCACAGATTATCAAACCCCCCTTTAGCTTTCACTACGCTCCATCTGCTGAGTCCAAACCTCAGGCCTAACACTCGATTTCCAGTTGTCTTTATTTAACAACATCTGACTTATTTAGTACCACAGTTATTTTATTTAACCATCTGTGCTCAAGCATTGATATTATCAAAAGCTGGACTGTTAGTGTACCTTGGCGACCGAGGTTAGGAATCAATGTTTCAGGACAAATTTTGTGACATTGTTATATTCTAGAAAGTGTGTGTTACTGACAGACAGGAAGTAACTGGAAAGCTTATACTTCGTGGATTACAGGGACATGCGGTGAGGTAAATGGCTGAGGTGTCCCTGGCAAGTACCAGAGTACACAATTTATGAGCCATGGGGTACATGCCGGTATTATACACATGTGCAGCAGTATACACTGCTGGAGATTTGCTGAGTTTTGATAAGAGATGTGCAGGAAAGGTAGCCAGGTGAGGCAGAGGCGTAACAAGAATGACGTGGGCCCCATAGCAAAATCTTGGAAGCCCCCCCCCCCCACACCCATTGTCACTACAATGTCCTGGGGGGGGGGGGGGGTTGATACAAAAATAGGGAGAAAGAGAAAGGGGGATCAAGAGAGAAAGGTAGGGAGTAGGAGTGAGAGATTGTCAGGGAGAGCGTGCCAGCGATAGACGGGGAGAGAGCATGCCAGTGAGAGACAGGGGGAGAGTGAGCCAACGAGAGCTGGGGAAAGAGGAAGAAGAGAGCTACAGATAGAGGGAGTCAGGAAGAGAGTTCAAGAAAGACAGAAAGAGACAGTGCCATGAATAGTTTGGTGCCACTCTGTACCTTTTAATCACCCCCCATCCAGTACAGGTGCTGCTACCCAGTACATATTTATTACCCCCTACCTACCTACCCAGTACAGGTGCTGCTACCCAGTACATATTTATTAACCCCTACCTACCCAGTACAGGTGCTGCTACCCAGTACATATTTATTAACCCCTACCTACCCAGTACATATTTATTACCCCCTACCTACCCAGTACAGGTGCTGCTACTCAGTACATATTTATTACCCCCTACCTACCCAGTACAGGTGCTGCTACTCAGTACATATTTATTACCCCCTACCTACCCAGTACAGGTGCTGCTACCCAGTACATATTTATTACACCCTACCTACCCAGTACAGGTGCTGCTACCCAGTACATATTTATTAACCCCTACCTACCCAGTACAGGTGCTGCTATGTACCTTCCCCACCCTCCTCCCAGAGGATACCTCTGGCAACACTAGGTCACAGCTCCTCCTAGTCTTTATCCTGCTGGGTCTCCGTTACCACACTTCCCAAATCCCTGCAGTACAGTGCCGGATCCTCTTACCGCTGCTTTGAGTCTGCACACTACACTCGTCCACACTTGTCTCCTGTAATCAGCGCCAGAGCTTGACAGGTCAGGGATTTTGTATTGCGCGCTGGGGAAGGTCACTAGAGAGTGACGTTAACCCCTGGAAGAGAAGGGGTCAGGGGGAGGTGAGAGGCTGAGGTAGCTGCAGGATGTAATAGCTGGAGCATGGATCACCTCAGCTGCGCTGTTACTGGGGCATGGGACAGTGGCGCTGCCAGCCTGCCACTGCCTGCGGCATTATTTTTTTTTTTTTAATTAAAGGGTGCAGAGGATTGCAAGCTTGGCCTCAGGCCCCCTGAGCCTCCGGGCCCCATAGCAACTGCATCCCCTGCACCCTCCATTGTTACGCCACTGAAGTGAGGCACTGCCTCACCTGCTATAGACTTTTTACTCCAGAGTTCTGACTATAAAAATGATTAGAATAATAAAAATATATATTTTTTAAATATATTCTTTGTATTTTTGACATACTTTCTTAACTCAAAACTCCAGCATATACGTTAGTATGACAGGAAAGGCTGTGCCTCACCCCACCGCACGCCACTGGTGGATTGGACATACTTCTGGGTCTAGTTATACCTACAGTGCCATCAAAAGAGTGCCAAATTTCCATGTCTGCCAATGTGAGCCTCCAGTCTTCATGGACCAACTGTGACTCAATGGAAGTGAAAGGTATTACTGAAATAAGCCAGATGTTGTGTCCCACCACTTGCAATCTGGTTCCTGCCTCAACCAAACTTCTAAAACAGTACATGGACATAAGTGACCCTGTATTTACAAAAAATAGTTCAATGCTCTTTGTAGACAGGTATTTTTCCTGAATCAATAAATGAACTCTTCTTTATAAACTAATTGGTCACTGCAAAATCAACTATAGCCCAGTATCTAGGAAAGGTTATTGTGAAAATTGGATGCGTCCAGTAATTAATTTTACATATAGGCTGCAGACTGCTGTATAGCCAACCAGCTAGATTTATGCCTGGGTGTCCAGAATTACAATACACAGAATGTGCGTAAACTTGGTGTTGTCCTGGATAGCGGTTAACGGGATGCATTGATCATTCCGGCGGTCGAGATGTTGGTGTTCACAGATGTAGGCATCCCGATTACTGCTGGGAGGTTGATGCCAGAAATGTTTCTCCATCACAGTCAGTATCAATTTGTCAGACTTGCGTTGGGTGGGCTGTACACAAGAACCTGAAATGACTGCAATATCAGCTTTGTAACTATATCTGATCTACCAAGGTGATTGGTCTGAAGATGTGCAAGTTCAGAGGTTACGTATTTTATTGCTTTTCATTTTTACTCTTTTTTTTTTTTTTTTTTTAAACCAAACTGCAAAGGAATGCCAGGTTTACATTAAACACTATGGAGGAAATTTACCAACGTGAATACACCTATTTTAGGTGTATTCGCAGGCAGTCGTATGCAAATACGTCTGCCTACACATATTTTCTGCATTTATTATGCCGAAAATACGACAATTCGTATTTGTATGACACATTCATATTCGTATTTAGGAATACAAATGTATACACCACCGACAGAATACGAATGGTGATTCCTAATTTACTAAGCAGCCGTAATTTACATACTACTAATTGCTGCGGTGTGGCCACTAATTGCCATGAAAATAGGCCAGGCATATATGACTTTAGCCTGCACAGAATTGGCCACCATGTGGTGCCCAGTGTGTGGGGGGGGTGTCACCTCTGTCTGTCTGCTCATCTCCTCCTGAATGTAAGCTCACATGAGCAGGGTCCATTTCCCTCATGTGCTTTTCCCTCCCTTACTGAGACTATGTTCTACTCTATACTCCCTACAATGGCACCTAACCCTTGATTTCTGCCCTAGACTCCTGGAAAAGTAGGCTAGCCTCCCACAGCCTACTTATAACCCTTCTCATATTTGCAGGAGGAGGAGAAGTGAGCAGAGCGATGATGTGATTCACAATGAATCACATCTTTTGTAGCCAATCCCCTGCTTTACAGAGCCCGTGAGCATTGGAGGAGGGGGGGGGGGGGGGGGGGGGGCAATGACAAGATTATGTCTTCATGCTTCCAGGCCACCCCGTAATACATAATATACAGTATTCACCTTGGAACTGGACACTTTGAGGAGAACATTTGTCATGCTTGCCGAATGTCTAGGAGACTCCTGACTTTTTGGGGACTTTCCTGGACTCCCAAGAGAGTAGCCCAGTTACCTGGGGCTGGGGCTCAATTAAGTGACCAAACCACAATATTATGACTTTGCCCCATTGCATAATGCTAATATTTGTTGTATTATACAGAAGAGGCTGTTATTTACTATGCCATGTCCCCGCACTTAATAACTCAGCCTCACCCTTCGACAGCTCCCAAGTGGTAATGTAAAAAAGTACTATAGGGCAGAATATAGTCAGGTATTTAGGTGCCTGATCCATCATGATAAATGTGTATTTACATCAGAACTTTTATATTTGTGCTGCCCATAAGTCTGCATCAATTGAGTGGACAGGCAGGCCTTGCCATCTCCGGAATTTTACTGCACAGCTTCAAGCATGGTGCATGTCCGGAGTGTTCAAAGGATACGCCAGCCACCACTGTAGTAGGGAAGCTTGCTAGCAAAGTTCCAAATCACCCTGCACAAACTGCTGTGCTTTGTGATCAGCTTCCTACCAGCATAGCAGTGTGCCTGTGCAGAGCCGGACCTAGGCATAGGCAAACTAGGCAAATGCCTAAGGCGTTTGGAATGCCTAGGGGCACCAGCAGCGTCTGCTGATTAAAATGATATGCAGCATGCATATATTATGTGTGTTAGTGAGGCTGTATCTGCATATTAAATACTGTATTCATGGAAATTTTCGTGTAATGTAACGTGAATAAGGGACACCATCGCATGATATAATGTGAATAAAGTTGCACTACTGTGTGGCATAATGTGAATTGGGGTTACGATTGTGTGGCCATGCCCCTTCCCAGCTAGAAAAAATCTGTGTTTGGGCCGTGCACCGAATGTGTGCGCTGTTTCTATTTAAAATATTGCGGGTAGGAGCACCAAAATGATGACTGCTATGATGAGGGTTGATGGTGCTGGGAAAGGGGAGCAGGGTCAGAGGCGGAACTAGTGGCGGTGCTAGGGGGCACCAGCCAAAATCTTGTCTAGGGCGTCATTTAGGCTAGGGCCGGCTCTGTGCCTGTGAACTCTTTAGTAATTGTCAGACATGCCAGAAAACTGTGGTTCTGTAGCTGCTAAAACTTTCCCTTTACCAGTCTGACTGCTAATTTGATGTTTATATATTATGATTATAGCTGGGCAGAACATACTGTACACATACTGTATGAGGTGAGTGATCCTTATTTTGTTTCTTGGTTTTTTCTCTTGCCACCGTGCAGAGTTATTGTACTGAAGTGAGTGGATATAATGCTTTTATGGCATGTAGGAACCAAGCAGTACTGGATAGTTAATTAATTCTTCAGGTAAAAGGCAGACTCAGCTGGCATGTATACTCCTCTATTACATTCCAGAGTTCATGCTACATTCTTATGTGTTCTGTATACTCCTAGAGTGCATTCCTGGTAGCCTCTCCCGCTCATGGCCCAGGTGTTCTCCGATGGAATGCCAGAAACAGAACCATATGGTGAGCACACTGGCAGAGAAGACCAAGGAACTGAATTTCCCTCTTACAATTTGAATAAAGATTGCAATTACATTTTGAAAAAGTTCAGGTTCATTTATAGTTGGATAGAAACATTTTTGTGTGTTATTTTCGTGAAAGATGAAAGATTTTCGTATTACACATGCATGCTAACATAAGGCAAGATGAGGGAGCAAGGGCCAGACAAAAGCACCAGGCAGTCATAAGCTGAGTATGCTGAGTGCATATTGATATTGGGTCCGATTCAGACCTAATGGAACTCTGGCCTTTGAAACGCAATTAACAGGGAGTGGGCATGTGGGGGGGGGGGGGGTACAGATCGGTTTTTTTTGGGAATGCTAAGAAAAACTACAGGTGTGCCTAGAAAAACTCTGGGAGTGTCAGGAAAAATGCAGGCATGCCAAGCCGGCTTCGGGGAGGTTGTGTGACATCAGCTTCAGCCCGGATATTTTTAATTGCAGTCCTGGGCTACATAACGCCTGCCATGACTTGAGCCCTATGTAAAAATCATTCAAGGGTGAGCCTGTTATGAAGGATTTCGGACATATTTGCACAGGTGCAAACGGATATGTGCCCGATGTGCACATTGATTCGCACAGAGATCACATTAATTCACAAGGCCGGATATCATAGAAACATGTTACGGCGGCGTAACTGTTCGCTGGCTTCTGTAAATTTGCAGCCCCATAGACCTGAATACTGAGCTAGCCCTGCATAGTGACTGAGAGAGACCTGAATGTAGACATAGGTGCCGATTTATGTTTTTGCTGGTGGGTGCTCAAGCCAAAAATATAGGGTAGTGGCTTCAAGGGGAAGGGGCGTGGCCACAAAATAATACCAATATGCAGAACAGTTGTTTCCAATATTCAAATTATTTTTACACATAACTTGTGGACCTGCAGCTGTTTCTCTATGATAACCGTACGTACCCCCATGCACAGGAATGCCGGGATGATGCTTCTGTCAGCTCTGTTAATGGCGCTGGGCAGCATCTTTTATGCGGCAGCCGCCGGGTCACTAAAGAGTGGATGGAATACACTCTTCCTGGCGTCCTGTTTGCCAGGTGGCAGGGCTAGCGATGCGGGTGCTGCAGCTGCAAATTAGCAAGTTAATATGGTGGCCCAGCAGCGAGACTTGGGCCCGTGGGTGCTCATCAATTTCCGTGGGTGTTCGGGCCCTTGAGCACCCACAGAATCGGCACCTATGAATGTAGATATGTCCGTCAGGAGCAGTATCTCTCACAGGGCCACCATCAGGGGGATGCTGACGATACAACTGTCCCGGGCCCCGCCACTCTGGCCTGGGCAGTTCTGTTGCACCCGCCCCTGCTGATGGTCACCCGAGGCCCGCTTACCGCAGCCACCTACATTTACAGCAGCTGCAGCCCGCTCGCCAGCGGCCCTGATTTGACAGTGCTGGGCCAGGGGTTGTTCACTGCCGCAGCCCGCTTTATGACACCTGCCAGCCTCCTGTCACACTCCAGAACAGCAGCCTGCAGAGGAGCCGCCTTCTGGAAGAAAAGGGAATTGAGCAGCCTGTCTGCAACTATGATCATAAGGTGAAAGGTGAGTTTCTAACTGCACAGGGGGAGTGGGTCTGGGGCCCTATCTATTTTGACAGTCCTGGGCCCAATCATTTATGATGGCAGCCCTGATCTGCTGGGAGGCCGGTGCAATGATGATGGTGATACTCAGCAACAGCTGCAACACTACCTGCTCATGACTGGTGTCAGCAGTACAAAAAAAAAATCCTATTTATGTTTTCAACAGATTTGATTTAATTTATATATTGTCATGGTCATATATTGTCTTTGTGTATTCATAGTGGTATTTTGTGCTTGCCTTTAATTACATTTTATGTTTATATGACAATTCATTACATTACTCTATTGTATACATATAATTGTACATATAAGCTTGAAACTTCAGCATTTGCTACCAATACGATGCAATCTGCATATTATTCTGAAGGCACAGGCGTGCGCACATTGGGCCTTATTCTAGTTCACTCTTTCTTACAAAATCCTTCTTAGATGGACAAAACGGTACTTGTGTAGTTTCTCGGCGCCACTGCGCGCACAGTCTCTCATGAAACTTGGCAGCTTGCCAGACTCTGTGTTTACTGAGTGCGTGCCGCTCTAGATGTAATGGACGTTATCAGCATAGCGCTGGCAGCAGCAGCGCGCGCTGCCCAGCGCTGACAGGTCATTGTGGTACTTGTAGTTCCACATTGGCCCCCCCCGGCACACCGAAAACGAACGGGGTGTCCCAAATGCAGACGCTAAAATTTAGACGCTAAAGCGTCTGAATTTACACTCCCTGCAAACCGCTAAGAAGGGGGCACCTAAATTTAGACGCTAAAGCATCTGAATCTAGACTCCCTGCAAACCGCTAAGAAGGAGGCACCTAATGACACCGCGTCCCCCACAAAGGGGACGCGGTATGTGTCCGACCGACCTTTTCATACCCCCACTATCCACGTCGGCGTGGAGTTGACTTTATAAAGTGTGGCGAGCGCAGCGAGCCACCGAGCCCGAAGCGTGGCGAGCAGACGCGTAATACCAGTGAAGTTATGTGCGTCCCCTCGCGGGGCTCCCTACATTACATCTAGAGTGGCACGCGGTCAGTAAACACAGAGTCTGGCAAGCTGCCAAGTTTCATGAGAGACTGTGCGCGCGGTGGTGCCGTGAAACTACACAAGTACTGACAAAACCATGTGCACTGCAGGGGGGGGGGGGGGGGCAGCTGTAAAATGTGCAGAGAGAATTAGATTTGGGTGAGTTATTTTGTTTCTGTGCAGGGTAAATACTGGCTGCTTTATTTCTACACTACAATTTAGATTTCCATTTCAGCACACCCCACCCAAATGTAACTCTCTCTGCATGCAGGGGCAAATGCAGGATTTTCAGAAGGGGGTTTCCAGAGGGGCGGAGCAAAGCACGGAGATGGACACTTAGGTGACCCAGTATATGCTTTGATGTCCCGCGGCTGGTAGGGGGAATTATATCAACCGCTCAGCATGTAGGGCCTGGATTAGTAATTTAAACTAATTACCCCATTACTGCACAGATGGTGGGAGATGGGGTGGGAGAAGGGGGCATTGGGCTGAATTAGGGGGCCCTGATACATAACTTCCAGGGTGGTAGAGGATGTTTAATATGCAGAGGAGGGGTGTATAGTGGAGTGGGCTTATTATTCCTAATTTTCTGGTGGGAGGACAGCTTGCTTGACTGCAGATATCTCCAGTTCCCAGAAATAGATTTCTTAGATTTTAATGGAATTAAAAACTAGAGAATCCCACCTACCAAATGGTATTGGGGACTAGGAGATCAGAGTTCAGGAGGCAGAGCAATCTGCCAATGAGAATATAAAACTACATACCAGGTGTGTGGAGCTGGAGCAGTAACCAGCTGCTGGAAGGCTGATATCTCTGGTTCTGGGAACAGTAGAGACAAACTACTAGTGTCCTTCAAAGGGGGAGAGTCCCAGCTTTTGGAATATACCCTCAGTAAAACTTTAAGTCAGACAGAACCTGAAATATATGACTGGGAATAGCAATTAACAGGCTTGGATGGGGACCACTGCTTTGAAGTCAGATATCTCCGGTTCCCAAGGTCCGATTTTAAAAATTGTTGTACTCCTGGAAAGAGGGGACACTCAGCTTTCAGACTAGGTCCCTTAGACTCCTGGGGGGGTTTATGGGTACTCGTAAACCCCCCCTGCGTGCGCTACTGGCACATGTTACATCTGCCCCACCTGCAGTGCCATAGGCGTGCGCACAGGGGGTGCCGGAGGTGCCCAGGCACCTCCTAATGACTGGCACCCCCCGCGCTATTGTAGCACCCACTTTTGAGCGGCAGCAGCAGTGTCAATACTGGCTGCTGACCAGTTCTGCGACCGCGTATTGTAGTCCCCAGTGCACAGGGCCGACTGCTGGAGGGCGCCCGCACGTATATGTTATTTAACATGTAAATAAAGCAGCGCCGCGGATCCCATTAGCGGGCGCACTTTTCTTTCGGCACCTTTGAAAACAAAACCTGTTACCGCGATTTCCGGGATATAGGAGGAGAAGGTAATTAAGCAGGGGCTGCTGCTGCAGAGCACTAGCGCTTCAATCAGGCAGCAGCCGCCCATCCACACATCCCTCAGCCCTTACCAGTCGTCCACCCCCAGGGGTCAGCTGATCAAACATCGGTGCTGCCGAGCCAGCAGCTCCGAGTCCCTGTGAGCAGCAGTAGCATCCCGGCCAGCATGAGCAATAAGTAGCAGCAGCGGTCAGCAGTAACCCCCCCACCAATGGTAAGATGCGTTTTAATGTGGGCAGTGGGGTGAAAGGTGTCATAGTAGTGGCTGCCTGGGGGAGGGGTACACACACACACATCTGATCCCTGGCCGCTGCAAATTGCATTCAGGTCTGTATCAGGCCCATTGGGCTTAAGAGTAGAACTATGGATATACCATGTTTTTATATGTAAGAGCTTATAATTGATGGCAGATACACGCCCTGAATAACATGTCTACTTCCTGCTACCTCCCTAAAACTGCACCTTGCTGTCAGTCACTTTGCACATTAATCCCCATTGCGAGCGGGACATTTTATTGCACATGTATAAATGTGTATAATATATATATATATATATATATATATATATATATCCCAGCACACCCTCCAAATAAGTTGCTGGATGGGTGCCCGTGCCAATAGATAATACAGACAGTGGGATGTGCGGCACTCCAAAGTACTCCAGTAATGCGGTACAAATAATTTTATTGCAACGTTTCAGGCTGATGACAACCCCATTATGGTATTGGAACATATACAGTATATATTCAGTATGCATATGTATTTTGTAACATCGGTACTCAGAAAGTTGGCATCGCGATAGTCAGAATCACACTGTGTGTATGCCATTTATTAGAGGTACATCCTGGTTGTACTCAATGCAGTCAGGCTGCTGGGAAGCATATGAGATGCCATGTACACACTCTCACCTGAATAACCAGGAAAGGGTTAATTGTTGGTGGTGGGTGGGTGATGGGCGTTATGGTGTGTGGCATTTTGTGTAATGTTCATTACTGTGCCTGACATTAGTGTAATGGGCATTACAGTGTGTGGCATTACAGTGTAAATTTTTGCAGTGCGCCTACGGTGCGCACTGTCCCTATTTCTGGTGTGTGTGTGGGGGGGGGAGGAGAATGATTCATTCTGAAGTGCACATACAAAAATAAGAAAAAATGGGGGGTCAGTTACCTAGGTAACTGTAGGGGCGCCTGTATGAGTGGCTTCTGCTAGCGGCTGTCAAAAAAAGGGGGTGTCAATCCCTATGGAAAATATACAGAAAAAAGTGGTAGACTGCGCTCATTGATGACAGACTGAGGAATTAAAATTGTAATTTTTTAATTATACAAAATAGCATGCTGTAATAAACATATAAAAATACGAGGTACAAAGTACACAATAAAAAAAAGGGGAGGGGAAAGGGTAAAAATAATTGAAAATAGCTGCGTCCACTGTTAGAGTGATATCACCTTAGTTTGAGTCCACAGTCCAGTGGGTAACCGTTGAAATAAGGAGTAATTGGATATATCCAGAAAGCTGGCTGCGGCGGTACTCAAATGCGGTTTTTCTTCCGATTGTAGTGGGGGGTAGCGATCCTCCCAACTTGGATAAGAAATAACGGTTGAGTGTCCGCTGGAAGACCCTGGGTGGGTATTAGACAGGCGGCTTGCCTTCAAGAGGTGAGTGCCTCACTCCAGGTCGAGGCCAGTGATGGTAAACAGATGAAAATCTCCAAACGGTTTTCAGTGGAAATGGATGGCAGTGGCAGGCAGCGTTTTGTGGTGGGCAGTTAGGAGCCTGGGCCAACGCGTTTCGCTGCACAGAGCAGCTTTTTCAAGGTGGTTTTAAACAGGCAGGGATGGGGGTATTTATACCTAAAACATTCAGGTGAATCATGTGCACCTGTGTGCAAACCAATCAATTAGACATGATATAAAAACAATTAGTAACATACCTCATAATGAGCAGGAGACAGATCCAAACAGAAAGGTAGTACATAGAGTGAAAAACGAGCGTTATTTGATCTAAAATAGACACTAAACAGATTACAGTACTCCGGAGTTCTAGTACTTCCGGTCTGTCACTTCCTGCTTGTGGCTGGAACGCACATGGAACGCATAGCGCTGTTAATACAGCGCTATGTGAATCTTATAGAACAACATTAAAGGGCATAAATAGGCTAAGCGGGGGTTTCATATGGCACTAGAGATAGAGGAAATGTGCCAGTGATATGCGCATATATCCTAAAGAAAGCGCTAATATGTGGGGACTTATTAATCCTAGCAGTGCAACCTGTAAATGATTCCCCGCTATAGGGAAAAGCGGAACTGGGTATAAAGGGCCCAGGTAATACTGGTGTGTATAGGGAGTATTGTATTTATAGTTTATATAAGCGGACCAACCACAACAGGAACATAATACATAGAGAAATGCAGAAATATTCTACTATTGCTAACAGTATTTCTTCTAGGTAAAAAAGCATAAAGGCATAGAGCAATATTATATATAATTTTATATGCATTTTAGAGATACAAATATAAATAAATTATATGATAATAATGACATTAAATACATAAAATAAAAATAAATAAAACAAGTGGATATAAGTGGACCATAATCAAATGCAGAGCAAGAAGTGCATTTCTTTTTCAGCATGTTTTAATCCGACATGGAAAGAAAACAGCTGATTTTTTGGACATAAAACAAAATAATGGGGCTTTTCACATGAGAGGTGCAGTATAATTCATTTTGAATTCTCGATTCATATAAAATATTATTAATAATAATAAGGATACGGATACTTGAAAGAAAAATTAATATGCAAAAATATACAGTGGAAAACCGGAGAGTGGGGGGGGGGGGGGGGGGGAAGGGGAGGGGGGGAATGAAGATGATCACATTAGGTACCAAAGAATAATGATAAAGGGTTTTAGACATAAACATGTTCGAGTATATATATGTATGAGGATATGAGGAAAAAATATATATAATGATAATAATAATAATAATTGCAATAATAATGGTAAGCAGGGATGAATATATGAGTGAAGAGGAGGATAAGGGCTGCAATCATGTCTAATTGATTGGTTTGCACACAGGTGCACATGATTCACCTGAATGTTTTAGGTATAAATACCCCCATCCCTGCCTGTTTAAAACCACCTTGAAAAAGCTGCTCTGTGCAGCGAAACGCGTTGGCCCAGGCTCCTAACTGCCCACCACAAAACGCTGCCTGCCACTGCCATCCATTTCCACTGAAAACCGTTTGGAGATTTTCATCTGTTTACCATCACTGGCCTCGACCTGGAGTGAGGCACTCACCTCTTGAAGGCAAGCCGCCTGTCTAATACCCACCCAGGGTCTTCCAGCGGACACTCAACCGTTATTTCTTATCCAAGTTGGGAGGATCGCTACCCCCCACTACAATCGGAAGAAAAACCGCATTTGAGTACCGCCGCAGCCAGCTTTCTGGATATATCCAATTACTCCTTATTTCAACGGTTACCCACTGGACTGTGGACTCAAACTAAGGTGATATCACTCTAACAGTGGACGCAGCTATTTTCAATTATTTTTACCCTTTCCCCTCCCCTTTTTTTTATTGTGTACTTTGTACCTCGTATTTTTATATGTTTATTACAGCATGCTATTTTGTATAATTAAAAAATTACAATTTTAATTCCTCAGTCTGTCATCAATGAGCGCAGTCTACCACATACAAAAATAAGTCACTGTCTATTTAATTTGCATTGGTGCCCAATAGGCGTTGATAGAGACACCCAGTAGGCTGTGATGGACACACCCAGTAGGTGGTTATAGACACGCCTAGTAGGTGTGATAGACACGCCCCTCCAGTGGTGCACCCCCTAAAAAAATGGGCTGCGCACGCCTATGTGCAGTGCACATGGTTTTGTCCATCTAAGAAGGATTTTGTCAGAAAGAGTGAACTAGAATAAGGCCCATTGAGTGTTAAGGGTGCACAGGCACACCCTAATGCTGTGCACACCCTTGTGAACACTTCCCTGCTGCTAGCAATACCAGTAGTACCTTTTTTTGCTTTTTAGAATTGTATTCCATTACAAGAAGCACCCATCAAGTAGTTATGTGTGGATTGCACGGTTAATTGTACTAGACCATTGTCATATCACTACATTATGGGGGGGGGGGGGATCTTAGAATGCACACCCAATTTACATGAGGTGCTATCATGCTGGGACTTGTAGTTCTGCAAAGAAAAACATGTGGTGCAGATGCACACTCCATATTATTAATCAAAATCAATCAATAATAGAGGTTCTTGGTCTAATAGTAAAGGGTCCTACGCCTCCCCATAAGACCGTGATACAGAACACATAATTGCAATATATTACACACAGCAACCTATTGCACCAAAAAACCTATACGTTAGAAGTAATTCTAAGTAATTGCCCTTGTGAGTGGAGCGAAATCCATGCAGTAAATTTTAAAGTCTAACGTCCCCATACAAATACCATACCCCAATTTCTAACCAAATATTCTTTGTATAACAAAAACCAGTGAAGACATTTTATATGAGATAGAGCACCCATTAATATTCGGCGAAGAGGAGGAAGAGAAAAAAAAAAATTCATATCCATAATCAAGTTAGGTGCTGTGACACGCAACCAAGACCTAGTGCAAAACACTTGTTACATACATGTGTACAAATGACGTTAACGTTACATAAGTGTATTATATCTAGTCAGTAAATTTTATAAAACGAACAAAAAGAAAATACCCCTTCCAAATATATTATTGCAGGCATACACGTGTTGCCAAAACATACTATTACCCACACTGTTGAATTAATAAGTGCTGAAGTGACAAGCCATGCGTTTTTTTTTTTTGTTTTTTTTTATTGTTCAGGCACAAGAAATAGAGTGACATTATTGGTATAAAAGGCGTTGATAGCGCCTAGATAAATGTTTTACGGATTTATCCGGCCGACCCCAAGAGCACTAGGATTTGAGATTTTTTTTTTTTTTTGGGGAATAAGTGGAGCGGGGAAGGTCCCCCTGCTCGTGGTCATTATATCTATTGCCCCTACAATATAGTACTATTGTAAGTTGCATAATTATTAGGGTTTTTTCTTCCTAGTAGGGTAAGGTTAGGGAGGGGGGTACGGGGGTAGAGGCATGTCAAGGGGGTTAGGGGCATGCAGGGTGGGTTTGGGGTTGGGGATCCAGGCGCTGGGTTATTTTCTATGGACACTTGTATATGTTATGCCATGGCCTATGTTGGGTATGGGGCAGCAGAGGTTGCTTCGAACTGGGGTTATTTTTATTCTAATAAATAATGGCGGTGGCTAAATATTCCATTTTGACATGGAATGTCCGCGGCTTGAATGCCAAAATTAAAAGGGCACTGGTAATGCGCCAGTTAAGACATTATAGCGCTGATATTATTTGCCTACAGGAGACTTATCTTGTGGGCAATAAAACAATGTCCCTTAAGAAACCGTGGATAGGATGGGGTTACCATTCCTCATTTACTTCTTCTTCTCGGGGAGTGTCTATTTTAATATGGAAGAGTGTGCCATTCCTTAAAGAAGAAATTCAGATAGATCCAGCTGGCAGATATATTTTTATGAAATGTAAGATTTCGTCATCAGTTATACTGATACTCGCGGTATATATACCTCCCCCCTTTAAGTACGATGTTTTGAAGAAGGCAGCAGAATTTATGGCATCTTTCCCTGGTGTCCCGGTTATACTAGTAGGGGATTTTAATAATTATTTAGATCTCAGGCTTGATAAAAGATCTCGCGCCACTATTCCCTCCAACTTACAGCCCACAAGGTTTTCCTCTTTGATTAAGGAAATGGGCTTGAGTGACGCTTGGCGGGAGCGGAACCCTGAGACTCAAGAATTTTCATGTTTCTCTAGCTCCTATGAGACTTACTCTAGGATCGATCTTGCCTTGGTTTCAGAGTATTGGCTCCCCCGTATCATAGACATCAAGTACCAAACGCGAGGGATTTCCGATCATTCCCCCCTGCTGATGACCATGGACATCGGGGAAATTAAGGGTTCCTTTTTCTGGAAAATGAATGCTTTCTGGTTGAAGTTACCAGAAGTGAATTTTGAACCAGTCTGGCAAGACTTTTTTGAAAATAATGCGGGGTCTGGCTTAATTGGTAGCATTTGGGGAGCTTTTAAGGCCTTTCTTAGAGGTACTCTTATTAAGGAAATTTCCTTTATAAAGGCCTCGCATAAAAAGGAAGAGCTGACTCTGGAACAGCGCTGCCAGGAGCTAGAGCTCGAGTATTTGAGTGATAATACTGAGATTAAAAAACAGGCATGGGTTAAAGCTCAGGAAGCCTGGCTAAAATGTCTTTCAGATAAAACAGCATACAAAGAGCTATTTACAAGTCACAATATATATGCAAGTGGTGATAGACCAGGCAGTTTCCTATCGTATTTAACACACTCCGATCAGTCAGGGAGTATTGTATCAGAAATCAGCAATTCGGAAGGGATAGCGGTATGTGAAACCCCTGAGATTGTAGAGAGCTTTAGGGGATACTACCAGGACCTATATACCTCTCGGTCGAGCAAATCCTCTGGAGAGATCCGTCAATATCTTTTTGAGGTTAGGAAGACAACTGGCCTTTCCAGCGAGTCAAGGGACTTCCTGGACAGCCCTTTGACCATTACGGAGGTGGAGGCGGCTATTGCTTCTATTCCTGGGGGTAAGGCACCCGGCCTTGATGGTATCCCGCAAGAACTGTATAAGAGATTTGGTAAATTTTTCACAGAGAAACTTTTTGAACTATATAATACAATGTTTTTAGATATGATACTGCCGGCTAGTATGGCGGAGGCCCTAATTATCGTTATCCCAAAAAAAGATAAAAAAAACCCAAAACATGGATTCTTATCGTCCTATTTCCTTGCTCCCTAATGATATTAAAATACTAGCCAAGATTCTTTCTACTAGACTTAATAGAGTTTTGGGCGAACTTATACATAAGGATCAGACCGGCTTTATTCCGGGGAGGTCTACATCAACTAATTTAAGGAGACTCTATGGCCTGCTCCAATCCTCGAATGGTGCGGCGGATAGTTCAGTGGTGGTGTCATTGGATGCCGATAAGGCCTTTGACACCATCGAATGGGAATACCTGTGGGCAGCTATGGAGTGGGCGGGTATCGGCCCCGCCTTTATTCGATGGACAAAATTGTTATATATTTCTCCATCTGCTAGAGTTTCCGTTAATAAGTTCACCTCTTCTAGTTTCTCAATTGGCCGAGGTACTAGACAGGGTTGCCCAATGTCACCAGCCCTTTTCGCTATAGCAATAGAACCCCTGGCGTGCTTAATTAGGGAGGACCCGCTAGTACAGGGTCTAAAGATAGGCCCTAGAGAAGATCGCATCGCATTATATGCTGATGATGTTTTATTATTTCCTTTTGATGCTGTGATCGCATTGCCTCGGGTAGTGGAAATATTTGATATTTTTGGTAGCTACTCTGGCCTAAGTATAAATTGGAGCAAGTCTCATTATATGCCCTTGAGTGAGAACTGCCCTTCTGTGGTAGAAACACTTACGCCATTGAAGCGTGTTGCCCAATTTAGCTATTTGGGAATAGTGGTATCCAGAGACACTTCAAGTTTTATTCCATGCAATCTGGAGCCAATTCTGGAGTATATAGGTTCTAAAATTAAAGTTTGGGGGAAACTACCGCTATCCCTGACGGGTAGAATAAACCTGGTAAAGATGATCATACAACCAAAGCTACTTTATGTTTTACAACATTCCCCCCTTTATATTCCGAGGCGTTTTTTTAAGAGGATTGAAGGGTTACTTTCATCTATGATCTGGGGCAACAAGCGAATTAGGCTTAGGCAAGCTATCCTTAAGAGAGGTAAGAGAGATGGTGGGTTGGCCCTGCCGGACTTTTGGCTCTATTACCTTGCTACCCAACTGTTACATCTCAGTAAATGGGTCAGAATTGATGCGGATAGCGAGGCAGTAGTAGCACTAGTTGGTATGGTTACACCAAAGTATACCCCGCTTCAACTTCTTTTATCGGGCAATATGGGGAAGAACTGGCCCCCACTTATACTACAAGCCCTCAAGACGTGGAGAGCCGTAGAACGAGTTTTGAATAGTGAGGGCCTCGACCCTGATACCCCATTATATGGTGCCCGTCATCTTATTCAATTAAAAGAACTGCAGGTTCAAAAGGTGTGGGTAGAGAGAGGGATAATAAATGTTGGTCATTTTTTCGAGGCAGGTAATATTCGCACTTTTCAGTCCCTGAGTAGGGCGTTTGGCCTACCTAATCCATATTTTTATAGATATCTGCAGATCAGGCACGCCTTGGGTACTCAACTTGCTGATTCAAATATAATAATTACAGACTCTGCTACAAAGAAATTGATTAATAGATCTCCCGATAGACATATGATATCCTTTTTCTATAAATTTCTTTTGCGGGAGCAGGAAGATGGTTTGCCTCAATTAAAGGGTAAATGGGAGCTGGATGTGGGTGAAATCGACTCGGATGAGTGGGATGAGTCAATGAGGAACATAGGCCAGGTAACTAACCAGTTAAGGTTTCAACAGGTCCAGCTCTTTATTTTTCACCGCACCTACTTGACACCTGTGCGTTTGTGTAAATTCGGAGGGACCAGCAGTGCTTGTTGCCCCAAATGTCATACAGAGCAGGGTACATTTTGGCACCTTATATGGGAATGCTCGAAGATCGCAGATTTTTGGAAGGGGGTGCTTGGGGTCCTCTCGGGTATTGGGTTTCCCAGCTCGATTCTTAATCCCCGTGCTTGTATTCTGTCCTTAGTGGGGGATGCCCCACTGAATTCTGCTGATAAGTCTCTGTTAATTATACTTTGTACACTGGCTAAAATATGTATTGCTAGACTTTGGCTTGCTAAGGAAGGCCCGAATTTGAAGGCATGGTTAACCCTGGTTAACACTACAAGGCAACATGAGGAATATACTCATATTGCACGAGGTACTGCTCGGAAGTTTACTAAAATATGGGATAGATGGCCCGTCACCATAGCCGCTACTAACCCAGGATCAGAAGACCAGACGACCCAGAAAACTCTGCACTCTTTGGCTGGCTAGGATATGGCTACGTTGCTAGTAAGACTTCAGTAAGGGCCTGCTTGAATATAGTAATATAACCCAGCGCCTGGGGTAGGTGTGGGCGGGAGGGAGGGCGGGTTGGGGATAGAAATGGGATGGTAGGTTTTTGTTAGCTATGGCTTAAGAATATTCTTTTTTTTGTTTTGTTTTCTTTCTCTTTCTCTGGCTATGTAAGTGGAGGAAAGACCGAACTGTACGTTTCATCTGCTTTTTAAGTTCTGAGCCGCTGCGTGAGCAGGTAGTGGTGGCCTTTTTTATTGGGAGAAAATTTAAATTTCAATAGAAATATTTGTATTTTTTTTTTTTTTCTTCTTCTTCTCTTGTCTCCCTCCCTCTTCGGGCTTCAGCTGAATACGAGCAACTTCGGTCACTTCTCCACACTTTGTAAAAAGTACTGTAAAGCGACTGCAATATTAACTGATATTGACCTACCAATTTTGTAAACATAAACTTTTTTATAAATAAAGATTAAAGTAAAAAAAAAAATAATAGAGGTTCTTGGTATATTCATTGGCCAAGAAATATTTGCCCACCAACCAGCTTCACGGTGACCTCATTTCTGGTGGGTCCCTAATACTAAGTATGAATCTGGGGCGCGGAACCCCAAAAAGGCCAGCATAAGCCAGTCACCCCAGGGCAGCACACAAGTGAAAAACTAAGCTATAAAAGTGTTAATCAGAAAGAAGCAGGAGCTAGAGGTTAGAAAGTGTGGTGCTAGGAAGTATAATATTAGTGAAAATAATTAGTGCTAAATAAATGTTAGGGTGTGCCACCCCGAAAGCAACTCGGATACACCGACCCAAGGGGAGCCGCGCCCCAAATCCATCTCCAAGACTAGCAATTAGTGTAAATTTTTAGGTCTTACCTTCATTGTGCCCTCAGTTTGCAGTCTGTGGCTACCAGGGACCAAACTGGTGAACTAATGTTCAGATCAGATGGGTGGGGTGCTACTCTAAGTTGAAGGAGTCCCAACCTTCCGGTGTATAGGTGTACACAATGTTAGCTTAGGGGGCGGGGGGGGGGGGGATCTTAGAATGCACACCCGATTTACATGAGGTGCTATCATGCTGGGACTTGTAGTTCTGCAAAGAAAAACATGTGGTGCAGATGCACACTCCATATAATTAATCAAAATCAATCAATAATCATATCACTACATACCTGCATCATACATATATATGTTTTTGAATTTTTTTGCATGTACTGTTACAGAGAGTAATTAGAAGATTAAAACTAAATTATGGTGTTGCTGAAGATGTTTTATATTGTAGTGAGAGCTGATGGTAGAAACACTTGATTGGCGATGTTAGACACACCTAATGGGCAGTGTTAGACACGCCCAATAGGTGGTGCTAGACACACCCCTTTGATGGTGCACCTCCTAATAATATGTGCAGCACACGCCTGTCTGCAGGATAAGTATACATCATATACATACACTGTGACAGGTCATGGTACTATACACTAATCCTGCAGGGTGTGGCTATACTTTACATTTCAGATGAAAGGGGTGTGGTCACTGACTGGTCAGTATACAAAAATGAAAAATGGAAATGTTTTCTATTGCGCAAATAAAATGGCAGCCTACCTACCTACAGGGGTTATCGTCCTGTCCACACAATATCAATACAAAATACAACTATGGTAGGTTAGCGCTATACTGAGGGTTTGAATCTGAATATGGGTGGATCTCACGTAAGATGATTTCCCGTTCCAAAAAGTCCACAATCCCAGTTTTTCTTCCAGATGTTCCCAGAAACATGTAACATAAAATTAAAAGTACATATGGTGAAGTATGTCCAAACAGTCGGGGGAAAACAATGGTGGGATATTCTAAAAATCTTTCTTGTAACCCGTGTGTGGATATCTTCTTTATGGGATCAGCACATGTGCTGAAGGAGCATGATGCTTACAGTATGGCTTACATAAAGAAGTGGTTACCCCCACATATAAAGGTTTCTTTAGTCTCTTACACAGCTGTCAAGGGATCAACAATGCAGATAAATGATGCTCACTTGTATGCTTACATGTAAGCATTCAAGTGAGCATCATTTATCTGCATTGTTGGACATACTTCACCATATGTACTTTTAATTTTATGTTACATGTTTCTGGGAACATCTGGAAGAAAAACTGGGATTGTGGACTTTTTGGAACGGGAAATCATCTTACGTGAGATCCACCCATATTCAGATTCAAACCCTCAGTATAGCGCTAACCTACCATAGTTGTATTTTGTACTGACTGGTCAGTAGCCTGGGTCCTGAAGCCACCCATCTCCCTCCCTGCAGTATATCTAATACAAATATTACTATTTTACAGCTGAACAAAGCTTGAGATATTTCTTATAACTGTTAATATAATAAAAGACAATTAAATGATTCTTTATTTATAAGGTACCAATAAAGTTTTGCAGCTCCATGAAAATTAAATAGAACTGACAAAAGTAGATATACAGTATACTCATATCTAGAGAATATAAATGGGCAGTGCTTGCATGATATTACAATGTAGAAATGCATATAATTTTAAATGAGCATTACCTTATGGCAGGGATCCTCAAACTATTTTGCTCTGGGACCCCATCAGACAATAAAAATTATTACAGGACCCAACAAGTTACTGCAGAAGGTCATCACATCACATGTGTGGTCAGCAGACAGCACATACATGGCAGCATTGTGGAGGCAGAAAATGATTGGAAGAGTCTGAAGTAACAGACTCCTTAAATCACTGACTGGGAAAAGTTATCAGCATGGTGGTCAGCAATATTGTGTCGTGACCCCATGCTGAGAAGGTCGGGACTCACTTTGTGGTCAGGACCCACAGTTTGAGAACCGCTGCCTTATGGAGTTCTGTAGAGAAGCAGACCATTTGGCAGAGCTGCAAGGAAATAAGAACAAAGTTCTAGGTTCTAGGGGCACTCTAAATAATCCATATGGGGAAAAATAGCCTGACACACCAAAAGGATAACTCATCCAAAAGTAAATTAAGGTACTCAATATTGCAAAAGATAAGTCAATAACATCTTCATCAAAATTTTTGAGAAACAATTTGCCAAAAGTACTTTTTGTTCTAGATCACATCGCATCTAGCACAACTCAAACGCTGTTGTAGCTTATCACATGCAGTTTGAACTAAGGGGACGATTCTGGTTCACACGCTGTAAACTGAATTCGGCCCCTGCCCCGATGGTCGGGGTTCGTGTATGCTTATTCGCCAGGCAGGGGGAGGGAGGGATGGGGGTGGTGGCCACGCTGGTGGCATTTCATAATGGTTCCTATGAAAACGCTGGCCGTTCCCATGGGTACACAGGTGTGCCGATGCCTGCCAGGGGCAGGCGGCAGATGTCACATGATGTCAGCCATCCATCCTCTCTTCGCCCCAGCGCTCGAAAATATAAGTCAGTCTCAACTGACATATTTGCGAAGGCAGGAGAAATCATTCGATGTCACCGACCATCGAATGATTTCTCCTGCTGCGGGCACATACGAGGGGATGTATCTTCCTAACACTTTCCCTTGCATGGTTGCGAGGGGATACGGTGGTGTCAGGGTGCGGGGATTCGCCTACCATTGTAGCTTACCAAGTCAAGCAGAATGACCCCTTAAATGAGAAGCCTTACACCGGCTCTGACTGGGACGTGGGACCTGACAAGGGTATGTCTGAGCAGTAAGGAAGAAGCAATGTGAATGTACCCATGATCACTTTACATGTACCTACGGACCACTCACGCTATTTCACATGTACTGCTGTCCGGATCTTTTTAAATACTACTCCGATAGAAAATGATGGGGAGGTGTCTGCTGCAGGAGATGCCGACAACAGCAGCTCTCATTATTTATGCTAAATGAAATAGCATTTTCCACATATTTTAAGGGCAGAATTGAAAAGAAATAGGAAAAAATGTCAGCCACCCGCCTCAGGCAGGCATTGACACCCCTGCGTCCCCAGGGGAATGCCCAAACTTTTTTTGGGGACACCAAAAAAACACCCCTGCTGCTGCCCTCTACCCACCTCCGGCTGAGTCCTTACTGCGCAAATGCCTCGATGGCATTCTCACAGGGGGTTTGCACATGTGCATATCTGCGTGTCCATGTTGTCTATGTCGACATTCAGGACATAAATGTTAATAACTCATGTCAACCTTTTGACGGTGACAAATGAGAATTTGGGCTGTGTGGAGAGAGTGACACCATTATTGGATCATCAATACTAATCACCTGCTGTCGCTGACCTAGAAGAACAGAACTGCAGATAATCAACGTTAGTTCTAATAGGTGGTATACCACAAATGCGGAGTGTTTTGGGGCAGGAACAGATAGACTAGAGCTGTGTACACACGGGGGTGATATCAGCACATATCGCTGGCAATATTGCCAGTGATTTCATGTGCTGTGGGAGATAAATCCCTGTGAGCGCGCTGCTGCTGCCAGCCCTTCATGGTTGCTGGTCGCAGGAGCATGCTCCTCCAATTATGTCTAAAAATTGCTGGTCGCTGGTGCACAAAAAAATAATTCCATGCTGCTTGTGCACTGACATGTGCCACTGAGTGCCACAGTGCCAAGCAGTACCTAATAATAAAATTAATTATTATAAATTCTGCTGGTGCACATACTAGTATTGCTGACATATCTACCTGTCTTGTGCCTAGTACTGCCGTATTTACCTGTCTGGTGCCTAGTACTGCCGTATCTACCTGTCTGGTCTGGGGCCCACTGCCTAATACTGCCGTATCTACCTCTGCAGTGTCACTCTTACATGAGCCACGTGCAGTGGCGTAACTATATATTTTGCTCCCCCCTGCCAAAAAGTTTGTGGCGCTCCTCTCCAGCGTGTTTCCCCAGCGGAGAAGCTGAAACAGTAGAGAGGCAGAGAGACCAGCAGACACATCTGCTTCCCTTGGCTCAGACGCGGGAGATGCCGCCCTAGCACGCCCATTCGCACACCCATCCTTTACATAGTAGCCAATAGCCAGCTCTGTGTACAGTCAATTAAATCAGTGGGTGGATTTGTCGTCTCTGTCATGGCTGACTCCCCTCCGGTGCTCAGCCAGCAGGCAGCGGCAGGCAGCAGCATGTCAGTGCGTTGAGCGGGTGCTGGCGCCCACACAGACCCCGCTGCCTCTTGCTCCCCCAAGCGGCTGCTGGGGCTGCCTTACAGTAGTTACGCCACTGGCCACGTGTTTGTGCCGCACACTTGTGTGGCTTAGCATAGTTATCCAGCTACCTCGGTGCAACCTTTTGCCCTAAAAACAATATTGTAAGGTGTGAGCTGTTCAGAATAGACTGTAAATGAGTGGAAATGAATGTTATTGAGGTTAATATAGCGTAGGAGCAAAAAAAAAAAATTCTGCGATTTTAGCAGTTTTTATGCTTTTTTAACAAAAAAATCAAAACCCAAAACCCAAGAAATCCAAACACAAAACACTTAGGAGGTGTTTTGGCAAAACCCATTAGAACCCAAAACCTCAAGGTAACCAGAACCCAAAACCCGAAAAGTGGCCGGTGCACATCCCTAGTTAGGTCGACAGTCAAAAGGTTGACATGGGTTTTTTTACTTTTTTTTTTTTACCCGAATGTGGACACAGAAGACATGGACACAATTTTAAGTGCACTGCATTCCCTTGCATCACTCGCTGGGCTTGCCATGCTCTGGGCATTGTATTTTATATTTACTATTTTATTCTCCTACCACACTCTAGTGGATGGTAGGGCATGAAATAACGCCTGTCGGCACATGTCAGCTCAAAAAACAGTTAAAAAAAACCCATTTCAACCTTCTGACTGTAGACCTAACCCATGTCGACCTAATGCATGT
The DNA here is from genome assembly GCF_055691185.1 of Crinia signifera. Classification (NCBI taxonomy): domain Eukaryota; kingdom Metazoa; phylum Chordata; class Amphibia; order Anura; family Myobatrachidae; genus Crinia; species Crinia signifera. Next base: position 173,524,692 of record NC_139217.1, read on the forward strand.
GTCGACCTAGTCCCTTGTGGACCTATACCCGTCGACCTTCCTGTATGTCAACCCAACAGTGTCAACCTAATGACTGTTGTTCCACCTCACCATTAGAGGTGGTGGAACTCAGTTCCCTCCGTAACCCCTGGTCTGACTGCGACTGCGCATGTGCATACACAAAACATCGGTCCCTGTGCGAACGAATGCCGGCTGCGAACGGACCAGAATAAGGTCCCCAGAGTTGAGATTTAGGGCCTGATTCAGACCTAATAGCTGGGCTGCGAGTGCTTTCACACATAGGGCTACAAAGATGAAAATGCTAAATTGCATCGTCAAGTCCCCAAAGGTCCACACACCTCTTTACGTGTCCTATAAATTGGTGGCCTAGGGGCGGTGCGGAAGATCAGTAGGGATGCGGGGGATTTGCCCACCTTTCTGGGGTCCAGGAGAGTCACCCTATTTTCTGGTCTTTCCAGGAGGCAAGAATGGTTAATGTGCAATAACCTAGTATGAATATAATTCATATATTTTACTGTCATATACATATAGGGCAGTATTCAATGAGCATTTTGGCGATGTGCAGCGAATCCTGTTTAGGATTCGCTGCACATTCGCCACTGCTCGCCACGTTCCGGAGCCTCGCCGGCTCCAGTATTCAACGAGTCAGGGGCTCGCTGCCCCTGACTGGTGAATTTTAACTCCTGCAGCGGATGCCGCAGGGAGCCTGAGGACGGCGGCAGGCAGGGAGATGGAAGTCTCCCTGCCTGCCCCAGAACGTTTGTGGGGGGGAGGTGGGCTCCCCGGGTGCCAGGCAGCACAGGCTGCCCCCCTGGGGTGCCAGCAGGGGACCGGGTATATTCACTACACCCGATCATGCATATGTAATGATCGGGTGAAGTGAATATATGAATATCTAATGAGCGGCTCGGCTCCGGCCCCCTGCTGGCTGGTCTGTGTAAAAAAAAAATTTATATATATTTTTTTTAAATTAAATATATATTCATGTGCTTACAGCACATGAATACAAATAACATGCCCCTCCTCAGAATAAAATTCCTGATTTTTTGACACCAAATGTAAAATACAAAACACTTTATTTTAAAAGTTCACATTCCACTTCACCATAAAAAGATAGCGATTGCTACTCGGTGAATTATGGCGAAAAAAACCTTGAAATGTATTCGCCATCTGGTCATTGAATAGGGTGATTCACCGTTTTAGTCAAAAATTCGCCTTACAGCTCAAAATCGCCATAAAAACCTGGCGAATCAGCCTCATTGAATACCGCCCAGAGTCATCTATACGAACAAAAGTGGTAATTAATCAAACGACCCAGAATACATACGGACACACATTTATGCTGAAACAGGCTGTGCTGATATCACTTAGTCTAGTAACAGGATGAGACTCAGACTTCAGTAACTTTGAATGAAGGGACACAGGAATTAAACTTAAACAATAATGTCTCAGGCAATGTCTAATAAGAATTATTAGTTATGCTGGATACACACTATGTCATATATAGTCTTCATTATGTCAATGAATAATATATCATTGGAACATCAGTGGTTGTTCACATCCGATACAACAAACTTTGAACAATGTCACTCACAGCCATATCGTGTCGGCCATGCAGCACAACTGGTGCTGATATATCTTGCAGATACTGCATATATGTGTGTGTATTCTTACTTGAGAGGTGGATGCTGACACATGGTTTACTATAGAGGTAGTCTGAGACTCATACCAATGCCCTAACTTTATGGAGTTCGTATATCATACTTGCCTACCCTCCCGGAATGGCCGGGAGAGTCCTGCAAATCGGGTCCCCCTCCCGGTCCCCCGGGAAGTGGGGCAAGTCTCCCGCATTTCCCTACAGCCCCGGCTCCCCCTCTCCCCGCGGTCTAAAAACTATGACTTTCGCGGGTCCGCAGGGAGGGGGCGGGGCTAAATGACGCAATTCGCGGCATTTCGGGTCATTTTTAGCCCCTCCCCCCACCCACGGACCCGCAAATTGAGGCTTCAGCCCGTCAGGGGGCGGGGCTTGATGACATCACCCGTGCCCGCCCCCAAAACGAAGCCTCTACCCACCCCCTTTCACTCCTCTCCGGGCTTCTCCCGGAAAGGAGTATGCCAAAGTCGGCAAGTATGTCGTATATTCTCCTGTACTTGTGTGGGTTTCCTCCGGGTACTCCTGTTTCCTCCCACAATCCAAAAATATACTGGTAGGTTAATTGTCTCTCACAAAATGAACCCTAGAATGTCTGAGTGTGTGTGTGCATGTTGTAGGGAATATAGATTGTAAGCTCCACTGGGGCAGGGACTGATGTGAATGTTCAAATATTCTCTGTAAAGCGCTGCGGAATATGTGTCCGCTATATAAGAATCTGTAAATAAATAAATACCATTTTCTGAATTCAGAGATATTGAACATAGGAGGTCAACCCAACCTACATTTTGTTGGCTCTGTTAGAATCCTGTACTCATCCTTTTTGTGTACTTTATGTGTTCCTGAAACTTCAGGTTAACCTGACGTATATTCCATTGGCCATTATTAGAAACTTTGTTCGGTACTTGTTTCCTAGCACGGCGCCCGTCGGGTTGATCGCATGCCTTAAGTTTAAGGTACTTAAGGCATGCGATCGACGCGATCGACTCGATTTTCTGTCAATCACAGGTTTAATTGCCGGTAAAAGAGAAAATCGCGTTGATCGCGTCGGTCGCATCGCGGGCCATTATAATGGCCCGCGATGCGACCGATGCGATCAACGCGATTTTCCCATAGAGAATAATGTTAAATGATTTTTAAAGTTAAAATCGCGTTGATCGCGTCGGTCGCATGCCATTATAATGGCATGCGATGCGATTGACGCGATCAACACGATTTTACATAGGGAACAGTGGGAAATGGGCCAATATGCGCAATTTCTCATTGTATATGCCCCCGTCATGGGTATAAAGTATGGTTAATGGCCCCCCATTGTTAACGCAACCCCACTATTGACACCAACCCGAAGCGTGGCGAGCCCGCGAGGGGTGGCGGTACGCGTCCTCCAACCTTTTCATACCCCCACTATCAACGTCGGAGCAGAGTTGATTTTATAAAGTGTGGCGAGCGCAGCGAGCCACCGAGCCTGAAGGGAGGGGACAGGTATACTTGTGAAGTTATGCGCATCCCCTCGCGGGGCTCGCTGCGCTCACCACACTTCGGGCTCGGTGGCTCGCTACGCTCGCCACACTTTATAAAATCAACTCCACCCCGACGTGGATAGTGGGGGTATGAAAAGGTCGTAGGATGTGTACCGCCGCCCCTCGCGGGCTCGCTGCGCTCGCCACGCTTCGGGTTGGCGTCAATAGTGGGGTGGCGTTAACAATGGAGGGACATTTCACCCATCAGGGGGGGTTTGCTATTAAAATGGGGGGTTTGGGGGCTTTTTACATTGAAATCAATGTAAAATTGGGTCTCAGGGACCATTTTACATTGATTCCAATGTAAAAATTGCGTTGATCGCATCGCATGCAATTTGGTTGGCATGTGATGCGATCGACGCGATTTTTCCGACCCGATCAATACAATCAAAATCGCGGGCGCCTTGCTAGGAAACAAGTACCCTTTGTTCTTTTTGTACACGCTGAATTTTTGGAAGTGCAGGGTAAACCAGCTTTCGGTTAAACTCATCATTTGGAAGAATTCCCATCATATGCAAACTCTATTATGAGGAAAATTTACCTATTTAAGATTTACCCCTGATAATGTCTCTTTGAGACAAAACATATCGGTTTTGTGCTTTCAATGTCTGTGAAATATGAACAAGAATCACTCTGTAGCTGAAATTGTTTAGCAGCATCTAACTGAATTTTATTATTTTTAATATATTATTGTGACATATTTGATTTGAAATTTGTATCATATGATCTAAGAGGGGAACATACTATAAGGTCATTTAAAGGCGCCCTTTAACTACTGTTGCTATTTTGTTGTTTGTGGGTCACTCCCTAACAGGGTCCTTAGTGAATAAGGCAGCCTTGCTCATACACATATATACAGTACATATATATATATATTCCTACAGCCAGTTCAGCTTGCACACTTTGCTTCAACCAGAAATTGAGCTGTCTACCTTACGTACCTACACCTATACTACAAGTGAGCATCGGATATTGTGGATCCGGTTGTCTATACCACATAGACGGGACAGTCCCTAAAAGTTTAGTCACCAAATACTTGCACCAGAAAAGGTGTACTAAGAAGATCGTGGACACCCCATATGCATGTATATGCATCCGGCCCACAATTGAACATCCGATATCTGGGATCCAACGTTTACCCAATTGATGGGAAGGCCTTCATAGCCAACAGTCACTAACCTATTGCACCTTAAAGGTGTTACAAGAAGGTTGTGGACACTCCACACGCATTTGAAGCGTTTGATATTGTACCTAGATTTTTGGATCTTGTGGAACAAATCCTTGTAAAGAACATACGTTTCTTCATTTTTAAGATTGATTTCCTAATTTTTGTGTAAAACCCCTGATGAAGTATTTTTCAAGCCGAAACGCGTCGGGTTACTGATGTCACATTCTGAAAAGGAAACAATGTCCAGATGTGGATCTTGAAATATAATAAAGCACTCTGGTTTTAAGATTACACATTGTATTGGGTTACTGCATTCTGTACCATTGTTATTAGTGGTGAGAATTTTGTTAGGTGGTAATAGCGCTCTCTATACTTTCTGTTCTTATTTCCACTTTGCCTCCCACTAACAGGGGGGCTTATAGAGTAGCTGCTTACTTAAAAGGGCGCACGTGGGGTCATTCTTTGTTTTACACACACACACACATATATATATATATATATATATATATACATCCAGTGTACACTGTTCTTAATAAAAGTGCACAGAGCACTGAGACATTGAACACATACAATGGGTTATTGCCATTATTTCCTCTGTGAGAGCCACCGTGAAGTGGATGTATGTACATGTACCTGCCGGGGATCTATTCGAGGGCACCGGGCAAGTTTTTTGTAAAGCTGTAGGAGTGCCGGCCAGATGACGAGGTGGCACTTAGAGGCTTGTAAACAAGTAATGTATTAAGAAAACATCATCATTGATGTTTCGTGGAGAGTACCCCTTCATCAGTATACTCTCCCCGAAATGTTGTTGATGATGATGATGTTTTCATAATACACTATTTGTTTACAAGCCTCTGAGTGCCGCCTCGTCATTTGGCTAAATGTGTTGGATTCATCTGTTTTTTGATAAACGGACTTATATGCCGGTTTCTTCCAAAGTTCTGCTAATTATGCACAATTCTTAAACGCCATCTGATTCTATTTGGATCGCATTCAAGCCTAAGGAGTTCAAGGGGACTTACATAATACTCTGACCCATTTAATGCTTATCGATTTTGTATATAATATCGAAAGTCTACCCCTGATGAAGTCTTGAAGAAGAAACGCGCCAAATCATTATATTATTTTTTATTGGGAATTTTGAAATCAAACCAAATGGAATGAAATATGCAAGAAAAAAATGTTTTATTGTATTTTATCTGTTTTATGACATTAAAAAGTTTGTATACATTGTCACACTTTGAATAATTTAGTGGTGGTAAACTTCTGGCGGAACTTGTATATTTTCTTCATATATATATATATATATATATATATATATATATATATATATATATATCTATATCATCCATATTGTCTAGTGTGTGCAGCCAAATGTGCACTCCAATATATATTGCAGAGTCACGCAATATATAGTTTAGTATGCACGGACTGCCAATATATCATTAGATGTGTTGTGCCATTGGCAGGGGTACACCGTTTTAATGTGTACCCAGCACAACTAGCCCTACGCACATTTTTTTTCTTTTACTACAGTGACCTTTATGTATAATAGAAAACACCTACAAGAATACAAGAATACAAAGAATACAATACAAAGTGATCGGACATTACTGCTCCTTTAACCTTCTGCAGGATGCTATGTATATATTTTGTTCTTTTGTTATTTTTATGTTATCATAACATCTTTTAAACAAGAGTTTCCAAAATATAGCTTTCTGGTTGCAAGCTCGTGTTCACAGGGCTGTGCTTTGTGTACTGTGAAAATATTAATTATAAACCTGGTTCTTCTTGACACAACAGCGAGTCAGTTGCTGTACATAGCTACTACAGTTGGAACACATGAAAACAGAATATCTATTGTGTGTGTAATTATTAATAGATCCAGCATGAACAGCCTGCAGGAATCCAGTGTCTAATAGGCACCTTTCCTCTGCCATGTCCAGTCACCAGGCTGCTGCATCACATGAAATGCAGTTTGCTCAAGATTATTTTTATAAACTTTGGAGATGACCCACAAGTCTGGCAAATGCTTACAACCAGGGCAGGGGCTTGATAAAGGACCCATGCAGTTTATAAGGGTCCTTATCTCCTTCTTGCTCCCTGGTTTCTGTTTCACCTTTTGACCTTATCTGGAAGATGTCATTTTTTTTTTTCAAGCTTTCAAGCACTAGTGATTTTTTTTTTCTTAAATAAGTAATTGGAACTGATACTGATTGTCTCTCCCCCTCCTTCCATCTCCTCTATAAACACAGCACCTCCCACCCACAGAACTGGGAGTTAGTTGCTAGCTGTGAAGTTAACTTCAGTCCCTCCCCTCCTTAGAAACCAAAGGCTGGATCTAACCCTAATCACCAACAGTCCAGAACATTTCATTTCCCCTTTCCTGCCTTTCCCCAGCTCTCTCATGCTTTCTTCCTTATCTCTATCACACACCATATACAGCAGATCCTCAGCACGCCGGCCAGGGGAATATACTGTGTTACCATTGGAACTGAAGGACATTTACTTCTCCTGATTTAAATAGTATTCCGACTGCTCCATTCTACGTGTTCAATTCATTGCTGCCAGTGGTGCAGAAGAAGTGTGCAGGACTACACACAGCAACACACCAAGGAGATCGCAATGAACAGCAACGTAGCAGAGAAGGAGAGTTCTCCAGATGACATCAGTCTCCCGGAGGAGGAGGTATGAATGATGACCCTTCCTTAAGAATGACATGAGTGTGCCCTATATACGGCATTGCATGTTATAGCACACAGCATTTGGATTGGGCATTTAATAAAACGACTCGATAGTCAGAGAGACTTGTACAGTTAATGACAGCAGCATTCCTGCATCAGACACAGTATACTGAACTTACTGTACTTAATGCTTCATCAGATTTGAGTTCTTAAGGACAACATCCTTTAACCAATAACTAATTCTTATATATCATTGCCAGTGTGTACAGTATGTATTCACGCTTTGTACTGGGTACTAAAGCACACTGGTGCAACTAGAATATAACATATATAAGTAAATGTTACCAACCATTTCTGTACACATTTTGGGGGTTAATTATCAAAGCCTGTAGAGAGATAAAATATAGAGAGATAAGATACCGACCAATAAGCTTCAGTTTTCAAATACAGCATTTAATGCAGATGCTGGTATTTTATCTATCTCCCTGCCTTGATAAATACCCTCTTAATTAATTCTGTTTTATATGTCCACTTTCCACAAAAGTGCTTTTAAAAGTGTTTTTCAAAATGCTTTAAAAAAAAAAAAAAAAAAAAAAAAAAAAATATATATATATATATATATATATATATATATATATATATATATATATATATATATATTATGATGTGTGTGATGTGTGTCTCACTGGCATGCCGTGTATGTATTACATTCATATATCTGCTTGTCTAGGTAGTATATCATTATGTTTTTGTATATTATCCATTATTTATAGCTTTTGAATCCCAAATCTATGGAGTTGCTTCCAGTCAGATACAAGCAGTCCTTGGAGTTCTGCCATAGTCATTTTTTTACAATTGCGTAACTTTTTCTTAAGCACGTTTATACACTTTTTTTGGCTGATGTATCCCCTCAGCTGAAATGTTGACTATATATGTATGCAGCTAACTCACAGAAATATTTTGTGCATTTATAACCAATTGTTCCAGCCAGGATCCCAGCGCACTGTAGTGTACAGCTAGCACATCACAGAGCAGCAATTACTTTGTGTTTTATGTATCAAGAAACAACTTTGGTCTTTGTACAAGACACAAGCATTTGTGTGGTATATGAGGTCAGCAATGTCTAATTTGACAAAGTGTAGGTCAAACGCAAAAGGTTGACATGCAAAAAGGTCAACACAAGTTCACACATAATAAGGTCACACATATTTTTTATGTTTTTCTTGGGGTTGATGTCGACTCCTCAGTCCACATAGATGGTAAAGTATGGAAAAGTTAAAAAAGAAAAAAAATCACAAAAGCACGTTGACCTTTTTATGTGTTCACTATAGCTATATTGACATTTTGCTTGTGTCGACCCTTTGACTATTTCAACCATACTGTATGGTGTTAACATATTGACTGTGACATGACTGCAACATTACATTACAGCTGCTGGGTGGGAGGATCATATAGAGTATGGGGCAGTACGGACGGTGTAATGGTTAGCATTACTGCTTCACAGCGCTGAGGTCTTTGGTTCAATCCCCATGGCCCTAACTGTGCGGAGTTTGTATATTCTCCCTGTACTTGTGCGGGTTTACTCCGGGTGCTCCGGTTTCCTCCCACAATCCAAAAATATACAGGTAGGTTATTGGGTGGTATGCCCGGAAATTTTCTGTGCTCAACTGCGCTGCCGCAGCGGGCTGTCCCGGAAAATATCCGGGCATACCACTAATGTAGAATAGGTGTGCACCACTGGCACAGCACCTCTAGAGCCCCCCCGTCGCACCGCCCAGTCCCCCCTTCACCTTTGCTCTGGCGTATGCCGGAGCTCCCCTGAACCAGCCGCCATTCCGCCGGCTGCCACTCATTTTACAGCAGCAGTGACGTCGGCGGCAGGCTCGGATACATTCGTGGGGACTTGTGTACATGTGGTAGGGAATATAGATTGTAAGCTCCACTGGAGCAGGGACTGATGTGATTGTTCAAATATTCTATGCAAAGAACTGTGGAATATGTATGCGCTATATAAATAAGTATTAATAAATAGATAAATAGGATACATCATGCGCAGTCCTTTCATATACTCTGTATCGTATGCTATCTTATTCATGGCTACGGGCTGCGCTAAATATTCATGGCACCCACGATGATCTGCGACTCCAATCTAAATCACATTTTCTTTGAAATTCTTAATCATTCATATATCTCTCTTGGATTTTATAGATACAGAAGTACCAACACACTCGCCATTCCTAGGAATGGGGTGCAAACAGCACCCACTTCCCAGGGTGGGGTGCGGTGGCCTGTGATCACACACTCTAGTAAATACAAACACAGGGGGCCCAGCACTCACTACAACAAACTAAAGGCCCCCACACACAGCACAATTTTCAGGCACTTTCTGAGCGATTTTACTAAATCGCTCAGAAAATGCCTGAAAATGCATGTAAATCGCTGTGTATATAGCCCACACAGCGATTTACATGCGCGCCCCCGCCGTTCTGAATCTGCACAAGATTCAGAATGGCCCGGTCAGTCAATTCATAACAGTCGCTGAGATGCTCCTGCTCATCTCCCGCATGTGTGGCGCGGGGATGAGCAGGGCCATCTGAGCGACTGTCATGCCGGAGCACGCTGCCCAGATGAAGCCCCGCTGCCACCGACCTGGAAGCCCCGCCGCCGCCGCCTGGAAGCCCCGCCGCCGCCGCCGCCTGGAAGCCCCGCCGCCGCCGCCGCCTGGAAGCATCGCCGCCGGAGCCCAGCTGAAGAGACGCTTCCTGGACCTGCCGGGTGCCGCGCCCGCCCTCTGCAGTCAGATGGAAGCTGCAGTGAGAGGACGCGACGCTGGAAGACACCGGAGTTGGTAAGTATATTCTTTTTTTTTTTTTTTACACTGTGCCACCAACGGTTGAGGGGAGAGGGGGATGCCACACTATACCACCAACGATTAAAACTTTTTATATGGGGGACTATGATTAAAATTTTTTATGGGGGACTATGATTAAAACTTATTATGGGGGACTATGATTAAAACTTTTTATGGGGGACTGTGTATGTATATATATATACTGTGTGTATATATGTATATATATATATATATATATATATATATATATATATATATATATATGTGTGTATATATATGTATATATATGTATATATATATATATGTATATATATATATATATGTATATGTATATATATATATGTATATGTATGTGTGTGTATATATATATATATATACTATGTATGTATGTATGTATGTGTGTATATATATATATATATATATATATATATATACTGTGTATGTATATATGTATATGTGTGTGTATGTATATGTATATATATATATATATATATATATATATATATATATATATATATATATATATATATATATATATAGAGAGAGAGAGAGCGCAGTCTGGGCAGGCACATCCAGAGTAGCCAGCTGCAAAATGTCGTGACAGTCGTGACAGATTTGAGATCTCCCGTGCTGAATCTCCCAATTTGAATCTCTGACACAAATCTCTCTGTATGTGGCTCATTGTCTGAAATGAGCCACAAGAGTGAAATCTCTTGTGCTGAATCTCCCGTTATGTATCTCTGGCACACATCTCTGCGTATGTAGGGCCCTTAACTCACCTTAACATTCAAATAATCAATAAATAAATAATGGGGTTTTAGTTCATGAATTGATCAATGCATTTAAGCTTGTAGCCCATCGCCAAGGGACCCCATTTCACTGCAAGTCCTACACTAACAACTGGTTTTCATGGGAACCTGGAAACTGTTTGCACATCATAGCTAAAATGAACATGTGTTTTTTTTTTTTCTCTTGGATTTTATATATGCTATAAATCTGTATGTAAAAACTTTACACTCTGGTGGAGACTCCGTGTTCAGGATTTGCTGCACTGATAATTGTCTGTGCTCCTTTATGCGGTGCGAGTGAAATTAGCAATGATTCTGGTGGAAAAGTGCCTTCGCCCAACATTTCCAAAAAGCATTTTGCAGCGGGACTATGTAAAAAGCGGACCGGACTAGACTCCGGACCGCCGGACAGGACATCAAAATCTGCAGTCCGGAGCTTGTAGGGTCCGGTCCGGGGGGTGTCCTGTTCGGGGGATGTCTTGTCCGAGGGGTCCCTGTGATAGCTATCACCAGGGACATGGGGGAGGGGAGATTACAGCCTCCCCGTGTGGTCCGGACCGTCCGGTTTTTGCTACATGCCCGGACCATACAGGGAGGCTTTATTCTACCCCTCCTCCTCTACCTGGTAACAGGTGTCACAGGCAGAACCCCCAGACAGGACACCCCCGGACGGGACACCCCCCGGACCGGACGATACAAGCTCCAAAATGCAGAGTTTGATGTCTGGTCCGGCGGTCCGGGGGTTTTGTCCTGGTCCTGTTTTTACCCATACCCTTTTGCAGCCATCTCAGAGAATTGAATCTCCCCCACAATTCTTTAGTTATACATTTCTCTATTGGCATATACATTCACTAGAGTAGAATCCAAATATTGTTGCTTTTATTGGTTTGCAGTGAATTCTGAATTATATATTATTATTATTATTATCCTTTATTTATATGGCGCCACAAGGAATGTGCAGCGCCCAATTACAGAGTACATAAACAAATAAGCAGAACTGTGACTAATGCTGTGTTCACACGGGGTAATATGATTGCTGGGGATATATTGCTAGCAATATATCCCCAGCAATCATATTGCTCAGTGTCTCCTTTTCATCCGCGATGAAAAGGAAACACTGCTATGGGGCGGAGGGGGAGCGCAGCAGCAGCAGCAGACGCTGCTGCTGTCACTTTGATGGGAGGAGGGAGGGAGCAGCGGCACGGGGCTGGGGAGATCAACGCTGATCTCCCCGGCGCTGACCTCCCGGCACAGCGATCGCCAGGGAAAGCCGCTGGTCGCAGGAGCATGCTCCTGCGACCAGCGACCATTAGGCAGTGCACACGGGAGCGCGCAGCTGGCGATTTATCAGCGACCATATTGCCAGTGATTTTACATGAAATTGCACCCGTGTGTACTCACCTTTACAGTTGAACAGTAGAGGACAAGCACAGGGTAAATAACCATAGCTGCATCAGCAGAGGACACAGGAATAAGTGTCAGCTTGGCAGAAAACCACAGGATTATGGCCCTTATTCAGATCTGATCATAGTACAAATTTATTCTCAAAATGGGCTAAACTATGTGCATTGCAGGTGGGGCAGATGTAACATGTATAGAGAGAGAGTTTGTTTTGTGTGAGTTATTTTGTTTCTGTGCAGGGTAAATACTGGCTGCATTATTCTTACACTGCAATTTAGATTTCAGTTTCAACACACCCCATCCAAACTCTCTCTGCACATGTTACATCTGCCCCACCTGCAGTGCACATAGTTTTGCCCATTTGGAGAACAAATTTATACTGTGATCAGATCTGAAAAAGGGCCTTAGTGCCATCAAAGATGGCTTACGTAAGAGAAGGCACTTTACCTATCTCTACTTTGTCTTTCTCCTTGAAAAAATACCCAACTGCAAAAGTATTAGATCATCGGCAAAATTATATAACTCATTTGGGTGACCTGGTACCCATCTAGCCATTCATGTACCACTTTCCTGTATGTCACTTAATTCTCTTTCATAGGACCATTTAATTAGACACGTGGGCGTTATAGCTCACAGATAATGTCTAGGACGACAACTAAAAAAAGTCGACATGCACAAGGTCGATGCAAGAAAAGGTCAACATGAGTTTTTCATTTTTTGACAACATTGTCAAAATCTGAGCGCATGGACCCCCAATTAGTGTGTTGCATCTCCTTGCTGCGCTCAGCACAATCTACTGTTCCCAATCTGAGTCCACGTGGACTCATAAAGTATTAAAAAGTAAAAATAAAATACAAAAAACTCATGTCAACCTTTTCATGTGTCGACACTTCCCATGTCGGGATTTTGAAGATGTAGACCGTTTGTCCCAACTGCGGTGAAAGCCGCTCAGTGCATACACTGAGCGGCTTTCCCCCTGCCCGGCGCCGACGGAGAGGGAAGGACGGCGTTGCATAGCGGAGTGCTATTCCCAGCAGATGAGCGGCTTTCCCGGCGATGTTGCGGGAGCGCGCAGCAGCACTCACCATACACACTGGGCAGCTTTGAGCTGAAAGCTGCTCAAACCTGCTGTTTTGAGAGACTTTCAGCTCAAAGTCGCCCAGTGTGTATGGGCCTTTAAAATCATTTGCGTGATCAGTTATAGTGGATTCATAAGAACACTAACACATCTGTGAAAGTGGAACAGTACTTTGCTATATGTAATGATCTGATTCTCCCATTTTCTGTAACTCTAATCTTATGAACCTTTGCCTTGAATCTTCTGTATAGATTGCATTCATGGTACGGGGCTTGTAAAACATGGTTTAACAAAGTGTAAAATGGACTCAACAACTGTGCGAGGGGAGACAGGGTGTGATACAATTTAAATTGTTACCATTTGTTTTCATTTACTGTTGTATATTTATGGAGTAATGGCAATAACAAGTCTTATGACTGCAATATACAAGGAAAATAAGTTAAATACAAAAAGTTAAATGTTTTCTTTATTGAAGTTGTAAGGTTCGTGCTTATACTTAATGAGTATTACTTCAAAGTAAAACAAAAAGAACTCTGTGATCAGGAAATGACAAATCTAATACACTTAAAACAACAGACATACTACAATGAACAAATGCAAGAAAGTACTGGGGTCAGGGTGCACATAGAACTGTGGGGTAGATTTATGAAGCAGTGATAAGAGAGGAGAAGTGAGCCAGGGGAGAAGTGGCCCACGGCAACCAATCAGCACTGAATTAACATCTGTAATATGCATAATATAAAATTATACAGAGCAGCTGATTGGTTGCCATGGGCCACTTCTCCTATGGCTCAATTCTCCCTTATCACTGCTCCATATATCTACCCCTGTGTGCAGGGCCAGAGCGCCCCAGGCGAGTCGGGTGGGGGTGCCCGTCTGGGGAGCGGGCAGGAGTGTCCATCCGTGCCGCGAGGGTACCTGCGGCACTGTGTATAAAGCTGGCGGCGGCCCTGTAGTGCTTAAGAAATAACTAGCGCTATCTGCCGGGCTGTGCGGCAGCGCGGTAGGCGCTTCTGATTTTGAAAACACTGGCCACACGCTGATTGGCTGAATCTCAGCCACTCAGCGTGAGGCAAGTGTTTTCAAACCCAGCATCGCTTCCCACGCCACCGCATAGCGCTAGTTATTTCCAATTCACTGCAGGGACCCCGCCGCCAGCTTTATACACATCGCCGCAGGTCCTCCTGTGGCACGGACACCCCTGCCCACTTCAGCATGTACGCTCACCTCCATGTGGGGGGCGAGGGGCGAACTGCCGCCCTCCAGTGGCCGGCGCCCTAGGCAAATGCCTAGAGCTGCCTAGTGGTCAACTTTAAATAGCTTCACAGGTTTTTTACATTGAGTACCACAAGACACTCTTTTGTTGTCCTCAATATCTTATTAAGGTTGGAGGCAAATATGGATCCAGAATTTGATCTGGTCATCCATACATACATGTGAACAGCATGAAATGCATTTTAAGCAATGTGCATATTACCGTCCGCAACCTCTGTCTGTCAGGTGATAGATGAAAAATGGAATCTCGCATAGAAATTATTCTTTTTAAGAAAAAGCCGTCTCTGTGCATACAGAAGAACCATCCCTCCAAGACTGATGACAGAACAGGAACAGCTACAGAGAAAATAGAACATGTTCTACTTTCCCACATCCCTACTTTGTCATCTGTCTTGCATAGACCGTCACATGCATTGCACTGGAGTCTCTCCATTTAGATTAATAAGCTTGTCCATTCAGCTAGAAACAGAAGCATAGTAGAGTAGAATTGTATTTAATGAAATATCACTATACACCAAATATTAGATTCTTCATTTTGAACATTAAAGAAGTACACACACATTGTTCAGTGTTGATGTGTCTTCCCACTGCAGCTGTTACGCGACACAGTGAGGTTAAGTGCCTCCTGCCGATGCAGCCTCTTCCATCGGTATGGCATGCCAGGCTGAAAATAGTCGCACCTAGAGACTGCCCATACAGTTAAATATGGTGCACAATATGACAGTACTGACCCCGTATCTCAGAGACACTTTAACAAAGGAAAAGACTGTGTGGAAATTGAAAAAATGGCACAATATGTCTGGTGATATCTGGTGAAATATAGCGCTGGTGCCATATTTCTCGTGATATGTTCAAATATACAGTATGGTGCAGGTGCCATAGAGTATTTTCAAAATAGTCAGCAGAGTAACAACGTGCACGACCATCAGATAAGTAAATGCATTAGTGCAGTGTTGACCCAACTCTACTGCCAATGTGCACTGCATACCCTACACCCATTATAGATACACCACTGCAGCCACTGTGCATGAATCAAGCAAACACTGCATCTTTGCACAGCAAGAATGCCAAGCTGTCACTCACTGTGGGGTATCATTGGTGGGAAACCTATTCTTATAGTTCCACTTCCTGTCATGTGACTCTGCAATTAGTGCCATTGCGCTGCAGGGGATGAGTTGCATTAATGTAGATAGCACATGCTGCCCACAATTCTTGACACGTAGATTACTATTAGGCTCTGGGTCCTAGAAGGGGGAGGGGCAAAAGGCATCAATCCCTGCCCCCCCCCGCACTCTAATTCTCAGACTCTACTGCGCTGTGCTCCAGGCACTGTGGCCAGAAGAGAGGAGGGGGCCCAAATGGAGGTGGCTGCCCCTCCTCTGGGACCAGCCCTGCACCCTTCCCACCTCCTACTAACTAACCTCTTTTCCCTCAACTCCCACTTTGTCCTTTCTCTCACTTCCTTAGAGCACCCCCCCTTCACTGATCTAGATAGAGATGTTATATTTATATATATATTTCTATCTAGATCAGTGGAAAACTGTGTTGTGCAGTTGAAACAGCTGTTGGGCCGTGTTTGTATATTTCTTTCTCATGCCCTGAATAAAATATCGTTGGACTTGAATATCTGAGTGCTGGTCCTTCAGACTTCTCTTTCTACAAGAGGGTGAGTGTGAATATCTTTAACATTACGGACTGTGCACCTGCAAATGATGCCCACTATTCATTACACATTAACCGAGTGCGGTCTTCCATGATCTTTATATAGATAGATAGATAGATAGATAGATAGATAGATAGATAGATAGATTTATAGGTACTTGTTTCCTAGCACGGTGCCCAGATTTCCTACGTATGGCAACATAGGGAAACCGCATCGCATCGCATGGGCTGTTATAGAGGCATGCGATGCGATATTTTTTTTTTAATGTCTTTTTTTTCTATGGGCATTGTATCCCACTATATCGCATGGCATAGCATGTCCCGCAAAATCGCATGCGATTTTATAGGGTGTGCGATGCCATGACATTAGGTATACAATAATATAATTGTATGGTCCAAAAATAGGTTTAACCCATCCCCCTACTATCCATCCCAACCCGAAGCGTGGCGTGGAGTTGATGTTATATAGTGTGGCGAGCCACCGAGCCCAAAGCATGGCGAGCGCAGCGTATTACTTTACATGTATTCCGCGTCCGCTCGCCACGCTTCGAGCTCGGTGGCTCGCACACTATATTAATTCAACTCCACGCCGACGTGGATAGTGGGGTAATGAAAAAGTCGGAGGACGCGTTCCGCTGCGCTCGCCGCACTTCGGGGTGGCATGGATAGTGGGAGGGTGCATTAAACCTATTTTTGGGACATACAATAATATTATTGTATACCAAATGTCATGGCATAGCACCCCAGAAAATCGCATTCGATTTTGCGTGAGGTGCGATGCCATGCGATGAAATGGCCCTGGGGACATAACAGCAATGAATAAATTAACTTTAAAATCGCATCGCATCACATGCCACTAAAATTGCATGCAATGCGATTTTTTTACGCAGAATAGCCCTCTACGCAATTAACGTAGTGGGCGCCGTGCTAGAAAACAAGTACCGATTTATATATTTATTTATCTATGTCAGCTAGATAGTGTTTAGTGTGGAGGATAAGTCTAGGTGCCCCTAAAGAGGCGACATTCAGCAATTAAAGGGCACCAAAATCACCCCTTCCTAAAAATGTGGTGCCACCCCTAGATAGGTTAAACAACTTTTATTACCGTAATTGACAAGGTGAAGTCAATGCTGTTTTTCAAGCTTATTGAAAAGAGTCAGGGTACAATATATATTCAACCTTTTTCAGATCCTGTGCTGATGCATATAACTTGTATTATCCTGTTTAAAGCCAAATTTCAACTTATTCAAATAAAACAAGGAAGTAAATAAAAGGCCAAGGGGTTCAGTATTACATTTTACATCCTTGTATGTATGTTTAGCAAAACACATGGGACTAACATTTTGCTGAGCTAATTTGTGTACAAATGTTTCATTATTGAACAGTTTGGCTTGGAGTTTGACCAAAGTACTGTGGAATGAATTAGCAACCATAAACATGCTGGGATAGTGCCACCAAATGTGTACATGTTGCCATTCTTACTTCATTCCCAAGCTACAGGTTATGAAAAAAGCAAGTCTTAAAAATTGTATGCACTGTTTGTAGAATATTTCAGTACAAAATATTTTGTGCTATATTCTTGCTTTTCTCCTAACCATCAAAACATTTGGTTTTCTGATGGTCTATAAGGAAATGGGTATGGCTTGGTTAGAAAGACACGCCTCTTCCGGACCTAGACACTCCCAATTCCTAAATGCCCACAACAAAATGGTGTCACGTCCCGTCGCAGGGTTCCAGCAATTCGGGACTTACCTGTGCGGGCTCTGTGGGGGGGTCCTGCTGGGTCTGGTGCGGGATGCTGGCGCTGGTCCGGGGTGGCTGCGCGGCGTGGCTGCGGGCGGACAGGAGGTTGGGCTGTGACTGGGAGTCTCGGGTGCTGAGTTCCCGCGGCGCCATCTTGGTTGTGGGCAAGAGGTGTCTTTTGCCCTCACTTCTAGTTAATGGCCCCAGCTGCAGGGAAACGCCCTTAGGGGTATTTCACAGGAAGTCCTGTAGCAGGAGGTTGCCAGTGCAACGTCTCCACAGTCTTGTACTGTGGCTCCAGTTCTCTGTGCTCCCTGCTACCCGTTCTAGAGACGTCAGCTCCAGCCTGTCAACCCCTGTTCCTGCTCCGGTCTCTGCATTCCACCGCTACCCGCTGCCGCACCCTGTTCTCCCGGTGGTGCATCCAGTATCCGCATCCAGAGTCCCGGTCCGCAGTCCTTACTATTTACTATTCTACAAGTGGATGCCTGTTTGCTGTGACGTTCAATAAATCTCTCCATGCTAAAGCCCATTATTCGTCCGGCACGTCTTTTATACCAGAATCCGGACGCTACTGAAGTTCCTGGGTCAGTTCCGGGTCCACCAACTACCCCGAGCGTGACAGTTTGCACTGGCCCTATGGATTCAGGAACCGGCCAAGGGACCAGTTCGGAACTATTGCATGGCATTGCTTCCCGTCTGGAGGGATTAGAGGGATCTCAGCAGCGGCTGGCCCAGTGTCTACAAGAGATCGCAGGCCGCCAAGACGCCATGCAGGCCTCTCTAGTAAACATGGCCGCGGCCCATAGGGCTGAAACTCCTAGCCCACCACCAGTACCTGTACCTGCGGTGACTTCTCCTTCTTCACTCCGCTTACCTACCCCCAGCAAATATGACGGGACCCCCAAACTGTGCCGCGGGTTCTTGAATCAATGCGACATACACTTTACGTTGCAACCTGCTAACTTCCCAACGCAGAAAGCTAAGGTGGCGTATATAGTGTCCCTGCTCACTGGACCCGCACTGGAGTGGGTCTCTCCGTTATGGGAGCGAGGGGACTCCCTTCTGGACAACTACTCAGAGTTCCTGGGCACATTCAAGAGGATCTTCGACGAGCCGGGTCGTTTCTCCTCTGCCTCTATGGAAATTATGCGTCTACGGCAAGGCAACAGACCGCTTGGGCAATATATCGTGCAGTTCCAAACTTATGCTTCCGAACTACGATGGAACGAGGAGGCCCTCATCTCTGCCTTTTGGAATGGACTTTCCGAACGTCTCAAAGACGACTTAGCCACACGAGACGTGCCCTCCAAGTTGGACGAAGTAATTGCCTTGAGCAACAAGGTGGACTTACGCATCCGAGAGAGGCAATCTGAGAGGAATAGGGGAGAACGCTTCCGATATCGGCCGACCCCATCCAGCTCCACTCCAGCCCTGAACGTTCCACTCGAGGAACCTATGCAAATCAGTCGGGCCAAACTCACGCCAGAAGAACATCAAAGACGCCGCCGTGAAAATTTATGCTTGTATTGTGGCACTGCAGGACATATGGTGGCAAACTGTTCCCAGCGGTCGGGAAACTCCCGCTCCTAACTGACCCAGGAGACATCAGGTTAGGAGTATTATCTCAGTCTCCAAAGTTAATTGAACCAACCCTGTCCGTAACCTTAGAATCACCCCTTGGTTCTAAATCAGTGCTTTCTCTTGTAGATTCGGGAGCGGCAGAGAACTTTATCACAGCCAGTTTGGTCCGTCAGCTTCAAATTCCCGTCAAAGATCTGTCACGAAGAATTTCCTTATCTGCCGTAGATGGAAGCCGCATTTCCTGTGGGTTGGTGACGCAGCAGACTTTACCTGTTTCAGTTCATGTTGGAGCCCTTCACAAGGAACAAATTAGTTTCTTAGTTATTCCGAGAGCATCTCATGCTATTGTTTTAGGTTTACCATGGTTAAGTCTGCATAACCCCCACTTTGATTGGCAAAAGATGGAGATACTGTCTTGGGGGAAGAACTGCTCCTCTACTTGTCTACCGGAGGTTAGACCACTTAATAAAATTTCAGTTATTTTGTCTCAGCAGATTCCTTCTCCATATGCTTCTTACTCTGACGTATTTAGCAAACAAGCGGCAGAAGTGCTACCACCACATAGAAGCTGGGACTGTCCTATTGATTTATTGCCAGGAAAGGATCCTCCCCGGGGCCGCACATACCCCCTGTCTCTTCCAGAAACCAAAGCCATGTCCGACTATATCCAAGAAAATTTGGCCAGAGGCTTCATTCGACCGTCGACTTCCCCGGCCGGGGCAGGGTTCTTCTTTGTACAAAAGAAGGATGGTGGTCTGAGACCCTGCATAGACTACCGTGGTCTGAATGCTATTACAGTAAAAAATCGTTATCCACTTCCGCTCATCACGGAACTCTTTGATCGAGTTAAAGGGGCCACTGTCTTCACGAAACTAGACCTCAGAGGGGCTTATAACCTCATCCGGATTCGGGCCGGAGACGAATGGAAAACCGCATTCAATACGAGGGATGGGCACTTCGAGTACCTGGTCATGCCCTTCGGACTCAGTAATGCACCCGCGGTGTTTCAGAACTTTGTCAACGAAATCTTCAGAGATTTGCTTTACAAGTCCGTCGTGGTATATCTAGATGATATCCTCATCTTCTCTACAGATTTGGAGAGTCATCGGCAACATGTCGGGGAAGTCCTCCGGAGATTGCGGGAGAATCACCTGTATTGCAAACTGGAGAAGTGCGTTTTCGAACGACCGTCCATGCCTTTTCTAGGGTACATTATTTCTGGACATGGCCTAGAGATGGACCCAGGAAAAGTGCAAGCGATTCTGAATTGGTCCAGACCCACAACCTTAAAGGCCATACAACGGTTCCTGGGCTTCTCCAACTATTATAGAAAGTTCATTAAAGGCTTCTCCTCCCTGGTTGCGCCCCTAACCGCACTTACTAAGAAGGGTGCGAATCCGACTCAATGGACCCCCGAGGCCGAATCTGCCTTTAGTTCACTAAAGCATGCCTTCACCTCCGCCCCAATTCTAAGACAACCTGACATCAGTAACCCCTTCTACTTGGAAGTCGACGCTTCCTCGGAAGCAGTGGGGGCTGTGCTCTCCCAAAGAGACGAGGATGGCAAGTTACACCCCTGTGGGTTCTTTTCAAAGAAATTTTCTCCAGCCGAGAGAAATTATGCTATTGGGGAGCAAGAGCTCCTCGCCATGAAATTAGCCTTAGAGGAATGGCGGTATTTGTTAGAAGGGGCGAATTATCCAATTACCATCTACACTGACCATCGAAACCTGCTCTTCCTCAAAAACATCCAAAGCCTCAATCCCCGCCTTGTCCGATGGGCCATGTTCTTCACTCGTTTTAACTTCACCCTGACTTTCCGGCCAGGATCTCAAAATCAGAAAGCAGATGCCTTGTCCCGCTCGCTATCCTCTGATGAAGCGCCACAAAAGATCCACCCAGTTCTTGAAACCAAGGTGTTCGCCACGACTCATGTGAAGCCTCCAGTGGGCAAGACCTACGTCGCCACCCACCTTCGTAAGAGACTCATTACCTGGGCTCATGGGTCGCGATTCAACGGTCATGCCGGTGTACATAAAACTGTCGACTTTCTACGAAGGTTCTACTGGTGGCCCACGCTCAAATCTGATGTAACAGCTTATATATCATCCTGTATCAAGTGTGCCCAACACAAGGTGTGTCGACAACCCCCAGCTGGAGGGCTGCTGCCGTTGCCCATTCCCCAACGTCCTTGGACGCATTTGGCGATGGACTTCATCACTGATTTACCAGCCTCCAAGGGTTACACCACAATCTGGGTTGTCATAGACCGCTTCTCGAAGATGGTCCATTTTATTCCGTTAAAGAAGTTACCCTCCGCATCCGAACTTGCCCAGCTTTTCATTTCCGAGATTTTTAGGTTGCATGGACTTCCTTCTGAGATCGTTTCTGACCGCGGAGTCCAATTTGTTGCCAAGTTCTGGAAAGCTCTCTGCTCTGCCCTTCGAGTTAAGTTGCAGTATTCAACGGCCTACCATCCTCAGTCTAACGGCTCCACGGAACGTGTAAACCAGGACCTGGAAACCTTCCTTCGCATACACATATCCTCATCCCAGGACGACTGGGTAGAACATTTGCCGTGGGCTGAGTTTGCCCACAATAATACGTATCACTCGTCCACGGGGCATTCGCCATTCCTCGTCGTCTATGGAAGTCATCCTAGAGTTCCCGAATTTTCACAGCTCCCCTCTCTGGATTTGCCTGCCGTTACCAAGTCTCTCCGACATTTCACTAAAATATGGAATAAAGTCCTGTTAAACCTACAGAAAGCATCTTCTCGCTACAAGAAATGGGCCGATAAGAAACGAAGAGTTGTTCCTAGCCTCTCTATAGGGGATCAAGTATGGTTGTCCACAAAGAACCTCCGTCTGCGAGTGCCATCCATGAAATTTGCTCCTCGATATATCGGACCATTCCCTATTACTGAGGTTATCAATCCTGTAGCATATCGACTCAAGTTGCCTCCCTATCTCAAAGTTCCGTCCTCCTTCCATATCTCGTTGCTCAAACCTTTGGTCTTGAACCGATTCCGAAAAATCCTGCCTCGTCCTCCGAGAATCTACACTGAGAGGGGTGAAGAGTTTGAAGTCAAGAAAATACTAGACTCTCGTTTCCGTTATGGTCGGTTACAGTATCTCTTGGACTGGAAGGGGTATGGTCCAGAAGAAAGGTCCTGGGAGTATGCTTCCGATGTCCACGCTCCTGCAGTGATAAAGAAATACCATCTTGAACATCCCGAAAGACCTAAAGTGTGTCCAGAGGCCACCCT
Organism: Crinia signifera; assembly: GCF_055691185.1. Classification (NCBI taxonomy): domain Eukaryota; kingdom Metazoa; phylum Chordata; class Amphibia; order Anura; family Myobatrachidae; genus Crinia; species Crinia signifera. The sequence goes on from NC_139217.1 coordinate 173,547,365, forward strand.
AAAAAGGGGGGGTACTGTCACGTCCCGTCGCAGGGTTCCAGCAATTCGGGACTTACCTGTGCGGGCTCTGTGGGGGGGTCCTGCTGGGTCTGGTGCGGGATGCTGGCGCTGGTCCGGGGTGGCTGCACGGCGTGGCTGCGGGCGGACAGGAGGTTGGGCTGTGACTGGGAGTCTCGGGTGCTGAGTTCCCGCGGCGCCATCTTGGTTGTGGGCAAGAGGTGTCTTTTGCCCTCACTTCTAGTTAATGGCCCCAGCTGCAGGGAAACGCCCTTAGGGGTATTTCACAGGAAGTCCTGTAGCAGGAGGTTGCCAGTGCAACGTCTCCACAGTCTTGTACTGTGGCTCCAGTTCTCTGTGCTCCCTGCTACCCGTTCTAGAGACGTCAGCTCCAGCCTGTCAACCCCTGTTCCTGCTCCGGTCTCTGCATTCCACCGCTACCCGCTGCCGCACCCTGTTCTCCCGGTGGTGCATCCAGTATCCGCATCCAGAGTCCCGGTCCGCAGTCCTTACTATTTACTATTCTACAAGTGGATGCCTGTTTGCTGTGACGTTCAATAAATCTCTCCATGCTAAAGCCCATTATTCGTCCGGCACGTCTTTTATACCAGAATCCGGACGCTACTGAAGTTCCTGGGTCAGTTCCGGGTCCACCAACTACCCCGAGCGTGACAAATGGAAAATGTGATATTTGGCCACTGTGTGCAGATTTTTCCTTTGTGAATGTTGGCAGTTGTATTTTTGTTCCTTGTGATGCACACGGAAAGTTTCGGGAACAGCAGATGCATTCTTGTACACAACATAAAAACATAGAATTTGATGGCAGACAAGAACCAAATGGTCCATCCAGTTTGCCCCTTAGGGTAAAAGTGTTAGGATTGGTTTAGTTGTTTGGATTAGGGTATTAGGGTGTGTTTAGGGGTTGGGTTTAGGGTATGAGGGATAGTGTATAAGGGTTGGTTTAGGGGTTAGTGTACTAGGGTTATTTGGGTTAGGTGTTATGGAGTAGATATTAGGGTTGGTTTAGCGGTTTGGGTTAAGGTATTGGTTATTGATAGGAGTTGGGGAAAACTTGGTCATGTCTATACAACACAGGAGCCCCCTCTAATTACTGTAGGATCAGTCCCTTTGATTCAAAAAAATGGTTATATAGGTATACAGAAAAGTGTGCAGAGGGTAGCGCTATTTCTAGTTTAACTTGGTGAAAAAGGTGGCGTGAGGATGTGAATAATACTTATCCTTAGATATATTTTTTTTTGTCTTTGTTTGAAAGTTGAATGTTGTCTATACTTCACTTATACCGCTTTCAGACCGCACTCTAGACCCGGATTATTGGCATGTCCTTGCGGCCCCAACACGGGTCGAGGTGCGGTCTGAAAGGGCCACCACGGGTCGAGCAACACGGGCTCTTACTCGTATCAAGTGCAGTGTGAACGGGTGCCTGGGTCGAGCGACCTGGGTCCCGTTCACAGTATAGAGGAGGCAGCACTGTCACTGCTGCCTCCTCCCAAACCCCCGGTGACGCGCAGCCGCTCAGCTACGCCCCGTGTGAGGTCACCGACCCGGCATTAAGCCGGGTCAGTGACGGAGCTTTCAGACCGCATATGCCATGCCGCTCTGGGGATGGGACCCGTGTCCTAATCCCGGGTGCGACACGGCATATGCGGTCTGAAAACAGATGACTCCTATCATGGTTTCCTTAACAGGATGCCTACCAGTACTGACGATTGGTTCTGCTGAGATGTTCATATAAAGGTATCTTTATACATCTGTGTTCTTCAAGATACATTTTAGTTGTAACAAAATCCTATAGATTGTAAGCTTGCGAGCAGGGCTCTCATACCTTTGACTGTCTGCAATTACCCAGTTTGTTGTACCACTGTCTCCTATTGTAAAGTGCAATGGAATATGCTGCGCTATATAAGAAACTGTTACAGGATCTCAAGAAGTAGACCGGCCCAGCATCAGTGCAATAAACTGGATGATGCACTGGTAGAGTAGATTATAAAATATAGTGGATCCTACCTTTTTCCACAGGAGCTGTCAATGTGTTTCGAGATTATATCTCTTTTTCAAGGCATCTGCTCTGGAAGAAGGTAGGTCATACAACAGCATTTTAAATCTAAAGATAAAAACTAATAACACAAGGATATCTTTTTATTGCATTACATATATTAAAATATGGGTTAAGATATTAACTGTATTGTAAGTTATTGTGATCAGTTAGGACATGAGAAATAAAAAAATAGCTTTCTGTGATATTAACATTATTATTAACTGTGAATTAATATTGCCCGCATTGGGAGTGTGCAACGGCGATATATCCCGTGCGCGCTCCCGTTTTTTCCCCGTAGTGATCGCTGCGACCAACTGATTTCCACTGCCAGGCTCCCCCGGCAGTTGCTTTTTCATCAGCGACCATCTCTAGTCGCTGATGCAAACGGGATACTGAGTGATATATCGCTCAGCGATATATCGCCCCATGTGTACACAGCTTTATAGTTCATCTTTTACCATTCCACTCTGTATTTGTATATTTGAATATTGTAGACTATAAACAAATATAGGTGGGGTGACATTATCAGTTGTGTGTTATTGTCAGTAGGATAGGAAACACTAAAGTATAATTCTAACTGGTAAAATATGGGAAAATTTGGCATGATTTTGTGAATCTATTTTGAAAATTTCACTAATTCCAAATATTCTCCATTTCCTCCACAATCCAAGTTGGTACATACTGAATATTTGACTAACTAATTTCTAGAGTGCTTGCCATGCGTTATATCTGAATAAATCCTATGTTCTATTTTTTTTTTTAAGCAGTAATCGCTTGTTAAAATAAGTTTGGCAGGCTTCAAGAAAAATGTTGGTATTTAGAATTTGCGCTTGGTTTGTTTCTTTGGACTGCTATTAATGTTTGGTAATTCTGCAGTTCTAGTATTATGTGATTACCATGGCATCCACAGTCATGTGACACATGATACAGAGGCATTGGAACCCCCCACTGTGCTGTATTTTCAGTTTGATTTCCTACCTCTCATTCTCACCTCTATGCGATTACCTGACATGCTGAGCGTCTGTGTCTGAATACTGATAGTTGTTTAAAGGTAACTTATTTAAAATAACTCAATTCTTCTATGTGGAACTGCTACTTTATATTATATAACACTAATTTGTTATACTGAGTCTTACAAAGAATAATCATTGACATCTGTCCTGGCCCCGGTGGTGCTTACAGTCTAAATTCTTTACTACGCTCTGAAACTATCCCTACATTATGTTTTTGGACTGTAGAGAGAATCCTGAGTACTAGGAGGAGAACCAAGCAAATACAGGTAGAACATATGGGGTAAATTTAATAAGATGGGAGTTCTATTGAAGATGGGATGTTGCCCATAGCAACCAATCAGATTCTACTTCTTATTTATTTATTTATTTAGCACCTTCTAGAACAGTGTTTTTCAACCACTGTGCCTTGAGCTGTTCTCGAGTGTGCCCCCAGATCTAGAGATGCCCAAACCAGTTTACAGCCACCACCAGTTCAAATGTTATTTACTGGTCTCTTCTTTTCATTTAAAGGGCCAATGTATTTTATTTGTGTTACCTGTGGGGACCAGTGTGATTGTTTTTTATATGGGGGGGAATAGTTTTTTTTTTTTTCCTGTGGGGGCCAATGTGTTTTGCCCTGTGGGGATCTCATGGTGTGCCTTGGCAATTTTAAAATCTTATTTAGTGTGCCGCAAGGTAAAAAGGTTGAAAATCACTGTTCTAGAAGATAGTAGATAGAATATGATTGGTTGTTAGGGACAACATCCCATCTCCAATAAAACCCTCATCTTAGTGAATTTACCTCATAAACTCTACATAGACAATGGTGTTGTTGGAATGGCTCTCATAACCCCAGCACTGTAAAATAGTAACGACAACTGCTAGATATGCTCAAACTGTGCTATTTTTCAGCAGGAACCAGCAGGAACTCCGTTACGGAACCTCTAATTAAATATGACATCATCAGGAATTGGGTTCCTGAATCTGTTCTGGGCCAAAATGTACTTTCCATAAGATAACTCTCTCTATATCTCTATCAATCTATTTCTATATTTTTATTTAATTGATCCACCCTCAACGTGTTGAGCTTCAATTGATACATTTTAACTGTTGTAGATGGAGAAATATGGGGCATTTGTAGATTATACCTAACACGTTCCTGGCCATCAAACTATTCTAAAATTTCGAGGACCTGTATTAACCGCTTTGCCTCCTCCTGTTATAAATAGATATTACCATGATCTAACAGACAATTGGCAACCATCACCAAACAGGTGCATTTCATGTATTTTGCAAACAATGGCCTAGCTTTCAACAGGACAAGTACTGTGATATACTACAGGATTAGCAAGTGTCAGTTGCTGTTTTGCGTCATATTTATTCCTAAATATATCCTTACATTACTGCAGATCCCACATCTTTGCACATTAACCAAACAAAATGTTCCGTGTCTTTGACATAAACAATTCCTTAAGCTTCTGGTTTATGGTAAAACATTTGCAAAAACACAGATGGAGCAGATGCCACAGAATCCTCTCTATTTAACAGCACGGTGTTTATTCAATATAAACCACTAATAGTAGTGTTTATTGCCAAAGAGTAGCATATTAATTCTATAATTAAAACAAAATGCACTAGGAGTGGTGGTCCTACATGATATCAGTCTCATTAATCTTACTATTTAGAAGGGTTGAATGGAAAAATGTTTAAGCCATGATTACTTAATTTGGCACCAGTCGTCTGCTTGTAAGGAGCTGCCGTCTACTTGAGAGCTTACAGTAGAAGCATCACTATAAATAAGGAGGCCCCCGTTTAGCTTACTTTTCATGGACTATGTGGAACAGAGAAGGGATATATTGGTACATCTCATTGTCATATAGGAAAGTGATACACTCAATGGAAGTTGATGCTCATAAACGAAGTTATGCCTCATAGTGGGCCAGATGTATCAAGCTTCAAAAAGTGATAAAGTGGAGAGTGATAAAAAAACTAGCCAATCAGCTCCTACCTGTCATTTTTCAAACCCAGCTTGTAACATGACAGGTACGAACTGATTGGTTGGTTGTGTATCACTCTCCATTGTATCACTTTTTGAAGCTTGATACATCTGGCCCAGGAAAACAAAAATGTCGAATGAGGTTTGACAATGAGTTACTATTTGCTTGTTTTTGTCCTATGCTGTCTCAGCTACAGCACTGGATCAGAATGATGCTGTACATTTGCATAATATGGATTTGCTAAAAACATTTAAAGTGTCTTGTTCATGCCTAGAGCTAGCTAATGATTGCTTTGTGTGTGTAGTAACTGTTCCATTATAGAGTTGCTGAAATGATTAAATTCAGACTACTGTGAGTGGTAACCTATGCTGATCATAAATTTCTATTCTTTAGTATATCTGGCGATTGTGAATTTGATTATTATTTCCTGAGTTTATTTACTTTTTGTTTTGTAGAATCATGGTTTATCCATATCATGTGGGAGGTGTGATATCACAAAGGTGCCAAAATTACTTCTCAGACTGTGTATATAGATGTACTGTACTGTATGTCAGTGATGAGCTTCCAGTGCCCATCTACCCCTTTCTCACTGACCAAAAATCCTGGAATATTTCCGGGGCTAGCTAGGGCAGCCCGAGTCCTGGCTCAGTGTGAAAGTGTTGACAAGATCTGAATCACTGGAGATCCAACATGGTTATACTGGGACTGACCTCCATCAGCTGCAGTATGAATGGTACAACCTGGGTTATTCAACCAGGGTTACTTTTGAAAGCTGCTAATTGGCTGTGTAACTGGAGGCCTGCCTCATGGGAGTGTCTTAGTGATATGTAGGGTGCAGGCATGGGTTCAGTGTGAAAGGGAACATATCTAAAGTACGGGTTGGGATCATTTGGTCTATTGCATTATGGTCGAAAGTCATTAGGTCGAAACCATTAGGTCGACATGCTAAAAGGTCGACATGACTCTAGGTCGACATGGGAAAAGGTCGACATGATTCTAGGTCGAAAGGTCATTAGTTCGACAGGTCATTAGTTCGACAAGGTCATTAGTTCGACATTGTCTATGTCGACATTCACAAGGTCGACATGGGGTTTTTCACTGTTTTTTTTACCTGAATGTCAACACAGTCGACATGGACACAGTTTAAAGTGCACTGCATCCCCTCGCATCGCTCGCTGCGCTCGCGATGCGTCGGGCACGGTGCCTCGCTACGCTCGGCACACTATTTTATTCTCCCACCACGCCCTAGTGGATGGTAGGGCATGAAATACTGCCTGTCGGCACATGTTGGCTCAAAAAACAGTGAAAAACTCCATGTCGACCTTGTGAATGTCGACATAGACAATGTCGAACTAATGACCTTGTCGAACTAATGACCTGTCGAACTAATGACCTTTCGAACTAGAATCATGTCGACCTTTTCCCATGTCGACCTAGAGTCATGTCGACCTTTTAGCATGTCGACCTAATGGATTCGACCTAATGACTGTCGACCATAATGCAGTAGACCAAATGACCGCATCCCCTAAAGTACATATATTACAAGTTATAATGAATCCGGCAGTAAGAAGGATGGAGATATGGGAGGCAGATGAAGACTCAGGGAGCCACATGTAGTCCTAGGGCCATTCATGTCAATCACTGCTTTAATAATGCTATATAATAATAATAATAATAATAATAATAGCACCAACATACAATGCATCTCATGCAATCAGATAGGACATATAGGGTAAGATATATCAAGCCATGGGGGGGGGTTTATGTATTAAGGCTTGGACAGTGATTAAGTGGAGAAGTTGACCAAAGCAACTAATCAGCTTCGACTTTAGAAGTCGCATAAAATTTCCATTGAACTGTCCAGCAGCTTACCGGGTGTCAAGATTACATAAGATACACTGTACGCAGTCCCGTTGCATAGACTGCATCGTATGCCCTCCCAGCATGGGTCTGCGTATCTGACAAATCTTGAATGCAGCCCTAGCAATCTCCGGCTTCGATCTGATGCTCACGGTACCGCACATCGAATCAGAATCAGAGATAAAACACATGTGATCTGACAATGGCCCTTATTCTGATCGGTGCGGCCAGATCCGAATATGCGGCCAGGACCGTGCGTGCGAAACCCCGCCTTCCATACGGATCACCAACTCCGTCCGTATGCGGTAAGAAGCTGGCCGAACGGACCGCATGTGTATTTTTCACGGAATACGCCTCCTCCATCTCAGGGAACCTCCCCCATCATTCGATGGTCGCAGACCATCGAATGCAGGACCGAGTGGTCCACCAGCTCCCGCAACCTCAGACCACATGGACATTTTTCCGTGCAAAAGCAGGGATCTGGGCGGGCAGCTGACATCCGGCGATGTCATATGTCCGCCCCCTACACGTGCGTCACGACCGCATTACCATACGTACGCCCAGCGTTTTCATGGGAACGCCCATGAAACGCGGGGTGTAAACATATGGTAATGAGCCCAAACTGCCCTTCACACCCCTCTCCACCCCCTGTTCGTAGTGTACACATTTCATGCGGAATGTGGCCATGCGTCCGGCTCGCACATGCGCAGAGACGCCTCTGCACATGCGCAGACACAAAACATCGGCGGCACGAACGCACGCGGATATTACCGCACCAACCAGAATAAGGGCCAATATTTTATTGGCCTGATGCATTGGAATCGGGTGAAAATGGCCCACATTGCATAAAGCCCTAACTGTCATTTTAAAAATTGTGTACAGTAGATAAATGACAGGAACTGATTGGATGCATTGGGGTACTTTATCACTCTCCATGGCCTGTTTCAACAAGTCTTGATACATCTCCCCTATAGTAGGTTTTTTATTGTTTTTATAAACTCAAGGAGTACATACTTGTGTATTATATTGATATCACAGTTGCTTTGCAAGATACTATACATGTAATTTTATCATCTCTGTCCGCCTTGTATGTCCTTGTTCTGCTTTTGTGTATGATTTGTTTCTGTGTGTTTTGTTCAACCGACTGTGCGGCACTGCAGAATTGTGTCTCCTTATTAAAGATCATCATCATTTACAATCTGTCTGTAATAACACAATAGCTTCCCTAAACCCTGGGCTTTAGAATGATCATAAGGTTGTTTTGTATTTGTCTTCATATTATTTCCCCTGATATCATTTCATTGTATTATATCCTCCTTACAATCTACACTTAATACATTTATATAGTCAAGTATATGCCAGGTTTTTAATATCGTAAAGAACATCTGCTTAGCTTTTATCGTATAGAACATCTATTTGTGTCACGTAACTGTACAACAGCCACCTACGTTAAATAACAGCACGAATGGGCATAATGTAGCTACAGTGGGATAATAAGGTACAAATTTATATGTAGTACTCTAGAGTGTTCACAATTGTTAGTGTCCTGGTGGCCACCGTCCAGCCGCACTCACACATATGTGCAGAGACTTGCATGAGAGGTATTTCCCGGAAAGCAGCCATCTCTTTGTGTTGCTCTTCATTGATGAATACAAATATTTAGTTAACTGGATAAATAATAAATCATTGTGTCAGAGCTCACTCCATAACTTGAAGTCATTGTTTATTTAATTTTGGTAGCATAAATATTGACTTCAAACATAAACTGAGAAGTTTGTGCTGTAAACACCGCTTTATAAAAATATATTATACATTAAGGGTTGTTCCTACACATTGTAGTGTATATGTATAGATAAGTGTATATGTAAGTTTGTAGCATATGGGTGGCCATTTTGAAAAGATGTATGTCTCTGTTATTATTGCTTCAGGCATGTCACATACAGGAAAAGTGGGAAATACCTGCATACCAAACATCAGCTTTAGCAATTGTAGTTTTCTCCTCTGACAATAGTAATAATACTAGTTAAAAGCCTGTCATAATGACTGCGTCTGCCATGTACATTCACTTTGAGTGGTGACCATTTAAACGTTTTTACTTGTACTTTGAGCTGTGACAGTTTTTAGCCCACAAACTCTCCATCGCACCCCCAGTCCCTATCTGCTCTAACCTCCATTCTCTATCATCACAGCTCCCTCTCTCCATAGCCAGCAAGTTTGAAATCTGTGATCTGTGTCCCTGCAAAAAATGCTTTCACTTTCTGTTATAATATTTTTTAAGCACACAAAGGAGTAATTTGGTCTGTCGAGTGGCCTCTAGTGGTAAGTGGCGGTACTTCACTATATATGCTATGGTGCCAAATTAAGAGTTAATGTCTACGATTTGTACATAAGAACATTTATGTTGAATTTACCAGTATGCGTTTGAATATTTCTGTTCGGCAGTTCAGTTGGTATTCAGACTGTTAATGCATTGTGGATTTGGCTGCTGGCCTTCCAACTGCATGTTCTGCCATGTCCGAGAATGCCACTATTGGGATCGCAGTCATTTTCAGTCCATGTATACAGTGCCAATTCTCATAAGTTATGGCTGCTTCTTAATAACTATTATTTTACAAAAAGAAGACCGTAGCAACAGGCAGATATAAAATACGGTCAATTCATTTTGGGGTGTTTTAATTCAGTAAAAATGTGCTGGTATTTTTTTCACTGAGTAAACAAATTACAGTAGAGTGACATTCAATAGAAGTTGGCTTGGCTCTCATGGCCCATTATCTTGTGTTGATAACTTCCAGTAAGTGTTACATGGTACGGGCAGGTAGATAATTTCTGGGTATTATGAATGTTGGCAAAGCAAACTTATTCCACATGGTACGGTGTAGAAGCTACTGACAGGCTTAGTATTGGTGACTCATTACAATGTCCTTCATTGTAATTATATTGCCATACCTAGAAGGTCATTGTGAGTTACAGTATTAGGGGTTCATTTTGAACCCTGGAATACTTCCTAGCATCCTGCGGTCAGTATGGAGGTTGGGCGGGAGGCGAACACAGCCTCCGCTGCAGTCAGCTGTACTGTGCAGGCAGAAGCAGAGCCAGGGAGGAGGTGAATGGATGCCTGTGTGCGGCCTTCATTCACCTTCCAGACGGTACCTGGGGGGCGCACAGTGGCTGGGAGCATCCCAGCAACTTACTTTAGTGCCCCCAGCTTGGCAGTCGGCAGTCCCGGGGCGTCGTTCGCTGGTCCCGGCGCTTGGAGATGATGTCATCTCCAAGCACCGCCCCCTGCACCCATGTGCAGTGTAAACAGAAATATTCCGGTTTGGCACCACAGTGTAAACGGGGCAAATCCCGGATCCGGCCCGGATTGGAACCGTGTTTCAAATACCAGGTCGGATCTGGGATTTTGGTGTAAAAGTGGTATTACTGAGCACCCAGATAATACCCAAACACACAACAGACCAGGTAGGGAAAGCTTCTGCCTCTGGGCAAGCTCAGCAGCTCCATTCTGTCCCTAAAGCAGGCCATACACTAGGATATTTACATATGATTTGGGATTTTTCTGGTGATCAATCACATGAAAAGCATCCAAATGGCATGTGATTGATAGCGGTCCCGTGCGCATCACACCGGAGCCTGCGAATCACAGCGGCTGCAGAAGCAATCTGTTGAATCACATCTGAGCCAGACAGGCATGGCTGGGATTTCATTTGATACATTGTATGCAAAACAACCGCATAGGAATTATGCATGCGATCCTCCCATCTGGGAAGGTCCTGGGCGGCTCAAGGGGGATTGCGAACGACTTCTATGCTCAGAGAAGTCGTTGTAGTGTATGGGGGCCCATGGAGATGCTCTTATGTTTCTCAGAAAAGATAAGAGAAGCCTCACTTCTCTCATCTGTATTAATACCGTTCCTGCACATCCCTCATTATATCCTATGGGGGCTGCATCAATACAGGAAATGTTAAAAGGCAGAGATATCAGTGATTTCTCTGAACTTTTTGTATAATGTTACAAGGAGAAAACAAAAGTGTGGGGTTCTCCAGCTAAAATTCTGGAGAAAAGCATTATTTTTGTATAATGATTACACACCCTTCATTTCCTTCATTGTCATTTACTCTCAATTACATACTAAGTTCATTCCGGTTGACTTGTAAAGCAGCGAATTTCGCTGCTAAACACTGCCCGCACAAACACTTGCCCCCTGCTGGACGGCGAATGTCCCCGCAGGCATACGAATGGATGTTTTGCATAAATGGTCGCCGACCATCGAATGATTTCTTGAGTGTTCGAAAATCTAAAGGTGGCCATACACACGCAGATTTATCTTCAGATCTGGCTGGTTGGAACAAAAACCTGGTTATGGGTGAGAGCAAATGACAGTTGACCATTTGCTTGGAAATGCTGGAAAACTGACAAACTGCCACTCATCCATAACCATGTTTTTGTTCCAACCAGCCAGATCTGAAGATGAATCTTACTAGTGTATGGGCACCTTTAGTCACTCTCTGGTGACTCAGATATGCAACACCCTGACACAGGGACAGGCCGGGCAGCTGACATCCGGTGACGCCATGGAGACTATGCCTCCTAAAAGTGGATTACAGCAAGAGAATAGGCAAACCAATCAGACACATTTTTGAATTCAGCCAAATGTATAAGATTTGCTGTTGGTGAATTTATATCAGTCCAAAAATGAGCCAAATAAACACGTAGGCAGTCCTAGTGGATGCAATATAGAGAAGTCAGTCACACAGAACATATAAATGTCACATGGCAATAAGGAGCTTACGTCTTATTGGTTATTAATTCCTACCATAATAGATGTGACATTACATTGAGTTGAAATAAATGAATAATTTGGGACAAGAATGAACTAAATTGCTTACGATATTAACCAGAAAATAAATTTTTTGGAAATAATTGTTTGTTACTGTTTTACTGAATCCTCTTAATATATGTAGAATCCAATATGAGAGCATCATGTTATATGTCAGGTTACAGTATTCTGTTAGTATGTGCAGGACGTGTTCAAAGTAATGTATTTGTAAAAACTATTTTATAATATAAATAATTTTGGGTACTTGTTTAGTTTCACGGCGGCAGCTCTAGGCTATGCTGACAACTTACTGTAGCTTAGGCTATGTTGTCAGCCTATCAGGCGCCGCCGTGAAACTACACTGGGACCAGGGTGGTGGGTGGCAGAGGGAACAGGGTGGGTTTTATACTTACCGATCCCCGCGGGCGACGGTCACGGGCAACGGGCGGCAGCTCCCTCCTCCTTCAGTCCCCCAGCAGTCATTCCCCGGCGCCAGCAATGTATGTACTTCAGCGCATTGCCGCTGGGGGAGCATCACATGGTTTCCCTGCTCCCCCAGCGGCACTACGCTAATTGCGTACATAGTACGCTGGCAGTGCTGGAGGAGGGGGACTAAATGATGGCATCAGGGAGTGACTGCCGGAGGAGGGGGACCCATCGGTGGATTGCGGGGACCCAGCGGACACGGTGGTTGGGCCAGAGGAGGGTAAGTAAAATGCACAACACACACACATTTCCCCCACTATTCACGTCATATCGCCACTATCCACGTCATACCCCCAGTATCCACATCGGCGTGGAGTTGATTTTATAAAGTGTGAGCACAGCGAGCCACCGAGCCCGAAGCATGGCGCGCGCAGCGCGCCCCGCGAGGGGATGCGTATCCACGTCCCCTTGCCATGCTTCGGGCTCGGTGGCTCGCTGCGCTTGCCACACTCTGTAAAATCAACTCCACGCCGATGTGGACACTAAGGGTATGATGTGTATAGTGGGGATATTAACCATTGTTTAGTTTTAGGGCTCCAGAAGCAGTTACATAGTTTACATAGGCGGCATAGTTACGTAACTGCCGCCTTGAAACTAAACAAGTACCTAATTTTTTTTTTTTTTTCTCTCCATAATGAACTAGATTTGTTATGCCCCTTTCCCACTGCAGCTCTTAAATGGTATATTGCCGTTTTTCCCCCACAATTTACCGTTTAAGGCTGCAGTGGGAAAGCGCCAGAGTTATAATACCGGTTAAAGTTAATCTGTATTTCAACCCGTTTTAAAAGCAGAGTCCTACACGTTTAAATACCGTTTTTAAGGCAGTGGGAATGCCTCTTAAACGGTATTTAAAAATCCCACACTAATTCCCCCTCCCCTGGTACCTTTCCTGGAAGGGTACCTGCACTGCACCCACCCCCTCCCCTGGCACTTACCTGCGTTGGGGATCCGGGCAGCGGGGTCCGGCATCATGGCATGGGCACAGCACTTCAGGTCCCTCCCTGTGGCTGGTGATGGATGCAGGGCAGTGGGGTGGGGTCCATTTGGGATCCGGGCAGTCCCTGGGGCTGATGGTAACTAGTAGTTCCCACTATGCGCATGTGTATTGAGCACCGTGCATATAAATGAGCCGCTCATTACATATGCGCATATGTAATGAGCGGCTCATTTATATGCAGGGCGCTCAATACACATGCTCATAGTGGGAACTACTAGTAACCATCAGCCCCAGGGACTGCCCGGATCCCAAATGGACCCCACCCCGCTGCCTCCCCACTGCCCTGCATCCATCACCAGCCACAGGGAGGGGCCTGAAGTGTTGTGCCCATGCCATGATGCCAGACCCCGCTGCCCGGATCCCCCACGCAGGTAAGTGCCAGGGGAGGGAGTGGGTGCAGGGTAGGTACCAGGGGAGGGAGGGGGGTGCAGGGGAGGTACCAGGGGAGGGGGGGGGGGTGCAGGGCAAGTACTAGGGGAGGGAGGGAGGGTGGAGGGCAAGTACCAGGGGAGGGAGGGTGGGTCCAGGAAAGGTACCAGGGGAGGGGGGGGGGGGGTTATGAAAGACAGGCACTCTTTTTTAAATGGTTCACTGCGATGGGAATAGCACTTAAATGGTATTTAAAACGGTAATCTGCTGCAGTGAGAATGCTAATACCGTTTTAAATACCGTATAAAAATACCAGTACTTAAAACGGGTCTGCAGTGGGAAAGCAGCATTATTTATCTCTTTTTTTGTTTAGTTTAAAAAAAAAAGAAACATTCTTTTTCCTTGTTGTTGATGAACTATTTATAATGGATTTACACTCCATTGATCACAGCCTCTGTATAATAAGGCTGGTCTAGTCTTTGTTGATTATGAGTGGATCCTTCAATTATTCTGTTTGCCTGTCACTTCAGAGCCAAATTATAGATGGGACAACATGAGTAGAACAGAGTTGCCTACCCTCCCAGAATGGCCAGGAGGCTCCCAAAAATCGCCCCCCATCTCCCCCGTGGCAGCATTAATTCATTGCATTTTGTGGCTTTTTCTGGGGGGGAGGGACTTAAAGACCCGCAAACTGTGGGATTGGGGGGGGGGCTGCCCCCCAAAGTGCCACATATGTCCACCTTATGTTATCCTAGAGTGGCAATCACTTCTCACAAACAGTTGTATAGGGCCTGTCAGCAGTTACTGAGAACAGGCAGTCAATGCTTCTCTGGGCTGAATGGGTGCATGAAAGAGATACGGGTTGGGCAAGTACAGTAGTTTTATTGGTAAAGTCCACTACAGTATACTCCACTTTCATTCAAAAGTAACCAAAAAAAACGAGTTTAATGAGGGCACAGTTCCTATGTACACTGCTAGTTTATTTCAACTCTGTTGCATGTATTTGTATAATGGAAATATTTATTTGACTAGGCCGTTTGTTGCATGGTTAAACTATGTGAACCATATTAGCTGCCTACCTCTATGAACATTACATGGAGCCTTCATTTGTGACAAGTTTCATCTAGAATATAACTCAACATTGACATTATTGTTTCAAATGTAATCTTCAAAGATAAAACAAATATATGTCTATAGAAACAAAAAGAGGTTTGAACAGCGCTGGGCTTCACTGAATGCTGCTACAATGCATATCAATTGTCACAATAAATATTTATTCTGAACATCAGATATGAAATAGGACATATAGATAAACCAGTGTGTGAATTAATAAGAGACCATATTGGCGTACTCAATTCCTGGTAAGTGGTCTGTAGTGTTGAGCAGCATTTATACATGTGGGCTGATGGTGGATGGTATGGTCAAAGGGCCACTCACATAGACATGCAGGGTAGAGAGGTGAAGGTATAATTACCTGTTTGGGTAGTTCCGGCCGATTGCCCAGCTGGAGGTAGATAGTACTCTGAATAGAGGTCTGTCTATTGGAAGTCCGTATTTTAGCAAGGTGGCCTCGCAAGGGTATGGGGCATGGCGACGGTGATGTGAAGAGCTGCTCCAAGTAGATGCTAGTCCGCAATCACTGGTTTGTAAGCCTTAGACCTTAAGCAAGATACCAGTTTGTGGCCCCTCCTCAATCTATAGAACAATCTATTTGCTGCTGATTGCAGCCAGCATTGATCGAGTACCTTGGCACGTGAATAGTCCACCGATAAATGCTCAGCTACAGTATATGAACATCGTCATTGTGTACAAATCTGAATCAGGCTCTAGGTCTTTTGAAAGAAGGCACTGACTGCCTACATACAGTGGATGAAACCATTTTGTGTGTCCAAATATTTTTTATCCTATCAAAAAACATCAAATGGACATGTAGGCAAGTCCATGTGAGGTTATAACTTCATGCAGTAATCGCCCAATGCTCCTCTGGGATCATTTTGGTTATCTTTATGAGGCCCCTTGGGACCTGCTGGGCCCTAGGCAGATGCCAAGTGTGCCTTGTAGAAAATTCTCCTCTGCTTTGTGGTATTCTAATTGCATATGTTACATGGTGCACTAGCCAATCGGCTTCTAACCATAATATTTCAAACACATATCAGTTATGAGCTGATTGGTTTGAGCACCATTTAACATACAGTACATAAATAGTAATAACAAGAATATCACTAGTTGTTAAATCTAACCCTTTATCTCTCTCCAATTTATCTCTTAACAAGTTTTCAAAAATTCTCACCCAAAGTAATTTCGTGAAGCAGCTACAGTACCTTAACCTTCAAAGGCTGGAGGAACACAAAGGAGGGAGAAACCATTCATATTTTCCTGCAACATTGGAATGTTGAATAGTCATTGAAATGCCAAATAGATGACGTATGAAAATGTTCTCATTGTTGAATGATACACTTTATTTTGTAGTTTTTTTTATTGTGTAAAGTTTCCTTTACGATAAAAGATAAGTGATAAGAATGATAAGACTATTTGGAAAATAGAAGGTATTACTGATTTTTTATAAACTTGACAGTCAATACTGTAGGTCAGTTTACCCCCAGATGGCTCAATTTACCCATTGATTCAGATCATCTTACCTTTAATATGGGTAGAGCGATACAACCAATATTTTTTTTTTGAGAAGTCTTAGATACAGTACATTCTTAGCATTTCGATTGGCAGGAGTCATTCTGAAATAAAGGTAGATGTTTTTGCTTGACTTGTGACTTTTCTTTCCTTGCTTAGTGGACATCAAAAGTCAAAAGTGACTCATCTTACCCACAGGGCAGGTTGTTTCAGCAGGATGCAGTAGACATCCCGATGTCAGGATCCCAGTATTCAGTATACCTACGCCGGCATCCCTATTGCCTTCAGAAGACCGGCAACGGATCTTCAAAAGGGTTAGAATGCCGTCGCCAGAATACTGTATGCGGGGTGGAATAAATTTTGGCCTGGGAATGGGAGTTATGTTTAGGCACCAGTGGGAGGACTTAGATTTAGGCTGCGGGGAGGAGTAAGTTAGGGTTAGGGCTGAGGAGAGGTTGGGTTAGGCACTAAGTTGGGGATGTTAGGCTGTGGGGTAAGGGGGTTTAATTGGCGGGGAACTGGGGTTAGGGTCAGGCTGCAGAGGAGGTTATGGTTAGGCTGCTAGAAGCGACAGTCATGGGGGCAGAGAGGGGGTAAGTATACTTACCTCACTAATGTTGGGATTATTTCCTTTAGGATGCCGGCGTCAGTATTATGACCGCTGGAATCCTGACTTCCTGTCATACAGTACATACAGTATGTATCACGTTTATACAGCTCTCCTTTCTTATTTGTACCAATTATCTTCTTGTATTATGGATTTGCCAGGGCGTATCCTGTTAACCCTGATAGCTGCCACTTATCCCCCAATGCTGGCACTTATCATGAAAAATCCTCAATAAGTGCCCATTTTATCCCCAATACTTGGCATCAAAATACATTGGTCTGCCATTTTTCACAGGACCTATGTATTTTCACAGGAAAAGTCGATGTTTTGTGCATGCTGCAGCACAAACGTGGGTAATTGGATACCCCCAATGGTTTCTGTGGTACAGAGAGGTTATGTCTGTGACTACATCACATGGAGTAAAGGATTGGTACCATATATACTCGAGTATAAGCCTACTTTTTCAGAACATTTTTTATGCTGAAAAAGTCCCCCTCGGCTTATACTCGAGTGATGGTCCCACTTGAGTCAATAAGTTTTCCCAGTTTTTTTTTTTGTAAAATTAGGTGCCTCGGCTTATATTCGGGTCGACTTATACTCCAGTATATACGGTATATTAAAGATGATCACTGTACTTTTTTATATTGTAATATTGTTGAAAATATGATCAAATATTAACAGCATACTGTGTACTTTTGTGTATATTTGTGCACACACTTTGCATGGAGCGAAACAAATTGCTCAGCTGTGCAGTTCTATATAATTTCCCATTAGGGCTGGTACTTATATTGTAGAATATCAAATGTTCTAGAATGAAAAATATATCTTGGAATATTCATGCGTATCTGTGTATGAAGAGCTTTCCATAACACAACAGTACACATGCAAACAAAGGCAGGATTATACCAGCACTCACCTGTATGTTAAGGTTGCCAGCTGCACAACAAGATAATAAAGGAGAAATTGTTGTCAGCTTCCCTTGCCAGTGCAAATCTGTATCTAGTACAGTAAATATACTGTATGATGTATTATTGTATATTATGGCCTAAATATCATGAGATAATGGGCTCCTTTGTTTTTCAGAGATTCAAAATATACCGCAACAAAATGACAGTTTTATAAGGTGACAATTCCTGTTCTCCATCTCTTCTTTGGGGGTTATTCTGATTCACTGGGCTAGGCACAGTGACTCTCTAATGGATAAAACCATATGCACTGCAGGTGGGGCTGATGTAACATGTGCAGAGAGAGCTAGATTTGGGTGGGGGATATACTTCAAACTGATATCTATATTGCAGTGTAAAAATAAAGCAGCCAGTATTTACCCTGCACAGAAACAATAAAACACCCAAATTTAACTCTCTCTGCACATGTTACATCAGCCTCACCTGCAGTGCATATGGTTTTGTCCATTAGAGAGTAATTGTGCCTTTCCGAGTGAATCAGAATAACTCCCTTTATCTCTAAAGTAACTCATACATATGTATGAAGCCCCCAAAAATGGAATTGTTCTCAAATCAAATGAATATTGGAATACGATATCACAAAATATCTCATTTGGATTTGAAAATGAACCAAAATCCCTCAACACAACACGGGCCCTGATTACCTAAGAACAGCAATGGGTTCAAAGTAAAAAAATATAAACAATAACAATGGGGGTTATTCTAGTCCATTCTTTCTGACAAAATCCTTCTTAGATGGACAAAACCATGTGCACTGCGGGTGGGGCAGATGTAACTTGTGCAAAGAGAATTAGATTTGGGTGGGGTTTTTCTTCAAAGTGAGATCTATATTGAAGTGTAAATCATGCAGTCAGTATTTTCCCTGCACAGAAACAAAATAACTCACCCAAATCTAATTCTCTCTGCACATGTTACATCTGCCCCCCTGCAGTGCACATGGTTTTGTCCATCTAAGAAGGATTTTGTCAGAAAGAATGAACTAGAATAAACCCCAATGTTAGGAGCTGATACTTTTAATGGGACTTAAGCTGCATACATACCATGTGATATGTTTAGTTAATGAAATCGTTAAAGATTTCCCATGTATTCCCCAGAGCTCCAGCATGAACAATATAGTGCATACTCACTAAACGATTTGACATACAATATAGATAAAGATACAGGTAAAAGCCTCCTGGCCGGACGAATGTCCGCCGCTACGCTGATTCCCGCATTTGCAAGCAAGGGGATGTGTACGCCTACACACTGGTGATTTTTTTTCCGTTCGTGGAAAAAGTAAGTCTATGCTTACTTTTATCCTGGACGGAGATGGTTGAAAAGGAGACGGGCGCTGATGTCATGTGACGACAACCTCCCGCCCCACGAGCAGCCATGCTTTCACCCTCTCCCCTCCTTGCATGCGCAAACCCCGAACATCGGGGAAGGGGACAAGTTTGAACCCAAATGAACGGGTCTGAGTCGGTCCAATAATTTGCTTTAACAGTAACCATCTTTTTTTAATGTTTTGTTATGTTTTAGCTTTATCATTTGAATGTTTTAAGGTTTGTCATAATTTGACTACATGTACAGACAAGAAAGGGGGTCGATAACGACCCGTAGGAGTACACATCATTATGGTTGTACACACTGCATGATCCTGATTGGATCCTGATGAGCGGACCAGCAGCATTGGAATCAAATGTAGAAATAGACTGTAAGCATAGTCTATTTCTACTATGTCAGAATGACAGCCATGCTGCTCAGTACAGCATGGCCCGTGCTCCCTCCCGCCACGCCGTCCATCCCTCCCTCCCTCCCTGCCAGCTGATGCTGGCCACCTGCCGGGTCTCAGCAGTCGCCAATATCGAATTGATATCGATGCCCGCCAGATCACACCATGTGGACACACCATTACACTTTTGTATGTGTGTGTATGGCTGTTATGAGTAGTTGATGTATATACTCACAGAAAGACATTTACATTGCAGATTTAGTGGCACGTTATGTTACAGTTTCATTGTATATTTCACCCACTTGGAACAGTGCCAGTGCTCACTTACATTTACTTTGTTTGGTAAATGTACTATTGTACATCGGTTAATAAATTAAATGTTCTTCCATTTGAATGTTTCAATTGTAGACGCTAACTTTTTCTAAACTAATAAAGGCATGAGCTGTGCCCATTTTAGGAAATATGTCTAAATATAGGAGAGAGAAGAAGAAAACACATTAAGAAGAGAGTACAGTGCTGTTGTGTTCCTAGGCAGGAAAATGACCTTACGCTGCCAAACATACATGTGGATGATTACTCAAACTTGGCAATTCATCTCATTACTACCTGTTGTACTTCCCTGGCCCTTTCTATTCAATAATAATATCTGCTCTGCATTTTTTATAGACCATTCAGTGCAGTTAGATGTACATTTTCATACTGTTAATAAAAACACGCCACGTATCTCATTTCTTCCCTACCGTCATTTACTATAGACATAAATGTGCTACATATGCTAATATTCACCCAACAGTCGGCTATTGTATCTAACTATCTTGCTTCAGGGCTCTTGTAGGATGCCACATACCTATTTAAGTAATAAGCTGTCAACAAATGAAGTAAGTAAATGAGTATACATTCTGTACTTGGGCAGGATGCTCTAAAACAAAAATGTAGATATGTGGTAAAAACCACATTATTGGGGTTTTTACTGCACTTTTGTATGCACTAAACCCCCTCCATCAGGGGAAAGCGCTGCAGAGGGAATTGGCAGCTATTGCTGGCGATGCTCTATAGAAGCCTTTCACTATATCCTCTAGTGTGTATCGGGCGTAAGTGTATTAGTAGATGTATACATCGCTAAGGCATGATAATAAAGTTGCTGTTAAGGTCCCCATACTCTGTGGCGACTTCTCCCATAGGAGGCAGGTAAATTTAAAGGTGTATGGGAGCCTTTACAGGGTTGTCTACCCTCCCGGATTGTCTGGGAGGGTCCCGGAAATCGGGCCCCCTCCTGGCCCACCGGGAAAGTGGGCAATCCTTCCGGATTCCGCAGGACCCCCCGCATCCCCTGGCTGCAGCGATAACTTAACGCAATTCGTGGCTTTTGGGGGGAGAGGAGGGGCTAAAAATGCAAATAGCATAATTTTACAGATGCGTGAGATAGCAGAAGTTTGCTAAGTAGAGATCTCTGATAGATCATATATACTATAGTATTTAGTAGATTACTTAATATACAGTACAAGAGAATGGCAAGACATATCCATATATAGAATAAAATGTCATTCATAAGCAAAACAAATGAACAAAAAAAAATCATAACATAGCTCTATGGATCCCACGTGAGTTAGAAAGCGTAACCCAGCCAGCCACAACAGTACTACTCTATACCTATATGGTAGGCTGTTAATGGGGATTTATTAGGCACCATGGCAATTATTTAATACCTAGAAGCACAAATCACTATATATTTGCCACAAACAATATCATATTGAAAGTTTATAATAAGGATGGCAGCTACAGTATTTTGTTCTTATTACAGCTCAATTGATATTTTGCATATCAGCTGCCCAGCTTCATTAGCTTCCCTTGTATAGAGGAAAGACTCTCCTTTAGCCAGACAATACTCCTACTACCCATACCTCTGTTTCTGTCCTGTCATAGGGCCAGCAACACCTTTTGCTTATAGTCAGGACTGTCATCTGAAATTGTGGGGCACGATACAAGAGAGAACCAAACAGCCCCCTCACACTGGGGTAGATGTATGAAGCAGTGATAAGGGAGAAGTGATGAAGTGCCTGTTATTTTATCACTGGCCAATCAGATAACTGTCCTTTTTAAGGGAGCCGGACGGCTCCCCAACAGTCGGGATTCCGACAGTCAGTACTCCGACATCGGAATTCCGACTGCTCCCTCGTGGGGGTCCATGACCCCTATAGAGGGAGAATAAAATAGGTGGCGAGCACAGCTCGCCACCGTGCCCGCTATGTGGCGAGCGTAGTGTGGCGAGCGCAGCGAGCCCGCAAGGGGCTTCATTGCGCTCCCCACGCTGTGCAGTCGGGATTCCGACGTCTGACTAATGACTGTCGGAATCCCGACCGTCAGGTTTTTATACCATACCCCTTTTTTAAACCCAGCCTGTAACTTAACAGTCAGGAGCAGATTGTCCGGCGATAAAGTACCAGGCACTTTATCACTTCTCCCTTATCACTGCTTCATATTGTACATCTACCTCCCGGTACCATGTCACGCCACATATTACAAAGTGTACCACATGTCCCTTACATGCCTTTCGCTTGTTAGATGGGTCCTGGCAGGCACAGCAAAAGTGTACCTTTCGGCCCCCCAAGATAGCTCTGGCCAATTACACCTGTACGTGCTGCTTATTGTCTGTTTGTTATACTAAATTTTAACATGACTGTCCTTCAAAAACCCAAAACTGATGCTCCTTTACTCCTCAGTGACATTATTCAGGGTAACGTGATATGAAGCAGCCAGTAAATAATCACATCATCTCATAATTCACATACAGCACATTATAACAGATTCGATTTCAAATGTATAATAAAAATTTTGATATTCTCTTTTGCCAGTATGGCCCTCTTACCATATATAGGGGTATTCAATGATCCTGATGGCGAACTATGACAGCGAGCAGCGTCAATACCTCGCCATCAGAGTATTCAACGCACTCACCGCTTCCACCTTGCTGGTTCCCTTCGGCCAGGTGGAAACGGCGAGTGTGGCCATTAAAACAGTAGTGCTTGCAACAAAATGCAGAGGACTCGTTGCATTTGTGGCAAACCTCGCCGTTTAAGGGGATCCTCACCGGTCTCTGACAGTGAGGATTCTGGCCAAACATTCAATACGGCAAGGGAGATTGGATGGCGAGGATGGCTTTTCCTCGCCGAAAATAAGCCATCCTCGCTGTAGAAAACCCCCTCGCCGCAGCATTGAATATTGGCAAGTCTTCACTTTTGTCTGTCACTACCAAGTTTTATTTTATTACTGTTTATTACTTTGGTTCCCAGTTGTATAGCACAGTCTGATATCAGATAATCTCATAATAGCAGCTGGTATTGAGCTAGTGCGCAGAATCGCTGATAGTGCTGAAGCTACGTTTGCAGGTGTATAGATATAGCAGTACAGCTACATAGACGCTGCCAATTCTGAATACAGTGCAGACACAGATGCACTGCAGCCAACTTGAGCGCCCACTAAATCAGGCCCTTTATGTTCCAAAATGTACTAAATATGCTGCTGTCAACAGGGATTAAAAGACTCTTAGAGGTCAGTGAATGCACCAGCAGCTCCTCGGATGGGCCTCCGTTGGTTCTATTGTATAAGTAACCTTAAGCTGTTTCATAAACATCTTGGGGGATGGAACACATTTCATTTCTCCATATAGTACACATTTCTCCATATAGTGACCCTACCAAGAACACCCAGGAATGTAGGTTGGCACAATTCGCAAATTTAGTGCCCATTTCTGCGAATGCAGATTTTGCCTTTCAAAGAGCCGAATCTGCAGTAGAGAGTCCCGGACGAAAATGAATGAATACTGATGGCCCGATATTTCCGCAGATATGAAATATCAGGAAACATTGAATACCCCCATATATGTATACATCATATATATATATATATATATATATATAATGTGTGTGTGTGTAGTGTCCGTGTGACTCTGAAACTCTGGCATCTTTTGGCAGCAATTGAAACTACATCTACTAGCCTTCGAAGCATTTGCTTCATGTGGGCTTACTAGTATATATGTGTATATATACACATATGGTGAACCCCTGCTGACTGGTTGTTGTATCCTGAGCTCTCTAATAATTTTTGCATATCTGGCAATTTTTTGGCATTTCTATTGGAATCATCTTACCTTTATGATTGCTGAAATTACATTGGAATGTTTCTGAGACATCACGCTGAAAATTGTATATAGGACTTGCATAGATTCTACTTGTTCCTTTACGATTGCTGAAATTACACCGGATAGACTCTGGAACTCCGAGGGGCAAATTATTATTTTTAAGACACATATGGTCATTGCTGATTACAATATTCGCCCCTGATGAAGTCATGTTATGACGAAACGCGTTGGGCTAACTGTGATCAAGATCTCCTGAATTGAACAACAATCATTCTTGTTCATCAATTGTATACTTGAGATACCCTAAAAAAAAGGGCTCATTTTTATATTTATTTTTATTCTTGTACCTGTGCATTTTATATTTTATATTAAATACTGAATGTTTGAATCATCATCTGTTGTATCTTAGCGCACTCTGATACCCCCCTGTTTTTCCATTTCTATTATCTGGGTCTTGTCTAACAGAAGACCCTTCAGAGGTGCTGCTTCCATTCCTATAGCGCAGGAAGGGGTCCCCCCGTATCTATATATATATATATATATATATATATATATACATTGTCTATTTAAAACTGGCACTGATGTGTTAACTTGGGTTTTAAAGTTACTTGCGGACAGCGTTGTGTATATAGAACAAACCGTTTTAGTAACAGTTTGAAAAGAAATCACTTCATACGGCTTTTGTCAGTGTGTATATTTAATGATGCTGTATGTATACTGTAACTATTGCTTGCATAGGGAGAGCGAGTGAATAGAAACATACACTGTACACTAAACATACATGCAAGATTTTATCAAATCTAAAAAGTTATCTTTAGCATTCATGTTATCTTGTATTACACTTGTACATGACACGTTATCCCTAACACGCTGAGTGAAAGCAGTTCACTTCTACAAGTCTGCAAAAAGCCTCAGATTATAGTCCTGCTATGTTCCTTTAAACTTTTTAAATAGAACTTCCTCTCACACAGAACAGGATGTCTTGTGTGTACTACAATAGACATCACTAAAGTAAGGAAAACTCAATATTGCTTTCCTCTATCTCTGCATAGTTGTTTTGCCCTTGTGTACACCTGGGTGTATTATGTTCCACTGAAGTTCTGCTGTTATTCACATTTAGTATTAACTGTGAATAAAAATCTGCAAGTCCATCGGTACCTGTCATGAGCATATAGCAGCGCTTACTCACACGCACCCCATGGGCAACTTCTCCACGGCTCACTTCTACACTATTTTTACTGCTTTATAAATAGACCTGCTATATCAAACACACACGCACACACACGCACACACGCACACACGCACACACACACACACACACACACATACATACACATACCCACATACCACATACCCCCCAGCTACCCAATTTTCACTGGACAGTCACTTTTTGGGCAGCAGTGTCCTGCGGTGGGGGGGGGGGTGTTTGGAATTCTCCCTGTCATTCACTTTTGAGTGGTGATAAGATGCTGTGGGTATGGGTCTAATAACGCAGACGCAGGGTCTGGGGGCATGCCAGGAGCTTACAGAGTGCTGGCCATAATCGCATAGTGATGGAAGTGGGAGGTGCGGCTCACAATCACGGGCATTCTGGCAAAACCACTCCACTATTTTTCAAGGTCACGTCTTTTTCAGGAAAGCGTGCTGCAAAGACTCATCGGGGTCTCGACTTGCTTTCCAAAAATGTTGGGAGGTGCACACACATACACACAAGCGGAACTAGCGAGTTGTGGGCCAAAGTGCAAAAATATGCTCCCCCCCCCCCCCCCCTCTGTATATTAACTTATAATATACCTTGTTTGGCACATGGCCACATGCTTCTGTCGGGTCCTCACTGCAGCCCTCAACTCAGACAGAAATCACTTCCAGTATATTCTGAGCCCGCATTCAGAAACAGGCAGCCTCGTCATTGGCTACCTGTTGTTAGGCTGCTGACTGACAGGACCACTGTCCCCCGCGGACTTCCCCAGCATAGATGCAGATGTCGGGGTGGCATCCATGCCTGTCTGTTGTCGTGATAACCCAGAGGCATCCCTTCTGGTCCATCCATATTACCACCTGTCTGCAGGCCCATGCACCCATACCACACTTAAAGATTTAAAAATAAAAACAAGAAATGGTGGCAGCATGGGGTGCGGATGGCGGCAGGCCCCAGGAACTCATTGGGCCCCAGTGCATTGCATAGGCAATAGTTCCGCCCCTGCACACACACACACACACACACACACACACACTCACAACAAGCACGCACATACAAACATTCACCACTACAACACTGCTTAATGAATAATGTTATGCCATTTTCTGTTAGGTACCTACAGTATGTTACTGGAAAAGAAGGTAGTTGCTAAAAAGTGCTGTGGATTGTGGTGAGGGACGTGGGTGGGGATTTGTCTTGAGTGCTGGAGGCTGTGGAATGTGCACATGCATAATTGCATTAATCCTGTTTTAGTGGTTTAATATGAATTCTATCTGGAGACAATATCTCTACTAGAAGTGAACAAATCCTTTTATAGAGATGTAAAGTTACATAGCTGTCACACGTTTCTGTGTAAATTACTGAGCCTCTATTCATAGACACACGTTACTTTGTTTTCTATGCGGAAGTCGTTCATTTAACCATTATAGGAGTTTTTTTTTTTAATTACAAAAGATTGCTTTGTAATATCTGCCGATTATGTTCTTTCAAATCCAGTAAGCATTTGCATCCTTTCCTCAGTGGTTTTGGTTGATCTATTGTCTCACATAAGCTATGTGACCTCTATATGTCCTCTATATGGCTCCATACAAGCTATATGTTCAATCAGCAAAGATTTGACTGCAAAGGCTCATCTGATTAAATAGTGCAAATAGCACACATATAAAAATTTGAATTGGATGGATTGAATACTGGATCTGCAGCGTACCTATAAATAATGTACAATTGATTGATCTGAGTGTACTTTAGATCGCTCAAATGCCACTAAGGCAGGGAAACGCGTCAGTTGAGCAAAATCTGTCAAAGGACTACCGCTTGAACCAGCTTGGACATCTACCAATCATGGGAGGACAATTTACCTGCAAGGTGGACATTCTCTGTTAGAGCTATTGCCATTTACCAGGATACTGATTGCTGATTATACACAAAGAAGTGTGCTCTGGACTTTATCATTTCAGAGGGATATATAACTTCTCCAAACATCATGGCGACCAGTTGGTAACTATTAAGCCTCCGGAGACCACTCAATTTTTTCCTCCATATTCATCCATGAACTCTATGATACATACCATCTATTCCCAGGCGTAACAGGAACAAGCGACGTTACATCATCCAGGCAGTACATCCAATATCTTTATCAATTTGCCTTTTGTTTTATATATGTTTTTCGTCTATGTTTTTTTAATAATACATTTGCTATAATTTATGAAATTTGATTAAGCACTGCTTTGCATGCAATTGTGCACTTCACTTTTGCATGTTATACACCTTTCTATGAGTAGAGGTAGGTAAGGTTAGGTTAGAACGGGGATAGGGTCAATATACTTACCACTCAGGTGTCAGGATCCTGACCGTTGGCATGCTGCTGTCCATCTTTTGACCGCCTGCATGGTAAGTGCCGAGATCAAGTAGCCAACCTGTAGAAACAACATCAAAATCTATACACGTAACAGAAGCATGGGAATTCCTGGGGTGTACAATCGTTTACGCCAAGTATTCGAATGAAAGAGTTTTTATTAATGACTAACCACATTGTTATGGATCAAGAAAATAATTACAGACAACAACAATAAAATGAAATTCCAGCTTTTATTTTGAAATAACCCTCCATACATTTGATGATTCATTCATTTATGCTTCCCTCATACGTGTGACCTGAGATGCCCTCAGTTGCCTCACCTGATTCTATTAGTTTTGCAACTCTCATCATTGTTGCTAAATATTAGAAAGTATCTCATTTCTTAGAGTGATTAACAAAGAAAACTTTTCTTGTAAATAAAAAAATGGCGCTGTTCAGTTTCCTGGAAAAACGAACATAAACTCCAATCCAAGACGTGCATCTCAGAAGTCATTTCAAGGGCACCGCTAGATGAAGACTGAGTTTAAATACTTACAGCTTGACTGCGTTTAAACACGCTTACTTTTCTGTCAAAAACTGTTTAAATATAAACATTTTTACCTGACTACAAGACACACAGGGAGAGATATACTAGCATAGAGACGTAAATTATTTTTCTGTCTCATCATTATAGTGCAAACAGTCCGTTTACTTAGATTGGAGTTTATTTTATGATCTGTAAAAGTACTGCTAGACTCACACAGGATTGGCAGTGTTTGGAAGTGTTTCTAAACAACTAATTTTGCTGTCCGTGATGACCTTAAACAGTCAATGACTAAAAGCAGCTGTTAGTGGGCGACAAAATCCTTAGATGTAATGGATTTTATTCTAAAGGTGCCCAGACACAGAGCGATCCTGCTTTGCGCGGCGATGCGTGCTCCCGAATGTACGGTGCTTTAGCACATCACATGAGTTTTAAACTAGTTGTTATGCAATCTAGTTCAAAACACACGGAGCACATTGCTCAGTGTATGGGCACCTCTAATGACGAAAAGGCTCTACATTTTAAGATCTCATGGGAACGCCCAAGAAAGACTAGGCGTTCCCATATGCTAGTGCTAAATGGCCATGCGCAATGAAAAAACATCGGCTTCGTACCAACACATACGGGCTTGCGAATGGACCAGAATAAGGTCCTATGGGCGGGATGTATTAAAATACATCACCGCCCTTCGCGCCCCCCCTCCGCAATGCCGCCGCATATGTAGTAACATATGCGGCTGGCATCGTGGTGCGGTGACGGAGGCCCCCCGCGATACCTGGAATGTGGTGTGCGGGGGGTCTCCGTCACCTCCCAGCCGGCTTCTGCATCCCTCACGCCGGGGACAGCTAAGCAAGCTGTCCCCGGCGCCTCCTCCTCCCCCCTGCAGCCGGAAGGACGTCCGGCTGCGTCACTAGGGGGAGGAGAGGTTTACCTTCCAGGGTCCAGGAGGACCCTTCAGGAAGGTAAGCCAGAGGGGGGGTCGGTGGCGGGCGGTGAAAAAAAGCCCATAGGCTTCTATAGGGTATCGCCACCCAAAGGTGGCGATACCCTTCACTGCGGTATCATTTTTGATACATAGGAAAATGCGGTAAAACCGGGGTTTTACCGCATTTTCCATTTGATACATCTCGCCCCATATGTTTAACGATGCAAACTCCCGCTGGTCATTAACAATCTGCCTATATTGTAAACGACTGCATGTTCAACATGGGGTCAGGTGACATCATTGAACAATATTGTTAACAGTATTGTTCAGTGTGTATGCCTTATATGAGAAACATAAATGTAAGTACCAGAGTAGGAGGGGCAGCAGCTGCTATGGGATCTGACAGCTGAGTGTTGCTTCCTCGCTGAGTGAGAAGTGCAGAGTGACGCACAGCACAATGGCAGCCATCCTGGTAAATGAGTGGTTACATCAAACTTATGCTTTATTGGTCCACAAGTTTTTAATTATTCCCTGGTCATTGTCCATGTGGCAGTATTGTATTTTGGTGAGAGATTATGAAGCTGAATTGCTTACAGTACCTGTATCTATAGGATAAATTGTATATTAATAAAAAATGAAGGAGTTACACTATATAATAAATGGTTACTGACTTAAGGCCCCCATACACTAGGGCGACTTGTCCTTAGGACAAGTCGCCCCCGACTTCCCCCTGAGCTTCCCCGGCTGCTCCCCGGGGGAGCTTGATTAGATTGGCATTTGATGTGCCATTTTTTGCATGTGATAAATCGTCTCGATTTATCACATGTAAAAAACCCGGGGGGGGGGGGGGGGGGCTACAGAGCAGGGCTGCTGGTGGGAGCAGGGGGCGCTGGGGACGCTGCGGGGGACAAAGGCGGCATAGAGCCGGGCAGAGGGAGCCGGGAGCTGTCAGTGCTAGGAAAAAAAGCCTATACAATGAATGGGCAGCCTGTGATTGGCTGAGCGCTCTCTCAGCCAATTGCTGACTGGCTGAGAGAGCGCTCAGCCAATCACAGGCCGCGCATTCATTGTATGGGCTTTTTTTTTTTATTCAGTACTGACAGCTCCCGGCTCCCCCTGCCCGGCTCTATGCCGCCTGTGTCCCCCGCAGCGTTCCCAGCCCCCCCTGCTCCCTCCACCGCCGCGCCACCCCACTAGGTCCCAAGTCGGGTGGTCGGACGTGCAGCAGGTCCGACCACCCGACGCAGATCCGATGCGCACGGGACCGCGCATCGGATCTGAGGGGACATCAAAACTAGCCAATTTTGGTCCGATTTCGGCCAGATCCGACTGATCTGGCCAAAATCTGACCAAAATCGGCTAGTGTATGGGGGCCTTTACTGTATATGTATATTGTTATATTATGCATTGTATGTAGATAAAAGGTTACAGGGCTTTTATCTATAATGGTGTAAGATCATGTGCAAATTGTGCATCTTCTTTTTCCAAAATGATCCTGGTTTAAATTCAGTGTTGTCTGGCCATTTACACATGTAGCTAAAGCAGACAAAAGTCCACTTGGCGTATGGCCAAATACACTGTACAATTATCGTCGGGGGCGCATAAATTATAGTTACGCCACTGCAGTTTGTTATATAGTATGTAATGAGCATCTAGTGTGGCCTTATGTGTAATTGGCATTACGGTATGTGGCTTTATGTGTAATGGGTATTACAAAGTTCGCAAAAATGCAATGGACATTACAGTGTGTGGTATAATGTTAGGCCGAGCCCCCTTTTCACCATGCAAGAGCCCCACCTACTACAAATAGGGGTGCAAAACATGCCCTTGCTCTGGGCATCGTGGCACCTAGCTACACCACTACTTGTGATACCAACCCCGCAGGGCCGGCATCGGTATCACAAGCAGAGTTAACACTGTGTAATTTTGGTGAACTTGCTATATAATTTTCACTATCTATTCAAAACCGTAAGCCAAAATCGCAGTGTGTGTACGCAGCTTAAATACAGTAGGCTTGATTTTTAGAATAAAGGATCAGTTACATTAGATCAAGTAATCCACCCACAGTTTAAGCATTCTAAGAGGTACATTTACTAAAGGTTGTAAAAATGAAAAGAGTTGATGTTGCCCATGGCAACCAATCATTTTCGATCGTTTTCTAGGATGCAGTAGAGAAGTAAAAGATAGAATCTGATAGGTTGCTATGGGCAACATGACCTCTTTTCATTGTTAGATTCTTTAGTAAATGTACCCCTAATACTTTCATACTGTATAGTGGCCCTTCAGACTGTAATAATCCTCTGTTTAAAAGATATTTTCTTTTGGAAGAGCGATAAAGTGGAAATAGATTAACTGGCAACCAATCAGTTCCTAACTGCTATTTTTTAAACACAGCCTGTAACATGGCAGTTAGGAGCTGATTGGCTGTTATTTTATCTCCATTTGCTTTATCACTCTCTAAGGCTTGGTACATCTCTCCCTAATAGATACTTACCTACCTTCCCGAAATGGCTGGGATAGTCCCGAAAATCAGGTCCCCCTCCCGCCCCCCAGCTGAGTGTACAAGCTTCCCGCATTTAGCGGGACCCCCTCCCTATGCAGGTCAAATACTGGCATTCGTGGCTCTTTGGGAGGGGGCGGGTCTAAAATGCCGCAAATCATTTAATTTTGTACCACCCCCTCCCTGAAAAGCTGCAAATCACTGCATTTTCAGGAAACATTCAAAAACAGATATAGGATATGACCTTTCCCTGGTGCAATGCTGCCTCTGGTTCGTACTTGTCCCTAGTTATCACCAAATAACCAAAACAGTAACAAAAGAATACAAGAATAGACTTTCCAAACTTCCTGAGGCGCAACCAGTCCAGATGTTTCTCTGGCCGTCAGTATTTTGTTCAGTCTTTCCGTTGATTTATCCGATGGTTCTCAGAAAATAAATCAAACAGAAGAAACCACAAATTAGATATAAACTCAATGAAGGGTAATTCAATTTCTGCTGTTTGAAGTGAAGTAGGAGGGCATAGATGGGCGTACCCTACTCACAGCGTGACTGGCACTGTATGTGCACGTAGTAGGTACTTGTCCTGTTAATGAATCCTCTACGGCCTCCTTCTTGACTTCCAGTGTTGTGTATACCATAAAAATAAAAAGTGGACAACAATGTGTGACTCTGTTTACTAATAATGTGAAATCCTAAGGTATATTGTGGGGAAAGAATCCTGTAGGCGCACCTCACTCACTTGTAACAAAGGAGGGGTACACATATAAAGGTTTCTTTTCCTTATTAGTGTATCCAATACATATATGGGTGTGATGAAAATAGTAGGCGTACCCCACTCACGGTTAGTATGAAGAATTCTAAGCCCGTAGCGGGTTCTTTGCCTTCTTTGTGTCCTTTTCAGGTGTTTGTAGTGTTCAGGATTTCTCCATCCAAAGTGTATATAAATAGAAAAAACAGACAATGTGTAGTCTCGTCACAACTCCTTATACATCTGTTTCAGACCCATAAGGGAGTGAATTTTTTACCAAAAGAGTGTGGTGATCTAAATGTACTTCCGTACCGGGACTCACACTGGGTGGTGCCTTTTACATGTGCGTAAAGGTATCTTTAAGTGCTCGTAAATTTGTGAACATATATCCTTCACCGGGTGAGACAAGATTGAAGTTTTTTATACCCCGTAGTGGTGGGATGATCTGAAAGGTGATTGTAATAGCGTACCCAGACTTACGCTTGAGTAAGTCTTTATACTCCTATAGCGTTTTCTTTAGCTCTGTACTGCTGGTAATTTCCTGGGAATTGCTCTTCCAGACATGTAGCCGGTGTGCACAGAGAAAAAAGAAAAAAATTTATATCTCAGGACCCTTTCCCAAAGCATGGGATTCTCTCCAACAATTCGAGATATACTTTTTGTTCCTCCATAAAAAGGTTATTTATTTTCACTTTAAAAATCCTCCATCCCCATGATGGTAGGATACCACAGTTATAAGCAGACAGTTTGTAAGACCCACAGTGGTCATTTAAAAAAAAAAAAAATAATAATTTTGTTTGGTTTTGGTTTTATATCCTGTATATGCGCGGTGCAGGAGGGGGGAGTGCTGAGCCGCGCTGCTCTGGAAACCTAACTCAGTAGGAGTTGCCCCCACCTCCTGACAGTCCTGCAGCCCGTCCAGCTTTCCACTTCCCCCAGCCCTCTGTGTCCTTCTAACTGTCATTGGACTGATGTCTCATAGGTGAGAGGAGGGCAGTTCCAGTGTTTAGGACAGTGTGTACACTGAGCAGGGTGTTACACATGGTGTGTTTCATAATGTGTAGTGCCTCCTTTTTTGATACTACACCTGCTTTCCATGAGACCATGCCCCCTTTTCACCACGCGGCTATACCGTGCAAGGGTCCCGTCTACTGCGGGTGGGCCTGTGTGCTCAAAATGCCAGGGCTGATTTCTGGTCCCAGTCCGGCCCTGATCTGGGGGATGGGGGAAGGGGGGGGGGAGTGGTGTTCTAGATGATAACCCCATATAATACACACTTCTTTTAAGGGTGGAATAGTTGGGGCTGGGTGTGATGGAGTTGTGTCACCAGGTGGGAGTAATAGGCATCCACTCCTGGCTGACGTGGTAGATGCCCACATCAGATGGGGCTTGCTCTACTTTCATAGTTTAGCTCCCTCCTAATCACATACATCGGTACAACTGTATATTTGCCTAAAAAAACAGGTGTAGAGTGTAGGCCCGTGTGCAGCCTCCTCCGTACGGGCCCCCTACTCTCTGCTGGTCACAGCACCGTGCCACCCAATATAATAGAGTCTGAGCACTAGAACGCACACACTCTATTGCGCATGTGCAGACCACCGGAAAAATGGTGTGGTTTTCCACGATTCCGGCAGCACTGCTGCTTTCATTGTGGGATTCCAGAGGGTAAGTATTGAAAAATGAGTGCAGTGCGTGCGATGTGCCCCCCTTTCCAATGTTATCCACGCTGCGCAAATGTCAGAACCAAATCTTCAGCACTTATATAAAAATATACTTTGCCTATTTATGTTTTTATATATGTGTCATAGCACTTATCCGCATTGTTCAGTTGAATTATGACCTATTGATAACATTTTCTTATATAGCCACGGTGACCTGTCACTCCTTATTTACTGTTGAATTTATGGATCGACTTGGAGCAGACTGTTCTGAGCAATTGTGTTTGTAGTACTGCCAGCAAGTAACTGGAATGCTACATACCGCTGCTATGTCAGGGCAGAGTTTAGTGGCCGATTTAGACCTCATCGCTCAGGCCTGAATTCGTCCCTGCTCCCGATGGTCGGGGTTTGTGCATGCGCGAATATGCGCACGTGCAAACCCCCTGTGTGAACATATTCGTTCAGGTGGGGAGAGAAGGGGGCGGGCAGGGGATGGTAGCAGGGTAACGCAGGTGAGTTGATGCCTGCTTGGGGCGGGCGACTGCACCGGATTCAGGCGCCTACGGCCAAGATAAAAGTAAGTCTAGTCTGACTTATCTGCGAACGGGAAACAAAATCATTAGATGGCAAGCGACTATCGGATGATTTTTCGGCCATGCGGCCACATGCAGTTGTGGAAGCGTACATATCCAATCGCATGCAAAGCG
The DNA here is from genome assembly GCF_055691185.1 of Crinia signifera. Taxonomy (NCBI): domain Eukaryota; kingdom Metazoa; phylum Chordata; class Amphibia; order Anura; family Myobatrachidae; genus Crinia; species Crinia signifera. The sequence continues at coordinate 173,581,605 of NC_139217.1, forward strand.
GGAATTCGTGTGGTGGGGGGTTGCAGCTGGGCGGTGTTTACCTGTTCACTAGGCTACGAACATACACAGCCTAGCGAATAGGTCTGAATCAGGCCCACAGTCATCTTATTTTATAATATTTACCTGTTTGCTAGGCTGTGAACATATGCTGTAATGACCATTACACATTTTACCACATACTGTATTGCTTATTACATATTGTGCCACAAAAGTGCCTCTTACCTACATGCCTGTTGCCTGGAGTTACATGCTCACTGCCAGGAGTTACATGCTCTTTGCCTGGGGTTACACGCAGCTTGCCAAGGGTTTCATAGGCGGGGGAGGGGGGGACGGGACATACTGTGTTCAGTTCTGGAGACCATACAGTATCTCCAGAAGGATATAAATACATTAGAGACTGTACAAAGAAGGGAAACTAAAATGGTGCATGGCCTACATCACAAAATGTACCAGGAAAGACTAAAAGATCTTAACATGTATAGTTTGGAGCAGAGAAGGGAAAGGGGGAACATGATGGAAATCTTCAAATATATCAAGGGTTTTAACATAGTACAGGAGGGACATTTTCTTCAAAAGAAAAGAAGTAATAGAACAAGATGACATGCACTGAAACTGGAGGGAGGTAGGTTCAGGGAAAATGTTAGAAAGAATTACTTCAAAGAAAGGGTAGTGTATAAGTGGAATAGCCTCCCATCAGAGGTGGTAGAGGCGAAGACAGTAGAACAATTTAAACATGCTTGGGATAGGCATATGAATATCCTTACAAAGAAATAAGGATCAAAAAGTGTTGAGATTACCTGAAGGGTAAAAAAAAGGGGCAGACTAGCTGGGCCGAATGGTTCTTATCTGCCGTCAAATTCTATGTTTCCATGTTTGATGGGAGCTTCCCTGCTCAGTTATGCGGGGGCAGACACAGATTCCCTGCCTGACTGCATTTTTGCATCTAGCCCATTGTAAGATAAGAGATGTATTATGTTGGTGTAGTTTGGTTAATACATTTATGTAGAAATATTTTGAATAGAAATGGTGGACGTTTGGCGAGGGGCTAGGGGTGTGGCATGGACCAGCCTCTTGCCCTGGCAGGGTCCAGCACCGAGCCATGCATCAGTATAGTCATGGAGCTCCATGATACCTTACTTCATTGTTACACAGAGTAGTAAATCTAGAGAGGGTTATTCGTACAGCGTGCACATCAATTCGCAAGGTGGGATTTGACTAATCACTATAGTGGGTTAGCTTCTACCTGATCATTGGCAGATGCTAATTCTCAAAGGTCTGAATCGGACCCATTGGGGTATATTAATCAAAGACCGTTTTTTCAGCTAGCCAGAAAAATACTTTGGTATTCAATAGCGGACATTTTCAGACATTGGGCGGTATTCAATGTGAATACCGGCGAGGTGCAGCGAATCCTGTTTAGGATTCGCTGCACATTCGCCACGTTCCGGAGCCTCGCCGGCTCCGGTATTCAACGAGTCAGGGGCTCGCTGCCCCTGACCGGCGAATATGAGCTCCTGCGGCGATGCCGCAGGGAGCCTGAGGACGGTGGCAGGCAGGGAGATGGAAGTCTCTCTGCCTGCCCCAGAGCGTATGTGGGGGGGAGGTGGGCTCCCCGGGTGCCAGGCAGCACAGGCTGCCCCCCGGGGGTGCCAGCAGGGGACTGGGTATATTCAATACACCCGATCGTGCATATGTAACGATCGGGTGCAGTGAATATATGAATATCTAATGAGCGGCTCGGCTCCGGCGCCCCCTGCTGGCTGCTGTGTAAAAAAAAAAAAATTTAAAAAAAAATATATTTTTAAATTAAATATATATTCATGTGCTTACAGCACATGAATAAAAATAGCATGCCCGTCCTCAGAATAAAATTCCTGATTTTTTTACACCAAATGTAAAAAAAAAAAAACACTTTATTTTAAAAGTTCACATTCCACTTCTCCATAAAAAGATAGCGATTGCTACTCGGTGAATCATGGCGAAAAAAACCTTCAAATGTATTCGCCATCTGGTCATTGAATAGGGTGATTCACCGTTTTAGTCAAAAATTCGCCAAACAGCACAAATTCGCCATAAAAACATGGCGAATCAGGCTCATTGAATACCACCCACTGTTTCCAGTCAAAACTGCCTCGGTGATGCATGACAAAAAAAAAATTGCAAAACTACCGCAATTTTGACAAAAACACACGGATCGGCGAGTAATTTGCTGAGCCAAGGGTTTTTCGACTAAGCAAAATATTGTCACTTTCATTAGTCGACCTAAAACTGAAAAGAAGTGATAAGTGATGTTTTTTTTTCTTGACTGCTCCCCTCCCCCAGTCTGCATTAGGCCCATGCTTTCCACAACAAGCCTTAACTGAACTTTGCTTTACAAAAGAACCAATGATACAATCTCTTACACATTACAAAATGATTATAAACTCCATGTACCATGAGGTTCCAATATGCTTTCTTCCATATAAGGCAAAGCACAACAGATGTAAGTGTTCAGATTTACAGATCTCGCAGAACATCTGGGGTGGTTGTAACATTGATCCTTGAGATTTTATCTGTGTGAAGCATATTCAAGAAATGTATTGAAAGTTATAGTTATTTCAGTCACCCTTGATTTGGAAACATGAATTTAACAAGTACGGTAAAGCTGTTTATTATTAGCTGTTGTCGAATCTGTCTGATGAATTTGCTCTGTTGAATACTGTAGACTGATTTACTTACATGGGCCTGTACAGTATTTTGGAAATGTTTACTATTCTTGGGGATTTGAAAAAAAAAAATGTCAGGAAGCAAACAAGAACAACCTGGACATTCAGGTATAGACATATTCCATAGGCAGCACATTTATGCTAGGAATTGATTATGAGTACTGTAGGCTTGTAATCTGAGATTATTGCATACATGCCAGCTTTTAAAAACTCCTCTCTGGGAGAAGCCCTCAGAGGAGTGAAAAGGGGGGGGGGGGGGGCGAGGCTGACGTCACCAAGCCCCGCCCCCATGACAGGCAGCCGAATTCAGTTGTGGGTCTGTGGATGGGGTAGGGGCTAAAATGAAGCGATTCCCATAATTTTAGCCCTGCCCCTCCCCCGGATCCGCAAAATTCGGCATTCCATACCGCGGGAAATGGGGAGCAGGAGCTGCGGCGATAATGCAGGAGACATCGACCTTCCCGGGGGGGGGGGGGGGGGGGGGGGGGGGGGGCGGTCGGAGGATTTGCTGGACCCTCCTGGCCATTCCGGGAGGGTAGGCAAGTTTGGTTTATTGACCTAATCATGCTGATGATGAAATGCGCAGGATATTGGCCTGATTACCAGCGCTTTCACTAGTGTGTGACTACATTTTTATTGTTGTCCTAAAGACTCTGGGCAGGATGTACTCCGCCGGCTACTGCATTCTTACTAATCGCATATGCACAAAGCATTGCAATCCTTTGCTGGTATCTGCCATATCACTGTCTCACCAGAAATGACAATAAATAGAATATACCAGCTCATGCAGGTGCCATTATAGTGGTCTCCCCTTGAGATAGTGTAGGTATAACTTATGTTTGCCAGCATATTGTTATATTTTCTCCAAAAGGAGGCGTGTTGCTGCCACTACAGGAGTGGGACAAGGCCAGGATCTCTATCAGTGGACAGAGATTTCCTGGTCTCTTGATTGGTCTTGCGAGAGCCAGCTTCCACTAATCTGTGACCCTGAAGATGCCTGGGCACTCCTGTGATTTTCTGACACACCAAGAAAATGTCAGGTATCCGCCCAGAAACGCAGGCTTCCTGAGAGTCAAACTATGAGTGGACTATGCTTACTGCAGTACGGATGGTGTAATGGTTAGCATTACTGCCTCACAGCACTGAGGTCATGGGATCGATTCCCATCGTGGCCCTAACTGTGCGGAGTTTGTATATTCTCCCCGTGTTTGCATGGGTTTCCTCCGGGTACTCCGGTTTCCTCCCACAATCCAAAAATATACTGGTAGGCTAAATGGCTCCTAACAAATTAACCCTAGTATGTCTGTGTGTGCGTGTACATGTGGTAGGGAATATAGATTGTAAGCTCCACTGGGGCAGGGACTGATGTGAATGTTAAACTATACTCTGTAAAGCGCTGCGGAATATGTATGCTCTATATAAGAAACTGTTAATAAATAAATTCTGCGTTACTTATTTTCTGACACTATTTCCCTTCATACATGTGCAATGCGCATGTATGCACACGGTTTTGCCCATTTTGAGAACAAATTTGTACTGTGATCAGATCTGAATAAGGGCCACAGTCTGTGACATGGCAGGTAGGAGCTGATTGGCTGGCTGTTTATCACTCTCCATTTTATCACTTTTGAAGATTAGTGCATCTGGCCCATAGTCTGTCTGTGTCTTTCTCAAACAACAACTGTATATAAGTGTGACACCATAAGTAATGTTAAGGCCATGTCTCGGAATAACTTATGCATTAATATATTCTTCAAATGGAATTGCTGACAACTCGTTTTTGCTTATTAGTGGAATATATTTTTTTTTCTTCTTCTGCATCTGGAAAGTTCTGTGCACTAAAGTGAATGTGACTAATTTGCAGTGAATGGGGGGTGCTGTGGGTAATACGTGTTCAGCTGTCTGTGTTATGAGCTCTCCAGCCTGTAACAGCCAGTGTTTGGTGAACTGTTACTGGGAAGATAAGAAATCTTTCAAGTTCCACTCCCACCATGCAGAGCTTGCCTTGCCTACCCTGAGTGTTCCTTCCGCGTCACTCCCTGCACTTGCTGAACAATGTAACCTTATTTCAGTTAAAAAGTTGGCTGACCTGCAATTCAACTTTGTAAAAGTAAACAAGTCAATATTAAGTGCAACCCCCCTCCTTATTTGTCTTTGAGGCCTAATTTAGGATACATCTCAAAGCTTTCACAAAGTAGGCTCTTTGTTTAATTTGCTGGTGGTAGAGAACTTGCACAATATTTATTTATGTATATATATCTTATGAAATTTCCCAGTTATGGTGAAACATAACCACTTTTATAATTTCATTCTTTATAAATTATTAAACAAATGAAGGGACAGATGTTATATGATATGGTATAATACATGTCAAGGTTTATTCTTAGATTTCAGGAAGATAACAATAACTAATAAAAAGGAGCATTGTTTGAATAAAATGTTTTTTTATTATTATTATTTAGTTAAAACAAATTAAGATGTAGAATTTTGTTATATAAACATGTTATTTATGTTGGTGCATTCACATGAATAATTTAACAAGTAGGCGGATTATATTCTCAGGAGACATGGTGCCCCGTGGTGTCACCAGGCACGTGCAGGGATGCATTGAGTTGGTGGTCCAGGACTAATTCAAATAATTGATCGTCAAATTGATAGCCAAAATTAGTGCTGGTTACAACCAATTATAAAATATGTGGACAAACTGAAGAATAACCCTAAGCGATCGATAGATAGATAGATAGATAGATAGCTAGATAGAGTATAAACAGAAGGTTAGGACGAGAGATGGCTGGGTTTAATGAAGCAGTGGGTCTTGAGAGCCCATTTAAAGTTTTATAGAGAAGTGAAGTGTCTGATAGGCAGGGGTAGAGAATTCCATTAATAAGGAGCACCACAGCCAAAATCTTGGAGGTGGAGATGGTAGCAAGTAACCAGTTGACAGGAGAGGCGGTATGTATTTGTGGAGTGAAGAGAGCGGGTGGGAGTGAAAAGAGAGCTAAGGTCATATATGTAAGTGGGAAAGGAATGGGTGATGGCTTTGTAAGTGTGTGAGGAGTTTGAATTGTATTCTAAAGTGAATGGGGACCCAGTATCTGGCTTTTAAGAGAGGGAAGGTGGACATAGTATGTTGAGAGAAGAAGATGAGCCGGACAACAGCATTGAGGATAGATTTGAGTGGAGAGAGGTGTTTTTCAGGAAGGCCAGAATGGAGGAAATTACAGTAGTCCAGACTGGAGATGGCTAGTGAGTGGATGAGGGTCTTTGTAGTATCCTGGGTGAGAAAGGGTCTGATCCTGGAATTTTCTTTTAGGTGGAAACAATAGGTCTGTGTGAGGTGTTGAATGTGTGGTTTAAAGGAGAGGGAGGAGTCAAGAATTGCGCTAAGCCAGCGTACTTGGCTTCTAGAACAGATCGTTGTTCCATCAATACATAGTCAAATTAGACATAATAATTTTAAGAAAGTGCTGGGGCATCCAAGAAGAGATAGAAGAGACACTTGGAAATAGTGAGGGAGAGAGATCAGAAGAGAAGAGACAGATTTGAGTATCATCAACCTAGAAGTGATATTGAAAGTCAAATGAGCGAATGAACTAACCCAGAGAAGACATATAGAGAGAGAGAGAGTAGAGGACCAAGAACAAAGCCTTGGGGGACAGCTACTGTCAGTTGAAGTACAGGAGAGGTGGAGACAGAGAAGGATCTGTTAAATAGGACAACCCCCAATGGAGTAGTCTTCAGTTTTGACTTACAGTGGCATATTAACCATTACAGTTCAGAAATAATTAATCTTAACCTATTAGTGCTGTGTTAAAGGCTATTGACCCTGCAAGTCAACTAAAGGTAAAGGAGCACATGCAGTTTTGGTCAGGTTGTGGTGAAGGCAATGGAGGATACTTCATTGACCCCAGTGCATTTACACAGGTAAATGGAACAGGCAGTAATGGAATTACCGTGTTACAATACAAATACTTCAGACCTAAAATATTAGCGGGTATGTGATCACTATAAGAAAAGGATATTTTGATGCCAGTGGGCAAGGTGCCATAAGGGTATACATGATCTGTTTGTGCACCATATGTTTAAAAAAACCGTAAATTGAAAACTAAATTCCCCAAACACTCCGATGGTGGCTACACGGTCACACTGATAAGTATTCCATTTTGGTCTGTGCAGAGACCAATTCTGCTGTCAGCCCACGTTCTTTTCTGTACTTGTGTTTATGTTCATCTCAGATTTTACACTATCCAGATCATATTGTTAGACGGCACCAAGTCTGTTTTTGTGTCTTGACATTTTTTAACTTAGGAAGTTGCAGTTATCGCTCACATTTTTGTGTGTTTTAACGCAGTAATTTAGTGGGCATGTAAAAAATGGCTTTCAGAAGGCTATAGCCTGCTTTAACATACATACTTTTCTTTTTCCAGATTTCCTTAATGAAGTGTAAGCTTTGGGTTTTTTATAAATAAAAATGCCATATTTTATCTGTATTTATACAAAAGCTGACAATGTGGAAATAACAAACAGTGATGATTTAACATGGAACATACTGTGAAGGATTGCTTTCGGGTTAAATTCTACAGTATATAGTTTGCAGTTAAGCTCTGGACTAGCAAAAGTAGATTATGTTCCTTTTGTGCTATGCTACTGTTGTTACTTTTTTGATTTGCAAAGCAGTCGAATAGGTAATTTCTGAATAAGGCTTTTAAGTCTTGGTCCATTAGTTGAAGACATGGTAGCTCTATTTTACCATCTCTCATGTCAAACATCCAACTTCCCAGTGATACATGGAATCATACTTGCCTACTTTTGAAAACTAGTTGCAGGGAGATTATAGTTGGTAGTAGAATTTTGCAAAGCGCCCCATTGAGGGGGGCACATCATGCGCCACCCAAAGCGCGTGTCTAGTTCCATATATGGTGTGATTGTAAAAAGAGATTGTGAACGTGGCACCTAGAAGCATGGGTGTGTAATTTAAAATTACTTATATCCAAATGTAGATGAGCCCCAAAGCAGTTAGTAAGAGTTACTATACTTGGTAAAGTTCTGGAAAAATGGTGCTGATGATTCAATGTAAATGTATCTATCTCTCATTCCTTTATCCCCCAAAATGTAACAGTGTAATGTGGGCTAGGTGAAATGAGGGAGTTTGGTAGACTAATGAGGGAGAGAGGGAGATTGCTGCTATTTCAGGGAGTCTCCTGCAGAATGCAGGAGGGTAGGTAACTATGCATGGAATACTTTAAGAACAATTTAAAGTTTATAGGAGGTTTCCAACTTCAGATCACCTTCAGGTCACTTTGCTCCACTGGCTCAGTCATGCCATCCTGCATCTAAATATACTGCATTATATTTTCCAGCATTTTACTTGAAAATTCCCAATGATCCCTACTGAAGGAGTTTGTATAATCAGTGATTATATTACTATGTGCAATAACCAGTATGTTTCCATGGACTGCTGATGTGTTAGGATACATCAGACAATCATTCTGCACTAAATATAGACATGTTCCGTGTGAGATGATGCATAGAACAGCATAAAAGAAGACCTTGTTCTTTGTGCTTTACAGACCAATCTTCCCTCCATATTCCTCAAGGCTGAGGGTTCCTTATCTGGCATCAGTATGGAATGTTCCTGACATTATTGCCAGTACAGGAGTTAGTATGCATGGGAAACAAGAACAAGTCATAACTGGGTAACATACAGTACAATATCATGTATAATGGGAGAACCATCAACATGACATTCCAGGGTTGCAGACTTTATCAGTTGGCGTGTACACATTACTGTGCCATTTTGGACAGCTGTTACATGATTAACATTTTATATCAGGAGCCGGCTTATATTATTTAAACCCATGGTAGGTATCATGTTCTATAGACCTAAGGAATATAGCACCATCTCCTCTTATGTGTGCAGTTATCTGAGCATAATGCCAGTGGCCCCAACAATGAGTGGGGCAGGTACAGTTTACCCGATGGGAGCCCTGGTCAGTCAGAGATGTAGAGCAATGCCCCCATTTCTGTGTGCACATGCTTTACACAGTATGGCAAGTGGTGCATGACCAAGCCCTCATTATTGGCCATGCCCCCTCTCTAGTTCCAGGGCCCATCTGATGTCTCAGCATAATGAGTATTTCTGCACAGCATTGGGCCTGTTTATCATCCTTTTCAAAGAATGCACCTTATTGAATGATCATATAAAATGCATCCTCCTCCATTACTATACAGTGGACATGTTAGTAAGGTTAGGGCCATACGTGGGGGCAAATGCAATTTAATTTTGCATGCGCATCTTGTTGGTTTTTGTAATATGCATGATCAACAGCACACAAGTACAGGCGATGCTTAGTTGTATGCATATCAACTTTGCATTTGTGGCTGAAGCTGTTGAACTGTCTGGTAATGGAACATTTGCAAAAAGGCTTGGTTACGAAATGGTATATACAGTTGTGCATACACATATTTATTCAAATATATTGTTAATATATGGATAATTTGGTGCACTAATAAGGATAGTGGCTAACTGGCTATGAAACCAAAGTATTATTCTGATTGGAGGGCCATGGAACAGCTCTAAACATTGAACTCTTATGTCAAAATGGGACATTTGATAGGTACAGGCATTGTGTAGTCCCTTTTGTCTAAGGCAGTGGTGGGGAACCTCAGGCCCGGGGGCCATATGCGGCCCCCGTAGCCGGTCTGAGTGGCACTCCTACCCACCCGGCAGCTTTGCCGGGAGACAAGTACAGAGGGCTTTTTGCGAGAGGTCGGTAGTTCTTGCGAGATTCCTCTTAATTAACAGCAACCAGAAACTGTCAGTCCTATTCAGCAGCAGCAGCAGGAGCGTGGGACGGCTGCAGCAGGACAATTTGTAAGAGAAATTTTTACATATGGCCCCCGAAGGATTTTTCCACCATACAATTGGCCCTTGGCACAAAAAAGGTTCCCCACCCTTGGTCTAAGGGTACTCTAGTAGCTTTTTAATTCTTACTCATCCCTTTTATGTTACATTATGATGTTTAGATGTAACTGTAAACATTTATACCACAAATGCCCCTACATGTTTAACGCTTGGACAGAGAAGCCTATACTGCAAGAAACTGTAATGTTGAACTGAAATTCTGTAAATCCATTTACCCGCCCACTTTAGAATTGAAAAGAATGTATTTTCTGCAACCCACTTTTTATGATCTAAGTAAACTCTTCTCACCAATATAACCTAATTGGTTAATTGTTATCAAGAACCACCCACTCTTTGAAACCCAATTTGGCTTGTTGCATAATAGGTTGTTCTAGATCGGGGTGGCAAACCCTGTTCTCAAGATCTACCAACAGTTCATGTGGATCTATAGTAGGAATGAATGCAGCATGTTTGAAAATGTGACCGTTAGTAATGACTACAGCTGTGCACCAGCTAGGTGATTTGGGGCCATTGGTAGATCTCCAGGAACGGTTTGGCCACCCCTAGATAGTCATAGCGAAGATAGTCATACCTATTATAGTAATGCAGTGGTTAGCATGAGAAAACATTTATTTGACCTATTTTTTTTTTTTACTTTGGAAGATTTTACTGTGAACTTGAAAAAACTTTCTTCAATACTATGTAGAGAGCTATGGGCTGCTTAGCAAGGTACAGTACTATGGGCCTGATTCAGGTTTGCTCAGTAAGCTGCGAACATTGCAGCTTATTGAGCACCTGAGACCCCACCCCACCATACCCCATGCCCACCCCCATTCCCGCTGCCGATTCCCCTCGGTACGATAAGAGGGGACGTGTAACGAAAACACATCCCCTCGCATGCTTCCGCTGCATATTTGCGTGTGCCTGGCCGAGGCTGGGACGGGCTTCTGACATCCTGTGATGTTAGCTGCCTTCCCCCAGCAGGCATGAGTCCACCAGCATACCCATGGGAACGCCCATAAAATGCTGGGCGTTCCCATGGGCGAGCCTCATTCCTGCCACCCTGATGTTTGCGAACGGCTTGGCAACTTGCAAGTCATCCAAACCATTTGCATAATAATAGACCATGCGCATACGCAGTCCTCAAAACATCAGGGCGGGGCCGAACTTGCTTTATAGCGAGATATAGATTCACCCTCTGCTCACTAACAGTTACATGAAAATATATGTACCGTATCCTTTATTTATTGTCTTTCAATGGTGCTTATGCTTTGTAGATAATTTGCCAGTTAAATAACGGAAGAGGAAGTAATTATCAGGACCTGCAAAGCAAAGTTAATGTTCATGATCATTGAAATTCATAACATAGTAAGCAAATATATCTAATAGAATGCTTATGCCACAGACTTGATAATGTTGTTGAATTGTTGTGCAAAATACACAATATAGGTTGGATTTTATAGCAATAGAAATAAGTATAGGTGCGGAATGTGCCAAAAAAGACATTAAACATCGTGCCGTGCAAGTGTTGAAGCAAATCTTTTGTCAAATAAATGGGACATGCATTTCCAATTTACTCCCAACCAGAGGCGGATTGGCCCACCGGGAAACCGGGCCGTTTCCCGGTGGGCCGGACCAGATGTCACTCTGGCTGGGCCGCTTACCTTGGTTAGAAGCGGCCGCAGCCCAGCCTGGTCACAAACGGCAGGCATTGCCCAAAACAAATATGGCCGCCGCATATATGCATATATTAAATGCATATATGCGGCGGCCATATTTGTTTTGGGCTATGCTGCTGTCGGAGGGAGAAGATCATGGCGCTGCCGCGAAACAAACAGCTAGAGACCGGCAGCGCCATGAGGATAAGGCGAGGGAGCAGTTCCGCGGCCGCCTGTGGCTATTTCAAATAGCGCGTCTGCCCTGCTCGCGGTCCACCAGCCAATCAGGAGCAGCGGCTCCTGATTGGCTGCCGGACTGCGAGCAGGGCAGGCGCGCTATTTGAATAGCCGCAGGTGGCGTCTTTGCAGCTCTGGCTGCCACTACCTATCCCCCCGTACCTCCATCTCGGGCCGCAGCCTTGCTGGGTGTCAGTGGCGTCACAATGTGGGCACAGGGGGTGCGGCAATTAGCCGCACTCACACCGCACCCCACCTCCGGCTGCTGTGTGGATTCGCCCCCATGGCCCCGCTGGCCGGATTTCAGCAATCACTGCCGCCACCAATGAAAGCCCGGCTTGCTGCCCCGCACGCACCTGTCACACACTGTGCAGGGGGCACAGGCAGGACCACCATCAGGGCGGACTGGGGGTGCAGCTGTGTGACACCTGCTTATCACAGCCAACAGTGAAGTCAGGGCCCCTGTTCTTTCGCCGGCGCCGGGACGCGGGTCACCCGCCACTCGCCAAAAAAAGCCCCCTCTGGTGTCACTATCAGGAGACTGTTACAATAAAGTTTATTGTGCAGCGCGACGGCTGTATGAGGAGCTTCTTCTGCACACAGCGACAGCGTGGGAAAGAGACAGCAACACAAACAAGAAAGGTAGAAGGTAATTACAGAATAGCTAAGAGGGGCAGAATGGTTCTGGGGCTTGCACTGTGTGCAGGCTGCTGTAGTCATTTCATTGCCTGCTGATTTTGTGTGTGCACTGCAGACTATTAAATATTAAGTAACTATTATTAAGTAATTAATACCCTTACTATATAAAAACCTGGCACAAGAGATCATTTATTATATACCAAGAGTCATATAAAATAGTTTTTGTTGCGGTGGGAAATATTTATTGACTGAAGGTCTGATTTAGGTTGATACGCTATTTTTTGTAAAACATTATTTGACGCTTTTTTTCGCACGACTGCACATGCACGCCCACCAGTGGGCATGCAGGGGGCAGAAACACTGTTCTTGGTCGCAGTTTGGACAAAGGTTTTTGGGGTAGTCACTGTGAGATAGAAAATGGCAGCATTGCGCCTGACTTGCAACTGAAGCAACTTGCCTACTTTATTTTTCTCCGGGATAAGCCTGGACAGGAGACTAGATACTACTGTCAGGGAAGTGATGAGGCTGATGTCACCCCGCCCCACCATTATGCCAGTGAAACGAGGCAATTTGCAGGTCAACATATTAGGGGAGGGGCTAAAATTACACAAAATGACGCAATTCCTGTAATTTTAGCCCCGCTCCCTGGTCGCGGACCCACAAAATCTAGTATTTGGTGCAGTACAGAAGGGGGATGTGGGTGCTGCGGGGGGCGATGCAGGAGGCTTGTCCACCATCCCAGGGGGCCGAGAGGGGGGCCCATACCGGGAGGGTAGGCAAGTATGCCCTAAAGCCACCCATCATGTGTGTTCCATTTAAAATTCACATAGTTGTTCTTGAAACATTAAGGCCAGTATTCAGTTAGATTTCAAGAAACATACATTTTCTCAAATGTTTCTCTGGTATTCTACAAAATATCAGATTAAAACATTTTGTGTCATGATAGGGAGAGGGGGCCCTGCCTATTTTGTCAGTCCCGGGCCCCACAATTTTTGATGGCAGCCCTGGGCACAGGAAACATGCAGCACCTGCGTGTGGACGTCATCACGTTTCTGGGGGGCCGGAACTTGGGAGCAGCAATGACGGGAGGAGACTGCACAATACCCAGCCGGCACCATGAGGGAGTGAGGCACACACAGTGAGGGAGGAGAGGACGTTCACCTGCTTGGGTGATTTGTAGGTATTATATATCATTATTGCACATTTACCTTGACAAAGGGGTGCCACATCCCCCGAAACATTGGAAGCTTATTTTTGCTGAAATATACCTGTTTCAAAAATCCCCAGAGTGCCGCTGTTGTTTCTTCACCTACCTGTATATATATATGTGTGTGTGTGTATATGTATATATATATATATATATATATATATATATATATATATATATATATAATATTTGTAATGTGCGCTGCGTGCTAGAGGGATAATGATTATTATGCATAAAGGAAAGAATAGGAAACAGAAAGAAAATCCAACTGTAGCTTTAGGAGAAAAAATGTTTCTAAAAATGTTTACACTCTTCTCTGAGAGTATTGTGAGTCCGTAGGTGTTGCCTGCCTGCATTTGCCCTCCCCCTTGGCAACGATCATTTGCCCTCCCCCTTGGCAACAGGCCCTGGCACTGAGCATGAAGGCCCTGGCAATTAACATGTACAGTAGGTAGGCAGCACTTATATAGCATAATATGTAATAGCCATTACAGTGTGTGGGCATTATGGTGTTTGGTATAATGTGTAATGGGCATTAGAGTGTGTGGCACTGTCCATATTGTCCCTATTTTTTATTTTATTGTCCAGTATTGGCGTAACGTGTAATGGGCTGGGCATGTAGTATACCATGTAATGGGTGTGAGGTATAATAGGCATTACGGTGTAAGTTATTGACGCGCGCCTTCGACATGCACTGTCCCTCTTGTCCTTATTTGTTTTTTGTTTTATTGTTGCGCCTGGCATAACGTGTAATGGGAATTATGGCATGTGGTATAATATGGGTGTGTGACGTGAAATAGGCATTATGGTGTAATGTCTGTCCAGATTATCCCTCGTTGTGACCTCGTTGAAATAGGCCACACCCCTAGCCCCCCCCCCCAGGGCTGCTTCTAATTATTTCCCGGGCTGCTTTCAATTCCCAATCCGCCCCTGCTCCCAACAGACAGAAAGAAAACTTTACAAGCAGCTGAGGTTGTGTTATGTTAGGAGAGCATATAGCCAGGGAAACTATGGGGAAATGTAATAGGATGAGAGATTCAGAAAATGAGAGATTTGGTAAGAAATCTCCAGGTTTATTTTTTTTTAAGCTGCAATCATTTACACTGCAAAAGCAGTTTGAGTTTGAAGTGTAATTGATTGCAGCTTAAAAAAGAATGGAGATTTCTTATCAAATCTCTCACTTTCTAAATCTCTCATCCTATTAAAATTCACCCCAAGTATTTTTACATCCTTGATCCTGGTCCCCCTGAGGGTCAGTGTTACATTTATTTATTATTTATTTATTTACAGTTTCTTATATAGCACAGCATATTCCGTTGCACTTTACAATTGGAAACAACAGTGATTAAACAAATTGGGTGGATACAAACCGACATGGAGGTAGGAGGGCATACAATAATACATACTACTCTGCATGGGCGGGACTCTCTAAACTAAACATGCGGTAAAAACCCCGTTAGCGGGGTTTTTACCGCATTGTGGGATGCTCTAAAGATCCCCCGCCGGGTTACCGCGACGGGGGGCATCACCAGCAAAAGCTGGCGATGCCCATTAGAACCCTATAGGCTTCTACCGCAACCCACCACCGCCCCGCACCCCTGCCACCCTGCACGAATCCCCGCCAACCCCCATCACCTGTGTCCGGGCAGCACAGCGCTGTGCTGCCCGGACCTGTGACCTCCTCCTCCCTGCACTGTAAATCCTCTTCCGGGTGCAGGGAGGAGGAGGAGAGCCAGCCCCCCACAGCAGCAACAGAATCTGGGTAAGGGAGGGGGGAGCCGCCGGGACCCGCTGACTCACCACAAAGGACAGCTCTTAACGCAAGAGCTGTCCTTTGCCATAATTATCGCATATGTTAGAACATATTCTATAATTATGTCATCGATGTGCGGCGAAGGTCGGGCGCAGATGTTAGAGCATCCCACTCCATATCTGGCATTATTTACATGAATGTAAGGTGTCAGTATTTTCTAAATAAAGTAACATGGCATATTATCAATAAATAGCGGAATTATACCAGGGACCAATTTTGCATGAAATACAGAATAACAGTTGCATGGCAGACCAAGCTAAAATGAAACAGTTCTTATTACTTCTTTTAGTAATAAAGAAAACACTACGGTCTGCAAACAGTTATATTTGAACTCAAAGACCATTGGCGGTTCCTACATAGATACAATAAGCAAAATACAGTAGGAATTGTCGTATTCGTATTCAGTCGTATTCGTATTCGGGCATGTATTTGTGTTTTTGTAATTTACTAATGTGAAAATAACGTTAGTATTTGGTATTTTACGACTGTAACAACCTGAATTCGAATTAATACACCATCAAAAGAATACACCTTCAATTTTACATTACTCCAATAAAGTCGTGTTTCAAAATACAAACTTATACTAGGCGTATTCTAGTACAAGTTGTGGAAAAAATACCTCCCAAAAATACGAATCTCAAAAATACAACACCTTTGTAAATTATGCTCCTGAATACGGGTGCCGGACGCGGTCCCGACAGTTAGGATTCCGACAGTCATTTACCTGATGTCGGGATCTCGTCTGTCAAAACGCCGACAGCCACCCGCTATTTTCCCTCATGGGGGTCCACGACCCCCATAGAGGGAGAATAGAATAGGTGCCGAGCGTAGCGAGCCACTGTGCCCACAAGGGGCTTTGTTGCGCTCACCATGCTGTCTGAGTCCGGGCAGTCGGGATTCTGATGTTGGGCTAATGAGTGTCGGGATCCCGACTGTCAGAAACCTATACCACACCCCCTGAATAAGAGTGTGTAAATGAAATACTCCACCGATAACAGTCGTATTTATTCATATTCACCATAACTCCAGTTATACAATAATAGATGACTTTAATATACAGATGTAGCCCCCACTCCCCACAGTAGAATTAGTGAATTTGTTAATGTATAATTTGTTTGTAACTAAACCAAGCTCTGTAGTTAATTTACAACATTAGTTCAAATAGCCAAAGTTATAGCTTTCATATTATATTTTATTTAGTTAATTTAAAAAAAAAAAACACAATATAATAGACAGCTGATTTGAGCACATTACCATTTTATTAGGGTTCTTCATTATAACAAGTACTACTGCTTCCCGACAGCAGCACAAAAAAAAAGAAAAATGAAAACTGCATTTATAGCTGAGCATATTAAAGGATAAAAGGATTAGTTTGAAAAACATCTAAGATTACATTGGTAACTTCTATTTAACCCTAGCTGCAGACGTAGATGGGATAATTCCAGGCTTCTACAGTGGGTGTGGATTTTTAGATAGACAGTGTCTAGATAGACAGTCAATAGGGCAGTACGGATGGTGTAATGGTTAGGATTACTGCCTCAGAGCACTGAGGTCATTGGTTCAATTCCCACCATGGCCCTAAATGCGCAGCGTTTGTATATTTTCCCCATACTTATGCTGGTTTCCACCAGGTACTTTGTTTTTTCCTCCCACAATCCAAAAAGTTACTGGTAGGTTGATTGGCTCCCAACAAAAATAACCCTAGAATGTCTGTGTGTGCTTGTAAGCTCCACTGGGGCAGGGACTGATGTGAATGTTCAAATATTCTCTGTATAATCTCTGTAAAGCGCTGTGGAATATGTGTGTGCTATATAAGAAACTGGTAATAATAATATATAAATGATGTGGAGGCAATTATGCTGACTTGTATTCAGCTTTGCATCAGCCTCTTTGTTCTCAATGAAGTCTGTATGGCCCAATCAATTCTAAATGATGTATCCCGTTTTATAGTTAAGACATTAGGCCTGCTTCAGTAAAGGCCCATACACACTGAGTGACTTTCAGCTGAAAGCAGCTCAGTTTTGTCTTTCGAGCTGCTCTCGGCTCAAAAGCTGCCCAGTGTGTACGGGGCAGTGATGAGCGCTGATGACTGATGCACACTCTCAGATTATCGCTAGCCCCACCGCTCATCTGCTGGTATTACCAGCAGATGAGCGATGGGATGGATGGCTTTCCATAGCATTGTGCTAGAGATAGTCGTCCACCCCCGGGAAAATCGCTAAAAAGGTGAAAATCGGCCAATGTGTATGCACCGAGCGATTTTCAGCCCAGTGATTTTCACCATCATCGCTGTCCATACACGCTAGGCTCGCCCAGCGTGTATGGACCTTTAGGATCGCATATGATAAGCTGCTCACAGCAGCTCATCATTTGCGATCCTTAGCAATGCAAATGCAGGAGGAGGTGCATATAATATAGCCTCTTGCCTGCATTTGTGATTGCATTAATCTGTGATGTGAACAAAGGCTTGTCCTCAATGTGTTAAACAATATAAATAAAACCAAAGATCAATGGACCCGCTTTCTAAACATGATTATATATTTTCTGTCCTCATCGTACTAGCCCAGGTTATCTGGTCATTGTGTGTGGCATAACAATTTGCCAGTTGAGAGAGGCTTTATTTGTCGGCATGAGGGTTCGGAATGAGACTACATATCTGACGAGCTATGTATGTTACACACTGACAGATTAATGGTTGTTGCTGTTTGCATCAGGGGGTCCTGTATTGCTAGTAATGATGAAGTCGGAGCACAGATACTGTAAAGGTACACACACACTAAATGATTAGTCATTAACTATATGCGTGATAATGATGTATTGTGTATATTGCGTAGTGTGTACACACTATGGGCCAGATGTATCAAGCTTCAAAAAGTGATAAAATGGAGAGTGATAAACAGCCAGCCAATCAGCCAATACATGCCACTTAACAGGTTGTGTTTGAAAAATGACAGGTGGGAGCTAATTGGCTGGCTGTTTATCACTCTCCACTTCATCACTTTTTGAAGCTTGATACATCTGGCCCATATCGTTAATAATGTGTGCTCCCGAGGGTTGCTGACAATGTCCTCCATCAACTGAACATGCAATCAGATTTTGCCAGTATAATCAAAGACGGCATGTTCTGAGCAGGGGCCGGGTGATAATGATATCGTTCAGTGTGTCGTTTTGCTCGGGACATCGGTAACGATATACCTAAAGGAGCATATCGGAAAGTGTATAGCCAGCTTGAGTTTAATACTGTATCTGCATGTACTGTAAAAGCAAGGAATGGAAGGCTTATTGGCACACTAGGCAAAACATCTACCTTCTATCTCCCCCAATCTGACAATTCCACAAATACCCACTTTCCAGAAACTCAAGTGAAAGTGTGGAGGTGGCATCTTAGAAACTCCACCACTACCACCTGCATCCTCATAGACATCCTTTATTTTGTGATTGGCAGACTCTGTGGTGCCCTCAGGTTCCTGCGCCCTAGGCAGGTGCCTAATGACAGAGCGGATATAAGTGGATATAGTGCAGTTTCTGGGTGTGAAATAAATATTTGAAGAATGTAGCGTAATAGTTGTCTGTCTGATCTAATAATGCAGTACAGAGATAATTGGTGACACTGGGCATTATGCAGACCTGTTAGCAAGGCTGCAATTTGTGCAGATGGACAAAACCATGATGCACTGCAGGCGGAGCAAATGTAACACTTACTTGCCGACATTTTGGGCCTTATTCTGGTTATTGCAGTCCATTCCGTCTTCTTTCGGAGGGCGCTTTTTAGCCATCTGCGCATGCGTAGGCAACGCAATGCGCATGTGCAACGTACTGTCTCCGCACTCGTGCGCACTGAACGTCCTCGGGAAATATGGGTGTAACATGGGCGTCATGTGGGCGTACACAAGGGTGCGGTTTCAAAGTGGGGAAAACAGGGCGTAAATCTGGGCGTACACGTGGGAGTGCACGAACAGCTGTAGGCGTGCATTCGGACAGGACACCGACTGCAAGCGAACCAACACGGCAGAAATCTGCGGAGTCCATAAGCAAGTTTCAGTTTGCGGAGAGCACTTGTTCATGCGCTAGGCATTCGGTTCACCCAATTAGTACGCCCGCACCTGAAGCACTCTCAGCTGACCACAATACAATCCACTCCTCTAGTCATTAGTGATTAATTACACTCTTTTCACAGGTTCAATTGGAAGCATTGCTGCCTAAATGGCCCATTACAACACTAAACATGATGTAAGGGTAAAGCTTTGTACACACGGGGGCGATAGGGGCTGAAATCGCTGGAAATATAGTCGCAGGCGACCATATTGCCAGTGATGGGAGTGTGCCCCAGTGATAAATCGCCAGGTGCACGCTCTTGTTTTCAGCCCCGTTCTAATCGCTGGTCGCAGGAGCTTGCTCCTGCAACCAGCTGATTACCTCTGCGGCACCACCGGCAGAGTTTCTTTTCATCAGCGACCATCTCTGGTCGCTGATGAAAAGGAGACACTGAGCAATATATTGCTCAGCCATGTATTGCTAGCAATATATGGCTGAGCAATATATCTCCCCCTTGTGTACAGGGCTTTAATCTAAAGTGCAAGTAATGTGTTTAATTATAAATTATAAATTAATTGATTACATTTAAAATTAATCTATGTGTTATGAGGTTGCCTATTTGGATAAGTGTGTCATGTTGCAGAAGCATGAGTTCCCAATAGATTACTGAGGATTGCGGAAATCCACCAACTCGGTGCGTACAGTCAGCTTTCCGTCCGTTCGGACGCTGTAAGACCGTGCAGAATCTTTGTGTTCCCACCGCACACGCACGTTTGGATGTAGTCCGAAGACACTCCCTCTTCTTAGCCAGTCTGTCCGAAGGGATGCGGACGACCTGTGGGCGTGTATTCTTAGAATGTCCGCCGTGCGTGGCGTTCAGTCATTTACGAAAGAAGACGGAACGGACCGCAATAACAGAATGAGGCCCTTAATGTCTCCTCCCGGAGAGAAGACTTTCAGCTGTCATTAGGGGGGCAGCGATGAAGCCCTACATTATGAAGCCCCCAACCCTATGGAAAAAAAATCCCACTATTTGCGAGTGCACGAGGAGTCGGTGGGGCTAAAATGACGTAAATTGCAACATTCCGGATTGGGAATCGCAGTATTTTACCAGTGGGGTAGGAGAATGCGGCGGAGGCCAAGGGGCATGCGGAAGGTGGAAAGGGAACCAGATTTTCGGGAACCTCACGGCCATTCCGGGAGGGTAAGCAAAAATTAAATATAACATGTATGGAGAGAAGGTTAGATTTGGGAGGGGTGTGTTCAAACTGAAATCTAAATTCCAGTATCAGAATAAAGCAGCCAGTATTTATTTTGCACAGAAACAAAATAACTCCCCCAAAACTGACTCTCTCTGCACATGTTACTTTGGGATGCGGTCATTGGGTCACCAGCAAGTTGTTAGACAGTCATTAGGTCGACACCATTAGGTCCATCTGCAAAAATTGCAGCCCTGCTAACAGGTCTGAGCCAGACCTACTGTCTAATGTGTGCATGTTTTATCGAATTGGGTTGTTTCACAGTGTTATCTGCCTATTTTCATAGCTAAAACTTTTGAATAGGGATAAGTATGTGTGGAACACTATGCCATAAATATTGATGAAGTGAAGAGGTTAATGAAGGGCATATTTATTTACCATAGCCTAGGGCAACACATTACAAATACAACCTTGCCTGCAATCAATCATGGAGCAAGAAGTCATAAGCAATATCTAGTTCTACAGCTATCAAACTCATATGAATATGTAAGTGTTTTGGGTACTTGTGTATTTTGGCGGCGCCCATCGCATCGCATACCATAACGCATACGATGGTATGCGACGCGATATCGTACGACGGTGCACGATGGCATACAATTTTGAAATTGTATGCCATTGTACATGGCATACGATGCCATACGATGCGATTAAACATTGTATAAGCACCCTAATGGGTGCTTATACAATGTTAAGCACCCTAATGGGTGTTTACAATGTTAAATGCACCCCCAGGCCACCCCCCCAATATAAACGTGAACCGGAAGCGTGGCGAGCGCAGCGTCCCCGCGAGGGGCGGCGGTACGCGTCCTACGACCTTTTCATACCCCCACTATCCACGTCGGCGTGGAGTTGAGAATAGAATAGTGTGGCGAGCGCAGCGAGCCACCGAGCCCGAAGCGTGGCGAGCGGACGCGGATACCTGTGAAGCGGATACCTGTGAAGCCCGCGAAGGGACGCGTTTACCTGTTAGGGTGCTTATACGATTTTTGATCGTATAGGGGGTCAAAATCGCGTCGCATCGTATGCCATCGGGTGCATGGCATACGATGCGATGCAATCCGTTCATCGTACGACGGACATCGGGGGCGCCGCCAAAATACACAAGTACCGTGTTTTGTAGCAAGTTGTTATTATATGGAAACTTTACTGCAGTCGTTACTGTAGTTATTTATTGCAAAGTGGAAGTTGGTGCAAGCAGGGTGATTTCACTTTGTGGATTTCAAAGACAATCCTAAGGAAATCAGATTTTCTTCGCTCTAATTCTGAAAGGAAAACAAGGAATTGTACTAAACAAAAAAACAAAGTGCACCCAACCAGTTCCCCAGGAGTTAAATTTCCGGTGCTCACACTGCTGTTAAGCTGTTCCTGGAACTATTGCCAGCTTATTGGAATCTGCTGACAGAAGTTAATTGCTGTATAGGGGGCATAACATAATCACCAGCTCAATCAGTTCAATCATGAACAAGCCCAACTAAAACATGATTAAATAAACTTGAAGTTTTTGCTTTATTAAGTAATAGCCAGGGAAGAAAAAAGGGGGGGGAAGATTGCGCAGAATTGATGACAGAACAATAAATTGAATAAAAAATAACAATATTAGTTTAATAAAACATACATTTATATATATGGTGCAATTGCATGGGGAAAGGGCTAAAAATGTAAAAATAGGGATAATGAAAAAGCTGCGTCCATTGCTGAAATATATCACCTTACTCACAGGCTAGTGCAGAGGGAGATTGAGGATATTTTATAAGTCCTCCTTGACACTGGGACATATGATCCTTTGTACAGAGTGTCCTCCAAATGGGAACAGTGTTGGTAAAAGTCCTCTAGATGGATTCTCTGTATATTTGGGTTCTGTCACGAACCAAAGGTGAGTACCTTAGAAAGGTGGCGTCCCTTCAAACGTGGGTACTCCAATTGGAGATAGGTGGATGGGTGTCCCGGTCTTATTCTCCTCTGAAGAAAAAGTGCAATTTTTTCTTTTTCCTTCTTGATTTAGCCAAGGTGGTGTGGAAATTAGCAGCAGGATGGAAAGGGTGGGTAGGTGGCTGGGTAGCCTGGCCAACGCGTTTCACTGCTTAAGAGCAGCTTTTTCAAGGTGGTTTAAACAGGCTGGGGGCAGGGGTATATATACCCATATTGATTGATAAAACATATGCACATGTGCAAACAATAATAAACAATTTACATGTAAAAAACGGTTATACATATACCTTTGTATGAGCAGGAGACAGATTCCTTCTAAATAAAATATGTTGCATTAGAAAACGAGCGGTGTTTAGCCGCAAAATTACACATTTAGTGTTCTAGTTCATGTGTACCCAGCCGGCGTCTTCCGACTTCCGGCTGTCCACTTCCGGGTTTTACAGTGGAACGCAGGTGAGACGCATAGCGCCGTCTCATACTGCGCTGTGTGACACAAAGGTGTCTTTATACACAAAAATCTACATTTAAAAACGGGCTGGCAGAGATTACACTATACTTTTTATAGAAAAATGCGGCTGGATGCTGGGATTGAATGTATACTAACGGGGTTATGATAGGTACGGCTGGAAAATACTTCCCCGATATTGGGAAGAAAAAGGGGCAGATCATATGAAACGCAGGTGAGACGCATAGAGCCGTCTCATGCTGCGCTATATGACACATAAATGTCATTTTACACAGACTGGTTCGTTAAAAACAGGCTAGCAGGGATTACCATGTATTTATTACAGAAAATTGCGGCTGGGTACTAGGGTTGATTGTATATTAAAACAATTATAATGGGTGCGACTGAAAAACACTTCCCCGATAGTGGAAAGAAAAAGGGCAATTTATTGTTCTGTCATCAATTCTGCGCAATCTCCCCCCCCCCTTTTTTCTTGTGCTATTTGTAGGGACTGACAATCCCTTTATTTGATTGCTGCAGGCCTAACCGCCCATACAGGCGCCCCACACAGACACTTAGGTGTCTGTCCATTTTCTTCTTAATAGCCAGGGAAACCTGAAAATTAGACATTGTTTCTATACTGTGTTCCTCCAAAATTGAATTTTGCATTTATGTTACATTATTGTGTGAGAATGTATGTTTAGATTTTCTAATGATACTAACTTACAGTACAATGTTGGGAAATAATATACATGGTAATGTATCATAAATGGTAAATTATCTTCCAAAAATGGTAGTTTTATGGTATCGCTGCTATTTACTAAAAGATTAATGAAAAACATCTACATTCAGTTAATTAAAGAAGTCTTCTTCCCTTGTACAATCGTGATCACATATACCAATACATGCTTATTGTTTTCCCTGGGGAGCAATGCCACATGTCACACAGCTAGAAATGTCCAACAGTGATTGAATGAGGACAGGGGAGATATATTGCTCAGTGTCCCCTTTTCATCAGCGACCAGAGATGGTCGCTGATGAAAAGTAACCTCAGCCGGTGGTGCCGCAATGGTAATTAGCTGGTCGCCGGGGCACACTCCCATCACTGGCAATATGGTCGCAAGCGACCATATTCCCAGTGATTTCAGCCCCTATCGCCCCCATGTGTACACAGCATTAAACACAATTGTGGAATCTGTGGAACCATCTCAATTGTCATGTTCACTCTATATAGCTGCAAAGCAATGCACAGTAGTCAGCATGGCTCCATACCTGTGCCAATCTACCAGCACCTTATTGAGTCATTCCCGGCCCGTCTAGCTGCTGTGCTTGCTGCACATGGTGGTTACTCTGAAAATTAGCTGGTGGGCATAATAATGTGACTCTACTGTATATGTATGTATGTGTGTATATATACAGGTGGACAAAGGACTGGCACTTGGAACAGCAAGGGTTAATAAGTAGAGGTGCCTTCCACGGAACAGATATAGCAGCGTATCCTCAAATAAATGAAAGAACAAATTCTCCAAGTAAAGGAAGACAGGAGGCGGCACTCTCAAATCAAAACGTGGTCAAGTGTATTCAAACCATGAAACAGTGCAACAAGGTCAGCATAACAGTGTCGACAAGTTTCGGAGCATTGAGCCCCTTCCTCAGGACAGCTGACAGAACATTAGGTCAAAACGTGTATAGCAGAACATATACACATGTGTGTATATATATATATATATATATATATATATAATCACAGAAAATGGTACCCCAACCGCGCCCAAGATGGTAATAAGAGCAGCAACTCTAATGGACCCCTGTTAGCCGGGCCCGGATAGGCAAGTAGAGATAGAAAATAAGTTTAGAGTGCGCTAAAGACAACTCAACAAATTAAAAATTATACATTTATTTCTTAGTCTTCACAAAGACTTCAAATTTAAAAGGTACAGCAGGTCTGTTACATCTGTACCAGTAACAGACCTGCTGTACCTTTTACATTTGAAGTCTTTGTGAAGACTAAGAAATAAATGTATAATTTTTAATTTGTTGAGTTGTCTTTAGCACACTCTAAACTTATTTTCTATATATATATATATATATATATATATATATATATATATATATATATATATATATATATATATATAATTTACAGGGTGATTCAAAAGTTACAGTACACCCTTTTGTTTCAAAAACTGTGCACCGAAAACTGAATACTACAGCAAGGTATGGCTGAGGTGGGCTATATTTTATCTTTTATTTTATGTACCAAACATACCTTCCTGGACGTTTACACATAAATGGCTGGCTTGTAAAGCTGGGTAGACACGGATAGATTTGAAGCCCGATGTGGGCGTTCCCGATCGATGGGAACGACCAATCGTTCAAATCGTTCCGTGCATCGTTAACGATGCGCATACCCACGAATCGTTAACGATGGTCTATGATCTTTGCTGCATGCAGGAAGATCATGGACAAATCTTTTGTCAAGTGTATCAAATCGTTCCGTGTGTTCGCACGATGAACGATTTGATACACTCGTTAACGATGTCAGAACGCTTCCGACATCATTTCTGTGTGTACCCACCTTAAGGCTTCTTGGCACCCTAGGCAAAATTTTAACCTAAAGACCAAGACCCCCACACTGCCACCAATTTCCAGCCCCTGAAGTGTAAGGGGGTGGCGCCTTAAAAGTTCCACAGATGCCACCTGGGGATTTCCTTCTCAGGGACATCCTTCATTTTGTGATAGACTCTGTGGACAGACAGTTCCTGACAAGCTTTGTGAAATGTGTTATGTGTAATTCTATGGCTACAGAACAATTATTTAGTTAACAATAAAAATGACAACATGTATTCTAAGAATTGGGAATGAGAGATGAGAACACTAAGGATGAAATACCTGTGTCTGATTTTGACATTTCCATTAGTGTGAGACATGCACATACATGATTGTAGGTAACTTAAAAAATATCAATTGGAAAGCAGAGAATAATCTGACAGACTTTCCTCTGCATACTGACATTTGTCGCTTTGCAGCACTAGACTCTGATGACACTTTTGTGTTACTCTAAATTGTATTATTGTGTAAAGCAGTGGTTCCCAAACTTTTTTTTAAGTATTAGAATTTGTAATATACATACAAAGTACACTCAGAGATAGATGACATTGAAAATAAGAACTACTTTATGTTAAGAGTTAGCTTTATATTACTTATGTTGCCAGGGAAGTGCTTAAAGTGCTATTTTTTTCTGTACTTTTTATTGGGTGTATGAAAAGTACCTTGGCCCAGCCAGGCTCTCTCTGCTGCTCTGTACACACATGGGTAGACACCAAAATCAGACGCAAAAAAAGACGCAAAATCGGTCCCCCTCTCGCCCCCCTGACATGCTACTATCGGGTCTCCTCTCATGGCTTCTCCCGGAGAGGAGAAAACAAAAGTCGGCAAATATGGTTAACACTGGACATGACACTTGCGAATAAGACAAACAAAATAACATTTGGTTTTAAATCAGCCATTTCTGCTTTCATTGCATTTACTTACGTACAGTACATTATTAAAATTAACATGCATACATCTCACTACGTCATTCGGAACGGTATATTCTATAATCATACTTGCCTACCTTAAGTGTCTCATCTTCGGGGGAGAAGCCTGAAGAGGAGACTCTCTACAGCTTTATTAACTCATATGTATGTATATATGTAATGATGTCTTACCTCCCAACTTTATTAATTCTGAAATTTGGACCTTCAGCTTCTGGCCGTCCTGAAAGGGGGTGCGGTTACCTGATGGTGGGCATGGCCTCGGGTATAGGGGGCGTGACCGAGTGCTGCGACCTCCCTTTTTGTCATTTTCAGGGGCATGCACAGTGTTCCCCTGCAGAGCAGTTCAGCGGTGATCTCTAGCTCCCCGGCATTGGCTGGCATGGCAGGAGGGATGGCGCGGAAAGGCAGAGAGGGTGACTGCAGGGAGCTATGAGCAGCATGGTCCTGTTTCTGAGATAGTAGAACTACACTGTGCTGTAGAGTCTATTTCTACTTTTGATTCTGATGCCACAGGGCCACACATCGTGGGGTGTGGGCAAACAAAGTGCAATTTGTACTAACTTGTTATCGATTTCGACTATATAGTCAGTCAATAGCCCAAATCCTGTGTACTCAGTTCAAGAGTAATAACGCTCTCAGACAGCAAATGCAGGGTCGCACCGTGTGTACTCCGTTCAAGAGTAATACCGCTTCCAGACAGCAAATGCAGGGTCGCACCGTTTGTACTCCGTTCAAGAGTAATACCGCTTCCAGACAGCAAATGCAGGGTCGCACCGTGTGTACTCAGTTCAAGAGTAATACCGCTCTCAGACAGCAAATGCAGGGTCGCACCGTGTGTACTCAGTTCAAGAGTAATAACGCTTTCAGACAGCAAATGCAGGGTCGCACCGTGTGTACTCAGTTCAAGAGTAATAACGCTTTCAGACAGCAAATGCAGGGTCGCACCGTGTGTACTCAGTTCAAGAGTAATACCGCTTTCAGACAGCAAATGCAGGGTCGCACCGTGTGTACTCAGTTCAAGAGTAGTACCGCTTTCAGGCCGCAAATGCAGGGTCGCACCGTGTGTACTCAGTTCAAGAGTAATACCGCTTCCAGACAGCAAATGCAGGGTCGCACCGTGTGTACTCAGTTCAAGAGTAATAACGCTTTCAGACAGCAAATGCAGGGTCGCACCGTGTGTACTCAGTTCAAGAGTAGTACCGCTTTCAGGCCGCAAATGCAGGGTCGCACCGTGTGTACTCAAGAGTACTTTTCCATGAAAATAAAACAAAAACTTCTACCAAAATGATGAAATGGTTTACAGTAAGATAACATCTACAATACATCCAGCAGGGGGAAAACACTGATCCTAGGCTGAAAAATATACTTTGACAGCTTTATTTCACAGGATCTAATAAAAAGCAAATGCTTTATGGAAAGATTAGCCTCTCCAAAGTATTCATATTGCAAATGTTACTGTAAATCACGCGGATTGCGAAACCTTACTGAAGACAAGCATCAACCACATGTAGAGTCGTCTAAAAGCTGTTCACATTTTTATACATAAGTGGATTTATCAGTTTTCTAGTCAGCAAAGTCACCATCAATTACTTATTAAGAAGACTAAGGGGTCTAGTTTCAGCTCTTCTCGCTTTGTTAAGCCAGAATTACATTTCACACCACTTTTTCAAATATATCTGCTGTCTTTAAGAAACAGTGCTTGCAACAGCCATACCCATAGTATTCTGTATATTTCTATGTTAAAGGGCTATTTAACAAGTTCCGCTCTGCCAGAAGCTAAAGCTCCATACGCACTGGACAACTATGCCAAGTGTATATGGACAGCGATGATCGCGTTCATCGCTGGGTGGAAAGTCGCTCAGTGCATATACGCTTTCCCGGCGATGATGTGGGAGCACGCAGCAGCGCTCACCGCTCTTTGATGGGGCATACACACTGGGCGGCTTTCAGCTGAAAGCCGCTCAAACCTGCTGTTTTGAGCGACTTTCAGCTCAAAGTCGCCCAGTGTGTATGGGCCTTAAGGTCATCATTCCATTGCAATAGGGGGATTCTGTACTTATATGTTAGTTGGGTGCCCACTAAGCTATTTGCTTAGTTTTCTGCGTCCCCTTGCAGGGTTCGCTACGCTTGCCACACTTCGGGCTCGGTGGCTCACTACACTATATAAAATCAACTCCATGCCGACATGGATAGTGGGGGTATGAGCGTACTAACTATAGTGGGTGCCCAACTTACATATAAGTACCGGGGATTCTTCTAAGGTGGGCTGGAGCTGATCGCCGCAATGCCAATTGCACATACTCCGCCTTATCTGTCACTTTACTCTTTGCTCATTGTTGGGGCGGGCACCAATAAGACTTCTTATAGATAAAAAAATCAATTGTTTTTCCTACAATATATTTAATTATTAGGGGCCTAAGTGGTAGTAGTGGACCAATTCTCTCCCATTGGAATTTATCTGTTGTAGCAGGGCTCCAGAAAAAAAAGAGTGAGCAAATTTCCAATATATGTCCGCAACCACCACCCAGCCACCCTCTTACCAAGTGAAGTGGATGGACTGGGCAGTCGGTGACACAATTCAGCGCAAATTGCATCATCCTAGGCCCCCCCCCGCCGCTGTACTATGCCAGTGAGAGGCGAATTTAGACCTTATGGGGCCCTAGGCAAAATACCGGTTTGGGCCCTCCTACCTCCAACAATCCATAGCACTATATTTTTGCTGCTGATTGCAGGTGACACCGATAGAGTACATTGGCGCATGCATAGTCTACCAATAAATGTTCAGTTGCGTGAACTTCGGCATTGTATACAATTCGGAATCAGGCTTTAGGTCTTTTGGAAGTAGGCTTAATACCTGTGTCACATTTAAAGTAAACGGACTGCCCACATACAGTGGATGAAATCATTTTGTGCATCCATACTTTTTTTTATCTGATCAAAGAACATCACATGGAATTTGGCAGTTGTGTGGCAGGTCCAAATGATGTTTCCCGGTAGGCACTCAATGCTCCTCTATATTTAGGTTAGATAGGATATCTTTATGGGCCCCTTGCGACCGTTGTGTCAGTTGTCTCAACATTGTATATCGAGGGAGTAGCCATAATGATGCAATCATGCAGCCATACCTCCATCTCCGCCTCCTTTGCTGCATATTCTACTACCCCACCCCTCACTCCACCACCCCTAGCTGTTCCAAGCTCATGGACTTTTTGGATGCCAACAAGTTGGCAGCTATGGTATTATGTAGCCTTAAACACTGGCAAAAGGCTTTATTTCAGCTTATCCCTATTTAAAATAAAATCCAATACGCTCTGATTAAACAGCTAAATCCTTACCTGTGGCTATGTCAATGATCAACAATAGGCTACAGATGGCCTGAGGCTAATATATGGACCTCCTCACCATAAGAATTTACCCAGTTGGCTTTGCTTCCTACTTTTTCCGATTTCATATAGAGAGAACAATCTATTATTAAAGTCTACAAGTTTATCCATGCGTAGATGCAATATTTTCTCAGCATGGAATAGGGGAGTGCACTGCACACAACTGTCTTTATCAGAGATTAGTTATCCTCACTTTTCAGACTTTTGGAAAAATATCTTGTTTACAACCATTAATCAAGTTTCCAGTTACATTATCAGGTCTAGAATGTGTAATTTTTGGAACATTCAGATGAACATTAGTCTCATTTTCTGGGAATCATTGAAGATTGCTGACTTATTTATTGTAGGAGAGGGCAGAATTCTCATTTATCATTCCCATCATGGACTAATAGTTCTATGGCAGTCTTGGGTCGCTGCTAGGTTGAAGTTGCAATGACGATAAGGTCATATAGTTTAGTGCAAGTGGGATCATGTGCCAGCTTTTGGATCTTCCAAGTGCCAGTGTGCTCTGGAAGGTACTATAATTGGGCATGACACAGCTTGCTGAGGCTTGTATTGCACCAGAAAATAAATGTAATTTCTGACATTTACCCATATTTATTTTCTCACACAACACCTGGACTGCGTGTGATTGCAAAATTTTTTTTTGCCGCTCAACCCGTAGGGAATATAATCCCATGCTCACTGGCCTAGGGCTTGTTGGGTAAAAATGGTAGGGGTCCCCACGTTGTGTATCTTTCTTCTATAGAACCACAGGCTATGTCTGGTAATGACTTGTGCTAACAGTAGAAAATGTAGGGGTCCCCACTCTGTCTCCTCAACTTAACCAGCCTAGGTTGTCAGTGAGTGTTGGTTCTGCTTTGCTGAGTGATGAGCAGTAATTGGTAGCACGGCAGACAATGGGGGAGCGTCAGAAGATTATCTTCCGGCAGCTGCCACTGCACTTCTGGTTGAATTGTTTGCCAACAGGTCCGATGACTCACAGCATGGTGTGGTTGCCAAAATGCAGTAAATTGGTGGGAATACACAATTTTTTATATTTTTTTTTTTTTACACAGTGCCATGTGAGATACTGTAGCTGCATTGGCATCCATTCTGCCAGCCACAGACACGTCTTTTGTTTGGTGACTTTTTCTGGCACATTTCCGTTGAAATGTAAAGTCACTGGTTGTTGCATACTGTATGGTGACATCTTAAGAATTACAAAAATCGTAATAGCAACTTGTACATGATCAGTGGCAACAGACTTCCTACTTATTCTGCTGTTTGTGGCTGTGTATCTGAGTGCTCAATCATTGCACCAGAGAGAGAGACTTTGGTAAGTGGTTTACCATAATCATTGCATACGTAGTATGTACTGTTTTACATATACAGATGGAGCGCCTCCCAGCCAGCCTGAGGAATCAACAGATCCCCTGAGCTTTTGCAGGCTGGTGGTCAGGTCCTCCATTGGACGGAGACGCTTGCACATCACCATCAGCACGCCGGCGTGGAGCAGATTCCCTGTCCATCTCCGCTTCAGGGAGATGGCAAGGTTAGTGGGGGTTGCGGGCGGCGACAGGCAACAGCGGTCTCCGACAGAACAGTGCACGCAAGCATCTCGTGCGCGCCCCTTCTGTCGGATGGCGTACAGTGGCGGATGGCGTTTCTATCACCAGGAGCAGCTCAAATGAGAGCTTCTCCATTTGTACTGCACTTTGCTTGGGGCAGACTATAGATTGTTACATGCTAATTATGCATGCTTCATGGGATGTTGACAGTTGTTGTTCTGAGGAAGCCCATCTGAAGTGAGTGGCATAAGGAAAATGCCTCCCAAGGCCTTTCCTAAAGCTGTCTGTGGCTAACATAACATACTGCTTCCATGACTTCATGCATTTTATTCTAAAAGGAGTATGTCTAGAAAAGAGTTACGGCTTTGCAATGTCGCCGTATACTTTATTTAGATGACAAGCTGTTTCTCTTTGGGTGCACTTATATTATATTTTAAAGTGGGATTGAAGGTTTGAAAAGTAAAAGGTGGTTACTCTGCCAAATCACTAATCGTTTGTTTTGCTGCCAAAATCACTCATGTCTCTCCATATGCTCCCTGGTTCCTTTCCTTTCATCTTCAAATTAGGAGAAGGGGCCATAAAAGTTAATAATTACACCGAAGGATTTAAAGATTTAGAAACATTCCTTCAGATAACTGTTGTGTTTTGTATTCTTTAAATATGCCATTCATTGCTCTAGGGTTTTGTTAGTTTTTGGGGGAGGAGAAGTGAGATAAGAATGCACCTGATCTTGCATGTAGAGCTAGTGAAGCCCATGCATGACCTCCCAGTAATGTATTTATTTAAAATGCTAGTCTTCATGTAGAAAAATGTAATCATTCCATAGAGCACATAGTTTTCTCTTATGTAGCAAAGCAATGTTTCAACTAAAGGGGCCTTTTTATGATTAACCCCATTTCTCCATGTAAAGTAGCATCTCTTATTGACTCATAACTCATGACAACAAAGTTATGTATCATTATAATAGTGACCCGGTGAATGGTGGGCCCAGGTGCAAAAATATGATTTGGGCCCCCCTCCTCCACTTCAACCTAAGTTCACAATATGCCAAACAGCAGTGGGTGGCAACAGTGGACCCCTTAGTCCTTAGGGACCCCAGTGCAATACCCCTCCTGCACCAATGGTAGTTCTGCCTCTGGTCCCGGCACTGACTCAAGCTCCAGTATTACATTCGCTGCTTGCTGTCCACATTTAGTTATAGCCAGTGCCACACTGGCCAACGGGGAAACCACTTCCTGTGGTCCCACTTCCTCTTCTAGGCATCAATTTCCAGACACTATTCTATACTTGCTGATTATCTGACAGCTCCCTCAGGGAAGGAGCAGCCATGTTTCCTCACCAGGACTGGGGCTCTGTAAAAGGGGGTGGTCAGGGGGCATTGATAAGTTTAACCATATCAACGCTCCCGCTATGTAATGCCCATATTACTGATATTGCAAAGACTACAATAATGCAATCAGCATCAACCACCTCCCCAGACCACCCCCATTTCCTCTCGGCACAGTTTCTAATAGTTAGACAAACCTATGTGTTGGCTGGCCACACCCCTACTGGAGCCTCGCTATACCCTTGCCAGAGCCTGGCCACACCCTTAAGCTTGGGCCCCTACCACTGCATTTCTCTGGTGGGCCCTTCATGCTGCAGTCTGATACTGGGTATAGCTGTCTACTGGACTATGCTCTCTATTCATGAGCCTAGGAGGAGAGAAGGAATATGACATGTACACATGCTTTCTCCAGCGGGGCTGCTGACCCAGATGAGCACTGTAAGCGCCATTATGAGACGGTGTCAGTTATACAAACAAAGCTTCAAAAGGTGCATGATAAATAAGGCCATTGAGTCATGATAGACAGGTATCAGGATGGCTGCTGCGAACGAGTAAATGGAATGCTACAGATTTCTATTCTGTGATGCCATTATAATAATACAGCCAAAGCTATAGAATTTCTGTAATTATAATCCATGATTTAAGTGAAAAGAGTAATTTTCAAAGGATTATAGCAGTTTTATAAGGATCCTGTAGAGCAGCTCAGAGAGTGAAGCAACAGCTTCCAAAGACAGAGGTCCTAACTTTTAATTCTTAAATTCTGTCTGCTGAAACCTCTACAGCTGGACCAGCATACCTCCCAACATTTTGAGATCTGGGGTCCGGAATCCACTCAGGTTCCCCAAAAGGGGGCATGGCCTTAGAAAATGGGGACTGGCAAGGCAACTCCCTCGTTCTCCTGCTGTGGGGGGTATGGCCAGTGTTGTGTGAGCTTCTGTCCATTCCCCTGTTGCATGTGCAGAGCGCCGATTCATGCTGCTCTGATAAGCAGAACAGCAATAGTCAGGGGACTCCCAATTTCTCCTACTCCACTGTGGGACACGGGTGGGACGATTGTCCTAGCAAAAATCGGGATAGTTGAGAGGTATGTTCCAGGACCGCTTTAAGAGAGGAGACCTGTGTGCAGCCTTCTACGTCCAGATCCCCTCCTTTCTGCTAGCAGCAGTGGTGTAGAGTCTGAGCAATAGATGGCTTTTAGCTGTTTTTATGATCTTTTTTTGAAAAACACAAGGATGGTTTTGGCAAAACCAATCCAGACCGAAAACACGGAGGAGATTCAGATCAAAAATCAAAGCACAAATAAAAAAAAAATATGTCCAGGTGCACACCCCTAGAAAATACACCCTTTCTAAAAGAATACACAGATTAATAAGTCAGCCCTCTTATGTTATAACTCTTACTCAGAGTGATTCACTTGGCTTGTAAAAATTTAATTAAGTGACCTTAATTCATGTAATAGAGATTTTGCTTGTTCGGCTACAACTATTTACTCAAGGTGTCCATGCGCATCCAACCTGGTTTTGCCTTGTAAATGATTGCTGCTTTAAAAAAACACCCAAACACCTCAGACCCTATTACATTTACCCCATGATAGCTCCAGACTCACTGATTGTTGTTTACAGCCCCATAGGGCTGCTTACAAAAAAATTGGTGAATTCAGTGTGAGAGTGGGCCTTTCCTGCTGGAATGTTGATG
The DNA here is from genome assembly GCF_055691185.1 of Crinia signifera. Classification (NCBI taxonomy): domain Eukaryota; kingdom Metazoa; phylum Chordata; class Amphibia; order Anura; family Myobatrachidae; genus Crinia; species Crinia signifera. The sequence continues at coordinate 173,615,930 of NC_139217.1, forward strand.
AGTTTCGGTGCGGTCATAAAGGCAACTCACACCCCTCGCACATAATTGAAAAAAACCATAATGTTCTGTGGACTCATACAGTAACAATGTGGTATATACTTACTTATACTACTTATACTTACTTATGATGGAAAATGAGGTTTAATGTTGACAAATGTAACGTTATGCATCTTGTGAGACATAACCAGTGTGCTAACTATACTCGTAATGGGGTAGAGTTGAGTAAATCAGAACTGAAAAAGGGCCTAATGTGGTTTACACACCAGGACGATTTGGATCAAATGAGCCAATTTAGATACAATGTAGACCGATTGTATGTAAATTGGACATGTTTTTGGCCATTGCATTGCCGTTCTGATGTGACCCTGATCCGATGCGTGGCCCCACGGGTCATTAGGTCTTTCTGAGATCCTACCTGTAGCAGGTAGGATCTGAGAAACGACCATTGAAGTGGGTGCGGGTGGCAATCGGATCGCGATCACATCAGCTGCATTTTCTGAGTGGGTCGTCGGCGGGTCATAGGCTCCGCCTGCTCATGAGCTGGTCGTACTTTCCTGTGACGAACCGCTCACAAGCTGCATCGTGCTGGTGTGTACCCAGCATCAGAGTGCACATTGACAACAACCTGAGGTGCAGTACTCGGTGCCATGGAGCAGCTATTAAGGCTAACAATATACTAGCCTGTATAAAAAGGGGCATGGAAACTAAGGACATCATGTAATTATGCCTCTGTATTAGGCATTGGTTAGACCTCATCTTGAATTTTGGGATCCACACTAGGAGAAAATATTTTGTACCATATCAGAAGGAAAGGCTATTTTAGGGTGAGGGCAGTTAAAGTGTAGAATTCTCTTCCAGAAGAGGTGTTATCGGCAGATACAACTAATACATTTAAAATATTATTATTAGAAAAAAAATATCAAGGGGTACAACCAATGGTAGCAAAGCTTGACCAGAGTAGATACAATCAATAGGTAGAATATCTGAACTGATGGGTATTACAATAAAATAAAAACAAAATAAAAAAGTTGAACCTGATGGACGTATATCTTTTTTCAACCTAGACTACTATGTTAATATATTTTATATGCCTTATGTATGCTGATTATTATCTTGCCATCTTCACAATATTCTACGTAAATGCTACAGTATGCACTAACAGAGTGGACTTAAGGTGCCCATAGACTAGGGTAATTCACATGCGATTTGGTCAGTTTCCATGCACTTGCAATTATAAATCGCATGAAAATTGTCCAAAATGCATGTGGGTACTTGTGTACAATCACGGCTCCCACGATGTGCATCGTACAGGGAAAAATCGCATCGCATGCGATCTGATGCGATGCGATGTCATTCTTCACAGAAATTATGGACATGAGTTGAAATCATGTAAAATGCACCCCAAATGTCATTTTTCACACTGTACCACCCCCACTATCAACGCCAACCCGAAGCGTGGCGAGTGCAGCGAGCCCACGAGGGGCGGCGGTACGCGTCCTACGACCTTTTCATACCCCCACTATCCACGTCGGCGTGGAGTTGAGAATAGAAAGTGTGGCGAGCGCAGCGAGCCCCGCGAGGGGACACGGATACCTGTGAAGCCCGCGAGGGGACACGGATACCTGTGAAGGTATCCGCGTCCCCTCGCGGGGCTCGCTGCGCTCGCCACGCTTCGGGCTCGGTGGCTCGCTACGCTCGCCACACTTTCTATTCTCAACTCCACGCCGACGTGGATAGTGGGGGTATGAAAAGGTCGTAGGACACGTACCGCCGCCCCTCGCGGGCTCGCTGCGCTCGCCACGCTTCGGGTTCGCGTTGATAGTGGGGGTGGTACAGTGTGAAAAATGACATTTGGGGTGCATTTTACATGATTTCAACTCATGTCCATAATTTCTATGAAAAATGACATCGCATCGCATCAGATTGCATGCGATTTTACAAAAGTGCATAAAACCACGGGAAAATCGCATCGCATGCAACTACATATGGCATGCGAGGGCATGCGATGGGAGCCGTGAAAGTACACAAGTACCTGCATGTGATTGACATCAGGTCTGATTTTGAGTCACACCGGCTGCAGGAGAGAGCTGTCGGATAGCAGCCAAGCCAGGCAGACTTGGCGGGGATTGCATGCGATGTATAGTATGCAAAAGGCCGCCTACGATATATAGCATGTGATCCTGCCATCCGCAAAGGTCCCAGGTGGCTCAAGGAGGGATCTTGGGCGAATTCTCTGTTCGGCCAGAATTAGCGTTTGTAAAGTACCAAAATCCTGTTATTCTTGGAAATTAACTAAATCTTGGATTTTGTGCATCCTGGCTGGGGGAGTACAAATCTGCCAGATATTTCTTGGTAAACTCTAGTTATCTTGAACAATTCAGAGTCTTTACAGCTTTATAAAGCTATATATGGTAATACAGATGTAGCTACAATGCAGCCTGATATTATCAGCGGACATGGTTGTACAACAGTATAAAAATATATTTGGCTAAAAGAGCAAACTCTTTTAAATTTGTTACAACTTTCCAATGTAGACTACAAAAAATATTATTATTATTATTATTATTATTATTATTATTAGGAAGAGTAAATTAAATAGGTCTTTTTTTTTTTTTTGCAACTTCCTGATTTAACGCTTAGCGGTGCATCCATTTTTGACTAACATGTATTTTAAGAAGCACTCTTAAAAAAGTGTGTCATTATGTATATAATAGGACAGGCACCAGGAGGGCGGGGCCACATTCACTCACAGATACAGCACTGCACCGAACAGCTGTACAAGCTGCAGGGTTTATATGCAAAGGAAGCTCTGGGCAGCTCTGCAACACCTTTGCTGGCTGCAGGTTACCCTCCAGGCACACTGCCAGACAAATGTACGGCCTGCGGGGCAGATATTTTGCCAACCCCAGAGACTTGCGTATTGGGTGTAGTCACTGGGTATACAGTCCTACTTTTGACCCTGTCTGGTGCACGTCACGGTGATGATGACGATGCTGCTGCTGCTGCTGATGATGGCATACATGTGCCCTGCATATATGTTATTTTGAAAGTTGCATGTAAGTTATGATATGTGTCTGAATGTATTTTTGTGGCCAGTTTGTGGCTGCATTTTCCCAGTTCCCAATAATGATTGGGAGTTTTTTTTTCACTAGTACCTGTACTTTTAAAACTATTAGCCAGTGAAATCATTAGTACGGGTGACATTCATGTTTTCCTGCGTGCTAAGCTACACAGGGAAATGAGAAAACAAGGGTGGCTTTGTTTCAGCCATGTGGCCAGTGTGTCTTTTTATAGTTTTTTATTAGATTGTTTTCCCAAACACGCATAATGCTTTCTATGTGCTATAAGTTGTAATCAGCCTTCCATTAAAGGTCCTCAGTGCTGGATTAAAAATCTCTAATGGTGCCCATACACTTATGTGAGGCCTACATGTCTCCTTTTTATGTGATCCCCAATCTTGGGGTGGCAAGATTGCAGACGATGCAACATTTGCGTTGCTTTTGCATATGATGTATCATATGGAATACCAGCAAGGGATCTGACAAATAATTAGTGCAGCGGATCGGCTCTGGAGGTTAGGCACATACGATTTGACACTTTTCACCTGATTTATCAGTACAATGCGTCAGAATCGGGTAAAATTTGCTCAAATTGTAAAAGTTTAGGTCTTCACAAGAATATTATTGACTCACATGCACTTAGACAGCTTCTATTTTGCTAAGCTTTTTTATGCTTTTAAAGTGGTAATGAAGCTTTGACTTTCTCAGACATCGCCACACTATCATACTGCTTTGTAAATACAATAGTCTTTATTTCTGTGGTGGACAACTACTTCTTAACAACCAATATGCCTCTGCTCCGAACTTAGTAGATACAAAGTAGGGAAGGTCATCGACCATCGATGAGTTCAAATCAGTGATCTTTTTTTTCTCTACAAGGTTACCGTACACGGAGTATAAATACCCCCACAACACCCATGAAACCATGCCCCCAGGTTCTGATTGGCCTACGGACCAGACAGTGAAAGAAAAGGGATGACCATTGGTTGATGAAACCATTAATGGCCATCCATTGTATAGTTAGCAACCATCTACGGGTGCAAGCAACCATCGATGGGTGCTGCAAAGGTAAACACATTGATGGCCATCCCTAATACAAAGTACAAGATATGCATTTTGCAACACAGGTGAATGTTTTCATTTCATTATAGTTATAGTTTTATGTTTTATGTGTCTTTTATTCTAAGTGTTAGAATGTCTTTGTATGCAATATATTCATGCATGCTCAACATTATTTGTTATATGATTCTTGAGATGCTTTTGTTAATTATCAATTGTTTCTTCTGTTATTTTCAGGTGAGGACACTATTTGTTAGTGGATTGCCTTTAGATATCAAACCTCGCGAGCTGTACTTATTATTCAGACCATTTAAGGTACAGTACTTACTGTCTGGTTGATTATACAGAAACATTAATCAAACATTACCACAGTCAGATTAATGTAATAATAAAAAATGTAACATAAATAAAAGGGTACTTATGTATTATCAGGGCACCCAATTAGCATATGTACGGCACCGTAGGAAAATCGCATCGCATGCGATTTTTTTTGCGTGCGATGCGATTTTCCTATGTAATTTATTCACTGCTATCCACACCGACGTGGATAGTGGGGGTATGAAAAGGTCGGGAGGATGCGTTCCGCCGCCGCTCGCCACGCTTCGGGGTGGCGTGGATAGTGAGTGGGTGCCTAAATCTCATTGCTTCTCATACAAATGTATAGCAAAGTCAATGGCATCTCACCCTATAAAATCACATGTGATTTTGCAGTGTGGTGCAATCTTTATGCGATTTTCTTGCGCAGAATCGCCCGCTAAGCAATTTGCTTAGTGGGCGCCCTGCTAATACAGAAGTACCAATAAAAGTAATACTGGGGCAGATGTATTAAGCCTTAACAAGAGATAAATCCAAGGGCGATAGAGATAAACGTCCAGCCAATCAGCTCTTTACTGACTTTTTTCAAACACAGGCTGTAACATGGCAGTTAGCAGGTGATTGGCTGGACGTTTATCTCTCCTTATCACCCTTGGATTTATCTCTTGTTAAAGCTTAATACATCTGCCCCACTGTTGCAAAATGTATTTGGTAAATAGGCTTTGCTATGTAAAATCAATCAAAATCAAATTAAGAGAAAGAAGAAGGTTTTTGAGTCATAATATGTACCTTTTAGGCACTGGTGTGTCTATAATGGGTGCAAGGTGTGTGGTGCACACTGGTTCTTAGGTCAAGGGAGTCCACACACCGCATTACCTGCACCTATTTAATTATACTCACCTCTTCATCGATCCGGCGCTGTCTGCCCAGCTGCAAAAATCTCTGGGAAAATGGCCACCGTGACCATTTTCCGGTGATTTGCGCATGTGCAATAGAGGTCCCCCAGGAATGCAGCATGGGCGTAATATTCCTAGAGACCTACGCATGTGCAGTAGCCTTCACACTCATCTCTTAAAGTTACTACAGACGGAACAATGTTGGCAACGATCCAATATCGTTACCGATGGTATCAAATTGAGTGACAGGCAGGGGGTGCGCCCATATAAACGCTGGGCGGACACCTGTGAATGCAGGCATGCACCTGCCTGCTAGGGGCGGGCTAATGATGTCACATGACGTCAGCACCTGCCCTGAATTCGTCGGGAAATGTCCATGAGAAACGTAACAGAGAAGAAATCATTTGATGGTGAGTAACCATCAAATGATTTCTCCTTCTGTGCGGACGCATGTGAGCGGATGTGTAAGCGCACACATTGTGCTCGCATTGTAGCGAAGGGATTTAGGCGGTGGGGTGTGTGTGTTTGATTCTCATTTTCTCCAATACATCACCAGATTTTTATTCAGGCTGGTGCGAGGAGTGAGTGTCGGGAGGGGGTGGGGGGTTTGCATGCAGGATGAGTCGGAGTCAGCCGGCCACAGGGGGAGGGAGGCACTTACCTGTGTCTGGGTTCAGATGGTGAGGACTGCAGGAGTGTGCACAGCAGGCAACTGTCTCCTGACACTGTTGCATAGTAGGGAGCTGGGGGGATTGTGCTATATGTGATTTTTACCTGGAAAGGGCGAAGCTGTCACAGCCAGCAGCTCTGCAGAGCCAGCACAGGCTGTGATGGCTGGCTTCTGTGATATGTTAACCTGCAGTCTGTGTCAGGATTGCCTGGAACGCAGGCTGCAGGGAAGGAGACAGGACCCAGCCATCGGCCATTGCCTGCCCATCCATGGCCCTGCCGCCCGGCCAACCATCGATAGACGCCCGCCTTGGCCATCACCTCACCATACACCCGACCATTGACTGCTGCCCGATCTGGCCATCACTTCACTGTACACCCGACCATTGACTGCTGCCCGATCTGGCCATCACTTCACTGTACACCCGACCATTGACTGCTGCTCTCCCTGGCCATCACCTTGCAGGTTTGGGGATTATTATTTTTTTACGCTTTATACTTTAACATTATGGGAAACAGTGAGGTGTAGCTGTGATGGGGGGACGGAGAGGTGTAGGGATGACGGGGGATGGAGAGATGCAGTGGAGGAATAGGTGCAAAGGAAGGGACATAGAGATGCAAGGGTGGGGACATCGCTATGTGTGTAGGGGCCATAGCGATGCGTGGCCCCGCGTGTTGCTATCGCCTGTTGAGTAATATCCAATATCCATGCTGGATATTAATCGGTCAGGGCCAGTGTTCTCACAAGACAACACTGGCTCTGACAGATTGCTCAGCACACAGCACTGACACATCCCTATGGCCCTTATTCTGATTGATGCGGACTTTACCGCGTTCTTACGGATCGCGTCTTTACGGCGTCTGCGCATGCGTGGAGAACGCTACGCGCATGTGCCACGCCTTGACTCGGTACCAGTTCGGACAAAGCCCGTCCAAAACTGGTCACCGCAATCAGTCGGGAAATAGGGGCGTATTATGGGCGTCATGCGGAATGACACATGGGCGTAGTTTCAAAGTGGGCAAAACGGGGCGGAAACATGGGCGGACACGGGGGAGTACACTTATGTTGGGGGGCGTACATTCGGAAACCACTCCGAATGCACGCGAGCAAAAAGGGCTGAAATGTGCGGTGTCCACAAGTGTACTATTGCTTTGCGGACACCACTCGTTCATGCGGTAGGCGAACGTACGCCTAATGACTACAACCATTAACACCTGAACCCAATAACAATCTACTCCTTTACTCATTACTCACTAATAGGACGCTTGTCAGTGCTTTAATTGAAACCATTGCACTTCAATTGCTGTAAGGGTTAATGTGTGCTATGCATGTGTTAGGCATGCTTGTAAGGATATATTGGAATCTAATTGATTCCAATTCCAAATAAGCAGTTTTTTATGAGGATAGGTAATTGAATAAGTGGGTCATGTGATGTCTTGCAGAAGATACTTCATAGTGGGTTGTTTGGCGTAAATCCTCCGCTTACGTGCGGTAGCACCGCTTGGCTCCCGTTCGGATGCGGTATTCCCGAGCATACTCTGTAATACTCTGTAATACCGTGCCGAATCGGAGTGTTTCTCCCGCACACGCATGGTTTGTATGTCGTCCGTAAACACGCCCTGTTCTTAAAGAGTGAGTCCGTCCGAATGCGGAGGACACGTGGGCGTTTCTACGGACGATGGCCGCATGCGGCAAAACACCGTGGCGTGCGGACCGCTCCGTAAGAATGCGGGAATATCCGCACAGATCAGAATAAGGGCCTATGTGCTGAGTGATCTTGCTGAAGCGTTCTGAGCGATCTAGCGTCCCCCATTTCAGTGCCCCTTAAGATGACCAGTTTTGCTCGGCACATGTGAAATTTTCGCACATGCCACCTAATTACCCAAATTAATTATTTTAGCTTTAGGGTCCCTTGAAAAAGTCATGGAAACCCTTTGGACAGAAAGAGTTTGGGAACCACTGCCTTACACCTTGTCACACTTGGTTTTGGAACTGATAAGATGATCTGGCCTTCCACTGACAATACTCCTGACTGCTTGTGCAGTTCACAATTAATTCAGAAAAACCAATCACACTGGTCCCCACAGGTAACAAAAATTAAATACATTTGAAAACAAGAGACCAGTGAATTGGTGGTGGCTGGAAACTGATGTGTAGCACTGGGGGCACACTTGAGAACAGCTCAAGGTACACTTATTGAAAAATCCTGTAATGTTTTCAAATGGTTGTGGTGCTCAGAAACTGACTTGACTTGTGTTTTCTATATTATTTTTCAGGGTTATGAAGGCTCTTTAATAAAGCTCACATCAAAGCAGGTAAGAACATCTCAGATTGTGTTAGTAATTGCAGCAGTACTGTTGGGGGATCAGCTATGGTAGCAGCTTCGTGACCACAGTGGTTGTGACTGTGCCTAACTGCTTGTTGAAGGACTGGTGATATAACAGCAATGTAACAGCCTCAGTCTTACTACCCAGGGAATACAGTGACTAGGTCGACATACAAAAAGTCGACATGCATTAGGTCGACTACTTAAAGTGGACAGGCCTTGGGTCGACACACTCAAAAGGTCGACATGGCTTAAGGTTGACATGGTCATTAGGTCGACACATGCATTAGGCCGAAATAGGGAAGGTCGACAGTCAAAAGGTTGACAGAGGTTTTTCACTTTTTTTGCCAACGTGTGCCGACAGGCGGTATTTCATGCCCTACCATCCACTCGGGCGTAGAGAGAGAATAGAATAGCGTGCCGAGCACAGCGAGGCACCGTGCCCAAACAGTGGTAAGTGCAGCAAGCTGTCCCAGATGTCGACACAGTCAACATGGACACTGGTCCATGTTGACTGTGTCGACATTTGGGACAACAAAAAAAGTGAAACCCCATGTCGACCTTCCCCGTGTTGACATAATTCATGCGTCGACCTAATGACCCTGTTGACCTAAAGCCATGTCGACCTTTTGATTATGTCATCCTAAGTCCTGTTGACCTTTAGTGGTTGACCTTTAGCATGTCGACCTTCCTGTGGTCTACCTAATGATCCACTCCCCTACCCAAGACATTGCTGATGAAAGTATTTGCAGTCATATGTATTTCCAGATGGTAAAATGTGGCCACTATAAGAACACAATTGTTGGTATAAGCAATGTTGTACAAATCACAAGATGGGTGTAGGTCACACCAGTACCTTATGGTCAGGGTTGTGTTAAATATGTTTGATACACACAGTGGCAAACGCAGGATTTTCAGAAGGGGGTTTCCAGAGGGCCGGAGCAAAGCACGGAGATGGACCCAGTTTATGCCGGGTCAGTTAAAGTATTATAGATAGACCAAATGTATATAAATAATAATAATAATAATATATACACACACACACACACACACTGATCCTCCAGCGGTAGGGGGGGGGGGGGGAAGCTTTGATGTCCCCCGGGTGGTAGGGGGTATTATATCAACCGCTCAGCATGTAGGGCCTGGATCAGTAATTTCCACTAATTACCCCTTTACTGCACAGATGGTGGGAGATGGGGTGGGAGAAGGGGGTATTGGGCTGAATGAAGGGGCCCTGATACATAACTTCCTGGGTGGTAGAGGATGTTTAATATGCAGAGGAGGGGTGTATAGTGGAGTGGGCTTATTATTCATAATTTTCTGGTGGGAGGACAGTTTGCTTGACTGCAGATATTTACAGTTCCCAGAAATAGATTTCTTAGATTTTAATGGAATTAAAAACTAGAGAATCCCACCTATCAAAAGGTACTGGGGACTAGGGGATCAGAATTCAGGAGGCAGAGCAATCTGCCAATGAGTATATAAAACTACATAACAGGTGTGTGGAGCTGGAGCAGTAACCAGCTGCTGGAAGGCTGATATCTCTGGTTCTGGAAACAGTAGAGACAAGCTTCTAGTGTCCCTCAAAGGGAGAGAGTCCCAGCTTTTGGAATATACCCTCAGAAAAACTCTAAGTCAGACATAACCTGAAATATCTGACTGGGAAGAGCAATTAACAGGCTTGGATGGGGACCACTGTTTTGAAGTCAGATATCGCCAGTTCCCAAGGGCCGATTTTTAAAATTCTTATACCCATGGAATAAGGGGACCCTCAGCTTTCAGACTAGGTCCCTTAGACTCCTGGGGGGGTTTCTGGGTACTCAGAAACCCCCCCTGCGTGCGCTACTGACACATGCACCCATGTGTCAGAAGAAGAAATTCACCTTAGCATTTAGATCTTTCCCTTTCTTGTATAAAATAACCATGCACAAATAGTGTAAAGATACGAGCATAAGCATGAGACAAACACACTTATCAGGTGAATCTGCGATCAGACAATACAGCACCGTCATCAGCAGCAGCAGCATCAGCGTGCATTTGCGCCTATCCTCAGGCACCTGCAGTTGATATGGCCAAGTCATGCAGGTCTGCATCTATTTGCAATTACACAAACATGCTCTTACAGTAATCCGCCTACAGCAGAACACCCTTCCCTCTGGCCATCGGGATCAACCAGTTCACTAGGCAAGTAGGCGGTTGCAGATGGTTCTGGTAGACGTTCCCACTATTCTGGGCACCTGGGAGCGCTACCTAAGATTTTATGAGGCAAGTATGACTAGGACTGTCTCAAATAGTACTGTACTTCCTTTCTTACACAATGGGCCTTATTCTGGTTTGTTCGGATGGCTCCGAATGCGTATGGACAGCCGATGGTTGGTGTTTGCGCATGTGCAGAGGCGAATCTGCATATGTGTGAACACAGCGCACGTCCGAATACGGCGTGAATTCTGTACAATCCGAGCAGGTGGTGTAGAGGGGTGTTAAGTGCTGTTTGGCCTCATTAACATATGCATACGCCCCGCGTTTCATGCGTGTTCCCATGAAAACGCTGGGCGTAAGTATGGTAATGCAGCCGTGACGCACGTGTGGGGGGCGGACATATGACATAGACGGATGCCAGCTGCCCACCCATATCCCTGCTTTTGCACGGAGAAATGCCCAAGTGGTCTGGAGCACTCGGTGCTGCCTGACCATTCGGTCCAGCATTCGATGGTCGGCGACCATCGAATGATGGGGGAGGTTCCCATACATGGAGGAGGTGTTCACATGAAAAATCTACTCGAAGTCCGTTCGGTCGTCGTCTTACCACATTCGGACGGTGTGAGCGATCCGTACGGAAGGCGGGGCTAAGAACACTCGGTTCCTGTCCGCAAATACGCATCCGTCCGAACCAACCAGAATAAGGCCCAATGTTTCATGTAGACCAAAAATTATAATAGTACAATTTGAGTTGTTCATGAGTCTATAAAAACATAATACAGGTTGTGTATCCCTTATCCAAATGCTCGGGACCAGAAGAATTTTGGAGAACAGATTATTCTGTAGTTTGGAATGTTTTAATATTTGAATGATGTATCTTGAGGTATCTTGCATTTATGTTGTATAAACCCATCAAACACATGAAATACACACAAATATATTTTATTTGTGCATGAAACAAGGTTTTAAAACATGAACCAAAGTTTGTGTACAATCACAGGCACTGACTTTGGATGTCAAGTAATGAGGTCATTGCACATATTTAGGGCCAGTTACATCTTATTTCCCCAGTAGTGCCAGTTACAGATGTACCCAGTAGCTGTTTAGCATAAAATAAAAAATCAAAGTACATTTTGGAGACTAGTAGCAAGATGGAGGGAGACCCTCTGGAGAAGTATTTTTTTTTACGCACTGCACTGCACTGCTTTAAAGCCCACCAACACTTTTTCAAAATTAGATACTGCGGGGGCACACCTGAGGTAATCCAAAATTGAGCCTGAGCACCCAATTAAATTCTCCCCATTGTGTCAATAATGCTACTGTACTTTTATTGGAAGTGACACCGACAAGAAGGGATCAGTCTTTTGGTCAGTTAGAAAATAAAATCTTTAAGTTTTCTTGTGAGAAGGAAAATTAAAGCTTGAAGTAGGTCTACATAGTATACAGACTGTTTTTCAACAGCTGGTTAATCACTTGTTTGACAGATACAGGAAGGAAGCACAAAATGGTTTATTTAGGCCTGTTATGAGCTCTTTTGACACAAACGCTGCATGTAGCTTTTTTTACCAGCTGTCATAGCGAAAACTTTGGGAGTCACCTACTAAGAAAACCCCATTAATATTCATTACCAACTACGTAATAATATACATGGCAAACATAGAAAAAAATGAAAAATAATAGATACAATGCTTTAAACCATGTTTTAATGTTCTTTTATTATTTATTAGCAATAATTCTACTTTTATATAGTATTTTTGGCTATAAAACCTAACTAATATTTTTCTGAATATGGATTAAACACAATTTCAGTATATTTCTGATAGGAGTTATTCAGTTCTGATCGCTGGGGCACGATTTTGCAGCTCCCTGCACCAGCATACAACTCTTTACTTGGGTGCCGGATGCCGGTCCGACCACCTGTCGGGTCCGATGCGCACGGGTCCGGGCATCAGACCCGACGGCATGTCAGGAAGAGGCGATTTGGTCCGATTTAACGGGCTGATTGGTCGCAATCGGACGAAATTGGACCAAATCGCCTTTACTCTGCACAAATTTCCCTCAAACCCCTAAGCATGCCTGCATTTATACTGATATTCACAGAAAACGGACATTGCCAACCACAGTCACCATCTTCCTGTCAATCAACATGCGAATGGCCAGTGATAAAAAAAAGTTAGCAGGATTTTATTTCAGGAGGGTCTCACACATTTGCAGTCTATAAATAATCGCTCGAGGGGGTTTAACTAAGTCTAAATTGATTGCTTATAAACCCTTATTTGATAATAGCCAATTTAATGGATTAATAAAAAAGCCACTAACTGAAATTTTATTATTATTTATTATTATTATTATTATTATTCAAGATGGAATATGGTACAGTACAGTGGATATTTTGCAGTTTCTGGTACATTTCAGACTGACAGTACGATCACAAGCATCCAAGTGCCGCCCCCAAACATGTGCAGCCCCCTAGGCACATGCCCCTTGCGTGCCTAATGATAATTTTGGCACTGACAGCAGTCCCACCATGTTACAGATGTTTTTCTTGAGATGTTCTAATTGATGAGTCAAGTCTGTGCGGATCCAAATACTCTTCCCTGAGTCCCACCATATTGCAAATCCAGAAGGGAAGCTATATAATATATAAGTGCATCAGAAGGTTATGCGTGTTTTACTTTAATATGATAGGCTTGCCTGAAAAGGTGAGTTTTCAGGGAATTCTCCAAAGTTTAGAGGCTAATAATTGTATTGTGTGTGGAAGGGCATTCCTTAGGGTGGGACGCAGATCTTGCGCAGTGCAGAGTGGTAGAATTGGGAGATATTTAGAGATAAGTAAAGAGGGTGTGGTATGGGGCTCCGACAGTGGGGATCCCGACAGTCACTATCTAGTGACTAGCGCAAAGAAGTCCCTTGTGGGCTCGCTGCACTCGCCACACTGTAGGCCCGGTGGCTCGCCACAGATCCTATTCTCCCTCCATGAGGGTCGTGGACCCCCACAAGGGAGAATAGCCCCTGTGAGTCGGGATCCCCCTTGTCGGAGCTCCGGCAGTCGGGATCCTGATGTTGGGATACTCACTGTCGGGATCCCCAATGTCGGAGCGCCATCCGGCACCCAAGTAAAGAGTTGTATGCTGGTGCAGTATGGTTAATAGCTTTATATGTGAGTAGAAGTATTTTATATTGGCTCATCCGCCCTCAAATTGTGACCACTGCTTTTCTCTTGGCCTCACGACAATGGGAAAGACTTTACACAAAGTACCCCAGCTTTGCCTATTAGTCCAAGCAACTGACTTGTACCCCTAGTATAGGCTACTGAAAGCTTGTGTGCCTTCAGACAGTTCACTAATAGTCATCCAGTATTAATTATAAGCTCCCTGAACGAAATACCAGGTACTGAAAGATTTTCTAATAATGTTCTTGGCCTGCACAAGCTCTTCATGCGATATTCAATTTCGCTGCACAATTATGCTTCTTGATAAAGTACATGTTTAAGCTGATCAAAAAAGCATATGCAGCTCAATCATGTATTTATTTCAATTATGATCCTATTACATCATATTGGTCTCTGGATGAATCAGAAAAGTACCAAGGGATCACATTTATAAATTAGTGATGAGACCTGGCTGGATCAGGATTGTCTGGAATGTAGTTGTAGCCAAGTTTCCAATCGGTGAGTCAGTATATTGGCTTACATTGCTAAAATGTCAATATAGAAATTCTAGTGGAAGATGTTTTACACGTTATGCTTCCTCAGCCTATGTAAATACGATGGTATTAACCCATGATACGGTAGCCAAACATAATCTGAAAACATTACTGACTGCAGTATATACAACCCCGTACAAAACACAGCGTGATTGCTATTTTGTGATGTTAGTGACTCAGATAAATCAGTTTTCAATGTAAAAGTTGAGGTAATGAAATGTTTCTAAAGTTCAACAGTTTGGATTTTAATGCTACATTTGGTATTGTTCCCACTACAAATGTCTCCTCATACACCTATCCCCAATACTCCATGTGGTGCAAAAGGCCTGGTATGACTGAGCCAAGTCTTTTTTTTTACTCTAATGTGCATTTTATTTGCAATTGGATATGACAAAATATCTTCACTAGACTGCACTGATAAAATTGATATGCAGCACTTATATATCTGTGTTTTAATGAGCCGTTAAATTTACTAAAGCGTCTAAAACTTAAAACAGGTGATGTTGCCCATAGCAACTGCATTCTGACTATGATTTTTTAGTATGCAATGGAGAAATGATAGAATCTCATTGGTTGCTATGGGCAAATTTTTGAAGCTTTAGTAAATTTACACCTAACTGTACACATAGGACATTATTCAGGTCCATTCAGCCTGACACGTGCGTTCTCACGTGAACTATGGTTTGTGTTTGCGCATGTACATTTCTGCACATCTGCATGCACTTGGTGTTTGCAGCCACGGCGAACACCCAACATTGCGAATGCTGGGCAGGGGGTGTCGAAGCGGTCCATTAGCATATGGGAACGCCCAGCGTTTCATGGGCGTTCCCATGAGAACCCTTGGCACTCTCATGCTAATTGGGGGGGGGGGGGGCAGCTGACATCACTGGATGTCAGCTGCCCGCTCACTTCCCCCCGAGCGTCCATGCATATGTAAGCTTGCTCGAAGCAACCTTACATATGCATGCACCTTCCACATCTTTCAATGGTCTGTGACCACCGAAAGATGTGGGAGGTTCCCACAGACATGCAAATTAGGTCGGACTTGTCCAGGCCTTAACTCTCTCTGCACATGTTACATCTGCCCCATCTGCAGTGCACATGGTTTGTCCATTAGAGAGAGAATTTGCTTTTGCAAGTGAACCAGAATCAGGCCCATAGTATATGAGGATGCATCTAGGCACATTTCAGGTATATATGCAAAACTAATTGTGTGGAGTAGTTACACAGATCAGTATGTGGCCATGAATCTTCATATGCTGTTGGGAAACAAATAGGAGACAATAAGCAGCACTACCACACATAGGACCTAATTCAGACCTGATTGCACAGCTGAAAATTTGCAGGCCAGGCGATTATTGATAGCCTGCTTATTCATACGATCCATAGTATCCCAAACACGAGGCCATCCTGGGATAAAATCGTGCTACTTTTCTGATCGATGGCCATTCGCAAGTTGATTGACAGGAATCCGGCATTTGTGGGTGGTAACCGGATGTTTTCTGGGAGTGTAAAGGAAAACGCAGAGGTTCCCAGGCATTTGAGGTGAAATCGTGTTAAGTCAGCTCTGGCCCCGATCAGTCTGTTTCTATCGCAGCTGCCAAGTAAGTCCTGGGCTACGCGCAGACTGCACACAGTGGGAATCATTAGCTGGTGAGCAGCTAGCGAATGGATTTGCAGCTAACCGCAGGCCTGCAATATTTTCGCAAGCTCTGCTAAGGAATTTTCAGGCCTGCACGGGGCGGGATTTTACTCTGGCGGGCGGTGTATATCACTGGGCTCAAATTAGCAGCCCAGCAATCAGGTATGAATTAGGCTCATGAGCAGAACTGATACACATTGGCCCTTATTCAGATCTGATCGCAGTAGAAATGTGTTCTCAAAATGGGCAAAACCATGTGCACTGCAGGTGGGGCAGATGTAACATGTATAGAGAGAGTTAGATTTATGTGAGTTATTTTGTTTCTGTGCAGGGTACATACTGGCTGTTTTATTTTACACTGCAATTAAGATTTCAGTTTCAACACACCCCACCTAAATGTAACTCTCTCTGCACATGTTACATCTGCCCCACCTGCAGTGCATATTGTTTTGCCCATTTTGAGAACAAATTTCTACTGCGATCAGATCTGAATAAGGGCATTGAGCCTTATTGAGCTGTTATGTAATATTGTGTATTCTTTGTATCTCTCACTACAAATAAAGTTTTTCTTCTTTCTAATGTTACTTTTTCTTCTAACCCACAGCCAGTTGGTTTTGTGAGTTTTGATAGCAGATCAGAAGCAGAAGCTGCTAAGAATGCATTAAATGTAAGTAAAACTATAACCTGTAAGGAAATCCAACATATTAAAACTGTATAAGGATATTTCACATATAAAAGCTGTATAAGGGTAATCCACACATTAAGGGCAAGCCTTGAAAAGTGATAAAAATGGAGATGGATAAACTGCCATCAGCTCCTACCCTTCATTTTTCAAACACAGACCGTGACATGCCATTTAGGAGCTGATTGGTTGGTGGTTTATCACTTTCCATTTTATCGATTTTCAAGCTTAGTACATCTGGCCCTGTAGCTGTATAAGGCTATCCCACATATTAATGATGTCTAAGGATATCCCACATAGTTAAGCGCACCATAGGAAAGTTAAGGCCTCTTTTTATGCGATTCCTTCACATTGCTGCGACGGATCGCATGAAAAGTGGCACATCGAATGTGTGAATTTTCCTTAGCTTGTGATGCGAGTAGCGTTCATGTGCACCTCACATTGCACTAGTAGATCCATTGGGCTGCCATGAATATTCATAGCAGCCCGTAGCCCTTGCTGGGATCGCATTCTCAGACCGGGTTAATTCTGTGTCCTTACTTGAACCTGGGTCAAGGTGCAGTGTGAAAGCCTCACCCCGGGTCAAACAACCCTGGATTTCAAGCAGTTCTGACCAAGGTCAAGGTGCAGTGTGAATGGATAACCTGGGTCGAGCGACCTGGTCCCATTCACAGTATGGAGGAGGCAGAGCTGTCAGCTCCAAGCACTGCCTCCTCCCCTGCCCCCCAATGATGCACCACCACCACTCAGCCACCATGTGACGTCATGACCAGGCTTATTGAAGCTTTCAGAACGCAAATGCCGGGTTGCTCCTGGGATGGCACATGTCCTGGGTACTACCCGGTATTTGTGGTCTGAAATGGGGTATAATTAGTATATATAAAAGGCTAACTACTCACCTCAATGAAGTGAAGTACCGCCACTGACAACTAAAGGCCACTCAACAAACCGAATGACATAATAGAAAGTGAAAGCAATTTTTGCAGAGACAGATCTGTTTCAAAGTTGCTGGATATGGAGAGAGCTCTGAAGACAGAGATTAGCAGTAGGAGCAGATGGGACTGGGGGTGAGGCGTAGAGCATGTGGGATAAAAACTGTCACAGCCCGAAGTGAACGTAAAAACTGTCACAGCTCAAGGTGAAAGTAAATATATAAGTATTTTAGGTACTCTTTACTTAGTTGGGCGCCCGTCACGGTACATTTATGTATGGCCGCGACGCGACCGACGCGATGCCCGCGATTTCCCATTGAAACCCATGTTAAACATGGAAATCGTGTCGGTCGCGTCGCGGCCGGCCATAAATGTACCCGCGATGCCCGCGACGCGATGCTCCCGATTTACCATAGGAATCAATGTTAAAAGGCCCGATGGACCCGATTTTACTGTTAAATGGCTCAATGGACCCGATTTGGCCATAGGAATCAATGTTAAATGGGCCACAGAGCCCATTAACCCTTAAATGTCCCCCCAAATTTTTAACGCCACCCCACGATCCACGCCAACCCGAAGCGTGGCGAGCGCAGCGGTACGCGTCCTCCGACCTTTTCATGCCCTACTATCCACTAGGGCGTGGAGTGAGAATATAATAGTGTGGCGAGCGCAGCGAGCCACCGAGCCCGAAGCGTGGCGAGCGCAGCGAGCCCCGCGAGGGGACGCGGATACCTTCACAGTTATACGCGTCCCCTCGCGGGCTTCACAGGTGTCCGTGGCGACGCCGACACCTGTGAAGCCCGCGAGGGGACGCGTCTACCTGTGAAGGTATCCGCGTCCCCTCGCGGGGCTCGCTGCGCTCGCCACGCTTCGGGCTCGGTGGCTCGCTGCGCTCGCCACACTATTCTATTCTCACTCCACGCCCTAGTGGATAGTAGGGCATGAAAAGGTCGGAGGACGCGTACCGCCGCCCCTCGCGGGCTCGCTGCGCTCGCCACGCTTCGGGTTGGCGTGGATCGTGGGGTGGCGTTAAAAATTGGGGGGGACATTTAAGGGTTAATTGTGCCTATTTGGGCTCTGTGGCCCATTTAACATTGATTCCTATGGCCAAATCGGGTCCATTGAGGCATTTAACAGTAAAATCGCGGTCAATCAGCCTTTTTAACATTGTTCCCTATGGGAAAATCGCGGTCATCGCGGTCATCGCGGGCATCCCGATTTACCCGCGATGCCCGCGATTACCGCGATGACCGCGATTTTTACCCCCGACGCCCGCGATTTCAATCGCTGGCGCCCTTCTAGGTAAAGAGTACCGTATTTTAGGAAGCGCTCAAGATCGAAAATATGAATTTACATTTATTTAATAAAAAAATAAAAAAACACATATAGTAAAGACAATAATTGAATAATAAATTACTAATTGAAAAAATAAAATTTAAAAAGAAACCACAATCTGGTCAGTAGTTAACTCTGGCATTTAATCTGCATTAAGTAAATTAAAAAAAGCATTGCCTGCCGGATAGCGTCCCCCAAAAAAAGGTCTCCAGTATTCCAATTACTCCATAAATTGAAGACACTAGATAAGAATAAATATAGGATATATTGTGATATTTTTCTAAATAACAGGAGTATGGATCCCATAAAAAAAAGATCTATATATATATATATCTCTGTCTGTTACCTTAGGTGCACAGTGGTATCAAATAATGCCACCGGAGAACTGTTTAGATCTCATATAGTTACCACTGTCTTGCAGCCCGTCTGTGGCTGAGTTCGTCCTGTGCTGGCGGGGAGCAGTGACAGTGTCCTTTCACTCACTCGCCGGCTGAAGAGTGTGTCTGTATAATTTTTCCCGATTGCTGTAGGTGTCCCTGATGCTGCGGGTAGACAGCCCCGGGGATCCGTTTGCCAATTCCGGACCGTGCGTGTCCAGCTGGAACCTGGCTGTATTGCTCAAGCTGGTGACGTGGGTGCTCATGACACTGGTGCTGGGGGCCGACAGCTGACATCGCTGGATGTCAGCTGCCCGCCCACTTCCTCCAGTGCATCCACGCATATGTAAGTGACTCGAGAGTCACTTTTATATGAGTGCACCTTCACCATCATTCGATGGTCTCCGACCATTGAATGATGTGGGTGGATCCCACTAGGCTGCAAATGGGTATTACTGTGTAACATCCATTCACAAACCCTGCGAGGGAATCGGCCTTGCGATTGGGTGGCAGCCAGACCACCATTCGCAAGGCAGGGTTTGGTGGACTCGCAAGGCTGCGAATTTGCAGCCTCTTGAATCAACCAGAATAATCCCCTTGGTCTGACAAAATATCTGGTATTTGGTGATTGGTACCATGCACACATTTTTGTAGTTTTCCAATCTCAGCATCTGAGGTTACTGCTAAGAACAGATAAATTACTGCTTTATTACCATTTGCTGAAACATGATAACCACAAAGATATGTAAAGTCAGATCAAGTTGAAACGGTGAAAGAGAGTTCATTGTCCGGAAAGCGGAGAATGACTCTGTTTATACAGTACCAAAAGTTGTGGGATTTATTTGAGGCAATAGTAATTTTTGTAGCCTCTTAATGTCAGCTTATTATTTTGAACAAGCAATATGTAAAATAGTTGTCTTTCAATTTGGTGGAGCGATAAACAGTGCCCAGACAGTAATATGCTATTAGTTTAAAAGGTACTTCTGTATTATCAGGGCGCCCAATTTGCCTACGTACGCCGGCGTAGAGATCGCATTGCATGCGATGCAATGGGACTTCACTGCACTCCTGGCCGCGGATCGCATTGCATGCAAATCACATGCGATCGCATGCGATTTTATCGCGTGCGATGCGATTTAGCACCCCCCCACTATCCACGTCGATGCCATGCAATGCGATTTAGCACACCCCTACTATCCACGTCACCCGGAAGCGTAGCGAGCACAGCGCGTGGACGCGGAACGCGTCCTTCCGACCTTTTCATACCACCACTATCTACATCGGCGTGGGGTTGATTTTATAAAGTGTGGTGAGTGCAGCGAGCCCGAAGCGTGGTGATCGGGTTCGGAATACATGTAAAAAAGCTGTGAGTGCTGACAGCTATTCACTGTGTAGAAGCATATGGAGAGACGCAATGCGATTAAAAGAGTGTCAGTGTATGATTTTCTTTTATTGGTTCCCATGAATAGGTGGTTTGGGGCCCCAGTGCAATATTTTGCCCAGGGCCTTCATTGCTGTTAAGGAAGCCCTAGGAAAGGGGAATCACTGTCGCTCTCCCAATGCTGCAGAAAACATCTCGCTGCAACAGCAGTCGGGTTGTTCTCTTCAGTTCCCCGCAGCTTCTTCCTCCCTTTGGTGCTTTTAAGAATCCTGCTCCGTGAGTGCTGGTAGCTGTCAGCAGGGTACACTGGAGTGCATGGAGTTATGTCCATTGCACTTGCACTAGACAGACACCATCCACAAATATATACATACTGTAGATTATGCTGTTAAACTTAAAGTATGCTCTTTATTTACCTCTTCATTGCAATGTGTTATACTTCCCCATAGCAGAGTCCAATGGAATTACGCAGATACTAATTAACAATAATCATCATCATCATCATCATCAGTATATTGCTTTGAGACCTATACAATTAATCTACATGATAGTACTATAGGCATAAATATTTATTCTTAGTTGGATGTGTGTGGTTAAGGATTTACTTCTATGTTGTCACATCCTATTTCACATAATCACATTAAATACTGAAAATATAACTTTAGACTGCCAGTGTCATTAAAATGATCACTGACCTCATTAAAAAAAGATTTAGTTTCTTTTCAAGCAGGCCTGTATGTGGCCCTGACAGGCTTATGGGTTTGGGTAATGTGTGTGTTGGTGTATCTTTCTCTAAAAGTCATTTTCCAGAACACATATTGTTCTTGCCAACATTATAGATGAATTTCCAGGGACCTTTGCTGGTAAAGATTTGTTTCTTAGCTGATCTTGCATACTGCACTCTCCATCATCACATAAAGAAAATACAATTACAGCAGGTCTTTCATTCTATACAAATATAGGGCACAGCAGCCACCCAACATGACCTGTACCCTGACCATGGTTATAGTACAGTTCCTTTACAGCATGCATGGCTAGACCCATGCATGCAATCCTTATTATAATAATACAATTGTATTGCACCCAATATGATCTGGCCACTGGACATCATCAAAATACAATTTGCTACAATAGATGTAGCACCAAGTGCTGCAATGAAAATCTAACAAGCAGAAACGCTTTAACAATGTATCTTTTAATAAGAGTGGTAACCAGTGGCATACCCTCCAACATCTGAACGGCAGAAACCAGTACACATTCGGAAAGGTATGTGGCCACTGGTAAAGTGGGCATGGCCACTAGTCCCTTTCCCAGATGTGTACTGGGCATTTTGTCCCTTACCTCTCCATGCAGGCGATGGGTTGCGGGGCAGCTAGATGTACCAGGGACAGCCGTGTGAGTGTGCTAGACCGAAGGGGCAGCGGTGCAGCAGTCAGACGCGGCTATCATAAGTCTCTAGACCAAAATACTTAACTGGAAACGCAGCTGAAGCCTTCCAAGCCTTGCTATGGGCTCCCCACTGCATTGGGAAACCTCTTACTGGCGATTGGCTGAAATTGTCCTGTGACTTGTGATGACACCCAGAACACATAAAAGACATCACAGGTCACAGCTAAAAACCGGTACAATCGGTACTGAGGTATTTAGCCGGTACAGACCATTGATAAACGGTACTGCTAAATCTATTTTTGGATGATAGTGTGTCAATATCACTTATTTAGTAACGTGTCTTGAATGGGCACTATATGTAACACATCCCATTATAGAAACCTTGATATGCTTTAATGCTCCTGTCACCATAGTGAGTACGGTACGCACTTGATATCTGGAGATCAACATTATCTAATTGGTACGTTGTCGCATGTTACCTACACGGGTGACCCCGTAAAGATTAAAGATACCTTTATACACTTGTTCACTCCCACCTCACTGTGAGTTTTGGTATGAGTTTTGGAACTCCTCCCTATCACTTTTACTGTTTATTGTGTCACTTACACAATTTATTTATTTTTATTTACATTTTCCAATACCACGAGAAAATGTATTGAATTCGGAGACAAACAAGTTCAGCGCCTACATATCTGTCTTTGTTCTGGAATATCTACGAGTGAGGATTGCATAGTGGTACTCCATTTAGGTTTGGGTTGCAGGGACTGGTAGCGCCTTGGGACATTTCTTCACTTTATTTTGGTATATTGTTATATGATTCTTTCAGTCACCATTCACTTATCTGCTGCCTGAAATAAAAATCAGAGATCCCCCCATTAGTGAGATCATAGACAAAAATTGATTTGATTTAAGCACATTATTAGGTATCTGCAATCTGACTGCTGTTCTAGTCTGGATAAGTTGCATAGTAAGAAATGACCACACTCAGTGCCAACTTAATGGGAAGCTGCCCAAGGGCCCCCCAATTCTAGGGGCCTTCAACCATGGGCAGATTGGGCTGTGAGCATTTGTGTCCTGAGATTCTTGGGAGGCAGTAGAGAATATGAGAGCACCAGGCAGCATTCTATCCAGACAGTGAATGGCTGTCAGCATGCTGATTGGTGGGTGGCTGGATCTATACATCAGTCAGAGTGCTGACAGCCATTCACTCTATAGATGTAAGTGGAGATATGGTGCAGGAATGCAGGAGGGGCATGCTATGATTTGTTTAAAAAAATTCTATTAGTGGGTGTGTAGGGGCCCCAGTGCATTGCTTTGCCCAGGGTCTACAATACTGTTAAGATGGCGCAGGCCACACTTCCTCCTCTTTTTCTCTGTGATGGATGTATGAAACAAATATACTATGGGACAAATGTAATAGGGTGTGAGAATATGAAAGTGAGAGATTTTGGGAGATTTTCTCCAATTTTTTTTAAAGCGGCAATCATTTAAACTGCAAAACCAGGTTGATTTTGCCATTCCAATGATTGCCACTTTAAACAAAAATGGAAAAACTCTCCCAAAATCTCTCACTGATACCTCTGTCACATTGCAGCTAATTACCGGGTACAAGCCGGTTTCTTGCTGGTTGGAGCCGGTAATTAGTGCGTTATGAAAGGGGTTACCGATTACAGCTAACTGGTTGCAACACTGCAATCCAAACCGGGTAAAAAGCGTTCTTACCAGTTCGTTGCCATGTTGCTCTGCAGTGTGAACGGGTTAAAATGGTTGAGCGACCCGTTTCCCTTTCACACTATGGAGGAGGCAGCGCTTGGAGCAGTGCCAGCTCTAAGCACTGCCTCCTCCCCCGCCGATGATGATGCTCCACCGCACCCCCTCATGACATCAGCGAACTGGCAATATTGCCGGTTCGCTGCTGCGATCTGAACCGACCACATATACAGGATCTAACCGGGACTGAACCATTTAAAAGTCCCGGTGCGACCCTGCATTTGCGGTCTGAAAGCATTATTAATGTTCTATTGAATAGCAGAGTCTAAAAAAAAATTTAAAGTGAATTTTGTTGGTGCTTAGTTGGGGAAATGTGTATGTGTGTGTTGGAGGGGGATCTTGGACACTGGACTTCTCTCTTGGGAAAGGCCCTGTAAGTTAAACAGAGATGGTTTCCTATGTTTTTCTTTCCGGACAATGCACTCTCCACTATCTTATGTGCCTCCAGCCTTTCTTATGTTCAGAAGACAATCTGAAGCTGCATATGCTATTAGTGATTGTGCAATACTTGCTAAACACCAGATCTTTTAGAAGTATCTATAAACAGAGTAGTGTCAGGAGTAGTAGAAACAGTTAAAGCACTTTTAAGTGGTATGGAGATGCCGGTGGTCAGACATTTTTCCTTATAGTGTATGCTGGGATTTCCTGTAGCTTTGCTGCTGCTTCAAAGTTCTATATGTAGATTCCTTCATCCTCTACGACACTGTTCTAGGAGACCGCATTCATCACAATGGTGAAGTGGGGATGAGCTCTTTCTGTGCTCCAAACAGACACTGAATAGGAGATTTAAAATGAATAAGGGAGAGTGTATTCAATACAGCAATTCATTGGACAGCTCCGTTCACTATTCTAGTGGCTAAAATGTCTAGGGTGGGAAAATGTCCCCTGCACTTAAAGCTGGTATTCCTTTCTTAGGGTTTGTTCCCTACCCACGTGGTACACTGATGAGAGCTGATTTGTAAAGAAGGGAGATCATCTGAAATTAAAATAATGATAACAAAATGATTATTATCTGGAAACATTGTTAAATGTAAATTGCTAAGCAGGTGTTATTATCTGTACAATTCCAGTTCCAGACACTTTGCAAAATCAGGGAATATTTACTGTACTGACTTTTATATACAGTGTGTAATATTTCTAGAAATGGAATAGTGGGAGGAAAACCAAAACTCCTTGGACAAAACCTTTTTTAAAGCAACAGGTTATTTTAATATTTTGTTTACTGGGGCCAGTAGGCCATTATGTAGTTGCATCGCCTTTATGTCGCTGTTGTTCCACAAGTGTGGCATGCAATTTGCCCAGACACCCTTTCTTATACTTGTAGTCTGACTATAAGCACAATATTTTCTATTCTTTGTTGGTTATTCTGGTCCGTTCGCAAGGACCATATGTTCGCACGGGGACCAATGTTTGGCATATGCACATGCGCAGCTGCATTTCTGCGCATGTGCATACATTGGGTGCGTGCGGCCATGGCGAACAGACTTTTTTCCGGGTGCACATGGGGCATGGGGTCATGATGGATAGTAATGCCCATGTGAACGCCCAGTGTTTCAAGGGCATTACCAAGAAAACACTGGGTGTTCACATGGAATCGCCCAGTGACGTGAGTGCCGAGGGTGGGCAGCTGACATCACCGGATGTCAGCTTCCCGCCCACTTCCTTCTGAATGCCCACGCACATCTAAGGTTACCTCAGAGTAACCTTAGATTTGCGTGTGCCTTCCACATCATTCGATAGTTTTTGACCATCGAATAATGTGGGTGTTCCCTCACAGCCTGGGAATGGATGTATATGTTAAACATCCATTCACAGCCCATGCGTACGAACGCGGCATGCAAGGGGGGGGGAGGTGCGTATCGAAATTTACAGGGCGGCGCCTGAGGGACTTGCAAGGCTGCAAATTCTCAGCCTTGCAAATCAACCAGAATAACCCCCTTTAACCATTAACTCCGCACCCACCAACATCAGGGTTGCGGTCAATAGCCACAAAGAAAATTTATTAAAAAATTGTAATAAGCAGCGCTGAATAAAAATAATTATGAAGCACAAGTGAATGTGTAAAGCAAATTTTTTAATAAAAATTACTGAAATATTAAAAACAAATACAATGAAAAGTTACAGACGGATCCGGCCTCTTTCAATCTGGCGAGCGCCGGCGGATGGGGACTTTGACGCACGCGCGTCTCACGCGTGTCCCAGTATCATGGTGGCTGGGCAGCGTCTTCCTGCCCATCTCCACTTCAGAGAGACGGCCAGGGTTAGGGGGATGGTCGGACGGCGAGGGGGACCAGTGGCGGGGGAGGCGGCGGGGACCTGGGGGAAGCTTGGTAGCCACGGGGCTTCATCTGTAACTGAATCTTTCCAGGAACTTCACAGATAATTTTGGTAATAACACCTGCACTGAATCAAGGGTCCATCTCAATAGTGTAAGAGCACGTTCCCAATTGTCATATTACCATACTGCAGGCATGTTCAAACTATAGCTCTCCAGCTGTTGTGAAACTACACTCCCCAGCATGCCTTGCCATAGTTTTAGCATTCCCTAATAGCAAAACTATAGCAAGGCATGATGGGACTTTTAGTTTCACAACAGCTGGAGGGCCATAGTTTGGACATGCCTGCCATTATGGTTACTGCCGGAGGAAGGAATCAGGTTTAAATTAGCAATCAATCCAAAGAAAAATAGTCTTCACCAACTTTACCTTCCACGTGGGCATAGTTAGATTATAATAGTGTGCCCAAAGCACGGTGAGCGCATGTGAGAGGAAGTGGTACACAAAAACAGACTTGTTCATACTTGACGATCCTCGTGGGCTTAGAGTTAGATTAGGTACCATGCCGAAAGAATGACACGAGTGCAGCAAGCAATGCGAGGGGATCCGGTACACTTACTCGGTGTCCACGCTGACCTATTTCGACATAGACACTAAAAAATTATGCAAAATTCATATCAACCTTTGTCGACCTTTTTGACTGTCAGACTTTTGACCCTGTCAACCATTAGTTGTCAACCATTTGATTGTAGACCGAGACACTAGATCTAAAAGACCATAACTCTTGGCATTAGTATGTTTGAAGAATATGCAGTCTATTTATAACAAAAAAAACTACTAAGTTGTTAAAAGTCCATAAAAATGATGGCTTAGTCCCTATCTGCTCCTACAGTACCTCCAATTTCTGTCTGCACAGCTCCCTCTCTCCATATCCAGCAAGTTTGAAACAGAACATTTTGCTTTCTTGGTAGAAAGATTTTCATACAGTTTGAAACAGCGAAAACTGAGTTTCCCAGTCGTAGACTGTATAAAAAAATATACATTTATTGCCAATACAGCACAATAAATTAAAAATAGGGTATGAGACCGCCAAAATGAATTCACAACTTTCAAGGTCAAAAAGACTGAACTTTCAAGCCGGGAATCCGAGTAACATCATACAATCTATTGAAAAACCGGATGTAGATTGCTGGAGATCCAAGCACAGTCCCAATATGGCAGCACACTCACAATAAAGTTCAATTGAACCGGTGCCTTCACCGGTGATCCCTCCATGGAGGACCCCTTAATACTGTAGCATATATATATATATACTGTATAGGCGAGCTCAGGGAGGGCAGAAACCTCTCTATAAGGGATACTCGACTTGTATCTCTCTCGCTCTCTCTAGCTCTCTTTTTATATATATATATATATATATATATATATATATATATTTAGAGAGAGAGAGAGAGAGAGAGAGAGAGATACAAGTCGAGTATCCCGTGCTCGGGACCACGAGAATTTTGGATAAGGGATAATTATGGTTTTTGGAATAGTTTTGGTTTTTAATACTTTCCTGGACCCCTGGAGGTTCCCTGATGGTCCCACGACATCCACTGTGCCCCCCCCAACGTCCACGGAGGCCTTCAGGATCCTCTTCAGTGGTCCCAGAAGCGCATTGGACAAGTTCTCGGGCGCGCCGGTGGTGTCAATGCACTCCTGACACCTCTGAAGACGCTGAAGAAGATCCTGAAGGCCGCCGTGGACATGGTAAGTATGAAAAAAGGGGCAGGGGGGGAACATAAAAACCCAAAAGATATTAAAAAATACCCACGGTTTTTGGAATATTTCGGATAACAGATCTACAGATACAGGAGACTCGACCTGTATGTGCAATTTTAGATATATTTTTTTCAACTGTTTATTGCCATAATAGAAAATCGGTACTTATGTAATATCTGGGCTCCCGTTTTTCTTATGAGCCTGCGTCCCCTCGCGGGGCTCGCTGCGCTCTCCACCCTTCGGGCACGGTGGCTTGCTGCGCTCACCACACTATATAAAATCAACTCCATGCGTAGTTGGATAGTAGGGGTATGAAAAAATGGGGTGCATTTAACATGGGAGCCCAGATAATACATAAGTACCAGAAAATCTTCTACCAGCATTAAATATTGTTGTCTAGATCAGTGGTTCTCCAACTTTTTCCAGCCGTGATACATTGATGGGTGAATGCCAGGACTCCAGTACCGAGCCCAGACACATAGGGGGCCCAAGACTGGAGTCTATCAAGTATAATTTGTCATAAACAAAGTTCACATTTCCCTTTAAACAGTGTAGAGGTAAACTACACTTGCAGGGGTGCAAGTGTGGCGATATGGGGTGGTACGGCTTACCGCTAAAACATATAGCGCCTGTATCCCGTACCACCATAACAAAAGCTAATGTCACTGTGCATGCGCATGTCGCGACATCATGGCGCCGCATCCCTTTTGAGCATCAGTTCTTCAGAGGACAAGGCACCGCTGGCGGGACACGCTCTCGCAGCACAGCCTGGTAGTTAGGAGGATAAATATTGGAGGTATATAACTGCCCGAAATCTCCCATTGAGCCTGCCATTTAAAGCAGCTAGAACCAATTATGATATGGCATGATACAATCCACGGATTAGTAGAACATGCATAGAGCATGATATAACCACACAACTTGTATAACATACAGCCCTATGATAAAACAACTGTTAATCGGGGTAACAACTGGAGCTTGAGTGTTATAAAAGGGTTTGTTTGTATCAGTGGCGGTTTTTACCTATGGGCTGCAGCCCCTGCCACTGTAGTTAAGCCAGATGCAATCAGTGAGACTATTGGAAGTCTGACTTGTCAGTCACCAAGGCAGTCCCATTGGGACTTGTTCCCTTCCTTTGGGATGCCTCTCTACGGGCTGCCGAGTGTAAGCCCCTAAAAAATGGGGATTGCGCATGCGCAGTACCTTTGACGGCACTGCACATGCGATGGTCCTGGTGCCTGCCATCTTTATTATACAGGTGCCGGGACCGTGATTCCCCTTCTATGGACTGTTGCCAAAGCAGCCTATAGAATCTGGCGCATGCCCAGGACAGAGGTTTGTACTGCGCATGTGCCAGTCCTGGCGCCTGTCATCATAGTACAGGCTCCAGGAACGCAGCACCTGAGGTGGGGACCTGGAGGAGCGGCGGCTGCGGCAGGGGGAGGTGCCTGCATCGTGGCCAGCGACAGCCCCCCTCATGCCAAAAGGTACGAGCCGCCACTAGTGTACATACCGCTATATATTTTTCGAATGTTCATTCAGCTGCCATTTGAGGCCAAAAATTTGTCAATGTTATGAACAAGTACATCAGTTGTGGGCTTTTACTTACATGACTCCTTAGAGAACTGTCAACACAGTGCAAGCAGAGAATAACACTATGTGCTGGCTGTGCCCTTGCTAAAATGTCATCCTGTTCTTATGTGTGGGGTGCACTGTGCCCTGTGAAACAGACCAACTCTGGAGACAACTGACACTTGTGTGGTGAGCAGCAAGTTTATTTCTGGTAGCAGTCATTGGAAATATTCAATTAGCATGGAGGAACACAGCAGTCATCTGTGATTCCTTCTGTATTCCTGGAGTTTATTGCTATGATGGTATGCAAGCAGTACATAAAATACCTCTCTGCCTAGTCCAAAGAAAAGGGGCTGTACATTTGGTTATGCCCCCTTTGTCATGTAGCCACTCCCCCTCATGTCATATGACCACACCCCTGGCCACGCCCATTTCCCTGGCACGCAGCACAGTACCACTAAGTCATTTTTTCTACTGGCACCACTGGTACTGCGGCTAGTTTTGCAGACACAGGAGGTCTCACCATAGCAAAAGAGATAGAAATGGATATAGTTTGGTGCGCCTTGCAGCCTACAGTGGATGCACCCACAATAGTGACCCCTCACTACTATCTCCTTGAGAACGACCACAGCAGTGGGAGAAACCGCGTTTGGAGTTCTGGTACCTGGGGGACCTGGCGTGTGGACGTTTTTGATTTGGACTGGTTACCTAAACATCTTCCTTGGCCCACTTTGGAGGGGAAATCCGGAATCCATCTCCACAAGTGTTCTGAGCGCTTTTGAAAACAGATTTATTTCTGATTCTCCATCTCATCTGGTAATTAGCCACTTTTCAATTGATGTCACATGTCCATTATACCCCCGTGAAGTCTGTTTTTTTGTGTCCGTTTACTTTATTAAATGGTATTACACCATCTACTACTCTCTGTTTTTTTGGGAATGCATCCTACGAGAGGGACAACCTTGTGAACCGGAGGGACTATTGACCATTCTCCAATACTTGAGAGTCGGTTTATTGGGAGAAGAGTAACGCTATACCCCTGAGAGGGACGTAAGGTATTTTATTTGATCACAACCTATCTATCCATATTGGAGAAGAGGATCTTTTCTTCATCTCCAGGAACGTAATATTTCTTCAACCAGGCGCCAACAGAGGGAGCACCGCAATCTGTTTTGTTACAGGAGGTCTCACCACCAAGCCTGTGTTTTGAGAAGGGGGAAGAAGCCCTGCTTATTTTCTCAATCTGGGGCATCACAATTTCCTAACGTCAGCCCTAGGGGCGTTTCAAAAAAGGTCAGTGTGTAGTCTCCACTCCCCTCTCATAGCAAGTAGACTCTGAGCATGCACAGGTCTCTGAGAATATGGCACCCATGCCTTGTTCCTGGAGACATATCAAATGTGCTTGGAAATGATGTGCGTCTCCGGTGCCAAGATGCCACCGCGGGACTCCAGAGTGGTAAGTATAATGTATGGGGGCAGTGTGTGGAGGGTGGTGGGGCCTGAACCCAGGGGTCCGTGTACCCATGCATGCACACAGAACCCATTATAGAAACACCTATGGTCAGCCGTGCTCCTACAGCAGCCGGCCTGATCCCAGCTCCTCTCTGATGCTGCAGGTAGCCTGGGGGATGACTGAACTTTATTGATTGGGTACAGTCCTGCTGTGGGGTCTGCTAACCACTTAGCACAGAAACACTGTAGTAGCACGAGAGGTTGTGCAAAAAAAGAGAGTTACGCTGTATGAGTGCACACTATGAGGAGTTATTGTTTTTACTTATGTTCACTGTATTGACATGATGAGTTCAGTAAAATTTAACTTTTAATAAATTTTATTTAAAAAGTTCCCCTTTGTTTTTATTCCTTTTATTTCTTTATGGGAACAAGAGGGGATTGTTATCTTATAGGTGAAATAAAGAGTTTAAAATCATATACATGTAGACATGGTGCTCATACAAAGAAATGAGATAGTGTGAAAGATAGAATATTAAAAAAAGAAAAATCAGAGCCCGTTGACTGCTGCGCTATATTTGATTATTAAGAGTTTCTTTTGGGTCTGCTGTGTCTGTGCACTATTGCCTAAATTGGCTTGCAGCCCAGTTTATTACTCTTGATGTATCTTATGTGAGGAAAAATGCTAGTTAGGGGTTTTTATTTCTCCAATACTTGGTGTCCGGTGTAGCATTATCCTCTTTTAGAGAGAGGTGTGTGTTGGTCTTTAGTTTAATTTTTAACTCTTATTGGAGCTTCAGATTGTGTTGTCCCAACCGATGTTTTTTGTTGGGGGGGAGGAGGTTTTATACAGTTGTTGGTTTCTGTGTATAATTTTTATTGGCACCTGTCATTTTAGGTATTCCTCCATATTTATTTGGAGGTTTCCTACCACAAATAGTTTACACTTCCCCGTCTGGGTAGGTGCCAGTGATGGCTTTTACTCCAATGCTTAGGTGCTTTAGCTATGGATGTAGCTACCTGTATTACTAGATATTATCCCTGATTTAATTTGGGAATATTTAAACAGGGGTTTATGCTTCCATAGTTTGTGTCTTCACCATAGACGTGTGCTTATACGTCCTCACACTTATTCAAAATTTATAAAGTGTGAGTTCATAGAATCGGATTGCTCAGTTCACAGCATATATATTTATATTCTCTCTGCAATTTACGGTGCAGTCCTGGTGTTTTTAGTTTCTGTGTGTAGTTTTTACTGGTGCCCTTTATAGTCGGGGTGTGACAGCCTGCTTATCCCTATTAGTGTGGGTGCTACTGCTTTGGCACTTCTTGTGGCCGGTTGGTTGGTGTATAGTAACCTATGCAGCTGGGTATATTCCCTTCCTTATTTTAGGGTTATTTGTCCCAATAAGAGCCTGCAAGTGCTATAATTACTTAGGTTAATTTGCCACGTATCCACACAAATTAGGTTAAGTACCAATAACACACTGATTTATATATGTGTTTATTTGGCAAATTCCTCCAACTTAGATGGGCATACAGCCAGTTAGTTGGTACATGATAGCATATGCTGCTGAATATATTCCCTTCTTTATTTTCCCAGTAGAGACCTGTTCAGCGCTACTATTGCTGAGGCTGGTTTTGCTAGGTATACACACAGATTTGTTTTAATTCAGATAACACTTTGATTTATATATGCATTTATTTAGCAGATTCTCCCAGCTTAAGTGGGCATTGGTACTGTTTTCCCTCCACATGCACTTTTAGTGAGAGTCTGCTGGCACTTTAAGTGTTAAAACTGATTACCCATGTATGCACATAGGTTTGATTTTATTCAAATAACACACTAGTTTATATATGCGCGTTCACTGGAGTAAATTCTCCCAGTTCAAATGAGCATCAACACTGTTTCTCCTCCACACACACCTTAAGTACTCTCTTCATTTACATTGTATACATTTGTATCATAATTGGCAGCTAAAGGTCGGGCTCTGATAGCTCGACGCGCGTTTCACCTAATGAGGCTTTTTCAAGACCAAGTGGACACTGGATTTTATAGTGTCCATGTTCGGCTCCTTACAGTTGTAACTAATGACCACAGAAGCCCACACAGTATACAGTGGAGCAGGGGGTAGATTGGAAAAGCACACTCTCTTCCCCCTGCTCTGCTGATTTCCCGGAGAGTGTCCTAAACCATGATGGAGATTCGGAAAGCACAATCTTCTCCTTTCTCCCCTTACACTGCGTAGGCCTAGATTATGCCCTGCGGGACCCAGCAACAACTTTCATTTCATGAGATACAGCAGGGACCAACTTGCGACATACTTACATACATCTAGATGGAATTCTGGTCTCTGTTAGTTTGAATGATGTGCTTACAATAGTGGATGGTGGCGCTCTAACCTAGAATTGCCGGCTGCTAAGTCGAGTAGGTCCCAACTCAGAGAATAGTATAAATAGCTTGGTGACCAGCGCTCAGGCACTAACGTATACCTGGTGTAGTATGCGTGTGTTATGAACGTACTGTAATATACAAATCTATGAGCCAGTGTGTAAAAAGAAATGTTATTTATTAAAGCGGGGTAAAAGAAATGACTGCACTGTGGTTTCTCTGTGTCACAGCAGCTGTTGATAGCCGGGGTAGGGCTAAAGGACACAGCGTGCTGTTAACACTAACACTTGTATGGGAATGCAGAGTCAAGTGGGAGAAGGGGGGGTTTAGGTGATGGGTGGGGGCAATGAATGATGTGCCATTTAAGATGTGTATGCCTTTTGTGTACTTGATTTGTTTCATTACTTTAGGATGTCTTTTAGTATGATACCTAAAATCCAGTCTGGCTCTTACAGTAATTCAGTAATAGTACCCAATCTGTATACAACTGAGTAGTATGTGTCGTGCTTTTTTCACATAGACCCCCGTGCTAGATTATCAAATAGGCAGAGTAGGCATCAACTTATGGGCCCCGCATATTTTAGGGGCCCATGACAAAGGATCAAAATAATATATGGTACTTGTTTCCTATCTGGGCGCCCAGGTTTTCTACGTACGGCACCGTACTGAAATCGGATCGCATCGCATCGTACACATACACGATATTGAACGATGCGATGCGATGCGATGCGATGCGATCCGATTTCCCATAGGAAACAATGTTAAATGGCTCAATTTAGCCAAATTATCATAGGAACAATAGTAAATGGGCCAAAAACACCCCTGAACATTGAAATGTCCCCCCAAAAGTAGTTGACGCCACCCCGCCATCAACGTGAACCCGAAGCGTGGCGAGCGCAGCGAGCCCGCGAGGGGCGGCGGTACGCGTCCTCCGACCTTTTCATGCCCTACTATCCACTAGGGCGTGGAGTGAGAATAGAATAGTGTGGCGAGCGCAGCGAGCCACCGAGCCCGAAGCGTGGCGAGCGCAGCGAGCCCCGCGAGGGGACGCGGATACCTTCACAGTTATACGCGTCCCCTCGCGGGCTTCCCAGGTGTCCATGGCGACGCGGACACCTGGGAAGCCCGCAAAGGGACGCGTTTACCTGTGAAGGTATCCGCGTCCCCTCGCGGGGCTCGCTGCGCTCGCCACGCTTCGGGCTCGGTGGCTCGCTGCGCTCGCCACACTATTCTATTCTCACTCCACGCCCTAGTGGATAGTAGGGCATGAAAAGGTCGGAGGACGCGTACCGCCGCCCCTCGCGGGCTCGCTGTGCTCGCCACGCTTCGGGTTCACGTTGATGGCGGGGTGGCGTCAACTACTTTTGGGGGGACATTTCAATGTTCAGGGGTGTTTTTGGCCCATTTACTATTGTTCCTATGATAATTTGGCTAAATTGAGCCATTTAACATTGTTTCCTATGGGAAATCGAATCGGATCGCATCGCATCGCATCGCATCGTTCAATATCGTGTATGTGTACGATGCGATGCGATCAGATTTCACTACGGAGAATAGCATGGTGCTCAATTAACTTAGTGGGCGCCCAGATAGGAAACAAGTACCTAATATATATTTGAGCTTTAACCCCTTCCCGACACAGCCTGTTTTTGCCTTCCTGACAGAGGCCTTTTTTTCAAATCTGACAGGTATCACTTAAGTGGGGATAACTTTTTTTTGCTTTTACTTATCCCAGTGATTTTGAGATTGTTTTCCCGTGACACATTGTACTTTAAATTAGTGGTAAATTTTGGTCGATACAGTTTTTTTTTTTTTTTGTGAAAAATACCAAAATGTCGTAAAAAAATGGAACATTTTGCTATTTGCAAAATGTAAAATTTTCTGCTTGTGAGACAAATAATCATACCACTCAAAATAGTTAATAACTAACATAAACCATATCTAAACTTTATTATAACATCATTATTTCAACCTCCTTTAATTTTTTTGGACACTAGGGGGCAGCAGAGTCTAAATTTTACACATCACACAGTTTAACGCTGCTTTTGGCTGTTCACGTTTTAACAGCCAATCGCAGCGATCGCCCATGACG
The DNA here is from genome assembly GCF_055691185.1 of Crinia signifera. Classification (NCBI taxonomy): domain Eukaryota; kingdom Metazoa; phylum Chordata; class Amphibia; order Anura; family Myobatrachidae; genus Crinia; species Crinia signifera. Next base: position 173,651,212 of record NC_139217.1, read on the forward strand.
GGGGGCATCGCTGCCCCCCCTGGGCAATGAGGGAGGATGTCTGCTGTCAGGGACAGCAGACATCCTCCCTCTGTCACCGCGTCTGTAGACGCGGTGACAATTCAAAGGCATGACGTACATTTATGCCATGTGTCGGGAAGTACATCCCGACCATGACGTAAATGTACGTCAAATGTCGGGAAGGGGTTAAAAAAATATATACAATCAGGATTTTTGGTACTTCCTCATCTTTGCGGCCACAGCTTACATGCCACCATTTTTCCGTTAGTAAATCTGTGGCGAGCGAAGAGGAGTGAGCCACTGAGCCCGAAGCGTGGCGAGCGAAGCGAGCCCACGAGGGGACGATGATGCTATTCTAATATAATGTACCTAACTTAAAGTACATAAACCATAGACACCAGATTCACATTGCAGTTGGTGGTTGGCAAAATTAAAAACATATTCGTAGATAATTTGCACGGGAAACCCTGAGATTTCGAGGCAGTAGTGCTGAATGGAAATTTTGTGCTAATAATAATAATAGAAGGTGCACTCCCACAGGTTGTTGTGGCCATGCTAAGGGGGGTAATCAATATGTGACAATATTTTACGACAGGGGAAATATCGGCACTCACCTATTCAATGTTGACATTAACAATAGCATTGAATGGTGTCAGATCTGCCTTTTTTTAAAGTTGGATCTGTTTTGTTGGTGGATCCAGCCGTGATTGTCGATTTCACAGATGTTTTTTCGACAGTCCGCTGCCGTTTTGACTGATCCACAGACCTTCCGACACTCAACAGCCGGAACATTGAATTCCAACTGTCGAGTTACTGTCAGATGAAAGGAAAATGGACCACGATTGGTTCTGACAGTCGGAATCCCATATTGAATGCCCCCTGAGTCAAGTTCCAAAGTCTGATATTCTTCTTGGCCCCCTGCACCAAGAATGCTGTGAGCAAGGCTGACAGAAAGGCCACAAACAGAAAGAGAACATAACTAAAGATACATCTATGCTAATAAAAATGTTTTACCCATATTTTTTACTGTAATAGCTTTAGGTGAGTTTCCAAAGAACAGACTATTGTAATCACTCATGAGTTCTGTCTTCCAACCAGTAACCTGGTCATTTGTATCTCATTTCATTGTGACAGTGATTTGCTACATAAGACATATAACCGTGAATGTAAGGGGAAAAAAACACCTGTTTTAAATTCTGGTTTAAAATACTTTTTTCATTAAGGATGCTACTGCGAATGTTCCGAAGGTTTTATATTTCCTATAGCGAAGAAAAGATATGCAAAAGAAATGTAACTGTTTTTAATAGACAAATGTGTTTCCCATTGAATGGACAGTAAAGACCATACAGTATCTTTCATAGGCTCTTAGGTTATGCTAATCATTTTTCATGAGAATGTTGCTTGCTATTGTGATCACCAAATACCACAAAAAAGATGGTTTCAGTATTATTGTCTAGTATCATTGGCTTTTATTATTGGCTAGTATCACTGGCTGGTATTCTTGTCTTTTATCACTGGCTAGTATTCTTGTCTATTATCACTGGCTAGTATTCTTGTCTATTATCACTGGCTAGTATTCTTGTCTATTATCACTGGCTGGTATTCTTGTCTATTATCACTGGCTGGTATTCTTGTCTATTATCACTGGCTGGTATTCTTGTCTTTTATCACTGGCTAGTAATCTTGTCCAGTATCCCTGGCTGGTATTATTGGTTAGTATCACTGGCTGGTATTATTGGTTAGTATCACTGACTAGCATTAATGGCTAGTATAATTGTCTAGTTTCACTGGCTAGTATTATTGGCTAGTATCGCTGACTAGTATTATTGGCTGGTTTTATAAGCTAATATCACTGGCTAGTATTATTGTCTAGTGTCACTGCCTAGTTTTATTGGCTAGCATCACTGGCTAGTATTATTGACTAAGTATAATGGGCGTGTATTTTTAGTCAAAATTTTCATTAAAGTGAAAATGTTAACATAAGAATACTTCATTGAATCTAACTACTAAGCAAACATTTTGTTTACTGATAAGAACTGTCCAGTTATACAGCAGGTTCAGGTTTTGGAGCGATATTGGGAAACTAAAGCCCAAAGTGCACACTCAAGTAAATGCTACTACTCAGAAAGCCCTTTCTGAGCAATATCTTTGACTCTTGTGTGTACACTCAATACCGCTAACGATGCATGCTTTCTTTGGCTGAACATGGAGGTCAATTGTGCTATTGTGTACACTCAATATCCCGCGGCTGATATTATTAACTATATCGGTGACAGCCAGGGTTCCCTAGTTTGTATGGGGCTTAAGATTCAGCCATCTTTGTGAGCTGCCTGTTTGGTGCTCGGAAGAGACAGAGACAAAGCTAACTAACTCACTAAGAAAATTGTGGCAATGGATCAGGTGGGGTTCTAGTAACTCAGACTCCCACCCTACTTGCATTCGCCACTGGTTTACCTTTCATTTCCATTAGTATTGGGCCACTGATCATAAATTCTATCGTCACTAGCGGAGCAAGTGTCAGTAGTAGATCTTACAAGAGCAGCTAGTTCAGCAACTGCTCCTACCTGGACCGATATGGAATTTCTCTGTTGGTTTAGTACCTACTGCTGCAGCTTGTGGTGAGTAGGATATATAATTAAAGGTGGACTTTAGGGAACCAATAATGAATATTCCTCTAAGTGTGTATACTTTAGCTAAAGCACATAAGAGTGTTTAGAAAGTTTACAAGAAAAGCTGACCTGAGATTAGAACTCACAGGACTTCACGGCTTCACGTATTTCCCAATAATGTGCAATGCAAGTCTTGCCAGATCAGTGCTTTTAAGGCAGCCCCAGAGATATAAACTAGGGACTGCCAGTTCACTCTAAATCTTATCACTTTGGATGGAGTCACAATGCCCAGAAAGTATTCGCATCAATTATAACTTTGGCCTGAAAGTTGTATATTCCTCTGGTCCTGTTTTGAAATAGTAGTGTAGGAGAATGCCAGAGGATAAGAGCAGAGCAAAGCAGGATATAGGCCTCCAAATATGGTTCTGTGCTGCTGAAAGATGATCGGAGGAATGTTGCTTTTGCCTTAGAGCCCGATAGCTATGGTGAACTCTGCCAAACAAATGAGGTAATTTCACTTGAGCTTTTAAAGATGTTAGTGCAATAATGCTTTAATTCTCCACAACAGCCTCCTTCATGGTCTGCTTAGAGGCTGTCATCTGTCTTTGCACTTTTCTGATATCTCCAGGTATGTGGATCATATTCCACTTCTGCTTTTCATTATCACAGAGCGCAACAGCGACCGGAGCAGCTCAGAAAGGTAGCAGCGCTGTGTGTCCTGTCACTAGAAGCATAAATTTATGATATGTTGAGAAACAGATATTTGGAGTGTATTATGGAAAATCGATGCAATATGTTATTCCCTTCACTTTACATGTTGATTTCTCTTTTATATATACAGAAAAGGTAGAGAAATAAATGTTGCTTGTCTAATCTGGAGATGGCCAGCGCCAAAGGTTTATCTGCTACCCATGACTCACCTACAATAAATTTATAAACACTGTGAATGTCAGCCCTTGGTCTGGATCACATGTCTAATGCATTTAGCATGACTGACATAGGTGTATATGTTGAAGTAGATGATGATGTATGTTCCATATCCAGGGCAGCCGAGAGGGGGGGGGGAGCGGGTACTAATTACCCGGGCCCAGGCTTGCTGGAGGGGCCCTGCAAAGGCCCTGGTCCGACCCCTCCCTTCCCCCTCCGTCCCTCTCAGGTAGCAACAGTTGCACACACTTCTACAGCATGTGCTGTTCTGACAGCAGGCTCAGCATGAGTGTCTCACTGACAGCGTGAGAGGTCATGCTGAGCCTGCAGTCAGCACAGCACATGCTGTAGGTGTGTGCTGCTTCTGAGATTACAGTTTTTAGAGTTTTCTTTCACCCTCCTCTAAACATTTTTGGGGTGTGGCCTAAGTGCGGGAGGTGGCCACACCTCCCACACTTAGGCCACGCCCCCAAAATTTTACCGGGGCCCGACATTCCTCTCGGCTGCCCTGTCCATATCTACTTATAGTTCAAATCACCAAATAGTCACACTGCATATAACACACACTGTTTCTGTTACATATAGCATATACACTAAGGAGCTTCTGCTGTGTTGGACACATGCGCCTAAAGCAACATCTCAAAAAAGAGCCACCTAATAATACCGCATTTACTCCCCATATTCTGAGGGGAATTTAATTGTTGCCCTGAAGAGGCAGCCATTAGCCACGGGAGACGTATTTATTTTTGTAGCCTCATTAGGTGTCAAGAAGAAACATGCGATAGTTTGAGGTTTGGTTCCATACTTAAGGCATTTATAGTCACTTAAACCCGGTGTTTTGGGTACATGAAATTGATGGGTGCCAATTCGAACAACAATTTAATTGCTCCGTCGGGTGGCCATTAGTTAAGGTGGTTACTAAAACAACTGAATTCCCCCCTCTTTTCTTTGTGACATTATCTGAGAAAAATTGTGTACTATATGTTATTTCCGTCAGTTTATGCAGGATTTACTGGGTGCGCACTCTGTATGTTTCCGGGCAACCAGAAACCCCCCCTGCATTTCCCTATGCTGGTTATCACAAAACAAGATTATGGTGGACTACTGAAAACATACCTTTGGTTGGCGGATGAGAGCTTATCACTTTCATAGTTACTCGTGTACACGAGGATGCATCCACATACAAAAGATGTACTTCCTTGTGATGTTGCAGGCTGTGGTCCCCACTATCATTGTCTAATGTTTTGCTAAATTAACTTAGATATTCATAAATACAAGCAGACATATGCAAAACTATTCAGGTGTATGGGGAGTGTGAACATAGATTCAATTTCCTGTGACTTGCCAAATGTTGGCACAATCCTGTGATATCAGTACTATCCTGCCTAAATCAGGTCGATCACTGCAGCATATTATTTTGTTGTAGTTTCTTTATAATATAAACATTTTACAGCATAACTGCACGGTGTAATTTGTTATTTGGAAAAGATTTGGATATGTTATTCTATTTCTATACTTTTAGCCTGCTGCCAGCTTGTCCTTATATTTGTGTTAATATTCCCATATAAGGGATTGTATGGTACGCTTACCCTGAGGCCTTCATAGCCACACTATATCACACATACACTGTACTTATTGTTATTCTAATTAAATTGCTCCCACACATCCTTTGGCACTCAGTGTACCACTAATTTAAATCGGTAATTTGTCAGACATGAAAATATTTCCAAGACAAGTGAAATATGTATTGTTTAGTTTACATGTGGTGGTTCTTAGAGAGATGTAATATTTTCATTTAAAGTAAGTAATAGATCAGCAGTTAGCACAGCAGAACAACTAATAATTATTTTAGCAATTATGAATATTGAGGTCATTGTTGCATAATGATAAATATGTATGAATGCAATGTCATTTTTTATCTTTTATTTTTTTGCTTATATTGTTTATTTACTCCCAACTCAGTGTACTAAAATAACTGCATATGCACTGGTTTTCTAAATAGACAAAGTTGCAGAGCAAAGGTGGCCATACACACGCAGATTTATCTTCAGATCTGGCTGGTTGGAACAATAACATGGTTATGGATGAGAGCAAATGACAGTTGACCATTTGCTTGGAAATGCTGGAAAACTGACAAACGGTCACTCATCCATAACCATGTTTTTGTTCAAACCAGCCAGATCTGAAGATAAATCTTACTAGTGTATGGGCACCTTAAGGGGTAGAAGCAGTGAAAAGGGAGAAGTGATAAAGTGCCTAGTACTTTATCACTGTCGGCACATGTTGGCTAAAAATAAAAATGGGAAAACCCTATGTCGACCTTTTGACTGTCAACCTTCTCCATGACGACCTAATTCTTCTGCCGACCTATTGTCCCTGTTGACCTAACCCATATCGACCTTCAGTCATGTCGACCTTCATGTATGTCAACGTTCAGTGGTCGACCTAATGCTTGTTGACCTAGTGACCCTATCCCTTTCAAACATTTAAGGCCCTCTTACACAACAAGTTGGACCTGATTGACTTGAGACTTATCCTATGTGCAGGAGGATCAATCTGTTACAATCTCTTGGTTATACCCAATGGCACAGGATTGTGCATTGGGTCCTACACATCAGGCACATAAGATGTTGTCAGACAGGCACATCAGATTTGGCAGATAAATTGACCCAATCCATCTGAATTGGGTCAAATCTGACAAAATCTCACAAGTGTAAGGGGCCCTTGGCCCCCTTACACTTGACTTAGTCGCAAACAGATATACAAATGTTGCTCATCAAAGAAATCAGTGTTTCTTCCAGTTGATTTACATATTACATATTATGCACGCTTTAAGATAGAAAGACGCTCACCCTGGCTGAGTTGCCATGGCCTTGCGCACGCAGGGACTATTTGGCATGACTGAAGAGGGATTATTTGGCATGACTGAAGCCACAGTGTAAAAGGATACATCTCAAGGCACAGAATGAAAGCTAAAAGGCTTATATAATGTAACCAATGGAAATCCTTTAATAAAATTTCTTGTCATCAATTAACATTATTAGCCAGGGTGTTGCCTAAATCTCATGGTATAGACAGTTTCTCGAGCATTGTATGCTTCTATCCATTTGTTTGACTTTGCTATAGTAATCAATAACTCCTATACAATATATCTCGACATCTGAGTAACCTATTATCCTTTCTGTATAGATCTACATACAAATACATTCAGGCACAGACTTAACTACAGGACTTATGCAACTAAATAGTTCAGGACAAATGTGATACAGCCGGTAGCAACCATTTAAATATTACCTTTCATTAGCCTGTTCAGACTACACTGCTAAAATCAAATTATTTGCTCTAGGTAATCAGAACATCATTTATTTAGTCAAACGATTAGAGTGAAAGATCTCAACTGAAACCAGTTCCGTGAGTGCTCAGCCATGATAAAGAATTGTACAGTTTATAAAGTCATGGTTACAAAGATAAGTTTTGTTGACTAATGTAGAGTGAGTACTTCTGTCAGTTGGCTTTGAAACATCTTTGTTTGCAACTTTTTCCATTAATATGCATGTTGCCTGCAATGCAATTAGGGCGACAAGCAGCTTCTGCTGATTAAAATGATATGCGGCATGCCTATATGAAATGCCATGTTACAGTGTTTTCCAGTAAAACGTAACACAGCATTTCACATGCAGATACAGCCAGAGTCACTCACATAATATAGCCATTATATATATTTTAATCAGTAGAAGCTGATTGTACAAAGCTTTGAGAATAAGACTAATTTGCCACTTATGTCTGCCATTGCCTGGGTGAGGCATAACGATTGAACAAAGAAGAATACGCCATTGTGATAAGAGATACAGTTTCTTGGAAAAAAAATACAACATTAACAAGTTCTTAACAAAATATAAAAACCCATAACTCAAGAGAAGTTAAAAACTTGAAGTACCATAAACATAAATTTTCTGTCGCTTTTTAAATATGTATTTTTGTTTATATTTTCCATCACGATCACATGCCCTGGGTGGTTATTCGTCAAGAGTTACAACACATTGCTGGTCTCTGCATTTGTTAACAGATAAATTGTAAACGTGTATGGATTTATTAGCCTACTCAGTAAATATTTATCATTTAATGGTTGCAGGGTATACGTTTTGATCCAGAAATTCCTCAGACATTACGGTTGGAGTTTGCAAAAGCAAACACAAAGATGGCCAAAAGCAAACTTGTTGGAACCCCAAATCCCAGCACACCTCAGCTGAACAATGTACCTCAGTTTATCTCCAGGGATCAATGTAAGTACAGCCTTATCTTGATGGATTTACAGCCAAGTATATACTGTAGTATGAAGTTGTTGCTTGACCACAAAATATTCAAGTTATGTTATCAGTATATTCATCAGTTTTTCTAACATTGACTCAGTTTCTTCTGGTTCTAGAATACTGCACACGTCATATTTTATGTAAAAATATACGAAGAGTGGGGTAAATACAGTGAATTATCAAATATGATAGCAACTTAACCAAATGACTATACAGTATATATATTTGTTATATACTGGTATATTTGTTATATATACTGGTTTGGGGTAATGTGTATGACAAAAGGTCAGACATGGTGATTTCTGATCAGAATATTGATAATTGGTATATTTCTATGAAGTGTTGGGGTTTAGTACTCTGGGGCGGTATGGAGGGTGGGGGGGTTATAGAATGATTATGGGAGAAAGTGTAATTGGTTACCATAAGGAAAGTGTAATTTGTATTTATCAAATAAGTGAAACAGATCATTTCATTTATTTTCAGTGTTTGCCTGTTCAAATTTGTAAGTACTGCACATGCTATACAGCAGTACCTTGGTGCTCAGTCTTATGATAAAGTGCATAATAGAAATACATTTTCAGGTATGACAGAATGATACCACCACTCAGGCGACTCAGAATGGTAACACCACTCAGAATGGTACCAGTACTCAGAATGGTACCACTACTCAGAATGTTACCACTATTTAAAATGGTGCCCAAGGGCAAACGCAGAATTTTCAGAAGGGGGTTTCCAGAGGGGCGGAGCAAAGCACGGAGATGGACACTTAGGTGACCCAGTATATGCCGGGTCAGTTAAAGTTATTTATACAAATAATAATAATATATATATATATATATATATATATATATATATATATATATATATATAACAGCAGTGTAGACCCCTGGGCATAGCAATGTATTGGAGTCCCTACCGATCCTCCAGCGGTAGGGGTGGGGGAATCTTTGATGTCCCGCGGGTGGAAGGGGGTATTATATCAACCGCTCAGCATGTAGGGCCTGGATCAGTTATTTAAACTAATTACCCCTTTACTGTACAGATGGTGGGAGATGGGGTGGGAGAAGGGGGCATTGGGCTGAATGAAGGGGCCCTGATACATAACTTCCAGGGTTGTACAGGATGTTTAATATGCAGAGGAGGGGTGTATAGTGTAGTGGGCTTATCCCCCCTATATCCCTATAGATTGTAAGCTTGCAGCAGGGCTCTCCTACCTCCAAGTCTGTCTGTTGTTACCCAGTTTGTTTTATTACTGTCTACTATTGTAAAGCGCAACGGAATCTGCTGCGCTATATAAGAAACTGTAAATAATAATAATAATAATAATGATTATTCATAATTTTCTGGTGGGAGTACAGCTTGCTTGACTGCAGATATCTCCAGTTCCCAGAAATAGATTTCTTAGATTTTAATGGAAATAAAACTAGAGAATCCCACCTACCAAATGCTATTGGGGACTAGGGAATCAGAGTTCAGGAGGCAGAAGCACCTGTGAAATGTACAGTATGTCTATATACGATTATTTTTCATTCTTATTAGCTAATGGAACCCATGTGAGGAGAGAGATGAAGGGCGAGATGTTGCTGAGGAAGTGTAGGGTGGAGTATCCTCGGGACAGCAGATGAGCGCTTCAGTGTACTAATATTACGGTCCCTGTCCAAAGGTGGGACTGCCATTGGTGCAGCCCGTGCATTGTACTGGGACCCCTGAGGACTAAGGGGACCACTGCTGCCACCCACTGCTGTGTGGCATATTGTGAACTTGGGTTGGAGTGGAGGAGAGGGCCCAAATAATTTTATTGCACCTGGGCGCACCACTCACAAGTTCCGCCACCGTCCACGTACAGATGGAGCGGGTCCCAGCTTTGCAGGGGATGGCGGAAGATTCGCCAGCCGCCATCCCCCGCCAGCCGCTGGAGAGGACGCACGCGCACGAGATGCGCGCACATCCCCATACAACGGGGGTCCCCGCCACCTCGCCGATGGTCGCCCCGGGTCCCCGCCGCCTTGCCGCACCCCCCCTAACCCTGTCCATCTCCCTGAAGCAGAGACTGACAGGGTTCCCGTCCCCCCACCGACAGGAAACTAGGAGGCACGTGCGTGTGAGACGCACACGCGTCCCAGTCTCTATCGCCGGCGCTCGCCAGTGCAAGGGATCTGGTGAGCGCCGGCCAAAGATGGGACCCGCTCCATCTGTACATCGATTCTTCGATTTCTTGACCCGACCAAAACTGCAGATCGTATCAGCCAATCAAATCTGCCAACGATTCACCAAGTCTGTTGGTGAATGCTCCGACCTGTCAGAAACCAGGTGTATTGGCAGAATAGCTGCCAAGCTACATGCTTTTCACAGAAACGTGGCCAAATCCGGAAGGTTTTGGCCCCGTTTCCGTCAATCTCTATCCAACTTTAAAAAGAGTCGGATTGAGGCAAGCAGGATGGCGCGGGGTGAGCAGCAGCTGCTCACCCCGCACCTTCCGCCTGCCTGCCGGGTCCTGTGTCGCTCTTCTGTCCCACAGCTGGGCCGGTTGAGCAGCAGCAGCTCACCCGGCAAAGGCGGCACCACCCATCCACCTCAGTCGCTCACCCGGTCCCGGCGCCAGCTGGGTGAGCAGTAGAAGCCAAATCCGAAAGTTGGATTTGGCTGCATTGAATTCGGCAGGTCGGTTCCATTCCACCAAATGAATGTCAGAATGGATCCGGCATTAATTGAATATACCCCTATTTGTATAAGGGGAATATGAAACATAAATGCATTTGTGATATCCCCAAGATTTCTCATTATGATATGCAAATATTCAAAAATACCAAAATCCGATTTCCAAACTACTTCTGGTTCCAAGCATTTTAGATATGGGAGACTCCACCTGTAAAATCCTAGTGGTCAAAATACAATACAGAAAGCAATTAAGAGACTTCTATTTAAAAGGCAAGGAACATTTCTATGACATATAATCAACGCAGGGAGCAATCTATTGACCAATATACAATAGAATATACATTCTAGCAACCAATATAAAAAGAGAATTTGAACGACCTGTGTACAATATACAGTATAAAACATTTTATTGGCCTATCTATAATATATATATATATATAACATTATGGTGTACGGTGGCAATTGTAGTGGCATCTATAGAATACGGAGAACATTCTAATAACATCTTAACAACACAGAGAGCATTATAGTTGTAATAATCTAGTCAGTACTAAAGGACCTTAAATAAAACTTAATTGACTCCCTTTGTTTTATTTTAGAGTTCTATACCCTTCTCTGTAACTTACCTCACAATGAATCTTGTAAAGACAGTGAAGCAACTTGTGGAGTAAAGTACTTTGTGCAGTTAATAATCTACATTTAATATAAAAGTTTTCCTTTTAATGTTTATAACATACAAGTACTTAGCTTCTTCTTGACTTGGAGTGATGGTTGTAATAATTGTGGAAAAAGAGGGTTTTGTGGGGGGGTGACCAGTCGCACAGAAGTTATCCAAAATTTATTTCAGAATGGCCCCCTAATGCACATGGGTGATTATTTTATCATATATTGGAGAGGGGTGTGCTACCACTGGACATGGAAATGTTACAAAGAAAAAAGGAGAAAGAATGTCTCGGTGTGGTGCACCTTATAGCTAACAGATAAAATATACCTTTTAATTATAGATTATTAAAAGGCTGCGAAATATAAAAACAAAAAGTACATAAATGACACGGACAGTGCAATTAAAAAGGAAATAATCCTCACACCGTGAGGCTCCCAGAGTCTGTGTCCCTTTTTTTTTTTAATAAGAATTCAATGTAGTGCTTTGATACATATATTGCAGTGTTGTATGTTTAGAACCACAAGTAACAAAAGTGTTTATACATTGCAACAGTATCCAGATGTCCCACAATTTAGAGGAGAATTCTCCTATCAATTCAGTGAGGCCAATAAATATACTGGACAGTCTGGTATTACTGTCTCGGTGCCCGACAGCTCCTATATGTGTAGGCAGTAAGGTAGCCGTCTACATAGGGCGCATAAACGGCATGTGTATGCCCCGTCCTCCCTATGGCTGTAGGGACAGCGCGTGGGGTAGGGTCGGCGGTTAGGCAGCAGCCGCGGCTAACTGTGGTGGAGTGACAGCGGTATTGTGTAGCCGCTTCACTCCTAGTAAGCCGTCTGCCTGCAAGTGATCACCGCGTCCTCCCTATGGCTGTGGGAACAGCGCGTGGGGTAGGGTCGGCGGTTAGCAGCAGCCACGGCTACCTGTGATGGAGTGACAGCGGTATTGTGTAGCCGCTTCACTCCTTAGTAAGCCGTCTGCCTGCAGGTGATCACCGCGCGGTGTTCAGTATGAGACACCGCGTCTCAGGCTAACAGGGAGAGCCGGCACCGGGAACGCAACACTAAGCTAATACAGATCAAAATTCACATATAATATTTCAAAGGGAGAGGGAAGGCTGGGAGCACACACGAGGTGTGACAGGTCTGCGTACGCTTCGCAGAAAGCTTCAAAGGACCAACCGGGTTAACATCCGGAGGCTCCTTAAATACCTATATCTGATGCATATTCATGGTATGTAAATTTGGAGGAGGTGGCTCTGGCCGTCAGCCTATGTTGGGGCTGAGAGTGGGTGTTACAGTTTTTCAGATGCCAATATGCATAGTATAGAGGAATCATGTATAAGACTGCCACAATTAACGATGATGTTAATAGCAGTGGTTAGGTAATTGATGTTTTAATCATAAGTGTCAGCTATTCGGAAAACGCAAGAATAGCTTAATATGTCACACATTTAAGAATAGATGATGGTGACCTAGTAATTGAGCCAAATAATCATGTATTGTTTCTGCAGATAAAGGTCCATGGTATGGTAATATGGACAATTATATGTATCCCTGTATGTCGATTGTTTGTGTTGACTATACACCGCCATATTGGAATACTCATCTGTTATGGGGCATGATATAAACATGTCATGTAGATAATCATGTGGGTCGTTCATGTAGATACTATCTGATCCCTATATATTTATTTACTCGTATCCATCAGGCTGCAGTCCACAGAAATTTGTGTATAGTCTGCATACGTATATTTGTGTCGACTATTGCTGTAGACTATCTGACATGTTATAGTAGTTTTTCATCAAAAGTCGGATATCAGTATGTTATTTGGTTTGTGTCAACCGTTTGTGTTGACACTTGGTTAAAGAGTCTCAAATGTCCACAGTGATTATATATTGTATATATTGAAGTTCCCTTAAATGATAAGGTCGGATAAAGAATTTCTGTATTCTATGGCCATATTTATCAATAACAGTGAATTCGTGGTGAACATATGTGATTCATATGTGTATCTAAGTGATGGAATGATAAATAGGTTTATGAACTAAATAATAATATCCGGGTGATAATTACTAAGGTGATAATTATAGGGGGTGGGTAAGGTGTAAATCGTGTTCACAGCAAATAAAGTAAAATGTGAAAAAACAGAAAAACTTGGAAAGGTAGGGAAGAACAATAATGGTGTCGCACCTGTCCAGGGTAAGAAGTGGTGGACAGTGTGTAGATTTATCATGTGCCCAATTTACAAGTGGGTGAAGTTACAGATAAGGCCATATTCACTGGGGACTCCAAGGTATATATACTAATACATGTGTTGAAACTATGGTCCAGAGACAGATTTTCTTACAGGAATACGGTGTAATTATTATCTTCATTGAGGCCCCTTGGGGACATGGTTCCCATCAGGAATATCAGACGAGTTTCCTGTTTGAGAAGCTCTTTGTCCCAATCACCCCTACGAATGCCCATTTCCACTTTCGTCATTCCATAGGCCTTCAGGCCATTGGGGCTACCTCCGTGATGTTTCAAAAAATGTCTGGCTACAGGAGTAAGAGTTTTCAGTTTCTGACAGTCTCTTGTGGCATTTTTAATGCTAAGAAGATGTTCCGAGAGTCTCTTTTTGAGTGGTCTGCGTGTTTTACCCACATAGTGTTTTCCACAGGGGCACTCCAGGTTGTATATCACCCCTGCAGTGTCACACGTGATGTACTTGGTGATTTTCCAGATCTTTCCAAACTTATCCACATAGGAATTTTGAGGAATCATATGTGGGCATATTCTGCACGTGCCACATCTGAAGGAACCCTTTTTTGTGACAGTCACTCGGGTCTCCTTTTCCAGGTGACTGTGCACTAGGATGTCCCTTAGGTTGTCACTACGCCTCCAACTGATGTCAATTTTGTTTCCAAGAATTTCATTCAAGTCTGGATCACTCTTCAGAACGTGAAGGTGCTTGTTTAAAACATTCTGTACTTCTCGCCATTCATGGCAGAATGTACCAATGAATCTTATTTTGTCATGTGCCTCTTCTTTTTTGTTTTTGGGTAATAGTAGTTGGTCCCTATTGTACCCTTGTACCTCTTTTTTGGCTTTGCGGATTGACCTTCTGCTGTATCCTCTACTTCTCAGTCTGGATTCCAACTCTCCTGCCCTCATATCATAGGTGGTCTGTAGGGAGCAGTTACGTTTCGTGCGTAAAAATTCCCCTTTGGGGAGTCCCCTGATGACTGCTGGGAAATGAGCACTATTGTTGTGGAGGAGAGAATTGGTAGCCGTACTCTTTCGAAAGAGATCTGTGGCGATGGAGCCATTGCTGTCAATACTGATACGAAGATCTAAATATTCAACCTCTTTTTGGCTGCTATAGTATGTTAGCTTTAGGTTGAGATCATTGGTATTCAGTTTGTTGATGAATTCTTTAAATAGGCCAATGTCCCCTTCCCACACAATCAAGAGGTCATCTATATACCGTAACCATAATAAAATGTGTTCGGTATACTCCTCGTGGGGTTCCGTGAATACTCGCTCTCGTTCCCACCACCCCAGGTACAGGTTCGCATACGTGGGGGCACAAGTGCTTCCCATCGCAGTCCCCTGTACCTGGAGGTAGAATTGTTCTTCACAAACAAAGTAGTTTTTGAAAAGGACAAACCGCAGGAGTTTGAGGATGAAGTCATTTAGTGGTACCTCTCTTTCCATGCTTAGGAAGTATTTGGAAGCCTGTATACCGTAAGTGTGGATAATACTGGTATACAGGCTCTCCACGTCGCATGTAATGAGCCAGGAATTGGAGTTGAGAGAGATTCCTTGTATTTTGTTGAGGACGTCCATTGTGTCCCGCACATATGAGGGTAAGGTGGTAACAAACTTCCTCATATGGTGGTCCACAAACTGACTCGCCTTTTCCGTCAGTCCCCCCATACCGGAGACGATGGGTCTGCCCGGTGGGTTTTCTTCATTTTTGTGGACTTTGGGTAATAAGTATAGGGTCGGGATCTTAATCTCTTTGACCTGTAGGAATTCATATTGGGTCTTGGATATGGTTCCTTCTTTATAAGTCTGTTCCAGCATGTTGAGGTAATGTTCTAAGTAATCATTAGTTGGATTAAATGTCAACCTCCTGTAACATGAGATGTCCCCTAGTTGTCGTTGTAATTCCTTTTTGTATTTGTCCCTAGACCATAAGACCACATTTCCCCCTTTGTCAGAAGGCTTGATTATGGTATCTTTCCATCCTTTCATTTCATTCAATGCTTTCCTCTCTTGTGCACTGAGATTGTCCTCAAATTGGTAAGTATGTTTAGTACTCTCAATAATATCCAATTCTTTGCTGACTAGTTCCATGAATACTCTGGCTTGTGGGCATACGGAGATGTCCGGAAAAAAGGTGGATTTTTTCTTTAGAGTAGCAGTAGGCACATTAGTAGATGTCGAAGGGCATTCTGTATCTACAGATTCATTGTTCTCAGACAGATTCTCCAGAATTTCAAGTATTCTGTTGTCTTGTGTGTTAAACATCTGATCTATTTGTAACTGTGAGGGATCTTCACCGATCAATGGGGGTTCCAGTGGGTCAGGAATATTGTCCATTCTCTTTTTGAAGAATTTCTTCAGTAACACTTTCCTTATATAGAGATTGAGGTCTTTCTCGTACTCAAAACGGTTTATGGATTTGGTAGGTGAAAAACTGAGTCCCTTATTCAGGATGGAGACTTGTGCATCACTGAGGACATGATCAGTAAGGTTTATGATCCTCAGTGAGTCGTCAGGAATTACCTCCTGTACCTTCTGGTCTCCCTTCTGTCCTCCCTCCAATCTCTGGACCCTCTCTTTTCTCTTCTTGCTCCTCCTTGTCCTCCTATGTCGCGTCCCAGGTTTTCCCGTAGGTCCCTGGGACTGACCCCTAAAAAATTCCTCCTTGCTCTGGCAGAGGTGGATTGATCAGTTTGTTCATTCTCGGAGGAACTGACATCAGATGTGGTGTATCCCATATCATTACTGGGAGGTTTGCGTCTATTGTTGGGGTTCCACCTGTACACACGATTGGTGAGAAAATCATTCTGGTCTCTTTGCAGCTTATTCTTTTTCCTGCTAATGATGTCTTTCTCAATGCCATCAAGTTCACTCTTTATTTTTAGGTAGGTTTTTTGGAACTTGTCCAAGCTCTCAAAATTTTTAAGTTTGTCAGTTAGAGTGGTAATCTCCTGTGCGCATTTGTTAAGGGTGATTTCATCATGTTTGATGAGTATATTTATGAGATTTAGGGAACAGTTGGTTAAGGTTTTTTCCCATTCTATTTTTAATGATTCATTAGCCAACTCGAATGAGGGGAACACTCTAGGTCTGAGACCTCTAGGTGTAATCTGCTGTTTCACATAATTTTCAAATGTGGCCTTATTCCAATAGGTTTTGGTCTGCCTGGCCAATATAGATTTCAGGGAATAAATGTCATTCATCCAATCCTCCTGTGAGGTATCCATGTGGGTAATGTCTCTTTCCAACAGAATCTCTAAGCTTTTTTTAAGGTTAGTCTGTCTGTTATTGAGTTCTTGACTCAAACTAAAGACAGGTGGTGTTGTTATATTGGTTGGAAAGAGCGACATGATGAAAGGTATATCAGGAGTAATCCTCCGGTGTTAGATGCCGGAATGTTAATATTATGTATTGATGGGATAATATGCACTGGTGTGTCGTGCTGACTGGTCACGGAAGGTGACGTGTCACCATTAATACGGAAAAAGAGGGTTTTGTGGGGGGGTGACCAGTCGCACAGAAGTTATCCAAAATTTATTTCAGAATGGCCCCCTAATGCACATGGGTGATTATTTTATCATATATTGGAGAGGGGTGTGCTACCACTGGACATGGAAATGTTACAAAGAAAAAAGGAGAAAGAATGTCTCGGTGTGGTGCACCTTATAGCTAACAGATAAAATATACCTTTTAATTATAGATTATTAAAAGGCTGCGAAATATAAAAACAAAAAGTACATAAATGACACGGACAGTGCAATTAAAAAGGAAATAATCCTCACACCGTGAGGCTCCCAGAGTCTGTGTCCCTTTTTTTAATAAGAATTCAATGTAGTGCTTTGATACATATATTGCAGTGTTGTATGTTTAGAACCACAAGTAACAAAAGTGTTTATACATTGCAACAGTATCCAGATGTCCCACAATTTAGAGGAGAATTCTCCTATCAATTCAGTGAGGCCAATAAATATACTGGACAGTCTGGTATTACTGTCTCGGTGCCCGACAGCTCCTATATGTGTAGGCAGTAAGGTAGCCGTCTACATAGGGCGCATAAACGGCATGTGTATGCCCCGTCCTCCCTATGGCTGTAGGGACAGCGCGTGGGGTAGGGTCGGCGGTTAGGCAGCAGCCGCGGCTAACTGTGGTGGAGTGACAGCGGTATTGTGTAGCCGCTTCACTCCTAGTAAGCCGTCTGCCTGCAAGTGATCACCGCGTCCTCCCTATGGCTGTGGGAACAGCGCGTGGGGTAGGGTCGGCGGTTAGCAGCAGCCACGGCTAAGACCTGTCACACCTCGTGTGTGCTCCCAGCCTTCCCTCTCCCTTTGAAATATTATATGTGAATTTTGATCTGTATTAGCTTAGTGTTGCGTTCCCGGTGCCGGCTCTCCCTGTTAGCCTGAGACGCGGTGTCTCATACTGAATACCGCGCGGTGATCACCTGCAGGCAGACGGCTTACTAAGGAGTGAAGCGGCTACACAATACCGCTGTCACTCCATCACAGGTAGCCGTGGCTGCTGCTAACCGCCGACCCTACCCCACGCGCTGTTCCCACAGCCATAGGGAGGACGCGGTGATCACTTGCAGGCAGACGGCTTACTAGGAGTGAAGCGGCTACACAATACCGCTGTCACTCCACCACAGTTAGCCGCGGCTGCTGCCTAACCGCCGACCCTACCCCACGCGCTGTCCCTACAGCCATAGGGAGGACGGGGCATACACATGCCGTTTATGCGCCCTATGTAGACGGCTACCTTACTGCCTACACATATAGGAGCTGTCGGGCACCGAGACAGTAATACCAGACTGTCCAGTATATTTATTGGCCTCACTGAATTGATAGGAGAATTCTCCTCTAAATTGTGGGACATCTGGATACTGTTGCAATGTATAAACACTTTTGTTACTTGTGGTTCTAAACATACAACACTGCAATATATGTATCAAAGCACTACATTGAATTCTTATTAAAAAAAGGGACACAGACTCTGGGAGCCTCACGGTGTGAGGATTATTTCCTTTTTAATTGCACTGTCCGTGTCATTTATGTACTTTTTGTTTTTATATTTCGCAGCCTTTTAATAATCTATAATTAAAAGGTATATTTTATCTGTTAGCTATAAGGTGCACCACACCGAGACATTCTTTCTCCTTTTTTCTTTGTAATAATTGTGGGTACATGGTGTAGGATGTTTTGAGTGTATTTAGTGTACAGATGCAGCCATGTTCATCTGTTATCTGCTATGTCGCAGGTATGATCTGTGGCTTAATGTGTGTACTTACAGCCATGTGCCTGCTCGAAGGCACACAGGCGATTCTCTGACAATACATTAGCCAGCTGCCCAGAGCTCTGAGATGCTGGTGCGACTTGGTGTAATATGTAGAGGTAGATAAGTAACACAAACGTGTCAGTTCTGCTATTGACCCACATTTATGCGAAAGATCAAAGGTTTTGAAGTCCATTTTTTATGAGAGTTCCAGCTGATAATAAGAATTGATGGTAGTAACACATAAAATACATACATAAAACATGCACAGTAAATAAAGTAGAAATATAAATAAATTGATGTACAGTATGTGTGTGTGTGTGTGTGTGTGTGTGTGTATGTATATGTATATACACTGCGTGCAAAGGCACGCAGTGATTTGCCTGAAGTTTGGTGAGTGCCATTCCGATATATATATATATATATATATATATATATATATATATATATAAATATACATATATATATATATATATATATATACAGTATATACATATACACACACTCTTAATTGAATAGTCATAGCTGTTTCATACAGTAAGGTGAGCTGGGGAGAGCCAATAGCCTACAGATTTTAGGGCTTGCCAGATTTCCATAAGGACAATTAATTTCTTTATTTGAAGACACTACAGTGTTGCTCATGCAATGTGCTCTGGATCACTGTCCTGTTGAAAGATGAGCTTCCTCCCCAGTTTGAGCTTTTTGGCAGAGGGTAGCAGTTTTTCTTTGTCAAGGATTTGTCTGTAATATGTGTCATTGTACTGCAGAAAGCGTGTCCATGTTGTGCATAGTTGCCTACCATCCTGCATTCTGCAGGAGACTCCCTGAAATAGGAGCAATCTCCCTCTCTCCCTGAAAAGTCTAGAAATCTCCTTAATTCTTATAACCCACCTTATCCAGCTGTTACCTTTTTGAGGAAGAAAAGAAATCAGAGATAAAAAGAAATCAGAGATATATACAATCAAGTGGGATTTACACTTGGAATTGATTACATAGGTATCACATTTATTATCACGTACTGTATGTTGTGCTGAGAGAGAAGAAACTAAATGTAACAGCAAATAATCGCAAACAAATAATCCAATATTGCAGGCAGCACTGTTAATATCAATACTTGCTACATTTCCCAAAGTATAGTTACTAATGTTGTCTAGAAATATCTTGCAACAAGATGCCCATATATGGAACTGATCACGCCCCTTGGGTGGAACATGACACATACCCTTAATAGAGCGCTGTGCAAAATTCTACTGCCGGCTATAATCTCCCTGAAACTAGTTTTCAAAAGTAGGCAACTATGGTGTTATAATGCTAACTTCACTTCATACATACTTTTAAATACCTCTTTTTTTGTAATCCTTTTTTTGTGTGGAAATTAAACTGGTGATCCACTTAAAATGATCAAATTCTGATCTTTCTTAAATTGTGTTATACTTATCCAAAATTAACCTTGCCAATACTATCGACAGGAATACAATTTGAGTATAATAATTTTCTTCTTTAAATTTAAGTTACTTTATGGGAAAATAAATTCTCAAGCCGGTGTACTGATGACCGTTAGGACACTTGCAAAGTTATAATGAACGCCAATATCCTGTCTGCTAGGATGCTGACCGCATTCTGTGATACTGGCCATTAGTTGTAAATAACCAGTTTGATGGGCATTTATAAGGGTTATAGGTACTTATGTACTATCTGGGCACCCGATTTTTTGATTGTATGCCTTAACTTAAGGCATACAATCAACGCGATGCGACGCGATAATCGCATCGCATGCGACCAAATCGGATGCGATGAGATGCGATGGACCCGATTTTTCCATAGGATTCAATGTTAAAATGGTCTGAGTCCATTTTAACATAGAATTCAATGGGAAAAAGGGGTCCTGTTCCTTGCCCCACTATCCAAGTGGGCATGGAGTTGGATATAAACCTGTGGCGAGCGTAGCAAGCCACCGAGCCCGAAGCGTGGCGAGCGAAGCGAGCCCCGCAAGGGGACACAGATATTTTAAAAAGTATTCTGTGTCCCCTCGCGGGGCTCGCTACGCTCGCCACTCTTCGGGCTCGGTGGCTCGCTACGCTCGCCACAGGTTTATATCCAACTCCATGCCCACTTGGATAGTGGGGCAAGGAACAGGACCCCTTTTTCCCATTGAATTCTATGTTAAAATGGACTCAGACCATTTTAACATTGAATCCTATGGAAAAATCGGGTCCATCGCATCGCATCGCATCCGATTTGGTCGCATGCGATGTGCCCGATCCGACCCGATTTCTAAATCGGGCGCCCAGATACTACATAAGTACCGGGTTATATTTTAAAAAAGTTTAAAAATATGTATAAAGATTATATATAAATTTAATAGAAAATCCAGTTAATAATATTATTATTATTATTATTATTATTATTAATAATCATAATTATAATAACAAAGTATTATTTAATTGATGTTCTTCTACTTGTGGGATCCTTGTTAAATAGGTTTCCCCATACTTTAAGCTGGCACGGCAAATTACTTCTGAATATTCTTTGGTATATAAAGCAAAGCCCTCTTATTGCATACCACTGAGGAATATGTTGGCATCATTTAAAATTAACGGTAACAATCCCAAATTATCATTCTATTTTATAATGCAGAATTAACTTTGGATAATCCTAGGTGAGAAATGTGTCAAAGCTTGTAGATAACATGGACAAAAAAGTACCAACCAAACAGCTTCTTTTATATTAAAGTCTTTGTTTGGTAAAAATGCCAGAAACTGATTGGTTGGTACTAGGGATGCCAATCCTGGGGCATTTTTTCAATCCCGGGAATCGGGATTGAAAAATGCTCAATTCCGGGATTGGCATCTCTAATCAGTTTAGGCAAAAAAAATGCTACAAAGAAGCCCAGTCCCCCCCGCTACAGCCGCCCCGCACATTCATTTACTCACACCGGCGGCCAGGAGCAGGGCAGACAGGGCAGGAGCAGGAGGCGTCAGCAGCAGAGCCGGCCGGAGGGCGGGCGGCCGACGCTGCCAGGTCCGGTCCAGGTCAGAGATGATTCTGGAGCGGGTATGGGCAGTCCGATCTGCGCAGCGTGATGGTCAGAGGTCACGCTGTGCAGGTCGGACTGCCCATACCCGCTCCAGACTGCCGTCTGGGGATCAGGAACTCCTGGGTAGCGTCTGAGCACTCGTTTAGACGCTGCCCGGCATTAGATATGCGCATGCGCATATAATCCCGAAATCCTGGGATTGGATCTTCCAATCCCGGGATTCAAATCCCGGCGTTTTTTAGGCCAAATCCCGGGATCCCGCCGATCCCGATCCCGGGATTGGCCACCCTAGTTGGTACTAGCTTTCTCCACTTTATACTGTAACTCTGCAAGCTTTGATAAATCTTCCCTGACATATCGTTATAAAGTTATATCTATTAGCCGTATATTATTATATGGTAGGTGTTTGGTCATAAGGTCAACAAGTCATTGGCCGATACTGCTTATGGTTGACATAAGCTGTTAAAAATGGTTTTCATGTTTAATACTTTAGCATCCACATGTACTATGATTGGAATGGTAACCTGCCCGAAAGCACGGCAAGTGAAGTGAGCCATGCAAGGGGATGCGGTACACTTATTGGGGCTTCATGTGGTAAAAGTAAAAAATTCACACCCCAAAACCCTTAAAAAAACTAATATCCTCTTTTCCAGTTTCGACAATTTTCATGTCAACCTTTTTTCTTGCCTTGACCTTTCCCTTATGCAAGTCAAACTTTTGGGGTCGACCTAGATACTGTTCATATTTTTACTGTCCACCAAATGAACCATACCCGTTTTAAATTGTGTGGTCTGAATTCACATGCTTTAGTTTGAGAAGTAAGGGATTCCTTATCCTGTATCTAGGCTGTAACATGTTTTCGGTTTATTAAACAGAAGATGAGCAAGGAAGTGATGACATCAAAATGAGAGTTTTCCAATTGTTTTGTTATGATGTTTGTGAGTATGAAAGATTTCTAGGAGGCCAAACCATGACAGCTGCTAATGACACATTCCTTATGCTGCTCTGTAGTAATTAGGAAATGTGATCCTATTTTGCAATCTCAACGAACTTGTCAGGAATCTGTCAATGAGTTTATTATGAGTTACAAAACCAGGGTTGAAGGATTCTAATGAATGTCCTCACAGAAAAGGGCAACAGAAAATGCTGGCCAGCGATGAAGTCCTGCTACTTTTTTTTTTATTGCTGGCCGTTGGGCCAAAATAAAAATAAAAAACCTAGGCATGCCTAAGCATTTTAGGGGAGAGTTGTGTGACGTCGGCAACAGATCGGACATCCCTGTTTTCCTCGCAGCACCGAGTAGGTCACTGGTTATTCTGGCCTTACACTGAGTTGTGCCCAGTGGAAAAAATCATATTTGTGAGGCTGCTAATACATTCACAACCATACAGATCTATTGGCACAGCGTGCACATTAATTTGCATGCCAGAATTTTCCTCTAGGAGGGTGGCATCTTAACAACCCTGGCTGCTGCGAATTTGCGATTGTGCGATCAGGTCTGAATTACTCCCTAAGTATTTCCATAGATTGCAAAACTAATTTGCTTTATACTGAAGACAGGGGACTTCTAATGCTGGCCATACATTAGGGCCAAATGCATGATTTAGATGGCTTGCGCAATTCATTGTGTGTTTTTGTGCACATTGGGGCAGATGTATTAAACCTTAACAAGAGATAAATCCAAGGGTGATAAGGAGAGATAAACGTCCAGCCAATCACCTCCTAACTGCCATGTTACAGCCTGCATTTGAAAAAAGTCAGTACGGAGCTGATTGGCTGGACGTTTATCTCTCCTTATCACCTTTGCATTTATCTCTTGTTAATGCATAATACATCTGCCCCAGTGTGAGGTTTTCTGTAAGATTACAATCCGATGCGTGGACCCGCGGGTCGTGAGATGGATCCTATGATCTGTCAAGAGTGGGTGCAGAACGTAAGTACATGGTTAGCACATCGTGGGGTAGATGTATGAAGCAGTGATAAGGGATGATAAGTGAGCCAGAGGATAACTGGTCCATGGCAACCAATCAGCTGCCCTGTATAATTTTACATTATGCAAATTATAGATGTAACTTCAGTGTTGATTGGTTGCCATGGGCCACTTCTCCTCTGGCTCACTTCTCCTCCCTTATCACTGCTTCATACATCCAGTATGTCAAAATGCACCAAATTGTGAGTGCGGGACTGCTAGGGAGCTACAGTTATAGGGAAATTGTGACACAAATCGGATCAGATACTGGTCGTCCTAATGTATGGCCAGCATAACAGTCCACTGGTATGGGAACAAATTCACATTTTCTGCAATAAAAAAATACTTTAGTTACATCATTACTGACTACACTCAGTGGCCACTTATGACCTCCACAAACGTGGGAGCACTCTCCAATGTTTACACTTCAGGCAAGCTTAGACAGAGATAGCTGCCTGAAATGAACACACATGCTAGCATGAGATGACTTCAGATTGAACTTTTCCCCTCTGGTGCAGATTGTGATAAAAAAACAGCATGTTCATTACATGAGTTTACAGTATGTTGATTTTTTACTTGTTGGACAGCCGCTTTCCTTGTTTACAGTAATAATCAAATGTACTGACTGGGTCAGGAATTATTCCATACATTTCTACAAAGGGAAATCCTGAAAACATGACCTATTACTATTCCTTCTTACATTTCTGATTCCTTCTTGCCCACTAGAAATGCGGACTGCTGTCATACAGTTGTGTGCACATTCATCTTACATGCAATGCATATGCGTTATGAAAATGCCAGGTAGTTGTTTGCCAGGCTGGCACAAAAGAGGGTAGTCAGGCTTCAGCAGTTCTCACACATGGGGTAGTCAGTTGGGTTGGCATGGTAAACAAGTAGCTAGTCAGAATTAACCCAGGTTATTAGACATGCAGGTAGTAGTTAATTCAGGCTCAGGTAGCCGAAGCTTAGCAAACAAACTATTAAAAAGTTTCAGTCTGTGCCAAACAGTAAACATCCAACATGAATTCATAAAGGTTGTGGTGGCCATTTTGGGCAAGCTGAAAGGTAAGGTAAAAAACAAGTACAGTTAGTTACATTAGCGACCTCTTTTGGCTACAGGTGAAGGTGTTGAAGACTATATACCTAGGAACTACTGTATACTGTACAGTATCTTCTTACTTTAAAACATCATTACAGTGCACAAAAATGTGAATTCAGCCGACTGCAACACAAATTTGGTTGTCTAGTGTTATATTACTGGGAAACCTCTAACTTTATAAAACATGGCAACTCAGTAGCGCAGCTCCTGCTGGGGTGACAAGCAGAAGAAGTTACATACTGTACATTTTAGTATGAACCGGATTTCTGCTGGCTTTAAATCATACTTGCTGACTTTTTAAAACTCCTCTCCGGGAGAAGCCCGGAGAGGAGTGAAAGGGGGGCGGGAAGAGGCTACGTTGTGGGGGGGGGGGGGGGGGGGCGGGGGGGGGCCTGATGTCACTAAGCCCCACCCCCATGTCTCCACAGCAATTTGCAGGTCAGTGGATGGTGGGCGGGGCTAAAATGACACAAAATGACGCGAATCGCATCATTTTAGCTAAGCCCCCTGCGAGCATAAATTAAGATAGCAAGATCATTGGCAAAAGCAATTGAATAGCTGTCAACGGGTATGCTCACTCATAATGTGCTTGCTTATTTTTTGCACCTCCCAGAGTGCATAATATCACAGTGGGGGGTAAAAACATGGTGGCGTAATTAGAAAGAAAATGTGCCCTAGGGGCCCCACCCACATAAAAAGAAAGACAGAGAAAAATACAAAGGTTTCTTACTCTACTAGTAAATTTGGGAATGTTCCAGACATTCCGGGAAAGTTTACAGGTATCGCTTTATGCATTTCTTCTCCATGTTCCATTGCCGGCTGCTTTACTGTTGAAACCTCATAGCTGGATTCTGGGAATTTGTCACTGAATGTTACACTCGTGTTTAGGGTAACACTCCTTCCTTGTTCCTCATTTTCAGAAAGTCCTCTTAGATCTGTCATTTGTTTTTGTTTTTACTTCAGATAAAAGTGATTTTGTGTTTTGTCTCTGCACTAATGTAACTAATGACTAAGCTCTAAAGCATCTGTTGAAACTAAACTGCAGATGAACTTTAAATACAGTTTGTTATGTGTAATGATTTAAAAGCCATGAGAGCTGTAAATTGTTAAGTCAGGGGATGACGGTTGACTTTGATATCATTCATCTTACTTTTCTGTGTATAATTAGAGCAAGATGTTTACAATTCTAACCCCCATGTGTGTTTCCATTCAGAACTTCATTCTTAAAGAATATACCTTGTGCATACTCTAGATCAGTGGTTCCCAAACTGTGTGCCTATGGCTGGGCACCATGTTATACCATGAGGCTCTTGCAGGGGTGCCTGGGGTTGGTGGTCCAGGACCAATTCAAACACTTTATACTCAAATTGAAAAGCAAAACCAGTGCCAATCACCCAAGGCAGTCCCATTGGGCCGTATTCCCTCACGCCAGGGAAAGGAACATGTCAAACAAGCAACGGTTCAAACCATACTTGCCTACTTTTGAAAACTAGTTTCGGGCACATTATAGTTGGTAATATAATTTTTCAAAGGAGGTGTGTCATGATCCACTCAAAGGGCATGTCTAGTTCCATGGTGAGGGAGTACGCATCATGCACCACGGGAGTGGGCATTGTGCAATCGCATGCCCACGATATGGACACAATCTGCCGCACGACCTGTTGAGATTGGATGGTTAGGTCCAATCTCATTCTGGTGTATGGGGGCCTTAACAGTAGTTCAATTTTTGCACCTCTGCTAGAATACTAAGCAGCCTTGTCTTTATTGTCTTAATATTTGCAATTGTTGCTAGCTACAGGAAGCCAAGCTTCCAAGAAGTAGTCAGTTTATACCTAATATATTTACATGGGAATACAGTCCCAAAGGGTTTCTGGGAACATAATCAGCAGCAGCCTAAAAACCAGATCCATGAGAACAGAAAAAATGGCCTGTGGGTGTACACATGTATTTTAATCTGCTTCCCGACATATGAATAACATGTTGGAGCACCATCTCCATGATTTTCCCTGGTCACAGAGAATGTGCTGGAATAGATTATGTCTATGCACTGTGCTCCTTATAATAATTGCAGCATCTGCACTACTATTACTATCATCATCATCATCAACAATAGGGGACGTGTGAAAGCTCACCACTAACCAAATGTAAGCCAACTTGTTTTCTTCAATTCTATAGGGTGGGTACAGTGCAATATATCACTAACTACCGCTCCACAAGAGTAACAAAGTTTTAAACATGTATACAGATAAATAGTTGTGTATGATTGTATAGGAATTAATGCAACAGGTGCAAATTAGAACAGTCACATATAACATCAGTTAGTCACAAGAAATCAGATAGGGGTAGAAAAAAGTCACACAGACATAAAAAGAAGACTGATACGCATAATGCAGGGTAGGTGTAGTTATTTTGGCTAATAACTTCCACGGGTTGTATATTACACCCTCACAAGGTACCAGGTGAGGCAGACATATTGTGCACAGTTCAGAGATGACACACAATGTAGTGATGACAAGCTTCCTAATGCAGTAAAAGTCAGTTGTATGTATTTTTCATTCCATCTGCGAGCATACCAGGCGAGGCAGCCATGTTTAGTGCACTATGAAGGTTACACTGTGGGAGGTAAGCCATCGAAGGATCCAAGGCATGTATGTAACAACGGATTAATGTGTAGTATTATATCCCCCGCATGGAAAAATCCATCCTGCTGTGGACGAACCACCCAAGTCAGCCATCTGGGGTGCACTGCGTAGGTTGTTGCTGGCACGGTGTGCAATAAATGGAGAAGTACATTACAGTAATAGCCCGCGATGTGGTGGAAGTATGCTGTAAGTAAAAAAAATTAACATAGTAAAAACACATTTTGAGGTAACCAACGGATGAAGGAAAAGTGAGATAGCTAATTATTTGGATTATATATATATATATATATATATATATATATATAGACGGGCGTGGGGGCGGCGGCACTCGGAAATAAGACACAGCAGGCAGTTGAATTCCTGACGTTTCGAGACCTCTAGGTCCCTTTATCAAAGGTGCATGTGAGAACGATGCACCTTTGATAAAGGGACCTAGAGGTCTCGAAACGTCAGGAATTCAACTGCCTGCTGTGTCTTATTTCCGAGTGCCGCCGCCTCCACGCCCGTCTGCATATCTGACTATCTGTCAGTTCGGAGGGCACCGGATTATTTGCTGACTCCCTGGGTGGGAGAATACATTGCTGCCATCGGAGTGGAGTGCCGTCCCAGGACAGTCTATATATATATATATATATATATATATATATATATATATATATATGTCCTGGTCTCCTGGGAGCAGTATGGTCAGGTGTGAGAAAGTGAGTAGCACCCTCACATCCAATAGAGGTAGTAGGCTTGATTCCAACTTTGTCATGATAAACTGTTAGCAGTGGCCACATAAAGATACTGAGTGGCAGTGTTTGAAAAGGTGTTTAATTTGAGACACTAGAGCAGTCCGAAGTCCAAATCCAGTTCAAACTCCAATTACACTTCTACCCCCTTCAAATGCAACCTGCCCAAATGCAGACCAAGGCCTGATTTCAGAGCTTGGACATTTTTCTCTTAAATACTACATAATATAGGGGAGGAGATGCTCTAAAGCAGTAAATGCAGTAAAAACTCCGTTATCAGGGTTTTACCGCATTTTCGCATGCTCTCAAGCCTGCACGCCGGAACAGCGCTGCTGAGGGAAGCAACAGCTTTTGCTAGCGGTTCCCTGTAGAAGCTTATGGGCTTCTCACCGCAGCGCTGTGTGAGGGATCCATCACCTATCCCTTCCAGCATGCCCCGCGGCCGGCGACGGCACTCTGCACATGCGCCGAGGGACTCCCAAGTCTTAGACCTGGAAGTCCAGCAACGGTGCTGTATCGCAAAGGACAGCTCATAACGCAAGAGGTGTCCTTTGATTTACTAATCGCATAGGTTAGAGCATAAGCGATTAGTATTGATGCGGAGGGGAGCAAAAACGGGCAGCGGATGTTAGAACATCCCACCCTATATCAGCTAGGACAGGGGCTGGTGTTGTTCAGCAATCTATCACTCCCTTTACGCTGTGTCCCCGCTGTCACACTCCTCACTGCGTCACTGCTGTCACTCTTCCCGCATCCCTACTGTCACTCTCCTTGCTGTCACTCTTCCTTTCCACAATGCCACGCCTCCTTTTTGGTGCAGGTCCATACTACAAGAATATTTGATTCTGGGACCATCCATTACCATATTTCTAGATTAGCCAGTGCCAAGTATACCAAGTGACTGTTACATGAATCAGATCCGCATTATAATACAGTAATAAGGTAGCTGGCATTTATATTGGCAAATAAAGGAAAGGTAAACATGATACAGAACATGTGAAATCTGTTCATTTATTTTTAGTTATATTAGCAAATATCCCATTACTACAATGGTTGCATTTGAAGAATTATAACCAGTTGTGTTCTTTAGTTTCAGATCTAAGAAATATAACTTTTTCAGATTTTTCTTTCTCCCAAATTGAATTTTGCTAATGAGAGTTTCCCTTTAATATATCTTCTTTTTAATAATGTTTTAATAAATGAATTGTTCAGCATAATCTTTTTATATCTGGGTATAAATTGCCATAGGGTTATGCTGCAGTTAGGACTCAGACACTGTTAAAATGCAATATATGTCAGCTAAAATCTAAATAGACAGCTTAATCTCAATCTTATGGTGCCCATACACATTTATTTATGAAACAGAACATCATTTGCAAATCACAACCGTATTAATTTAGTCTATAAAAATATAAGCAAAAACTTTTTGTCAGAGAAGGTTTTTTCTGTGACTAAAATGTGACGATAATGAAAATAGGATTTTTTTAATAACGAAAATGTTGAGCAATATTCGTCCATGTTGTTGTGACTAAAATTGACTAGATGAAAATACTGTATAATTTTTGTCAGGACACCACGTTTCGAGTCATTTTTTTTTTTTTTTTTATTCTTTAATTAGTAATACTGTATTTGTTGCAGTTTTATCCATCCTCTCTGGCCCTAGATTTACTTATTTGCACTGCAGCTGCGCAGTTTATGTAGCTAGCTATTTTGTTACCTTTAGCTAACTAGCTATACATTATAATATGCATCCTCACAGCTACATTTTATTTTGCAGTAGACTAGTACGGTACTACTTGTATAGGGCAGGTTGTATTTTTCTTTAATTATTTAGATTAAAATTTAGAATAAAAAAAAAAAAATTGTATTCTTGAATTGATAT
Source organism: Crinia signifera (assembly GCF_055691185.1). NCBI lineage: Eukaryota > Metazoa > Chordata > Amphibia > Anura > Myobatrachidae > Crinia > Crinia signifera. Next base: position 173,681,269 of record NC_139217.1, read on the forward strand.
TTGCAGAAAATAAATGACCTGCTGTGAAGGAAATAGCATTTTTTTGCACTTGTTTGATACCTAGATTACTAAATACACAGTGAAAGGTATACAAAGTATTCAAGGGAATGATCTTCAGCAAAATCCATTACAGTATCAATAAACAGTATCAATAACCGAGCTATGACTGTATCATTGACTAAAATTAGTCGAAAATGTTCATCAAGAATCCACTGACTAAAACGTGACTAAGACTAAATTAAAAAATTTGACAAAAATTTGACATTTCATTTCAGCAAATTTTAGGAAAGTGACAAAGACTAAAACTAAATTGAAAATCCCTGACAAAATTAACACTGAATCACAATTGCTTTGGGGAACAAAGATGCTCACAATGGAGGATTGGGACATACACATTGATAAATAAAACTGCTGCACTGCAATTCCTAGTATTTCACATACACCTGCATTGTTTCTCTGCGATAGTCTCATTTTCTGGAGTAGAACCGAGATAGATAGTGAAAAGGAGACTTTTGCTGTATCGGTGTTGTATCTAATTGCAGTGCACTAATGTGTTTGCCGATAGAAGGCGCAGAGTTTTACCTAATTGCAAATGTGTAGTGAATGGCTTCACCTCAGTATCTACATTCCAGGAAAGTTGTTTAGTACAGTGAGATGCATGATTAGACACAGTGCCGCTACAGTCTCCTTTTCATTTGGGCACACCTTATATATATATATATATATATATATATATATATATATATATATATATATATATATATATATATATATATATATACAATTTAGTAATTGAAGACTATGGATGTAAAGCAGTAAAATGATATGTTGGTGAAAGTCAATGCTGGGCTCTGCTGTAACAACCTTGTGCATGCCCCCGCTCCCTGGATTAGTACATACTGTATAAGCAGTACACAAAAGATTCAATAGTCCATACCACCAGTTCTCACTGTAAACCCTCTGTATTGTTATTACTAACATGGTGTCCTTATTCTTTTCTTACAGATGAACTCACAGTGCCTGCACTTTACCCGGGTAGCCCTGAAGTGTGGGCGCCGTACCCCCTCTACCCAGCGGAATTAGCACCTGCTCTACCTCCTCCTGCTTTTACCTATCCTGCTTCACTGCATGCCCAGGTAATTGATACCAATCAGCCACGTCCTCACTCTGTATCCCACCTGCCCTTTCCTGGTACCACCGTGCACTCCACACACTAACCCTTGTTCTACCGTCTAACTGGCTCACTACAAGGAGGCGCACCGTGCCTTTCTTGTCCTCATTCATCTCGAGACTCTCTTCATGTGGTGGGAACCCTACATCTCTGATTTTTACATCTAGGTTTAATCATCACCCCACTGGCTCAGATTTATGGGCATCTGCAAGGTTCAGTTAATCATATTCTATATAGTTTAATGAACAATATTTTTAAAATGATGAAGAGAATGTTCTCATGTAATACAAAGACCAGTGTACTCAGAAAGGGATGTTGCATTTTGGTGCTTATTAGATCATATTACTCAGAATGTTGCCTTGATTCAGAAAGTGCGTAATGACTACTGTAATAATGTCTAATATTGTGGGACCACAAGTTTGGTTATTGGCAGAAATACAAATTATTATTGTTTATATAACTGTGAAATATTTAACTCTATAACTCACATTTTTCAGGATCTAAAATAAATTAGAAATAATAGCATCAAAACAATAAAATGTATTTATTCACCTGTTCGATAATGGAGCTCTTTGAGATCATTTTCTGTAATGGACCAATCTGCCCCTAATTGTCGCAGAATCAAAGACATCCCTTGTCTAGCGGTAACCGCTCTTTGTGCCTCGGCGTGCAGCTCATGGCAGTCATGATATAAAAGGTTGACTGTTAAAAGGTTGACAATGTCTAGGTTTACCCCAAATGGTCACAATGGACATGGACTACTTAGACAAAAGGACTACACAAGAGAAGGTCGACATGGAAATGATGGACCCATGGAAAGGTTGACATGGGTTTTGTAAGTTGGGGATATTCTTTGTCAATTTGTAAGGTTTCTGAAAATGTGTGTTGGTCCTGCGCTATGTGGAGCTGCTCTTATTATGGGGAAATTCATAAAGTCCAAAGGACGCTAACAGATGTATAGATAATAAATGGGATGTAAGGTGAGTCGTACCTGTAAGGTAATTCATTTAATTATTCTTTTTCCTCACATTACAACCCATGTATTATCTAAACATCTTTTAGCGCTCTTTTGCATTTTATGAATTTGTAGGTTTCAGCACATAAACCTACAATTAGTGTAACAGGTACCCTGGTATTCGGGTTCCCAAATGGATTCGAAGTGGATGGTCAAGTATGAAAAACTGTAAAACAAAGAAACCCCCACAACCTCACATCGCCATATGTTGTGTGGACCATTGCCATGTTGACCATTTAACCGCATTGATCAAATGTACGTCAACCATATGGTGTTGACCTATTGACCAGATGCCCTTCCTGATGTGACAAATCTATGGTCCTTATGAATGGCATAAAAATGCAAATCTTAATTATCATCTATATATACTTTATATGTCTAGTGCAGGGGTGGCCAACTGGTCAGAGGGAAAGAGCCGAAAAATATCGGTAGTCAAGCTAAAGAGCCGACATCATGCGCGCGCCGAAGGCACATGCGCCAAAAAAAGGAACGTAGTCTATTTTGACCCCTTGGGTGGGTGTGATACAAATATGCCTCCAATAGTGCAGTGCCATATATACATATAATTTACACAAAAGGTTTTTCTGGATTGACAGTGCGCTGGGTCGCTGCCTTAAGTAGTGTTGGAAAGTATGAATCACCTTACATACAAAGCACAAATCCAAACAAGAGAAATACCAACACTGTCCTCTAGGCGCTGCTCAACAGGGGTTTTCTCCACAGGCTCATAGGACAAATACCCAAAAATACAAAAGAAACAAAAAACAACAATAGTGTGATATTGTTAAGGTAGACTCTCCACAATCCTAGATCAGTATATTCCAATCCTTAATAGGGGGACTCGTACCCTTTCAGTTGGTCTACTTTTTAGGGTAGACTTAAATAGCTTGCATGGGGGCGGTCAAATCACCGTACAGTATGTTACTGTATACATCCTTGCTGGCGGGTCGCCAGAACGTACGCGCTGGCGACCCGCCAGCAGCCTCGCCAGCGAGGAGACTGAGACTGAGACTAGCGCGACGGAAACCCTGTCCGTCTCCGCCTCAGGGAGACGGACAGGGTTAGGGGGGTTAGGGGGGGGTGCGGGCAGGCGGCGGGGACCCCGGGTTACCGCCGGCGGGGACCCGGGGGAACGGATCGAAGCGCCGTCGGAAGGGGACGCGCGCGCCGCTCGTGCGCGCGCGTCCCCTTCTCACCATCGCCATGGCGCTGGCGGGGGATGGCGGCTGGCGACGCCAGCGCCATCCCCTGCAAAGATGGGACCTGACCCATCTGTATGATTGCCACGTGGTCCACTCTTTCACTTGTGGCATATGAAATACGCGTTTCCTGACCACATTGGTCTCTTTGTCAAGGCAAAGAGACCATTGTGGTCAGGAAACGCGTTGGCCGTGGAGTGGGGGGCAAGGAACTTCGGACTTTACATCAGAAGAGGCTGCAGGACGCCTGTGTCATACCATCTGCCTTTGTTGTCTGCATTTTCTGTGTGGACAATACTGTTTGGTGAGAGTTTCAAATCCCTGCTGTATGTATTTTAAATTGTATGTGAATAAAGCGGTATTACACTATACCAGCTTTTTTTATTTCATATGCCACAAGTGAAAGAGTGGACCACGTGGGAATCACACGGTGATTTGACCGCCCCCATGCAAGCTATTTAAGTCTACCCTAAAAAGTAGACCAACTGAAAGGGTACGAGTCCCCCTATGTCCATTAAGGATTGGAATATACTGATCTAGGATTGTGGAGAGTATACCTTAACAATATCACACTATTGTTGTTTTTTGTTTCTTTTGTATTTTTGGGTATTTGTCCTATGAACCTGTGGAGAAAACCCCTGTTGAGCAGCGCCTAGAGGACAGTGTTGGTATTTCTCTTGTTTCCATATATACATATGCCCCAATAGTGCCAGATACACATATGCCCCCCACGGTGCCAGGTATGCACCACACGGTGCCGGGTATGCCCCCACAGTGCCAAAAAGCTGGTATGCCCCCACAGTGCCACAAACTGCTTTGCCCAAACAGTGCCACAAACTGCTATGCCCCCACAGTGCCATAAACTGCTATGCCCCCACAGTGCAAATTTCCCAGCAGCAGCACTCACCTTTGTTGCTGCTGCTGCCAGGCAGGGAGAGGACAGTCTGGTGTCCCCCTGCAGTCCTCCTGACATGTCACCTATGGGAGGAGAGCACAGCACACCGCGCGTCTCCTCCCCCTCACTTCCCTGTGACTGGGCCGTCCACCAATCAAAGCTCGCTGGCCGGCTCCTGATTGGCTGCTGGCCCGCGAGCTCTGATTGGCGGATGGCCCAGTCACAAGGATGCACAGTAAGGGGTAGGAGAGATGCGCGATGCACGCTCTCCTCCCATCAGAAGGAGAAGGGATTCAGGGAACCGGCAGCAGAGGGGACTGGGACAGACGGTGGGCGGCGGGCAGCAGTGGGAGCAGGAGCCGCACTAAAAAGGGGGAGAGCCGCATGAGGCTCAAGAGCCACAGGTTGGCCACCACTGGTCTAGTGTCTGTGAGTCTCCGAAACACTGCCATCTGCTGGCAGAAAGTGAAACTACATCTCAACAGCAGACAATGAAACGCTCTCCTCCTCATTGTGCCATGAAACTCCCATTCTGGATATTGACAGTGTATGCCAATATCCAGAGTTCTACTGTTTAACCTACAATAAATAAGTAATGTATGTTTGGTGTTTACAAAATCAACAATTACCAATTGCATTGTCATCTGATTGCCTGTGATGAACAGACTGCTGCTGCTTAGACAATATGGGGGAAATGTAATAGGATGAGAATAAGATTCAGAAAGTGAGAGATTTGGTAAAAAAAACTCCAGTTTTTTTAAAGCGACAATCATTTACACTGCAAACCCAGTTTGATTTTGCACTGTAAATGATTGCCGATTTAAAAAAACTGGAGATTATTTACTAAATCTCTCACTTTTTGAATCTCTCATCCTATTGCATTTCACCCTATGAATCAGTTTTTAATATGTTCCATGTGTTGTATTAGAGATTTTTTTTCAATAAGTTTTACAAAATGACAGTGCCCCAGGATTGTAGCTCATATTTACAATACAAATATATAATACAAAGCAAAATACAATTTTTGAACACAGAAGGATTACATATTGGTCCTTATTCTGGTTCACTCGCAAAGGCATATTCCTTCTCAAATGGACAAAACCATGTGCACTGTGGGGGGGGGGGGGCATATGTAACAGTAACATTTGCAGAGAGATTTAGATTTGGGTGGGTTATTGTCCTGAAGACGGGCCCCCGAAAGTAAATATTTTTTGTTCAAGCCCCGAAGCAACGTCCCTTTATTCAATTCTACATACAACAGAGGTACACCCCCTAAATGGAAGGGCACATGGGCAGACTAAAGTCACAACTGAGCAAGTGCTCCAAAAGGTAGTGCCGGATCCCTGTTATATATATATATATATATATATATATATATATATATATATATATATGTATATAGTAGGGGGCACCAAGCTCCAACCTGACTCCAGGTGATTGGCATGAACTTTGAACTTATTGTAAAGCGCAACGGAATATGCTGCGCTATATAAGAAACTGTTAATAAATAAATAAACTTATGCCCTTAATTCATTGCTTACAAATAGTAGTTGCACTTGAGAGGTACCTTATTGCACTTTGTGTTTATGACCCTTATTGTGTAGAACCGAAGTTTATATCCTTTGAAATAGCCCAGACTCATCTATATAAAGGTTACAGCATTACAGTAATAAATAAATAGATTGCATACTGTACCACTGTCATTGCTTGCCCTTACCAGTGTAAATGGTATTCTCTCCCTTACTGCGCTGAGCCAGTTTGTAACGGGATACCAAGTCATTCACACGTCTGTTACACAGTTTTCGATAGACCATAACAGCTTGAAGCTCAGCCCAGTAATTGATTTAATGAATACAGATCAGTCCAGCATCATTTCCTCTTAACCATCCATGGAAATAAAACATAGATTTTCAGAAACATGAACCAATGAGGCAAGACTGGGCCAAAATCCAAAAAATACATAGCGTTTGGTATACTGGTATTTAACTGAAAGGAAATAATACACAATCTTAACCTATACAATGTGTCATGCTGTCACAGTTTCAATATACTGGCGATGAGATACAGTATAAATGTACATATGAGGGTAATTTATGTATATGCAGGCTGTCTTCTCTGAGGCGTATGATGTCATTTACATGTTGTGTGTCATAGAATACCTCAGAATGGAAACAGGATGATTGCATATCCCTGATGGCTAAGCACCAGATAGAGAAAGTGATTTCATTATTTAAGCATAGGCTGTGATTGGATATGTGAGAACGCTGTACAGGCCTTAACGACAGCTTTTGTTAAACTCAAAACAATTCACAGGAGTGTAGAGACTTTTTTTTTAATCTCCTGACACACATGAGGTTCATAGCTAATATGCTAAACAATGCCCCCTCCACGCACGCACGCACATACGCACGCACACACACACACACATGCGTGGGAATTGTCATGGAGAGAAGGAAGTATCCAGCTGAGGTTTGCAAATTCTTCTCCGCTGTCTAACCTATGATTGCTTGACAAATGGTGTTGAGTTGCTATTAGATTACACCTTCTCTTGCTATTTATGTACCGACCCAGGAAGAACTGGTTCATACATTCGAGAGAGGTAAAGTGGTGAAGTCGTCCATAGCAACCATAGCATCTAGCTTTCACTTATATAGCAATTCTGTTATTGGTTGCTATGGGTGACCTCTGCACTTTATCTGTCTCAAAGGTTTGATACACCCTCTCCTCTAGTGTGTAGCAAACAGATCACAAAGAAGGTTTACGAAGCTATTTCTATAGATTCAAAGAAGGTACTACACATTGGGGGGAACTATTTCACATGGGATGTTGCTATGGGCCACCAATCAGAATCTACTTGTTATTTATTTATTTAGAACCTTCTAGAAGATAATAGATAGTATCTGTATCATTTTGTTTCCCATAGTAAACATCCCATGTGAAATAGAACTCCCATCCTAGTAAATTTCAAGTATGGGGGAAGTGTTGCTACGTAGGCTGGCCCTGGTGCTTCCCCTCACAGATCTATGCTCACCATGAGGGGTAGGCCTGGGAGAGATCCTGGTGATCTCAGCAGCAGGGGTGGTGGGCCTGATCCAGGTGTTCTCATGGCAAAGGTGAGTTAGGAGCTGATTGGCTGGCTGTGTATACTCTCCATTTTATCACTTTTTGAAGCTTAATACATTTGGCCCTCAGAGAGTGGACACAGCTCCTAAGTGCCATTTCACAGGCTATGTTTGAAAAATTACAACTAGGAGCTGATTTGATAGTACTTTTATCTCTGTCAACTTTATTTCTCACCAAGTGCCATATGCACTAAGCTTCAAAAGTGATAAAATGAAGAGTGATAAACAACTAACCAATCAGCTCCTGCCTGCTATGCCACAGACTGTGTTTGAAACATGTCAGGCAGGAGCTGATTGGTTGGTTGTTTATCACTCGCCATTTTATCTCTTTTGAAGCTTAGTGCATCTGGCCCCAAGTCTTAGTACACACCAAAGTACCAAACAACCAGCTCCTAGTTGTCATTTTTCAAACACAACCTGTAACATGACAGTTAGGAGCTGATTGGCTGCTAATTTTTTTCTATTCTCTTTCTCTCCAAGGCTCAGTACATATTATATACCCTATTATTAGTCTATGAATCACGGGTGCCAGATGATGCTCCAACAGTCAGAATCCCGACTGACAGGGGCTTTTCTCCCTCGTGGGGGACCACGACCCCCATAGATGGAGAATAGAACCTGTGGCAAACCCAGTGAGCCACCAAGCTGTTAGCGTGGTGAGCCCACAAGGGGCATTTTAGCACTTGCGCCCCCCCCCCCCCCCATCGGAGTTCCAATGTTGCTATACTTACTGTCGGAATCCCGACGGTCATACCACTCCATGAGTTACAGACCAGAATGTTACAATGAATATGGGTCTTTTTTGGTCTGCTCAGCCTCTGACACAGGAGCAAATCAAACCTTTCATTGCAAATGGTCAAGGATCTGATCAGTTTTGGAAATGGAGTCTGCATTTTTGCAGAGGCAGAATTTATAAATAAAGAAATGCCAAAGGAGTAAGGTGATGGGACAGTGGTAGGTAATAATTGTAATAAGCCCTTGTCAAGACTCAGTGAACCAATAAGATTGGTCAGATCAGCTATAAAAGCAACAACCACCCCCAACTTTAACACACCTTCAGAAATACTGCCAGAAGCCATACTGTAGCTTCCTTCCTATTCCTTCCAATAAAACAGTGTCAGGCCATACTGACGGGACAGTGACTAAATTAGGTGGCTAACCATGTAGTTATGGGAAATAGAAGCTTGCAGATAAAACTCAGTGTCCTTTCTATACAGTGGTGGACAGGTGAATGATACAGGAGAGAAGCAAAGTCCTGCTCAACTATTGAGAGAACAAAGGAGTAGGTACATCATCATAGTAAATATTGTTGGAATTTCCCATGTGAGCTATGACATTTGGCTAGCTTGGCAGGATTCAGAAATGCATTAAGAGGCCACATTGCGATGAACTAATCACCATAGAGGCTGAGCGTTGCAGAACGGATCCCATTTACCTGTCACAACTAGCTAAGTTCATTCCCTGCTGAGCAGAGGTTTCCAGGTACAGCCCTGATCAGTTCAAGGTTATTTTTAAGCTGCCTTACATCAGCCCTTATGCTTTTCATCAGATACCTAAATGAATTCCATGTTTAGAAGTAGATATTTACTAATTAGTTGTGTAGGTCTCCTATCATAAAGGCTCATTCATACCTCTGACAGCACATGAAAGATGAAGATGCCCTTTATTTGCCTGGGAACATTGTGTCAGCACTCCTCCTAAGTACGCTGCGGTTCAGTGAACAGGATGAAAGAACATTGAAGAAAGCACATATACAGTGTTATTTCACCTTAATAACTGGAGAGAAACTTCTCAGTGGATAAGCAATAAGGCACTACCCAGTATGAATTGCCTGTTGACATCTTGATAAAGCTGTAAGCCTCATGTTATGTTCTGTTAACCCAGTTCATGTCTGTCTTGGCCAGACCTGGACAATATTGACAGAAATTCTGACTGAACAATGTTCAGTTGTATGAAAACTGAAATAGTTTGACCACTGATCCATGCTGCTGGAACCCACCTGTGGCATTTCAAAGAAAACTGTGGTTAAGGAAAAGTCAATCAATACATGATTATCTTTCTTTTGATTAATTTAAGAGTATTACATGCAGGACATTCTAGATTACTAGTTAAAAGCCCATTAAAATTATGGCTTTGTTCATCCCTATAAGCTCCTACCTCCAATCTCTGTCTTCACAGCTTCCTCTGTCCATATACAGGAATTTTGTAACATATCATTTTGGTTTCACTTTCTGTTAATTTGGTCCATAGAGTGGCCTCTAATGGTCACGTGGAACTTCAACTAAAAAAAAAAAAAAGTGCGGAAGATTTAGCCTTTAATATATAATTATGATGTTTTCTCAATTTAGAAAAAAATGTTCTTTGAAGTGTGTCTTTCACCTAAATAGAATGGATTTTAATAGGCGTATTCCATGAAGATTGCACCAGATCACAAAATGGCTACATTCAATTGGAATCATTTGTACATCACAAAATGGCCGATATATATTAATCACATAATTATCTTTAGAGAAGATTTTGTTTATTAATTATTCCATCTAGATTTACAACATACAGTAGCTAACTGATATGCAGGGAAAGATTGCGGTATTTGTGAAATAGTTATGAAAACAAATGAACCTAATTCTGTTGGGCAAGCGAATCAAATTTGGACTTTGTATTGTGGAGTTAGTCAATGGCATACAGAAGGGGTATATTTAGGATTATTCTCTTTTCTCGCAGAGTTTCACTTAGTCAATACTAAAATTCTCAATGATTCTGGAGCTGTTGGTGTGAACCAATGAAGTGGTATGATTAAATCGGTGCATGATAGCGGTTTTGGCCCTCCCCTCGACTCAGGGTCACATGTACATCAAGCACCTTGCATCCATTAGATATACCGCAGTGATGCAGTCCAGCCTCTCCGCACTTGTATGATTAAATGATGGTATTTATAAATAATGCTAAATCTATGATGAGAAAAACTGAATAGTTTTATTTTAATGAAATATGTTTTTCTAATATGGTAGAAGCTGAAGTTTGAGGTGACATATCGGGGCAAATTTCTGGCCATTATGGGACAGACATTTTGTTTTTTTATGCTTGAACCTCTAAGGGATTCAAGCTAAATCAAGTGATATTTTCCTGTCCATATATCCCATAATGCACCAGCTATTTCTGTCTCTAGTTTAGCATTTCACACAGGGCTGACAAACAATTACACAGGCCATAAAGGTGGTGCACACATTGGAGTGCACACTATTTAAATATCCTTGCTAAGTTTAGGTTAATGCAACATAATATACTTAAATGCTAAATAAATACAAGACATCTGGAAAATCCTGGGGAAAGTGTTTGCATGTACAGTAAGTGTCAGATACTTTCCATTGCCTAACTTGCAGCTATCGAGTATATTCGAGCCGTGGGTCTGATCAGAGATGTACGGAAATGTATTCGCAGCTGTGAATGTGTATACAGTGACTGTGGGAAAATATGAAAATGCTGCAGCCACCTGGATTTGTTAAAATGCCCATCGGCAGCTTAGCGAGTCCTAGAGGCTACATATAAAAATAGGGGGCCAGATTCCCTAAGCTTCAAAAGTGATAAAATGATAAACAGTGATAACAGCCAGTCAATCAGCTCCTGCCTGCCATGCTACAGACTGTGTTTGAAAAATGTCAGACAGGAGCTGATTGGCTGGGTGTTTATCACTCTCCATGTTATCACTTTTGAAGCTTTAGAGAATCTGGACCACTGTGTTGCTCACAGGTCAGTCATCGGACTTCTGTGTAGCCCTGTGGTTGTGTAGCATGGAGGCAGGAAGTGAGATGCTTAAACCATTGTTACTGCATACGGGATCGAAGGTGCAGGTTGCGACACCCCCAAGAGCGGTCATGAAATGCCTGCAGGTTTGCTACCACTCCCCGTTGCCTCCCCCTAAATGGTCCCTGGCTGTCAGTCACTTTGCAAAGCTCCTTCACAAGACCATCACAGCTCATACACAGGGCGACTCAGACACATGCAAAGTTGGGATATAATAGCTCCACTTCAGAATCAGGCCTTATGTTACTCAATAAGTAAGAAGTAACAAAAAGCTTTGCACTGACAGGAAGTTTAGATTTGGCTTTTATTCTTTTTCACCTTGTACTTGTACAAAGCTTTTATGAAGCTGCAGCCATATCATTCTAAATTGTCATAACTTTATATGAAATAAATCTGTCATAAATATTTTGTTATTTAGAGTTTGATGTTCAGGACTCAGTCACTTATGTGTGGGGGCGAGAGTATTTTTCTATTCTTAGCTGTCCAGCTGCAGCGCATCTTGTACCGCTAGTCCACTCCTATCAGCAAGTGACGGCTGCTAATATTGTGCTGTGGGCATGTACAGTTATTTGTAGTTGCACCTGTGCTTGTTCCTAACAGATGTAGCTGACATTTACATATAACAATGGCACTCGGATAATAAAGATGGTGTCAGCAGTCACTACAATACCGGAAAATAAAAATCTTGTTCTGCATATGTCCCTGAGGCATTTTATTAAACCATCTATGTGTTGGGATACTGTTATATAGTATATGGACTGTTGTCCAACAGCCTATAGACTAGTGCAGTGTTTCCCAGTTCCAGATGTCAGGGACCCATAAAGTGTATGTTTTACATGTTTTGTACATCTGTGTGCGACTGAGTCTGATCTGTTTAAATAAGCTGCGAGCAACTGCGGCTTTTTCTTATGCCAAGGTCCATTGTGTTTTATCTGTGTTTTTGTATGTGTGTAAAAGCATTTAAGGTGCGGTTAAAGTTGCCTCTCTAATACACTGTTATAGACTTTCCAATGCATCCATTTAAACCAAAATATGATATGCTCAGTGTATGCGGGCACATCTGTATAAGTTGTGTATTATAAAAATGTGTTGCAGTGCATCTCCTCTCTTCCACTTATTTGCTCCTGTGTTGCAGGTTAGCAGCAGCCCCACTTAGAGTAAATTCCCCACCTCCCCTATAAATAGCAAATTAATTATCTTTCAATTCATCATCAAATAGTCATTGTTTTTAAATATTATCTTACAATTCATAATCCCTATTTCATGAATCACATACTGTATAAAACATGAGTACATACAGACAACAAAATGTCAATTGCAAATTACAAACTGCTGGAGTTGCAAAATCTTAATAAAGGTGCCCATACACGGTACAATTGCTGGGTGCGATGAGATGCACGCTCCCACACACATCCCATTGCACAGTTCAAAAAGTATGTGCTGCACATACTTTTTATACTAGATTGCATCTCATTGCATTGCAAAAGGTATGCGATACAATGTGATCTAGTCCAAATTGCATACAATAATTGTACCGTGTATGGGCACCTTAATACCTGGTCCATAATTGAATCACTGAAGAAATATCTGATAATGAATTCTGGAGGAAAAGGCACCCATGTGCTGACAAGCCAGAAGTGCCACTTCCAGTATTTAGAGCTCTCATTGCTTCTTCTATGCCCTTTCAAGTTGATACAGTATCAACTATCCACTCTGATCAACTATCAACTATGATTTCACTATCCACTCCAGTTCACAGATCATGGCAACTTACATGATAATCTTACATTGCATCCTCCATCCCATAGCTTTTCTGATTGCCCCATCTACCACAACTCTGAATGCCTCCTCCAGTATCTCTTACTTCCCACTCCAAGTCATAGATCTCTCAATGGCACCTGAAGTCCATAGATCTCTCATTGGGGCCTCCACAGCTCTCACTCCTGAAGTCTATAGATATCTCATTGGGGCCACCACAACTCTCACTACTGAAGTCCATAGATCTCTCATTGGGGCCTCCACAGCTCTCACTTCCCTCCAATATGTAGGTTTTTCGTTGACCTTCCACAGCTCTCACTTTCTCCTCAGTTCATAGATAAATCATTGTCTTTATCACTTCATCCCATAAAAAGATAATATTTGATTTTGATAAACTGTCTTTTCTACTGCTGCCACTTTGCACATTTTTCCTATGCTGTGGGGCTGCTGCTCCTTCATCCACGCGCTCTTGGTGCCCCTACACATGCCCCCCCTTATGGATGGCCCGGTCACTATGTTATGTGATGTGGATGGAAGGGGACATTTCACAGTCTAGACTGAGCTCAGAGGGCTGTTCCAAAGCATCTCTGCTCACTACTTCTTGTTTCTCTTGTTTCTTTGGTAGTCACATTCAAAAGTGCAGAATTATAAATCATTAATAGTTGCCTGGAAAAAAAACCTCTACTTGTTCTATGTCTCTAACATGTCCTTTATCCTCTGTTTTTACTTGGGTGAAAAAGAATAGTCACCTTTAAAATATACAGCACATTTCACTAAGTTTGGCTTGAATTAATGCCCCTTACATACGGGGTTAGTGAGCCTCCTTACTGAGCGTTTCAGTGTTGATCAGATCGCTCAGCACACAGTGATGCACCAGCGATGTGTGCTGCATGCTCTGTCACAAATCTAGTCAGGCAATAGCTTTGTGCAGGACCATGCAATGCTGTCAATACATACGGAGCGATCGGTGCTTCATTTCTAAGCGATCTGGCCAGATTGCTTAGAATTGGGGCTTTAATCGGTCCATGTCTATGCCCCATAACTCTTATGTTCATCACTATATCGTATGATGTACAATGTACAGGGCCGGTGCAAGGTACCGGAGCGCCCCAGGCGAGTCGGGGTGGGGGCGCCCCGGTGCCGGGGGGTGGAGGCGGGGGGTACCTGTTGCGCCGTCTGGGGAGCGGGCAGGGGGGTCCATGCTGGCGTCTGACAGGAGCCTGCAGTGGTGTCCTTGCCGCGTGGGTACCTGTGGCGCTGGCGGCGGCGGCGGGGGGTCCCTACAGTGAATAAGAAGTAACTAGCGCTGTGCGGTGGCGCGGGAGGTCGCTTCGGTTTTAAAAACACTGGCCGCATGCTGATTGGCTGAATCTCAGCCAATCAGCGTGCGGCCAGTGTTTTCAAACCCGGCAGCGCTTCCCGCGCTGCCGCATAGCCCGGCGGATAGCGCTAGTTATTTTTTATTCACTGCAGGGACCCCCCACCGCAGCCAGCTTTATACACAGGGCCACAGGTACCCGCCCGGCAAGGACACCACTGCAGGCTCCTGTCAGAAGCCGGCATGGCCTTCCCGCTCCCCAGACGGCGCAGCAGTTACCCCCTTTGCACGGGGGGGGGCGAGAGGTGAACTGCCGCCCTCCAGTGGCCAAATGCCTAGACCTGCCTAGTGGTGGCGCCGGCCCTGACAGTGTATCATATGCAGTCCTGCCACCCGGAAGCTGCCGGGTAAGTTGGCGAGGTATTGCATGCGATACCCTGCCCTAGTGGTCTTAAAAGAATGGCAAATAAGAAAGGTTGTCATAACCCTTGATCACTCCAGCTGGTGGGGCTAGGAGGTTATGCATATTCATAATTATCAGTGTTGGTAACTGTAATGCCTGGAGAAGTAGCCTTCCCAATGCTGCAAGGGGAGCAACTCCATCTCCTTGGAATCAGACTACAATAGCTGGTTGTAGGACAGAGTTTATTGGCAATGTATAATTTATTTTCTTTTGAATTTACACTGTAAAAGTACATTTAAAACCATTTCAAACAGGGCAACTGAGCTAGTTTTCATCCTAATACAGGATATTTTTCATAAGTACATAATACATTTATTTTTAAAATAATTTTTTTTCTTGGATAACGCAAAACATGTTAATATAAAGTGTGTAAATGTTATTGACTTTCAAGCTACCAAATAGCACAGATTGACCCCAATATGAGTGCATGTTTGTCACTGTACTTTTTGGTTGTGATGTAAAGTATCTCTTCATCTTGTCCCATTTTTTTTTTTAGGTGCGCTGGTTCCCTCCCTCAGACGCTACTTCACAGGGCTGGAAGTCCCGCCAGTTCTGCTGAGTAATGTGTAAGTAGGTTGTTTCTTTTTTAAAGTCTGGTGAAGATGGATGGATATTCATACAATTGTATCCACTGATTATGTAATGTTTTTTCAAGGCTTTCTGTTTGTTCCACAACAAAGTCAGTTGTTCTATACCATAACATGAATCTGTAATTCCAGATTTGTATAAACTCAGTCAGATAAACAAATCATTATTCTGCCAATGAAGACAAGAAGCACCAGTTCTGCTGTGCTAACGGATCCTGTCTATTTCTTCCAGTTCCTCCTTCCATATGTTATACTCATTTTGGAAATATCTTCTCTTATGACCAGAAGGGTTAGAAGCATCATCGCTTGGAGCATGATAAAATGGAGGAAGATAAAACACTAACCAATCAGCTGCAAACTTTCATGTTGCAGGCTGTGTTTAAAAATGAACAGTTAAGAGCTGTTTGAATGGTAATTTATCTATCTCTGTTTTATCTCTCTCCAAGCGATGATTCATCTTGCCAAGTGACACTAATGTGGGATTTATGTAAAATGGTTTCATTGTGCTCTGAGATGTGCTAGTGGTTAGCCTTAATATTTTGAACTATAGTTGATTTTGAAGTGTAGAATATTATTCAATGACATGTGAATGGGCATAATGTTTGATGCCTGTTATTGTAAGGAGTGATATCATCCACAGAGGGAGATGATGTCATCTTGTCACCCCTTATCTCTATGTAAACATACTCCATGACTAATGCAAGTACTGTTTATTTTTGCTCATGATAATTTTAAGGAAATTAAATAGCACATTTAGATTTAGTGAGCTGTAATCCCCTTTATGTTGTATAAGCAGTGTTCTCAGCCTTGTGCTTTAACCCCTTCCCGACATTTGACGTACATTTACGTCATGGTCGGGATGTACATCCCGACACATGGCATAAATGTACGTCATGAGTTCAAACTGTCACCGCGTCTATAGACGCGGTGACAGAGGGACGATGTCTGCTGTCCCTGACAGCAGACATCTTCCCTCATTGCCCAGGGGGGGCAGCGATGCCCCCACCCATCGGCGATCGCTGTGATTGGCTGTTCAATGTGAACAGCCAATTACAGCGTTTTCTGTGTACCGGCGAATGACGTTCGCCGGTGACACAGGGATCGGTGGTGATTGGTGCTGTTAAGTACAGCACTAATCACCACCGGGTGTAAGGGTGTCACTGGTGGTCACCCCACCTCACCCCACCTGCCCCCAAAGGCTGTGATTGGTCCGTCGGACCGACGGACCAATCACAGCCATTACACCTCAAATGAAATAACGCAGACAGCCCTGCAGCCGCCATTCCGGTCAGGAACAGCGTGCAGAGCGGTCTCCGTGCCCATCTGTGCCCTATACTGACCTGATCAGCGTTGGTGGCATCCGTGCTGCCAGCTCCTGCTGTGACTTCCTGGTGCTTGTGCTGTTGGTGCTGCTGCTGCTGCTGCAGCAGCGTCATTGTGTCAGAGATTTAAATTGTGTGATATAATTTTGTATCTGCTGCCCCCCTTTTGTGCTGATCAGTATAAACTAACTGATCAGCACCTTTTTTGGGGTGCAGGGTTTTTTTTTTTTTTATATATATATACCCTGTCAGGTTGCACCCACAGTTGTGTGCCTGCTGCCCCTCACTGCTAATCAGTGTTGCATCACTGATCAGCATTTTTTTTTTTTGAGGGTGCTGTGGGGGTTTTTTTTTTTAATTTTTTTTACACCCACGGTGATTTTGTGGTGTCCTGTGGCCGCAGAGCGCTGATCAGTGACGTACATCACTGATCAGCATTTTTGGCACAGGTTTGATCTTTTTATTTTTTTTTTATCAAATTACTGTTGCCTTTGACTCATCAGCATTTTTTTAATTTTTTTTTTTTGGAGGGTGCTGTGGAGTCTTTTTTTTAAATTTTTTTACACCCACGGTGCTTTTGTGGGTGTCCTGTGCCCGCTGAGCGCTGATCAGTGACGTACATCACTGATCAGCATTTTTGATCTAATTTTTTTTTTTGGATCAAATTCCTGTTGTCTTTGACTCATCAGAAGTTTTTTTTTATTTTATTTTTTTGGAGGGTGCTGTGGAGTCTTTTTTTTTAAATTTTTTTTACACCCACGGTGCTTTTGTGGGTGTCCTGTGCCCGCTGAGCGCTGATCAGTGACGGACGTTACTGACCAACATCTGAGCTCAATTTTTGGCGCAGGAGCTTTTTTTTTTTTAACTTACACGTGTTAAAGCACTACATACACACTACATACCCCCCGTGTTGAAATAAAGTTTGTACCCCCCCCCTACACTATACACGCCTACACAAAAATAATAAAAATGTCCCAATCATCGCAAAGACTGTTTTCAGCGGAGGAGGCATATGCCCTTATTGCCTCTGACACTGACACAGCCAGTGAAGAAAGCAATGAATGTGCATTCATCTTAAGCTCCTCTTCCTCCTCTAGTGATGAGGGACCCCCTCAAAGACGCCCCCGTAGAGCAGCTGAGACCCCCCCCCAATGATTGATCTCGTATGGACCCCACCACCAGACAATTTTGAGCCCCAGGTTCCTGAGTTTTTGGCCAACCCAGGAATCCAATTTGATACTACAGGCCTCAAAGAAATTGACTTTTTCAAAGTCTTTTTCTCTGATGATTTTATAAATTTAATGGTGGACCAAAGTAATTTATATGCCCAGCAGTTTATTGCCCAAAACCCCACGTCATCATTTGCTAGGTGGACCCCTGTAGATGCAGTAGAGATGATGACGTTTTGGGGTCTGGTGTTACATATGGGCATAGTTAAAAAGCCAGAAATTAGGCAATATTGGAGTACAGATGTTCTGTACAGCACCCCACTTCATCGTATGGCCATGACCCGGACTCGTTTTGAGACGATCCTTAAATTTTTGCATTACAACGATAATGCACAGTGCCCACCCAGAGATGATCCCACCTTTGACCGGCTATTCAAAGTCAGGCCGGTCATTGATCATTTCAGCGCCAAATTTGCTGAGATGTACATCCCCCAAAAATTCATTTGTGTAGACGAGTCACTTATACATTTTAAAGGAAGGGTTAAATTCCGCCAGTACCTTCCCAATAAGAGGGCAAGGTATGGCATAAAAATGTATAAGCTGTGCGAAAGTACCTCAGGGTACACCCACAGGTTTAGGGTATATGAAGGGAAGGACACAAGAATTGAACCGCCAGAATGCCCCCCCTCCCTCGTAGGTGTTAGTGGAAAGATTGTCTGGGATTTAGTGCACCCCTTCCTGGATAAGGGTTATCACCTCTATGTGGATAACTTTTACACCAGCATCCCCCTGTTTAAGGCCCTTGGTTCAAGAGTTACAGCAGCTTGCGGTACTGTGCGCAAGAACCAAAGAGGCCTCCCAAAAACGCACGTTGCCCAATTACTGAGAAAGGGTGAAAGCAGGGGAATATGCACCGAAAATATGTTGTTGGTCAGATATAAGGACAAGAGGGATGTCCTTATACTGACAACAATTCACGGAGACAGTACCACCTCCGTCCCTGTACGAGGTACCAGTACCCACACCTCAAAACCTATTTGTATCCTAGATTACAATAAGTACATGGGCGGAGTGGTTCTTTCAGATCAGGTACTGAAGCCGTACAGTGCCCTGCGGAAAACAAAAATATGGTATAAGAAGCTGGCTGTGTATATCATCCAGATGGCACTGTATAACGCTTACGTACTATTCCGTTCTACCAGCCAGACGGGGACATTTATGCACTTTCAAGAGGAAGTCATAAAGGGCCTAATATTTGGGAACCAGCAGGCAGAGGGCCCCAGTACTTCTAGTACTGGCCCCAGTACTTCTAGTACTGGCCCCCGTATTGTATCAGGGCAGCATTTTCCTAACGAAATCCCCTCCACTGGAAAAAAGGGCAGGACACAAAAAAGGTGCAAAGTTTGCTATAAAAAGGGAATACGAAAGCAAACTATTTTCCACTGTGAAACTTGCCCCGACAAACCCGGCCTATGTATGAAGGAGTGCTTTAAAATATACCACACATCTATGGATTATTAGGTTCATCATTTCACCGTGCTTCGGGGGTCTTGCTAATGCGACATAGCACCCACCATTCATTCCACCAGAATGTGTGCTGCAAAATCCAAATATCACTCCTTCCCTTCTGAGTCCTGCCATGCACCCAAATGGTATTTTTTGGTCACATATGAGGCATTGCCGTACTCGGGAGAAATTGCGGCACAGATTTTGGGGTGCTTTGTCTCCTTCATTCCTTGTGAAAATGAAAAATTTTGAGCCAGAACTGCATTTTTGTGTAAAAAAATTTAATTTTTCATTTTCACAGCCCAGTTGTACCAAAATTGGTGAAACCCCTGGGGGTTTGAAATGTACACTATACCCCTAGATGAATTCCCTGAGGGGTGTAGTTTGCAAAATGGGGTCACTTGTGGGGGGGTTCCACTGTATTGGTGCTTCGGGGGTCTTGCTAATGCGACATAGCACCCACCATTCATTCCACCAGAATCTGTGCTGCAAAATCCAAATATCACTCCTTCCCTTCTGAGTCCTGCCATTTTTTGGTCACATATGAGGCATTGCCGTACTCGGGAGAAATTGGGGCACAGATTTTGGGGTGCTTTGTCTCCTTCATTCCTTGTGAAAATGAAAAATTTTGAGCCAGAACTGCATTTTTGTGTAAAAAAATTTAATTTTTCATTTTCACAGCCCAGTTGTACCACAATTGGTGAAACCCCTGGGGGTTTGAAATGTACACTATACCCCTAGATGAATTCCCCGAGGGGTGTAGTTTTGCAAAATGGGGTCACTTGTGGGGGGGTTCCACTGTATTGGTGCTTCGGGGGTCTTGCTAATGCGACATAGCACCCACCATTCATTCCACCAGAATCTGTGCTGCAAAATCCAAATATCACTCCTTCCCTTCTGAGTCCTGCCATGCACCCAAATGGTATTTTTTGGTCACATATGAGGCATTGCCGTACTCGGGAAAAATTGGGGCACAGATTTTGGGGTGCTTTGTCTCCTTCATTCCTTGTGAAAATGAAAAATTTTGAGCCAGAACTGCATTTTTGTGTAAAAAATGTAATTTTTCATTTTCACAGCCCAGTTGTACCAAAATTGGTGAAACCCCTGGGGGTTTGAAATGTACACTATACCCCTAGATGAATTCCCTGAGGGGTGTAGTTTGAAAAATGGGGTCACTTGTGGGGGGGTTCCACTGTATTGGTGCTTCGGGGGTCTTGCTAATGCGACATAGCACCCACCATTCATTCCACCAGAATGTGTGCTGCAAAATCCAAATATCACTCCTTCCCTTCTGAGTCCTGCCATGCACCCAAATGGTATTTTTTGGTCACATATGAGGCAATGCCGTACTCGGGAGAAATTGCGGCACAGATTTTGGGGTGCTTTGTCTCCTTCATTCCTTGTGAAAATGAAAAATTTTGAGCCAGAACTGCATTTTTGTGTAAAAAAATTTAATTTTTCATTTTCACAGCCCAGTTGTTCCAAAATTGGTGAAACCCCTGGGGGTTTGAAATGTACACTATACCCCTAGATAAATTCCCTGAGGGGTGTAGTTTGCAAAATGGGGTCACTTGTGGGGGGGTTCCACTGTATTGGTGCTTCAGGGGTCTTGCTAATGCGACATAGCACCCACCATTCATTCCACCAGAATCTGTGCTGCAAAATCCAAATATCACTCCTTCCCTTCTGAGTCCTGCCATGCACCCAAATGGTTTTTTTTGGTCACATATGAGGCATTGCCGTACTCGGGAGAAATTGCGGCACAGATTTTGGGGTGCTTTGTCTCCTTCATTCCTTGTGAAAATGAAAAATTTTGAGCCAGAACTGCATTTTTGTGTAAAAAAATGTAATTTTTCATTTTCACAGCCCAGTTGTACCAAAATTGGTGAAACCCCTGGGGGTTTGAAATGTACACTATACCCCTAGATGAATTCCCTGAGGGGTGTAGTTTGCAAAATGGGGTCACTTGTTGGGGGGGTTCCACTGTATTGGTGCTTCGGGGGTCTTGCTAATGCGACATAGCACCCACCATTCATTCCACCAGAATGTGTGCTGCAAAATCCAAATATCACTCCTTCCCTTCTGAGTCCTGCCATGCACCCAAATGGTATTTTTTGGTCACATATGAGGCATTGCCGTACTCGGGAGAAATTGCGGCACAGATTTTGGGGTGCTTTGTCTCCTTCATTCCTTGTGAAAATGAAAAATTTTGAGCCAGAACTGCATTTTTGTGTAAAAAAATGTAATTTTTCATTTTCACAGCCCAGTTGTACCAAAATTGGTGAAACCCCTGGGGGTTTGAAATGTACACTATACCCCTAGATGAATTCCCTGAGGGGTGTAGTTTGCAAAATGGGGTCACTTGTGGGGGGGTTCCTAACTTTTAGCATCTTATGGTGCCTAGAAACCTACCTGGTGCCTAAAAAATAATCTCATAAAAAGGAGGCTCCAAAATCAAGTAGGTGCTCCTTCTATTATGAAGCCTGTGGTTTGGTCAACGTGCACACTACGGCCACATATAGGATATTTATGAAAACAAAAGAATTGGGGGAATCAAGTTTTAGTCACATTTCTCTAGTAAAATCTACTGTGTTCCTTAGAAAAATGTATTAAAATTGAAAATCTGCAAAAAAAATAAAATTTTGAAATTTCACCTACACTTTGTTTTAATTCCTGTGAAACACCTAAAGGGTTAACAAACTTCCAAAATGCTGTTTTGAATACTGTGAGGGGTGCAGTTTTTGAAATGGCATCATTTATGGGGGTGTCTCAAATACAAGTCCCTCAAAGTCACATCAGAACTGAACTGGTCAATAAAAAAATCAGTGTTTGAAATTTTCTTGAAAATTTGAGAATTTGCTATTCGTATTTTAAGCCTCCTAGTGTCCAAAAAAATTAAAAGGAGGTTGAAATTATGATGGCAACATAAAGTAGACATATGGTCTTTGTTAGTTATTAACTATTTTGAGTGGTATGATTATTTGTCTCTCACAAGCAGAAAATTTAACATTTTGCAAATTGCAAAATTTTCAATTTTTTTACGACATTTTGGTATTTTTCACAAAAAAACACAGACTGTATCGACCAAAATTTACCACTAACTTGAAGTACAATGTGTCACGAGAAAACAATCTAAAAATCACTGGGATAAGTAAAAGCAAAAAAAAGTTATCCCCACTTAAGTGATACATGTCAGATTTGAAAAAAAGGGCTGTCAGGAAGGCAAAAACAGGCTGCGTCGGTAAGGGGTTAAGGAAGGGATCAGCAGTGCCGTCTTAACAGCATTGTAGGCCCCAGGCAAAGAAATGCATTTGGGCCCCTCCACATCCATTCACAGGAAAAAAGTAAACAAAAAAAATCATAACACGCTTCCATACAGTGAATGGCTGTCAGCACTCTGATTGGTGGATAGCTCCAGCCATCCACCAATCAGCATGCTGAGCCATTCACTGTCTGGCTACAGGCTGGGAAGCAGGAAGAGGATGCTACCTGGATGCTCTGTTTGTGTGATTTACAATCATTGTGACCAGGCAGATACCCACAACCAAATCTGCCCCAGCTCGAAGGCCTCTAGAACTGGTGGGCTCTTGGGCAGCTTCCCATTGAGCCCATAAGTTAAGATGGCCCTGGGGATCAGTCTTGCTGTCAGCATTCCGTTCCTGCTTTTATATTGTTACGCTGTTCTCTTGGCAGAGTTGGCCATGGTACCATGAGAATAATAGTGACCATTACGTTATGTCAAGGTGAATTTGGAAAAAGGCTGTTTTGATTTATTTAGTGCAGACTACTCCAGTGTTCGTGAAAACCACCCAAAAAAGTGGGTCCCGGGGACCCTTCACTTCTAAAAATTGGGGTCCTACCTGACCTTTTCTGGGTCCCAACGGAATAAAGCCTCCTCTCCCCTTCTCCCCAGCATGGCACATGTGGGTCGGGGGGAGGGGGGGGGCGGGAAGTAGGAATTGGGCCACTCGCCTAAAGATACATATATACTAGAAACTATCTAAACCCTCACACAGGGACAGTGCGTGCTGAAGGCGCGCTAAAAATTGGGGGGGGGGGGGGGGAGTGGTGTGGTCACATAGTTGTACCAATTCACATTACAGCACACACCATTATGCCCAGTAGACATTACAGCACACACCGTTATGCCCAGTACACATTATAGCACACACCGTTATGCCCAGTACACATTATAGAACACACCGTTATGCCCAGTACACATTATAGAACACACCGTTATGCCCAGTACACATTACTGCACACACCGTTATGCCCAGTACACATTACAGCACACCCCGTAATGCCCAGTACACATTATAGAACACACCGTAATGCCCAGTACATTACAGCACACCCCGTAATGCCCAGTACATATTACAGCACACACAGTTATGCCCAGTACATATTACAGCACACCATAATGCCCAGTACACATTACAGCACACCATAATGCCCAGTACACATTACAGCACACCCCGTAATGCCCAGTACATATTACAGCACACACCGTTATGCCCAGTACACATTACAGCACACCCCGTAATGCCCAGTACATATTACAGCACACACAGTTATGCCCAGTACATATTACAGCACACACAGTTATGCCCAGTACACATTACAGCACACCATAATGCCCAGTACACATTACAGCACACCATAATGCCCAGTACACATTACAGCACACCCCGTAATGCCCAGTACATATTACAGCACACACCGTTATGCCCAGTACACATTACAGCACACCCCGTAATGCCCAGTACATATTACAGCACACACAGTTATGCCCAGTACATATTACAGCACACACAGTTATGCCCAGTACATATTACAGCACACCATAATGCCCAGTATGTATTATAGTACGCACTGTAATGCCCAGTATATATTATAGCACATAAGTGCTGCTTACCTACAGTACATGCTTGTTGCCAGCGGTTATATGCTCCTTGCAGGGGTTACATGCTGGTTGGCGCAGGGGGGGGGGGGGTTATGCTGGTTGCCACAGGGGGTTTATTCTGGTTGCCGTGGGGGGGTTATTCTGGTTACCGGGGGGGGCTGGTAAGGCTGATACACTGGTGAGTGGGCTGTCTGCAAGGCGGGGGACTGGATGTGGCTGAAAGAGCTGAAACGCTGCTCTGAGTTGAGCAGCGTGTCAGCTTTTCCAGCCTCATCCAGTCCCCCACTGCGCTGACAGCACGCTCACCTCTTATGCTGAGAGTTGCCATATCACATCCCGTCCCCCGCTCTCAGCAGCAGAATGAATTTACATGGCGGGGGGCAGCAGAAGGATGCCACAAACACTGTGACCGTGAACCAGGCTGCCACTGCTCTCAAAATAAATGGCAGGGCGCGCGGCATTAATGATTGGCAGGGCTTGCACCTGCAGTGATTGGCTGCCGGGCGGCCACTGTGCAGTGATTGGGTCCCGGCGGCCGCTGCACTGATTAGCTTTTACAGCGGCTCATGCCACGGCAGCTCAGCCTCACAGGCGCAGCTCAGCGCGTCCTCGGGGACCCCTTCAGTTTCAAAAACTGAGTCCCCGGTGAGCGTTTTAGGGTAAAATAGCGAACCCTGCTACTTATTAGTTCACATGTGCTTAAGGCTTAAGCCATCTTTCATGGTACATAAACGGCCATTCAAAGATATGCATTCTCCATGGCTGTGTATAAATGGCCTAGCAGTAAGGAGGGGTGGAAGCAATTGGAAAAGACGCACTGTTACACTGTTATATAAAATGTGCTGTGTGCTGGAAATTCCATAATTTATGCTTGTAATAATATAATCCAATATTCTTTGGATTCTACACTGCAGACAGGGTTTTACCAATACATTTCTGGCAAAGGACAGTGATTTGCGGCAGTCACTACCATGACTTCTAGTCAGGCTGATCAGCTTCTGCTGTCAACTCTCAGTAAAACCTTGTAGGTCCACTAGCAGTAGAGAATACACCTAGCCTGGCTCATCTGATCTGTGTGTTCTTACCTTCATGTCTGTTACCGCTCCTAGTGTGTGTGAGCCGTGGATTATTTTATTCATAAACTTTAGTTAAACGGAAAAAAAGACAGTTGAATTTTTTTTTCAAATTCATTGTTTTTACCAAGAGTTGATCATTAACCCCTTCACGACATTTGACGTATATATACGTCATGGCCGGGAAGTACTTCCCGACCGTTGACGTATATATACGTCATGGCTTAAAACTGTCACTGCGTCTAGAGACGCAGTGACAGAGGGACGATGTCTGCTGTCCCTGACAGCAGACATGTCCGTGCATGCCCAGGGGGGGCGGCGATGCCGCCCCCCCGTCGGCGATCGCTGTGATTGGCTGTTCATTGTGAACAGCCATTCACAGCGTTTTCTGTGTCACCGGCGAATAACGTTCGCCGGTGACACGGGATCGGAGGTGATTGGTGCTGTAAAGTACAGCACCAATCACCGCGGGGTGTAAGGGTGACACTGGTGTCACCCCACCTCACCCCGCCCGCCCCCAAAGGCCGTGATTGGTTCGTCGGACCGACGGACCAATCACAGCCATGGAGGGGGGTTTAAACTAACGGTGACTGCACTGCAGACGCCATTCCGGTCTGGAATAGCGTGCAGTGCGGTCACCGTGCCCAGCTGCCGCCTATACTGACCAGAACCCATCCAAAATACTTACCTGATCATTGATATTGCTTATGCTTGTGACATCTTGTGACATCCTGTGACATCTTGTGCTGCTGCGATTTATTAGATAGAGAGAGAGTTAGAGAGAGAGAGATAGAGAGAGATAGAGAGAGATAGAGAGGCCTAGTGCTATATTTTGTGCTGCTGCAGTGTGATAGAGCTATAGATAGAGAGATAGAGAGAGATAGAGAGAGAGAGATAGAGAGAGAGATAGTGACAGATTGTGCTATATATTTTTTATATAACTGAAAGAGATAGAGAGAGATAGAGAGAGATAGAGAGGCCTAGTGCTATATTTTGTGCTGCTGCAGTGTGATAGAGCTATAGATAGATAGAGAGAGATAGAGAGAGATAGAGAGAGAGAGATAGAGAGATAGTGACAGATTGTGCTATATATTTTTTATATAACTGACTGCTGCCCCCCCTTTTGTGCTGATCAGTATAAATTAACTGATCAGCAACTTTTTGGGGGCGCAGGTTTTTTTTTATATATAGATATACCTGTCAGTGCTGCTGCTGCAGTGTCATAGAGTGATAGATAGTGAGAGATAGAGAGATAGAGAGAGATAGTGACAGAGAGTGATAGAGAGTGCTAAATTTTGTGTCTGCTGCCCCCGCCTTTTGTGCTGATCACTATATCTGAGGTGATCAGCAACTTTTTAGGGGTGCAGAGGTTTTTTTTTTTATATATACCTGTCAGTACCACCAAAGGTTGTGCACCTGCTGCCCCTCACTGGTAATCAGTGTCGCATCACTGATCACCTTTTTTTATTTTTTGTGAGTGCTGTGGGGTCTTTTTTACATTTTTTTTTTTACACACACTGTGATTTTGTGTGTGTCCTGTGGCCACTGTGCGCTGATCAGTGACGTACATCACTGATCAGCTTTTTCGGCACAGGGTTGATCTATTTTTTATTTTTTTTGGATCAAATTCCTGTTGCCTTTGAGCGCTGTTCAGTGACGGACGTTACTGACCAACATCTGTGCTCAATTTTTGGCGCAGGACCTTTTTTTTTTTTAACCCCTTCCATTTTTATTTTTTTTTAACCCCTTCCATTTTTTTTTTTTAACCCCTTCCATTTTTTTTTTTTAACCCCTTCCATTTTTTTTTTTTTTAACCCTTCAATTTTTTTATTTTTGTATTTTTTTTTTCTGCACTACATACATACACACTACACACTACATACCCCCCGGGTTGAAATAAAGTTTGTACCCCCCCCCCTACACTATACACGTGTTGAAACATTTCACTACCAGTAACACAAAAATATAAATGGCATCCCAAATGTCATCCCAAATGTCGTCCCAGTCATCCAGGAGAATGTATTCGGTGGAGGAGGCATATGCCATGCTTGCCTCTGACTCTGACACAGCCAGTGAGGCAAGCGGGGAATTTGAAGGATTTGTCTTAAGCTCCTCTTCCTCCTCTGATGATGAGGGACCCCCTCAAAGACGCCCCCGTAGAGCAGCTGAGACCCCCCCCCCAATAATTGATCTCGTATGGACCCCACCACCAGACAATTTTGAGCCCCAGGTTCCTGAGTTTTTGGCCATCCCAGGAATCCAATTTGATTCAACAGGTCTCAGAGAAATTGACATTTTTAAATTATTTTTCTCTGATGATTTTATAAATGTAATGGTGGACCAAACTAATTTATATGCCCAGCAGTTTATTGCTCAAAACCCCACGTCATCATTTGCTAGGTGGACCCCTGTAGATGCAGTAGAGATGATGACGTTTTGGGGTCTGGTGTTACATATGGGCATAGTAAAAAAGCCACAAATTAGGCAATATTGGAGTACAGATGTTCTGTACAGCACCCCATTTCACCGTATGGCCATGCCCCGGGCTCGTTTTGAGGCAATCCATAAATTTATACATTACACCGATAATGCACAGTGCCCACCCAGAGATGATCCCACCTTTGACAGGCTATTCAAAGTCAGGCCGGTCATTGATCATTTCAGTGCCAAATTTGCAGAGCTATACATCCCTGATAAATGTATTAGTATCGACGAGTCCCTTATACATTTTAAAGGAAGGGTTAAATTCCGCCAGTACCTTCCCAGTAAGAGGGCAAGGTATGGCATAAAAATGTATAAGCTGTGTGAAAGCACCACAGGGTACACCCACAAGTTTAGGGTATATGAAGGGAAGGATTCAAGAATTGAACCACCAGAATGCCCCCCCTCCCTCGTAGGTGTTAGTGGAAAAATTGTCTGGGATTTAATGCACCCCTTCCTGGATAAGGGTTATCACCTCTATGTGGATAACTTTTACACCAGCATCCCCCTGTTTAAGGCCCTTGGTTCAAGAGGTACAGCAGCTTGCGGTACTGTGCGCAAGAACTAAAGAGGCCTCCCCAAAACGCACATTGCCCAAGTAATGAGAAGGGGTGAAAGCAGGGGAATATGCACCGAAAATTTGTTGTTGGTCAAATATAAGGACAAGAGGGATGTCCTTATACTGACAACAATTCATGGAGACAGTACCACCTCCATCCCTGTACGAGGTACCAGTACCCACACCTCAAAACCAAATTGTATCCTAGATTACAATAAGTACATGGGCGGAGTGGATCTTTCAGATCAGGTACTGAAGCCGTACAGTGCCCTGCGGAAAACAAATATCTGGTACAAGAAGCTGGCCGTGTATATCATCCAGATGGCACTGTATAACGCTTACGTGCTATTCCGTTCTACCGGCCAGAGGGGGACATTTATGCACTTTCAAGAGGAAGTCATAAAGAGCCTAACATTTGGGAATCAGCAGGCAGAGGGCCCCAGTACTTCTAGTACTGGCCCCCGTATTGTACCAGGGCAGCATTTTCCCAACGAAATCCCCTCCACTGCAAGAAAGGGCAGGACACAAAAAAGGTGCAAAGTTTGCTATAAAAAGGGAATAAGAAAGGAAACTATTTTCCACTGTGAAACTTGCCCCGACAAACCCGGCCTATGTATAAAGGAGTGTTTCAAAATATACCACACATCTATGGATTATTAGGTTCATCATTTCACCGTGCTTCGGGGGTCTTGCTAATGCCACATAGCACCCACCATTCATTCCACCAGAATCTGAGCTGCAAAAAACAAAAATCACTCCTTCCCTTCTGAGTCCTGCCATGCACCCAACTGGTATTTTTTGGTCACATGTGAGGCATTGCCGTACTCTGGAGAAATGGGGGCACAGATTTTGGGGTGCTTTGTCTCCTTCATTCCTTGTGAAAATGAAAAATTTTGAGCCAGAAGTACATTTTTGTGTAAAAAAATGTATTTTTTTCATTTTCACTGCCCAGTTGTACCAAAATTGATGAAACCCCTGGGGGTTTGAAATGTACACTATACCCCTAGATGAATTCCCTGAGGGGTGTAGTTTGCAAAATGGGGTCACTTGTGGGGGGGTTCCACTGTATTGGTAATGCAACATAGCACCCACCATTCATTCCACCAAAATCTGTGCTGCAAAATCCAAAAATCACTCCTTCCCTTCTGAGTCCTGCCATGCACCCAACTGGTATTTTTTGGTCACACGTGAGGCATTGCCGTACTCTGGAGAAATGGGGGCACAGATTTTGGGGTGCTTTGTCTCCTTCATTCCTTGTGAAAATGAAAAATTTTGAGCCAGAAGTACATTTTTGTGTAAAAAAATGTATTTTTTTCATTTTCACTGCCCAGTTGTACCAAAATTGATGAAACCCCTGGGGGTTTGAAATGTACACTATACCCCTAGATGAATTCCCTGAGGGGTGTAGTTTGCAAAATGGGGTCACTTGTGGGGGGGTTCCACTGTATTGGTAATGCAACATAGCACCCACCATTCATTCCACCAAAATCTGTGCTGCAAAATCCAAAAATCACTCCTTCCCTTCTGAGTCCTGCCATGCACCCAACTGGTATTTTTTGGTCACACGTGAGGCATTGCCGTACTCGGGAGAAATTGGGGCACAGATTTTGGGGTGCTTTGTCTCCTTCATTCCTTGTGAAAATGAAAAATTTTGAGCCAGAACTGCATGTTTGTGTAAAAAAATGTAATTTTCCATTTTCACATCCCAGTTGTACCAAAATTGGTGAAACCCCTGGGGGTTTGAAATGTACACTATACCCCTAGATGAATTCCCTGAGGGGTGTACTTTGCAAAATGGGGTGACTTGTGGGGGGGTTCCACTGTATTGGTGCTTTGGGAGTCTTGCTAATGCAACATAGCACCCACCATTCATTCCACCAAAATCTTTGCTGCAAAATCCAAAAATCACTCCTTCCCTTCTGAGTCCTGCCATGCACCCAACTGGTATTTTTTGGTCACATGTGAGGCATTGCCGTACTCGGGAGAAATTGGGGCACAGATTTTGGGGTGCTTTGTCTCCTTCATTCCTTGTGAAAATGAAAAATTTTGAGCCAGAACTGCATGTTTGTGTAAAAAAATGTAATTTTCCATTTTCACATCCCAGTTGTACCAAAATTGGTGAAACCCCTGGGGGTTTGAAATGTACACTATACCCCTAGATGAATTCCCTGAGGGGTGTACTTTGCAAAATGGGGTGACTTGTGGGGGGGTTCCACTGTATTGGTGCTTTGGGAGTCTTGCTAATGCAACATAGCACCCACCATTCATTCCACCAAAATCTTTGCTGCAAAATCCAAAAATCACTCCTTCCCTTCTGAGTCCTGCCATGCACCCAACTGGTATTTTTTGGTCACATGTGAGGCATTGCCGTACTCGGGAGAAATTGGGGCACAGATTTTGGGGTGCTTTGTCTCCTTCATTCCTTGTGAAAATGAAAAATTTTGAGCCAGAAGTACATTTTTGTGTAAAAAAATGTAATTTTCCATTTTCACATCCCAGTTATACCAAAATTGGTGAAACCCCTGGGGGTTTGAAATGTACACTATACCCCTAGATGAATTCCCTGAGGGGTGTAGTTTGCAAAATGGGGTCACTTGTGGGGGGGTTCCACTGTCTTGGTGCTTGGGGGGTCTTGCTAATGCGACATAGCACCCACCAAAATTCCACCAGAATCTGAGCTGCAAAATCCAAAAATCACTCCTTCCCTTCTAAGTCCTGCCATGCACCCAACTGGTATTTTTTGGTCACATGTGAGGCATTGCCGTACTCGGGAGAAATTGGGGCACAGATTTTGGGGTGCTTTGTCTCCTTCATTCCTTGTGAAAATGAAAAATTTTGAGCCAGAACTGCATGTTTGTGTAAAAAAATGTAATTTTCCATTTTCACATCCCAGTTGTACCAAAATTGGTGAAACCCCTGGGGGTTTGAAATGTACACTATACCCCTAGATGAATTCCCTGAGGGGTGTACTTTGCAAAATGGGGTGACTTGTGGGGGGGTTCCACTGTATTGGTGCTTTGGGAGTCTTGCTAATGCAACATAGCACCCACCATTCATTCCACTAAAATCTTTGCTGCAAAATCCAAAAATCACTCCTTCCCTTCTGAGTCCTGCCATGCACCCAACTGGTATTTTTTGGTCACATGTGAGGCATTGCCGTACTCGGGAGAAATTGGGGCACAGATTTTGGGGTGCTTTGTCTCCTTCATTCCTTGTGAAAATGAAAAATTTTGAGCCAGAACTGCATGTTTGTGTAAAAAAATGTAATTTTCCATTTTCACATCCCAGTTGTACCAAAATTGGTGAAACCCCTGGGGGTTTGAAATGTACACTATACCCCTAGATGAATTCCCTGAGGGGTGTACTTTGCAAAATGGGGTGACTTGTGGGGGGGTTCCACTGTATTGGTGCTTTGGGAGTCTTGCTAATGCAACATAGCACCCACCATTCATTCCACCAAAATCTTTGCTGCAAAATCTAAAAATCACTCCTTCCCTTCTGAGTCCTGCCATGCACCCAACTGGTATTTTTTGGTCACATGTGAGGCATTGCCGTACTCGGGAGAAATTGGGGCACAGATTTTGGGGTGCTTTGTCTCCTTCATTCCTTGTGAAAATGAAAAATTTTGAGCCAGAAGTACATTTTTGTGTAAAAAAATTTAATTTTCCATTTTCACATCCCAGTTATACCAAAATTGGTGAAACCCCTGGGGGTTTGAAATGTACACTATACCCCTAGATGAATTCCCTGAGGGGTGTAGTTTGCAAAATGGGGTCACTTGTGGGGGGGTTCCACTGTCTTGGTGCTTGGGGGGTCTTGCTAATGCGACATAGCACCCACCAAAATTCCACCAGAATCTGAGCTGCAAAATCCAAAAATCACTCCTTCCCTTCTAAGTCCTGCCATGCACCCAACTGGTATTTTTTGGTCACATGTGAGGCATTGCCGTACTCGGGAGAAATTGGGGCACAGATTTTGGGGTGCTTTGTCTCCTTCATTCCTTGTGAAAATGAAAAATTTTGAGCCAGAACTGCATGTTTGTGTAAAAAAATGTAATTTTCCATTTTCACATCCCAGTTGTACCAAAATTGGTGAAACCCCTGGGGGTTTGAAATGTACACTATACCCCTAGATGAATTCCCTGAGGGGTGTAGATTGCAAAATGGGGTGACTTGTGGGGGAGGTTCCTAACTTTTAGCACTTATGGTGCCTAGAAACCTACATGGTGCCTAAAAAAAAATCTCATAAAAAGGAGGCTCCAAAATCAAGTAGGTGCTCCTTCTATTATGAAGCCTGTGGTTTGGTCAACGTGCACACTAGGGCCACATATAGGATATTTTTGAAAACAAAAGAATTGGGGGAATCAATTTTTAGTCACATTTCTCTAGTAAAATCTACTGTATTCGTTAGAAAAATGTATTAAAATTGAAACTCTGCAAAAAAAAAGAAATTTTGAAATTTCACCTACACTTTGTTTTAATTCCTGTGAAACACCTAAAGGGTTAACAAACTTCCAAAATGCTGTTTTGAATACTGTGAGGGGTGCAGTTTTTGAAATGGCATCATTTATGGGGGTGTCTCACATACAAGTCCCTCAAAGTCACATCAGAACTGAACTGGTCCCTAAAAAAATCAGTGTTTGAAATTTTCATGAAAATTTGAGAATTTGCTATTCATATTGTAAGCCTCCTAGTGTCCAAAAAAATTAAAAGGAAGTTGAAATAATGATGGAAACATAAAGTAGACATATGGTCTATGTTAGTTATTAACTATTTTGAGTGGTATGATTATTTGTCTCACAAGCAGAAAATTTAACATT